>NC_092422.1:133640043-134907155 GCF_036169615.1 Heliangelus exortis
GGTGCCAGGATTCTGTGAAGAGCTAATCATAAGGCAGGGATATGCACATAAACTTGGCATTTTTGAAAAAATCAGATTAGAAGCAGATACTAAGGAAAACTCAGGTTTTTTAAGAGTATGGATTGTTTATGTGGTTGGATCTGCAGATGGCAAATATGACTCAGTGTAAACATTACATAATTCTTGGGAAAATCAAATCTCAAGTCTATGCTCTAATTGAAAAGATAATCCAGAAAGGTGTTGAAGAACACCATGGGGAATCAGGATAGAAATATCAATGGAGTAGATGCATGCAGTAGCCAGGAAATTCATGAAAATTTTATGAATGTAACAAGGCTCAAAACATACCCCACTAAATCCATCAGCCTAGTGCCCCAGAAAACTGAAAAGACCAAACAGAGGATTTAGTTTCATCAGCAAATAGAAAAGTTATTCTATCAGCTTGAAAAATACAAAGGAATTTAAGCAACACCATTTATTGGAAGGGTTAAATATGGATAAGTTCTGAGGGCTGCTGAAGAATTCAGAACATGGATTGGTCTGTTGAAGATAAATGGTGAAACCTAATAGATCAGGTGGATTCTTTTGTGTTTTTAAATGTCTCATGTTCTTTTTTCCTGTTAATATCAGGACAACACTGGAGTGCTAAAAATTGTAAGTATGATAAATATGTTAACTACACATAGAAAGTAGAAACATAGCTTTATAATTTGCAGCAGTTACAGATGAGAAAAATAATTGGTAAAACACCTGAGAGATCTTTCAAAACACTGTATGCTTTTTGAGCCATGCTGTTCCATACCACAACAGAATTTTGATTCTGTGATTTCAGTATTTGTGAAGACATTTTAAGTTATGACCACTGCAGCTGTCAGTGTTTAAGTGGTGTCACACCTTCAATCTCAAAATTCCTCTTAACACAACATGTGCCTTACCTTCTGTTTTCTTCCATTTTCTAAAACACCAGAGAAAGAAGTTAGCCTACCTAGAGATTTTATAACTGGTTTTGAATTTGAAAGGACTGGGACTGACTATAATAAGCAGGGACTCTCCTTAATGTTTTTACACTGCAGCTATTGCTTGGTTTTGTTCTCATTTCAGGTGACAACTTTTGAATTTCTTTCTCCTGCAGACTCCCATACATAAAGGCAAATTAAATGGGTGCTTTCTAATGCTCTGTGAGTTTCTCCTCTCCATTTTCAAGCAGAAGCACAGAAGGGATACGAAAAATTGAGTTGCAAGTATTAAAAAAAACCCCAAATCTCTGATATTAAAAATAGTTGTGTAAAATATCAAACATTAACATATTTTAGGACAGGCTATTATCAGTTCTCTCATATAAAGATACAAAGAAGCTTTACAAATCATATTACAAATTCTGAGGGATATATAAAGAGGGAGTTCAAAATACTAGAGTAAACCATCAGATCAGTTTGGCAGTAGAAAATAAATTAGCAATAAATCAGCCTCATAATTCTTTTTTTTTTTTTTTTTTTTTTGGTACACCCATGGTAAGTCAGGAACAAAGACTTCAAAGTGCCCAAGAGAAAGTGCTATTTCTTGTGCATCTAGTTGGAAACAGTTTTTTTCAGGCTCGATGTTGTGTTTTGCTCTTTACAGTATATACATAGTGTAAAAAAGACACAGTGAAAATCCATGGGTAGCTTTGTGTTTTTACTGCTCATCTATGAGATACCTCAGGCTCAGAGGCTAATCCCAAAGTGAAGGTCCCAGGAGCACATCTGAGCTCTTGAGGCCAGATATGAATGCCCAGTGTGTCCTGGCGTCTGTCAGGGTGAAACCCAGGAAAACCCTTCCTCTGAAGGCCTTCCTCAGTGATTTGCTCAGAAGGTAGCTGGACACAGGGAAGAGGCCCTCAGTTCAGGTAACTGGGACACACCATAATGCTCACAAGCTGCTTACTTTAGCTCTTGCCACTGAAATATGCAAAATGACTGACATTCTTCTCCACTGTTAAAAGAAAATAATAGAAACTGAAGATACTAAACTCAAGGGGAATATGAAAACATTAAGAATGCTGTGGTTTCCAAAGAGCACATTGAATGCTTGTACTGGTCGGTTTATGTGGAATCTGAAATAATAATGGTAAGGAAAACCCATTTTTGATGACTTATTCCAAACAATCCTATCTCTGACTGTACAGTTTTGCCTAGATCACATTTGCTGTAAGCACTTACTTGCTTTCAGGCATGTTGTCATGGTGCAAATTTGTAATGGAAAATACATGCAAAGAAATGGTCCCCTAGTAATATTGCAAAGGCACAAGGTGCTGTCTCAGCATGTGCACTGACTGGCCCCCCTGCATCATTCTCATGGGGCTCCAAACACTCTGAAGAAGAGCAAGAAATTAAAACTATTAGTCTGTCACCCAGAAATTGACCTGCAGAAGCATCTGAACATGCCATGGAAAGAGGAGGTGCATTCCCCAGGGGGCTGTAATATCCCAATGCTTGAAAGTGGTAAGTGCACACAGGCTGCAGGTTGTGTCTCTGCTGAGCCTCCAGAAAACAGTGATGGGATAGTACTGACAGTAAGTGAGTTCTGTCTGCTGTGCCATTTCTAGTGTAATTGCAATTTTACTCTGATGGCAGATGCTAAGATTCATTGGTGTAACTATGCATTTCTTAAATGTATTTCTTGTGTGACAGCTGGTGGGATTAGCAGTATAATTATTCATCCAGTCCTTCTGCTCTGCCATAGGTTTCCATCAGTTTGCTATCAAAATATGCTTAAGACTATTTTTCATGCATTGGAGAGAAATGCAGGATCAAATGTGAACAGAAGTTGGTAAGAGCTGCATGCTGATTAGCTGCCCAAAGTCAACGTGTGCTGACAGACACAATAAAGTATTAAAGCTTAGCCTGCACTGCTCAATGCACAGCTTGATGCAATAAAAAATAACTTTTCTACCTTTGATATCTTGTAACCTCTGAATGTTTTCCCCTTCTTGTCTTCTCTTCAAGATAGGTGCAACGTTGCCTACACATCAGATTTTGACTGCCTGAAAGAAGGTTCATACAGAAATCTCAGCTGAAACGTGCTGGGGATGAGGGGCTGCAACACAAAGTAGAGACAGCTATGAAAATCATGCACAAATGTTACCCATGGCTCTTGGACAGCAGCACACAGGAATGCCACCACAGGGGAACTGGTGCACTCTAAGGAGTGCATAGCTAGAGGAATTCTGCTAGTGGTTTTGTTCTGTTTGTCTCTTTACAAGTATCAACTGTTACACAGGAATATATAGTGATAAATCACCCCTTAGGATTAACAGAAACAGTTGAGAAAGCACACATACATCATACATCCTTTGGGTATGTTTATGCTTGTGGATGCACAGTGGGATGACCATTTTTGATGACTTATTCCAAACAATCCTATCTCTGACTGTACAGTTCTGCCTAGATCACATTTGCTGTAAGCGCTTACTTGCTTTCAGGCATGTTGTCATGGTGCAAATTTGTAATGGAAAATACATGCAAAGAAAAGGTCCCCTAGTAATATTGCAGAGGGGCAACACATAGCTTCAAAACTCATTGGGTCCAAA
This sequence comes from Heliangelus exortis, assembly GCF_036169615.1. NCBI lineage: Eukaryota > Metazoa > Chordata > Aves > Apodiformes > Trochilidae > Heliangelus > Heliangelus exortis. Next base: position 133,643,612 of record NC_092422.1, read on the forward strand.
AGAGAGAGTGGTTACTGGAAATGAGTCATGCACACAGAAGAAAAGAGAATATATTTAGGTAGTGATCTGGGAAGGTTCAGAACTGTCTATATGTATTTAAGAGGAATAAATCTGACTGAGAGATGGGCAGTAAGAGGTTGATACAACTAGGAGTAATTTGTCACTAGGAGTGACAAAGAAAAATTTATGATTGACATTGCAGCATGAACTAACATGGAAGCAAACAGATACAGCATTGTTTTTGTTTTGGTTTTGGTTTTTTTCTCAAAAAAAAAAGGATATAATGCTGTGAAATAAACAATGAAAACCAATCTTTTCAGCAATACTCTTACCAGCTGTATTTTACCAAAAGTTTGCAATTATTAATTTTGATAATTACGCTTAACACAAATGATGCAACTAGCTAACTTTGCACTCAATTCTTGGGTCTGACCAGTTCTTTTTGAGTGAACATAACTATTTGTGGTGTAAAAGTGGTTGTCATTTCAACGACCAGATCCTTTCTTTACAGGTGAGCTCTAAGGGGTAGAGTCAAACTACAGTTCCATAAGAAAAGCTTCTTTGAAACAAGTAACAACAACTTACCTGTACCAGATTAAATTCCCCAAAGAGTCTGACGGAACCTGGAATCTAACACTCATGACATTAAAATGGTGAGTTGTGAGCTACTGTTTAAAATGGCCTTGGTACCAGATGAGTGGAAGGTAGCAAATGTGATGCTAATAACTTTTAAGGGTCTTGAAAGGGGATTTGGAGAACTACTCAGTGATTTTTTTTTTGCCTGGCAAACTGATAAGACATCTGGCTCAGTACAGCTCTTGGAGAAGTCCAGTCTCGTATATCTATTAGAATTCTTTGAAGGAGTTGAAGAGCATACAGAAAATGACAATTCAACTGCATGTAGCTTTCAAAAAGCTTTTGACTGGGTCCATATTAATACTTTTAAAGAAACTGAACTGTTATCAAGGAAAAGAGATGATTCTCTTGTGAACGGACAATTGGTTAAAGGAGGGAAAATGAAATAGAAGGGTCATTGGTTTTCACAATGGTGAGAGGTTGTCTGGTCAGCTGTGTAGAGGTCTATCATAGGACCTGCACTGTCCACTAAAAGCATAAAGACTGCCTGAAGAGAATATAAAGAGAAGTAACGAAGTGTGCTAGCAAAACAATAGGTTTTGGAACAGCTTGAACTTAAAGTATAAAAGAGTACCTCATGGCATTTTTCTAGTAGATAGTAAACTAAAAGGTGGAATTCAACATTGATGAAAGACAGCAATAATTCTCTGCTGTAACATAGGAGGAAGATTCTGGACTTACCTTTTAAAGTTGCAAAATTGCAGTTACATCTCTGTAATCTCAAGGTTTTGGGGATATTTCTGTGAAATTGTCTGTTTAATGCTATATGGTAATCAACATGGCAAATAAAATCATTGGAAATTAGTAGGAAAGGAAATGAGCATTGTCATTTCAGTGTATAAAACCATTGTGTTTGCCCTGCTTAAAAAGATTACATCAGAACCAAGCAAGAGAAATGAGAAAAGGTGCTATCAGATATACAGTATAGCCTTCATATACCCTAAATAGACTTGGCCTTTTAAAGGCTTCAAACTTTAAAAAAAATTAACCATAGGGAGTTATAATAGAAGCATATAAAATCATATGTGGTATGGAAAAGGTAAATATAAACCCACTACCTATTATTTTTTCCTAAGAACCAGGGAAACACAACAAAATTGTCATGGGACAGGCTTAAACCACATTTATGCATTTTTTAACTCAAACATTTTAATTTAGAATAGACTTAGGGTTGTTTTAAGTTAACCTTGATTGCATGTGTTCTGGTGGTGAATTACCTTTTAGTATGGAGACTGCTACCTGTATGCACACACTGATAGTATTTATCAGAACAAGCAAGAGGTCCGTGAGCTTTGCTCATCATCTTGCTCATCTGTCTTCACTCAGGTTACTGCCTGGTGTAAGGGTGAAGTTTCATATAGTCTTCATATGTAAATTTAAATACACAGACTATTGCTTACTCTATTTTTGTCCAGTGCAAACACGTGGTCATTCTCATGGTAAGGGTACTTCTGCTGTCTGTGGAGAGGAACAATCACTACTAAATTTGTCAGAGACAGTGATCTTATGAAGCTAATATTTTGTTCCAATCACAAAATCAGTTAGGGCCCCTGGCATATTTTATTCAGTTAGGATAATAGTAAAAAGGTTCTTCATTCTTAATTACTTCTCCAAGCCCAACAAAATAGCATTCTAGAGTGTTTATTAAAATTTGAAAGCTACTCCTCTACTGCCTAGGGAAGAAAATTATTGCTTTTTTTGTGTGAGAGGACGTGGTTATGCAGTGAATTTCTAAATCTCATTTATCTCTTGTGTAACTGGATTACAGAGGAAAATATTAGCATGAGTAATTTTTTTTTTTTTTTACTAATGTGACAACTCATTTTAAGCCTTCAGACAATAAAATAGATTTTGGTCAAAATAATAATTGGTAAAATCTATGGCTAAACCAGCCAATTAATTTGATTTACATTTATTATGAATCTGAACTGAAGATGACTATTGTCCCCAGGCAAAAAAGCCCTACCAATTTTAATTCAGCAGCCAAGTTAAAGCTGAGATCTCAGAGGCAGAAATATGCACAAAAATTATTAAATACAACATAAATGTTATAAGAACACAATAGTATATTGACCTACACCAGCAGCAAAGGAAGCAGAGAGAATTGCAGAAATGCCACCATATCCATGACACTTACGGAGCTGATCCAGAGACAGACAGATTTGCTGGAGACGCCAAGACAATTTCTTTTATTTCAAGTAGGATTGTTTCTACATTAAATAATCTTTTTAGTTATTTTTAATGTTTTGGTACATTTTCTAGCATCTCTGATCTAATATATGTGGTGCATACATGTGTTAATGGCATCTAAATGCTCATACCACTTAAGTATCATTCAGCATGTCTTCATTTACTGTGCATTTCTCTCCTGCCACAATTTTACACTTAGTTTCATAAAAATACTATGTTCTACTTCCATTTCTTCTTTAATAACACTACACACTTTTCACAGGAAAGATTACTCTATTAGCATGGTTGTAGTGAAAATGTACATCATGTTTAGAAAATGTATGAGTTACAGCTGTGCCTCATTCTTTTTTTTATGTGAGGCTTCAGTTAACTTCAGCAAGTAACTTCATCTCCAGTGCTTCAGATTCAAATTCTTCTGACGGGCCCATCTCCAATAGATCCCAGGAATGGTACCATGAGTGAGATTGCACTCAGTCTCCTGATTGGCATAAGCACTTTCCAGGTGTCCTTAAAGTGAAGGGACATCAGCCAAGTGGGAAATGATGGCAGTGATACTAAGATGGCAGTCTTTGCCAGTTAGTAGCCAGCTACTTCATAATGTATGATGTTGCTCCACGTACAGGTTTCTTTCAGCAGAAGGGATAAGAAAAAAACTCCAAATCACTAGTAGCTGCTGTGTAAAAATATTGCTTTTGACTTCAGCAGCTGTAGATTTAAAGGCACCCACAATGACAACTTTTCAGACAGATAGGAACAACTTTTTGTGGATAAGGTGCCCAGAATTAATTGTTTTGGGTTTTTTTCCTACACTTATTTCAATTGTAGTAGCTAAATCAGAGATATGTTTTGCATAATGGAAAAGCAAAAGAGATTAACTCTATGTTGTCTTTGCCTGTTGAAAAATGTTGTCAAGTCCCATTTTAAGGAGTCTTTAAAAAACCTGGAAATATGACTTTGAAGGAATACTTTCCTTTTGTATAAGCTAAAAATGCCTCTGATACTTGCAAAGGAAGGTTTAAGAACCTTAACATCTAGGTCATGACCATTTTTGCTTATATCTTCAGATGAATATGAGCTGGTAACTTAATTTGCAGTTTTCCAAGAGAGATACATGTAACTAGTTTTTCTAATATAAATATTTTCAACTACTCAAGAAGTCTGTAGTTGTGGGGGGTTTTTTGTGATCATGTTTTATAGCACGCAGCAACATTGAATCATGTTTTAGAAGCAAATGATTTTTCAGGATTCTTCCTGCAGTGTTTGACCAGAGAAGCCTCATTTCTACACCAAATTCAGCTCAGGTAAGTGGCTGCAATTCTGTTGGTATCCAGTATATCGTCAAATTCTGCAACGTTTTAGGATGTGTAGGATGTAAGGTGTAGGACAACACCTTAAAAAGCTCTCCACCATACCTAGCCAGAATTGCATTCTCTTATCAGAATATAATTTTAAAATAAGTGGAAGAAATAAATCACATTAAGATGTGTTTTAATTCCAGACGAATTAAAAGGAATCTGCTTGCTATGCTATTTTGTCTTACTCTTTGACAAAAATAAAGCTTTCCTATTCCTACAGTAGATTTTATATAGATTGCTTTTCTCTCTACTTAGTCAATCTGCCTGTAAGTTTCTGAAAAGCCAAAAAGAATATAAAAAGAAATTACTGCAGATCACTTACCACACGCTATAGTGTAATATAAACTTAGATTTCCACCTGGTGAAGTTGGGCAAGGTCAATATTTGAAAAGAATTGCATTTGGTTATTTCCAAATAAAGAGGAAAACTCTATATATGGCCCTTTTATTAAAAATGGGTAGGAAATAAACTGTTTCTATCACGATGGAGTTGTTTATGTATGCAGTGATAGGAAAAATTGAAAAATTTCCTAAACTTTTTAAGAGATAATGATGCTCTACAAATATGATAAGAATTTTACTATAAATGAGACAGTATGTACAAAAATGTTTTTAGAAATTACACCTAAAAGGGGGAAGAAAGTCTTTCTCACCAGCTGGATCAAAATGTGAAGTTGATGTAAACACTTTGAAAATATGAAATATGTCTCTCGAGTCAGTATTTTTTCTGCTCTTTTAAAATATACCAAACGTATTCTCAATTAACAGATTTTTACCTCAAACCTAACTAGGTTCTCTTTTCTATCATGCTTGACAGGCACCTAAAGATAAGAGTGCTTATCAGGCCGCCTCCTGGTACATGGTCCAGACAAAGGTAATAAAGTTAGTAAGGTAACAAGGACTGAAAGATAATAACAATAAAAGAGAAATTCTTGGGATGGCAAAGTCTGTGTCATCTTTATTAAGTCTGTGTGCCAGTGATTTATGAAAAGACAGAACCCTTTTTGCTGTATAAAAACTCCCAGAGAGAAGGGGGCGAAGAGGTGGTTCTCTCTTTTCCCTCTTCCCCCCCTTCTCTCTCGCCACTTCGGCTTCAGCTATGGGACAGCAACAGCAGAGGAAAGGAAAAGCGGAGAACATCAACCAAGCAGGAATGGCAGATCGTACGCCCCCCACTCCAGGCAGAGGCCAGGGCCGACGGACAGTGATGAAACTTAATTGCTCTCTTGCTCTTTCCTTTTCTAAACAACTCTCTCCCCAAAGTGACTAATTTATGTAAATTCTCTCCTCTTGTAAACTTGTTTTTTCCTTTTAAAGAGGGTGTAATTGTCTCCTTTCTCTAAAATAAATCTTTGTAATTTGCTTAAATCATAAAGCCTGTTATTTTTCTAAATTCGGGTGACGTCTATGAGTAGTGGCTGATTTTTTCCTCACAATCAAAATATAAAATAATAGCTCGGATCATAACAGAAGTACTCTCTAAAATTTGCAGATAGCAGCAGCGAGCTGAAATTCGAGCATTTTGTGATGAGTTTTTTAAGAATAAGACAAATACAAGCATATTTTTTATATAGAAACCATTTTCTCTGTTGTTACTTACCTGAAATCTGGTCACTGTAACGATTTTGCTTCTATGATATATTTGCACGTTTTGTGCTCTTGGAATAGTAGATGCTTGATAATGTCTTTACCTTTATTATCACATTCCCCTTATATTTAGTAGAAATTTATCATGAATAAAGGTAGCCAGAACCATGTCATATTCAGGAACAGTGCTGTAGCTAGCAACTATCCTTCAGAGATCAATTATGATCCCTTTTTAAAGACTGCAAGTCAACTCCTAAGGGAGGCAGTGTACAAACAGCCATGGCTAATCAAATAAAAGCAGAGAAAAAAAATAAATAAAAACCTTTCCCTCCCCGCCTGTAGCATGGTCCCCTGTGCCAACAGCCATGGTGGGTTTAATCTAGGGACTGGAATAGCTACTGTAATAAAGCTCGAGAAGGAACATCAGAGAACAGACATGATCTTTATAAAGCTGCATCTCCAACAGGCTTTTTGTAAGTAATTGTGTAAGACCACATAATTTTGATTGAAAAATTTTTAATAAAAAATAACCGGAGTTAGAGCTACTGTGAGAACTGGAACAGAGCATCCCAGAATGATTCAGTGACCTAGCTCAGGAAAGGACACAACCTCTTCAAAGTGAGCTAACTTAAAAACTCTAATAGACAATAAAATACTATTTCTAAAAAAGCTGAAGGAGTGTTAAGCTGATCTGTAGACCATTTTAAATTTCCACAGAAAATGTAAAATAAAACTTGGTACCAGTTTGCCTGTAAGACTGCTGGAGTCAGTTTTCTGAATACATTAAAATTCTCCAAACTGTACTGTTTGGTTCTTTGCAGAATAAAAATGGTGATTCATTCAAGGGCTCTACTGATGGTGCACGTTTCATATCTAGGATTTAAGGAGGTTATGAATACTAGCAGGATCCTGAGAATGAACTAGGCCCTTTTATTTAATCTGAGACCTTTAATTACTATTTTTAGCATAGCCTATTAAGGCTTAGTTTAACTTTGTACTTTTAAACATTAATAAATAAACTCTTCGTGTTTTCAACACAACTAATTTCAGAGTGACACAGTGCTATCAGCCTTGGTAGTGCCAAGACAAAAACCAAGTACACCCATCTCTTCTGAACTGTCCACACATAATGCTCCATTACTTGCAGACTGCCATGAAATGGAAATGGATTCAGTTATAATAAAGTGCAAGAAAGTGATACCCTGAATTTCAACATCTGTACTGAGAAGAGCAGTTTGGTTTCTTGCCTTGCGCTTGGTCTTTGTTGTTTTTTGGTTTTGTTTTGTTCGTTTTTGTCAAAAGAAGCAGGATTAGCATGTGCAGTAAGAAGGACAGGCATTTAATATTGCTGTTTATTTCTTTTTAAAAATTAAACAATTATCAACATATTATTCCAGCAACATGCTACTAAGCACCCTATACATTCATTTCTTCAGAAAATTCTAACTAGATCTTGGCAGGGATAAACTAAGTAAGAATTACTGATTTTAATAGTACCAACCAGTTGAGAAGAAATCCTCCCATGAATCTGACATGATGTACATGTGAACTACATCCATACTTAATACTGTGTTGTCTTAAATACCTTTTGAAATATATTTAGATCTCTATTTGAAACAGTTTTGTGTATGCTTTTTCATCTTATTCAGAACAGTATGATTAAAATTTCCATGGGCATTAAAGGGAGTTTCAACTAGAGTTTCATGAGGCAGGCTTTAAAATAGTTCCTGAACCAGTTCTTCCACAGAGTTCTTGATTAAAATCTACATACTTTCAATAACTATTTTCAGCACTGTAAATTACGTGCCCTCCAAAATGTTTTAATCAAAACCGTTTTAATTAAAACTATATTGACAGCCTGAATATGCAAAGTCAAACCACAGGACACTAAAAACTTTTTGAGATTTGTCTGTGTATCTACAAATAAAACTTCCCTCAAACATCCCACGGAGCAGAAATAAATGTGGTAGCAATTAAAAGCTATTCAGCTGTCAGATTCAAGGTCACACTTCTATTATTCAGTCATTTTTACTTCTAGCAAAATCAGCCTCTTACAGGCATGTGTGTTTTTGCATGTTGTTTCCTAAATTGTTTAGAAGCACACTCTAATATTCTCTATTTTACACTGCTGTGCTTTTTTATTTATTCATCTGTACCAGTTTTTATCTGAAAATTATTGTTCAATTTATACAAATCACCCATGATTTAAACTGCATGATTACATTTCATGTAATCTCACAATTTCATTGGGTAATTAAATTATTCTCTACAGCTTTTTTATCAAAAAAAAGCAATATACAATTAATAAATCCCTGTAGGATTCCCCCTCCCCTCCTCACAAGACTTGACAATACATATTTAAATACACTGGACCATATCCTTGGGCATGTCTGATGAGCTGTGCAGAACTCAGACACACATCCAAAATGGCTCAAAGCTCACCTTTCATGAATGGCTGGATCTTATTTCAGGACTATATCCTCATCACAGAGAGAGGAAAAAGAAAGACTGAATGTCTAAATTACATCAGCTGTAGAGATGTAGCAGACCTTCATGCAGAAGGAAAGCCCAAGAGTATGCCCTCTTAAATTCTCCAGTATTTACTGTGGTATTTTAGGAATGCGTATGGAGAGGGCATATGGAATTCCATCTATAGCACCAGAGGACTATTCTTAAAATCCTCTCTGGGCAAAGTACACTGAATTTAGGGTCAGCTTAGGACTGGAATTTTGAGCAGCTACACCATTCTAGAAGATGTAGCTCAGATCATTATAGTGCAAATGTAACCACCTTTATAGATGCCTTCTGGTAATATTATGGTGTTTTATTCTCACCAGAGGTACAGTTTGTTAATGAGGCATGGTACACTGTACTCAGTTATGCATCTAGGCACCCTCTTTCATTGCTCAGCCATGCGGTTTTCAGAAAACATTTTAAAAATAACATTTCCTTTAATAATATTAAAAGTAGAGGATATGATATTTCTTCAGTAAATTAATAAGGTACAGTATAAACTGATTTTTTTCCAAAGTAATTTCAGTTTAAAATGGGCTGAAAAAAGTTAATATTTAATGATAATTTTGGAACAGTAGCTAGTTCACAAACATCTTGTTCGTAATACAAAAACTGTCTGTGACAAAAAAACCCAACTGTGTCTTCCAGCAATTTACAAACAATATTTTAGATGTCACCATCACTTAGAAGTTCTGTTGAGGATTCCCTGCACCAATAGAACACTGTCCTATTGGTGATCAACATTCATCTTCTTTATACAATGAAGCAGGGTATCTTTTTCCATTTGGACCTCGGCAAGTGCCATTTTGGCTTTGGCTAGTTCCTGTTTGAGACACTCGTTTTCTTCAATAAGCTGCAATGATCAGGTTGGAAAAGAGATTTATTAGTATTCCTGCATGCTGTCAACTTTTTCCACTATGGTAATTTTTACCTTACCATTTGCTCACATCCATTGCTGACTGCAGGTTTGTTGGGGCTGAGTCAGTTGCAATGAATGCAGAGCAGGGATAGAGCTGATGCAGTTAATTCAAAAGGCAAGATACCAAATATTTTAGTTCTACCATTTCCATTCTGGAATGGAGTGGAAATGACACTAGGTTCAGCGCTCTAGGAATAGATTCTTACCCAGTGAAAAAAACAGCCAAATTGATGTGCGACTGCTGCCATCATCAATTTAAAATTCAAGTATGACTGATACCTTAAGGAAGTGTCTGATTAAGAGTCTTGTATTTTGTCTTTGCCAGATGTGATGTGCAGAGATGAGAGAGATGGGGAGAAGGGAGGTTGGTCCCTCAGAACTCCCTCAGATGAAAAGGAGAAGAGCTTGTCTGCAGTGTGTTATTGCTCTCTTTAGAAAGCAGTATTGCATTATTTTGTATGCTTAAGTATTGACTCACACTGTAATATCTGTAATTCTATTTTCCATCTCAAACGGTTTTTCTCAGTAGAAGTAGTCCCCGAAGCCCACCCCCAGATAATCTCACAATTATGATGATTAATGATTGTAACATAATTGGAGAGGGGAAGTCAAAAGGAATTCTTAATACCTGGTTTTTAAGGAATTCAGCTGAATCTCTGCTTGATTTAGAAGGTCTGGGAATTTCACAAGCAGTTTGTGTGGCTTGGTCCTGTGTTTTATGCCCAACAGGTCCACTTGCCTGCTGCAATGCACTACTTGAATTCTTCATCTTTGACACATCATTTACTCTTTGATTATCTATGTGAGAGAAAGATACTTAAGACTAGTGCTCAGATTTTTTTTGGTTGTCTTTTTAAAGTTTGATTCACATCAGCACAAAATAAAAACCAAACAAATATAACTTGTAATATTAAATAAATTTACATTCAACTCCCAGAACAAATTTAATTTAAAAATTAATTAAAATTCATACACCCTTTTGAAGGAAGAGAGAAGGGAAAGCAGAGATAAGAAGAAGGAACATGTGGCTTCCAGTTTGAAGAAAATGATCGTATTTTTCATCCTGCCCAGTACCATCACCACAGAATATGCACTCTGGAAAATTTTGAGAACTGTTAAAATTGCTATTAATATACTGTCTCCTGGTCCAAATCAGATCTGAAGACTGCATTTACATTTGAAGACATGTCGAGATAAACCTGCAGGATCAAGTTTTTAAATTAGAAAATAACTGAGTTGGCAATGAAGACACTTTCTAACGTTTACAACTGAAGTGCACTATAACATCTATTAAACCAGACCACTGTATACCAAGGAAAAATTGAGGGTCATGGTTCTTTGTAGCCTAGAAAATTCTCCCTTTTTTTTTTAACTTCTTTTTTAAACATTTCCTTCAAAAACATTTTCAGTTCAATAGCCCCTACTCCCATCACACGTGTAGAGAATGAAAAAAGAATGACTGCAGCTATATAATCACTGTAGTGAAGACAGCATTAGACCTATGCCTTTGAAGTCACTGTACCTGAGGAGCCCATTATAAGAATAGGAATCAAAGCATTTCAGCAAAAAAGCGGAAAAGATGTGATCTGAAAAATCTTAAAACTATGTATTTTCTCACTAAATTTCTAAATGTTTAGTATAAAAAGATGACCAAAATGCATTAAACATCTTTAAACACTCAAACAAGGTATTAGACATAATGTGGATAAATTGAAATGCAAGCAAATCATGGCTCAGCATAATACCTCAGAGAAGTCTGGTCCCTCTGTGCTATACCTTCCCATCAGGAAGCTGAAGTGGGCATTAAGGTCACTCTGCAGCCTCCTCTTCCTCGAGTCATACAACACATAGCATACTGTTGGCTTAATATATTCAGGACCTGAATGAAAGGGTGGGTGCACCCTCTGTGATTTTGTGAATAATACCCAATTGAAGGGTCAGCAACTGACACACTGAGGGGCAAGGCTGTTTTACTCAGGAATATGGATAGGCTGGAAAAGTGGGATGATTGCAGCCTCATGAAATTCAGCTGAAACCACCATGAAGTGCTGCAGGCAGAGTAACTTAACTTCTTGATCCACTACAGGTGGGGGACCAAACAGAAAGCAACATTGCAGAAAATGCCCTGTAGGCCTTGGTCAACAAGATCTATCATGAGTCAGCAGGGAGCTCTCTCAGTAAAGACCAGATACATACAGACTGTACTTGGTACTGCCAGCAGAGGACTGCCAAGAAAATTATGTCCAGGAGTACATGAGATCTTTATCAATGATATAGACAAAGGGATCAAGTGCAGTTTCAGTAAGTCTGCGAATGACACCAAGCTGGAAAAAACTGCTGGTCTTCCTCAGGGCAGGAAGGCTCAACAGAGAGACCTGAACAGTCTGGATCAATGGGCCAAGCCCAGTTTCATGAGGCTGAACAAGGCCAAGTGCCAGATTCTGCATTTGGGTCACAACAACCCCACGCAATGCTACAGACTTGGGGAAGTGGCAGGAAAAGCTGCCTGGGAGAAAAGGACTTGGGGGTTTTGATTGACAGCTGGCTGAATATGAGCCAACAGTGTGCCCAGGTGGCCAAGAAAGCCAACAGCATCCTGGCTTCTATCAGAAAAAGCATGGCCAACAAGATTGTCCCCTTGTCCTCAGCACTGGTGAGGCTGCACCTCAAATACTGTGTTTGGTTTTGGGTGCCTCACTACAAGAAGGACATTGAGGTGCTGGAACATGTCCAAAGAAGGGCAATGAAGCTGGTGAAGGGTCTAGAGCACAAGTCTTATGAGACGAAACTGAGAGAACTCAAGCTGCTTAACCCTGGTGAAAAAGAAGCTGAGGGGAGATTGTATTGCTCTCTGGAGCTACCTGAATGGAGATTGCAGTGAGGTGGGCATCACTCTCTTTTCCCAGGCAGCAAGTTACAGGATGAGAAGAAATGACCTCAAACTGTGACAAGGGGATGTTTAGATTGAATATTAGAAAAAATGTATTTACTGAAAGGGTTGTCAGGCACTAGAGCAGGCTGCCCAGGGAAGTGGTTGAGTTACCACCCCTGAAGCTGTATCCAAATGTGTAGATGTGGTGCTTACAAACATGATTTGGCAGTGCTGGGTTAATGGCTGGACTCAATCTTAAATGTCATTTCCATCCTAAGTGATTCTATGTACAAATGAGGGGCTCAGGGAGATGCACTTGCCAAATCTGAGGATGAAAAGACTATGGGGTAATTTTGATGCTGCCTGTGCATACCTAATGGAAAGGGTACAGAGAAGATGGGCCAGATTTCCCTGAGGTGCTTGGTAATTGCTCAATCACCTCTCTCTTAAGGGAGCAGGACAGGAGGCAATAGACACAAGCTGCAACAAATGAGATTCCAATAAGACATTACCAAAAAAATTAACCATAAGGGTAATCAAACACTAGGATAGATCACTTAGGGCAGCCTTCTAGATGCTCAAAACTTGACTGGAGAGGGCATTGAGCACCCTGGTCTAATCTGCCCTTGCTTTAAGTAAGGAGTAGAACCACATGACCACTTCTTGCAAACTAGATTACTCTTATTCTCTGACTATCTGTGAAAGACAACAATAAAATTAAAGCTCTGAATGTACTGTATTGTTTTGAGTATTTAGTATTTGTTGATAAATGCAGAAAAAAAAATTGTTTCCATATGTTTTCATGAAAAGTATAAAATTAAACCACTGTTCAAAATACAAATCTCAGTGTAATCCCAGCCAGGAGCTGCCAGGACATGACCATAACATGCAGGATTGGAAACTACTACTTGTACTTCTCAAATAGGCTTTTCTTTTTTAGTGTTCCCTATTACTACCCATAACACAAAAACACAAAGGCAACAGGTAGCCACTTTGGTAATCTGTAAAAAAAGACAATTTTTTTTGTTTGATCAATCAATCAGAGGTAACTCAGATTTATCACAATGAAGCGGTATGTACTGATGAAGCATATCCTGATGGGGTTAAAATGCCTATTTTTATATCTCTCTGATTGATTCAGCTGGGAGTTGTTATCACAGCCAATAGTCTATTCTTCAAGGGAATTCTCCTCTATGTGACTACCCTTAGAATTAAGGTATATGGCAATGCAACTTACACAAATTATCATTGTTTATCTTTTAATTATTAGCCACATGTCTGCATACAGCAAAAAAAACCCCAGTATTTATAATAATTAGTTTATAATATTAAAGATATCAAGGTGCAAGAACATACAAACCTCTAATTAGAAAAGACCCATCATCATTTCTTTCTATCCAGAGCATGTCAATATGCAGCTTAATAGGTACCAGCTCAGATGCTTTGAGATTTTCACATGGGCTGTCATCCTAAAGATAGAAATATTAAAAAATAAGTTTACCAAGAAATCAAAATAAGTAATCAATATGTTCAATTAAACATAAGTGGATTTAATGAAACTCGAAAGGCAACATTACAGAGTAGAACTTTCTAATGGGATCTCCACTATATTCTGCTGTATTTTTTTTTCACAGGGAGCATATTAAAGGCCCAAATTTATCTCTGGAGTAAGTCTGCTGAACTCGATATATAAAGTCTGACTAAAAGAATTCAAAGTAGTTTTACAGATATCTCAATAAAATTATATCCCAACGTAAAGTTATTCTTTAGCTCAGGAGCTCTCCGAGTCACAGATAAGAAGTCTGCACTAGATAGTATCTGATTTTCCCTCCAACTATTTAAAGATTGAATGGTTACAGAAAACATTCTTGAGTTTCTGATTTTGTCTTTTCAGGTCTTAGCCTGGGATGACACCAGCTGCAATTCAGTTACATTATGGCACTCAACAGAAGAGAAGCTTCCCAGATAAATTCTTCTGGGGCCTCATCAGGAACTGCTATCAAGCAGAGTAAGACAGCCATTATAATCAGATACTATACATATCAACATTAAACATGCAGCAGTAAAGCTGTTCAGATGTAACTGGCAAAGTTTCTTGAAACAGCACTGAGACTGCAGCAGAGAATGCAAAAACTAAAATAACTTTTCTTATATTCTTTCACACACACACCCCCCAAACACAGTGTCAAGTCTCATACAGAAGAAACAGAATATACTGCATGCAGCACAAATCTGAAACATATCCTCTCACTCTTTATTACCCATTAGCTCTATAGAAATTACTCATCTGTATGTCATACTGCAGTTTGTCAACCATCATGAGTAACTTCTCTGTGTCTTGTGTGCACTGCTGAGTGAGCAGTGCCTTCATTGCCAAAACTGTTATTGCCAGTTCATTAATGACTATCCCCCACCTCAAACAGCTGCTTTTTTCAGGAACATTTTGCTTAGGTCTGCATTCTTGACAAGAAACCAACACCAGTCTGTCTTTAATGACTGTATGTGAAGATTTTTTGAATCTGGGCATTCACATTTGTGATATGTTGAAAACTTGAGCGACAGATCCACAGCTCTAACAGAAAGTGCTTGTGCTACTCCTGTAGCAAAAATGGCCCTAAAGGGTGCTAAAGTATCCTCAGAGGATTCAAAATCTGCATCAAGGAGGGAGGAATAGTGATGCACTTTGAGTAGAACATGCAGAGATAAACAATTGCCCTTTTGTTAAAGAATTATCTTAGCAGAATTAAGGTCTTAGCCCCATTATGCAGAACTGGAGCTGTTATTCTAGTCCTCACTTTGTTTGACATTTATATTGGTATTTTCAAACATTTCTGAAGCAATGTTATAATTCTCCTATATTTTTCTTTTTCTGTTGTGTTCCTTCCCCCCATCCAGAAAAGAAGAAGTGTCCTTGTCTTTATATTCAATGGTTGTGTAGCTCAGAACTCACCACCTCCTTTAAATGTCTAAAAGAAAATTCTGCCCTACGAGACTTGACCAGGAGTGTCCTCTTAATGTTACTATTCTAAGCTATCGTAGTGAGAAAAGCTTGCATTATTTAGTATCAGTTTATATGTAGGGCAGAACATGAAATCTGGGTTCTAAGGAACAGTATTCCAGTAGCTTGAACTGCAATTCTCATCACCTTTTTCCTTGTTTTGTACTGAACTTTCATTGCAAGATCTGCCCTCTAAGTAGGAGAGAGAGTCAAACTCCAAATACTGTGTTTTGTAATTAGAAAACCATTACTAAGCTAAGTAAACAAAAATTCAACCAGAAAAGCCAGACTGTGCCTTTAGGGACTTGGAATACCACACCCATAAAACTCCCAGACACTGTCACTCTACAAAAGAGGCTAGCAGAGGAAGAATAAAATATAAAATATTAATTTATATAAATAGCTTGGTCATGCAGAGAATTCCCCCCTCGGCACACCACAGAGCTAACCAAATATATGGATTTTAAATTGTTTTAGTATTATCTAAAGACCTTCCAGAGTATGATAGCAGTCTCTTTGAAGTTCACTGTAACCTAATTAGTAGTTTATCATCAAAGAAACAAGAACACAATTTCTTTAGAGCAGACAAATAGTTCATTGTTAACATACTTTTAAATTAATCTGTGCATTAGAAAGTTTTATCTTCATAGGCATCACTTCTGCAACAGTTTCATCTTCTAGAAAATGCTGAATGTTTGTGAGGGAAGATGTTAGAAATTCAGCACTGAAGTTCTCTACGTGACACTGAAGAAAACCATTTTTTACAGCCAGAAGAGAATGCATGATAGCACTAGGCCCACTTTCCCATCTCAAACTAATCTCAGGTGATGAATTTACTGGTCCAGGCAGAGATTTACATTCAGAACCTGTTGAAAAAGGAAAACAATTTTGCATTAAAATTTTGCAATCTACCAAAAAGCAATTACAATGCAAGTACTTCGAACTGGTTTTCCAAGAGTACTTTAGAAGTATTACCCATGAATTACAGCACTGCCAATGCAGAACTTCAAAGCAAATTTCTAAGTGGATCACTTCAAAATACTAAAGAGAATCAAGCAGTACATACAAGGACTTGTACCTCACTGTGACAACTGAAAAGTACAGTATTATCGTGTGCAAAATGTCTTGGTGATGGAAAAACAATAATTTTGCATACATTTCCACTAACCCATTCAGTTTTAATTCAGAAAAACATTTAAGTCAGTTCACTCTCTCAGGAGAGATTGTTACACTATCTTTAACTAGCAAGGACAACTGCAACATTCAACTAAATAGTTCTAAAAATCAAATCAATGATTTAAGGTAACCAAATACTGGGAAGGAGGGTGGGATGAGGATGGCCAGTATCAACTTGATATACAAAGAGGGCTCATCACCAGAAATAGTTACCTGATGGGATTCACCTACAGACTTATCTGTAAAATATGTAAAAAACATTTTCAAAATAATTGACAATAGTTACCTTCAGAAGCAAATATTGAAACTTAAATAATATATGAAATTGAAGTAACTTAAGTAAAATCAACTTATTATGTCAATTTATATTAGTAGAGCATCTAACTGCTAAGCAAATTTCAGCTAATTGAAACAAAACAAAAAATTCTTCTTGGTTTAAACTGATTCCTTCAAAAAATTCCAGTGTTTAAAAGCTTAGAAAACGAGGGGGGGGGTGGAGGAGGGGAGGTGGTAAAAGTTAAATTTAAGTTCCTTTGTCTATTTCTGTTTCTTTAGTAACAGTCTTTCTCCTCTCCCCACATTACTGACATGCAGTTTGTTGTGATCTCCACTACTTGATTTCTGCTTGTGCATATATGAGCAACTAGAAGAACATGCACAGGAAATCTTCTAGCAACCCTCTAAAACCTACAATGAGATTATAAAGACAGAGCCAGGCTCTTCACAGTGGTGCTCATCAGAAGGTTAAGAGGCAACAAGTCAAACTGCAACAGAAGAGGTTCAAACTGAATGTAAGGGATGAAGAAAATTAAGCAGTGGTGCAGGCTTCTCAGAAAGACTGTGCAGCCTCTGCTCTTGGAGGTCCTCTCTGAGACCTGGTGGGATAAAGCCTTGAGCAACCCAGCCTGATTTCAGAGTTGACCGTGCTCTGAGAACAGGACTGGACCACAGAAATTTTAAGACAGTGTCCATTACTCTAACCTCAACTACCCTGTGATCCTATGAAGTGCAGGTGTCCTCTGTGATGTCTTCTTTTCTGCTTACTGTATAACATTAAGTAGTAATGCATACTGCAATAAATGCATTCTATTTACCTATTTCAGAGACAACCTACTTTAAATAACTTACAGGTACTGCAAAATTAAAATAAAATATGCTGGCAGGCTGCAAGTTACATTGCTTCTCTTCAGCAAAGCTTATCCTGAATGCCTGTACAGACGGGAAACTCATACTTTATTATATAATTAGTGCTCCCTCTGAAATTACACATCTGGTTTACAAGGTACTTGGTTAAAATTCCAAGGCATCAATGCTGATAGCACTACATTTGTGAGACACAAACTTTTTGATACATAAAGTCTCTACAGAGACACTCAGGTATCCTGATAAAGAAAATACATTTGTGTCACATGAACATACTTTTAGAAGGTATCAGTAATATATTGCTAATTGCTACTGCAATGTTATAACAACTATTCCCAGCATCCAGTATTTAAGGATTCAGGTTCTTGAATATACTCTAAACCGGATAATGCACGGATCAAAACTGTAGAAACGAGATGACAGTTCATTTAGTCATACTGACATTATGCAGGGTCAGACTCATTAAAAAACTTTAAAATTAGCTTTCAGTGAATAAAATCTATGCAAATTAGGCAATGTCCATGCTGAAGTTACAGCAGTTTCCCATTGGTATCTCAAAGGTCTCCACAACAACCCCTTTAGCATTCTCACCAATTCTTGTTCCCAAGATCAGTATCTCTAAATCCTTAAAGGCTTTTCAAGGTAGGATCATGCAGCTTTCTGTATGGGCAGACATAGATTTTCTGTGGTTGCCAAGCTGCAGAAGTGCGCTATGCATTTAGCCCAGTCACTGGCCAGAGACAAACCCAGAGCAATGGTCAAGTCACAGCAATGGCTGGATACCAGTCCCAACAAGTTCTCTGCTGGAACCTAGGAGGAATTCCTATTTGCTTTTAGGAAGCACAGGTAGGGGAATTTCGCATACTGCTTAAGAGAAGCTGAATAGGCAATGTATTTTTTTTCAGAACTAAAGACAAGATCACTCTGAGATGCCTTTGGAACTTTCAGTAGTGGCTTACAAAGGGCTTAATAAGAACCTACCAGAAGACAAAGGTCATTGGGGCAAACCCAGCTTTGGCTCAGGTTCCTAATAAATGGAGAAGTGCACAACATCCCTAGTGGGGATGGACAACGTGCTTCCTCTGAGAGGGAGTCAAATTAAAGAAAACAAATGCATGCAATGCCCATGGGTATCAACTATAACTAAACATGCAATTTCCAAGAAAAGAGCTGCAGAAGACTACTGAGAAGGTTTTGATCAGACAGGAGGAATTGTGTGTTTGTTTCTTTTTTGCATACGTCTACTTTTAAAAAGAAAAAAAAAAAGAGGGGTGAGAAGAAGAATTAACTTTCTATATGCATCAAAACATGCAGGCTAGTCAAGTTCCAGATGAAGTGCAGTCAAGACAGATTGCACAAAGAAAGCTACTGAAAGAGGCAGAAACTTGATTCAGGTAATACTGCCCCAGCCTGAATGTAATAGAGGTCTGAAAACTGTAATTTCAAGTTTTAGTACAGCATGCAACAGACATTGCCTAGAGCAACAACAGCCCAGCAAAGCAACGAATTTACCTTCCTATCTGTAAGTTAATTGGGTTCCTTTTGCTGTATGGTGCTCAGTTCTCATGGATGACCTAGCACAGCAGGAGAGGCAGGTCATGGGAACGTATCTATTGGCACTAGAGTCCAGGTAGAGAAACATATTATTGATCTGGGTTGACAAAGACCAATGGTAAGAACTGTAAATGACCATGAGAATCTTCAGCCTGATATGAACCTGAACCTCTCCTTTTGCTGCTTCTGTGGAAGAGTTTTCCACAACACTTGCAGCCATGACTCCATCTTTTAATCTTTCCAGTGTTTAAGAAGTGATAGATGTCATATATTTCACAAACAAAAAAAAAAAAAAAAACAAAAAAAACCCAAACTAAAGAAAAACACCAAACAAAAGGCAGCACACTGCAAGTAACAGGTACCTTTTGTGGCCCTAGTCCAGACAGAAGAAAATTAGCAACCAGCAGTCTTTGAGAGGAAGGGCAACTCCCCAGATGGAAGAACAATGACCACTCTGTCCAATGAGTCTCTGCAATTGGTTTGGGAAACTTTGTTTCCCTCAAGGATCTATAACCTTCCCTGAAATACAGAGAAAGAAATAAGGAGTATGTACCCTGAATATTTCCAGATCAGAAAAGTGTGTTTATATCATTGCTGGAAGAACCCACCAAAATATAGAAAAACACCAACAGAAAATACCACACATTCGGTCTCAGCCATTAAGTCAACCAGGGATCTGCAAGGGACACTGTTAAGAAAGATAGAGTAAAACTGGCATCAAACAACCTGGAAAGTGCTATGAACTGCTGTTTCCTTCTCCTCCAAGCGTGGCAAGGTCTTGGTAAAAGCATTGTCTTACTGAGAGCACCTCTGCCATACTCCACCCCTGCTTTTGTTACTGCTGCCAGAAAAGATCTGATAGAGGCACTGTCCTGCAGCCAGCCCTGCACAGCTGCCACAGTGTCCTCAAATCTATTCCAGCTAGCAGGAACACTTTTCCCTTTCTAGACCTACTGCATTAACACTATAGCCGCTTTTATACGGTTATTTTTATTCAGAACACCTTTGTAGACTGCAATTGTGACTGGATTATTCATAGCTTTGCATGGTTCCTCAGTTTACTGGTTACAGTTGTTAATTCTGCACTTAGTAAGTTTTACTAAATGTTTTAGAAGGGGTGCTTTTACTGGAAAATTTTCTTACCATTTTGGCCATTGGTTCTTTTAGTTATATTTGTTTATAACAAATATTTACAAGTATTTACTTATGTAAATTATTTCTTTATGATGTAATTCTCAAGCTTTCCCAACTGTAATCCACTGGAATTATTACTTTTTTTAAACTGTTCTACATTTAAACTTAGTTCTACATTGGGAGATGGGGAGCAGCAGTGGCTGCAAACGATTCCTCACTAAGTATAGAGCATGGTACTACAGTGGAGAGAAGATCAGTGGAGAAAAGGAAAGATGCACATTACAGGAAGGGAGCAAACACAGATGTACAAAAAACTGGTGTTGGCCCACCCATCCAGATACCTACCAGAAAAAGAAAGATAGATATATGATGTGGAAGTATGTGGAGATTCATAGAATCACAGAATGGTTTTCATTGCAAGGGACCTTAAAGATCATCTAGGTATGGACACCTCCCACTAGACCAGGTTGCTCAAAGCTCTATCCAACCTGGCCTTGAACACTTCCAGGAATGAGGCAATCCAGTTTGAAGTGATTCCAATCACATTATAATCCTTTCTCCATAAAATAATGAGTGCAAAAGCCTCTCATCAGCAGCTGAACCAGAGGAAGCAGGTTCCAGTGTTCGAGCCGCATGAGAGCAGGAAGGAGGCATGTTTTTACTATTTACTCCCTCTTGCTTTTACAGAGGATATGACAGAAAAACAGAAATAAGTCTGCATGCTGTAAGGACTGAAGATAAGCCAGAAGTCTTCTCTGCTGGACCTCCCTCTTGCCTTCAGGTGCCTA
The DNA here is from genome assembly GCF_036169615.1 of Heliangelus exortis. Lineage (NCBI taxonomy): Eukaryota > Metazoa > Chordata > Aves > Apodiformes > Trochilidae > Heliangelus > Heliangelus exortis. The sequence goes on from NC_092422.1 coordinate 133,664,477, forward strand.
AATGCAATTTCAACATTGTGCAACAGCTGCTCAAGCAGCAGCTGCTGGCAACTGCTCAGCTTAGCAGTAAATGGGCTCTTTAGCCAAGGCATCAGAGGCTGTAGCACCAAGCACCAACTTCCTGAAGAAAATCCACACTGCTGCAAGGCTGGAAATAAGTGGCAGCCAAGAGCTGCAATAGCTGTTTCCAGGGAAAGTAGATGAACCAAGAAGCAGGAAGAAGGTCCACCATGGATCTGCCCAAAAATCCCTACAGCACAGAGCTGGCATCCAACAACCCCTGTGGAGGGCTGGCAGAGTGGACCAAAGCAATCTGTGACATGAATTGGCAAGCCAATACATCCTACCAAGGAAAAAACCTCACAGTATGTGAACCAGGCTTTCTGGTTGGGAATATATATGTACTGATGCCCAAGACAACTTTGACAATACACTGGTTGATCTAGTTGTGTAAATATCTGGCATGAAACTACACCCTGCGGTCCTATCAAGCTTTAAAAAAAGCTACAAAGGGGCTGTCCTTGAAGCTCATCTTTCCTGAACCACTCAATTTTTAACTTTTCTTAAATCACAAATTCTAAACCTGTTTAAACCATGAGTTTTAATTTAAAAAGCTCTTCAAACCATGGTACATTTAAGCAAAGTACTATTGGAGCAAGAAAGGAGTTCCACCTTCATAAAACAGTAACATAATGTAAAACAACTTATTTGATTTTTAAAAAAGCAAACTAGTATTGCACTGAATTCTGGTGACATTTTTAACCAACACTATCATAAACAGTTCAATTTTTATTTGTTTTTCTTCCAATGTATGGCAATTGGGAAAGAAATCAGAGTACATATTCTAAAACAGCATAAAAAGGCTTCAGTAGTACTAGCATAAAACTGGGTTTGTGCTCAAACACAAATACAGTCTTTTTATTTACTTACAACAAATGTTTCCAACTGCAGTTTCACAACACTGAGACCTCATTGTTAGTTCTTACCCACAGTTCTGTTGCAAAGATGGTGTCGAACACTGATATTTCCCAACTGATTTGGTATCACTTGGTTGACCTGTAGGCATATTTCTGTGTCTTCACCTCTAATGTCAATTTCACCATTAACACCAAATATTTGGAAAACTACAACAGACATCTGTCAACAAAATCAAGATAAAATAACATGAAATTATAAACTGAATTTACAGTGGTTATTTTTTTGTAAGATCTGCCTAAGCCTTTTCCCCCATGAGAAGAAAAGAATCTTTGTATCCCTCACCCCTGCTCACAAAAAACCACAAGGTTTTCTTATTGCTTTTTCTTTCTTTTCATACCCATTGGCTTGACAATGGGTTCCTTGATTGTCTGCCTGAAGACAAATATTGAGAATGCTGCAAGTGCTAAGGAAACATCTCCATGTAAGAGATGCCAGAATTATGGTGCTTTCTTTTATCTATACTTGATAATGTTTAAAAGCTCATTTCAAATATCATGTTCAATAGAGCATAAAAGAGCATGATATTAAAGAATATTGCTAGGTACTAAAGCAGAAATATTTCCTGACATTTTGAAGTGGCCTCCTTCATTTATCAATTGTGGCTATAGAGGAGATAACAAGGACAGTGAATGGTCAGTGTAACCTGGATTATAAACTTCTTTTGTATTTAATATAAGTACACGAGATCTACAGGTTTACATAATGCACTAACAAAAGCTTTCATAACTACTTTAAAAGTCACCTCTAAAAGCTTTAATTTTAGCTCCATTTTAAGGTTTATAATGGAATTCAATATTACCATTTCTTCAGTAGTCTCATGGGTATTCTCTGAAGCAGCACTCATGGCATCTGGAGATGACCCATTACAATTTTCAATCACTGTGACTCCTTCATGGACATTTTCTGATGGGCTTTGATAGTCTGTGGCTGTAATACCTTTCATATAGATATCAGAAAAAAAAAAAATTGTAAAGTTAGCATAGCAGAATCACTTCTGCATTAAGAATAAAGTCAGTGTCTGTTACTGTATGCATACATCAGCTCATTTTTAAGTTGAATGGCTTATTAAACAAATATTTATGACTAAACTGCCCAATCCAGTCCTCTTACAGAGAGTTCAAAGTTCTAGATGCTATACAAGTTAAGCAGAACATAGTGACAGCCAAAATGGCATTTTACATGCATTGTTTAAAAAATTGTGAAATGCCTTCTTCAGTCTTCCAGATCAATTAAGAACTGTACCAACAGAATGAAAAGGTTAAACACTGCAAGCCATGTAAGCTAAAGCACTGCACAGTGTGCCTTAGTGCAAATGTTTGTAGATTTATGATTAGAAAAATAAGCTATATGTTTATTTTTGTTAGTGATCATGGCACTGTTTGCTTGACATCTAGAAAGCATGCAGACTTAACTTACAGTTAAACAATGTTTAACAAGCTAAAATGACAGAGTTTATTTTAAAAACGGAAAGTATGTTTTATGGTATAGTCCCACATAATAACATGCAGGAATACTCCTACAATCCAAATACAAACCAGGTTTGTGTATGAAGCATTCTTCTCACTATTCCTCTAGTCTGAAAAGAAATGCTACAGAAAAAAAGTCTCCCTTTATCCAAAGTAGAACTTATCAGAAAACAGTTACCAATAAAGTCCCCTATTTGTATTTCACATTAGAAAATTATTTAATCAGTTTTGCTGAGAGCTACTAGATCATTACAATTGCATAAGTCCACACTACTAGAGACTTTATAGACATAATTACCATATGCCTGAATTCCTCCCTTAAATTAGGAGCAGTCATGCACAAATGAGCAAAAATTGCAGAAATACCTGCTGTTAAGAGAGACAATAGCTAGGAACTTCTCTGTAAGGAGTAAGCTGCAAGGACACTACCAAATCTATCTGCTGAGTAGTTAGTATGGTGAGTATTAATGAAAACCCATTTCTTTTTAATCTACACTTAAAATTAAAGCTCCCTTACCACTTGAAGTGTAACAGTAGTAGAGGCTACAAGCCTGTAAAAACTAACAGCCAAAGCAAAAGCTTTTAAGCAAAGAAGGGAACAGTTCTGCTTAATTCAGAGCTGCAACATTGCACTGCAATGATTTTATTCTCCTCAAGAGAGGAAAATTAAGTAGTTTTTAATTAAATAGCTGTATTTAAGCAACACACCTTATTTCTTTCCCTTGAAATGAAGTGCTGTGAATATACTTAATACTACTGACTGGAGAAGCTAACAGAAATAGTGCTGTAAAGTATCTGGGATTTGCTGCACTACAATCTTTTTGAGTGTTATTTTAGTGATAAACAGTATTTGCAGGTATTGCTTAAAAATCTTTTGTTAAAACTACTTACCCTTCTCCAGAAAACTTTGACTGTCACTTCCATCACTCTCTACTAAATTATCCTCTAGCATCATACTATCAATAGAGATGGTGTCTAGAGAGACTTGTGATGGACTTCTCTTCATATTCTTGTAAGAAACAGAGAATGCAGGAAGGTTGGACGGGCAGCGTTCCTTAGGCTTTGCACTTTTTAAATATAAAGACATTAGAAAACTGTTATTTCAAATTACAGGAATCACAGGGAAATAACTTCACACTCCACTAAATCAGTCAAGACATTAATAAAAAAAAACCACAATAATTCATCCTTTGGCAAGAAAAGGATGTAAGCATAGAAGCGACATGCATTCCTGTCAATATTTTTGTCAATAATTTTTTCAATACATATTGAGCAACATTTAAACTGAAAGTGTTTAAATCAATGAGATCATTTTAGCTTTCACTGAATGCTGGACACTGCATATCCTATACCTTTGTATATTTCTAAAATTTTCACCTACTTGATGTTCACTTCCATTGACCATTACTCTAAAGTATGTGGCCAAGAAGACTGATAACTATTTTCAAGTAGGAGGACAATTGATTTAGTATTAAATCTTCTATACCTTGATGAAGACTGGGATGCAAACATTCTAACTGAAGTCACTTTGTTGATTTCAAGCTCTTCAGATTCTAAGGCAGTTTCTGTTTCCAAGTCAGTGACTTGGTTAAGACAGACTTCAGCTGTACCTTCAAGTTCATTTAGCTTATTTGAGAATATGTTTTTGTCATCCTCTTTATCAATGAAAAATTCAGTAGAATCTTCTCTCTTACTTAAGATGGATGCTGAATCTCTAGGATGCAAGCTACTTTTCTCACTTAGAGGTCCACAGACCTCCTCTGAATCGCTTCTACTGAAAAGTCCACTGCTTCCTCCTTCGCTTATATCTCCCAAACCTTTATCCGATGCATCATCTGAAAATGAGAGTCCTTTCTGAAAATCCAGATTACTGTCTGATTTAAACAAAAGAGGATCTATTAGAATTCCTTTATTAACTTCAGCATTCAGAGGCTTGCAGTCATTTACATAATCAAAATTAGTAGTATCAGCTTGAACTACCTTACTGCCAGCTAATTTATTCTCTGAGGTAAGAGATTCCCCATTTCCCAAAGGGGAGAGCTCTGATGCCACTGGACTTTCTTCTTCCACAACTGGAGACTTACAAGGGTTTCCCTGAGTCACTGGATGGAGCAGTAAGGCTAGTTCTGCACTTTTCAGTAGGATCCCAATGCAGATATTTGTTTGCTCTGCAGGTTTTCCTGTCACTGCTTTGACATCATTCCTTAAGTTTTCCAGGAGCAACACAAGGGACTCATGGAGAAACAGCAGAAAAAGATACTGGTAATGATTGATCTGCATGCTTACATGTTTTTGAATGTGGACAAGAACATGTACATCTGCATCAGAAGCACTTTCAGAAAGCACTCCTGAAGTGTCAGGCATTTGAATGCCATTGGCTAGGGGCTCTGACTCACTGCTGTAATATTCCTTTAAAAGTTTTTTACGTTGCAGTCTATTAGCAAGATCACTAGATTCACTCTTTGGAATGTTCAAAGCTGTCTGATTATGTGATAAAAGCTCTTTTTGTGACTTTGCATATCTTACTGGCTGGCAAATCCAAAGAGAAAGTGGGAATGAGTCCACAAAGCTTATTGGTCGGCCTTTCCCACTTTTTGTTCCTTCATAATCTATCCAAAATTGGGAAAAATGCAAGGCCCAAACATCAGTAGATGCGGATGCCTTCAATGCATATTTATTCAATTTGGGGATGACATAACCTTTATAAACATCATGCATTTTAGTATCTTGTTCATGAGCATGTCTCTGGAAAATTGGATGCAAAAGATTAAAATTCTTCTGGGACTTAGGAAAAGCAGTGAAAGTTCTACTGAAAAATTCACAGTCTTTGAAGTTCTGAAACAAAGCTTCCAGATCAGAGTGTCTGCAGTTTGGGGAGTATCTTGTATTTGTAGCAATCATCTCTGAACTTTGAATGGAAAGTGCCCGGGGTTGATCTTTATGAATTTCAGGTTTGTTTTCAGATGGAATGATGATCTGCAAGAGAAAAATATGGTTTTTCTAGTTATGAATGTGTAGATTAAGAAACAAAAAAATAGCAATGACATCTAAAATAAAGGAATATAATTACAGATTTGTGAGACCTCACGTATACTATCATAGAACAGGCACAAATCAGGCTCACAGATCATCTTTGTTTTCTCTAACTTTTAAGAAGAATGCTGTGGAACCTAAAACTTTGTACAAAAAAGCTAAGGGGCTCAGGCTTTTCTTGTCTGAAGGATTCAGACTTAGGCCAGCTATATTAGGCTGAAGTGCCTCAATTCTTCAACTCAGAAATAGCTTGGCAGAAAGTTTCTTCAACCATTCCAAGTATTTACAGCTTCAAACACAAAATTATAATTCTCTGGTTTTCAATCTGATTTCTTAAATAGGATTTTTAACTACACTGAGTAGTACTGCATTTTATTTCTGTGGTAAGATACAAGGAAACAATTCAATGTGATAACACAGCTAATATTCTTAACATTGCAGAATATGTATTTTGTGACAATTAACTGGGCATCATAATACTTTTTCCAACATAAAAACATACTCCAGCTCCTAAAACCAGTGTATTGGATTTAACTTAACTTGTATATCTTTAGTTCAACTTCTAAAGGAAATATATACACATATGCTAAATTGTTCATCTGAAGTTGCTAACATGGACCTTGGCCATACTAGTTTCGGTATCAGTGATAACTACCTTCTGTCACAACATCTCCATGCTGTATCTAGAAAGATCAGAGTAGGACACTTAAAAGATGGGGGTGATGAAGCTTCTTGATGTAAATAAAGAGACTCAGAAAAAATTAAACAAATATGTAACTATGTAATAATTAACTAGATCAAATGTGAACATCAAGTACACCAATAATAAAAAAACCATCATTTGCTAAACTAAAACCAGTTTAGTGGTTTTAAGTTAAGACAGAGATGAAATAATTAAGATTAATGAAGGTTGAGAGATTTCAGAGTACTTTTATCTTCTCTTATTTTAGTAGGCTATTCATATATGGTAATATAATATTAGCAGTCTGTATTTGTAGTTGCCTGGTTGATAGGTCTCACTAATTGTTTTCATTCAGTACAAGCCATGTCCTGTTAAAGATCCATTAAATATATATCAAGAATATTACAAAAGTAAACGATTCTCCATATACTAACTTTTTAGAACACTTGAAATCTCTCCTGTGGGCATCATCAAAAAAACTGAGTGTTTTGTTCACCTCTGAACTCTGAAAATGAATGCCCAACGAAAGTCAGGGGAGGGGGTGATAACTGGTCAATAATGCTTCTCCTCCAAAGATGACGAGACAATGACAAGGGAAACAAAAACCTAATGTTGAGTTGCATTGACAAGTGTCTGGAATTGACAAGTCTCTGGAATAAACATGAAGAGAGCCTGTGTACCTGAACTATCCAAGGGCCAGGAAACAGTGAGAATGGGTTTTAAGCAAGGAAATAAGTTTTCAGACAAACTACTTTCTTTAATTTAGGATTATCTATGAATGATCTGTTAATTTGTTTGTTCATTTATTTCTCAAGCTGCCTGGATAATAGATTTTCACAGTAAGAGCTCTTCTCAAAGACAGCATACCTTTAACATTAGTCCATCAACTCTAACATCAACGTGTTCATCTGATTTTGAATTGTCATTTAACTTGTACATAGCCATGAACTGAATAAGGCTCTGTTTCAAATCCAACACAAACTGATTTAGCCAAAGAATACTTCTCTCATCCAGGGTGAATTGCAAAGCATTCAGCTGGCCATACAAATTTGGGCATGGAACTAAAAGAAAACAAAGCAAAATCATGAGAACAAGTAAAACATGTAGGGCTTGGGTTCTGTTTTTGTTTTTTAAAACAATTACAGACTTATATTTCACCAACAGTTTATACCGGAGAACGGAATGGAAAGGAGTGGTTTATACTCACTCCTTTAGTCCCAAGAAGAATATTTTTAGGGAATACCTAAAGTGGTGCTTCTTTCTCCCACTCCAGGCAAGTAAGTGGATTTTTTAATGTAAAAGCTAATATTAGAATAGAACAAAATCTGAGGAAAGAGGAAGAATGTCCTAATTACAGAAGAAGGGCAGAACCAAGGAGATCTGCTGTCCTTAAATTCCATCCCCAAGAAATCCACTGACATATATAAAACACAGACAGCCCCATAACACATTATTAATAAAAATAACTCCAGCAGATATTCATTGCATCTTAGGAACTACTCAAACTTTGAGTTCTTCTATGTAGCCAGACAGTGTAACTCCAGAAACAATACACGTATGTTGGAGAACGAAGAATTTATGTCTCAGTACAAACGCTCTGAGTGTTTTCAAACTTATAGGTATTTGCCAGGAGGAGTTTGCTGGGAAACACTGTGGAAATGGAGCAGTGTTGTGTTCTCTAAGTTTCAGAAAACCATTAGCTCTTTCCAACTGTCAACCTAGAATTCAGAATCATCAAGATGTGGGTAACACACAAAGTGTATGGTTTATATAAAAAAAAAGTCTTACTAGGAAAGTCCTTTCCATCTGGGTAGTAATACTCAGTGAATTCTATATGAATAGCTGGCATTTCTGATGGAAGATAAAGTGACTTTTTGTTGCAAGAGATCAGAGCTTTAGGGGAAGAACGACATTGATCTGCTGTTGAAACCTGTAAAAGATGAAAGATTAACGTCATTAATACATTACATTTTTATGACTCTGTAAGCATTTGTAGCTGCAAGGCACTAGAAATTCCACTGCTCCCAGATGTAGATCCCCAACTATACAAAGTGTGACACTGAGAGATGCCTAGTTGCCTTGTACTAGAAGCAATCTGTCTGGAACAGTTTCACGGGAAAACTACATAGTATTAATGATGCCAGATCCCCTTCCTTCATGCTAGGCAGGATAAATTCATTAAACAAGTGTTAGGTAGTCCTTGTACTGTCATAAGGACAGATTCCAGTACACAGGCCAACTCTCAACATTATACTGCAAGTAAGGTGTTCAGAATGCAACGGGCAAAGATATGGATACTTGGCTATGCCTGAAGGTCTGCTTCACAGGAGAATTAAGACACCATGGAACAGTATTCCTCCATTTCTGCTTTCTTCCATTGTAAATCATGAAACAAGAAAGAGATCACATTTTGGTATAAAGTTGACCTCAAATTTCTTGGAATGTACCCTAGTTTAAAAAACATGTTGTCAAAACAAAGATGAAAGTTCTTCCATCTAACACTTAGTAGGTCAGACTGCTAGTTAGAAATTAGCCACTATTCATCTTGAATATAAGATAATATCCACTTGTATTAGTTTCACTGGAAACAACAAATACATACCACCTTTATAAGCCTGTTTCACTTTCTGTAGCTGTTTTCAAGCTGCAAATATCTCTGTATTAACACATACAACTGTGAGTAATAATAGATCTATTTAGAAAAATAGCTTTTTTGTATATTGTATAGAGATGACAATGTTAAAAATTGAGAATGTATTTGCATAGGGAGGAGGAAGAATTAAGTATTGAATGAGTAGAAGGCAAATGAAAACACCCAACAGTACAAAATGATACTATAAAGCCACTTAAAACCCAGATGTGGGTTTTGTGGCAGAAACTTGTGGCAGAAAGCTGCAACCTCCCACTGTACCAGATGAGATGTGGAAAAAAAAGTACTGAGAACTGGAACAAGAGCAAGTAGAAGGAACAATGACTAGAGGCCCAAACTAAGTATTTTTGTCAGTACTAGAAATTTAGAGTGGATCCTCCTATACCACTATACTATTCTGCCTTAGAGATATACTTCTCTATTACAAATTGCTGCCTATCTGCACTGAAGAGTGCAGACCACAGCCAGAAACTAAAATTCCCAAAGGACACAAATTAAGGAAAAAGAAACAAAACCGAACAAATAACAGGAAGAATGGTTACAGTGTCTACTCAAAAATCACTAGAGAAGTGAGGGGTGAAGGAAAAATGTAAAACTCTCTTAATTTAACATTAAAAAAAAAAATAAAATCCATGTACTTCAAAGAAGATGTCAGTAAAAAAATAATTAATTACGAAATCATATATTAAATCATATATTAAAATGCTGGGTACCCAACATAGAGCAATGAAAAGATGAAAGTCAAAGTGTCAGGGTTTGGGGAACATAAGAATTTGGATGCAAAACATAATTATGATAGGGTTATCATCTAACACAAAGTCAATAAGAAAATACCCACTGATTTCAGTAAAGCAGAAGCAGGCCCATAAAGGTGTTATCTAATAATGAATGGAAAGACTTCTATTAATTTCAATGGGCTTCAGAACTGTCCCTTAAAAAACATAGTTATGTAACAGTCAAGGGCAAAGCAGCCCCAGTTTTAGTAACTTGAAGAAATGTACCTGATATATATTGAAATCTGCAAGTCTAACCACAATAGGACTAGACATCAGTTTGCCCTTTGGTTGTTGGGAAGATACAGAGGAAGCCCTAGATGTTCCTTTCGGTATCTGTTCCTTGCCTGTAGGAAAAAATAGTGATGAAGTGAGTCTTTTTGGAATAGTTTTAATATTTCATGGAATTAGAGCATTAGTGATGCAAACAATGTACCTGTCTGTAGGTTTTGTGGAGATACATCAGGTGGTGATTTGGGAGGGGGATCTGTGACCTGATCCTTCACAGCCTGCTTTAGCAATTCAACATTACTTTTGAATTCATTTAACAATTCTTCGGCCCACCCACTTCTGGCTTTAGTGGCATCACTATAATGCTTCCAGTGACTGCAGCTGTCTCCTGCAAACAAGAGGAATGAGGGAAATATTGACTCAATAGAAAGTTTGCTTCTAACTGATAAAAAGTTTGCACTGTTTCACGATTCGTCTTCAAAATAAAAATCTCATTGCATGCTGTAATTATAGAACAACAGAAGTTGTAACAGATGTTAAAACAGAAGTTATATATTACATATAAACAAGCCTCACTGTTTCACAAATTGACTCAGAAAACATAATATTGCCACCTGCCTTTTAACACCACTAACTAATACTCAAAACATCGAGTCTTTCCAGTCCAGAGAAATATGATGATTTGATTTATTTTATATGAAAGAGCACGCAAAAACAAAACAAACCCCAAAGAAAAACATAACCCAAAACGTTTTAACTGAACAAAACGCGAGAGCAAGTAACAGAACAATGTTACTACACTCAATTTTCCAAACTAATCTTTCCTGACAAAACTTTGTTCTAAAAAGTTCCTGGTCCCTTTTCAGAAACCTATTATTTTTGTCTTGGCTCTCTAGCAACTTTCTAGCACACATGCAAGAAGGCATGCTCAATCAGTGCTGCAGTACACAGCCTTAAACAAACCCAGAAGAAATTGTTTTATTCCTAACATGTTTCTGTTGGTCAAGCACTGAGACAAGATGTCTTCAAACAGTCCCTGTAAAGATGGTTTAGTCTGCTCAATAATAAGGATGGAATACAAATTACTTCTATCAAGTGGTACATCCCTCTTTAAATACTAGAGCATATGAAAGCTTACTTTATTTAGGACTTAATGAGGTTTTGGATACTTATGCTTGGGATGAGTAGATATGGTTGCTGTTAAAACAGGAAAATCCTTTGGGGAAAAGTTGTGATTGCAAGTCAAAGACACATTAAATTCAAGTTCACGAAGATGGAATTCTCAAAAACAAGGCTGAAGAGGGGTCACCTCAAGCATATTCATGTAAACTCTTAAGTAAGTACAGGACAGCAGCATTACAGGGAAAGCTCTCATACTTTTTCTGGGAAGTCAGGATGGGCAGGTAGGTGCCTCTGTGAACCACTTGCAAACTAACACATGCAGTACGAGGACATGTGGCAGCAGGAGCAATTAGAGGTCTGCATGCAGACGCAGGGCTATGATCTCATGGGGTCTGCAGAAACACAGTGAGACTGCACACACTACCAAAAAGCTGCAAAGAATGGACACATGTTGTTTGCACAGCACAGGCCAAGAAGGCAAGGAAGGCAAGTTACCCCTTCTGTGAGAGCAGTGGGAATGTGTGGAGCTCTTGGGATGGATGATCAATCAGCTGAGCACTTAGAGGTTGGGATTAGATGGCAGACCAACATTGATGGTGGTGATAGTTGTGGTGGGGTGTCTGATGAAGACCATCTGATCAGGAAGACAATGAGGTCCTCTTAAGGCAAGCATCATGTTCACAGACCCTGCTTCCCCACAGAAATCTTAACCACCCAATATGTACTCTAGGGACAAAACAGCAGGACATAAATAATTCATACTGTTTCTTAAAGTGGAGCAATGATCACCTCCTAACACAGGTAATCAAGCAGCCAAAGACATGAGATGCTCTGCTGGACTCAATTCTTACAAAAAAGTAAGAGCCATTCAGGGACATCAAGGTCCCTGCAGTGACTATGATATGGTGGAGTAAGGGATTCCAAGGTGAAAGAACAAGGCAAAAAGCTGAATGACAACTCAAGACTTCCAAAGAGAATCCTATGGGATATAAACTTGGCCAGAAGAGGGGTCAAGGAGAGAAGGTCCAAAGGTCCTCCAAACTCAAGAATGGCCCACCATGAAAAACAGGAAATCTAACAAATATGGCAGGAAGCCTGTGAGGATGATCCAGGAGCTCCTGACTAAATTCACACATAAAAAGGAAGTACACAAGATGTGGACGCAGCATCAGCTTACCCAAAAAATACATTGAAGTCTATCTGAAATTGTATCTAATGAGAAGCATTAAGGACTATACAAAAGGCTTCTGTGGATACACCAGCAGCATACAAAAGAATAGGGAAAAATTTGGCTTGCTGCTGAATGGGACAGAGGATCAGGTGACAAAGGAACTAAATTATCTTCAAGGTCCCTTTCAATATAAACCATTCTAGTGATACGGCATGATATATGATGGTATATGATATTTGATATATGATGATACATGACATAGAGAAGGAATGCCTTTTTTTCCTCAGCCTTCACTGTCAAAACTTGCATTCAGAACTCCCAGGTCCTTGAGACCTTTGGAGCAAGATTTCATCTTAGCAGGGAACCATTAACTTAGGAAACATTTGAACAGATCAGACATGTACCAGGCCATGGGATCCTGATAGAGATGCACACAGGTGCTGAAAGAGCTGGCCAATGTCATAGGGAAGACACACTGAATTATCTTTGAAAGGCCATAATTAAATAGTGATAAAGAAAGGTTCCTCAGTATCATTAGGGATTGGAAGGGACCTTTGGAGATCACCTAGTCCAAATCACCCTGCCAGAGCAGGTTCACCTGTGCAGGTTGCACAGGATGGCATCCAGGCAGATATTGAATGCATCTAGAAATGGTGATTCCAGCACCTCTCTGAGCAGCCTGCTCCAATGGTCTGCCACCCTCAAACAAAATAAGTTCCCTCTTGTGTTTAGATAGAACTTCCTAGAGGAAGAGGTTTGTGCCCGTTACCTCATCCTGTCACTAAGCACAACTGAAAAAAGACTGGCCCCATCCTCCTGACACTCACCCTTTAAGCATTGGTAAGATCCCATCCTAGTCCTCTCTTCTCCAGACTAAAAAGACCCAAGTCCCTCAGCCTTTCCTCACAAAAGAGATGTTCTAGTCCCCTAATCATCTTCACATTCTTTTGCTGTACCCTCTCCAGCAGTTCCCTGTCCTTGAAGCAGGGAGTCCAGAACTGGACACAGTACTCCAGATACAGCCTCACCATGGAAGAGTTGAGGGGGAGGATAACCTCCGTCAACCTGCTTCCACACTCATCCTGCAGTGTACCAAGAAGCCATCAGGGCTAAAAGAAAACAAATACCACTCCTGTCTTCAAAAAGGAGCACAAAAAGGAACAACAGGCCAGTCAGCCTCACATCAAAGAAGGCAACGGAGGAAGGCGACAATGCAAATAATTGTGGAAATCAATGCAAAACACATTGACTGGAAAGTGATTTGGAGTGGACATGCATGGATTTATGAGGAGAAATCATGCCTGATGAACTTTACAGGCTTCTCCTATGACAAGAAGCTTGACGGATGAGGTGAGAGCAGTGGTCATTGTTTACTTCAACTTTAGCAAGATTTTTAACACTGTCTATAACATGCTCAGTGAAAAAGGATTAAGTACTGACTAGGTATGATTACTAGGTAATGATGACTGGAAACTGGCTAAAATTTTGGTCCTAAAGGTTTGGGATCAGCAGCATGAAATCCACCTGGAGGCAGTCATCAGTGCTGTACCTCCAGGGCCAACACTGAGACCAGTCTGTCTCCAGTAATAACTTGGATGATGGGACAGAGTGCACCCTTCAACAGCTTTGCAGATGGTACAAAACTAGGAAGAACGGCTGATTCACCAGGTGATTGTGCTGCCACTTAGAGGGACCTTAGAAGGCTAGAAAAGTTACCCGACAGTAACTTCACGGATTTCAGAGGGAATGCAAAGTTCATCACCTGGTGTACAGTCTAGAGGCTGACCAGGTGAAAAACAGCTCTGCAGAAAAAAAGTCTGAGAGAAATTGAACATGAACCAGCAAAGCGTCCTTGATGCAAAGGAAGTCAACAGCACCTTGGGAAAAGCACTGCCAGCAGGTCAAAGGGGGTGATCCTTGTCCTTACTCAACCCTGGCAGAAAAACATCTGGAGTGCTGGGTTCAGTTCCAGGCTTCCCAGTACAAGACAGCCATAGACTTATTGGAGTGAGTCTAGGAAAGGGTCACAAAGATATTTAAGAGATTGAAACACCTATCCTACATGGAAAGGCTGAGATAGCCAGGATTGTTAAGCCTGTGGAAGAGAATGCTCAGAGGGATCTTATCAATGTATAAAAGTGCCTGATAGGGTGAGTAAAGCTGATGGAATCATATTCTTTTTAGTGGTGCCCAGTGAAAGGACAGAAGGCAATAAGAATCAACTGAAACACAAGAAACTCCACTTAAAGATTAAAGAAGTTTTTCTACTGTGAGAGTGATGAAACTGGGACTAGGTTGCCCAGGTAGGCTGTTAGGAGTTGCCATCCTTGAAACTGTTCAAAACCTAACTGAACATAATCCTGTGAAGGTGACTTCAATTGACACCTTTAATAACAAGGAGTTGGACTAGGTGACCTTCAGAATTGCTCTCTATCCTCAGCTATTTTACAGTTTTACATACGGAGATATCATTGTCATATTTATCTGTGTAAAGTGAAGAGACTGGCCAAACTGTAACAGAAAAATAGTACTTCAGTGGAGGTGGCACTGATGTTGCTACTATCTGAATTTATTGCTGGTTGCCCGGGAAGAAAATGTTTCCCAGTTTCATGTATTGTCTTAATATATCAGCTTGATCAAGAATTTCCTCTACTGAGAAATATCCTGCACGATGGCCAAGCACCAAGCTTTCTTTAATCACCATCCAGCAATGCATCAGCTGCACAGAGAGAGGACCTGGACAAAAGCTTCTTTGAGAGCAGGTCTGGTTGGACTAGACGGATTGCTCTACAGACAGATTTACAACATGCCAAACCAGTCTGGCTTATGTTAGGGTTACCAGAGTCAATGGACACACAGTCTGCTTCATTTTTCTTAAGTACTATGAAAGGCTATTGTTGGTTGTTCAATAGATTAGAAACTTAGCCTATGGCAACTACATGCAGACTAACCTTAGGAGTCTTTATGAGTGGGGTCTGTTACAAGAACAAATAAACAAAAAACCCTCATAAGAACCCAATTTGTAAAGATAAATAATTGTTCAGGGCTTTTTCCAGAAGCACTAATTGCAGTCTCCAAGAACACTATATCGAAAGAGCTATTTTAAAATATTCCATACATGTTAAACTCCTCTAACTTAAGGTCCCACTTTTTATGGGAAAGGAAACCAACATCATAAATTTCAAACCATACTGGGCTAATCAACAGCAAAGAAACAATACTGATAAACTTAAGCATATTCTTTTCTGTGGCTGTGTATGTTTATTTGACTTACACTAAGTTACATTTTTTAAGGTGCAAAAACTTTACTTGCCACTTATGAAAGAAACAGATTGATGTTACATGATTCCACCTGAAACTAAGAGTGACAAGGATGGGAGTAGAGTTAATTTGTTTCCCTAATGTATGTGAATAATCACTCCTAAGTAACAGGTCTGTGTTAGTAAAAAGCAAAACAAAGCACAAATAATCTCCCCTACCAACAAAAAGCTCCTTCATTGTATTGGATTGCCTTAGATCTCAAATTCAACACCAAGCTTATTTTGTCTTCTCTAAATATTTTAGATTTCTGAAGCACATATTTACTGGGAATGCTTTGTAAAAAATGCTTTTTTGGAAATTGCTCATCTCCATTTAATAACAGTTCTTTAATAAAAGGCTACACAAATGAACTTCTACACACTGAGATTCCTCTTTAGCAAAATAAACCAAAATATTGCCTGGAAATGGGCATAAAATGATTGACTTCTTTATGGGAAAAAAAAAAAAAAAAACCAAAAAAAAAACCCTAGCAGATTTGACTCTTGCAAATATCCAATTAGTAAATTTTCAGTCTGCTGTACTGTCCTCCCCTGTCAACAGAGAATTATTTTCAGGTAAGAAAGGTAAATAACATTTTGTGAATGAAAGTAAACAGTGAAAAGTGTCTGGGCCATTGACAGAAATTAAATTGATTCGCAGGTTATAGCCTTTGTTGCTTCTTTTTGCATATAGAAGGAAATAAAAAATTGTGTATTACAAATGCTTTGAGCCTTATTATCCAAGCCCTGTACATACACACACACAAGTTTTTTTAGAATTTAGCCAACATAGTTACATTCATGGGTAATTCACAGAATGCTCACTTACATACCTGCTTTGTGAAATGGGTAATAGTCCACTGTTAAATAGCTGAAGGAAAGCTGCATGGCCCCTCCTGTAACACGTCTGTTTGAGTCTGTAACATAAAACAATGCTCAGTTCTGCAGACCTTGTATTTAGCATTTTAGGTCTCATGCTGGTACATTCCTTTAAGCACCTAACAGCTACTTCTTCCTCCCTTTTTACTAGCCCTCCTTACAACCTCAAAATTTTCACTTGGGTGGTCTTCACTGGTTTCCAATGATCAGCTTGGTAACTCCGAGCTCTGCACTTGATCACTAGTAACACATTCCGTACCATTTTAAATGTTACTAAAAAGGTAACAATTTGTATGCACATTACAGTTTTTCTGAAACAAAAACTTTTTACACAGAATCCATGGTTGTGATTCAAAGTTAATATTTAATTTCAAGAGTACTGTAAAAGGAATTTATTGTTTTATTTATTCTATTTCAATGAAGAGGTCTTCTAAGAGTCCTCCATTCTGATTTATCCACTGCTAAATTTACACTTTGTGGCCAAAAATAAAGGATCATGAATGAGATCTTGATCTCCCAAGAATGATAAACTCCAACTGCAGCAGATATATTGGATGTAAGGAAATAGGTCTCTAGCCAGTCAATCTCCTGCTCTGCAGGTATCTTCCCTAATCAGGGAAATATATTCACTAAAACCAAAGTTTTTCACACTCTTTTGTTCAGCAGACCGTGTACACCTCTATAATTTTTTTTCAGTGACTAGCCAGTTCATTGGATATACACTGATCCATCATTCTCTTCCAATCCTCTTAAAAGACATTAAAGAAGTGTAATTTATCTTCTTTTTTTCTGATTACCAATATGACACATTGCAATAGCCTTTCATTTAAAAAAGTATGATGATTACACACAAAATTATTATTTCATAATTTCAATTTGCTGGAAAGCATACCAAATTCTCTAAATTAATAGCAGAAAGCTGAATACTAATTGGTCTGTATTTTATAAAAAGTATCACAGAAGTAGATTGTACAACAACCCTTTCAAGCCACATAAACATTGGTGCTGCATTCTTGATAACCCACTTAACTTGTAATGTACAAGAAAAAACAGCAGTAACAATGAGACTGGACTGAATCTGTTTCTAGAAGACAGATAAAGCATTAAAACTACTAACAGTATTAAAAATTTTTACTGCATTTATTCTAGAATAATTACATTTAATAATGATAAGTTGTTCTGACAGAGACATCTAGCTAATTTTAAATGTGTCTACAGTCACTAGAAGACTCTGGATTAACAATGCTGTACTCCTCAAAATGTTTCCTAAAGACAAAGATCAAAAGTTAGTATGCTAACTTCTATGAAAAAAAAAAAAAAGTACCTTTTTCTTTAGAATGGATGTCATCACATATATGTAGGTCCAAATGAGAAATTACTAAGTGATGAGAAGTTTCTTTAACATCATAATCATTAAACAATTTAACTATTGCATCATTTTGATCAGGTGCTGCCACAGCCTGGTGTGCTTTCACCTGCTGGGAGCTAGGTGCAGGGGCAGAGCTCTGAAAAAAAACAGTCATATTGATTTATAAAGGTTACCCCTTCTTTCAAGTATCCTACTTATTCAAAACAGATCTTTCAAGTAAGGAAAAATCTGCACCATGTTCACCTTGGATCATTACTGAGACTTACAAATGCTATTTTAGAATAAAACTGAGTTCAACTTATCTCTACGTGTCACGAAGACACAATGCCAGTTCATCGCCCATTCTCCCTTTTGCCCTTCTTCTTTACTCCTTGCAGTATCGGTATTTTTCTAACTTTGCTGGAAGCTGTTCAGGGAACTAAACCAGCAGAAAACAATCCATTTTTTGTTGGGCTTGTTTCTTCTAGTTTAGTTCCCCAAATTGCATCACAATAGGATCAACTGTGAGCCAGTGCCAGTACCAACAAATTGATGAGATGCAAATATAGGGAATTGAAAAACAAGAACCTGGTTGCTCAGTAACAATTAGGTTACTGAAGCTAACAATCAAATCAGATGGTAAGGCATCAGGATCATCACAATAACTGAACTCTCAGTTACAGTACACTAGCTTTATTGGTAGAGATTTTACACAAGAGGCTTTACTCAATACACAAAACCTTGTAAAATAAAATCTCTTTTATACTACTGTGATTCATTCCCAATGTAATTTTAGATGTAGAGTAACTGAGCAACATTTTCTAAAATAAATTAACACAACTAACCACACTGTAATTAACACAACTAACCACACTGTGTTGTATTTTCGAACAGCTACTCATTCTAATGTTACAGTAAGATGATCAAGTTCCATACCTGTGATGTTTCAGAAGCCAAACTTTTTCTCTGTTCTGTTGATTTCTCTATGGCTTCACTAAGAGATTTGGCATACTGCACCATGGCTTTCAACTGGGAATCAGTCAAAACCCATAGCAAATCATCCAGAATCAGAACCAGCTTTGATGCCACTACATTGCAATCTTTTAACTGTAGAATAAAAATTTTAACAGGTCAAAATGATTCCATTCAATACTTACGTTTATCATATGAAATACAAGAAAAAAAAAAAAAAGTTTAATGCAAACCCACACTTCCCAAAAAGAAATTTTTTTTTCCATATGAAGAGAATCAGAATCATGAAGGTTGGCAAATACCTTTAAGATCATTGAGTCCAATCATAGTAACAAACACATCTTTTATTTTAAATTGCATTCCTCTCATTAACTAAAAATTGCTCAAGATACACTATACTTGTGCCTCACTTGGTGTTTGTTTGGCATGCACTGGATACTAAACTAATGCATTTCTCTAAATATAAGTAATCTAAATATTGCCTGAGTCTAGAGAGGTAAGGCAACAGGCATCATCATCATAAATAAAGCTTTGCAGGTCAAAAAATTTCTTTAGTAGGACCCGTGTAATTTCTTCTGTAAATTCTGTCTGCAATATTTCTTGTAAACTATAGTCTTACTGATCATATGCTGTTAAAATGTAGTTAAGGGAATTCTACATTTTATATGACCTACATCTAAAACCTTTGCTATGTGCATGTATGCACTAAGACCATGAATTATAAATTAATTTGTAAAATAATACAAGATTTCAAACTTCTCAAGTTTACCCGTCTTTTAAGTGTGACCCTGATTTTTGATTGGTTGGTAATCAGTCGAACTGGAGCACTCAGGATTTCATGCTTAGAACTTTGGATTGCATCTGCTTCTATTCTGATCATCTGCCAGTTGATTTCTTTAAAAGTCAAAACCTTTAAGGAGAGAGAAAAAAAGAAAAAACTTCATGCAATATAACCATTTACTTGTGCCTAAGCATGTGCAACTGTGCATGGGTATGCATACAGCTGTACATATATACACAGACACACTCACATATGCCCTTCATGCAGACCTATATGAACAGAAACACAGCTCACTTGTGTTAAAGCCCTGATCTTTTTTTCTACCTCCAGAATGTCACAGAAATGTTGTGACAGTTCCAAGAAGTATCCTATTTCCTAGGATATAGGAAAAGAGTGGGGAAGGAAGCAAAGCTACAGGATGGGCAAGATTTTTGGAGTGTTTTATATGAACAAAAAGAGCAAGTCAAACACTGAGAGCATTGTATAACATGTAGACCTCACAAGTTTTGAATCCATTACATACATTTTTAGAAGACACAAAGAAGAAGCAAATGTTAGAATAATTACATGAGCAGGAAATACAGCTGCTCCTATACTATTTTATCAAATCAAATGTGGGAAAAGAGTGACTGTCAGCAGCAACATCATGGAGAACATAAAATAAACAGGACATAAGGAGAAAAAAAAATTATTTATAGTTTCACTAAAACTCCTTCCTATATTAGTTTCCAAAGAAAAAAGATTAGCCATGAGGAAAGTGGAAAAGGGAAGAGTTTGTTTGGTATGTGTATTATTTTCCATCTGTCATTCTCTTATCAATTTGAAAACTGTACAGCTTTTGCCTTGGGAATATAAGCACTTGTGTAAAATATACCTAATGTGCTTGGGAAATTAACACTATGGAAAGACAGTACAGAAAAGCAGAGTACCTACCATCCTTATCCAGGAGATGGAGCATGAATGAAAGCTTTTAAAAAATTCTAAGGAGGTTCCTCATTACCTTAAGAGTGTAGCTAGAGTTCAAACCTAAAAGCTTACTCCCTCAAAATGTAGTTTAGCGTAAGTTATCTTTATAGTACAGTGTTAGCTTTGTTTGTTTACTCTCTAATGCAATTTACTGTTAACAAATAATTTGCTACATTTCCTAGAAATCTGTCCTTCCAGAATTCAATGCACTAAAAAGGAATATACCCTCAGGGAAAGTTCTGTTGCATATGGAGAGACTATTCAGAATCAGATTCTTCTTTAAAATGCACAAAATTAAAAAAAAAATACTAAACACACACACACATACATATATATATATACATACATACACCAAATTCCATCTACTTTAACTTTTCCTCTTTAGGCTTCATTAGCACATGAGCATTAGCCTGCAAAGAAGCTGCAGGAAAGGCAAACTGGCAGAAAAAGAGTTTTGAACTTATTTTTATGGTATTTTCAATTACAAAATTCTCTTGGAATTTCTTTACCTAGAAAAAAGCAACTACCAAACTCCTCAACTCTGAGCAAACCCTGTTTGCTCTGGAAAAACTGGTTCCAAATAAACACACATGTCCAAAATCTGAAATATGCTTTTATCCAAGGCTAGATGCATGCTAAAGTAAGTCTTCCTAAATACAGCATAAATATATTTAAAATCAGTCTTGCACTCAGTATACATTCCACTTTGGCTACACAGGAGAAACCAAATGACTAGTGTACACCAGTCTAGAACTTCTATGTTAATTTTCTTGGACAGCAGCAAAATACGTACTATACCATTATTACCTTTTTTGCTATACGTAGGATTTAATTGTTGGAAGAAAGAAATGTTTAGTAAAACTCCTGTGCAAGAATTAAAACTCAGAATTGCTTGAAGAAAATAAATCCTTACCAGGCAAACCTTTACAAGCAAATAAATAACCAGTTAAAGCTCTAAAAACAATAATAAAAATCAGCGTAACATCCTATCCTTCCATGTTTAATGTACCATCCACTTTACTTTCAGTACCCTTATAAATTTGTTCTATGGTCACTGGCTTGGAGAATCTAAGAGGAGAACATTACAACTGCTTGCCCCTGTCTTTGCACTTCCCACTTTGGCCACTGTTAGAGAAGTAACATTTATTTGAGTGATCAATCCACTGCTTTTATATCCTTGTGTTCCTAGAGGAGAGCTGAAATTACTGAGGACCAAATGTCTCCATTTCCAGTGATGGCCTCTTCCCTAGACTCTCTAAGGCTGCAATTGAACTTCCTCCTCTTTTGCCATAAAAACAAGGAAAAAACTTAGTAGAAGATAGTATTTACCTCACCACGCTGAGCTTCTTGTATTCTTGTAAATCTGAGGTCAGTATGTTCCCAGTTTGCATTTACACTATATATTCTTAGCTGGGAAAGTTCAAATGAAGCATTAAAGGCTTTTGCACCAATCCTTATTATAATGGAGTTCACAGAAACCGAAATTCCTTCTACCACTTTTTCAGCAAAGCCATACTCACTAAAAAGTGAAATGTCAACACATTAAATACACACTTAATGAAAGGGCACAAAATTAAACTTACTGAAAAGCTGAAATATAACACAAAATAAGCCATAAAATAAGTTTCTAATGTATTCTCCATTTATGAATTATGTTAAATATACCTGATCTAGTTCACAACAGTTTCTTCTCCACCCTAATCTCAGAATAATAATACCAGGAAATACTTCAGATCAAGATATATCTTCATGAAGTGTGACAGTTAATGCAATTCTCCATGATACACATTTTATACATAGAGACACACAAATATAGAAAAAGAAAAAAATACATTATACATGCATAAAAATAACAGTCTACAGCACTAAGCAGAAATCTTATTCTTTATGCATACATAAGGAGTACTTGACAATTCAAATCTGGTTAGTATTTTTTGCTCTAAGTTATTCTACCTATTAAACTAGTATCTTTCATATACGCAAAAAAGTATGAAGTACTTGCTTTGTTTTGTTCTGTAAAAGAAAGCCATTCTAAATGGTGGCTACATTTCTACACCAAACGAACATAAATTCCAGTATTAAAAAGATAAAGCAGTTGAATTTCATATTTTAATAAAAATCTTACGCATTCTGACTTAAGTATTCCTTGCTAAAAGAAAAGGAATACTCAATATTTTTTTCTTAAGAAATGGAAATGGCATATGCTTCTGGAAATTTGCAGGGATCAAACAGTTTTATAGTAACTGAAAATGAGTATTTTAAACTTTTTTGGCTCAACTATATGTAAGCGTTGTCTCTGACCTCTGTCCAGATGCAGTTGCTATAGGAGAGGGTCCATTAGGGGCACGTGGCTCTTCACATGTACTCATTTCCATTACAACTTTATCCAAGGTCTTGAGAAACACAGCAAAGTGAAATATGTGAAACATAAGAGGTAACAAAGTAAATATACATAAAATATTTCTTACCGAGACAATTTTCCCATAAACTTCCATAAAGCACCAGAATTATATTTTTTCTCCATATGAATTTTCAAATTTTGTGAATTCTTTCAGACCTTCCCAGTCAAATACTGGGTTACAGAATTCTTGATCCCTCACTATTATTTATGTATTGCACACATTTTCAAAATTTGCATTTCAAAAAGGGCACAATTTAGTGTGAAGTCATCTGGGTTTTCTTCCTATATGGTTGCTCTTTCAATAAACTACCTAATACACAAACGAGTGTGTACACATTCTGTGTATGTATAGGAATGTTCAGTAGAGCTAGTAAAGCAAGTAATTTCTAAAAAGATACATTCTTTATAACATGCAACACATCATGCCATAGTAAAACTGTATGCTGTTATTGTAGTCTTTATACTTGAGGTGGGACACTTAAAAAAGAAATTGTGAAATAAGGAAATGAGATACCGAAATCCTATTTACAATGAAAGGTAAATTTAAGTAACAGAACAGTAACACATAAGTAATGCATCTTAATAGAGGTAAGAAGAATGGGAACAAACCAAATGCAAAACATTAATCTCAGCAGTTGAATAAATGCGAGGACCTCTTAATTTTGTTTACAATGTTTATGACCTGAATTTATCAAACAACCTGGGAAAGGCTCTTAATTCTAAAGATTATAGTTCTGAAATCTTATTCCATTGGAAGCTTATTGAAAACACAACAGTTAATATTACAGCCTTGTCTAGTTCTGACCTTACACCACCCCTTCAGAATTCTTCCATTTACCCTTACCCCCTCTTAGGGGTAAGGCCTAAAAGGCTTTGTCTGCATTTTTAGATATTTCTCAATTCAACTTGGCCTACCTGCTGGACTTTATTAACATATTGCATGAATTGTGCCTGTCATTACAATCCACTTGCTCCACAAACATTTTTGTGTGCTACTTTTATCCATGAAATGCCCTGACTACTACCTATAAATTCATAAACTCTCTATTCTGGATTTACTTATACTTCACTACACTGTGATGCTTCAAGTGTTAGCTGTTGACAGTAAATCCAGACATTTCTGGAGTATTTTCTCAGCTGTCTCAATGATTAACTTCCCTTGCAAAACAACAACAGAAGGGAAAATAACAAACAAGAAATTGCCTTAATTTAGAGATGCCAGGGAGGAGGGGGAAGCCAAGATTTCTCCTGGTTATCCTGACATTTTTGCATGTTTGACCTCTCTTTTACAGTTTCTGATAATATCTTTGAAACGATTTTCTTTTCAATACATGGCTAGTACTAAGAACAGTAGAGCAGTGATTTAAGGAATTTACAAAATATAAGTAGGAGTTGACAAAAGATACCTGGATGTAGATGTCTGTTGATTTCTTAATAACAACTACTATACTTTGATAGAAGTAAAACTGCTGCATAGCATCCTTGGATCTCCAAGCACTCCTCAAATTATATTATTTATCATATAGAAACAGGAGTTTATTATGAGCAAAAGTAGCTTAGCATTTGCCACTATATTAATGGACAGATTTTCTCAAAGGGCAACTCACCTCAATGTACCTTTGGCTAGACAAGTGGGTTTTAGTTACCTCCTAAGCCATGCAAATAGAGCATGCTGTTCCAATTTAATCAAACTCTCAGTAGCAAAGATTTTCCCACCAAAATGGTGGAATATCAGTGAAGTAATAAAGGGCTGAAGTTGGACATTTAGACCACTGAATTCTCCTTTCTTTATAAGTCAAGCAGGCTGTTGTACATTCTGCCACTGAAGAGTGAACTTTCATTATCAATTTCCATTTAATGCATTTGTTCAAGGAAAGCTTTATGTAAAAAAGGTGACCTTGAAAGTTATCTTAGCCTCAAACATCACTCATATAACTTCAATATGAGCAAAGCAAATAATCAGGCCTTGCTACTGTAGGTCAAACTGTGTAATCTTTAAGAATAGCACAGCTTAAACTGATTACCTAGTTTGGCAGTTTCATTTTACAGTCAAGAGGTTGAATCATCCCACCTCAGCATTACTACACTTTAAGCTCTGTGTGTCAGGAAGAAGCTGCACAAGCATTGGTACGTTACAACTGGGTCACCAGCAAATGCATTAAGTATTTAAAGCAACATGTTTTTTCCAAGGCTGACTCAGAACTAAGAAATTACAAGCACGTTCAGGAACTCACTGCAATTCTGTGAAGCAGGACAGTTAAGGGATATTAATTCCTAATTAAACACAATTAAGAAAGTTTAGCCATCACCAAATAAATCACCACTGGTGCTACCCGTAAAAGCAATTTTACTGTAAAATCAGTAACAAAATTAAATAAATGCAAGAGTTAGTATTACTTCTGATTGTTGTTGAGTCCTGTTTACACATTTTCCATTCTATTTATATCCAGACTGACATTCTAGGCTGTCACAGAAAGCCTGTAAATGTTACGTGCATCAAGCCTGCTATAGCTGCAATCACTGGGTAGAGTACAGATGCAGAACAGAAAAATCCTCAGGAAAGATAGCTCAAAAAAAAAAAAAAAAAAAAGAAGAGGCAAGAACTTGTAAAAGGTTTAGTTGAACAAATAATTACCCTTCAGGTGAACCCAAATTAAGATGTAATGACTTAAGAACTTACGAGAAATTAGCTAGCAGTCAAACATTATAATGCCCGAAATAATGCCCAAACCCAGAGATTAAAAAAAGAATAAAACAGAACATGCCAACAAAAACATTAAGGCATTTTGAGGACACTCAGTAAAGGTCAGTGATTTCTAGAGTCAAGTCAAGAGAACAATATAAATATTTCAGATAAATTCTGCTACACAGAGTATATTAGGATCTGATCTCAAAACTCACCAAAGAAATAGGATGTGTTTTCAGTTTTGTCCATGGTATCTGCAAGAGAAAACACTGTTCTAATGCAAAGTAAATGTTAAACTACTGCAATCTAGAGCATTTCTTCAGAATACAAATCATATTTGTAACTTCTGAACTCAAAATAATTACTTCCAAAATATCATGTTTATCTGAAAATACTATATAGTAGACTTGTGCACACTATTTTATGCTTAGATTATCAGCGAACAGAAAAGAGAGGAGCAAAATAGAATCTGTCTCCTTAATACTGAGTTGTCATGTATCAGAAAAACCAACACTGTATTCCACATTCTTTCCTTTAAATGGGAAGAAAATCCACATTTGCCCTGTCAGCCTGCAACTAATTGGATGCCTGCTGCAAAGCATCATGTTCACTGCATTCAGAAAAATTAGGACAATCTTCCATTAGGGAAAAAAAAAAAAAAAAAAAAAGACTGAAGAGCTGCCCGAGTTTGACTAGATCATAAGTTCCATCAAAAACAAACTCCAATTTCATTTCTTACCGTATTAGTATAATGCAAGAGTGATTATATATGATTCAATTCTTAGGAGCCACAATGACCAAAAAAGTGACACCTACTACATCTAGAAGGTTTCCATATTTCCCACAGAGACCAGAACACCTTGCAAAGATATTTTTGGAAATAGGAAAGGTACAAGAGGGAAAGCAATAGAAAGAGAGGAGCAAGGAGAACAAATAACACATTAAAAAAAAAGTATAAAGATAATATTTTAAAAATTGCAGTAAAATAATAACCACGGAGAAATGTAAGCTTTTATCTCTACCCCTATTTCAAAAAATGCAGGAAGAAATATTTTGGTTTTTAAATCTGCTTATTTTCACCATTTCTGTTATCACTTGAGACACAAAAATTCGTATGGTCTTTGTTTTTCTCTAAAATTTTATCAAGTAGGGAAAAAAGAAAGATTTGGCTAATTACCCTTCTGGCACAATAAAATACTCACTCGAATGGATGCTTTATTACAAAAGACCTTGTTTATAGCAAGCCATGTTGGAAGATCCAGCATGTTCTGAAGCACCTCTTGATCCAGCTCTAAATTGGTCAGCTGACCTTCCCCCTTTAATGTGCTCAGGTTGATCTTGTCAGGTGACAGATTTTTGGTGAACCTAGGAAAAAACACGCACCTTAAGTAAGTGTGAATAAAGCCAGAGCTGTCCCACATATAGCTGACAATTTAACTTAAAGGAAAGGTCTGGGTGTGAGCAAATAATCATAGGTTCTTAGGTAAAATTTCACCCTGAAAAGAAATTGTACCACGGAATTACTTTGTCCCTCTAAATTTTTGCATCTCATTAACTCAATTTAAAAAATGAAACAAAACAGATTCCATAAACAAAATTCAATATATAATGATGTATCTTTTACTTTGTCTTCCAACCAGAATAATGAATCCTTGATTCAAACAATTTACCTATTTATTTTATCCTATTTATTTTATACCATGCAAGGCAGAAGTTGAATCCATGTCTCTCTCCCTTATTTTTTCAAAGGGAGACACAAAAAAAACAACCCAAAATCTTTACAGCTTACACAGTCATTGTTAGAGCAAGCAGGGGTGGCTTAGAATTCACTCAGGAGTAGCAAAAAGGTACTCCTTACAAATAGTGCCTTTGTATATATATTTACTGTTAAAAACTTTAAAGGAAAAGATTTAAAATATTCATTAGGTTTAACCATAGAATTTAACAGCAAAATTTAGAAATAGACATTCACAAGTAGCAGGACGATGTATTAAAAATGCTGTATGAAAACTTGAAAGGTCAATCTGATGTACGAGACCAAAAAAACAGAACTATTTAAAGACTGTATATGCAATAAATTTCATTATACATAAAGGGCACCATGATTTGCTGATAAAAGAGGATTTTATAGTCACAATTTATGTGACTGTGTCAAATGGTTCACATCCTTGATGGGGATGATAAAAATCATAGGTACTCCATCCTCAAATCAACACCTGTAACATAGTACTGGCCATAAGCTGAATAATGGGCTATACCTAACCGACTTGCATTCTTCTTTCAAAAACTCTCTTTCTCTTATGAATTTGGCTTAATTTTCTAAGATTAGGGAGTAGAAAATACTACTGTTTGCATTATGCTCTGTTACTATTCCTACCAAAATCTCCCTATGTTGCTATTTCGCAAGCAGAGAGCGAAGGGGTTTGTCTGTCTGCCAGGATGGAACGCTGCTCTGAAGCAACGCCTCAGGACACTTCCTTCCCATTTATCCAATTTCCAACCAAACTAAGAGGTCCTTTTAAAGTCAGATGCTCAGAGGCAGACTGGTGGAAGAGAAGAAAGCTGGAAAGCTTTTCCTCATAAGTTTCCAAGTGTGGCTTGAAACATGGCAGGCATTTTCACAGTCCACCTGCTTTACTACATTCCTGTGATGGTAAGCTTTGGAAATGCATTCACCTAGCCTGACAAAAGGCAAACTTTCATTCTAGCACTCCTATGAAACATTCATCCACACATCATAACTTAAGGGAGTTTCATACCCCATCAGTTTAATCATGAAGAGATACTCTCATGATTTATTCATACCCCATCAGTTTAATCATGAAGAGGTACTCTCAAAGATCAAGCTATCTGGGTGTGGAGGTACACAGCAGAAGACCTCTGTTCAGAATTAAAAGTTCAGGGGGCTGAGGGGGTTATTTTTGGTGGAGTTTTTTGTTTGGTTGGTTTTGGTGGGGTGTTTTGTTTTGTTGTTGGTTTGGTTTTCAACCACACCAAGTCTGAATTTAGTCAGGATGTGTTTGTAAATACTGCTAGACATGTTTCTTATGTCAGAAGTGCTGTAATTGTTTCTGTATGTTACAAGGCATAAATCACCCAGAAGGAATGAGCTTTGATTTATGAGTAAATATATATATATATGAATAATTTCAGTACTAAATTTAGTATTAAAATAGATAAGGCTATTGACAAACACATTTTCATTAACAACTGATGTACTTCTAAGAGCTCCATTTAGAACATTGAGAGAAATCAAGAAATTAATTTTTAAGAATTTTCTGGTTACCCTTCTTTGTTCCTTTTAACAAGAAGGAGTAATGAAAAGACCTGAAAATCCTGTCTCAGTAAACCACTTTGTCAGTGAACTGAAAAATTTAAAGTTAGTTGCTATGCCACACCAACCTGGAGATGGCCCTAACCATCATCTTGGTCTCAGCTGCAGACACATCACAGTGATAACCAGTGGTTCTACAGAAAGGGGTTTCCAAAATGCACAACAAGACAGACACCAAAGTACTATTAAAGGAGAACAATGGAGACAGCAAAGCCAATCTTGAGTCAATTCTGACATCCTTCAAACAGACAAAATAGGAGCCATTTCCTTCCAACAAACAGGAGAAAGCCATTTCAACAAGGACTATAATTTTCCACTCCATTTCTGTTTGGTTTTTTTTACTATTTTCTTGTTGGTTTTTGTTTGTTTGTTTATTTGTTTGGGTTTTGTGGGTTGTTTTGTTGTGGTTTTTTGTTTGTTTTGGGGTTTTTTTTTAATTCTTCTAAGAATATTGCATTGAATTTGCTACTTCTGCTGCAGTCAGCAAAAGGAAAAATGCTCAAGTGCTGCTTCATTCAGCACAGTGCAACATAAAAGGATCTCCACCTGTAAGATTACACTCTTATCTCACTAAACTCTTTAATAGGTGACTTGTGAGAAGATATTTTAGGTGTAGACACCTCTACCAGCAGACCTCTACATTCTACTTCCATGGCTGAAATGTGGCTGATGTGGATGCTGAGAAAACTGTAGTGTTTCCCAAAAATCCATAGTAACTTCATATGCAACAACCACATCTGCTTTGTCTATCTGATTTGTCCAGAGCCAATTTTCTACTGTGTACACCAACAACTTTACATTTCTGTGCCAGGTCCCTGCTGGTTCTAAACTCAGTTGTTCCACTTCTGTTTGTCTTGTGGATATTTCAGCCCTTTAGAACCATTTCATACTGCCAGATAGAACAGGAAAACCTTTTAGTTTTATACAGCGGTCTCTAATTTAAAAAAAAAAAAATTTTAAAAAGTAAGAAGTTGGCCTATTTGGACAGCTAGCCCTTCAGAGCACAACGAGATCATATCTGTTGGTTATGATTTATAAGAATTCAGATCTTCATACATAAAAGAAGAGCCAAGTGACAAAAAGAACAGCATTTTGAATTTGAAAAATTTATAAAAGGCTTAGAGATTGAATTTAAGCAAGAAGAAGTATGGCTTTGGAGGCTGGCAAGTAATCTCTACACCTAAAAAACTACACTCTTAGTACTGTAGCCTTGCATGCTTAGTTGCATGAACTTTGAGAAATTTTTAGGCCATCATATTTATTATTACTTTATGTAAGGTAGAAGGGTACATCCCATGAAGCTAGGGCAGAATCTTGCTGTTCTGAACATGTAATAATTAGAAATCTTTGATCACATCATGATGTTTCATTACTAGCAATCTGCAATCTGGGAAAACCATTTAGAGATTCTTTATATAAAACTTTCCATATAAATACTCAGAATTAACAGTTTCATGATGTGCACAAATTTTTCTCTCTGACTTGGCTCAAGGAAGCAACCGGCCCCCAGTTTGCCATTTGTTTTTCACCCCGGTGTTCATTCCTTGAGTTAGTTATTCCTTAAAAACTGGGTCAAACTGGGAGCAGAGGCCTCAACAAGAGGGCCATTTACCTGCATAACATTCCATTAACTCCTGATTTCTAGGCCAGAGAAAGAGAGTTAACACCAACTACTCGGTCCAAGAAGTGAATAAAGCCCAGCACTGAAATATAAAAGGGGAATGGAAATAGAGGACATGAGTGAGTTCACCAAAGCTTTGTCACACTGTTTTGCTGAGGCAGTAAACCACCACTGTTACTGTGGCAATACATATTTGGTTTGCTAAAACCACAAGATATTCTTAGAAAAAATGTTTCCACAGAGCTGGATTCAATTTCACAGACCATTGTTCCTTTCTCAAAACATAGTTTGAATTACTACGTTATTACGTTCTGGTAGAGTGAATTTCAATTAAATTTGAATTTCAATATTAATTCAATAAAGTAGATTAAAGCATTTGATGCTTTAAAGGCAAGAATCTGGAAATCTGAAGTTATAAGTACCACGAAACACCTGACACATCTCCCTTGGTCACACACATGTATACACTCATAATCTCTCTATCCCTAAATGTTACCATGTAGCTATACAGGTGGTTCAGCTTCAATTTACTGAGATTTTAGTGAAGAGCACAGAAGACTGCACAATAACACCACAGCAGCAAGAATCATACACAGAGTAGTAACTTACAATCACTGTATTTTGTCAGGACCACAACAATTCTCTTAGTTCTTGTCTCTCCAAAAGAACTAAAAATCTACACAGAAGATGCAGCTTTTTCCTTGGCTAAAATACTTATTTTTTGAAGCATTATTTGTGAAAACACAGGCTTGGAGCCCCGAATCTCAGAATGTCAGGCTTGCAGAGAAGATGGCCAAAAAATGAAACTAGGAAACAAACAAACAAACTTAAAAAACAGCAGACAGGGAAAACACTGATAACATAAGCTTATGGTTTGCACAATGAAGGTCACAGACCACACATAAAGCTTAGAGCAGCACTTCACACAGGTTTGGAGGGTACCAGATGCCTTGTCAAGTTCATCCACAGAAACTCCAACCTCTGGTTGTAACATAGAAATAAAGTAAGTCCGGATCACTTTTGGACACAGGACTCTCAGCTGTTCTGTACATATATTGAACATGAAATCTCTTCCACCTGGATTTATCATCATCTGCCTCCCCTGCTTTTTAAATAAAATTACTTCAGTGATTCTACGTGTATGCTCTAATCATGCCAGATTATTAAGTCACAATGTGCCACATGCTTCACTTATCTCCTTGTTATGAACCAAAGCTCTTTAGAAAGGTGTATGGTTCAAATCAATAGGCTCTGAAAAAGAGCAACGCAGCCTAACAAGACCTGACAACTTTATCTATAATAAAACAGCAGAAACAGAATGGAAAGAAATATATTTTTTTAATGTTTTACCTGGATAAACTATGTTATTACAAAGGAACTCTGTATTTCTGAAGCAAGAAAAAATTTTCTTTTCAATTGAGATTCTGACAAAGATTTGGCTTCCCAAGACTGTAAACAACAGAGAAGAAATTTTAAGACTTTGCATTTAAGCAGAAGAAGAACAGAGTCAACTCTTTGTGAAATCTGCCACGGAAAAAAAGCATTGGGATCACCAGTGTGTGGTGTTACAAGCAAGCTCCTCTCATACAGCATATCACCACAAATCAAAGCTGATTTTCAATAAACCATTTGATTTGAAGAGGAAAAAAAAAATATAAGTCCATCCCACCTTTAAATAAGAGGAGAAAAAAAATAATACAGCAAATAACATGCTGCAGCCAGCATAATATTTTCCTCTCTTGTATTTTCTTTCCTGTAGCCAGAAGAAATATAAGTGTCTCAGGAACAAAAATTTACCTGCAAATACTGAGTTCCCAATTACTGTTATACTATTCCCCACTTCATTATTTAAGTCCAAAGTACCAAGATGGTTAGATTTATTTACTTGGCAGCGAGTCCTACATGAGAAAAAGGCAGATTCCCTAGACCAGAAAATAACTCTAAATACCAGTAACATTAAGCACAATGACATTATGAAGAGTTGTTAACAGTATACCCTTGTTGATCCAGGTATGACAAGAGAGACAAGAAAAGTTAAGACAGACTATGGTTAAACAAGATTTAGCTGCCATTAGGTGAATGGCAGACAGACTGTACAGATGCAATAAGTGACAGCACTATACTGAAGAAGTAAAACGATAATGAAAATTTTGAATGGATGTGGTTGACCAGAGGAAAAAAAAATTAAAAAATAAAATTTAAAAAAAAAAAATCAACCTTCTGTAAAAGATGCCTATTTTACTCCTTGAGACAGGTGAAAAAAGACTAGCATCAAGCAGCTGATACATTCCCATGGCACTTAAAAAAAAAATTCAACCAAAAAGCATTGCAAAAGCTACTACAAAAATTAACCATACATTAATGGCTTAAAGTTATTAGAAACTGGTCACAAGACTGCAAAAGCAACATCTAATATGTCCAAAGAAACCCAAATGTAGAAACCCAACGTAGAAACCCAAAGCCACTGAATATATTTAGTAATGCCCTAAAAAAAGTTGGTGAGCTATAAGGTAACAGAAACCTTTAAGTGAATCCTGGCTCTCCCAGGAATACTCTAACTTTAATGCAGTGTATTAAAGTACTATTTCAGCCAGTGAGCAACCATTAACTATGGGTTATGTAAGACATGGAGTAAATGCCTTTAAGCTTCCCAGGCTGAGTTAAAATGTGTGAAAGTTGACCGGTAACATTAAAATCACATTCATCAGTACCACAGAAAGCTGAACTCCTGAGGAACCCAAGACATCAGCAATTGGCTTTGCAGCTGACTTATTGAAGATGTAAGATACTGAATGTTTGAATATATAATTAATGAAAACTACTGGATTATAAGTGACAGATACATTTTTAGGAACCAAAGCTGGAAGATAAGAGAAAACTCATGAAATACTGCCTGGAACACATGAAGGCTAAAGTACTTCTATGTATAAAAAAAAGTAATGGTAAGTAGAACTAAATATCACCTCAAAACATGATGGCATGTCCTCATCTTGGACACTATATCCATCTCTGAAAATATTAAAACTAATTTGGAAACGGAAAGAAAGAACAAAAACATTAATGACAAACTGCACAAAAAATTACTGGGATGTTTATTTTAGCATAAGAAAAAACACACATGAAACTAAAAGAAACACATTTAAAGCCAGTAAGAGCAAACACTCAATGCAGAACATTTTAGTATTCATGAAAACATTAGGACAGAATAAAGTACCAAAATCAAAAGCTTAAAAGAATTAAAAAAGAAAAAAAAGAGCACTTGTGGGAGAGGTAATACCTTCTATGCCTACATAGTAGGCATAATCCTAGTAGAATTAACCAGATACACTCTGACACATAAACACTTAAATTCTCTATTTAAGAATATTCACAGCACACGAGGCTGAAAATAAACACTTGTGAGGATAAACTTTAATATTTCTGGCCAAAAAAAACCCCAAAAAATAAAAAAACATAGCACTATAAAATCCCACCACCACTACCAGCAGCCAATGGGTATCCAGTAGGCAAGTCTAGTGTAGATGTAACTTGAGTCGTCTGAGAGGCTACTCCCCAGCCTTTATCCAGAAGTAATCTGTATCAGCTCTGTTGTGCCCTGAATGGATTCCCAAATACCATGCAGTTTCATCCCAAGAGGCCCCATCAATAGATGCAGCAGCTACACCTGTCACCAGACTTTTTAAGTACACTCCTCACTACCTGTGATATCTGACTGGCACCAGCTTACAACCTCCAACATCAATTTGTACAGCAGAAAGGTATCACTCCTTTACCCTTGGGTAATGTGGCCACTGTATATGAATGCCTGAATGCTTCTGTAGAATTGTCAGGTGTGTATTTGGTGGCTGAGAGCAAGATGGAGAACTTTGCAAGGCCTGCCAGAGATGATGTGCATGATCTACTTACTGTGCAACATCTTGCAAAAATGCTCCCAGGACAACCTCCTGAAGTGGGACAGGGCATTCCCCTGCCTGCACACCCAACCTGCACCTACTGACCTCAGCTGACTGTGAGGTATAGCACACTAGACAATCCAAAAACATTACCTACAACCACGGAGATTTAGGTGAGGCTTTCCAGGCTACTGTACAGAATCTCAGCCACTCATCACTCTTTTTGACCCATAATAGTCTAAGGAGATCTTACTTTCCAGGCAAACCACTAATTAGGACCCTGATACAACAACCAGCCCATTCTTATGTAATGCATCTGGTGGGATGACACAGCTTCCTTATCTCCCCCACTCTAGGAGGTGGAGCACTGAATAGTACATCTGCTTTGCTGATGCTTTCCAAATAATTGCTTCCATTTCATCATGACACAGAAGAGCTTCAGTGTGGATTCCTACTCCAGCCAGCTTCTTAAGGACAGCTTAGCAAAGTCATCCATTCACTCTAGCACCCATTCCCTACTTTCCCAAATGCTGACATCCTCACCAACTCTATTAACTTGACAGCAACAAAGATTCTTCTAGTTAATTCTGTAATAATATATACAGGAAATTATTTTCTTTCCATTTGGAAAAACTGTACTGGTTGCTCTTTGGGTACAGACAGAACTGAAACAACTGCTGTCATCAATGGCTATTAGTGAATTATGTGTCATGCAGCAGATCTGCTCAGACACAGCCAAGCACTTGTGCATGAATTAGGAGTTTACACTACATGAATGATTATAATCTTTTAAGTAAAAGATGGCTCAAGTAATTAGTTTCATTTATGATAAATTCTCCCTCAGACCAACCTTAGCTTTTCTGTTCTATGAGTTTTTTCAGATATAATTTACGCAAGCACGGCAGTGGTTGATATCATCAAACCCAAAAAACTTGCTTTGAACATGACAATCCTATACATGACAGACCTTAATCAACACATTTAGTGAAAGGTAACATCAAATGCTTATTATACTAAAACATGTGGTAAGATACATGCAATTTCCATATTGCAGGCAGCAAAAACGACACATCACATTTTGAGAATTTGCTTACACTTGGTAATGATTAATTCCAATCAAAAGCAAACATTCTGTAACTAGTGCAACAAAAAGCCACTTCATGCAAAAGAATTTTATAAATTTAAAAATCAACAAGTAATAGTGTAGTGTACAAGCATTACAACATTTGCCTTTTGGAAACCAGGCAATCCTTTGCTAGGCTATCCTTTGCTAGCTAATCATTTATGTGACATTACTAGGTAACCTTTTATTGCTAAATGATGAGGTCTCACAATGAAATGAAACTTTAGAATAAGATATAAACTATTAGCATTTAGCACAGTTTGAATTTTTTTAAGCAGTTACTCTTATGCAAACTAGGTTAAAAATCAATAGAGATACCATGTTACAAAAACACATTAAGTAGGTATAAATGAAAACAGAAAATGTCAAAGAGCCTAAATATATTGAGAAACACCCAGAAGATTACATTTAGGAAATACACATAATCCTGTTTGTAACAGAATTGCTGGTTTACTTTGCAAGCCACTGTTGCAAATTTAGTTTAGGATTTTAAAACTTACAGCTGAATAGCAAACAATTACTTTTTGCAGATTTGTAAGTTACAAAAAACAAACAGAAGAGAGAAAAAACCCAATTAGCATTTTATAGAAGTTGCTCCCAAATTTGTATAATTGCATACCACCTGTTACATTTACTCTACAAAGGTGGGAGAGGGGAAGTTACCTGAGGGCAAGGTATTCAGACAAAAGGCCCCTATTCCTGATGAAAGCAAGTGGTCAGTTGCCACGGCTTCTGAGAAGCTTCTGGTACCCATTTTGGTAGTAAGGTTATTCACAGCAAACCAATCTCCACCAGAGCCAGCTGGGATCGCTGCAGGGAACGGGACACAGGGGACACACAAGGGATCAAGTTGAAAGGGAAAGAGGAGTGATACAATAATGTAAGTGAGTTTTAACTAAAGATAACTGCAGTTACAACAGTTTGTTACAAATCATGATATTACAGAACCAAAAAGGAAACAGACTTGTGTAAAACACTAGATTCCCAGGAGAATATGCCTTGATGTCTGATATTAAAGCACTGCAGTCATGTTTAAATGAACAGCTTATGGCTAAAAATGCAATCATGCAGAAAAAGTGTATATAATATAGTCAAGTGGTTTCAGATAGACTCAGTAAGTATATTTGGAACATGAGAAGGAAGATAGCCTGGAGATAAGAGGGTTTTATTTTGTTTTGAAACGGGAGACAGATTTTCAGTTTTCTTTTGCTTAGCCTCAGATTTTTCAGCCCACATTGTCTCCATTCACAGTGTCAACTTCACCCATTCACAAGTAGCACTAGAGAAACGTGACTCCATCGAGGTAAGGCAATGCAACCTGGATTTATTTTGGGGTTTGGAGCACACTTTTGACATTCTGATTTTGAGGCTATGAAATTTTGGTACATTAACCTTCTCAAAAATTAAAAAAACAGAACAGTTAATTTGGCAAACCATATGGTAATTTTAAAAAGAGAAAATTTTTTTGTTGACTGTCTTCACTTTTAAGAGAGAGCTCAGCCTAAATACAGTTAATTCCAACGCTTTTAGCCTTTTGGGTACAATAAAATACAAGAATTGGGGCAGCAGAGCCCTTAGTAGGAAGCTTGCTGAGATATTCGAATGTTTCAGAGCCCTAACACTAAGTGGATTACAGATATGTCATTACAAATTACTGTTTTTTTAAAAGATCTCCAGATCTTCAGCAACGGAAGCAATATGAAAATTGAAAGCAACCCCACAACTTCCAGATTTCTGGGGAGCTGTATCCTATGTTGTTTCCTTGGGAATCAGCTAACAGAAGAATATAACCTCTCAGCAAAAATATGAATTCTGGTATCTCAAGCTGCATGGCAGAGCTGCCACAGAATCTGTGCTGGGGTTATGCTTCACACAAAGGTCTCACATCCACACAGGGGAGCCAGGGAAGGACTAAAAGCTTTTTTCTTATGTAAGGAGGAGAGAATGAAACAACCTGAGCAATAGCGTTAGCAACCCCTCCACTGAGGTGTACAAAGAACTCCTCCAGGAGCTACAGGACTGAGAAACTTGGGTTTCCCTGCAAGCAGAGAAAAACTAGATGTGCTGTGTAATTACTTCTTAGCAGTTCTCAAAATTTGCAAACAAACATGAAAGAAATTAACTTTGTGTAAGCATTTGTAATTTCATTAATAATAATTTCAACAGAAGTTCTCACCTCTGCTCAATTTCCTTGTACAAACAAAGCAAAAAATAAAACAAAGTACAACTGAACAATCACCTTTCTTCATTAAATTTATGCAGTACATACTTCTACGCCTCTTTAATATAAAACAAAATCAACCAAAAACCCAAAACCTAAACAACCAAGGCTTTGGCAGGAGAAATACCAAAATTCAAAAATATAACTGTAGGCTTTGTTTTGATTCTTACGCACTCCATAATAATTTGATCATAAGGCACAATTTTATTCCTCATAGGCTTCATTTAAATGTTCTTTTTCTTAAGGATGCTTCATGCTAGTGTATCACCTACCTGAACACAAAGTCATGGTCAACATTATTTTCATCCTGAAATTTATTTCCCAGCAAAAATACTGTGAGAATAAAGACAATTATCATATCCTATACAAGTAAAATGCTACTGATTAATTCCCGTTGATTATGCAAATGCATTATTTTTATTATATCTACACAGGAGTTCAAAGTTGCAAGAGAACTTTATTGTACAAATAAGACAGCTGCAGAATCAGCGTCCAGATATATAATACATTTCTAAAAAATAACGTAAAGCAAAATAAAACAAAAACAAAATAAAAAAATAATAAAACTCGAATTCTGAGTTTGTTTTATTAACCCAAATGCTTCTGAAAGCCTAAGAGATATTCCTCAGATGCAACACAAGATTTAAGAGATTTTAATCTTAATGAGTATAACGATTAAGAATTCTACCAGCAAATACATTTATTGCTGATTTATCTCCAAAATACCCTTAAAATTTCATAAAGTAACACAGGAATTTCAGTTTGGCTTTTTTGGGAGATGCTATTTTACAAAAGCTTAAAATACAACATGACGCATGTAGCTACTAACAAAAATAGAAGAAAGTGAAAGTTCTTGATTTTTATTAAAAAAGGTATTTATTGATTCGTTTATGCTCTTGAGAACACTGCCAGCACATTCACACAGACAAAATCGTTGCCATGAAGTCTCCACTTAAATACAAAAAACACTGAATTTCAAATATAAGGGGATTTAAGAAATACAGGATTATAATGAAACTTAAAATTTTTCTCTCTCCTCATTCTCTTCTGTCATCCCAAGCAATTCTAACATGCTACCTGTCCTTTTTCAGACTCATTCTTTCACTGGATGCAGCATTTGTTTTATGACAGACATTATGATAATGCTTTTCGTAAGCATCCAGATTCAATAGAGGTTCATTCAGAACAATGTAAATTGTTATGTCTATGTTGTGTTTTGCAATCTTCACAAATACTAAACAAGCCAATAAAGTCAGTCAGGTAGAATACATTCTGTAAAATCTTCAGTACTGGCAAAGAGACAAGCTGTTTCATGCTTATTCGAGGAAAAATATACACTATGTGTGCTTTGGCTGGCTAACAGAAATGGTTAACTATCACAAAACTAAAGTGCCATAAAAGTGGGATATGCAAAAGCGAAAATAACTAAAAATTCTACTTTTTTGGCTAGTAGCAGAAGTTTCAAAATTCATCCGTGTAATTTTGGTTTGGAAGAAACCATCCCATTCTGACTAAATAAAAGTGTTACATTGGTAGATACTAGAGGAGTCACCTCAGATCTCTTGAGAGGACAACATCCCTCACCAAACAGGCATATGTTACTGGTATACAAGCAAGGTGATAGGCAGGTCAAATACTTAGGTAAGGTACATATCAGTGAAGTCATCTCAAATTATGTAGTATAGCACTGTTTATAGCAGGATCAGCTGATTCCTGACATTCATACTATGAGTATGCTAGTCCTTGAAAACCTAATCTTCCTGTGTTTTAGACCAACTATGAGGTGAAAAAAAAAGCTAAATCTGCAGTTTTCTTCTACTGAGATCTTAGCATTTTTACATCTACTGCTTCAGGTGGTCAAAAGCAAAGAAAGTCTAAGTTCATGAAGAACATAAACTAATAACACAAAACAATTTGGATTTCTGCCATACCACTTTTAAACCTCTTACTGTTTTCTTTGTGAAAACAGCAAATAAGAGTAAAACAAAGAATGTGATTTAAGCTGAAGTATGTGTTATCATTGGTAACCCTAAGAGTTAATATCTAACTGAGATGAAGAATGCCATATCCAGTGAAGCTGGAAGAGGAAGAGGCAGTTTGCAAGTTTTCCTTCATGCTGCTTAGATGTGTTTTGATAAACAAAACTGGTTTTCAGAAAAAGGCAGATATATTGCAGATGCTTGCACAAAATACTCTGTTAGACCATTTACCACCACTATTTTATACACTTGTCTACAAAGTCTAAATGAGGAAAAAGAAGTAACACTGAAGGGCATGTGTATGTATCAGAGAAGAGCAGTGTACAGAAAATCTTGCCACAAAAGGTGCTATTCAACAAGGAATCTCTCACAGGTGAAAACATGTGAGAGCACATAGGAAGATTCAACACAAGTTTCAGTTCACTGAGGAAGACCTTGACATTACGAGTAAGTCATCCAAACACTATACAGAATGCTCCTGGTCACAGGGCCTCAATTCATACTTTGTAAAGGATAAAGCCATCACCCAGATACCCGTTTCATTTTAGGGCATGTTTGTCATGATATGACAACACACTGCCATCCACATTCACAAAAAGCATACCTCACACACAATGTGGAGCTGACAAAAAACTCAAGCCTCCAAATGACAAACTCACGTCTTCAGTTTAACAGACAGCATTTAGTTTCATATCTTACACCAAGCACCACATAATCTGAAGAATAGCAACAAAGTATTTTGTTCCTCCTCATCTTCTTCCAAATCTTCTTTGAGAAGATGGGCACATATTGAAGACAGAGGGCACAGTTTGTATTTAAGTTTTTAAAAGACATTGGGAAAATTAAAAACTCATGACTAGATCCTAAAATAAGGTTTGTTATAAGCTGAGTCAGTAGCTCACTGACTGTTCTGAAGCTGTAGCACAACAGTAAGAAAAAAACCCTTTTACAAAAATAAAAAATCATTTAGATAGCAAAACTGATCCAAAGTGCATTCAGTTTGGGTCTTTCTCTTCTTGTCAGACCTTAAAAACTCATACCTATATAAAAACTTTCCGTAGCTGGCAAATGTAGAATGATAAGGTTTCTTCACAACACTAGTGTCCATACCAGTTCATCTAAAAGCACTATAAACTGCTAAATGCAAACTACCCTGCTGAATCACACAACTTTTAAATTTGCATATATGGTATCTAGACAGTGACAGCACTGAAAAATGCTAACACCTGAATAACAGATATTGCAGCAACCTTCATGTAAATAGTGCTAAATCCATTATGATTTGGGGGAGCTGGACAGGATGACCAACAGAGAACCTTTGCAGTCTTAACCAACAGGAGTCTGTGATTTATGGAAAAAAAAAAAGGAAAGCACTTCTCTGTTATTTGAAATATCTACTCGATCTGTTTGTTGTTTTTTAAAGAGATACAATCTGTTTGTTTTCTTTTTTAAAAAGAGATACAATCATCAAAAATGAAAGTAAACCAAGGTAACTGTAATTCTTCCCACTCTTCCTGTTTTATATATGGAATTTTAATCCTGCCACTAATAACTGCTTTGTCAAAGATGGCAAACAGGCATCTGTTTCAAGGAACTATGAAAACTGCAGAACAGAAACCAACATAATATTAGAGTAAGAAGAGAAAGTGTCCTTTGACACCCATTGTATTACAGGAAATTTCTCATGTATTTGGCTCCAGATGGAACAGTGTGTAAAGCCTACCTTAATCATGTTCCTAGAAAACACAGAAAGAAAATCCTGAAATAAAGAATAGCAGTATAATTTTTGTTGAAAAAACAAGTTCCTGAAATTTAGAAAGCCACCAGATTTACAGGTGCTTGTGTCACCCAAATTCTGTTTCCTTGTGTAATCAGCTTCTGCAACTGGTGAAGCACCAGTTCTGCTGGGAGAAAAGGGACTTAACAATAATACTATCCATATTTTAGGAAGCAAACGTACTCTTTTGATGTCAACATAGTGTGGATCACAATACTCAGCCTTAGGTTGCAAACCTCAGATTGTTAGATATGTCCAGTAAGTTGTTTAAAGTGACGGAAGCTGTCACAATCAACCGACATAGTCTTGTTGAATATGTATTATCACAACACACATAGATTTATCAGCACTAAAGAGCATGTAATTCTAATCTAAGTTTATATGACCCGGCTCATGTTACTCACGCCCAGTGTCTGGACACATTTTAGACTTTAACCTGTAGCACAAAGACTACAGTTCACTGCTCTTTCCATACAGCTTACTAAACAGCACTATAGGAAGTGAGCTGTATCAGTCAAGTCCAGTGAACCCATGCACATTGCTTGTTAGAAAACTCAAGGCTGATGACATTATCATATTGCATTTCCATTCCCAGAGTGCTCAGTTATTTTCATGTGAAGACAAGATTTCTTTACCAGCATTCCCAGCTACAAACCACACGAATAGGGTGGAGGAGAAAATTACTAATCCTTCCTACATTGTCTTCAGTGGAGAGACAGCAAAGGATTTAGAATGAGAATTTTGTTATCCTTGAGCACCATCAAGAGAGTTGTCAAATGACAACCTGTCATCGTACTTCATTTTCCCTGTTTGTTAGCACTGATGAAAATAAACACATTTCAGAAAACAAACAAACAAAACAAACAAAAAAACAACACAAACCACAAAATTTGAATAAAACATTTTGACAAAAAAAAAAGCAAATATGGGATGAAAATTTC
Source organism: Heliangelus exortis (assembly GCF_036169615.1). NCBI lineage: Eukaryota > Metazoa > Chordata > Aves > Apodiformes > Trochilidae > Heliangelus > Heliangelus exortis. Next base: position 133,706,804 of record NC_092422.1, read on the forward strand.
AGGTTCCATTTTTTAATTTATAAAAGTAAGCTCTGAAGATTAACAAAGCAGTGGTATCCATCACAGACCAAGTACCTAGCAGGTTTTTGTCTGTATAAAACCCAAGACAAATGTAGTGTGGCTTTTTGAAATGGTATCAGTGAGGGTGCACCTGCTGCAGCTTTTCCATCTTTTGAGTGCACAACACAGACAGCTACAGAATTTTACAGTCCGAGGGGGGTGTTGCTTGGTTTGGGTTTTTTTTTGTTTGTCTGTTTGTTTGCTTTTGGTTGGCTGTTTTTTTGTTGTCGTCGTTGCTGTTTTAACCCCGGGACACGTCAGGTATGATATCAGCCACTCAGAAAACGTCGCACTTACTTCATCCCTGTGCGTGCACCAGAACACACCTCTTTTGCCACCTGTCCGCTCACCTGCGCCCGCAAGCGCGCAGATACCGCGACCGGACCCGCAAGGACACACGTTCCGCTCCACACAGTCGCCAGCAAGCGAACGGGGACTGCCTATGGACCCTTTCCCCTCCGCCCCTGCCTTTAAATCACGACAGGGTTTCGGGTTTTCCCTCCAGCCTTTTCCCCGCTCCCCCCCGCACATTTTCTCGCCAACAGGGCCGCGATGGGGGCACCCCGCGGGACGCCCTTAGCGCTCCCCGCCGCGGGGTTCGGCAATCGCCTCCCGGCGCGGGAGTTCCGGGCCCGCTGCCGGGCGCGGCGAGGGCGGGCACCGTCTGCCCGCCTGGGAGACGAGCGGAGCCCAGCGGTGACTCACTCGGAGACTCCCTTCTGCGCCAACCAGACCGAGCCCCCTCTTCGCCTCGGGGGTTGCCCCGCACAGCCACTCCCTGCGCCGCCGGCCCCCGAACAAGGGTACCAGGGAATATTCACACGGCTGTCACGGCCGGACAGCCGCACAGAAACCTCCGCCTCCACATCACCCCGAGGAGACGGCTGCAGGTCCACCCTCGGTAGGCTGAATGAAGCTCGCCCACCCTCCCTCAGCTCCAGATCTAGAGGGTGCGGAGCCGGGAGCTGCGGTCGCCACCCCCCCGCGCACCCCTCAAACCTAACCGGGGTACGGCGCCCCACTGACCTGGAGAGATGCTTCAGGATCTGCTTCTTGATAATCCCCGCCATGGTGTTGGCCGGCCCGCGTCCCTCACGACAACCGGCCGAGACCGCGAGATGAGACGCGCCTCATCCCTTCGCCTTCCCCTGCCGGAGGAGGGCAGACTGCCGGGAGCGGAGTCGCTGCCTCTCCTCACGTTCATTCGGCGCCCGCCGCCATCTTGACTGCAGCATCGCCTAGAGACGAGGGGCGGGAGCGGCAACGGGGAGGGCCGGACCAGCAGCCTCCGCCCCACGCTGTTAGCGGCAGTGCCGGGAGGGCGTAGAAAGGACAGCTCCTCCCTTCATCTCGCAGGGACCCTCAGAAGAAGCGGGAGCACAGCCGTGGTCTGCGTGGTCAACGCAGACGTCCTGGCTCAGCGCCCGCAGCTTCCACCCGCCCCTGACTTCACCGCCCGCCTCGTCTGTGCTTTCAGCGGCTGCTTCTTTCTTACCTCTTTAGTCCTTCTTCTCTACAAAACTTTTGTCCGCGCCTGTGGCTTCTGCCCTCCTCCCACCTGTGGAGTGTCCCCCATGGGGCCCGGCCTCCCAAGCACCTTTCTGGCCGCTGCGTAGTTTTTTTGCTGACCATGGTACGAAGTGCCACCTAGAGGTGTTTTGTGTAACAACAACAAAATGGGATCGTGTAACAGGAATTCTTGATAAAAAGTGTGTATTACCTACGTGCATTTGTACTTGGCGTTAATACCTGCATGACATGCAGGTATATACCCACTGATCTGCAGAGCTCCTTAACAGAGGCATTATTTAAGGCTTTCCAGATAAATTCCATTACTTTAGCTCTTAATACATTCACCTTGAGGAACCAAGTGAGACAATTTATCCTCTTTATACCTGTGTTTTATATGCAATATTCCTTTACGGGCACAAAAAAAAAAACACCAAAAAAAAAAAAACAACAACCCTAAAATTTGTTTCCATCCAGGATCCCCAAAATCATTCCAAAACGATACACCAAGCAAGCAAACAACCCCAGAAGCAACAAAGTCCACCCTGCCCAGAGGTCTTCCAGAGGAAGGTGAAGGAGTTGCTCAGGTAGCAATCCCTCTCTGCACAGTCACACGCCTTCTCCTGGGCCTGATCCTCCTGCCCCAGCTGAGCACCAGGGTGGCTACTTGCTCCCACAGTACCACACAAAAGGAACAAGGAAATATAAAGGAACTTACTGACAGAAACTTAGTCTGGTAGTCTGACAATAAGTTGATATGTATGTAATATTTTGTTTAACTTGAATTTCTAAGCAATTACTCAAATCCCCTGAACTGTAAAATCAGGTTGTTTCATCTAAGCACATCTAAGCCTAGGAGTTATTTTAATTTTGAGAGAATAGCTTATCACAATGCAGCAAAATTTCCCAGTCAGTAAAAAAAAATAAATGCCCTGTTATAATTTTGTTTCTCCAGTAAACCTCTTCTCTGTGGCTCCCACATTCAGAAAATGTATTTTGAAGAATTTCAGTGGTAGGGTAACCAAGTACCCTAAACAGTTGTATTAAACGGAATAAGAAAAAAATTAAAAATTGTAAAACTAACAGAATTCTCAGATGTGACATCTGTGTGAAGAGTGGCTTGTTGGCCCTAGAATATAATAATATAGAGTGGCAGAGGAAAGAAATCAGATACTATTTTCTTTGCTTCTCCTATACATAAGATACTAATTATTTACAGGCAATGAACCAAATCCCTAAGGACTTTTAAATGAAAACTATAAGGCAGTGAAGCAGTAACAGATGAAAAAATAGGTCAGGAGATGAACATTTTCAATTGATTTTTCCAGGCATTTAAAAATCAGCCAGTTGTGTAATACTGACCACATATTCTTCGGAGAGATTTTAAAAGTGGGAATGAGCTATATATGAAGCTAATACTTTTATTTCTGTTTTAAGACCAATTTTCTCAACTAGATGAAAAATCTACCGATATCTTGGAGAAATTATATGCATCATAATGATGGATCAGCTTTTGCCCTTCAGCATCACCTAGACAATGAAAGGAGCATGGAGTTCCATTTAGGGATGTTAAGTCCAGGGTAACACCCACCTGTGCCAGGGTCAAAGAATGCAGTAACTTCTTCCTCAAGGATAACTTTCTTTGGATGCTCTGAACAACTTGCAAATACTGTAGCTGGCTCTGTTTTGTCCTTCTGAGGCTGCAGGTTCCCACAGAGCAGAGCAAATAAGTAGCTGTGTGTTTTTTTCATAAGGTGTGCAGGTAGAGTTTGACTTTTCATACAGTCATGTGGATTTCTTAACTGTAAATCTGGAATGGAATCAAGAGAGAAAAAGCCAAACAAGCATTCTGGTTTGGTTTCAGTGAATGCTTTGTTTCCTACTCGCAGAATGAGAATTTCATTGTGGCTTCATATGGATAATATAAAAGATTGTTTTGTCTTCAAATGCAGATGTGCAAGGCTTCAGAAGCCTGATGGATCATTACTTAAAATGCATCACACCCTACCAGTCCTGTGCTACTGCAGGGGGCAGCATACAATATTTGCTACCATGTGGATAATTGAAAGTCATATTTATGTGTCCTTGCTGTGTTACTGCTACTTAGCAGTATCTTTCTTAGATACTCCACCAACAGCAGGAGAAAGGATAATCAGAAGCATCATTGCAAAGATATTTTAAATATGTATATTAACAACTACACATAAATCTAAGTGCACTGTTAAAAGCCTGGCACTTATCCAGTAGGTTCTTTAGAAGAAAAAAGATACAAGGCATTGAATGAAAACAGATGAAGCCTAATAGAACTGGAGGTAGGATTTAAAAGAGAAAAAGTAATAATTATATTCCACCTTTGTTTTCACAAGGCAAAATTTAGCAATAGCTATAATGATTTTTTGTGTCTAAATCACACTTCTAAGAATTTTATATTATTAATAAAAGCATAAGAGTAATATTTAAGAGTAGTATTTTGTTTTTCTGTAGCACTGTGAATACCCAAAGCATGTCACAATTCTACATTTTGTGCATTTTATTTACAAAACCAAATTATTTATTTACAAAACCAAATTTTACTATTACTAGATCTACCAGTGTACAAAGGAGAACAAACAACACTTTACAGTGTTCTTTAAAAGAATACAGAAACTCCTGAACTGGAAAAATGCTTTTGCTAATTCTTGTGACCTCTCCTCAAGAGCCAAATAATACATCTGCTAGAGCAGGGATTAAGGATGCTGTCCTTAAGATACTGACAAAGCACGCAAAGAGGATTGGTCTAAAATCAGATTGTCATGCTTTTTTATGAACATCCTGGTTCCTGGAAAAGATATTTGATATTTGCTAGGGCAAACAGTCATCATCATATAGAGCAGCAGTTAATTTTAGGATCTGATATTTTCAGGAAAGCAAACTGCATACAGGTACAATGTCGATGCAGAAGTCACGGACACTGCACACGACCAATATGATCAAGCAAATGCCACTTTATTGCCAAGATAGCTCAGGTTATATATTTTTTCTGGCTCTTGCTCATGCGTAAGCTACTTGTTGATTGGTTAGTATGTGCTGTCCATGCACCTAAAGCAATAATTTGATTGGATAAGGTCTTCTGATCACACAAAGATTCTCTCTGCCAATATTCTATCTTAAATCCTGCTTTCAGTAACGTATACCCAACTTTATTCTGCTTTTTTGTGCTTGCTTCATCAGACTTTGCACAACTTTGTTTCTTCACTACATCCTTGAGGTCTGCTGTGCTTGTAATGTCCATGAGGTCTGCTACTTGCACAGGCCCCTGACTCACAGATTAATACTCTCATTGTTTCTGGATTGTTCATTATGTGTCCATTGCTTTCGAAATGCAAATACAGTACAAAACTGTAATTCACTTCCTATTTTATTGGATAACAAGGAAGACGGCAGTGATGGCAAGTAAAACATATGTAAAGTAAAATCCATCATTAAGATAAGAGCAAGATCCTGCACCTGGCCATCTGTCCCATTCCTATGCTCCTCAGGCATCAGGAAATCAGGCTAATGGTAACACCAGCCAAAGGCTGGGCATTACTGAATACCTTATGGCTGGGTGCTGCTGCAGCATGGGAAAGCTGCTTTGCAGGAGGGAGAGCTCATGGGGTGAAAAAAAATCCACAGCAGGGAGTGATCAGTACCACTTTTGAGTGGAGGCGGAACCAGTGGAGAGAGAAGATGACTACACCTTGTGATTACACAAAACTCTGCAATGCGAGATGTTTTTCAGAAAAGAACCCAATCCATTGCCTTATTTTACACAGTGTTTTCTGAACAGGGCTTCAAATCAGAGTGACTGGGTAAACAAGAGGTCCCATTGCCACATCAAACCACAGGGGCGCAGCTGAAGTTGCTGCAGGAACCTTGAGATCAAATAGCTTTTGTTAAGCAATCACAGTGGATTTGGATCTGTATTCACCACATTAACATGAGATTTTTGTGGTGGCAGGGATCATATGTACAAAGTTTTCCTTCTGTTTAGTCCTAACCAGCTCCTCTTGGTGTCCTAATGGATTCCTTCAAAGAGCTCATCCATCACATGGTCAGTGCCCTAAGGGCCCTCATGCAAGGCACAGTTCCTTTTTTTTTAATCCTACTTTCTTCAGACTTTCCAGTGTCTTATGTCATCAGACCAGTCAAGACTTGAGGGTTAAGCAAGCTCAGCTCCATTTCTGCATAAGTTATGCGATGATGGTGAGAATAATTTAATACACTTTTGTGCTGACTGGACAGTGTTTCAGGTTTTCCAGCAAGTTGGAAGTTTGCAACTTTCCAGTCTCAAATCCAGGGGACAATTCACTTTTTTTTTTACATTATCTTTCTTCAGAAGTTACTTTCTTAAATTTTTCAGCTCCCCTCCAGACTCCTTGTACATTCATAATTCAATGTATTTTGTATCTTCACTCTTACAAAAAGTCAATTTAGATAACATTTGCAGGTAAAGACCCACCCAAACTATTTCCTGAAAAGTGCTGTATACTCATCTGCTGCCATACAAATAAGTTATCGTCAGTCTCTAAGGCATTAATGTAAATTCCCATTTCCAAATCCACTGATTGCCTGTTAAGTTCCTTTATCTAGATGCACTCGTCAAATATGACACCTACATGACATGCTGGGATATTAATACCCAGTGCCACAAAAAAAAACCCAAATGAAACAAACAAGCAAAGAAAAACAACCTGGGCAAAAGTTTTTAGTTTTGTAGTATGCCCTTTTTTTTTTCCATAGCTAAGAAAAAAAATCTCCATCTACCTTTCACTACCTGCTCACTTAAAAAAATTCCTGAAGGACAGGTGTAAATACATGCAGTACCTGAAATACATCAAAAGGCAAGAATCACCATACAATTTGCTGCATCTTCCTGAACTGGAGATTGCTGTGAAAGCCTATCACAATTCTCAGAAGTTTCCTGGTGTCACCCGTATGACCAGAGGCACAGGGAGAATTCCTTAGCTCCAGCAGGTACCTGCCAGATCCTCAGTCCCAGAATGGGCATCCTCACGTTAATGTGAAGCTCTAGGTGGGTGGCCATCCATAGTCCTCTCCCAGCTGCCACAGACAAGGAGAGGATACAGCCCCTTGCAAAACCTTTAGAATAGGCTTTGCCCCTCCCCCCCTCCCTTCTGACTGGCTGTGGACAAGGAAAATATGGGAAGAAGGGCTATTGTAAGCAAGAGAATGCAGAGATTTTGCTTTTATCTCACCCTTTGGAGTATTTCAGAACTGATTGCAGGCTCCCCCCATGAACTTGTTGAGTGTGCTTGCCATGCCAGTTAAATGTACTGCACTGACTGAGTTTGCAATTTTTTAAAATACCTTATAGTCTCTGCTTTTTCTTATGAACGCAGTGAGGAAAAAATTAGAGACAAGAAAAAAGTTGGAGGCCGGGCAAGACATATACCTGGTGATAATATGTCTTATTTTATTTATCAACAGTGCTCTTTTATAGTGCAGAGAAAACATGACATCATGATAAGATGAATTGTTTTAAAAGCAAGATACAATAAACTAAGATCATGGTTTTGCTAGCTACAAACATTGCTTACGAAATACAGCACTCTACCACAATGAAACATACTGGCTAAGGCCAAAAGTCAGTAGAATACATAATCCCTTTATTCAGAGAAGGTGTCCTCCAAATTCCTTATTATCTTTTCTGGTGATGAGCCTTGCCTCATCTTTATTTTTCTAGCAGCAGGCTTTGCTTCATTGCTATTTTTGGTTAGCCTTGCATTGCAGTGTGGGACCTTGCCTTTTCACTAGCTCTCAGGTCTCTCAAATTATCAAGGTGGCTCTCCACAGCTTTTCCACCAGAAAAACAATATTCAAGAAAGTTGCACAAAACCCAATTCTGGTCTCACCTGAATACCTCTGAACACATCATCAGAAGAACGCACAAAGTTGTTTGTCTCAGAAGGAAGCACAAATCTGTCCACAGGAGGAATCATAATTTTTAAAATTGCCAATACTGCTTCATCCCCGCAGCAATGTGCACATACCATATACATATACATATATATATATGTATATATATTTGTGTGTATATATATATATATTCTCCACTGCACCCATTACAGCCTCATATGCAGGACCTGCAGGACACAGGGACAACACAGTCCATTAAAGAACGGTTCTCCCCCTTGAGAAAGGAGCTAAGAAATAAATTAAGTTTTGCCTTTTCAAGAGCCATCATGTTTGCTCTGCATGACTCCAGAATAAAAACTGCTTAGTCTGCAAGACTGGTGATCACTAATGGCACATTATGGCACATTTGTGTTTCCAGGAGCAGCCACTGCATAGTTTTCTATGCTTATCCACTTTTCAGAAACCAAACAGCTATGGGTGTTTGACACTTACCTCTACCTTACAGCCTTTCCTGTCTGCATGCTGTCCTACATCCAATTTTTCACCATCCACAACTGAAAAACTTCTGCATAAACCAGAAAAATAAACAGTTCTACAAAGCTCAGGAATAGTAGCCTATTCTGGAAAATGCAAATCTTAGTTTTATGCAGAGTAGGTTTGACTCCAGCCTAGAGGCTCCTGCCAGAAGGATCTGCCATCCTACCCAATTTCAGGGCTCTGCCCCAAATTTTCCAAGAGCTCATTTTAAAGATATGAGTAGTAAGCATTTATTGTTTACCCAGCCATTGATTTTTAACTTTCATGTAATTTCTTTGCCCCTTAGAGGCAGAACCAGCCCCAGGCTAACACCACGTTTCAACACGTAGCATCTCAAATGCCTAGAGAGTGGGGGCAGGTCACTCCGTTCAGGCACTTTTTGCCACTTGCAGACTCTGCATGCAGAATATATTCAACCTGTTTTGAAGTTAACACAGATAAAGTCAACAAAGCATGAGCATGCTGAGCACTCTCAGGGCAGACACCCAAAGAGACTCCATGGGCCAGAGGGCATCAATCCACATCTGATCCCTACAACAAGTTCCCAGTGGTACCAATCTCTTGTCCTCCAGTGCCAGATTTCCTTTAGGATTTTGTGCCTTTTCAGTCGTGTAGTTTTCCTCTCGCATCCTCAAGTCTCCTGAGTCCTTTTCCTCAGGCCTCCTTGCTGCTCCATCCTACAGACTAGCCTTTTCCCTAGCAGTCAGAACCAGACCTGCCTTTGTCCACAGGCACCTCAGCCCCATCTCCAAGGACTTTAAGAGGTGTGCAGATCACTGCAGATTTGGGACAAGCCGAAGGAGAACACTTTTACTTCTGAGGTAGAAAAGACTGGTCCTGTTCTGCCTGAATTCTGCACTGAAAGCAAGGTTTAACCAGCAGTTGTATTGCTCAGTGATGCTATGTGGAGATTTGATGAACTCATGTGTTTTTTTCTCCTTAGTTCTGAGAAAAATGTGTTGCACAGAGGAAAGATATCTGATGGACACAGCTCTTTTGGTCCACCAGATGCTCTGGCCACAGTGACAGCCAAAGTACCTGTACAGCCAATCCACAGCCAAGAACAGGAAGAAATTAACTTCAGCTCATTGCTGAAACTAGTATATATTAACAGGCTGGCTTTCCAGTACTGTTGTGTCCCCTCTTCCTCAGGGGCATGTAGCCACCTCCCTAACAAAAGGGGCTTTTCCAGTTCCTTGACCTCCACTCTGCCCATCCCAAAGGCAGATATACAGAGGATTATCCCACTTGCTGCTCCACAGCAGCACCCCTGTCACAGCAAAATGCATTTCCATACCACCAGCTGCTGAAATTTCAGTCATTGGTCTATTTTAGGAGAGCAGTCAGACCATCCTTTCTCATCCTATCTCAGAGAATGATAGTGGAGGCCTTTGTTGACTTTGCCTTTATTTTTAAGTCCTTGTTCACAGCACTTACAACTTTTTTGTTTGTTTTAAAAAATTCACACAGATTTAGCTCAGAAGCTTCTCTCTTCCAGTTTCTTGGCTTCATATTTGTCAGAAATCTTTGTTACCTATGCAGCTCTCTAAAGTGTTGGTGACTCTTGGACACATTTCCACAGGCAAGTACAAATAGTGCTGAGACTGACAACTTGAAGCTGGAAAAATATAAGCCAGCCATGTAGGAAATATCAGGGATTCAGAGCTAAATAGCTCTTTTCTGACTAATTGCTTCATAAAATACCTTTGACGGATTGTTTGAGGTTTCTGTTCTCACTTGTTAAGGAAGTGCTGCCCGTTACTCACAGCTTCAAGCCCAAGTTGTGTTAGCAGAAGAAATATCAGAATAGAAGTTAACAGATGATTCCAGTTCCAACTTGACATCTCCAAAATTTTCCTGGGAAAAATAGGACTTCAAGTAAGGCATGACCAGAAGCTTGGCTTAAGGGACACAAAAGACAGTTCTGTAAGAAACACCAGGGGACAGCAAAGGGCCAGCATTGGCTTGCCTCTAGGAGGGCAAAATTCAAATCTCTCCAGCAAAAGGGTTAAACCTGTGAAAATAAAATGCCTTTGATAACTTAAAACTACCACCATTCCCCCACAGGAATATTATCAGGGGATGCATTGTTGGAATCTATCAGACACAACAGATTATTGTGATCCACAAAATTACCAATAAAACCATTAGTATGAAAAAGACTAGTAACACTTAGTCCTAATAAGGTTTACATATTTCCTCATAGTTCAGAGTAATTTCTGCCTTACCAACTCATGTTTTTCAACCTGTATAAGGATGGGTCCTTTTTTTAAGATTTTTTTAAAGTGTAGAAATTGTGTGTAGTGCCTTTGTGTAAACAGCAATAATAACTGCTTGTTAAGTGACCCCTGTAAATTTAAACTATACTGGAAGCAAAGTATAAAAATTATCACTTTAAGCCTCATGTATATTTTTTGATTTACAATATATTGAAGGTTTAGAGATTGTATGTGTGTGTGTGATATATATAGAACACCAGAATCATCGATTGGTAAGGGTTGGAAGGGACCTTAAAAGATCATAAAGATCCAACACCCCTGCACGGGCTGGGACTTCTTCCACTAGACAAGGTTCCAAAAGGCCATATCCAACCTGGTGTTAACCACTTCATGGGAGGTGGTATCAACGGCCTCTATAGGAAATGTATTCCAGTATGTTACTACCCTCATGTTGAATACATATATTATATGGTGAATACAGATTTTATATAGATACTTTAATTTTTTATTTTCTCTTTTTCTCTGTGCTTCTAGAGGTGGGGAATATCTAAGGATGAATCTGATACAGATGAAAAGGAAAATGTGTATTTTGCTATTGCTCTATTCCTAACTCACAGACTCATTTCCTCAAGACAGAAATCCCAAAAGAAATGAAAAAAAGGATATGAAACAAACAAAAAACAAACACAATGAAAAGATTGAGAAAAACCCAAAAGAATAAAAAAACAAAAAAAAAGGAATGAGGAAAAGACAAAACAACAACCAATGGAGGAATAGAATAGAATGCAACAAAAATATGCAACAAAAAATGGAGGAATAGAGGGGAATGAAGGAATGAAAAAAAGGAACCAATGGAGGAATAGAAGGGAACGAGGAAGAAAAGGAAAGAACCAATAGAGGAAAAGAAAAGGAAAAAGGGAACAAAACAAAAGAACGAATCAAGGAATAGAAGGGAACGAGAAAATGACACAAAAAACCAAATAGAGCAATACAAGGAACGAGGAAAAAAAAGCAACAAAAGAATAGAAAGGGAACGAGGGAATGAGAAAAAACCCCAAAACAATAGAAATGAATGAGAGAACAAAAAAAAACCAACAAAAAAATAGAAGGGAGTGAGGGAATGAAGCAAGAAACAAAACAATGAAAGAATAGAATGGAACAAGGGAACGAGAAAAAAAAAGTCCCTATTTCCCTTCTGTTCTTTCATTGGATTTTTTCTAGCATTCCCTTGTTTCCTTCTACTCTTTCGTTTTTGTTTTTTTTTTTCTTGTTCCCGTCTACTCTTTCATTGTTTTTTTTTCTTGTTCCCTTGTTCCCCTCTATTCTTTCATTGTTTTTTTGTTTTTCCCCCGTTCCCTTTCTTTCTTTCATTGTTTTTTCTTGTTCCCTCATTCCCTTTTTATTCTTTCATTGGGTTTTTTTCTCGTTCCCTCATTTCCATTCTATTCTTTTGTTGGTTTTTTTCTTGTTCTCTCATTTGCTTTCTATTAATTCATTGGTTTCTTATTTCTTGTTCCCTCATTCCCTTCTATCCTTTTGTTGGTTTTTTTTCCTTGTTCCCTTTCTATGCTTTTTTGGTTTTTGTTTTCTCGTTCCCTCATTCCCATTCTATTCTTTCGTTGTTTTTTTTTCTCATTCCCTCTTTCCCTTTCTATCCTTTCATTGTTTTTTTTTCTTGTTCCCTGATTCCCTTTCTATTCTTTCATTGTTTTTTTTCTCGTTCCCTCATTCCCTTTTTATTCTTTCAGTTATTTTTTTCTCTTTCCCTCTTTCCCATTCTATTCTTTCATTGGTTTTTTTTTCTTGTTCCCTCTTTCCCTTCTATTCTTTCATTGTTAAGTAAAAAAGAGTAAAAAGGAACAACGAAAGAACAGAAGGGAACGAGAAGAAAAAAACAATGAAAGAACAGAAGAATGAGGGAACCAAAAAAAAAACCAAAACTAACGAAAGAATACAAGGGAATGAGGATGAGGGAATGAAAAAAAAAAAACCTACGAAATAATAGAAGGGAACAAGGGAATGAGAGAAAAAAAACAACAAAAGATTAGAAGGGAACAATGGAATTAGAAAAAAAAAAACAAGGAAAGACTAGAAGTGAACAAGGACACGAGAAAATAAAACAACAAAAGAATAGAAGGTAACAAGGGAACGAGGAAAAAAACAAGGAAAAAATAGATGGGAACAAGGACACGCGAAAAAAAAACCAACAAAGGAATAGAAGGGAACGAGGAAGCGAGAAAAAAAAACCCAACAAAAGAATAGGAGGGAATGAGGGAAGGAGAAAGAAAAACAATGAAAGAATGGAAGGGAATGAGGAAACAAGGGAAAAAAAACAAAACAATGAAAGAATAGAAGGGAACAAGAGAACCAAAAAAAGAAAACTAATGAAAGAATACAAGGGAACAAGGGAGCGAGAAAAAGAAACTACAGAAGAATAGAAGGGAACGAGGGAATGTGAAAAGAAAAAAACAAAAGAATAGAAGGAAACGAAGGGAAAAAAAACATAATAATAGATGGGGAGGAGGGAACAAGAAAAAGAAACCAAAATAGAAGGGAACGAGGAAAGGAGGGAAAAAAAACCCAAAAGAATAGAAGGGAACGAGGGAATGAGGAAAAAAAACAATGAAAGAATAGAAGGGAGCAAGGGAACGAGAAAAAAAACAATGAAAGAATAGAAGGGAACAAAGGAAAGAGAAAAAAAAAGCAATGAAAGAATAGAAGGGAATGAGAGAAGGAGGAAAAAAACAACGAAAGAATACATGGGAACGAGGGAAAGAGAAATGAAAAACAGAGAGAATAGAAGGATGTCGGGAAGAGCGCAGTGGACAACATGCAGATGATACAATCGAAGTATGGCTATTTATTGAGTAGCGGTAGCCCTTTTATTCAGTCAGGCTGATAACAATATAATCATATTGCTGATTGGTACAACACATTCTTCAAATGCCACAGTGCACTATCTAACTGGTTAAATACAACTCTTTATGTGCTGTCTATGAGATGCTTTCCCATCCTGTTATTCTTCTTTTCTGCTGCCAACTCCCTTATCTTTTGCCCGTAGCTGATCTTTCAGTAACCTTGCAGATGGGCCTCAAGGCCCTTAGCTCACTCTGGCTAAAGCTAAATAGTCAGGACTGCTAACATGTCTGTTTTCTTCCAAAAACTCTACAACAGCTTCGCCTTTTTATTTTTGAGCAATCGAGACTTGCTTTATTGTGCGAGATAACATGATAATGATACATCACCATAAACACCATACTAATAATACAAAAGCAATAATAACTAATATAATTGATAAGCCTTGTCTAATTAAATCTCTAAGCTATCCCCCTATCTCTAAGCGGTTTAAGCATTCATCTAACCCAGTATGTGCAACAGTTAATTTTTTCATGTTATCTTAATCAATTGTATTTTGTTGTGAATTGACTCCAAATCATCAGACAAGTTCACACAACACATTCCATCAAAGTCTTCACAAACATGACCTAAAAGCTAACGATAAAAAGTCAGTGGCAGCACAATTCTGTAAAACTGCACGTCTGACACTATCAACATCTTTTAGCATCTGTGTTAAAATATCAGATGTTCATCTGCTTAGCAGTGCAACAGGCGAGTTTGTGTATTTCATTATTTTTATCAATCATTGTCAAGGGCTTTTCCTGCTGCTACGGGTGGCACAAATGAAGCAGCAAGAACCTTTTCTGCTGTACTCCAAACTTCAAATTTGTCATTACATTCTGGACCCAAGTGTTGTATTGAGCATTTTGATTGAAAGGGTTGTTGTTTACTTATTAGTGCTCTCATAAGGGTATATGCTTTTTTATTCTCATGAGGGTATATGCTCAGGGAAGAAAGCACCAAGCTCACAGAAAGGCTCAGTGATGGTACCATGCTGTTGGCAGAGGTCAGGCAACTTCAACCCACCTCCAGGAACTGGGCAATTTATGGTGCTCAGGAAAAACAGACCAAGAACAATCCACAAGGCTTATTTTCTAGGAATCTTCTGCTATACTATTTTATTTAGAACAAAGCAAAACATATTAACTACTTTTCTATGAGAACTGAAAGATTCTTAATGTATCTCAGCAATTGCTTTCCTGACAGATGACACACCTGGGAAGTGGACACACTTTTGAAATATTTTTCATAAGCATATATTTTTCTTTTTCAATTTCAGGTCATACCAAATCAGAAATGACAGTCTCTTAACCATTAACTTCTCAGTTTCTGAAGCTCAGGAATAGAGTGGAACATCTTTCAGCTACTTCACATAACACAGAGTGCTGGTGAAAATGAATATTCTTCCTCACCTGTTGTAAGGTGCTTTAGAAAGCATGTAAGACATTCCCAAAGGCAAGCAGGATGAAAACTCATTCTAGTGACAACAATTCACTGGGAATTTTTTTAACACAGAATGAACAGTACAAATAGAAGAGAGTTGAATAGAATAAAGGACCTTGCTAATACCATGAAATAAATATCTACTAGCTCATAAAAATAGAATTTCACAGCTATGTTCTGAGCTCTCTCAATTCACCTTCCACATAACAACAGAAAAAGGACATGATTTGAGAACATCATAATCATTTTCAAAATACAATTGGCTTATATTAAATTTCTATTATAACTAAATTAGTAATTTTTAAAATGTGCTCAGTCTCAAAAAAAAAAAAGAAAAAAAGTATCACCCTTGTACAGATACAGTCAAAGAATACACTAGGCTAGATCTCAAACTACTGGAATCACCAATCCTTTCACAGACAGTAGTACATCAAGACTTACTACAATGAGTGTTCTAAAAGAATCTCAACCAAAGTTTTTTAACTTGCCTCACAGCTGAGTCTTAGGATAAGCTTTTAGAACACTCTTTTTCTGATTGTCAGATGTTACCAACTGTCCTTTCTAGTTGTCTCATTTTCCCTCCAGCTGTGTAGCCTTGCCATGGCAACACAGGCTGAATCAGCAGCCCAGAGTGACAGGACTCAACAGGAGATATAAAAATCACTCATTTTCTTTATAAAATTGTTCTCTCCATAACACTAACTGCTTGAGGGATATTTCCACTTAATGGGCAGAGAAGGCAGGAAAACAGCAAGACAACTCCATCTGGCAACCAGCTGAAGGATACCAAAGGAAAATCCCAAAACTTTGTGAACATCAAGGCTTCTCACTACTCCTACCACAGAGTATGAAGTGTACTGTGCAAAATCACTAGCTAGCTTTAGAATATCTGTTGCTTGGAGTATTTTCCTCTACAGGAAAGAAAATGCATAGAAATGCCTGATAAGCATGCTAAAACATTAATCATCTGCATAAATATATACAGACTCATTTTGTAAACTAGAACTACTACAATAGCTCCTGATTTAAAAACACCTCTTCATGCTGACACCAGCTTTCAAACACATCTCAGCCCCTGCAGTGATTCATTTTCAGGAAGGTTTTATAACCTTCCTGAAGCAAACTTCCTGGAGCAAACTTAACTGGCACATGTGTCATAAGGATTCTGCTCAAGATATTTCTCAAGAATTTTGGGGTCCCCTGTCCAATTTACCAGCATCTAACATGTTGCTAAAAGGGCAAAGTCTCAAGCTCTTAAAGGATTCCTGGCTAGGTATAGCTACCACAGCTCTCCAGCCATACGACATGCCTCCCTGGAACATCATGCAGGCTTTTAGGTCAAACTTGCCTGTACTGGAACCAAGGCATCAGACATTAAAGAAACTGGGAAGTCAGAAGTGACAAGAACTGATTTTTCTATCTTTTAAGGGGAAGTTTATCTCTAGATTCATATAAATAATAAAAATACATGAAAGAAAATGTTTCTGGGTGCAACAATTCTCAGTTCCTTTCTCTAGCTGAGTCTCTCCTGCATTATTTTAATCAATAAATGTGAAGGCAGGCGTTATCAACAGAGTGCAGAACGTCCTTATTGTGGAACATTTGTATACATCCAGAGGCACAGTCACTGAGCTCTATGGACAATGCACAGCTTCCTGAGACATCTTGATACTCCAGGTTAAGGCTACTCCAGATGTTTTTTCATGTAAATCAAGAGATAGGCTGTTTCTCCCCTGTAGAAGCAAAGAAGCAAAACAAGATGTATGTTTGAAGATCTATATTACAAGTAACATCCCAGGTTTGCCCCTGCTCAGCTTTTTCAGGTGTAGGCTGACTGAACTGGCCCTCTCCAATGTTCCTGAGCCAGCATATAAAGCTGACCCCCTGGCAGTACTATAGCTTGTAGAAGAGCTTCTCTTTCTCCACAACTCACTTCCTCATGATGCATCAAAACAAAAGTATGGAGGCAACCTGACTGATGAATATAACTTCATACAGGATATACAAGTGTATAAGTGTATAACAAGAATACAGGGATGCCTTTTTATTCCCCTGCATCCCCAGTACATGCCAGGCAATATGCAGTTCAAACCATTTGTCTTCCCTCTTTGCTACCCTCACTCCAAACCAAGCAGCAGTTGGTTAAAAAAAAAAAAAAAAAAAAAAAGAAAAAGAAAAGTGTTTGCTTACAAGTGGAGGCTGGAATGCCCATAGGTGGTTTTAACATCATCCCATGATACCTAGAAAAGAAAAACACAGAGGGGACGCTGGTAGGGACTCTCAAGAGAATACACATTGATACCAGCACAACAATCCTCTTAAGAGTGGTGTAAGTGGTATTCCCAGGAAATAAACACCTTTTAATAAATCAGATAATATTCTTTATCCTTTGAGGAAAAACAGCTCTTTGGCCTCTTTTGAACATATACATTAAACAGATCTAGAGTACATCCAGGCAGGTATTCAGCAAATGGCTGCTTCAGCAAATGGCAAAGAAGAACCTGAGGCCTTGTCTGGTACACAAGCTCGAGTTGCTTTGCCCTCAGCTCAGCTTATGCTGTACCAGACAAATGAGGTGCACAATGCTCTGCAGCTTCAGTTTATTTCTCTGTTTCTCTTTAATCAGCAGTCAGTCAGACTGAATGAGATCTACAGGTGTGTCCAAGAAGTTACAAAAGAAAACATGAATTTTTGTCCTCACCTGGCAAACGTGCGAATCATTGAAGCAATACCATTTAAATTCTGTGAGACTTCGAATATAGGCACAGTAATGTCCAAAACTAGTTGATCCTGAATGAGCAACAACTGCAAAAAGCTCATACTGCCAGTCAGCCTGTGAAGAGTCACAAAGAGTAACTTTCAGTGCAGCAATTCCCATTTGCCATTATTGGAAGAGAAGCAGAAGCCAGGACAGCAAAAACATGCATTTCACATGGAAATAGGAAAAAAATTAGATTGGCCTTGAGGATCCTGCCTTTTGGACTCTTACTGTCAAAGTTTTGCCAGCCAGCTATGGGCTGCCAGCCCCCCTGAAGACCTTTTTCACAGGAATGTGAAAAAGGCAGTAGGCAGCAAAGAGGCAGCAAAGTGGTTACACTGCAGCCAACACTACACCAGCCAGGTTTTGCTGTTGCCACACTTTCCCTTGTTATTTCTCAGTAAGGGGAACATATGCCGAGTATGGTAGATCACTTTCAGCTGCCTGGCAAAGCTGTCATCTCCTTGCTAACCTCAGCTCTGTGGCTCAACCTCAACACTGCATAGGAAGCATCCAGGAATGGAGTTTCACTGTCCTGGACTAGTGACCTCTGCAAAGATGTAAGTCTACAGCTCAGTGAGGCCATCTTGCCTTGGAGTATGAGGCACAGAGCAGAAGTTGCTTCCAAGACACTGTTTACAGTGCCTGGATTTGGTCATCCAAATGAATAATTTTTTCATCTTTTCTTTAGTATATTTAAAAATTGAAGAAAAAATTATCCTAAACACTCGGGGGGGGAAAAAAAAAAAAAAGAAAAAAATAAAAAAAGGCATTAGGTTTTGTGATTTTGGAGGGTTTTTTGTAAAACCTGTTTTTTGTCCTTATGGCAGAAAGCTCCAGTTATGTCCTTGGTGATTTAATCTGAGCACAGAAACTTGAATAATGCCTGAGCTAGTTAAAACCATGGGATGTGAGACAACACCAGGCAGAGGTAAAGCCTGAAACAGACATTTCTTAGACAGTACTTTGAGCTGAGGTAAGTACTGGTAGGACCTTTTAAGTTTTCATAAGACTTGAGAGGAGGGGAGAAGAAAATCTGCCCTTTTAAAGCAAGTCACAAGGAGTATTTTACCTTTTCATTATTATCTGCTTGACACTGATTTTCTGTCAAGATCACATTGAAATCAAGGTCTTGGGGGAATGGCAGATTATTATTAAGCTTGTGAATGTAGGCTGAGGTTTCAAAGCAGAAGCGCTTCAGGTGTATGGTCAGGGTGTGTGGGAGATGGACTAGCTTCATGCTCTGTAAAGCAATAAATAATGCAATTTAAAACTAAGGAACAAACCCTGAGGAGGTGAAATTGCCATTGGCACCCAGTGAACACAGCACAGAGAGCAGTCAGTGCTATAGTGAATAATTGCCAGTTCCGCCAGACAGCAAATGCAAACGACACACACACACACATGTAGTAAAGCTAAGATAACCACGTTTCTCAACTTCAGCGTGATCAGCACCCAGGTGTCTTACAGGCTGATTTGTTTCTCATCTGCTTTCTTAACCCTGGGTGGGTAGCACTCGGTTATTGAGGTGAGGCAAACCAATTCCATTGTCAGATGTGATGTGGCCACTAGAGGTCCCTGAAGGATGCCAACCTGAGAGCTCATTTCCTTCCAGCACTGCTTTTGTTAATATTACTCCTACTGCCACGGCTGCCTTCAAGACATACGGATGCACTGTGACCTTCGAGATTGCCTGCTGGTGAAACCGATGAGGTAAGTCCCTTCCAAGCCTGGAGCTGAGGCAGTCTCCCTCACACACCTCTCTTCAATTCCCTTCCCTCTTAATGAAACAGATAAATTATTGCCTGGAAGAGACTAATACTCCAAAAAATGGGGAGCAAGGAAGAAAGGAAATCAGCCTACAGTAGCCTACTTTTATGTGCATGCATAGCTCCAGTAACATATTCTTGTCTATCCCTGGAGCTAGGCAGCAGTGTAAAGCCCCACAGTGGAAGCTCAACATAAACCAACAGAAGCTTTTCCACTGGTACAGAAATGCTACATCCCTCAGTGACTTACATTAAAATCAGTGAAAGCATTCTTTCGTTGCTAAAGCTACACTGACAGTGGGGAACTTCCTAACAGGAAAGATGCATGTAGTTTATATCTAGCTGACATGTCTTTGAGTTGTCTATCTCCTCTTAAACGGATATGGTTCCTTTCCCACCCTCCCCCGTCCCAAACGGAGTTCTGAATATGAGAGATGCATGGGGAAATAGTTATCTGATTACCTGCAAAAAAGGTGTTCTCTTTCCACACTGTTCACAGAAACACATGTTGTGATCAGCCAGCTCTTCCGGATGGAAAAAGTGTTGCAGACAGTCCTCCTAAGAAGACAGATTTCTTTGAATTTAACTGCTTACAGCTGGATTTCTATTTCTACTTGTTCAAGGTACATGCAAACAGCAAAGCCAAAGGTATTTTTATTTAAAGCATGGAAGATTGCCTGGAAGCCTTTTTCATAGCTGCTGGTGTGATGACATTAGTTGAAAAAACAGTAGAGGATCACATTTTCCACAAAAATACATAGATGCATAAGTCTCTTTTATGCACACTTCAAAGCCTTAAACATTCTGAAAGAGTTTCCTTTAGGATGAAACAGTGGTCAGAGAATAAATAGGGTCCAAAGGTTCAACTGTCACCTGAAAATCCAGGAAAAACCTACGTAGCCATCATCACACCTGTACCTGATTTAGCAGTAAAAGAACACCACACAAGGCAAATATAGTGAGTCTGCACAGGGTTTACAAGTTACTTGAGGCACCTCACTGTGGCATGTAAGGTCTCACAGGTATACACCACTGTATAGTATGTGTTTGAGTCTTACAGAGTATTTAGTCAACATCCTTTTTAGAAAGGCAATTTAAGGGCTTTATTTCCCATCCCTCAAATCAAAAACCAAAACTTTTGAGAAATTCAGAGCCCCTAAAAACAAAGAACAAATGCGAATGAGAAAAGACACCCTACAGAGATTCTTGCAGACAGATTTCAGAAGAGTCCCAAGAGACACCAGTGCTTGAAGGAGAAGGCTTCCACAGTGAACAGAGGGAAATCTTCTTCCTAAGGAAACAGTGCAGCCACTGAACTTACCAGAGTCTTCAACATGTGAGACTTGGAATACAGAATTGGGAGGGGAAGGATTAACATGCTGCTATTCCTTTTTGTTTCAAGAGAGCATTTCTGACAGGCCAGATGTTCCTGTATACAGATAGTGTACAAATCAGTCAGCTCTTTTACCTGGAGGGATGCAAAAAAAAAAAAAAGCCAAAATAACGTTTAAGAAGAACACATCTTCGATAATTCCCTCTGGGCAGGAAAGCCCATGGAGACATGTTACTTCATGCAGTGTTACTGTTTTGAACCCAGATATGACATTGACTTGCATGGACAGAGTACTTCCCACCATTTAAAGGAGAACCATTCCTTCCCCTCACTCCCCAGCAGAAGGGAAAGACATCATCAGTAACAAGATCTGACAGTTAAATGTCTGGTTCAATGCAAAATTTTATTGTTTTGTTTGGAACTACAACAGGAGCCTGTCTTCTGTATGAATAAAACTATGACGGTGAGTGAAGAACTTTTCTCTTACCTTAATAGGAGCAGTGACCAATTATAACAAAATGCATATGGCTGACAACGAAGAACAGAGGAGCTATGCCAGGAATTGCCAATAAATGCTTAAAGAAATTTGGGGTAAAAAGAAATGCAAGGTAGCTAAATTCAGTGTTGCAAGAAGATCAAATGCTTTGTTATTGATCAACTGTCCCATTAGAACTGAGGCCCTGACATGCCCTAACAGTAGGATGAACAAAAGTGAGTTGTGTTTCAAAATTCTGACACCTATGGAATCAAGATTCCCTCTCCAATTTGAAGGAAAAGAGGAAAGATTCAAATAGGGGATAATTTTAAGAATTTTGTTTAGGATATTTGTCATTGGCATTCTTCTTCAAGAAGCAGAGGAAACCACACACAACAAGGGCCAAAGGGCTTGGTGGTGCTCATTTTGGTGACTGTCCTTACCAGCTCTGGCTTTTCCATCTGCATCTTCATCAAGTTCCAGAGAGTCAGAAAGAGCTGGGCAGCATCATGTGTGACAAACACTTGACAAAAAGAAAACACAACCTCAGTCAGTAGTATGAATAGCACTAAGCACTGATTTCCCACAAATGGCATAGGGAGGTTTATTGTCCCCCACTAGATCCAGCCGCTTGTTCCCTTGCCACTCCCTGCCTGGGAGAGAATGTAGACTGGAGATGAGTTGCAAGGTCTCTGTGTGACCTGAGCAGGCAGTGGGAAAAGGCAGGGGGGCTTGAGTGCCACATTGTACAACCCTGTCCTTGTCACCAAATGTGGGGTCAAGAGTATATCCAATACCTACTGAAGGACAGGGCTCAGATGTCTCACAGAGTTGAGGGTTGTATTTGTTTGAGTCCTTCTTAGAAACAATACAGGGAACATTCTGTTCTCTTTTTCACATCCCCTGCTCCACAGACTTGTGTCCCCCATCCCCTCACTGAGGCTGTAAGACTCCTGAGTGCTGAGATAAAAATGATAGGGAGGCCTATCCATATGTCTCATTCACAGAATGGTGTAAACTCCTGCATTCCCACACAGAGAAAAAGTACACAGCTTCAGCACAGGAAGCCCAAGATGATGTGCTAATAATATGCTTTGGCTTTTTACTCTGGCTTGAACTTGCATATTAAGAAATCCAAAATGGTGGGACACAGCTCGATTAGGGTGGCTCAGTAGAGACTTGCTTCAAGATTGAACCTGGGGTGGTCAGACAAAATCCACATTCATGAATGCAAAGAACTTTTGTTTCCATCCCACAATGAACTCAGGATTTAGGAACTGGGCAAAAACTACATACAGTTTAGCAAAATCTTGATGTTTCACATTACCTCATATTCTTCATTAATATAGGTCTGAGCTGGCTACCATGTGTCCTTTTCAGTGCTGTCCTGTTTCGGTTTTTATATGATAAAGACTGGGGCACTTGGATATACCGTGTGTATTTGTACACATAAACATACTCTTAACATCCCATTGCTTTTCTGGCCAGTATACCAGTATATCAGTAGCCGAGTCTTCTAGCAGTCTGACAGTCTTTGGACATAAGCAAGGATTTCCAGCAGGGGCTTTTTCTACCTCTTCACAAGTAAAACACAGCATCTCACTTACAATGGAGGAGGCAGTTATGAAGAGCACTGCATCATCTTGTACCTAACTCCTCACATTTCTAAAACTCTGAACGAGCTGTCAGAGTCTGCTCTGCTTGTTAATGCTTGATAATTTACATCCCTGGTCTGCAGACAGAGGTGAGCCTGATGCTTACATTTCACTCTGTATGCTGAAAGGCAGGCAGCGAGGTCCACAGGCGAAACAGCTTTCTGCTTTCCACACTGCATCTTCTCCAACAGCAGAAGCATTTGGTACAGGACATTCCTCTTCCGTGCAGCACATGGTGGCACTGTGATCCTATAAAGAGAAGAAGCAAGATAAATGGAAATCAATCAGTAATTAGACACGACACCTGAAGGAGCAGTGGTGGATAGCACAAAAAGCAGCAATTCATGAGGAACCAGACGTGTTTTTAGCATAAGAAGGAAAAAGAGGAAACAGACACCTGCACTAGCTCATCCCATAGTGCAGGATGGCAGTTCTAAAGCAAAGCCCACAATTTTAAGTTGGCCTGTCCTTGAATAAGGGGCAAACCAAGCAGGTCCTGAAGTGATTTTAGGGCTCTAGGAACATTAGTTAAAGTGAGTTTCAGACCTGTTCTTGCCTGACACTTGTTCATGCCTTCATTCTCAACATACAGTCAAAATCTCATGGGCATGTAATCATAATGCTTGCATTTCAACTATATGTCAGCTGGAAAGCTCTAACCTCTCTAAATTTATTGGAGTCCACAGGTTTTCTGTCTTTCTTCAAACAACAGTGGTAACCTTCTGTCTACATTATTTAGTTTTGCCATCTGTAACACTTCTCATCTCCGTACTCCTGTAACTTGTATTCCTCCTCTGCACACTGGTGAGTGTGTAAAAAATCTGGAGAAAGGAGGATGGAATAGGAATTATTCCATTAGATAATTAAAGCTGTAGTGAACTGAGCAAACTGAAAACAAATCAAACCAGTCATCAGTGTGGTTGGTAGAGAAGAAGAAACCCAAATCTTCCTCACAAACAAGTACACAGCACAGTCACACAAACAAAATGATGCTACATATTCCCTGTCTGCAACAACACATGCTCTATCACATGTTAGCCAGGAGGATTGGGGGCCAGAGACTCAACATATTTATGTTTACATGATCGAAGTTACAAAATTAATAGCGACTATGTTTATACACAACAAATCTTTTTGTTATAATAGGCTATGAGCATATATGGAATAAAATAATATCTTGTTATTGAAAACACAGATGCAAACCACAAAGATTCAGTGTTCAGGGCTGCAGTTTACCAGTATGCAACCAGCACATGAACCAGAGATGACTAACAAGTCAGGAAACTGCAATTTGTACCTTTGCAGGTCCTAGTCTGTATATGAAAGACAGAAGAGGGCAGAGGCTTTGCTGAGCAAGCTGAAAGCACCACGCTAGCATCTTGATGAACCAAACCTTCAAACATACAACCCATATAAAAACAGTGAAGACAATCAAGCAACAATGGGAATATCTCAGGTGGTACCTTCTAAGTATTCTTGTGAAGTATATATTCATGAGGAACACTTGGAGTACAGAGTTCAGACAGCAGCTTAGTCCAACGTTGTACAGTCCAATAGCTCCTGTAGGCACAGAAAAAGAGGAAGTAACACCTGCCAATAGATACAACAAAAGAAAGTAAAACTTATTTTGAGGTGGGAAAGTCCTCTTGCACATATTCAGCCATTCAGTGCATAGACACCACATCTTGGCCAGATGTGAGAAAGCGTTCCACCTAGTCTTATGTTCCTCAAGCAGGTAACAATTAATTTTATTTGGCAATGGACATGAAAAATCCAAGTAAGTCTGGATTATGATACTCGAATGTCTCCCTGTTCCTCTAATTTCAGTCCTCTCATAAAACATCTAAGCACAAAATATATAAATTAATAAATAAACAAAGAGAAATCAAAGGCTGCCTGTATGAGGACATTCATTAAGCCTTTTACACATTCAGGCCTAATAACAAGATTTAGAGCTACACATGGAACCATGTGTTAGTTGTCTACCACACAGGCTTCAAGTTTCTCATTCCACCTAACTCTGGAGTTCTTTGACTCAGTTTCAAAGAAAGGAACTAGACTGAGAAGTGGAAAAAGCAAGTTACAGCTGTTCATACTGCTTCTAAAAAGACAGCATATTCGTGGCCCAAAGGGGTATAAGTAATTGTGATCAGAAAGTAGAAGGTTTTTTTCTGAAGCCATCACCAAAGGGAGAGGAAATGAAATGGAAACTGAGAACAACTGAAATGCATACAGCCATTGGTAAGGGTGGGCTATAGCTGGGATAGAATAGTATGTACACCTGAAATATTGATTCCAGTTTTTGAGAGGCCAATCTAATGCAGGAGAAAAACTACGGACTAGCCTATGGTTTAGCAAATCCAGAAGCAATGCTGGCTGTGTTTGGGGCTAGCATCTAGATCTTTCTGGCCAGTGGCCACCCTGAGGACTTAAAAGTGAAAAAAGCTTTGAGATTGTTACATAATCCTTTCCCAAAAAACAAAATGTACTTGGCAGAGCAAAATGAGAATTTTCTGTACATGCCTCAGCAAAGAGATAAAAAATAGGTGAAAATTAAGCCTAAGGAGAGAGAATGTAACAGCAGGCATTAGAAAAAAAGAAAATGTGAGAGTGCAGAATAGACAAAACAATATTACCATTTTTTAAGTCTGCCACACCAAAGACTGATGTAAGCCTCTGTTTTTTGGAGTTCAGTTCTTCAGATGCCTCTTCATTATTTTGTACAACTGCCTTTGTCTTCATGGTCTCACTTTGAGTCATCTCCAGTTTCTTGCTTCTTTCTTGATGTCCACTTCTTTGTCCCATCCACAGTATTTTACTGGAATGTCAATAGAATTAGTTATATAACTGTGACAGCATTTAGTATATTTGAATTAATATGGGTACTGCAGGTGTGTGGGCTATTGGCAAGGTAACAGCCATGGAGCTTGATGGCAGTTGCACAGCCTGTCTTCCTTTTCCTCATAAGTAACAGAACATTCAGTTCCACAGAACAGCTCCACCTAGCCAAGGAACTCCAGATTTAACTGTTGATAAACAATGTGATAAAATTATCCAAAACTCCTCTGTTTAATAAAAGTAATGCTCTATTATCCAAAGTATTCCAAGTATTCAAAAAGGTAAATTTCATGTTCTCTAGCCTTCTGATCTTATAAGCATTTATTTGTTTTCTGTACTAGACTCTTTGCACTGTTTTTACATGGCTTAGTCACAGCTCTACTGTGGCACTTTGGACTGTAATATTTAAAGGCACTTAAGCACAATATTAATTTGTTTTTATGCTCTTTCAGGTGATCACAGGTAAAGTACCTGTTACAGCAACAGAACCACTATAATGCCTTGATCTTTAAGAGTATTGAACAGACCATTACTCTTAGGATACAGCTATTGGCTCCTTAAAAGAAAACTTCAAACTAAAGCAAATGAAAAATCTACAAGAAAAACAATGTGACAAGTGTTTGAATGTAATTACACAAAAATGAAACTTTTTAAAAGCCCACCACCAACAGGGAGGCAGAATCAGAAAAAAAAGGATACACTTAGGGAAGAATTCATAAGGGGAAAACCAAATCAAATTATTATTTTACAAACATTAAACAGCATGTAAAATGAACCTGAGGCCAGGTGCTGAAATAATGAAGGGAAAATAAGAAAGGGAAAATAAGACAGGGAGAAAAGAAAACCAAGAAAGGGAAATAAGCAAAAAAAAAATATCATGATGCTGCCTTTCAAAAAATCCTTGCTTTAAAAGCATGTTATTTTTCAGGTTAACTGTGCCTAATAATGTTAAATACAAAATTTCTGAAGAATTTCTTGCATAGGGAAACTAGAAACAGACTTTTTTTTTTTTTTTTTTTCAATTATTGTCATCAAGTTGAAGTATACTTTTTCACAATGTACTTTTGATTCTTTACTTTTGGAGATTATTTTTTACCTCTAAGTATCATACACCCAGATTCACTAAATATTGTTGAATTTGGTGAAGAGTTTTATTCTGGAAAAAAACCCAAAACATGGACTTTGAAAGAAAGATTCAAGAATGTTACTTTTTATATCAAAACACAGTGCTTAGAGCAGCTCTGCTGGAGAAGAAAAACTGGATTCATTTTCTTCCTCAGCAAAACAGAGTCTAAACTCACACTGCCTCTTCCCCTAGAAACTGTATAATGAGGAATTCAGGTTTCTAAGGCCTAGCTGGAGCAGGAGCCCATCTTTGCTTGTACAGCAAGAGCCAGTGGGTTTAGTTAGCATCACATCATCCAGAAGGTAAGTAATAAAGCCATCAGGAATGCCACAGGTAGGGGCAGGCAGAGCAGAGGTAGCTGAAAAACAGCTGGGGATGTACTGGGCCTGGGATGAGGGGAATTGGCAAAATAGTTCTTCTTTTGGCAGGAGAGGTAGGATTAAGGATGAGATAAAAGAGCCAGGTCAGGGGTAAAAGGCCTTGGGTGACTTAAGAAATAGGTAGAACGATTTTAGGTCAGGAAGGTGCAGGGGAATGTAGAGGCAAGAGAATTTGGGTCTCTGGTTTGATGAAATTCTCCCCCAGGCACTACCAGCAGAAACGCTGGTGCAGGAGCAAGGACACAAACATAACTTCCCAACACTTTCATGGAACTGCCTAATTTTGGCTATCAGAAATACATATCTCCATTCTGTACTTGACCTTACTTGCCTAGCATAAATGTGTAAAAAAACCTGGTGTTGAGGTTTCCCCTCTCTCACTGGAGAAGCAGTTTCCTTCACAGGCCAGGGGCAGGTCTCAATACTGCTCCCACCACACAGGTGGCTTGGCCAAGCCAAGTGACCACGGTAGCACCAGACAGAAAAGGCAGTGGTAGCAGCTACCCTCCCTCCATCCCATACTCAGTTAGACCTCTTGCTCTTCGTCCCTCCACTAGCCTGTGTCCTCCCTTTCACCCTGGCCTGCTCCACAGCCTATCTGCCCTCCAAAGACACCAGCCTAGGTCCCTTCACACCCCATTCCACAGCCCTCAAAGCCTCCCTCCACCTGAGGAGGACCACAAGCTCTGTTCCATGTCACCTCTTCACCACCCCACTTGCTCCTTTCCCCGCACAGGTATCTCAGTGAGGAGAATGCAGCAGAGATGATGGTGCTGGGACAGGAGGTGGGCTGTAAGGCAGCATCTGGGGGAGCAGATGGCAGCCTTGGAGAGCAGATGGGAGCCCTGAGGTCCTCCACGAAAGGGCTGCAACAGGGACTCGAGGCCCTCAACCTGTCTGCTTCGCTCAGACACAACTGAAAACTGATTTCCCACTTCGCTGCCAAACTACGTATTTGCTCAGCTCCCTCTTTTCCTCTCTCTATATAACAAATATTATAAATATACATATAATAAATATATTATATTTATATTATTTTTTTTTTCCTCCTGTCGCACTGAGGTAAGGGTTCGTCCTATCCGACTAACAAGCAAAAAGGGTTCTTACCAGTTCTCGCAACACCAGGAGTGCTTCGAGCCTCAGCAGCCACTCACGTTCACACCGCACCGGCTGGCGAGACCCCGGGGACTCACACACCGCGTCTCCCCGCACCGGAGCTCACAGGCAACACAGAACAGTGGGCCGGTGTTCGGTTCGGTTCAGCCCAATCGCTGCTGCCCGCGAGCCCCGCCGTAGGCGGCAGCGACGGGGTGGACGGGGAGGGTAGCGGAGAAGCGGCTGCCGGGGCGGTGCTGCGGGGAGAAATTTGAGGGCTGCCTCTCTGCTCTTCTCCCCGCCCGCCTCAGAGGGCAGCAGCGCTCACAAAGCCGAATAGTTTTCATTTCCCGCTCGGCAGAAGGCAGGGGACAGAAAGTGAAACTCCGCTGGGCGCTCCCTCCCGCCCCTGCTGCGACATGGCGGCGCCTTACAGCAGCCCCGCCCGCCCTGACGAGGCCTCCTTTTCTCAGGGGATGCCTACCCACCTCTGGGGCCACGGGCTTGGGATGAGCTGCGCTGACACCGGGCTGGGCTAGCAGTTCCCTGGGGGAGGTAGCAGCCCCCTTCGGCCAGCTCCCTGCGCGGCTTTGACTTCTCGCCTTGGTTCAGTCTGGTTTCTTTTGGGCGGAGGAAAAAGTGAGCTTTTAGGGGAGGGATGAGAAAATGAACTCTGCAGAAAGAAACCCTCATCTTGGGCATAAACAGTACCTCAGGGGGTTTGTTCTGCGTGAACTTGGTGTTATCTCTCAAAAGCAGATCCCGGTGTTTGGTTCAGCTACAAAAGCAACAGCCAAGCTGAACTTTCATCAAGGCCTACAGTAATGTATTTAGAAGTGATAATTAGCTCATTTAAAATAATCCCAAGTCAGTAACTTGCTTAGAAACTTAACTCACGTAACAAACTGAACGGCTGAGCAGTTCTCTATCTGATGGTGGGGCGCAGTGTGCAGTGGGACATACAAAGGGCAGCACAGCAGTAAATGGGTACTCCAGCTCTGACCTGGGCTGTGACGTTACAGGCCCCAACGAGTCGCCATTGTCTGGGTGAGCAGAAATGCTTGGGTGGCTGTTTCTCCAGTGTGTCTGCTGGATTTCACAGCTTTCCCCTTCATCTAATTCCCGGGTACCTGCCAGCAGAACAGAGGGGCACAGCCCCCCATAAGGGTGCTTTGTTTGTTGGCAGATGGCCAGTGAGTGGCCCAGCTTTGATCCATGGGAGGAGATGACAGAGTTTAGAGATTGATGATGCTGCCCCGCAGAATGCTGCTGACTGGGGAGATGGTGCAGGTGTAGAATCCCCAAAAGAATAATTGTCTCAAAACAGCTGCCCTGCCAAAATGGACATTGTGCTTATGTGGAGGCCTCATTTGATAAGCCACCTGGACTCTCTTCCCTCAAGGAGAGACCCTCATTTGGGTAACCACCCTCATAAATCATAAATCTCACAAGAACAGCCCCTTCTTTAGTGGCTGTGCCAATAAGCTGAACACTGTCCTTGCAAGGGGACATCTCTTTGATGGCCACCCTGACAGGCAGGACTGTCATTCAGTAAGGGAGAGGGGCACGCCAGCTGTATCCTGCAGAGGCAGGGTGCCATCTTGAGTATGCCCTGTGTAAGGCCACTGGAGAGGGTGTGTTACGATACTGCCGACTACACCAAATGTTATGGTCCAAGGTAACATTAAAATTTATTTTTGTTTTGGATACACAAAACAAAGTCCAACTGTAGAAATGGTCGGGTGCAAGCTGATTTTATTTGACAATTGACACAGGCAAAAATGTAGAGCCAGGCAAAAGAGGGAGAGAGGAAAAGAAGATATAAGAAAGAGAGAGAAAAAGTTGTAAGAAAATGGTAAGAAAGAATGAGAGACAGAAGTGGAGAAAAAGGATAAGAAAGTGGGAAAAATGAGACAGAGAGAGAGAGTCACCACTAGGGGTCCAGCTGTCCAGTGAGGTTTTTCAGGATGGCGCTGATTCTGGACAGGGTCCAGTGCAGAAATGGCGGTGGGTCAAGAGACGATGCCAGTCAGAGCATGGACAGCAATATATACCCCTGAGTGTCTTTTGTTCCAAAGGGGCAGCTGTCAGTCAGCCAGAGTCATTAGAAGGCAGGCTGCCTGGAGGGGAGCAGAAGGGTGTAGTTGTCCATCCAGTCATCAGTTGTCATCTTCTTCCAGATGCCATTCCTCCTCTCTTCCAGACACTTTAGCCAAGTAAATAATCGTGCCTCCAGGGGCGTCCCAGTATTGAAGGTTGGCCCTCAGGAAAGGGGAGTAGTCTCCACCCATTCATCGGTTCTTATCTTCTTCCTGGTGCCATCCTTACTCTGCTTCCGCCTCCTTAGCCAGGTACTTCGCAAGTACAATCAAGGTGGCTCAGTCGTGCCTGGAGGGATGTCCCAGCATTGAAGGCTGGTGCTCAAAGAGGAATAGCCTCCACCCAATAGGTCTTATCACATCGAGGTGTCACCCCCTGTTCATCTCTGGCCACCCAGGTCCTCCACCCAAGCCAATGCTATTAATTTTAAAATTGCTCCTTCGAGACAGTTGCAAATCAGTGAGGTCAGACTCACATATGGTGCATGTGCAGAAATAAGGGTTATTGCCCAGTCACCCTATCTAGAGGGGCCCAAGTGAACACCTAGCTTCGCAAGATATGCCAAAGACCCCCCCTGAAAGGTGGGGTCAGGTGGCATAAAAGATGCACGCTGGAAGTGCTGGAAGCACACCCACCATCCAAGGACCACAATTTCCTACTCAGGTCATTGCTGGATACGAGGGTGGTGGTATCTTTCCTATCTTCTTTATCCTTCTCTCCCCCTGTGTCCCTATTTCTAACCTTAGCACATGGGGGTAACATAGATTCCAACTTTGTTAAGTTTTACTATCTGTTGCTTTGTTAAGTTTTGTTAGTCGTAACCTGTTGTTTTGACAATTTCCTTAAATTTTGTGAAACTGTAATCCATTGCTTTGAAAGCATCATTTCTAGTTCTACCAGTTGTGATCTTACATACTTTATAAATCTTACCCACTTTTAAGTAAAGTTGTGTTTTTATACAAACCTCCTGGGGAATAATCTTACTCCAAGAATACTGCGCAGAGAATTCCCAACTTTAATCTCGCCAAATGAGGTGTTAAAAGAGATTAATTAGAGGAGGATTGGACCCAGTTGTGCCTAGCTGTAGGAAAAAAAATCCGCGGAGGCTTAAAGGACGACACGCAGTCACCAATATGGTTAAAGTGAAGTCGTTTATTAACAGTGGACACTCGCTTTATATAGAGCCTTTGTTTATATAATGATATCTTGCAGGTGGCTATATCTTGGACACAAATTCTGTTCTCACAGAACTTCTGCTGGCTACCTCATTATCCTGTTATTCTTCTTTTCTACTGCCAGCTCCCTTATCTTTTTCCCATAGCTCATCTTTCAGTAACCTTGCAACTGGGTCTTAAGGCCCTTAGTTTACTCTAGCTAAAGCTAAAGAGTCAGGATTGCTCACATGTCTGTTTTCTTCCAGACAGTTTCCCAACATATCCCCCTTTTTGTTTTTGAGCAAGCCTGACTTACTTCATTACGTGAAATAACATGCTAATAATACATTGCCATAAACAACATACTAATAATACGAAAGCATCAAAACCAATAATAACAAATATAATTGATAAACCTTGTCTAATTAAATCTCTAAGCTATCCCTATATCCTTAAGTGATTTAACCATTCATTTAACCCAATATATGCAACAGTTAATTTTTCATGTTATCTTAATCAATCGTTTTTGGTTGTGAATTGACTCTGAATGATCAGATAAATTCATGCAAATACACTCCATCAAAGTCTTCACAAACATAAATAAAAGCTAATAATAAAAAGTCAATGGCAGCATGATATTATAAAACTGCATGTCTGACACTATCAACATCTTTTAGCATCTGTGTTAAAATACCAGAAGTTAAGTTCATCTACTTAGCAGTGCAACAGAATAGCACAATCAACAATCAACACATAGACAAGGGATCCCATAATCAACATATAAACGATCACATGAATTACAACATTAACAAGAACCTATTATCAATACAATATGAAAAGCACATTTCACACTGCAGTGGAAGGACTTAAATACCTTTTTAGTATAAGGAAGGTCTGGTGTCCACTGGTGCATAGAACCAAGAGGGTAGAGGAGGCTTATCCGACAAAAATTCGTCAGGGGGCCCCAAAAGCGTCCCCAGACCCCTCCCGGGTCACGGCACAGTGGAGTCCTGGTTTCCTTCATGGTTGCCAAATTGAGGCCCAAAAAGGCCTAATAAAATTGTTTAGAGACAGAATTCCAAGCCTTTAAACAGCAAAGGCACACTCTCCTCCCCCCTATTTTCCCTTTTTTTTTTTTTTTTTTTTCTTTTTTTTTCTTTTTTTTTCTTTTTTTTTTTTTTTTTCCGTGGTCTGCAGCAGGGCTCATTTTTTGAGCAGCAGCAGTGTCTGTGGGGGTAGAGACAGCAGCTGCAACAGATACACTGGCAATGCTCACCGGCCACATCTGAGTTGTGCCCTTGTGTGCGGGGGGGCGAGAAGCGGCTGCGGAGGCAGGAGTGGGGGTGCTCTCTGTACGAGGAGCAGCTCTCACTCTCCGCAGCAACTCTTGGCCTCCAAAAAGGCATACTCGTTCTCATAAAATCTAATGAAGTTAGCCTAAAATTAAAAGAAGTGGTACAATTTCCCAAACCAAAACTCAAGTGTAATTACCAAGTTTTGGTTTTTTTTTTTTTTTTTTGTTTTGTTTTTTTTTTTTTGTTTTGTTTTTTGTTTTGTTTTTTGTTGTTTTTTTTTTCGTTTTGGTTTTGTTTGTTTGTTTGTTTGTTTTTTGTCTCTGTATGAAACACCAGTGGACCATGCACCACAATATAAATCAATATTGAGAACCATATTGCAATGATGGTCCTTAAGCAGCTTTATCTGCTTCTAGCATTTGCTCAGAAGCTTCTAACAATTGGGCTGCTGTAGCACCTTTTGGGAGTAGTCCTAGTGCACGTTTAGTTTTTTTCATTAGCATTGTCATATGCTGACATATAAAAAAATTCTGTTTTCATCTCTTCTGTCAAGTTGGGATGTGATATTACCACTGAATATAAGTGATCCACAAATTTTGGATATGGCTCCACTCCCTCGTTTAATATTTGTAAAAGAGGGAGTTGCTTGTGCAGGATCATGCACCGTTTACAAAGCTTTATATGCCAGTTCTTGTGAAAGTTGTAACACTTCAGTTTGAAACCATGCCTGCAAATCTGCACATACAAAAGGACAAGCACCAAGTAACATTTGTGCTTGCACTCTGTATAATGCATCGGTGTTCTGTCTAGGAATCACAGCTTCATTTTCACACAGCATCTGCCATTTATGATGAAATTGCAATTGTTGATTCCACCTTTTCCCCCCCCCCCCCCCCCCACTATCCCCTCTAACACCCTCCCCTCCCCATGTTGGATCTGGAAGAGGTGGAGCAGTGGGTGTTAAAGGGTTAAGGGAAGTAGGAGCAGGGATAGGGAACAGATCAGGGGATAAAATTGGATTAGTGCCCCTGGGTTGTTCAGGGTATTCTCCGGAGCAAAAAACTAGGGTTTTTTCAGGGGTATACTCATCCTTGGTCTCCAGTTCTTTCAGTTTCTTCAGCAGTTCCCTGAGTTGCTAGTCTCCGAGTCCCAGTTCTTTCCTTGGTTGTTGCTCTATAGCAGGCACTGATGGTGTTGACAGGTGAAGCAGAGGATTAATTGATGGCAACTGTGGTCAAGAAGATAAATCAGGCATCGGAGGTGGAGAGGAAGGCAGCGGTGGCAGAGTGTTCGGGAGCCGTGGCAGGCAGGCAGGAGGGGGGGGGTCTGCATTCCAAGGTTCCTCGCCTGTGTTCTCCGGCTTCTCTCCCTCTGGGTCCTCCGACGATTTTGGTGGTGTTTTCGGTCGCATTTCGTTTTGCTTCTCAGTCCCATTTTTGCTTTTCATCCGACCCTCCAGGGTCAAATGGCACAGTTGGCTGAGCTTGAATCAGTATAGTCCCTTCAGGTGCTGGTGGGGGCACCTTAGGTGTCTCAAATAACTGCCTAGAGGTCAAGTACATATTTTGAGCATTCATCGGTATTGGTAGATCAGGTGTTAAGGCAGCAAACGCTGAGGCTGCTACTCTTTCACTTTTCGTTTCTTTTAAGGTTTCTCTAATCAATTTCCAGAGTGCGGCTAAGCGTCGTGCCTCCTTATCTCCATCGTTAATTTTATCCCATAGGGCAGTACCTATGGCTTCCCAAGCAGGTAACTCTAAAACGGTACCCATCGAGGGGATCAAGTCTCTATCCCGTGCCCATTTCAGTAATTCACGTAAGGTCCTGCCTTCGTGTGATAAACCTCTCTTAGAGAGAATACATTGGAGGAGCTTAACTACTGCCTCTTCTTCTTTAGAGAGTGTAGACCCCATCTCCTCCCCAGCCGCTCACCTTTTTCTTGGCAAGATTCTTCAATTCCGAGGTACCTCTTTCGTTCCGTAGCCGGGCACCAGCTACATAGACCGCCGGGGCAGCAGTCTCCTTTCGACTGGCTTCTCCGCTCCTGCCGCACCGTTCCTTCGGGCGGCTTTCTCGCTACCCTCTCATTCCAGCTGTCTTCATCGCTCCTGGAAGCAACAGCGAGAGGGTCCCTGTTCGGGCGCCAAATGTAGGAAAAAAAATCCGCGGAGGCTTAAAGGACGACACGCAGTCACCAATATGGTTAAAGTGAAGTCGTTTATTAACAGTGGACACTCGCTTTATATAGAGCCTTTGTTTATATAATGATATCTTGCAGGTGGCTATATCTTGGACACAAATTCTGTTCTCACAGAACTTCTGCTGGCTACCTCATTATCCTGTTATTCTTCTTTTCTACTGCCAGCTCCCTTATCTTTTTCCCATAGCTCATCTTTCAGTAACCTTGCAACTGGGTCTTAAGGCCCTTAGTTTACTCTAGCTAAAGCTAAAGAGTCAGGATTGCTCACATGTCTGTTTTCTTCCAGACAGTTTCCCAACACCTAGCCTCCTCTCTGAAGGAGTTTAGAAAGCTAGGAGGTCCAGTCCAAATCTTCCTGGCTCAACCCCCACTCCTGGCAAACTCTGCCCATGCCTGCTCTGTGGGCTGTAATGCTGTATCCACTCCGTGGGACATGATATCTTGTTTGGCTCACACATCTGGGCAGCTCTGCTCACTTTGTGAGATGTGAGGGTGCCGCACTCACCTTGTGGGTCGTGACAGCAGTAGTCCTGCTATGTGTGTAAAATAGATTGAGTCTCTGGGACCCTAAAGGGGAAAGTCCATTTGTGATTTGGCAGGGCACACCTGCTTGCACTTCACTGAGGAACTCCAGCTGGGTCAGAGGCACTAAGTGTTTCCCTTGCTGCTGCCACATTACAGTCCCCAGGGACAAGTTCAAACCCTAAACCCCTTCTCCCCTGTCTGTCTGTAGGATTGGTTTAGCAGAATGTGAGGGCTTAGTGAGGGGAAAGGTGTTGCTTCCTTCCAGAGGCTAGGCAGAGATCCTGTTGTTATCTGTTTCCCTTTCTTTGATCCCTAGAAGCTCACTGATGTCTTTGGGGCACCTCTTTGCCTACCTCAGAAAAGCCCCTTCTGTGAGCTGCTAGCAAACTGAACTCACATGTGCTATACAGAAGCCTTCAGCTGTTGTCTCACTAAGTTACTAAATTCAGGGAATGCTATAGAAACAGGTGTGTAAGTCCTGACTTACAGACTACTTCCTGTATTATACAGATATTTAGCCATTATAGAGGGAATTTAGGAGCTGAATGTTGAAGTCCTTTCTAATAAAATTTCTGCAGCAAAGACGCTGTGTGAGGTATCAAGTAACATACGTGTTCTTATTATTAACATATTATTTGTTCCTGTTACACCTTGAACTAAAGAGCCATGCCTTAGGGGAAGTGGCTAGAAGACTTCATGTCTGAGGAGGAGAATGATGACCGTAACCCCAATGTAATGAGCAGGGATGTTCATGGCCTCCTCTTTGTCCCATAACAAAGATCACTTTGGGTGCACCTTACTGGGGAAAGGTTTATGCTAACATGGATTTATTGTAGAGAGAGCCTTAGCTGTCTTAGTTTCTCTGCTAGCACAGGTGAAGACAATGTGTGCTCCCACCCCTGTGTCAGATACCTCTGTGCAGCTAGCACCCTGCTTCACTGAACCCCAGGAAGGAGAAAGGCTTTCAGAGGGATTGAATGGAGCCTATTAGAGTGGTCATTGCCATCCCCACAGGAGAGGTCCCAGTTGCATAACCTCTGGACAGGTTATGGAGAACCTGATCATATGACCTGGCTTTGTTGGAGGGAGCACAGCTGCCCAGCAGTCAGAGCAGTGGCTTCCTGTGTTGTCAAGATGGATAGGTATGGATATCTGTAGGGGCTGTGAGGAAAAGAATAACTTAGGATCTTTGCTCTGACTCTGACAGAGCCTCTTGGCAATGGTTTAAATTTAGTAATGTTTCTTTTCTATCACTAGCTTGGCTGGCATCTGCCTGGTAGAAGGGAGGAAGAGAGAGAACTCCTAAGCCATGATTTGCCTAGAGACAGTGAAATCACTTGAGCAAAGTGCAAACTGAAGCTGGAGATTAAACAGAAACTATGCCTGACCAGACAGTGGAAGCTACTGAAACAGTATGCAGCGGAATTGGCTTTTGGTAATGACCTCTGGGAGAGCCTAGTGCTTGATTAAGACAAGCATATATCTTATTTAAGAATATTTTAACCTTTGCCTGTAGAAGTGAGCTGAGACACCCCATTTCCAAAACAAACAATGGGCAGGAGTCTGAGCACATGAAGTGTGCTCAGATGAAGAGATGGCTAAAACTGAAAGACACAGTGTTTGGGTCTCCGAGTACACCACCTGCTCAGCATTGTGGTGTAGAGTCACTTTGAAAAGTGCTGTTAGCTCCTGATAAATGCCACAACACTTCTAAAGTAATCACAAAAGCATTCCAGAGAATGCATCACCTACTGCGAAAGCTGGGATCCTGATTACTAAGTGTCCTGGCAAATAAAATAAAACATTGCATGATCAGGATGAGATTTTAAAACTTTCAGGAAGTTTGGAACTCCACACCCAGTGTTTTAGAATGCATAAAGTACTCCACACTGGACCAGTAACTTCCACTTATTCATTGCATTTCTTTCACCAGTTCTTCAAAGACCACAGCAAGCAGTTCATCTGTCATTTTTTGTCATGTTTTTGATCTTAATTTGCCCCCTGTTTCTCCTTTCTCAGTGGAATAGCAGGGTCCCTTATTGGTGTGACTGCATACATTTTTTTCGTGCATGAAAATTCCTGTTTCTGGTTTTGGTCCCAGTTCAGGACAAAACTGTAAGGGAAACCATGTGGGAGTCTGAACCCCACTAGACTGAGTGGTACTTATTCATGTTGCTTCCTTTTAGGTACATAATCAAGTGTATCTCGCATAGGGAAGTTTTCCTCAAAATATACAATTCTGGCATTCCATAACATAGTTTAGTAATTTATTCATCTGGTTAATTAAATGCATATAATGCATACAGAGTATACAAGTTCAATGTGATGTTGACGTATGAAACGAAACTGCCAATATAAATAGAAATCTCTACATGAAAAGATCACAGAATGGTTGCTGATGGAAGGGACCTCTAGAGGTCATCTGCAGGGCCACCTAGAGCCGGTTGCCAAGGATTATATCCAGGTGACTTTTGTGAGACTTCACAAACTCCCTGATCAAGGGACAGTAGACAATATCCATTGCTCTCTCCCGGTATTTACCAGGCCAATTGTTTAATCATAGAAAATTATCGAGTTGGTCAAAAACAACTCCTCCTTCATGAATCCCTTCTGAGCACAACTGATGATTTTCTTCTTGTTCATGTATCTGGAAATGGTTTCCAGGACTAGCTGCTCCATCACCTTCCCAGGGATCGAGATCAGGCTGACCAGCCTGTAGTTCCCTGGGTCCTCTTTCTTGCACTTTTTTCAGATAGGAGTGATATTTGCTTTCCTCCAGTCTTTGGGTACTTGTCCAAGTCAGCATGATCAACAAAAGAGTGGCCTTGCAATGCGAACTGCCAGCGGCCTCAGCACGCATGCTTGTCTCTTATCAGGGATGTAGACCTGGGCCTAGCATGTTGTGAATCCTGTAAATCTGAGATCTTCAATCATTACTTTGAGTTATCTTTGACTGAACATTCAAATGCCTGTATTGCAGACTCACTCTCACATGGTGCACTAAATAAAAATTGACACGGGTGGCACAGTAGTCTGCTGGATAAAGCAAAGGTTGTTTCTTGCAGAGGAAGAACAATCTAGGTAAGTAAGGAATACTGAACGTTTCTCATGAGACAGTTTTCTCGTTGAAACAGTTTCAGAGAGACATGGAAAAGGAATTCTTACACCTGCTGCAGCTGTACACAACCTAATAGGATGCTTGTTTTCACAATACAGATGTTTAGCCCCAAATGTGGAAAAATTGCATTGCTTTAATATTTCTGCTGTGTGTTTGCTGTTAAAGGGGTGGTATTTCAGAAAAGAGTGAAATGTTCCTTTTGGGTCAATCAGCTGAAGATCAGTGAAGGGATAATAAAGCACAGAGCAGAGGCACAATTTTTCCATTGTCACTATTTGTTGACATGCCAGTAAGAAAAGGTGAAGGTATGTAAGATTTGAACTTTGAAAACTCTACTGACTCAATGTGCTCCATTATAAGCTTGCATATATAAATCATATAAATCATATATAAATCATATATATAAATCATAGCAGGTGTAGTATGTATATTAAAGCTTGAAGAAGCTTACATGAAATATACAAGAGAGAAGACTAAGACTTTTTGCAATGTGGGGAGTGGTAGGGCATTACTACAACTGATCATATCTTATAGGACAATTTGTCTGTGATGTCTCTATATGACCCCTCCTAAATATACAGCATACAAAGGGGTGGCCTGATGGTAGACACATGCAATGAAGTGGTACAGAGAAAATTCTGTGCTCACAAGAAACAAAATGTATTTCAAAATTACTCCCCATTATATTCTTCTTCAAATGAGTCAGTTCCCACTTCTTCATAGTCCTTTTCCAGGGCAGCCAGGTCCTCTCGGGCCTCTGCAAATTCTCCTTCCTCCATCCCTTCACCCACATACCAGTGCACAAAAGCTCTCTTGGCATACATCAGGTCAAACTTGTGATCAAGCCTTGCCCAGGCCTCTGCAATGGCTGTGGTGTTGCTCAGCATGCAGACTGCTCGCTGAACCTGGGCTAGGTCTCCACCAGGAACTACTGTAGGAGGTTGATAGTTGATCCCAACCTGGAAACAGGAGTATGAGAGAAGGTTGTAAAAAGGCAAGAACAGAAGGCAATCAAAGAGCTGAAAAAAAAAGTAAAAAGTGAGTAGAGTTACAGATAATGAGGTAGAGTATGCCTCTTTGGAAACTGCGAGATGGCAAATGCCATTAAAAGTAACATCAGAAACAGTATGATATTTCTTCATTTTAATATATGCATTATTCATATGTTTAATGTACTTTGGTAACTTTGTAGCTTTCTTAATAGCTACTCAATACTGAACACAGAGTTTCACCAAGATACTCTATAGAAACTAATACAGAAAGTTAGTTCCCAGTTAAGAGTTTTTATTCTAAATCAGCTATTTGTATGGCAGATGTTTTTCCACTGCTAACGTCTGTATTATTGTTGACATTATGTTTCCCAACACTATTATGTAGCCAGTGGAGAAAGGCAATGTAATACTTCTGGATGAGGGTGTTAACATTCCCTAACATCAGCATTTCCTTTATTAATTGTATTGGATTTTGTATTTCCTTAGTTTTGGTTGATGCTTCAGAGGGAACACTCACTGTTTTTTTTTTAAATATTCAGGTCTGAAATTAATGCTTTTTAGATTTTAACTCATATACACTTCACATTACCTCTTATGTAGGTACTAGGAGTCTGTGTCAACGGGTTGTCCAAAGGAGAAAGGGCATATTTATACATACACGTGTCTTATGTTCCTTTGTCTCAGAAGTGGAAAACATGCAGTGACAGACTCCTTAAACTTTAAATACCATTTTAAATACTTAACTTAAAAGTATCAGTTTCCCCTTCAAACATTAAAGAGAGGATGCTTATGCCAGCCCTACTCACCTTGAAGCCTGTTGGACACCAGTCAACAAACTGGATATTTCTCTTAGTCTTGATGGCAGCAATTGCTTCATTGACATCTTTGGGAACTACATCACCACGATAGAGCATGCAGCAGGCCATGTACTTCCCATGCCTTGGATCACACTTCACCATCTGGTTGTTGGGCTCAAAGCAGGAGTTGGTGATTTCAGCCACCGAGAGCTGCTCATGATAGGCTCTGTCAGAGGAGATGATAGGGGAGTAGGTTACTAAGGGGAAGTGGATGCGTGGGTAGGGCACCAGGTTGGTCTGGAACTCCGTCAGATCCACATTAAGGGCACCGTCAAAGCGCAGCGAGGCAGTGATGGAGGAGACGATCTGGCTGATAAGGTGGTTGAGGTTGGTGTAAGTGGGGCGCTCAATGTCCAGGTTTCTGCGGCAGATATCATAGATGGCCTCATTATCCACCATGAAGGCACAATCTGAGTGTTCCAGGGTGGTGTGTGTGGTCAGGATGGAATTGTAGGGCTCCACCACAGCAGTGGAGACCTGAGGAGCTGGGTAGATGGCAAACTCCAGTTTGGACTTCTTTCCATAATCCACAGAGAGGCGTTCCATCAGTAAGGAAGTAAAGCCAGAGCCAGTGCCCCCACCAAAGCTGTGGAAGATCAGGAATCCTTGCAGCCCAGCACAGGCATCAGTCTAGAAAGCAAAAGAGAAGGTGAAAGGAAGAGAAAAGGCTTTTCATGTGCTGGGTGAGCTTATTTTGAGCTGAAGCAGATAGCAATTATCAGCAACATACAGCAAAGATTTCATGTCAAGTACTGGTGCTAATCCTATCCTTTACTTCCTTCACTGGCTGAACTTAGAAAAGTTTGACTCTTATCTGTGGAGCTTCTATCTCTAAACTTCACTCTTCTTTTAGTTAGTCTAGCTGAAACTAGCAATGTAGAACTGCTGAATTTACCCTTCTATACCAGTATTGCTGCTCCAGGGCTATGCTAATGAAGAGTTACATATTCAGAACCAGTTTTTAAGACTATCTGAAGTATATATATATACCTGGTAAGATAACTACTGGGCTTTTCTCCCTTGGACTGGTAATGACGCCCGTAGAGTAATATCTTGAGGTTTCTTTTCTGACTGATTAGTATCATTTGTAGTTAAGAAGCTATGTGTTCTGCACGTCTTCTGCAGAATCCAAACTGCTATTTCAAAACTACTGGGACTTACCAGCTTACGGACACGATCAAGCACAATATCAATGCTTTCTTTGCCAATGGTGTAGTGTCCACGGGCATAGTTATTAGCTGCATCTTCTTTTCCAGTGATCAGCTGTTCTGGATGAAAAAGTTCCCGGAAGGTGCCAGCCCGAACTTCATCTGAACATGAAAGAGAATTTGTTAGAAGCTATATGGCTTTGCACGAATGCCCACAACAAACAGAAGTTGTGTGCACTGATGCAATCTTAAACTCGAAGGACGTCATGGCATCAAAAACCTGATGCTGACCGAGAAGGGAAAACTTTCCTTAGCATTTTTAAATTGTTTCATTCTGGTCTTTTATGGTGCTGGTTTATATCCAGCCACAGATGTTATCTTGTCATGAACTTGTCAGTTGTACAGCCTGTACTGATGAGAAGTCACCACAAAATAAGTGTGAAGTAAATCAGTTTTCCCCAGGTGCCCCAGTTGTTAGAAATCCTTCTATTCCTGGGGGGGAAGTTGACACTTCCCATTTTGAATCCAAGCCAGAGAAAAGCATAATTCACATGGCAAAATGTCACAAGAAACAAACCCAAAAGTTAAATGTTTTTGCAAAAAGAAGTCATACAAACCACATGTGCTAGCTACTAAACTGCTGAAGAGCCTGATGTTCTGATGTTTATAGTACCTATGGAGATAATTGAGTCTTGGCAGAATCTGGCATTCTGTGTCACAAGATGATTAATTTAATGCTGCCTAGTGCTAGATCAAGATACAAAAAGTGTGCTGCTTTTATCAGTGGAGACTGGTGAGACTATGGTGATATTAGGAAGAGTAAGCTCTTTTCCATTTTCCAGGTCGATTTCTCTACTGACCTACTACAGTTGGTTCCAAGTCCACCATTACAGCTCGTGGCACATGCTTCCCAGTGACCGTTTCATTGAAAAATGTGGTGAAAGAGTCGTCATTGTTAAGTTTATTGTGCAGATCCTTGAAGGTGCCATCTGGCTGAATGCCGTGCTCTAGGCAGAAGAGTTCCCAGCATGCGTTTCCTATCTGAACTCCAGCCTGGCCAACATGAATAGAGATGCACTCACGCTAAGAGGAGAGAACAGAGACAGGGTCAGAATAAACACCCCATGTTAGTCCTCCTTATTCCTAATCACTACTTTTTCCCAGTGTATTGCTTTCCCGAGAAATGGTGAATTGTCACAGTCAGCATTTCACTTCATTATTTGACCCCATGACCACAATGACACAGTACATATACACAGAAGATACTGGGACAGTTCTTTAAGAAAACTCAGACCTTTGCACTGTAATATATGGGTACATGAAAACAGACTGGCAAAAAAAAATATTTCAGTTAACAGAAACCTCACTTTTCCTCCTATAGATTGGCTCTGCTGAGAAGTACATCACAGTTGAGTTTATTTTTATTCCTGGATGGAACCTGACACAGCCATGTAATCACAGCCTTATGTAACCCAAGACAGATGATACCTTTTGAGCCTTTAACCCTCTGACAGAGGGCTAGAGTGGAAACTTAGAAGATTTGCTTTAAGCAATATTCACCTTGGGAAGTTATTTCAGATTCTGACAGTGAAAACAAATGTTCCTTCAAGCTCCTGAGAAGCTACAAATTTGACATTGTAGGTCCACTGCATATTCAGTCAATGTTTTTGGAATATAGTGTGTTTATTTGTGTAATTTTGAGCATAGTTCCTGTAGTAGCCAGGGACTTCAGTGTAAAGAAAACAGCATATATAACACCAGGCTAAAATAGACAGGTGCCAGTTGCTCAAAGCTCCTTTACAGTTGGAGAACAGGAGCACAAAGGACCTAGTGCTGGATTTCTTAAGCTCAGATACAGAATTATTAGAAAGATACTTCTGAATTAGTCCAGAAGATTACCACATGGGGTGTAGCGAAAAGCAGTTTTGTAAGGACAGAGTGGTTTCAGACATGTAGAGTTTTCAGCTTCAGTCTCTGCTTTGGAACAATTGTAATTATAGTCTTCTGAGCTCCATCTTTGTGATCTCAATAGTTGTCCTGCTTTGGGCACTGTTAAACCGTGACAGTGGTCCTGTCTATACTAGGGAGTAAAAAACATAGTTCATAGTAGTGAACA
The DNA here is from genome assembly GCF_036169615.1 of Heliangelus exortis. Lineage (NCBI taxonomy): Eukaryota > Metazoa > Chordata > Aves > Apodiformes > Trochilidae > Heliangelus > Heliangelus exortis. The sequence continues at coordinate 133,750,302 of NC_092422.1, forward strand.
CTGTCCTGTGAATACCTGTGCTGACTGATACTTAGCACACTCTCTGGCACAGTTTTGGCTTATGCAAGTTCATACTTCTCCAGAAAATGCTGGCATCATTCAGAATACAACTCATTGTCAAGAATGGTTTCCAGTGAGTAGCTCACTAACCTTTGGAGACAAAAAGAGAATTCAGATGCTTAAATACACAGCAGGCCATGCTACCTGGCTTCTACCTGGCTTCAAGGCCACAGAATGGTCCTCATTAATTTTTGTTTTGTAATATCTCATTTCAAGATGTTGAATAACTTAATACCAGATTTGGCGAGATTCCTTTTCTTTCTCTTTCTCTTTTTCTTTTTCTTTTACTTTCTCTTTTTCTTCTTCTTTTTCTTTTTCTCCTTCTTTTTCTTTTTCTCCTTCTTTTTCTTTTTCTCCTTTTTCCTTTTCCTTTTCTTTTTCTTTCTCTTTCTTTTTCTCCTTCTTTTTCCTTTTCCTTCTTTTTCTTTCTATTTTTATTTTTCTTTTTCTTTCTCTTTTTCTTTTTCTTTCTCCTTTTCTTTTTCCTTTTTCTTTCTCTTTTTCTTTTTCCCAGTTCTGTAACTGCTTAAGCTGCAGAATCATCCTGTGTCCTGTGAGTAAAATGCTTCTAACCAGAAAACTAAATCCTCAGGCAGAATGTGTGACCAGCACCGTCTTTGGAGCAGTGTTTTCTTCACAGCTGACATGTATTTCCATTTTAGAAACACTACTGAAGATATTTTTTTAAGAAACAAGTGGAATTTTAGAAATCACCATTGCTCCAGTTAGTTATACCCAGAAGTTCAAATGATTATGGAAAGCCAATTTAAACATTTCTTATACTACATATATTATTTCTATTCAGTACTCATTTGTAAGTTGCTGACTCTGCAAATGCACATGCAGCAGTGTGTGTAACAAGCTCTCAAGTGTACTTGCACAACCCTCCTTTTCTCACTAGAGCTGTGGCAAAACTACCCGAGTTATTTTACTGACAGTATGCTGCAATGGAGTTGTAATCTGAAGGATTACTCAGGAGACACTGAAGGCATTTTTGGGCTTAGAGAATTCAATTAATGCTGATTTTGTTCAGGACAGGCTCCTGCTTTTCTTTTAAATCCTGGTGTAAATCTAGTAAGCCTGGCAGCAAGGAAAATTTTTTTTAAAATGTCTTTTTCCTTTTAAATACAGCAATGAGGACAGATTACTTTTTTAAAGATTATCTTTTAGAGTGGAACTACAATTAGAAGTCAAGCAACACTTGGAATCTAAAAAGATGCTTCACTCTGTTCCTCAGATCAGTAGAGAAATTGGTCTGTTTTTTCACAGATGGAATTAGGGAATGTTGCCTTAGAAAGTTAATATTTTAAAGCTTAGTATAGGATTATAGCTGAAAACTGCAGAACCAGTTCCTTTCCTTTTAGATTGATCTTTCAGCTGTGATGATTTGACACAGTATCTCAACACTGTCTTTTGAGCCAGGACTGGCTGCAGCTCTCGCCTTCAATTCCCATCTTTTCCTACCCAGCATTAATTTGGAAATACTCTTCAAGAAAAGAAGGAAATAACAAAAATATTTCTAATTTTGCATGGTAAACAGCTTTAAAATAGGAAGACTTTTAATAGGGAAGAGAGTGGGTGTCTTTGAATTCACAGGCAGAGTAAATTGATCTCTACATGGTATTTAAATTTGGGGCTTACTCCAAACTCGTGTTTCACATCCTACCATTAATGTACCAGGACCTGTCTTACAAATTGTAGTCCTGACCTTTTGTTTACCCAGAGACAGTGGAAAGGGACAGGTTGTTTGCGACACTAAACCTGGGGCAGCTTTGATTCTAATAAAAAAAAAACAAACAGAATACTGGCTTAAGTATTTACTGCACAAAGGCAGACTTTAGGCTTGCAGATATTCCCAGCTATTCCTAAAACACTATTCCTCACTACCATAAGTGAGCTCATGGGGAGCTTGTGGAAGCATTTATCTTGCCTGCAAAATGAACACTCTCATTTTGGACCTGCAGTTGTACTGGTAGAAAATAGCGGTTTTATGCACCAAAGCAAGATGTGTTACTAAGCATAAATTGGAATAAAAGTCGAAACGACATTTTCACACTCTTAAGAGGTTTTGAGAAATTTCTACCAATTTGTAATAAACCCCCAAATCTTAAAAATGAAGGGTATTTCTTTACTTAAACACATACATGTATAAAAATATGCTCTCCAGAAACACACAGGTATACACCATGTAGCAATGTACAGTACAGCCACAGGGGCTGTGTTAATTTAAAGCAGACAAAGAGGTAACTAACTTTTTTTGGTTTATTTCTAAAAAAAAAAATAAAATATTATCTCATACAAAATGTGTGTTGAGAAAATATACTAACAACAGAGAGTATTAAAAACCTAAGACTCCAGAACTGTCTTATAAGTCTACTAATTAGAGACCCTTTGAAGAAAACACTGATTTTCCATGCCCTGCAGCTCCAGTGGGGTTTTTTGACATTCCTTTCCCATCTTCTTCCGTGGTAAGTGGTGCGTGAGATCAGGGTTTTGTTGCACAAACAACTGATAACAACAGCAGATCCCCCTGCCTTCCCCCACCCACTATCTTCCCTGTCACCCTATGACTGGTATTCCCACATACCCCCTTACCATGGTGTCTCCAGTGGTGTTTCCTTCCCTTTGGGATCAGCAGGGGCAGATCTTTGCAGGAGCCTGGCTCTGGGCTGCAGGGTAAGAGGCAGCCTGGGCCCAGCACCCAGCACCTGCTGCTGAGCTTCAGTGTCAGGGTGCAGTGGGGAACAAGTCACAGGCTCAGCACTTCTGCCCACGGCATCACTGCCTCCTGCCCTCCCCACCACCCCACATATGCAAATTCATCCAGACAGACAGGGCTCAGATATGCCCCAGATTTCAAATTTAGTCCCGCCTGGTTTGGCATGCTTTTTAAATCTGAGTGGGGCTGTGTAACATGCCATGCGTTGTTCTTTCTAGCACTTGAGTATTATCCATATATATTACCTCTAAGACACATACCATCCCAGTTCCCTGTTCTGCCAGCACATACACATCTAGATGAAAATCACTCCTAAATTCCAATAGACCAAGAGGGTGTAAAAAGCCAATGAATGATAAAGAGGGAGGTAGAATAAAATAAAATAAAATAGAGGACTGGAAAGTAAATATAATTAGTGTTCTCTTCCAGGGCTCTTAAATGCTGGCCTGACTTCTTTCTGTCTTTACTCCAGCTGCCTCTCTGTTCATGTTTCAATTTACTTCAGTAGCTTCTCTTTCTGTGTAGTCGTCTGGACTGTCAGCAGTATGGGGCAGTATTCAGTGCAGAGTCAAACCCATCTGTACAAACACAGAAAGAAATCCGATTCTTATTGCAAGGCCTAGCTGGAGGCTAGGCTACACGAACTGCAGGCAGTTGCCTCCACCATTTTATTGTTTGCTGCTTCTGCACTAGCTCAGTGTTGGAAAGCAGCAACTTCTTTCAGTGGAGAAATTCCTGTGCTTGCAAAGCCTAGGCAACAAAGAGGAAGGCACACCTCATTGCTTGAATGTCAGTATTATGTAACCCTGGGCTTTAGAAAAATACTGTTTATTATGATGTTGCATCAGTAGAAATCTAAATGAACAACTATGTTTTAGGCTAGTCTACTTTGATATGATTATATTAATAGATTGTTCTGCCACTATTGGCAGCTGTCTAAGGACCTTCTTCTTTAACTAACACATACATTTTAACAGTGTGGAGTACTTCATATGTTTTTTATAAACTCACATTTTATTTGGCATAATCTTCATTTTTCTGAACTGTACATAAGCCTGCAAATCACTATTTCATTTTGGCTGGAAAAAATGTACACATTTTTTGCAGAGGAAAAATTCTCATTATACTTTCTATCAGATGCTTTCTTTAAAATGAGACCCACATTTCTCCAGAAAACCATGCTATCATTGCTTTGAGGATGAGGAATAGGTTGTTCTAGTGTTATTCTTCCAATATAGCATAGTAACATTCCAGCGAAGCTCCAGCATTCCAGGCAACCTGAAATGTTAAAGCTGATGTGGAGCTCTGTGCAGAGAATCACCTCAGGAAACTGTCTCACAGCAAATTTAGAGGGACACCTGAATGCCCAGCATGGGACTGTACTTCCAGGGATGGGTGAATTTTGCTGACTCCAAAGTCAGCCTCTACACTCCATGTCATAGAGACATGAGGCAATGTTTGTCCTAGAGCTGGATTCTTGGAAAAAAGTTATCCTGCTTGATACTGGCATTCAACCTGTATGGGCAGAGGGTGAACATGTAGGGCCACCTCTCTGTTCTTCCTGGAACAGGCTTGAGATGTGCCCTGCATGGGTGGAGGGTCTGGTCAACACCAGCCCACTTCATCTTTTACCTTGCCACACTGGTAGATGATGAGATGCTTCTTGGGGCGACATGGGGTCTGCATGCAGCTGGCATGGTGTGGGTATGCTCAAAGGAATTCTCATGTGCACATGGATGGGTGCCACGCCACAGGTGCACTCCAAAGCAATTGCAACATAGCAGTGGATTTGTGAGGTAGTATCTCCAATTGCGTATGATTCTATCAAAATCAGCCTTCTAGAGGGATTTTAAAACACAAAAACTTGTAACACGGCCACACAAAACCTAAAGCCTTTTTCTCTATGTAAAAATATAAACATCCCCCAAAATAGCATTTTCTAATAACACAGAGCTTAGAAGTACAGATCTTAAGCCAAGAGAACCACCAAGTCCTGATATCTATAAGATCTCTTCTAACTAAAGATCAAAATATGTCAATAGGCAAATGAAGGACAGTTGACTTATCTCCTCTACCAGATATATACATCAATCCCTACAGATTTGCTAAGTGACTTGCCAATAGTGCCAGAATTGTGGATTATTTTATAATCTCACAAAACTCCTAAGAAGTTCTTCAGTGACCATACAAAAAACACTTTTGCATTTAATTTTCTGTGTGAAAGTCTGCACGTTTTGCACACATTACTGTACTTCTTAAGGTTCAGCAATTGAAGACATAAATGCTTCCCTGTGTACCCTGTAGAACTCCATTCTGGCATTCTGTTGCCACCTACTGGGAGGAGTGACAGCATCTCCTTTCAATCATTTCTGAAATTAGCCTCAAGTCTTGTATTTCAGTGTCCACATTTCAGTCATTATCCCTGTAAGAGAACTACGCTATGTATTTTTGAGTGACTTTTAAATAAAAATTATTTACATCTTAGGATACGGTTTCAAAATAGTTATTTCCTTTTTTCCTACGAATTGTCATATACAAAATTTCTATGTATGTGTTAAAATTGTGGAATTAGATCTGGACTTGCAGAATTATCTTCCCTAATATAGCAAGTTCAGAACTATAGTCAGTAATATAATGACCAGAAATTGAGTTTGCAGACAAAAAAACAAATTGCATCAATGAAGTTTCTTGATGTGCCTGCTTTCATTTATGAACTTTTAGCAATCCTAATACAAACTGAGCTACCATAAAGGAGACAATGTTCCTTGACAGTATGGATGAAACATTATGCATTTCTGTAGCCCTGCTGTAGTTGTCTGTGTTAAGTATGTGTTTCAGTGAAAACGTGAATTTAAAAAAAAAAAAAAGAAAGAAGAAATCCATTTTTGAAAGATCAGTAATAAATCCAGTACTAAAATAATAGTGGTATATATTTGATCTCTCCTCCATTTTGTCCAAGGTGTCTCTTCATCAGTGCTAAGGGAAACTTTCCAGGTAACCATGAGCTCATAAGCAACTCAGGCACAAACAGTAAGGTCAGAACAACATGTTTGTCCTGCTCTAGCCATCATTCAGGCACAGGGCTGCTCAACAGGTACATCCAAAAGGACACCATTTTCTTCACCTTTTGTTATCTTCATCACACGTATCACCTTTTCACCACTGTTCCTCTTCTGCTAATTTTACAGATTTGATAATTTCAGTTTTAGTTAGTACCCCTGGTAAGCCAACATCCCCTTCACTTTCTGTTGATAATTTACATCCCAGGCAAGGGAGTACCCCTGACTCCCTTTTCACTCTATGCAATGCCTGGCAGCTTCTCCTGCTCATTAGTTTAGACACAGGGTAGGATTTGCCAGCCACTTTTCCTATTCCCTTGTCTGCAACATCCAACAGTTTCACTTGTTATTCCACCAGTGTAAACTCAGGCCATGGCTGTCCACCTGCCTGTCTGCCTTAACAGTTTATTGTTCTAAAATCCTTAAACGATGAAAGTATACAAAAGTATACCTTATGAAGACTTAACCTGTGAAGTCATAGCTGGTGTTCACAGACATCCTACCTGTAACTAACACACTTTGTTTGTCATTGCTCTTATTTATTGTAATTGCCAGCAAGTCTGATGGACCTGGTAATGTTTCTGTCTTGCATGCCACAAGCTGGTTGTTTTAAGGCCCTTGTCTCGATCATAGATGTTGTTGATTTAGGAGTTACCACAGAAGTGTCAGCATACTTGCACTTCAGACCAATCCTATTACAACTGTTACACAGTCCCTGCACAAGCATGGCATGCTCTTAAGTCCTGCTAAAGCTAAGAGTACCCAAATTTTGTCCCTGCTCATGGCAGCTGGCAAAATCACACCTTCTACTCACCCTGCACTGTGCATTCTGTAGAAGCAAGGGCATCAGGACAAGCTGTATGTTCTTGGCACCAAGAGAGTTCTCATTGTGGCTTGTAGCTTTGAAACATTGCTTTCAATTAGTATGAAATAAAGAATGAGCACCAGGGGTAACTTCTACTTATGAAGTGTCTGTAGCAATTACCTGGGGCATTTTGAAGCAGGACTTCCTCAAATATAATCCTACAGCCACGTGACTGTATCTCTCTATTGAATAAATTATAGTATAAATGACAGGGATCCTTTTAGAATATATTAGACAAAAATCTGAAGCCTGTCACCCTCTAAGGCAAACGGACTAATGATTAGCTGGTCAGATATTGTTCGTTTAATGCCTAGTGATCTCAGAGTGAAGAATTCATCCTGTTTATAGTCTACTATGATGGCAATGGAGTAGTTGAGTGCAAGCTAAGCAGAAATACAGACGTGAAAAAAAGAAGACATCAAAACATGCTAATGCACAGGAAAGGGTAGTATGAATTTTAATATTCTTCTCCTTCATTTTCTTCTTCAAATGAGTCAGTTCCCACTTCTTCATAGTCCTTTTCCAGGGCGGCCAGGTCCTCTCGGGCCTCTGCAAATTCTCCCTCCTCCATGCCTTCACCCACATACCAGTGCACAAAAGCTCTCTTGGCATACATCAGGTCAAACTTGTGATCGAGCCTTGCCCAGGCACCTACAATGGCCGTGGTGTTGCTCAGCATGCAGACTGCTCGCTGAACCTGGGCTAGGTCTCCTCCTGGTGTAACTGCAGGAGGTTGATAGTTGATCCCAACCTGCAAGTAACAATAGAAAAGACAAAGGAATAACAAACATTATGAGAAAAGGGACAAAATTAAACAGGATAAGAAAATTGTAAAACCATTGATGGAAGGAGGAAAACAGGCAAGGAAAAATCCAGATCACATCAGTGTAAAGTCTAATGTAATTCAAGCTATTTTTTTGTGCACAAGTCAATTCCTTACCAACACCCAAGGAAAAGAGGGGGGGAAAAAAGTGGGGGGTAACCAGAGCTAACCAGAGCTGGACTCCAAGTGAACGAAAACCTATAAAAATGTCACTCTGCATAGAAAAATTTGGGACCATAAAAAAAAAACTCCTCCTTGCAGAGACGTCATAGAAATGTTTCACTTCCCAGCAATACTACTAGTAACTCTTGCTTTTTTGTTTGGTTGGTTTGCTTTTTTAGATATCATGAATGACACTCTCAAATGTCTCATTGTCTTCAAAGTATAAGCCTTACCTTGATCTTTTTTATAAAATGCAATTTCTTTAAGTGTACAGTCCTATAGGCTGACATTCTTCTGTTACTGAATATAGAAATACAATATACATTTCCATTTATTTAAATATTTAGAAATCCATTTCAATGGGTTGTCCAAAGGAGAAAGGGCCCATTTATACACCCACATCTCTCTTACGTTCCTTTGTCTCAGATGTGGGAAAGATGAAAAACCTAAAACTGTAGATACCGGTTTTCCACTAGACTGAACTTTCCCTTTAAATATTAAAGAGAAGCACATGCCAGCCCTCCTCACCTTGAAGCCTGTTGGACACCAGTCAACAAACTGGATATTTCTCTTAGTCTTGATGGCAGCAATTGCTTCATTGACATCTTTGGGAACTACATCACCACGATAGAGCATGCAGCAGGCCATGTACTTCCCATGCCTTGGATCACACTTCACCATCTGGTTGTTGGGCTCAAAGCAGGAGTTGGTGATTTCAGCCACCGAGAGCTGCTCATGATAGGCTCTGTCAGAGGAGATGATGGGGGAGTAGGTTACTAAGGGGAAGTGGATGCGTGGGTAGGGCACCAGGTTGGTCTGGAACTCCATCAGATCCACATTAAGGGCACCGTCAAAGCGCAGTGAGGCAGTGATGGAGGAGACGATCTGGCTGATGAGGCGGTTGAGGTTGGTGTAAGTGGGGCGCTTGATGTCCAGGTTTCGGTGACAAATATCATAGATGGCCTCATTATCCACCATGAAGGTGCAGTCCGAGTGTTCCAGGGTGGCGTGTGTGGTCAGGATGGAATTGTAGGGCTCCACCACAGCAGTGGAGACCTGAGGAGCTGGGTAGATGGCAAACTCCAGTTTGGACTTCTTTCCATAATCCACAGAGAGGCGTTCCATCAGTAAGGAAGTAAAGCCAGAACCAGTGCCCCCACCAAAGCTGTGGAAGATCAGGAATCCTTGCAGCCCAGCACAGGCATCAGCCTGAAAGCACCAAGAGTAGTGAAAGAGTTAATTAACATATCTTTAAATAATACTGTGATATAGAGATGGCAGGACCCATGCCTAGAGCATAGCACAGAAGCCAGCAATTTTCCCAGAAAATTCACGTTGTCTGTTTTCCCCTGTAAACCTCAGGCTAGAGTAACAGTACAATAATGCTACAGCAACATTTGAGGCTCTCCATTTAAGTCTTCCATTCATATGAAAATTAAGACAGGATATCCAGGACCTGCATTTCTCTGGTCTGAGCCAATGACCATAATAGTATAAAGCAAAATGAGAGCAACTATATGAAAAAAAATCCCAAAAGAAACAAAAAAAACCCTTGTGTGTTGTTTATTAACTCTCCCACCACCCTAAGGTCTTGCTTCCAAACTAATAGTACATACCAGCTTGCGGATACAATCTAGTGCTATGTCAACTTTGTCTTTGCCAACGGAGTAGTGACCACGTGCATAATTATTTGCTGCATCTTCCTTCCCAGTGATCAGCTGTTCTGGATGGAAAAGCTGCCGGTAGGTGCCAGTCTGCACTTCATCTGAACAAGAGAAAAAAGGTGGAAGCTGGGAAGAGATAATTCACTAAGTCTGATGTTTGCAAGACAAATGGAGTGTCTTATGTTGGTAGAAAATGGTATGCAAGATCTGTATGTTGAAAAACGGAGTACAGAGTTGAGGATTATCACTTGTGATGGTCTCAGTTTTAAAATTAAAAGGACATGGACTCTACTCCAAGCATAATTTGCTGTGTTATACAAATAAACGAATTTATCAAATGAGGGTTGTGCCATGCTGTGCTAAAATTTCAGCTCTAATCAGATGAAGATCCATCAGAACCTTCAGGGGAAATTGTGGGAAAAGGATATTTACAAGAGTAAAACAGTGATTTCTCTTGAAAAGCTGTCAGCTTCTGTTGCCTGATTCTTCATGCTCTGCTCTTACACCTGAATGTCAGGCAAAGGAAAAATATCACCACAAAAAAAGACCAAAGAGGAATCTTTTTAAGAAAGACAAATTGTAAATATTTAAGAAAGATAAATGGACAAATTTTCCAAGATTAGCTCTATACTGACCTATTACAGTTTGCTCCAAGTCCACCATTACAGCCCGAGGCACGTATTTGCTAGAGCTTATCTCTTCAAAGAATGTGGCAAAAGAGTCGTCATTGCTGGGTTGGTCAATGAGGCTGCCATTTGGCTGAATGCCATGCTCCAGACAGAACAGTTCCCAGCACGCATTGCCAATTTGAACTCCAGCTTGGCCAACGTGAACCAAGATGCACTCACGCTGCAAGAGGAGGACAAGGAAAATGGTGAGAAGAACCAGTGAATATCCTAAGAGTCTATAAGCTGATCTTACCTGAAACCCGAAATCAACCAATTATTACAAAATTTTCCACGAGAGTGAAATTAATGGAAAATATTCCAGCACTTACTTTCAAATAGGAAGAAAAGTATTTTGCTCTGTGTAGGAATAGCAATAATCACAACAACTAGAGATGTGGAGTCATGCCTAACACATGGTGTACAGTACCCAGGATCTATTTGTAAGTGCACATCAGTCCCTACAGATAGAAAAACTGTGCAGGTACACAAAATAAACAGCAGCAGGTCCCAGCTAGGGAATATGAGCCAAGTCCAATTATTCAGAACAAGACACAGCAATGCTACCTATTGATATACAAAGTATGGAGAATAAACTATCTTCTCATCTCACAACCTTCTATTGAATATGTGTGCTGGACAGGTGAAAAACAGGTTTGTAGAAATTAAAGGAGGTAGAATTAAAGTGCCTTTAGTACTTCAAAGTGCCGGGTCCTGCACTTTGGCCACAACAACCCCATGCAGCGCTACAGGCTGGGCACAGAGTGGTTGGAGAGCAGCCAGGCAGAAAGGGACCTGGGAGTCTGGATTGACAGGAAGCTGAACATGAGCCAGCAGTGTGCCCAGGTGGCCAAGAAGGCCAATGGCATCCTGGCCTGTATCAGGAACAGCGTCGCCAGCAGGTCCAAGGAAGTGATTCTGCCCCTGTACTCAGCCCTGGTGAGGCCACACCTCAAGTCCTGTGTCCAGTTCTGGGCCCCTCAGTTCAGGAAGGATATCGAGGTCCTGGAACAGGTCCAAAGGAGGGCAACCAGGCTGGTGAAGGGACTCGAGCACAGGCCCTATGAAGAGAGGCTGAGAGAGCTGGGGCTGTTCAGCCTGAAGAAGAGGAGGCTCAGGGGAGACCTCGTCGCTCTCTACAACTACCTGAAAGGAGGTTGGAGCCAGGTGGGAGTTGGTCTCTTTTCCCAGGCAACTTTCAACAAGACAAGAGGACACAGTCTTAAGTTGTGCCAGGGAAGATTTAGGCTGGATATCAGAAAGAATTTTTTTACGGAGAGGGTGATCAGGCAATGGAATGAACTGCCCGGTGAGGTGGTGGATTCTCCATCCCTAGAGACATTTAAAAAGAGACTGGATGTGGCACTCAGTGCCATGGTCTAGCAACCGCACTGGTGGGTCAAGGGTTGGACTTGATGATCTCTGAGGTCCCTTCCAACCCAGCTAATTCTATGATTCTATGATTCTATGATTCAATTTCAACCACAGATTGTTTCAGCCTATTCTCTGGGTACCTTTAATTACATTTTACATGTGAAAAGTTAACTTGATACTCAAGAGCACCCTTTACATGTTAGGCTAATCTCCTGAGAAATCCTGAAACATACACTTCTTGTAATCATGGCTGTTCAGTCAAGAACCAGTTTCTAAAGTGTTTATTAATGTGTTGTGCACCTAGTTTAATAGCAGAAATCTGGAACACAAAATACACTGTCGTATTTTAGAAGGGAAAAAATGTGTCTCCTTCCATAGATTGTTATGCAGAGTTCCAAACTCTGTGACTCTAAAGGGTTCTCTCTCAAAAAAAAAAAAAAAACTCTTGGTATATTTGAATATTAATCTTTTTGCAGGAGATTTCCATCCAGTCTTACTGAGCACTTATGGAAATGTCCACATACCTTTGCTCTTAATTTTAATCCTCTCAAGAATATAGGAAAAGGCCATTAAACCAGGGTTAAGCATACTGTATTCCAAGGACATTCAAAGCAGCTTGTATCAAAAAAGAAAAAATAATTTATGAAGAAGCTAATACAATAGTTTGTACACTGTGAGAAACATTTGTTGCCCCCAAACTGAAAAACAACAACAAAAGCCAGTACAACCTTCCCACCTTCACTCAAATCTTGATCAGAGTCATGGGAAACAGAAAGCCAAATCCATTTCTCATTATCTCATTAATAAAAATCTGATTTCTTACCAAAAATTTCTTACCATGGCTTTTTCTGCGTTGGTTCCTTCCTCGGCTGTTAGGAGCGCTGTTTCCCTTGCTGTACAAGCAGCCTGGCACAAGGTGGCAGAGCACCCAGACCTTACTGGCAGGGGTCCCACAGCATCCAAGTATAGGCAGGGCATCATAATGTCTCTCAGGAAGCAGTCCCATTCCATCCACTCACCTGTGACATCAGCAGCTTGCTATCAAGGACTCAGCCCCAGTGTGCTCTTATGCAAGTCTTCACAGTTAATTCTCCAAGTGAGACCTTGTGTGGGGGTTTTGTCGTTTTTAAAACAAAATAATTACAACTGGTGTTAGTAACCAGAATGTTAACACATACAGACTATCTTCCCAAATAACTGCTTTTCTTCCTTAGAAGTCCTAACATCTGGTGAATATGATACTGATACCTGACTTAAAAGATTATTAAACATTTCAGAATTTCTTTAAGCTTTCAAAAGGTGGCACCGTTCTTAAATGGCATCTTTCTGACAAAGGTGGCTGTAGGCAGATGGTAGACATGGAGTTGATTTGCCCAAGTTCCATTGATTGAAATCAGATAGCGAACAGGTTGAACTGCAAGGAATTCCACTTGACTATTTGGTCATCTGTGGACAAGGTATGTGGAATTATCTTCTTGTCTCCTGGTTCTAAGACACCAAACCTCATCTTTCTGCCAGCCAATCCTCATCTTTCTGACCTCTGTTCATCTGATTATAGACATCTGTTCTATAGCATTTCAGCTTCCTGGGCCAGTACAAGGATTTTTTTGTTTGTTTGTTTATAGCAAGAAGATTACAAACCAAAAAAGCAGACTATAATTTGCTCTTGTATCTGGAGTTACTAGCAGAAAGTTCATGCACGTGTTGCATGCACACAAACATCCTCTCTGTCAAGGCTTAAACAGTACAATCCCCATGGCCTTTTCTCTCCATGATAGAATGAGAGTGCAGAATAAAACACAGCTAAAGATAAATACTGGGTACTTTATTCTTGGTAGTATTGGTCTTGGCCATCTCAAGGTATATAGTGATACATTTTTAAATAAGTAAAAAGTTGGATCTTTCACAGAAAGTAAGTATGACTCCCTGAATTCCTATAAAAATGCAGTCTTATAGCCTACAAACATCATCAAATTCACACTGAACAACTCCCAAATATGCCTGTACAAGGAGGACACGTAATGGAACATTTCTGGAAATCCCTTGAGAACTGTGAAGCATCAATACTTTAAATGCAAAAGTTTTTATATACTTAATCACCACATGAATAAGCAACTCTACAAAGACATAAATCAGTAGTAATTTTATTGTGAAAAACTAATATTGCCATATTAGTATTAATTGCAAAAAAAACCCTGACCACTTGTTTCTAACTCCTTGCCCTCTCATGATGAATTAAATACAACACATACAAAATCAGTAGCACAAAAAAAAAAAAGTGAAGGTTACCAACCTACACTTAAAATCAAGTTAAATGTTGAAGTCCTGGTAAATAGGTGGCTATGACATTTTACAACATTCTTAACATAATGTATGGCCTGTCCAAACCACTGGTCCCAACCCCTAATATGCAGCTCTGCCATTTAGTTAGAAGTGTAAATATAAAATCAGAGTGAAAAACTATTATCACCTAAACAGTCAATTTGTTAAGAATTTGATCTGACTTCAAAGTGAAGTTTGCTATTTCATTAACCGGCTTACAAAGTACTTAAGCCGAGGCTTTGCAAAGTAGAGGGCCAGTAGACAGAATATAGTCTTTTCCTGAAAGAGCTCAACTCCATGTTTGATTCTGCCTTGTTTCCCATCCACTGCTGGTTGTAAAGCTGTAACTATACTAATAGTTGAATTATAACAACTACCTAAAAATATTAAGAGCTGCTCTTCCCTCTGTTCACAGAGTATATAAGAAATAACACTTAAATAAGGTGAAGCATTTTGTGCTACCTATCCTCGTGTCAAATCCTAGCAGAGAAAAAAACTTTGGGGAGAGATATGGGATTATTTTGGGTTTTACTCTGAGACAACTAAACAAGGTCATTACTGTATTCACTGATGACCTGCCTCAGTTTATCTGACATTAATATTGGAGTATTTCTCTATTGGAATAATCCAAGAAGAGTGCAGACATGGAACTGTTTTCAAAGTGGCCAGTATACAACAAAGGAACAGGCTGCACATGATTTAAGGACACCAACAGGCTGCTATCCTTGTGAAGAAAACAAACAGCCACCACCTCCGCATATGGTGACTGTGCTAGAGAGAAAGTAACAACCTGAAGGTTGTTTGTTTCAGAGGTTTAGTGTGTTAAGATAGGATTTACTGAACAAAAAAGATGCTTTGCTCAACATTCTGTAGTTTGGACTGATGCCAGTCAGCCTGCATCCCTTTGGCACAGGTGCTGGGATGGCAGGTTACTTGTTTGCCTTGTCTTTACCTTTTAACTTGTCTCTCCAGTACATTTTAGTTTGCTCCAGTGGAAGGACTATTTAAGTAGCACAGTGCTCTCTCCTTTGGAATTTACCCTTTGTCAATTCATGGTAGGTAGATGGCTGGGAAAGAAATTAATGTTCTATGCCAAACCTCCAATTTCTGCCCCATGTGGTCAGAAATGGGGTAAGTATGGGGAGATTTTCTGCAACATACTTGCCACAGTTCTGGACAAGGTTTGGGGATCTTAGAGAAGTGTCTCTATCTATTAATTATCTTTTGTTCTGAATGATAAAGCACAGCTAAATGGCTCCCATATAAACTATGACTTCAGATATTCAGGATGGAGAGATAGGTGGATTCTGGACATACATGGTCTTTTTAACATCTATATACAAAGTAAGAGGTAAAAAAACAAAAAACAAACAAACAAAAAAACCCCCCCCAAAAAAACCCCAACCAAACAACATCAACTTCAGTTGTTCAACTAGCCAGTAACATAAAATACATTTTTTTAAAAAAAATCTATTTCCTTGCCACCAGCATGTCCTCTCAAAAACTATTATACATTAGGCAAGCATGAAGTACTGTAATTCAAAGTTAAGAAGTGCAGGTGCAGCACTTTGTGACCCACTACCTTGGCTTTCTGGCTTAAATAGGACTCAAATCATCAGGAATACTTGGCATGGTTTAAAAATTCATACACCACCACTACCTATCTGAAGAAAAAAAGTTGTCACCACACAGTTCACAGGTGTTCATCTCAGGACACTAATTTTAGCTGTCCTTGAAGAGCCTATTAACATCCTCAAGATAAGCTGACACTTTTACAACAGCAGAGAAGAACACATTCTGTGATGGAATACACCTAGTCTTGAATTGGAGGCCTGTCGATTGGCGAAAATACAGTTGTCCAAGCCTGTCGGAAGAGCTGGACCAGTTTGTAAATGAGCGGCAATGATGTGGGAGAAGCTGCAGAGCAAAACAAAAAGAGCTTTTAAAAGGTATAATTAAGATACACAAAATGGATGCAGGAACAACTAATCCCAACTAGAGTTAATCAAAACTTAGTTGTCTTATTTCCTTCTGTTCAGTTCAGTGCTTGGGCACTGCTCCCATTCCTAGGACGCCTTCTTCAGTATTTTCCAAGGGCCTATTTGCAGAACAGCTACAGAGCACCTGCCACCAAGCCAGAGGGGGAACACTCATCTTCTCCACACCCCAGCTGCCACCTCTAGATCATGGGACCAGCTCATTCCTCCGTGACAGCAGCAGCCATCACTAGTGAAACACCAACATGAGCAGAACAAACACGAGTACCCTGTAGCTCTGGACAACTCTCCACTTCCTGACAGGACAGCTCTACAAGGCACATACTCTTCCAGAAGACTTGCATGCTGCATGTTGACTGAGTCAGAGGCTGAGTCTACGACAGCTTTTTGTGACCCTGTTTTTGTGTCTCCTAAAGACGAGACATTTACACAGACCAAATCTACTAACATCAACCATTTTCTTCTCTGTAACCATAATGAAATTTAGAAATTAGGTTATCTTAATGCTGTACCTGGATCTAATCTCACCACCACCAGGTAAAGCAGAAAAGTAGCCAAGAGCATCTTTTTGTAAGGTAAATAGAAGTGGCTTGACATGGACCTGAGTGCTCGACATAGCAATGTCAACACAGTCAAGAGCTTTTGGGACAGAGCACCTAGAATACAAGAAGAAAAAGGCTGTTAGGGCAAAATAAAAAAATGTTAAAAAGTAGTCACATAGATACAGATAATAAGATAGAAAAGACGATTCTTAGATTGTATGAGAGTTGGGTTGGGTTTTTTTTTAATACTAGGGAACAGAAAAACATTACAGTTTTGAAATTCGATTCGTTATAACTTTTTTTCAGGCATCTATTTTTAATATAAAAACACAGTAGTGCCAGATTCTCTCCTGGAACGTAATGTCAAGTGATTTACAGTTCCAGAGGAGAAGCAGTACTTTAAATGCCAGACATGCATTGTTCTACATGGGCTCAATTGTGAAGGGAGACAAAACAGAGTACATAGAGCCACCAAAATGTACCATTAAAGGATTGCTGAGTGTTTTTAATTTCCCTTTTGTAATACGTTTTTTTAATAAATGCATTTATTCCGACTTAGTCTTGAACCTGGGAAATATTCTAATCTCTTTACATTGGCAGAGATTAAATATGTTTTATAATTGCCAGCAAATGGATCAGTAAGTCTTATATTTCTGTGCTACGCAACAGGACTTCTTCATGGCTGGTTTGTTGTTACAGTAATCTTTATACTAATAAAATATAGCAAGTATTAATGATGCAAAGGACCCAGTAACTTCAAATAAAATTATAAAAAAAGAAGCACAAACAACAGAGGGATCGCCTACCCAAAACAGATTCTGTTGCTGCATCTTGGTGTTCTTCAGCAGCTGAGTGCATCTTTTCCTCTTGAGTCCACTGACATCTGCTTTCATAAACAGTCCCAAGCAATGCTTGCTGCTGTTCACTGTCAAAAGCGTCACAGCCACATACAAGCTCTTCTGCCCCCTCAAACCGGCCCAGAGGAAGCAACACATGCAAGAGGTAGAGCTCCAGCAATGAGCCATATTCGGGGAGGCTCTTATTAGTTTCATCTCCCAGCCAGCTACTGCCAACCTCCAGCATCACCTGGGGCTCTCTCACTTTGCTGTATAACAGGATACTTAAACACAAGGGAAAAAAAAATTAGAGAACACTAACTCTTTGTGAAAGTTGAGATCACTGACATTTACTACCCATAAACAGCTATCATGTATCAGGGTCTACACCTAAAGCACAGATTTCTGAGGTGGACAATAGGTGCAGCTACTTATGTTATTGCTTCTGCATCACTCCTTTTGAACTTTATCACCACAAAGCAATCTGTAGGCATGCTCCAGCACACACAGGTCAAAACCAGACCTTCCCAGGTTACACTTTTATCCTCACAGCACACAAAATGAAATTATCACATATTTAAATCTGGACGGCTACTAAACTTGATTAATGGAAACCCTGTGTATCTGACAGGCACAGACACTCACCACAGCTCCACAACTTTTGGAGGCAGATGTTGAGGGACATGGTAATACTGTAGGACCCAAGACAGAACTTCTCTCCACCGGTTCATCTCAGCCAGCGCCTGAATCCCCACAACACAAAGGGAGCATTTCACTTCTGCTGAACTGGTAATGGAGAGAAACCTAAGTAAGTACTTCTTGCAACCACATTCCCCCTTGCATCCCTTCCAGTGAGTGGCAGCCCAGCCTAGGTACTCTATACAGGCCTCCAACAGCCCCTTCACCTCCTTTCCCTCTCCTTCTACACTTCGCCCCCAATAAAAATGCAAATTCAAGTCTCCAAGAATATGCAGAGTCCGCAGCTCTAGGAGGACACAGGGAAGGCTCTTAGGTCCACCTCACTGCCCTTAAACACCTGCAGATCCCATAAGTACAGAAGAGGTAAATACGTATGTGTTGGTATCACGTAGCAGCCAAAGACAAGCCAGGTTTTACACAGTTGCTAACTCGCTTTTTAGCAAAAAATTCTACCCTCCATTAATTTGGATAATTAAGAAAAAGCTAAGCAAAATCACAAGAACCACCGGTGGTATAGCCATTCATACAGGTAATATTTGTATCCAAGCCTAAGAGGCTCCTAATTCCCCTTAAAAAAAAAAAAATCCAGTTGATTAAACCCCAAAAGCCCTCTTTTAAAAACAAAAATAACCACCAACTGAGCAGACACTGCCTGCAGTCAGAACTGATGCCGAGGACACTGCCCAGCGCCGGCCTATCCCCGCTCCGCACGCCCGACGCCCCCTCGCACCTCTCGGGGCTGGAGCCGGCCCCGGGGTCCAGGCTGTCGCAGCCCGCCTCGCACTTCTCCACGGCGGCAGCGAAGTCCCGGTGCAGCACCAGCAAATCCACCGCCTCCTCTAGCAAGGAGGCCGCGTGGGCCGAAACCGCGGGCCAGGCCAGCGGCTCACTCCTCATGGCGGCGGCGGCAGCGGGAGGGCTGCCGGGAGGGCTGCTGCTGCTGCTGCTGCTCTCCCCGCCACCCACCACCCGCCGCCCACCTAGCTCCGGCTCCAGCGCCGCCACCGCTCCTCCAGAGCTTGGGTTCGCTCTGCTCCGGCAGGGACTGTCAGTCCCGGAAACCTGTCACGGAAGCTCCACACCACCGCCTCCCGTCAGTGGAAGAACCGCCCCGGCGGCCATCTTCTCCCCGCCCCGCGGCCTGGCGGGACGTGTAGTTTACCGGCGGCGGTGGAGGAGCGGCGGACAGCGGCTGCCGAAGAGAGGGACTGGGCCGGCTCTTAGGCTTCTCTGTGCGCCGTCCAGCCCGCTGCCGAGGCGGTGGCAGAACCGACTCTCTGCGAGGATTAGTGGTTAAAAAGCGGAGTCGCTAGGAGCCCTCCTCGAAGCTGTCACGGCAGGCTGGGGGATCACGACGCTTTCCGCCGGGACGAGGGTCGGTGCTGGTCCGTGCCGAAACCCCTCTCAGTTTCCCACTCGTGCGGCCGCCGAGGGGGAACGGCCAAGGCAACAGTCTCCACTGCCCTCGTTACCTAGGGGGGCAGAGCTCCGCAGCTGCCACTGCCGTTCCCTCTGCGGCCGCCGGGCGTCAGCCCAGCCCCAGGTCTGGCCCTGCCGAGCAGCGGCCCTGCAGGCGGCCGCTACGGATTGAGGCAGCACAGCTGCGGCCCTGCGGGTTTCGTCGCCGCAGGCAGGCGGCAGGAGAATGAGTTTGCGCCGCGTAGTGAAGGGAGATCGCTCCTCCGCTGCTCCAGCAGCACGACCTGAGCAGGCTCCTGGGATGGTGGATGCCGTCCTTTCCGGGCTTCCTTTCCTCCTCGGTCCGGGGCCTTTTCGTCAGTCACGAAGTTTTAGGCACATCACGCTGTTAAAGGAGCTGGAGTTCCGGCGTGGTAACAGCACCGCCATCAGTATCCCTAGAGGCAGCGATTCACGTTCTTCCTTCAGTTGTTATTTAAAAACAATATATGGTGTCTTGGTTACAGGTTAAGGCAATCAGCGCAAGCTGTCATCAAAAATAAAGCTCTACAGGAGAGGCAGGATTTATATACTTTCTTATATTGATCCCCTACGACAATTATTTATTATTTCATTTAAACAAAATATGCTGATACAGAATGTGCTAAAAAGTGAAACATATTTTAAAAGGGAGTTTCTCTGTCATTTCAGTATTGAAAGGAGGGAAGAAAGCATGGAGGGTATAATCAAAAATTTGATCAGAATGTTCTTTCTATAAGTATCTGTTTCCAGAAGACAGGACTGTGCACCTGCTCTCCACAGTAGCTGCAGAGGCCCTCCTTCATCAGCTGCTTTTTCACAGCAGTGTGTCCAAGGGGCTCACAGAGTGTGCCATCAGCTGTCGAAGAAGTTCCTGGAGTGCTTAGGCTGGTTAAGGCAAAACCACAGCACAAACATTCAAAAAAGAAGGCCCCTGCAGCTAAGCAAAGGTGGAGGTTAAGCCATCTCAGACTTCTGTTTCTGTTGCTTGGCACTTGCAATTTGGAAAACAACATTCCTTTTTGGGAACTACAAGTCCCAAAGTGCATTGTGGGAAGAACATGTCTCGTACCAGCTAGTGCCCAGCACAAATTCCCAAATATGGATAAGGAATCAATTTTGAAAAAGACTCACACTGGCTGGGTACTCCCCACTGACACTCAGAAAAGGAGCAAGACAGCACAAAAACAAGGTAAGCTTGTGATATGCAAAGATACTGCTGGCTAATTTATCTCATGGGGAGCAGCCAAAGAATATTCAGTCCCAGAGAAGGGCAGCACAGCATTGCAGTGGTGATGTTGGAGTTGACTGCTGCAGTGATGGAGGTGACTTTTGAAAAGGGGAACTGTTGTTACAGGTGGGGAAGTGAGCTGCAGGAGGAACAGCTGCAGGTTGTGTCAGATCCTGTTTCCCTGCAGATGTTCCTTTGTAATAAAAGCCTATGGGAAGATACACTAGCTGCAACATTCATGCAGTTATGTTAGAATTGGGGAAGGGTTGGGTGAGAGTTAGTAGTTGCTCTAAACAGAAGAGCTGTATGAGTCACAGGATGGTTGTTTAAGAAGCCAAGGTGGAACAAGCAGCCTTCTAATACCCACAATTATATGCAAAATTAATTTCTCTGTAAAGCATGGTAGATAGAATGTTTTTGTACTTCACCCCTCCTCCTAGAGGGGACAGTGTAGTGCCTGGAAGGCCAGTCCTCCAGCAAACCTCTGACCTGCAAATAGTAGTAACTCAGTAACAGGATTGTTTACCTTCAGGCCAGAAACAATTACCCATTTTATTGGCGATTTGTTAACAAGCTAAATCACATCGTTTCGAAATAGAGTCATCTTACTGGAGCCAAGAGATGCTTTAATTCCTGACTCGGGCACATGCAAAGCCTTGGAGGTTGACCTGGTTGCGGACAGCATCAGCTCCCACCTCTGTTTTTCTACCCAGCGCTCGGGTATGTTCTGGTGCAGCCCAGATGCATCGTGTGAACTCTATTCTGCTGGGTGACGTCAAGAGCAGCTGGTCAGCCTGATCTGTCATCCCAGCACCCTCCTCCTGCTATGTAGGGTTATGGAGCAGCACAAGCAGTAACAGCACAGTGCTGCAGATGTAGGAGGTGCGGCCCAACCCCGGAGAGGTGCCTAAGGCTGGTGTCCCTCTTAAAGGGACACTCATCACCAAATAAGAATGGTGCTGGTTTTCCATCTTTCCTTAAATGTGAACAGCTTCAAGTGTTTTTCAAGCTGAAAGGGCTGCTCTTGTGCCTGGATTGCCCCTGGAAAACAATATCAAGTAACCAGAAAAGCATAAGTCAAAACAAATTTGCTGTCAGTGACAGGTAGTAAGAGGGAGTAACGCAGTGCATTTTGTGTCCCAGGTGGGATGTTGATGCCTGCCTCCTCACCTTTTATCTGGAGTCAAGTTTTGTTTTGGCTTGTTTTTTTGCTGCTGTCATCCTGGTTTTTGATAGGAAAAGAAAAGTGAGTTTCAGAGAGGCCTTATTTGTGGCTGCATCAGCTATGGATTCACAGGTTCCCCTCCTCCCTCTGCTGCCAGGCAGTTCAAGGAGAGTTTAGAGTTACAGGCACCTGTAACAAGGCCTCCTGAGGTAAATCGCCTCAAGTATTAATCCAGATCTGACCAGCACACTGTCACAGGGCCAGAGGGCTGGCAATCAGTCTTTCTTGTGGTCTCTTCTGTGTCAGTAGGCTGTTAATAGGAGATTAGCAGTATTAGGGAGACTTTGAGCTAGAAATGGTGGGGCCCTATGATCTGATTTCAAGAGAAAGACCTCCTACACCCATATAAAAACAAACAGAAGAGCTGGAAATTAAAGAAGGCTTTATAAATGCAATTGAGAAAAGGACAGTTTCTAGGAAAGATGTGGAGTTTTGCAGTACTTGGTAGCTTATCTATAACTCTTAGATAAAGCAATGAGGTCCATGGAAATTACAGGTTCTGGTATGCAGCACTTTGTCCTTATCACCACGTGCTTTTGTTTGAATCTGGCTAGACCATGACATGCCAGAACCTGTAATTCACTTGTAATTTCCATCAGCAGTACATCCTCTTAAATATGAAGATAGGTGTCTACAGATCCCTTCAATTAGCGCAGATTTAGGGCTCCCCTAGCTCCTGGCAGGCAGTCCTCAGAGCCCTTGGTTGGGTGAAGGTGAATGCTTTATGGCTGTGTGTTGAACAGATGGCTGGTCATCATGCTCTGCTTTTTTACCTCACCGAGCATTGTGGCACAGAATCAAACCTATTTTATTGCTTAAAAAATAGAACTAGTAAGAGGTGACTCACCTGATTTTGAGACCACCTGCTGATGTTCCTAATATACTGTACATAAAAGCATTTGCCTCTTGGTTTGGCCACATAAAACCCTGTATAAACAACAGGCGAGGATGATAGAAGCAGAAAAAGAAGCTACAGGGGTACTCCGCCACACTCCAAGGGGGGGGTATCACATAACATAAAAATATTGGTGTGTCCCTGTTTTAGCTTTTATCACAGATGCACAAATGCTGTATAAAGTATAGATACTGGAAACTGGGAAACTGGAAACACAAAGTTGTTTTCATAACTTGTTGAAACTTGAATTTTACTCAAATAATGGCAAAAGTTTTCCAAAACAAAAGGCAATTTTAGGGTGATTAAGCCTCTTTCTTTGTTCCATATCAAACAAAATACCAGCCTTGGCAAGGCAGCAGTAGAAGAAAAACATCTGTTATGTTTTATTTCATTGTTACTGTTATAATAGTAATTATTGCTGGGTGGGGCACTTAATAGCTTTAAGGTGACCGATTTCAGGAGTTGGACTTGATGATCCTGATGAGTCCCTTCCAGCTCAGCAGATTCTATGATTCTATGATTTGGTCAAAGGCCTAAGGCATCTTCTTTTCTGCAACCAGTTATTACCTGTGAGAAAATACTAAAGCCTGTCATCACTGTAGGTCAATTAAATCCTGTTTTTTTAGCACAACATCTCTTTGCTCACTGATTTAGAGTTACAAGTCCTTCTGGTAGTTAATACTACTTCTCAGAGCCCCATCTGCCAAAATCAATTGTCATCCATTAATCTCCACCTTTCCTCTTCTCAAAAGCAACCTTTGTGCTCTCATGATTGGGAGAAGTACTTTGCAGTGTGAATCCTGAAAGTATTTATACCATAAGGGAAATGAGGCAATCAAAGAAAATTTTTCTTCTAATTTTTAACCTTGCTTCTTAACTTCTCAGTACTTCTTTTTTTCAGTGCTTATCAGACATCAGTCCTTAATTTTCATTGCATTTTTACTGCAATCTCTTGTTAATTATCACTACAAGAAGGTATCTTGAACTGGAAATAGCAGAGAATGTTACAGAAAAAGTTAAAATCTTTTGCATCTCAGTCCACCGGTCCTGGCTCTTACCTGGGTGGGTCTTGAGGTGCTCACAGAAGCTGTGATGACAAGGTTGTATTAGGAAAATTAGTAGCACCATAGCATTGCATGGTAGTGGTGCCTAAGCCTTGGAAGAGGTCCCGCTGGGAAGGGTTTCTTTTCCGTTGCCTTTGTGTCATGTGTTTCATGGTAAGCATACCCCCCACCCTGTGTGCCTCTCTGGCAGGAGGCCTGCAGTGGACAGGACTGACATGCTTGCCATTTTGTTCACAAATATGACTTTTTTCTTTTTTTTCTTTTTTTTTCTTTTTTTCTTTTTTTTTTTTAAATCCGTTTTCCTTCACACTTTTTTATGTAGTTAGCAGAAGTACAGCATCTCTACTGAGAATGATTTCTTCCCTCCTCCTGAAAACCTGTGTGCTGTCTTTGGTTTGAGGCTATTGGTTATTAGGGTTATTAGTTATTGGTTAGAGTTATGTTTATAGCTTGTGTAAAAGTTGTATCTTGAGTAATGTCTTGGCCCCTATTTCTCTGATGAGATGATGTTCTCTTCTCCCCTGTTCCTCCCTTACTTGGTGCTTCTTCTCATCTTTCTTGCCAATACCAGATGTGAAGGTAGGATTAGGTGTCTAATTAGTTTATGTAGCCTTAGACATATGTGTTTACTTCTCAGCACTGGGGGAAGGGCAGCCTGTGAGGATTCTCATCCTTGTCTCCTGGGGAGTTTTTCAGCTTTGAGAGCAGGCTGAACAGGCAGGCCAAAATTTTTTAGACACATTTTCATTCCAGATGCCTGCTCATGGAGAAGTTAAAAACCCAGACTGTATTACCAAATCTGAAATAATTTCTCATTTAGGGTTAGATCCAAAATGTTTATGTCCAAAAATGACTCAGTGAAGACAGTCAAAGAACTTGCTTGAAACACTAAGGAAAAACTAATGAACTGTAACTAATATATTTTGGAATGTAGATGGGGCAAGTTGTATTTTAAGTATTTTTGGTTTATCAAAGTGAACTGTAAGCTGTAACTCTCCCATCTCCCACTGCAGCATATGTACCCAGGGCAATTCAGCATGACATTCCCACATTAACTTACTCAACCCTGGCTCATTCAGAGAGTGGTAACACAATGGCTGGTGTTAGTGCTTGTTAGCTGCAAAGTCTCTGGCTGCTTTTAAACCACCACTGAGAAGGGGTTGGACCAAAGTTGCTTGCTGTTTTTCCATTGAAGCACTTGAGAGATCCTTTCAATTACTTTCAGTATGAGAATGATCTGGCAGTGGGGATGAGGGTGTCAGGGAGTGGAAAGGACAGGGGACATGTCATGGGCCAAGGGTAAACCCAGGACAGTGGCTTCTCTGACTAGAGCACAGTCACATCCAGGGGACCTGAGCTGGGTGGGCAGTGCTAGGTGTTGCTAACAGGTTCCATCCACAGCACCTGGCATCTGAGCCTAATGGGTTCCATTCAGAGTCCATGCCAGGAGTCCCATCAGGAGCAGCAGAAGGCTGTAGACCAACCCAGGAGACAGAGGACCGCAGACTTACACAGCAACAGTGTAGCACAGGGCAGGTCTGGGTGCACAGGGTGGGGCTTAAATGAACTCCCCTCATGAGGAGGAGTGGGCAGGAGGTGCAGGGTGAGAGTGTCCAGTGAGGCTGGGCTGGGCATTTAAGGACTATTAGGGCTGTTGCAGAGGGCTGTGACAATGACTTCTTACACTGCTCCAAGTGTTTCCAAGATGACTAAAGAACTATATAAGGTATTAATTTTTGTAAACAATTCTACTAATAGACTTTCACAAATATCTTGATTTAGCTAAAAATTAGAAGTTTCCTGGGTAGGTAAATTTCAAGTATTAAAATTATCCCAAGTCATCTTGAATGTGGAGTTTATTGACTAGAGATTTCTTCCCATATTTTTTTTCTCTCTGAGTGCCAGCTTCTCTTTTCGTAAAACAGGCACGATCACTCATTGGCTCTCCTACCTGGCAGAAGGCTTATTAGTTTTGTAGTTTCAAGTTTTAAGTATTCAAAGATATCTGGGCTAGTGTAAAGCAACGGAGCAATAGTACACTGCAGCAGTAACACACTATCAAAATAAAATTACTTAAGAGCAAACTAATGGAAATGAGGTTTATGTATAAACTTTGATGAGACCTTCAAGGATGGAAAATCCCAGTGATTGGGAACTTAATTTTTCCACTCAGGGAGAGATAGCATCTTCCCTTGTGTTTCTCATTGAGTCTAAATATGACAAAGCACTAGAAGGGTGGTAGCCAGAGGAAGATGATAGCTGCATGCTGGTGTGTGAGGCTGGCACCAGAAATACAAGCAAGTTGTGAGTGTGGAGGTTGCTGTAAACACAAGGGGAGGTTAAGAAAAACAGGACGGGAAGAGGTCATGGTAAATTTGAAAGGGAGGGTGGCCAGACAGACATGACAGATGAGAGCTCTTGCAATTGGAAACCAAACCTTAAATAGCTCAAGTTTGTTACTTGTATTCGATAATACTTGTCCATGCCAGGAAGCAGCATCCGTCTTTCTGTGTCAAATTAAGCAGCAGTTAACATTCCCTGTGCACTGTGAGCTGCCGGAACAATACTTCTATTCTAAGCTCCCCTTGCAAGACTGTTTCATGCCAAAAGGTGTGTTTGCCATAAGAAATTCAATACTAGAAGGATACTCAGATAATTTTAGGAGATGGAATGAGTGCGCGCTAAATCCCCAAAGGAGCTGACTCTGAAAATAGTCTTAGCAGGGAAGCATGCTCTGTAAATCATTACCAAGAGTTCGGCTGAAAGTATTAAAACACTTTGCGTAATATGCACATAGTTTCTGCCTTCATCGTCCAAGCCTCTGTTGTTTGTTTCTTAAGCTTGCTGTGACTAAAGCTGGTTCTCTCCTCTCGCTGTTCATGTCACAATTGAAGATTTAGACTGGTCAGAATTGGAACAATCATAAGACTAAATCTCTAGAGCTGCCCAAATCATAAGGTTGAAAGAGGACTGTGAAGTATTTAATAGGCTGCCTACACTTTTCTCAGCAAGTCAGAGGTTAACAAAGGACCTTATTCTTTGAAAAGAAAATTGAGGCTGGAAACAAGTCAACCATCCCACAGCTGAGCTGTGGAGATCATCAGTTCTTGTGAACAATAGCTGATGATGTTTGGGATTCAGTGAGTTAAGTGGTTAATCCTATATAGAAAGCTGCATCCATAATGGAGTTTAAATGGGGAGATTCCATCCAATTCAGTGTATTGGGAATTGCTTCCTACTGGTATGGTGATGGATATGTCTATAAATATAATGGTGGCCATCAGCAGATAAAATCTCATGGAGCTGAAAAGCCCCTCCCTATTAAATGATACATTGATCTCCATGAAACAGCAGTAGCATGGGTTAATGAGCTACAGAAACCAATCCCCCTGCTCTTGCTGAGTGACTGTTGCCAAAGAGAAGGAAGACTCATATGTAGTTTCCTTCTTGATTTGGCAAAAAAAGTCAAATCTCTAATGTACATTTTGTACTGCCTATTCTTCTCCACAGGGCTGTTTCTTACATTTTACTGGGTATTCAGGTAGCATCTCATCCTTTGCTGCAATTTTTTCCAAACTTATTTGCTGTTCATATCAGAGAATGCTCTCTGTCAGAAGAGTTAGGGCAAATCTGCCTTTGCAGTTTTCTTCAGATAAAATGGTTCATTCTGCAGTGGCAGAGAACTCACTGGCATGTTTCTGTACCTTTTTCCATCATAGATACGAATGGATAGGAGACAGGAAAACTTCAGTAACCACTTCTGTTCATCCTCACCTTTTTCTGTCACTTTTGCAATTTTAGCAAAAAAGTACTCACAGTCCAGATATATTTTTTCTTTAAAGCTCAAAATCTTAAGATTTTTAGGTCTATTATGCTATGCTGTAAGGCCTGACTCATTATTTTCTACTCTCAGAGATGTTGGTACTGAGTTTGTGTAATAAGCGCATACACAAAGTAGTACATAGACTTAAACCCCTGTATTTCAATTTATCATCCTGCCTCAGTAATGCCCGTGTCTGTATGTGCATATAGGCCTCAGGACAAGAATGCCACCTTTCTGGTGCTTTAACTAGCTCTCCTGATGTTTAGAGATGCCAGCCACAAATGAGTTAAACCATCCTAACTGGCTTTGATTTCTGTGTTGTTTTCTGTATCTTTCTTTTCTTTGCTGCCCATTTGCTTCCCTTGGCTTTTTTTTCCTCTGTTTTGTTCTCTGGCTCCTTGCTCCTCAGTTTGTGACTTACTGCGGATCTCATAGTTTCTTGGCACTGGGGACCATGACTGCCAGTTGTGCTGGGCAAACTCCTGGACATCACTGTGGGACTTACCTGGAGAACTTTGAGAGATACTCTGTGTGGCCACTGTGGCTGGCAACTGGTGGTGTTAGCAGTCCTTTTCCAGAGCTGATAAAGGACAATACAAGAAGGATTAGAAGAAAACAAGACTTCATATTCCCCCCAAAACCATGCCCATAGCTGCTTACCGTGTGAGGATACAGAAGGAAGGCGGTTGTGAGTGCTTTCCTCTCCTCCTTGCCAAGGATGTTTCTGCTTAGAAACAGTCCTATGCTTGTCTAGCAGTGACCTAGGCAAGGAAGAAAGGAACATTACAGAGACTTTATTTCTAGACTTGTTCCTTGCTGCTTTTGTGTCCTTGAGCATGAGATGGTCTTTTGCTTTGGAGACCCTAGAAGGACTTAAGCAGATGTGAGATGGATCATGAGATTCACCAGCTCAGCCTGTCCCAGTTCCACTCAGATGGGTCTGCTTAGTTTAGTGACTCAAAGAAATAAGCTGTCATTACCTCAGAAGAGCCAGTGCACTAAGAGAAAATGATTCTGCTTGGTTTTCAGCCGTATCAACAAAATTGTTTACCAAGTTCCAAGGAGTTATAATTTTGGCATCTCTGTGGCCTGTTTTGGCCTGTTGAATGTTACTTATGAGTAAGAAGGAAAGAACTTGTCTTGACTCCCAATTGTAAAGCAGAATTTGTATGCTTGACAGTTAAAGAAAAATAAAATAAACCCAGTATTTTATATGTTTACTTCACAGGCTCTGGATAGACAATGGGTATGGAGCATACTGATTATGTGGGAGGAATACATACTAGATTTTTTAAGTAACGTCTCTAGCCTCTCAAAACAACCTCAACTTGAGACATCCAAAATTAACGCTTGTACATATATTTGTAAATGGCCTGCTCAGAGTCAAACACGACCGTGCAGAAGCTGGGAGGTGGCCTTAAACCTCTTTTTAGGAGAGTGACATTTCTGTTGAAGACAAGCCTCCTATTTGTCCTTGCAGGCCACATTAACCATGGCTCTGCTGTAGTCTGTGTGCAGCCACTGTGGCATCAAAGGAGCCCTGGTTAGGCTTCCTAGAGGAAGGGCAGAATTACAGGTGTTTCCAGGACTTGATTGGGAAACTGATCTCCTTTTGGGATGTTCTGCAACCAACCAAGTTTCTGCTGTCATGCTGAGCCTCTGTCTATTCTCACCACTGTGCACATGCAGGCAGGGGATAGGTGCTGATAGGAGTTGAGCCTGGTAGCAAGGGGAAAACGCTGTTAAGTGGATGATGTGGTCTTCACTGCAGACTCAGGTTTCATAAACGACATGTGACAATGCCAGAAAAGCTAAAGTTTTGAAACAGCCACATGAGGATGGTGTTGCTGGCTGCATAACTCGGCCTAGAAACAAGAGCTGTGGTAGCATTGGTTTCACTGCCTAATGAAGGGGAATATGAAAAGCAGAAGTAAGAGCACAGAGAGCAACAGCAGTGAAATGATTGGTAGCCTAATAAACTACTCATGCCAAGGATTTATGCAGTGCTTTACGTATCCAAAGTATTATGCAAAACATTAGCTGATTATCCTTAATTAATCATTCAGGTAATTAAATGGAAGGGGAATGAAAATGGTTAGAGGAAGTTTGGAGTATGCAGGCTTCCTGAAATTATTAAATGATTTTGCTGTCTTTAATGGAATGAGGAATTTCTTCCTTTAGGGCTTCAGTGTGCTTGCAGTGTGAGTGTTACTGCAAATTTAATGGCCACCTGCTTAATTCTCTGGGATGAAAGATTATGTGCAGCACAGCCAAAGGCATCTTGTTTGTTTGAGTAATTTCAGCAGTTATATGGGCCCAAAAAATGAGAACTATCACCAGCCCTGTGTTTTAGGGCACAGAATGAGAACCAGCTTCAGAAACATCTTTCATTCCTTTGATTACTCACCAGCAGGCTGGATTTGTACACACTTCTTTGCAAAACCTAGAATGCCATTGCTGGGAGATAGGACATAGTTATGTCATAACCTGTGTTTTTTACCTTAAGCATAAGGGAAAGACAAAACTCTTGTGTGATTTGATGTAAAGGAATTGCTGAACTAATGTGGCAAGCAAAAGACACTGAAAATACTGCAAATGAAAGCTAATTTTTTAACGGGTTTATTATTCCCCTGTAGGAAGAAGATAAGAGTCTTTGGCAGAGCAAACACTGTGCATTTTGATTCCTGACTGGCATATTTAGGTTTGTGTTATCACCTGCTGCCCACACTTAGGGAGTGGAGTGTAAACTCCTGAGAGAACCTGTGAAGAGGGGCATTTTTGGTCAGCAGGCCTGAATCACAGCTTTGCTGCTGAGCCCCTTAAGCTCCTGGGAGAAGACCTTTTCATGCCAGGCCAGTATCAGCACAGACCAAGCATATCTCTCTTATCTCCTAAATTCAAAGACTGACTTACTTTGTAAGTCAGGTTTTCAATTTGCCTGCAACATGAGAACTCAGTATCTGAGGCAGGTACAGTACAAGCACATGGTGCTTCAGATAAAGCCAACAACCTTTAAGAAAGCCTTGATTTAATAGACTGCTAATAGACCCAGGAAACTACAGGCCTGTCAGCCTGACCTCAGTGCCTGCCAGGGTTATGGAACAGATCATCCTCAGTGTAATCACGCAGCACCTGCAGGATGGACAGGGGATCAGACCCAGCCAGCACGGGTTTAGGAAGGGCAGGTCCTGTCTGACCAACCTGATCTCCTTTTATGATCAGGTGACCCACCTGGTGGATGAGGGGAAGGCTGTGGATGTGGTCTATCTGGACTTCAGCAAGGCCTTTGACACCGTCTCCCACAGCATTCTCCTGAGAAAGCTGGCAGCCCACAGCTTGGACAAGCATACTCTGCACTGGGTTAGGAATTGGCTCGAGGGCCGGGCGCAGAGAGTGGTGCTGAATGGGGCTGCATTCAGTTGGCGGCCGCTCACCAGCGGTGTCCCCCAGGGATCAGTGCTGGGCCCAGTCCTGTTCAATATCTTCATTGACGACTTGGATGAGGGGATTGAGACCATCATCAGCAAATTTGCAGGTGACACCAAGCTGGGGGGGAGTGTCGATCAGCTGGAAGGCAGGAGGGCTCTGCAGAGGGACCTGGACAGACAGGGGAGATGGGCTGATTCCAATGGGATGAGGTTCAACAAGGCCAAGTGCGGGGTCCTGCACTTTGGCCACAACAACCCCATGGGGAGCTCCAGGCTGGGGACAGAGTGGTTGGAGAGCAGCCAGGCAGAAAGGGACCTGGGAGTCTGGATTGACAGGAAGCTGAACATGAGCCAGCAGTGTGCCCAGGTAGCCAAGA
The DNA here is from genome assembly GCF_036169615.1 of Heliangelus exortis. Classification (NCBI taxonomy): domain Eukaryota; kingdom Metazoa; phylum Chordata; class Aves; order Apodiformes; family Trochilidae; genus Heliangelus; species Heliangelus exortis. The sequence continues at coordinate 133,781,569 of NC_092422.1, forward strand.
AGGCCAATGGCATCCTGGCCTGTATCAGGAACAGCGTCACCAGCAGGTCCAAGGAGGTGATTCTGCCCCTGTACTCAGCCCTGGTGAGGCCTCACCTCGAGTACTGTGTTCAGTTCTGGGCCCCTCAGTTCAAGAAGGATATTGAGGTCCTGGAACAGGTCCAAAGGAGGGCAACCAGGCTGGTGAAGGGACTCGAACACAGATCCTATGAGGAGAGGCTGAGGGAGCTGGGGCTGTTCAGCCTGGAGAAGAGGAGGCTCAGGGGAGACCTCATTGCTCTCTACAACTACCTGAAAGGAGGTTGGAGCCAGCTGGGGGTTGGTCTCTTTTCCCAGGCAGCTCTCAGTAAGACAAGAGGGCATGGTCTTAAATTGTGCCGGGGGAAGTTCAGATTGGATATTAGAAAGAATTTTTTCATGGAAAGAGTGATCAGACATTGGAATGGGCTGCCCAGGGAGGTAGTGGACTCTTCGTCCCTGGAGATATTTAAAAAGAGACTGGATGTGGCACTCAGTGCCATGGTCTAGTGACTGCAGCGGTAGTGGATCAAGGGTTGGACTCGATGATCTCTGAGGTCCCTTCCAACCCAGCCGATTCTATGATTCTATGATTCTATTATTCTATGATTAATTGCTCTGGTACCTTTGCTACCCTCCAAAAAGACTACAAAAGTCTGTTTTTCCTTCTGACCCAGGATACTGTCACTTTGAGCAATGAAAGCTATCAAAATTTTTTTTTCTCCCTCCCTTTTCCTCTGTCTCATTCCCCTAGGGACAGAATATCCTGGCAGCTAGATCTACCCTGGGCTTTTGCCTTCTGTTTTCCTGTACTTTTCTCTTGGCACAACTCATAAGTTTTCAGCATTGTGCTTCCACAATCACAAGCTAAAATATTTGCACAGCTGTCTAATGACAGAAAGGGGGAAAGAGAAAATCCACCCTTCTGCTACTTGAAAATTTTAAAATAAAACAAAACAAACCCCCAACCAACCAGATTTTAACATGAATTAATCATCAAAAAATCTTCCCCTTCCTCTGCTCTTGTCTAAGAGAAACCTCTTTAACCTTGCCTGGTTTCCCCATGTGTCCTTCACCTTCCTCTTCTCGTACATATAAACCCACATTTTCATGCTTCTTTTAAAATTCCCATGGGTTGAAATGCCCATGGTACTCCATTGCCCACCTGTGCATAATCACTTCAGCCTGTTGCTGGTGTACAGAAATAGGACCAACTCCCATGAGCTATAATGAGGTGTTCTTCAGGCAAATCTCTGACTGAAGTCAGTGGAAGTTTTGGCAGAAGGATGGCAAAACTAATTACATTCCTCCCTCAAGTATATATATTGGAAGGTGATGAGAGATGAGAAAATACTGCTTAGAAAGAAAGTCCATTAATAAATGAGAAGTAGATGTGGGGAAGAACAGTTGATTGAATTATTTATAATACAGTTATAAAATTGCTGAGTTGCTGAGCTTTCCAGAGACACATCAATGACATGCATGTCCAAGGCAGCAGATAATGGGAGTATAGACAAGCAGGAGCAAGGATCTCCATGAAAATATTGTGTTGAAATATTGTGGAAAAAGTCTAGCATATCCACAACATTTCACACAGAACACAGCATAGTGATAACTTTCTAATAGGCTTGAAAGCTGGTTGTTAGTAAATTTTACCAGCAGTGCAATAGAGAATTTCAAACAAAAACTAAGCAAATGTAGGCCCATCTTTTAAAAATATAAAAACAGCAAAGACACTTCCTAACAAGGCTAACTGTAGACTGGAGTAAAAAAATTAAATGCATGCTAAAAAAATACTGGACGTGACTGATGATACAAGAGCAGGTAAACAACATTAGATCCTTTGGTGCAACCAGTGTAAGATTCAACTTTTCAAATCTTCAGTGGCTAAAAGAAGGAAAAGTAAGAAGCTCAACAAGCTCACGTCAGTTTTGACATCTCAAATTCACATGTGTGGACTGCACTACTACTACAAACAGTCTGCTCCCTTCCTAAACACATAAACACACACTCCCTGCCTTTATCCTGCTCTTGGACCATATATGCATCTCTGTCCATTTTCTGCCCTTTGCATCAGCTGGCCTCTTCCCTTGGATGCATGAATGTCTCTTCTGAACTAATTCCTCAGTTAAAGGTGTGTTTCCACCCTGGTCCACCACTTGTGGTTTGTTTTGGGCTTTTTTTAGGCTTTCTTGCTGTCCTCAGTTGTGAGCTCCAGACAAAGTGTTTCTTTCTGTGGGGGAACTTCACAGCCAGGACTGTGGTCTGGACACTTATGAGTGAAGGAACTTTCATGTTCCTGCTCCTGTTGCCTCCTAATTGTTAGGAAAAATTAATGTGTTGTGGCTTTAGCCTTCCAGCTCAGTTTATTAAATATGTGTCCTCCTGTAGGCACAAATTTAGGGTAGCACTCTTTTTATCTGTGGGTGAAGCTGGAGTGTCCAGGTACAGGGATGTACTCTCTCTGATCTGACCTGGATCCAACAGCCAGGATGTCATTTCCAGCTTCTTAGCCTCTGAAACCGTCTGTTTGTGAAATAAGCCTGATGAAGCGGCTGATGAGAAATTGGTTCTTATTAGCTGCTGTCATTTTTATACTCTCCTGTGTAAGTAATGGTACAGCACTCCTCATGATCCCATTAAATAGCTCCAGCTAGTGCTCTGACTGCAGGAAGATAGAGATGTAAACGGAAAAGGCTTCTCAGTGCTGTAGGCTGAGCCCAGTCACCTCCTCTCCTCTATGTTCCTCTGCTGTTGTCATACTCCCTGCTAGCCCAGTGTTATTCCCTCTCAGGACTGTCTTCTTCAGGGGACACCTTCATTTTGAATGGCTCCATGCTATCACACCCAGAGGCACCAAGTCTTTTCCACCAAAGCAAGCATAAAAATACTGTGGGGGTGGGGAACCAGCAAAGCAGAGCAGATATATTTAATTATATGTACCAACCAGTATTTTCCCTATGCAAGATTAAGTGTGCAGTTCAGTTTCTGATCTTACTGCATTCTCATTTAAGATTACTGAAGAAGCAGCCATAAAATGCTCCATGGTAACATGAATTTTTATAACATGCCTCCATATTTCCAGTAACCTTGTATCTGTGTTGAACAGACAATCCTAAGTCATAACTAATTTTGAACAAGCCGTTGTGTTACTGTGCAAGGAGGGGGGGGGATGCTGTTAAACTACAGCATTTTTAGTTTAAAGGTTCCAGACTTTCTGAGACTGGCCCTGGGTGCTCTTACCTACTTTGCAAAGACACTTCTGCAATGCCAAGTCTAATGGCATTGGCATGGCCATCACTACATTTGGTAATGTTCTCCGAGTCCCACATTTTAGAATCATGTAAGCATGAGAGAAATATTTGTTTCTTATCTAAACAAAAGTAAATTACAGCCCTTGTAGAGTTCAAGAAAAGCTGGTAAATTAAGTCTAAAGTCAGAGGCATAGATGACAAAAATTACTTGAATTGTTAATGTTTTAAAAGTCTGAGGGCTTTTTAGCTCATAGTTTTGTGAATCTCATTTGTCTTTTCAACCCTTTTGGGTAATATTGCTGTTCTGAGCTAGTCCCACCTCTGCTGCTTCAGATTATAGAGGAGCAAAAAGTTACTTAACCCATGTCATGATATGATCTTTAGTATTTGGATTTTGGCATCTGGAGGCCTGTCCCTACCTAGCAACTTGTGATGGGTCACTCACTGTCAGAGAAAGCTCAAACAACTTTACTTAGAAGTGAGGATAGGAAAGCAAGTAAAGAAAAAAAAGATAAAAGATGTGTTCTTTACTTCAGTGTGCCTGTTTTTTCCCATACTATCTATGTGTACAGAGATGTATTTGTTGCTGGTGTTCTGAGTGAGGAAATCCATTACCTTAAAAGAAGCACTTGGCATTCAGAGAGAATAATACAGAAAGCAACAAAGAACCTTTGGCAACATTTTATTAAGAAGATGAGATAGATAGTCTGTCTTATAAACAAGTGGTATTATTTAACTATCCAAGGGTTTGCTTTCCAAAACAAGCCTGCATTGTTCATTGTCCAGCAAAATAATGCCTGCCTGTGCAGTCCTGGCTTCTTCCCTAACTACAGCCTGGAGTCTGGAAGTCTCCACTGCTGTGATCTGTCCTGCCTAACATTACTAATAATCATTATGTCAGTGTTAGAATAAAAATTTCTTAAACAAGTAGCAAATGCTCAGAAAGGATAGGGCCAAAACTTTTCAGTTGAGGGGACAGAACAAAGGAACTCTGACAGCCCTGAGCTTCTCTGTGGCTGTAACAAGGCCTCACACACTTGCACTTGGTCATGTCAGAAGAAAAATATCTTATTGCTGTCTCAGCTGCTCATTCACCTGCTCAGAGAGACAAAATTATATCATCCCTTCCTAGCATTTCTTCAGTTTCTGGTGATCATCTGCTGATGTTCAGATGTTTACCAGAACAAGGTTTATTTTTTCCTGTTTTCACGTGACATGGTATTTCCTGGAGGAAATTACTGGTGCTCTCAGGGTTAATGGCAGGTTTCCTATATCATACAAGTAAGATTTATGGATGCTGTAGAGCTCCGTGGGTGGAGTAAACCAAAGTGTGTCTGCTCCAGGTAGGGTGGGGGAAGATAGCCTTTTTAAAAGAAGTGGGTGGATTAGCCAGGTTAGAGGAATCCTCAAAGAAGGAGATAAAACATACATTCAGTGCTCTCATTGCCACTCCCTTACCAAGCCACACGGGACCACTACTCAGTTACCGTGGCAACAGTGACGAACTGGCAGCCAGAATCATCATCACACAGCCTCCCCGAGGCCCTGCGAGATGCTTTGGGAAAGATGTACAGAAGGAGATTTGCATCCCAGATCCCATTTCTTTTTTAGTTTGGCTTTACAAGCTTGCTTTTTGCAGACCTAGAGAGAGTGAAAATTGCACAAGCTTTCCAAAGAGAAACCTGCATGGAGGCAGGGCACGATGAGTGGCAAAGGGTCTTTAATTTAGATGCCTGTCCTGGCAGAGGTGGGCGAACTATGAGCACCTGTCGGGGAGGATTTGACTTGAGTGAGAAGAAGGTCACTTATGCAGCCTTGCTCTGTGAGTACTGATCCAGCCAGCCTCTCTTACCTTCTGCTGAAAATGTTACTTATTGTTTGTTATGGACTATAAAATTCTGGGGTTTCTTGTTTTTAAGGGGAGGAATTTTCTTTTGCACTAGCTCTTCTAAATAGGCTTCACACAAAAGCTATGAATGCACTGCTACTGGATTTTTTTTCTAGTTGTGAAGTCCTGCAGGAGCTGCAGACTTGCCTGTTAGCAGTTGGTTTCTTGCAGCAGGCTCAATGAAATTTGCAAGGCAGTGAGTGCTGCACTATCTGTACCTAAATGCATTGATACCAGCATTTGTACTGTAGCTATCTGATAACGTACTATCCAAAGATCAGCTTTTCCACTTAATTCATTATTCTATCATTTGTTATACACAGTAACTAACTCGGTTTTGGTGAGATTAAAAATTCAAGCAGTAAGTAAATCAAATGCTGCTTGGAACAGGTACAGAAAGAGTATTTGCCTTATGTAGGATAGAGTTACAAGCAATTTCATTCCAGTGAGCCAAACAGATGCATCAGATAAACTGCTGATAAAAGAATTATTATATTGGCAGAGAACCATCACACTCCACAACAGCACATGGGTATCAAAGTCAAGCAAACAAACAGGAGTCAAACATACAAGAGCCAGGAGCCAGTGGTGCGATCAATCTAGCATTGTGCTACAGAGCAGAATGATCATCAGTTTTATATTCTCACCTGAAAAATATTAATTAAATCTAGAGATCCATGAGAATATGCTGCTTTGTAGATAATAATAATGCACTGAAAAAAAAAAAATGGAAAAAATATCAAAGGGAATTTGTACACCACAGCTCTGAAATCTTGATCAAGCTACAACCTGCTTATGTGAAAGCTGAGGACATTTTTCTCTCCAGATGAATTTGGTGCTTTTTCTGTTCCTCGGCTAGACAGCAGCACTGGGGCATCTCTAGCTGTAATCTCATTAAGACTGTTAGGCTGTGATTGTGCTTGTGCTCTGTTGCTGGCATGGATTTAGGCAGACAAATCATCCTTAGAGCATGGATGGCTCTCACAGTTGAGAGGAGATGGGCTACTCTCCTTCTCACGAGGGATGAAAATCAGCCTTAGCTTTGGAAAGGCACTGTTTGCAAGCCGGCCAGAAAGGCAAACAGGGACAGGTCTGCTCAGTCCAGGCACACAAGGGCAATTTATGAACATTAGCTTCTGTTCTTGGTAATGGGAGTCACATGCGCAAGTTCTCTGCACAGTAGCAGCAGAATACACTCCCTTCAGTGTGCAAATAGTATAAAGCTGTGCCTGTGTGAATGTTGGCATGAGAGGCTGGGCTACAACAGAAGAAAAACAGAAATCAGAAATGAATTATTTGTTCATTTTTCCACCCCCAGAACCGGTCCTGTATTCTGCTTTGTCCAATCTCTTATAACTAATGCATGCATAGTAGCATGTTTGACCAGACTATTTGACCAGACCTGAAAATGTTTTTATGATAGAAGATGTTTTTGGGGTCGGATACAAATTCTTTTAATTCAACTTTATACCATTGCTCTTCATTACAATTCCTAAGGACACCATAAATACCTGTTCTTCCTTTCTTTGTGTTCCTGCATCACTCAGATATTAGCAGATAGTCCTTCTGCAGCAGTAGAGTTTAAGTACTTCTGGACATAAACAGACTGTAGCCCCCTCTGTGACCTCTGCACATGTGGACCTCTTGCACATAAATCCATACCGGTTTATGTCATTTGCTCATGAGCCTTGGGAAGCAGTCTTTGCTGAATGAATGCCAGTGTACCACACAGTTCATAAATATGTAAAAGCAATGGGCCCTATCCCAACAAGCTTAGATTCAGAAGCGTTTAGCAGATGTTCTGCCTGTGGAGGAGGAAAACAGGAGATGAATACAGTGCTGCAATAACAAATACTTTGTTGATGAAACTGCACATAAATTAGAATGACAAATACACCCTTACCAGGACTTTGACCTATGCATAAACCAACACCAACATGTTTTACTAATAGTAGTTCCACGTTCCCAGGATCAATAAAGTGACTTCATTGATTTACTTTCCCCTTTTTATTAATACTTCTCTAAACATTGATGAATTTGGATGGAACACAGGTGGAGTCTTTTTTATAGCTTATCAAAGGACAAATCTAATAGTACTAGAAAAGCAATAAGTTTCTCATCATCTTTTGCTAAAGAGAACCTAAATAAATTAAGAGTTTGAAGAAGCCCTCCAGACCTGTTTTGAGATCCAGGGCTGTTGGTTATTTCTAGACAAAAGGCGTAATGGGGCTGTTCTACACATTCGGTTAAAGGAGTGAAAAGCTGTTGCTTTAAAAACAATTATACAAAACATAGCTCAGGCTCTCCTGTAATCTGAACTCCAAATAGTAAACATGCCTTTAAAACCTAAATGAAAGCTAAGTGGAGTAAAGCAGTCCTGAGGGGAGCCCCTCACAGGCAGCTCTTGTGAGGAATTTGTGTAGCTCAAATTAGGTGACGATCCAATGGTGTATTACAATGATGACTTCTCAGGACTGTCTTTCCATTACATTTCACAAAGGTATATTTAAATCCATTCCTTTATTCCTTCTTGGGGACTGGCTGAATACTAGGAAATGCTATACTTCTGATTTCTTCTTAATATACTAATTGCATAGAATGGCAACTATCCAGTAATACTTCATCTGGATATCATCTTCTTGCATTTTGTTCATTGAAAAGCACTTGTCTTACTGCTTTAGATGATCTTGAACCTCTTTACAGACCTGAGCTGTTGTTCTTAGAGGCACCATGGAGTCAAACTCAGCTGGGCTACTCTTCCAAGCCCTTAGCATACTATACAGTTTTGGGAGAAAGTTTTCTGACCCTGTGTAGCCTTTGTTTTGGGTTACTGCTACTTAAACATTTACAGCATAGTGAAGTGAAAGTGTGTGTTTCTCATTAGTTTCTGGTATGCTCACAGTCCTAAGTCATAGCAGCAAACCCAGCCACAACATCGTTTTACTGCCTGGAAAACCTGTGACGGTGAAATTATCTACATCATGTGTGCAGACTCAGAGGTTCTTGTTTTCTAAAAAGCTCACAAATGCTTGTTTATGCTGAACACTCAGCAGATTTGAATGTAGCTCTAGAGACTTTCCTTACTAGTTTTTATCTGAAAGCTTGTTTTGTTAGCCCGAAAGTTTACAACAGTTTTCCTACATGATCAAAGTTTACCAGATCTGCTTGGCCAGGTTTTTTTTCCCTGTTGAATTGGAGATGTTTTAACCTAGGGAAGTTCTGAATTTTTCTTAGTGAACCAATGGGTAGTTTCGTTGAGTGAATCCAATGGGTAGTTTTGTCAAATGAATTAGTGTTCTATTTGTTTTCTTGTAATAAAACACCACCATCAGTTTACTTGGAATCCAGCGCCTACTGCTGCACACATCACTCCAGATTAATGTGTGCATGTGTGTTCAGTGATGGTGAAAGGGATTAACCAGCACCATTTGTAAATATTCCTGTTATTCAAATACAGATGCAGTGAATAACCACTTGCAGGAGAGTGCTGGGTGGTGTGCCTTGTATGTTAAACAAAGGTTGAACACTTGTACTGTTGCTTATTCTCTGTGTTTTCTCCAAAATTAGACAACTCTTCCTGCTAACAGTTGCAGCGAATGCAGAAGACAACAGATTTTAAATAATGTAGACTATAGACTTTCTCTGCTGTCCTTCAGTTTCATCTGGAAACATTTATTCTATTGGAAGTTGTATACAGATTACTTACACATAAAAAAAAATAAAAAAAAATGCTCTAGCTGTCCAAGTAGATGGATCAGAAAATAAGACCATACCTCATTGAGGAGATCCCCAATTAAATTCCCTCCAGCAGGTAGGAATTGAAATGCAGTGACTTTCAGCTGAAACACTTGGTTACAGAAGATAAGAGTTCTTGTTAATGGAGAGCATCTCAGTGCTTCAGTGGCACTTTGGTTTCATGTTGTGGCCTTGACTTTTACAAATACTATCACATACGTGGAAAGCAAAAGATATCCTCTGGCACTGTAGACACCGTACTAAGCAATCTATCCAGGGAGATGTTTGTGGAACACACCAAGTACACCTTCCATTCTATATCATACTGGTATGATGCTGGATACTGTTCCTGCACAGGGAAATTCAAGAAATACATGGATTAAAGTGAAAGCCACCAAAGGTGAACATTGAGAATTACCAGAGGTCTCACAGTATAATCTGGAAAGACAGGCAAGAAGAAAAGGAATTTTATTGTCAGGGGCGTGTAACAAATGACATGATAAATCTTTGTGCATCTAAAAGACTGTTGTAGGAGCAAAAGAAACATTTTTTTGTGATGGGTAGGATGAGAAGTAAATGTAAGTTATGGTGAAAGAGATCTAGATTAGTCATGGAAGAAAACTTTCTAAAGGCAAAAAAGAGTGGATCATAAGAAAAATAACATCTTGCCTGGATAGATGGTGGTGCCTGCAGCACTGGGGAGGTCTTTAAGGGGTAAAGCAGATGGGACAGATGCATACACTGGAATGGAGTTAGATGACCTCTCAGTATCCATTCCCAGCCATGTAATTCAGTGATGACCTCCTCATTTGCAAATCGACTTGTGGTGTTTTTACTTGTTAATTCCAGATGTGGGGACTTTACTCCAGGACAGTATGCTTCCAGTGGAATTTGATATTGTTGGGTTTAGAGAGTACAAATTCCCACTTACACCTGCAAGTTCTGAGCCTTGGAAGGTCATCAGAAAACAATTCAAGATTCCTTGGTCATTTTTACTGTGAAAATAGCCTTGATATAATGAAGATATGAAAAATTTTATTGGATTTATTCTCTAGCTTGCCTTCCTTGCTATATTCCTTGCCTAACTGGGAGCTACCCCTGGGCCTTATGAACTTTCAATAATTTCTCTTAGAAATGGACTATATAAAAAATTCAGGCCTTATTTTTGTATATTAACTTTTCAAAATTGGACAATGTACCATACTCTGACCTTATTTTGAGCAGTAGCAGCTTCATCTCCTTTGAAGAGATTTTTCCTTGTGCTGGTTTGGGACTTCTGTGTTGAGTGCTGCTCTGTTCACTAGTGGTCACTTCTGGAGTGTGAGATAACCAGTTTTACAGTGCTTGCAGGCACTCATATGCAGGAAATCACCACTTGAATAGGGCAAGGTGACTGTTACCTAGCCTATTGCAAATTAGCAGTTCTGTAAAGTCCTCCAGGAAGACATAGATGGGCTTACCTTGGACATCACCAGTCTGAAACATCAGTCTTCTACTAGGCTGTGGTGAAGGATTTCAGCTGTCTTAGCTTGCTTTCACTGAGTAGCCTATTTTGTACTGATGTTGTAGCCCCTTGTGTTTGTGTGCTTTATTTGTCTAAAGTTCTATAGAGTACTGCCTTCCACCCTTCTCCCACTCTGCCCACTATGTGCACGCAGCGAAAAGAGACATGCAAAGGAAATACAGTGCTTTGTTTCTGCTTTAGTTCTACTTACTTAAACCCTTCCTCTTATAGTGCATTGTGAAAACTCCTCTGGGACTCTGACAGCATAATAATGCAAATAACTCTGTCATGTGACTAAGCTTCTCGTGCCGGATTCCAAAATACCAAGCCAAGATGTACAAGCCTTTCTATAGATGCCATAGGGAACCTCATGCTAGACTGCAGATGACTCTTCAGTTACCTGATGGGAATTGTTTGGGTCCTTATTAGCATTTTACAAAGATTACTGTTAAACTGACAGACCTTCTCCTGACCTTTCAGAGACAGAGTGCTCAGTCATTCATCAATGGCAACATTGTATATGGTGGTTCCTTTGAGAGTGTTTAAAAATGTCTCCCATATCACCATATGTAAACCTCTCCTTTTCAATAATCCAACACATCCTCAACCTTCATCTTTGTAGAGCAGGATACTTTGATATTTTGGCTATCAACAGGTAACACAGGCTGCTGCCTCCCCTACAAAGAACTATGTCAGAGACCTCCATTGACTTCAAAGGAAGAATTACCCATTGACTGGAGGAGCTCTTGCCAACCTTTGGCACTCATATGTGCACGACTGTGTGCATCTGTTAAGGTAAGCATAGGCACCTTTGCCAGATCTCCCAAAATGTAACCTGAATCAGCAGCCTGACTCGCAAGTGATTGCAACCAGGAGTTCTAATTTCTGAGATCATGGAAACTCCATCAGTAAACAGAGTGGGTTGAGCCAAGTTTAGATCAGGGTTTCTTCCATCTGTTCTCAGACAGGGATACAGATAGTGATTTGGGAGTTGTGCACTTCTGGCTGATATTTGTCACACCACACTGAAGTAAAAATTTCTTCAGCTTTACAGTGAACTCATTTTATGCCTCTTATGAACAGTGTCTATTTTGTTTTTTTATCATTTTATTGCAGTACCTGGGTGCTTTTTATGCCAAAATCCCTAATAGACTATGGGGATCAAAACTTATTTTAAAGTAGTGTTGGAAGACTATGGCTTTGATAAGACATTGAGACAGTGTGGGTTTGATGTGAAAGGTGTTTCAATTAGGTCTACTGAAAAGGACTGTTTCAAGGGAAACTGGCATGCTGCTGTATTACCGTTGCAATTATGGTATAATCCTGTGGTGGTTTTTACTTGATTCTTAATCAAGTCATTGATTTCTGTATTGTTTTGCATTCCTGACCTATTCAGGTGCACATCCACTGGCTCTCTTGGCTGAATAACTCAAGGGCATACTCAGCTGAATGTGGCATGTATGTGTGCTCTACTAACACACTTAAGTGTGCCGATAGGAATGAAGCATTTGTTTATGAACAGGATACAAACGTGTATATATATGCACACGGATGTGGGTGTATGTATATGCTGAACTGACAGTGCTCTTCTTGACTGTTAGTTCAGATGCACAGCATTCAGCCAGTAAACAGTGGCTTCTGAGAGCACTGAAAAATGAAACAGATGTACATACCTAGATATATCTAAGCTTACATACACCTCTCCCCCCCCCAACATTTTTTTCTCTCCGTACATTCTTGAAGAAGAGGGGTTTGTAATTTCCCTGTCCATCCAGTACCTTTACTATTACCTCAGCATAATCTGATGGATATTTGGGTCTACCAAGTGATTCAGTTAGCAGGAGACCAGAACAACGGGATCAGGCATCCATCTGATATAATGTTGCGCATTTCACAGAGCACACAGGCAATGAGCTATTTTCCCCAACGCAGCAGGATCCAAACAAGAGTTGCTATGACCACGGCTTCAAGCTTCTCCCCAGCCAACCCCGAACGAAAAATATATTTAGCCTTTTGTCATGGTGATTTTATAAGCGTGTCTCCAGCCATTTTTAGATCCGATTTACCACCTTTCTCCTGCCGGTTCCTTCGGTGCCGTCCCTCCTGCGCTCGGCTTCATCACCGCTTCACATTTACATGCCAGGCGTGCGTGCCAGTCTTCCGAGCGCACACCTCAGCTGATGCCAGCAGCCTGGCTGACAGCGCCGCTTTGTGCGGCGGCACCTATTGTTTCAGCCGCCAGGCCTGCGAGGGGGGGCCCGCGGTGTCATTGACTCATCTGGGGAAGCGTGGAGGGGGGGAAAGAGGCGAGCGCGGTTGCTTTATCCTGACGTGGCGGTGGGGCAGTTCTTCGCGGGCAGGTTAACTTCGAGCGGGAAATATTCGCTTCCTCACAGAGGAGGTGGATAACAGCGAGGGGGCGGCTCGCCCAGGTAAATGGGACGGGAACGGCCACGGGCAAGGCGTGGGTCGCCACCCGCCCCGAGGGCCTTGACAAAGGCGGGATGGCAGGTGGGTGGACGCGCGCGCCCCCCAACCGCCCTTCTCCCTGAGCGCGCCCGCGAGCGCGAGCGCGCGCCCGCCGCCCCGCACGCGAAGGCCGCCCCCGCCCGCGGCACTTTAAACGGTTTCCGCTCCGCCCCGCCCCTTTTTTTGCTCTCCCCTTCGCCAGTCGCCTTTGGCGCGCGCCCTGGCCGCGCCCCACTCCGCCAGGACGGCCAATCCCCGTCCGGCCTGTGCGCCCGGAGCGGTGGGAGCGAACCATTGCGCGGGAGCGTGGGAGGAGCCTGGAGCGGGAAGGGGCTGTTGGAGAGGCAACTGCGTCCTTTTATAGCTCGTCGCCGTGTCTGTGGTGGTTGCGTTGCTCTCGTTCTCCTTCCCGTTTTCCTCCCCCTCTTTCAGAGGGCCGTGGACCCGGCGGCTGGAGCCTCGGTTCTTCGCCGCCCTCCCCTTAGTTCCGCACATCTTTTTGGGGGAGCGGGAAGAGGGCGTAGGCTTGCCCGCACGCGCTCCTCCTCCCGTCCCGCCAACCGGTCCGCGCGCGGGGTGGGGCGGGGCCGGGACAGCGGTAGCTGCCAAGGTGTGCGCGCGCCGCCGTCCCCGCCGCCGCTGCTTCACCCGCCCCCTCCCGCGCCGGGCAGGGTCGGGCCGCTCCCCGCAGGCAGCCTGACGGGCGGAGCGAGGCACCCCGCGAGGTTAGAGGCAGTTCGGGCCACGCTTGCACTGCGACCCCCGCCCGCCCCGAAGCAGCATGAGGCGAAGGCAAGTGCGGTGGTGGGGGTCTCTCTGCCGCCCCCACCCCCTGGAGGGAGGGAAGGGGAGGGCGGGCAGGCGGGCTCCCGCGCGGCAGGTGGGGTGGCCGCTGCCCTGCGGCACGGGCCGGGGGAGGTGTCTCCTGTGGCGGGGGCGGGGGATCCGCTTCATCCCTTGGCATCGCCCGGGCAGCGGCCTGGCGCGGCGTCCCGGGTGCTGCAGCCGCGCGGGGGTCTCTGAGCGGCGGTGGGCCGGGCCGGGGGCCGTGCGGGCCCGCAGGGAGGGCGGTGTCTGGGGGTGGCACGGTACAGCCGCGAAACCCGATCCCCGGGGCGGCCCGCAGCTGGGCGGCTGGTCTCTGACCCGATTATACGGCTTGGCGCCGGGGAGGAACGAGGCAGTGGCGGCCGGGCGGGGACCCTCGAGAGCTCCCTCGTCTGGAGGGGGCAGCTTGGCGGAAGGTACCGGGGCACCCACGCCCCTTTGTCCCGGGAAGGGAAGAGGAGACGGCGGTGGCAGCCGCGCGGGGGGCGGGCGGAGGGGGCGCCCTGTGCTGCGGGGCGGGAGGCAGCGCTGCAGGGCTGGGTCCCGTCGGGGTGCCTGAGGGCGGGCTTCGCCGCCGGTGACCCCTGAGCCGGCTGCGTTGTACCACCGGTAAACTTTACAGAGGTGTCTACCACAGTGTCATAAAGTACTCGTCGTGCTTCCATCGTCAGAGAGCTTGCGACTAGTTCGCATGTACCGACTTCTTTATATATAGCCCTCTGCTTGTCTTGCACACCTAAGCCTTTTGCTATTCTAGATGTGTTCAGTACAAGGGATGTCCAGATTTCTAATCGTTTTGTCTCTTTTGCAATTTTTGTTGTTATGATACAGACTTAATGTCTGCAGGCTGTTGTCTAAGATGTGTTCAGGGTGTTAAAATAGTTAACAAAGCTATCTGCTTCTAAACATAGGGTTGCCTCTCATTATAATAAAAACCTACTTATGTATTCACTGTAAGAGCTTTATTCCACATTCTGAAGAAGTCAAATCTTACACAGTCATCCATTTAAGGTTAATGCTGTGGAGCAATCAACAATAACTTTTGTTGAGACGGAGGAATACTTGTCATGTCTTGCACTATAAAAATTGCCGCTTCTTTTGTTGGTTCTGTTACACTGCTTTGAAATGTCAACAAACTGAACAATCTGTGGGAAATGATTCATTATTTGAGTGCTGGGCTTAAGGCTGAAAATTAGGGTTCTTGGTTTTTCTGCACTTTGAATGTAGTGGCCTGTACTGGTGCAGAGGGGCTTATGGGAAGCTGGGCAAATAAATGGCCTCTTGTTGGACAGTCTGAATATACAAAAATTGACTTAGCTGCTAGGGCTCATTTTAGTTACAAACTTTGGAAGCCACAGGTTAACCTTTTTTTTTTTTTAAAAAAAAAAACCCACAACAGTAAACAAGTTTTCTATGTATACGTATACTTAAGAACTTGAAATAAACTTGATTTCCTAGTAGCTACACTTTAGAATCATAGAATTTTCAGGGTTGAAAGGGACCTTTAAGATCATCTAGTTCCAACCCTCCTGCCATGGGCAGAAACACCTCCCACTAGATCAAGTTTCTACATTTCTTTTAGAAAATGTGCTTATTCTACTTAATTTTCACTGTCACATTTTCAGCACTTGTGTTTGGCTTGTTTGTACTGTGGGGATGTGCTTGGGAACTTGCTGCATGGCAATTAACTTCTTTAATTGTGGAAATATTTCGGTTGGTGTAAGAGTGTGAAAGCTTACTTGCGCTAAACTAGATTTAGAGTTATATTGAAGTCAGCAGTGTCCCTTTAAACCAACTTCAGGTCCACCATACGTTTGTCTGCAGCAGAAAATAAAGAAGCCACTCTCCAGTTAAGAAAATGTTTGTCTTGCAACCTGCTAAAGTGCTCGTGTCCAAGAACACGGGTGGATATAACTAGATATACTAGTCTTATATTCATTCATATCTTAAAATACAATTTTAAGGTGTACCTAATAGCTAATTGGTGAAGTTGAAAATCCTTTAGTTCTTAAATTAGTGGACAGGGTAACTCTGAAATGTTAGAGGACAACCATTAAGATTTTTCTTTGAACAGTTATTTTAAAGTATTTGTGTGAAAAAATAACTGGTAGTTATTCTGAGTGAATGACATGTAACTGAATTTCAGTTTTCAATAAATTTGAATATAAATACTCTTTCTGACAAATCCTGTGGCTTAAAAAAGGTGAATATATTGCTGGGGTAAACCTAAACACAGCTGGTTGAGGTCAGGATGACTTTCTGTTGTAAGCTTTCTTGCCTTTCTGGGCTTCACATATCCTGCAGACATGCATCACATGTGAAATCTTAGTTATTTTGCAGGTGCAGGTCTCCTTTGGTAAAGACTACAGCACTGTTACTTCTCCATGAAAGAATCTGAGTTACTGTTGTACACGTAATGCAGAGCTGATGTCATGTTGTTTTAGAGAAGGCTGAAGCAGAATTGGTTCTCAGTTGGTTGTTCTCATCTTTAAGGATTTCAGAATTGTCAGTCACTTAAGTAAGTCTTGAATGGATTAGGGTTTGTGTGTGCTTTTTTTGTTGGTTTTTTTTTTTTTTCTGCTTTGCAAGCACTAGGACTGTCTTGCCAGTGTAAACTTAAGGGTAGTATTCAGGGTAGCTCTAGGCAAAAGTGAGAAGTAGAACTACCTGTGCTGTTGCTGTCTGTCCTTGGTAGAGAAAGAAAAAGTTTCAGTCTCTGTTCACTGTGTCACAGGACATTGCCTGTGAGAAAAACGAGACCCTGTACATGGACTTTCTTTGGTATTACATCTTTTGTGCTATTACTGTAGAGAAGGGTTAGGCAGCTGTAACAACAGGTTGGTCAAAACTTGTTTCTGCCTTGTGACTTCCAGCCCTGACGTTTTAGGAATCTGTTCTCTGCCAGCTGATCTACATCTTAACAGCCTGGGGTGGAAAAACCCTTTCATTTACAGCTGAGGCTGGGGCTACGCTCAAATCTTCTGTTAGTGTAGCTGTCAATCAGGAGGGGTATGGTCTGTTTTGTGTAAGGTCCTCGCACAGATACAGTTGTACAAGTAAAGCACATGTGCTCTTAGGGCTTGTCTTAACACTGTGGTTTGTTATTAATATATGGCTGTGAAACACAGCTTTGTCAGTGTACCGTGTGACTGTTTGAATACTGATATGCCAAGTGCAGATGTGATCCAGGAGGTTCTGTGGACGTATGCTATTACTGTAGCATATACTAATGATAATCTCATCTTTCATTTAAAAAAGGAGAAAAGGGGAAAGTTTCCACTGGTAGATCCAAGAAGTGGCTTTTTGCATGAGCTCCATCCAGGGGAGCCTGGCTTGCATTTTCTTAGGTCTCCCAGCAGCACTGAAACTTAGAACAGACCTTAGCCCTCCAAGCTAGCAGGGTGTAGCTGAGATGTCAGCTACAGAGGAAGTCTTCATAATTTGATCAATGGAACTAAAGCAGCAATAATGGTTGACCTGGTGTTCATGATGCTATTTGGAAACGATACGCAAAACAGGTACTGTTTATTTACTAGGAGGGGAGTCCAAAACAGTGGAGGCAGAGCAAGAGGTAATCTAGAATAGGAACATCAAAACCTCACCCTTTCCTTCTATTTTCTCCCTTTCCCTTCCTTAGCTGAATAACATCATCTGTTGTAACTAGACAAGAGAGATGGAGAAAGGGAAGAGAGCATTTGGGATAACCCAAGAATATACACTCTGAGGACTGAGATCTGCATGTGGACTGTGTTTGTGAATAGTATGGAAACATTTGGATTCTAACTGAGTGGGGCACGTAGTCACAGTTATTTGCTGTCTGTTTCTGCGGTCTCCTTCCAATTTTGAGGTAGCTGGATTAGGTAGTTGATAGGGCTCTAACATATTTTGCTTTCTTTGTGTAAACAGTAAATGGATATATATCCTAGCTCTTCTCGTTCTTCTGTCTATATTATATCTTGATTTGAAAAGGAACCGTGATGCTCTTAGGTACGGAGTGGCTTGTGATAGAAATTCAGAGCACACATATGGGAAATGAGTTGTGGAAAGGAAGGTTGCTCACCTCTGTGAGCAGCCTCTCTCCTAACACCTGTGCCCTCCACTTTTTCTTTTGAAGTTGAATCAAGTAGCAATTATTTGGCTTTTTAGCAAGAGGAACTGAAACATGATTTTCTTTCTTTTCTGAGGTATTGAAATTGCCTCAATTCAAAAGTATTCAGTGAGACTAAGAAAGGAAATGCAAGATCTGCTCTTTATTAACAGGAGTAAGTTAACAATGGAAATATTTCAATTTCAGGAAAGAGGAACTTATTTTGTCCCACATTTCTTGGGAGGTTCATGACTTTTCTGCTAAAGGTGTGCAGTAGCAGGCTAGCTTCTTGCTGGACAGAAATCGGATTGCTCCAATAGAGATCAATTGTTCTGCAGCTGTTGTTTTTGCAACAGACAACAGGAGAAAGTACAGTTCATTTTTGAGAAGAGGCACTGAAGAAAACTATGGAAATTGTGAGGAAACCCTTTTAGTACATTCCTGTCTCTTTCAGCCTGTCATCTCTGCCTTCTCCCCAGATCTTTATCTGGGTTATATGTTAACCTTTTTCATTCTTTCTCTATGACATCTTTGAGATACGATCCTTTGTGTCTAGCCATATGGTTAAAAGTAGTCTAGGCTGCCCTCACTTTTTGTCTGGATTTCTTTTTGAAGCTCAGCTGTTCAAAATAATGACCATTTTTACTGAAAGTGCTTCGTTTTGTGTTTGGTTTTGTTTGTTTGTTTTGGGTTTTTTGGTTTTTTTTTTTCTCTGCCATTAAGACTTCTAGCAGTTAAAGGGTCTATGTGGTCCTTCAGTTACAGACACAAGCTGATTTTCTTCTTGATTCTTTTTGACTGTCATCTAGAGTGACTCTGGAGAATTTGACATATAGTCCCATTTGTTAATGGTGCTAACTTTTAGACATTTATTAAGCCTTGTTTTGGTCTTTCTTTACCTTGATCATCCTGTAAGACGAGTGGGAGATGGATGCTTTTCATCCATCTTGAAGAAGAATCTGAAGAACATATACAGAGCTACTTCGTCTTCTGCCTTCAGAACTTCAGAGACACTCTTAATGCCCTCTTCTGCCATGAGCTGACTGAACCAGAACAGCCTGGCAGTGGACTAAGTAGGCCACTGCTTATCTTTGGGTGGTGGTGGGTTGTTTTTTTTTTTTCTTCTGTTCTCTCTTCTTTTTTCAGATTCTCTTATCCACCAATCATCTCAACCCTTGAGTTGGAATTTGTGCGTGCAAGAGGTGTGTTTCCTTGTTCTGTTTCTGTGTAGCATATTACATACTGGAGTTCTGGTTTAGATGGGTGATCTCAAATATTATTGTAGATTACAAAACAAAGGTAAAGTCTTTCAGTTTTCTGTACTGATGGTTTTCAGCATCAGTCCATGAATATTCATTTAATGGCGTGGATCTTTTGTTGTGTTTATCTGCCAGTTGTACAGATTAGTTAAAATCTGGGAAATAACCCTCTTATTGCATCAACTTCCTCTTTGGCCAGCAGGAATAGAGTTCTGTATTACTGCTTTCTGCCCTGGTGTTTGGAAATAATTCCTCTGAATCTGCAGTGCTTTGAAGTGAGGCAAGGCTTGCTGGGAGCTGGTGTGGTTGAGGAAAGAGGGCATTTCAGTGTGTTGAAGGTTTTAATAAATCTCTCCCTTTCCAACTTTACTTTGTTATGTCCTTTATCATCTCAGCTGCAAGATGCTTTGGAATGAACTTTGAATGACATGTCTGAGGAAGTGTCAGGCTATTATCTTTGATTCTTCTAAATAACTTTAGTTCAAAAGTGATGACTTGGTGGATCATGTAACTTTTATAGTGTCCTCCCTTTAAATTACAAAGATCTCTCTCCTCTGAGTCTGTGGGGAGATTTCTCTCTGGAAGTTAAAGTGTAGGCAGAACAACAGCATTTTTGTGGGATTGTATCTTGTTATCTCTACCATGCAAGTAAAAGTGCATGTGGCCACGTGAGTCCTATCTAAAATTTCTATCTCTTTATGGCCTTGGTGGAACTGCCTTGGTTTAAGTGGATGGTTGGGAGGCCCTTCTTGCACTTCTCTTTATAATTCTAACTATGCTATGTATACTTACACAGCTGGTAAAAAGGGCTTTCCTTGTCAGGTCCTGTGAAAACGATAGTGAGATACTGTATCTTGTAGTTACTTGCACCATATAACACTGGCTTACATTTTTCCAGGGTTCATTAAAGAAATTAATCTCAGGGCAAGAAGAAACCAAATTCATCTTGAGCCCAGCTAAGAAGCACAGAACCAATTGGTATCTGCCTAGTGATATCCATCTAATAGACTACCCTGGATCTGGTGTTGAGAAGTGTCCTCCAATACTTGTAACGTCATGGTTATGTGACTGAAGAAGCAAAGGGGAGGACAGTAGAATCTCTCATCTCTTTTGTGTAGTGATCTGCACAGAAACAAGGAATGGAGGCACATATTTGCCAAGGAGTCTTGCTTAAATCCAAAAATGTTTCACTCATCCTTTTTTTTATAGGAGAAGGTTATTTCTTTAATAACAGTCTGTGTACATTGTGAATGGTACTCCATCTGCTACGAACAGGGTTCTGCTCAGTTTGAGAACAAAAAGCCAGATTATACTGTGTCAGGAAGGATAAAGTTTTGGGGAGTGTGGCATGCTTTTGATGATTCACTTAGTCATGGAAAATCACTCATTCAGAATTCTCTAGATGCTGTGCCTCTTTCTGCATTGATTATAAAGAAAGACTGGTTTGTAGTCAGCATTTGTGTATAGTTTTCTTGGTGAGTCTAGGAAGGCTGGTACCTCGCACCTGGTATTTAAAGTTTCTTCTAGATCTTGTCATTTGTTTTACTGCTCATTAATGGAAGTTAAACATCTTGTGAACTTTTCATGGAGAATAGAACTGTCTTCACATCCAGGAAATACAGGAAAAGGCTGCATGTCAGTGGTACCTGGTCAGTACAATAAGAGAGGAGTTTGGACATGTGAAAATGTCCTGTTATCTAGGAGGTGACAGCATCAGTAGCAGATCTCCTCTAATAATTCTCAATGGTGATGGTATTCTGTGTTCCTTCAGGGAGGAAAGGCAGATGGGCTACAGTTGAGCCCTCTATTGGATGTTTTTCCTTTTGCATTACATATATATGTAACATAGATAACATATGTATGTAACATAAATATGTTCTTGTGAGAGGTCTATATTTGTGCCATCTGGGAACCTTTGCTTGGAATAATGAGTTTGCATTCAGGGCAGAAGTCTCAGGGACATCTTCCCTCCTCTTCATCTCCAATCAATGTGGTGAGGCTTCATGAAGTTTAGTTGACTTCCTTCTGTCCCTCAGACACCTCTCTGCACTCATACCGCACTTGCTCCCATTCCCCTGGTCTCATATCCTGCTCACACAGTAAGTGGAACTGAAATAAGAAGAGGGATAGGGTACTCCAGGTGGTCAAGTTATATGCTGAAACAATTCTACAGTCTGCTGATATAATCCTTTATACAGTTGTGGTCATGAGTGTATTCACAGTGTGAGTCTCCTGATCTCTCTAGCGCAAGAGAAAGATCTTTGAGTATGCTGCCTGTGCAATATGTAGCCCCTCTCCGATCTCCTTCAGGTCTCCTTTTTTGGTTTTTGATTGTACTTGTCCTTTGTCTCTTTTTGCATTCTTCCTACCCAAGATGCAGAACCTTCTTCTGGCTAGGGTTAGACTGAACTTCAATAGCACTGGGGAGGGAGCAAGCCTCGCATCCCAGCAACAATGGACTGTGTTCCTGGTATCTTACCCCTGTACCTCAGGGCATGGTGCCATTGGGAAACTGGCTTTTTGGGTGCTTTCAGAGAGCAGACTGTGCCGTTTGGGTTTGTTACTTAGTGTTCCTTCTGATTTCCACCTCCTTCATGTTTTCCCTTCTGTAATCCACCGCTTTTTTTTCTGTTTCATGTTTACCGTGGGCATTTCTCTTTTGCTTCCTGGCTGTTTATTGTCTTACCCTTCTTTGGTGCATGGAGGAGAAACCAGTCAATTTAGTTAGCATAACCCTAAGCCTGTTCTTAAGAGGGGGAGCCAGTAGGAACATAGGATGTGGCCAAAGCATGTCTTGTAGATTAGATTAGCTGTACAGTTTGCTGTATTATTTTCTTGGAGGGGAATTGGTTAATGTTAATTTAGAAATTGTGAAGTCTCAACTTCTATCTAAACCACCTAAATTGCTTGAAGAGTGTCACTTGAGATGTATGCTTCCTTTGTAGGACAATTTTTCTGCTGATGTGCCCTTTTGTGGACAATTGTCTAGATGTCTCATCAGTCTGGAGAGGCTTGTTTTTAGTGCTGTGTGCTCCCTGGAGAGTTTATTTTTAAGTAGTTACTGAAGCAACAGTCTTCTAAAATGCTGCAGTGCTGGGATAGAAGGAATTAGTGTTAGTAATCATCTAAAAGGGCAGATTGAAAAAAACCGTATTTGTCTCTTATGTTCTCTAAGATGGATGAAAACTTCTAGAATACGAATTGTTTACTTACTGTTTCTTCCTCAAAACCCCTCTGCTATAGTTTAAATTGTGCACATTACCAAACTGAAATATTGTCCAAAGCAAAGAACTGTTGGGCACTGTTCTTCACTCTCTGCTATTAGATGACTTATTTTCACCTGTATGAATTTTCAGCTGCTGTGTTAAGATGAGCTGTGTCTTAAGATAGTCACCTTAGAACTGTAGAACCCATGGAGCAATAATGTTCTATTACACAAGCAAAATTACTTTTGCAAGGAGAAGCATTTTGTATGTCTTCCTTCTTTGTGCCAGAAACTTGGGCACTTGACTATTTATCCTCTGCCAGAAAATTTCAAAGAAAATGTTTTTCAGGAGGTCAGGTTTCCTTATTGCATTGTGCTCCACAGCATTGTAGCAGTACTACTTTATATAATTTTCTTTCTCAATGTAAAGGCATCAGATGAGTTTATATCAGTGCAACAACAACACTTAATAAAGTTACTGTCTTTATTTTAAATTATATGCCACTGAGAAATCAAATGATTAATCAAATATTGCAGATTGTCACTTACAAATATAAGGGGTTGTCTCATTTCTTTGCTGCACTATTCCTGTACTCTTCAGCTATCACAAAAGGCCCTTTGTTCATTTGACTTTTAAACCATGCTTACTTTATGCCTCATCAAGCTCTCAACAAGCTCAAGGTTTATAATATCAAAATTATGGATCTCCAAGGGTGAGAGAAGTTAACAGGTTCATGAAGCTACAGGGATCACTCAGCATACAGGAAAACATCCCAGGCAGTCAGCGTGGTTTTGATGGTAGAGGACAGTGGTGGTAAATTTTTTATTATTCATTCATGCAAACCATAATGATAACTTTAACAGGCCTGATGTTTTCTCACAGTCAGTCTCTGCTGGTGAGTTCAGCTATTGGGCATAGTACTTTGGTTCCAGACTTGTAAGAAGGGGGAGTTTAGAAACATGGAGTACAACAAAGCTGAAAGAGAAGATAGTGAAAAGAAAGGGCAGGATGTCTAAGTTAAAGATGCATAGGTCAGACTTGACCCAAGAGGCCAGTGCCTGCTGCATGGTAGGTGGTCATGGTTGTTCCTTTTCCTGTTGGTGTCACAACAGAGGTGGATCTTGTAGGCAAGACTCTGAAATGGACTGGGCATAAAGTGCTGCAAGATTAACACGGTAAATTATGATGTGTTAATTTCTTCTATTGGATTTGAGGATGAATTGCCTTTCAATGCTGTGCTAATTATGGCCGTTGAGGAAATGATTGTTCCTTTTAACAGCTGTGTTAGCTTGAGCTAGGTTGACTTACTAGAATTGGGCTTCATTTGCTACTATGTCAATTGCAAATGCTCAGTTTTAATTCCTATGACTTGATTGAATGGAGTGCTTTAACACCTAATAGAAGAATGGGAGCAGCTTTCAGCCTGTCTGTAAAGTCACACACTTTGGCTTGTATTTAGAAAAGTTTCTTTGCAGTGGTATGGATTAGAAGATTTTTTTTCAGTAGTTTTAATTAAATACTAGGATGTGTAACACAATCATGACATTTAGTGTTAGTTTACACCACACATTGCACAATTTTACTGGGTTTGCTGCTTTTTTCATTGTGTAGCGTCCAATATGGAGGCCAATATCCTTAAGTATTAGAGAATCTGAGAGCAAGTTAATTGTGTGATTGTGTTCTCAAATACAATAATGGCTTACAATATATATATTTTTTCAGTTACTAAAAACTTTATTATCCTGGTTCTTCAAGTAACGATGCAAAAGGTATTAGTGTTCCCATTTGATGGGATAGCTCCTGCTGTGTAAAATACAAGTTGCTGTGAAACTGGAGTTTGTGCCTCAGGCACAGCAAATGTGTGTCTGTAGAGTTTCACTTGTGACAGCAAAATCTCTAGGTGGCAATAACAGGGTCATAGGTGTGAGATTAACTTGCATACAGCAGTCCTTGTTTTAGAAAGGAATGTTTGGCAGGCTTTTTATAACCTGATAGTATTCAGGTATTGCATAAAAAGTCTCCTTTCTGTGATCTTAAAAATGGAGATAGCCACCCCTCAAAATGGGATGGGGTGACCAGGTTTTTTTGTATGTTCTAATTTGTGATAACTTACTAGAGCATTGAGCCTGAGCAGCAGCCTGTTGCTGGTATGTGTCCTCACCTGCAGGATCTAGTTGTTATCTCTTAAAATGGTTATGGAAGGCTAGTGGTAGAAATGAGCTGTAAGCTTCTCTCCCAGGCAAAATCCTGACTGTAAGGAGTTAAAACTTAGAGAGGAATGAACTGAGGTCAGCAGCACAAATTGTCAGTAAATTTTCTTAGTATACAGACTCCATTCTTTCACTCATTATTTGCTCCACTTACTCTTCCCCTTCCTACACACACAAACAAGCATGCATGCAATTTTTCTGTCTTTATTCTCTTTTGCCCTAGTTAACACCTTCCAATGACCACTTGCTGTGACCGCCTCTGGCTAAGGAAGTTGTAGATGGTAGATTTACTGTGTAGAAGCCACCTTTAATTTGGGATGGATACATATGTTAAGCTTAGAAGATGCAAGGCAGTTTTCCAACTGCTCCTGTGAGTCTGCTTGCTCTGAGCACTGCAGTGGCTGCACAGAGTGCAGCACGCAGGAAGAAGAACGCTGTTCAGCCATACATAGAAGAGCTAAGAGCTGTTGCCCCCCTTTTTCCCACCTTGGTGTCAGGCTGTGAGCTCCTGGGTGAGTGAACATCTGGTATGTGGCATGCGTTGTTCTAAGATTGGTGGGGAAATCCATTAAATAGCTGTGTTGTTATTCAGGATTTGGGAAAATGTAGGACAAAGCATTGGTTAATGCCAGTGTCTGCAAAACATAGCAGGTTTTAATGCTTGTTCTTGGACATGGTGCTACAAAAAGAGAAAAGGCTTTTAAGGGACCTGTATCTGAGGATCCACAGAAACCAACTAGAGAGAAAAGTAGAATATGGGGGTTGAGTGACCTTGAAAGTGTGCTTCCTATTTAATCCCTGTGTAACTGATATTTAGGAAAAAAAATTCTGGGAGACTCTTTTGTTAGAAGGTAGCAATTTAAATGTCCTGCATGTGTTCAGAGATCCAGTTTACTTTTTCAGTGAAATTGTAGTATCTGCTCATTGTCACCTTTGTATGTGATCTTGTAATTGGTGCTATTGCCAGGCTCCTCAAAGATGTGCTGAAGCTCTTTGTGGGTATCAGATTGACTTTCAAAAGCTGCACAGACAGGATGGAATAGCTGCTTAACAGGTGTACTGTAGCATGGCAACTATTGAGACGACAACATATGTATAGTTGTAAATATATACTTTTGGGTTGGGGGAGGCTTTGGTTCAGTACCGCTTGGCTATCTACAGTCCAGTAATTCTTGCCTGCTGTTGGGAATGCAGCCTCTGTGTTCCTTCCCTTACCCGTAGGGCACTGTTGTCTGCTTCATTCTTCTGAGATATTAATGCTTTCTATTGTGTTTTCTTAAATAAAAAGGCAGCTGTAGAAACAAACAAAATTCCTTGCTTTCTCGACTTGTGCTTTTCACTTATAAAAATTATTTTCCTTTCCCTAGTATGGCAGCATTATTAAAACCAGGACTTTTCTCAGCTGAACTCTGCTATTGCAGGGCCAGTGGGATAAAGCTAATAGAGTACTTGCTATGAGGGTTGTTTCACTTCTGCCTGTATCAACTGATAAATAAAAATTATCAACTTTATATAAAAATTACCTCTTCCTGTATGTGACATTATAGTATCTATACCGGCAAAATAAATGCTAGTTGCTAGTTCTTAATTTTTACTGAATCTGTGAAAACCTCAAGGCTTCTAATACTTAAATAAATTATTGCATTTTCCTGTTAATTTGCAATTAGGAACAGTTTGGTAAAATCGCTAGAATGCTAAAAAAATGTTTTTAAAATTTTTTATTATTATTTGATTAAAGATAGTTTTCGGGTTGATATTCTGTGATATTCTTGGTACTGCTTTTGAGATGGTACTACACTTTTGACTTGGTACTACACTGAGATGTAGACATGTAGACCTGTAGTTCAACTGAATCAGGACAGTTTTTTTACTCAAGCGTGGCCTCATGATGGTGCTTCTGTGTTTTTAAAAAAAAAACAACAAAAAAAACGTAGGGGCAGACTGAATATCGGGGCTTTTTTGTGTAGTGGTTGGGTGGAATTGACTTAAACCGTCACTGTACCTTGGAGAGTGAAAAGAGGTGATTTGTTGTAAAGCTTAAAAATACACAGCCTTTTTCAGGGATGGAGTTTTTTTGCCTCTGCAGAGATGTGAAATAAGACACCCTGCCTGCTCTCAGGACTGTAAACCAGCTGTAGTCACCCTGCCTGCTTTGAGGACTGTAAGCCAGCTGTAGTCTTTTTTGCTAGTGAAAAATCAGAGGTCCTAACATTGATGGATCTGAATGTTACTGAGCTACACAAAGCCTAAAAGAGAAATTGAAAGGAAGTAAAACAGGACAGGAAGGTCCCAACTGTCTTTCATGTTTCACAGAACTTGCACACAAACCAGGGTGGAGTATGCAGGGAAATGATATGGATAGTTGCTTTTCTTTCTCCTGCACTTTGCTCTCTAGTTTAGATAGACATTTGCAGCATTGCAGGATTTCTGTGTAGCCTGTTCTTAACTAGGAAAGTAGTGTTAGCTTTTAAACCACTGGAAATGCAATTGATCTAATGTTACACTGAAGTTCCTTCATCTTTAGCAACTCAGACCATTATACAAGAGGGATGAAAGTCTGTATCCCTTCAGTTTTTGAATGGGAGGTAAAAGAAATGCAGTATTATCATTTTGTAGTTGACCTTCATACACATAGACACAGCTAGAGGAATGTTGGTCTCTTCCTGTTCCTGGGATCCTAGGTTGAGGGAACTTTATACTGTCTTGCATATGTGATATACGTGCTTGTGGGCATGAATATAAACCAATGAATATTTATGTGTATACTAATGAAGCTCTACATCTGTTTTTATATATGCATATGGGTATGGATTTGCAAGATACCAGTGTGGGTGTGAATAGATGCAGGCCTGGGAAAACTGTGATAGCTTGTAACTCTGCCACTTGGCTCATACAGTGTGTACAAATGCATACTTGCAGAACAGTACTAAAAAGCAAAATAAAATTTTCTGCCTTCTCTTCCCTTTCTAAAAGGGTAATGAACCCTGGAGCTGTGTGGTTTTAAGCAGTTACCACTTGCTGTAAGTCTTAAAAAAAACCTCCTACTTCCTGTGTTTGACTTTTTGAATGGGAACCACTGTTGTATGAGTTTGTTTACATCTCAAAGTAGGCAGTCCGAGTAATGCCATAGATGGGAAAGTGAATGGCTCTAGAGTGAACCTAACAACCCTTTTTAATATACTCTGCAATTTAAAATTTGAGTGGCTGGTGGTGAACTTGGCAGTTTCATTGGGCTGCATGTTGGGAATTATTTTTAGGGAAGCAGTGCACATGTTCTGTGGCAGAAGTGCTCCCTCCGTCTATGTGGTCTTTTAGAGACTGGGTTTTCATAGTTACATTATGAAATGCTAAGAGTTGGGGGTTAGTTACAAGAATGCTTCTGTAATAGTGAATTTAATTTACTTACCTACAATGTTATTGAAGACCCTTCTTGACACCTGTAGTATTTTGGAAATTAGCATCATACCATTCTGTGGTCCTTATGAAACCACTTCTCCTTTAACAAAATTATGTTGTAGCAAGAGCCTCAGTATTTGGTTCTGAAATAATTGTGTTGGTGCAACTGCCATTCTGATTTAAATGTTGAGAGTCTTTGTTCACATGATGGAACAGAGACTCAGGTGAAGTCTGTGATTTTATGACAGAGTCATGGTAAATTAAATCAGAATACGCAGTTTTGCTCTCTTATTGACTCTTTCTTAGTAGTCTTGTTTTTAAAAAGTGTCCGACCTTTTCAAAGGACTGACATAGTGAAGGCAAACTGTCTCGCTTTTAACATTCATAATATCTTTTTTAAACTGTTGTTTCTATTCTGTCATTTTTGTCTTAACCTTCCTATTGTTTGTACTTCTGACTCTACCTCTGAACCTTTTTATTCATCAGGCCAGCCCTGAGTTATTAATTAACCCCTTTTAAAATTTTTTAATTAAGTGCTGTTTTTCAGAAAACCAAAGAAGAAATATTCCTGTCTTTAGTAACTATTCATTGGCATTATCAATATAATTCATATGGACCTTGAGTGGGCTGTATTGGGATTCTTCCCTGCAAATGTCCCAACTACTGCTTTTTAAAGAAGGTTATTAGCTGTATGCGTAATCAGTGCCTGAACTCCATATAGATTTGCAGGTCTCCTCAGCTGTAATAAGCTGTATAGGGGTTTTTGGTACAATATGTGTCCTGGCAGCAGTCATACCTGCTGGCTTCTTAAGGTATCTCATTAAAGCAGATAAAAAAACCCTTGAGACAGGGAAGACCAGTGCTTTAATAGATCCATGCAGTGGAAATTAGAGAATTAATAGGCAGTCCAGTGACAGGAATTTCAGACTTCAACTGAATTTGCGTTGATATTTGAGGATTAATACGCACATATCAACCCTTTTTACAAGACAGTGAGTGATCCTGTCTTTCATATTGCAATATGTAGCATTCTGCTTCTGGTATGAGACAATGTGTGCTGCATCTAGTTATGATGTTTTCCAATAAGTGGATTTCCTTTCTTGAAATCACTGTGCCCTAGGATATACTTTTTAAATATTACCCAGTATGATTCCAGATGCTTTCTTCCCTGTTTGTTCCTTTGTGCCTTTTTTTTTTTTTTTTCCTGGTCATACTGAGTTATTTGCTTGCAAATTAATTTATGGAGATTACTTCCGTAAGTTGTTAGGTAGCATCTCTCTAGACTGTCAGATGTATTTTCTTGTTTTATTTAGGAGCATAAGGGACAAATGTGAAGATGTGCAGTTTGCCAGCTGAAGGAAGTGTGTATGGTAGCTTTTTTTTTGGCTTAGTTTTTACTTTTTAAAACATTTAAATGAGCAAATGACTTACTCCTTTTCCTGATCTAATGCTTTGACAGTCTCATCTGAGATATATTTCACAGATTCTGAGTAGGGTTTTTTGAATGGCTGACTTGCTGGATATGAATGCACAACTTGGGCTTCTTTGTTGGTAAACAACAATGGTAAAAACAATAGTACTAATAAAATTCTGTGCCCTTGCTGCTGTAAACTGTGGGGTTTTTGTAAGTTTTCCTCTCAAGACAGAAATGCCTTCCATTTCTTGGCAGCTAGAAGAGAGGCCACAAATCTAAGCTGGAACTTCTAATTCTTGACAGGTGGTATTTGTTCAGGGATTGAGCTATGTTTTCAGCCTTCATATGTACTCTGTATCTCTTGTTAAGGGGAAGTGAAAGGCAATTGTTTTTTGCTCTGTGTAGTAGTAGCAAGAATCTATTCTCTCTGTTCCTTTGATGTAGGCTCTCTGACACGGCAGTGTTACAGAAGTCTCTGAGCCCGGGAATCATTCCAGGTAGAATCTGTGGGCAATGGTATCTTCCCTATTCCTCTTGAGGATCAGTTTCAGCATATACTGCATTTATAGTTCTCTTTCCCAGTGGCCTTTCTTACCTGTTTTCAGGTGATCCATTGAAGCACTTTTGGGACCCTAGGCAGATGTCAGCTTTGTGCTTCTCCTCTCTTTCTGGTATCTATTATGAGCTGTGAATTCTGTACGTTCAACAACAAAAAAAAGATCCATGATCAGAAAACTCCAAGGCTCTCACACCAGGGAAATGAAAAGGAAAAGCCACACCATAACCATTTAAGTGCTAGACAGCTTCCTTTCTGTGGAACGGTTATCAGAGAGCAAGAGAATCATTTACTTTGTGCTTTTTCTGTAGGTGACAATTTTATGACAGGGCAAAACAGTTCAGACCTGGGCTGCGAGAGTAGAGGGCTGCACTTAGTCCTTAGTGAAACAGCTTTACCGTAAGAGGTTTTATTATCATAGCTGAAAATTTCCTCTGCCTTTCTGTGCAAAAGAGGCTACTTGGAAAATTCTTAGTGTTTATAGTGTGTTCACATTTTATGTGTTTTGACTGAAAAAAGCAAGATATTTCCATTTCCCGCTACTGTCGTATAGACTCTAAAGCAGCAATATTAATTTCTTGCAGTCTGCATTAGTAAAGAGTTGAGTTGTTTTTCACATGCTTGTGTATGTGCAGCAACAGTTACAGTTTGAATTTAAATCACTTTACTCTTTTCCAGGCTTATGCTCACTATTGTGTTATGGGTAAGCAGTGGAGATAAGTTTGGTACAGGGAATGCACTTGAATGTTGCGTTTCCTTGAAAATGCTCTCTTCCTTACAGGTTTCAAGTAATGTTTATGCTAACAGAGCAAGTGAAATTTTGATTTTAGTTTGCCAGCTTGACAATGTGTCATGTTCAGCATTTCTGTTGCTGGTTTTCTTTTGTGGTCAAAAGGTGTTTATAAACATTACTAGAACAAGAGAACAAGCTGGATTTGAAGGAATCTAGTAGGTATTAGGGCGTGCATGCCAGTTCTGAGAGCTTCTCGCAGACTGTTGTTGCAGTGTGGTTTGTAGAAACAAGATGTTCTTTTCTGCTTGTGAACTTCAGGCTTTACAGCTGGGGAGAGCTTTTCATCTCACAGTCCTGCAGTTACTGCAGTGTTGTTTGGATCTCCTATGACATATAAGCTGAGGCACCAAGTAATCATGTTTGGCTTGGTGAGGTAACTGTGCCCCTTGGCTAAAGACAGGCCTTGTTGACATTAGCCCAGTTCTGACATGCATGCCCTATCATAGTGTCTTTTTAAAAGCAGTTTTAACTATTTTGGCAATAATGTGTGATATAAATCCTGTCAAAAGAAAACTTGTTTAAAAATAAGAGAAATAGGTAAATGTTTCAAGCTTGCATTAAATGCTTTGTTTTGAATGGGATGGGGGAAGAATAAGTGAGTCCTAAAGAAAACTTCGATATGCCTAATTCTCTGTAGCTATCCCCCTAAATGTGAAGGGGACAATTCCTTTTTGTTGGTTGCAGTGAAGTGTAGAAATGCTGCTTCTTGCTGACTATGCAAGTCAAACCCTTCCCCATTCTGTTCCCAAGGAATGCTTTAATGTTTGTGGTGTTGTCTTAGATGCTAGGGCTATCTGCTTTACTGGGCCACAGCCCATAAACCAAAGCAGCTGCTTTGCCTCTTGCTCTCTTTGCCTTTCTTCTCTCATGCTAAGAAAGCTCCATGTTTTGAGGACCTCAAAGCATTCTGTGGGAGGAAGATAACTATAGAGTTGATGTTTTTAGGAGAGGTCTTGGCTCTATCACTAGCTGCTGTCAGCTGGCCCTGGACTTTGTTATAGGACTGATAGTGTTCTTGAAAAGCCAGATCTTTGTGTCCTTGTGTTGAAGTGCTACAGAGTGTGTAGAGTGTATTTGTGCATGCATATTCTTCCCTTGAGTAGGGCACCATTTAACTGTTCCAGTGAATTTATAGTTGTATTGAGAAGATCTGTGTTGGCACCCATAGGTAAAAGAATGGAAGGTTGATAGCATAGACTGAGGCAGATAGGAGGTATGCAGAATGGAAAAATTTGGCCAAGGATGTTTTTTCGTTTGGGATTTGTGGCAAATGTCTGCTTATAACTTGGTTATTCTTACTGTGTAGAAGGTTTCTGACAATGTGGGTGGAACCAGTTCTCACACAGATATATTGATGTCATCCTAAATCCTGAGGATGTAATATTCTATACTCCTTCTAGATATGTTCCCAGTCTCTCTCTCTCTAGAATTAGGCACAGTCCCAGCAGGAACAGCTGCCTTTCTGTGGCAAAGCATAGTTCTTGTTGGACTTTATAGAGGGCTTACAGAAAACAGGATTGAAATTGTGGTGAGATTTGGTGGGATTTAGGTGTGCAGATACTTTAGGGTCTCCTGAAAATACCAACTTTATAGGCCTGTCTCAAAAAACTGTTAGGTGAGAGCTGCATTTTGGGAAAACTGAGTAAAAACTGTGGTTCTTGTGGCTACTTCTGAGTTAAGTACTACAAAACCATGGTATCAGTTTTTAAAACAGAGACTGTGTTGTAACACCATCACATCATTCAGTATCTGTCCAAGTGTGATTAGTGTAATTTGAAACATATAGCTCATGACTGGTAATGTTCATGGAATAAGTTGGAAAATCCAAGGGTAAACTTGAAGTGACGCTGAACTGTATTGGGAGCTTGGTTGGTCTCTCTTTGTAAGACTTCACAAATAAATTTAGCAGATGCACAGCATAGGCTATTGGGTCTTAAAGAACTATTAATAGTAGAGTCCATTCATCAACTATTTAAGTATTTTCTTGTGTAGTAAGAGCCTGTTAATATACAATTATAGACATCTTGATGAAGTTTCATAGGATGGAAGATGAAATTTCCCCTTGGAAACAGCCTGCTAGCTGCTAATTCTGTATGTTCTTGATATAAAACTACCCTAGTGACTTAATCAAGCAAATTTGCAAATACCTTATCTACTTACTGCCAAGGCAACTTCTGATCCCATCCCTGCTCTTGTT
Organism: Heliangelus exortis; assembly: GCF_036169615.1. NCBI lineage: Eukaryota > Metazoa > Chordata > Aves > Apodiformes > Trochilidae > Heliangelus > Heliangelus exortis. The sequence continues at coordinate 133,814,382 of NC_092422.1, forward strand.
GACTCCAGCTAACAGTTTCTTGAAGACTGCAATTAGTTGCTTGGTGGCCCTGGAGAGAGACTGTTTAATGACTTCTGTGCTTAACTGCAGGAAGAGTGAATTATTGAATTCCCAGTCTTCCCTTGTCTTAAAGCAGATGGAAGCATGGAAAAGACTATTGATTTAATATTCTTCCACTTGGGCTGTTAAGATAAGCCAGGGTTTCATCTTTCTATAAAGATATTATCAGTGTTACTTCTACCACTTTATCAGGTAAAGTAGCCTCTTAAATCACCCCATGTCACATTTATTTAGTACTTTTGGTAAAGCCTTCTTTCGGAATTGAGAAAGCTGCTGTAAAAACACTTTCAAGGTCAGGGCACAGTGTAAATGTTGTGTGGGAGAACAACAGGTTTGCTGGATATTCATAGAGTGATTTCTAAGTGCTTATGATGCTTCCTGATTGTGAGAACTGTTAGTTGCATGTGTTCATGAAGAGCTGGGGGAGCTGGGGAGAGTAGCTGTGCTGTGCAAAGAAGCTTATTCACAGCATCACCAAGAAAGGACAGCAGGTGTATACCAAAGATCTCACTGGGGCAAGTTGCCATGGGGAGCTGTTGATGCTTCCTCCCTCAAAGGCCAGGTAGGATGGGGCTTTGACCAACCTGGTCTAGTGAAAAGTGTCCCTGCCCATGCAGGAGGGGTGGAACTAGATGATCTTTTAAGGTCCCTTCCAGCCCAAACTATTCTGTGATTCTGTGATCTTCTAGAAGAGCTTGGGTAAGTCTGCTCAGCACTGGCGTATTTTCCTTTCCAGTTGGAGCTGGACTCAGGCTGATGTAGGGATTGCCTATAGATCTAGCTTTTCCTTTCCTGTCTAGATCAGGGAGGTATACAGTTAGCATTTAATTTAACAAAGGAGATATATTCAGTGTGTGTTTGTGCTAGGGCCAAAGACTTTGTTAGAAATCTCTTGATTTCTTTGGCCAAGCAATGGCTAAAGATCTCCAAGTTCATGTGAAAATGTGGGCTCTTTAAGCAGGCTAAAACAGAAAACGGGATAATGCATTTTTCTTAACGTACTACTCCAATGTTTGTCAGTGTTCTTTTAGTCTTACAGAGCTTGGTAGTCACTGCTGGTACAAAGATTTCTAAGTCATGTCAACTCTCTTTTTGAAGAAATTGATTTTTAATTGATTTTTCTAGATAAGTGTGTTAACTTCAACTTTAAGGTGGTTCAGAAGTTTGGCCTTCTGTAGTCATGGTTTGAGTGTGCTAGAATGGAAAGGAACAAGCTAAAATTAGTCAGTCTTTGGGTTGATTGAAAATGTATGCAAAACTAAAAAGTTTTTTCCAACTCTGATATGGTTAATCTAGAATTTCTCTACTGTTGCATGGAGATACTGTACTAGAGAACATGCTGAGCCATAAATATAAATACTTTTGATGGCAGCAGTCCGAAGTGGCTTCTTAAAATCTTGTGGTAGAGCTGTTGCCTTTCAGCTTAGCTCCTTCCTCCAGAAGTTACATGATGATCAGATACCAACCTTGGCTCTAAGACTGGTTTAGTTGTATTGATACATGTTCCAGGCTAGATCAGCTTGCTGGGTGTTAGGCTTCAAGTGAGAACTCCCACTTCTGCTTTTATACAAAATAATCAGTGATAACCTGAGTGGTTAACTCTGCAGCTATGGCAATCTGAAATCTCATGTGCTGAAAGAAATTAGATTCTTCTCAAATGAACAAAGGCTGCAAACTGTTTGCAAATGTTATGCCTTTCTCAAGACACACGACCAATTACTATGCTTTATTGTTAAATTATAGGTTTTTTTAAAAGAATAATGCAGCTGGTTTTAATGTGCATAAAAGCTTATGTGAGGAAATAGTATGTGATAAAACATGAATTCTGGAAATGTTATTGCATTTGTTATTCAGCCCTCTAGGTAGCTAGGCTATAAAAGGTATATGTGGGGAACAATGACAGTAATTTAAAAGGCTGGAACTTTAAACAAGTAAATGCATTTGAATATGAAGTACACAAAGGCTTGTGTACTTTATAGCCTCTAAAGTGAGCAGGTACGGAGAGGAAAAAGAAAATTCCACCTGTCCATATAAAGTACTTATGCTATTGCTCCCCCTACCACCCCCCAAAAGATGTTTCAATGAAGATAAAATAGTTATGTGGAATATCTTGTCAGGGAGAAGAGAACAGGTGCAGAAATATTACATATGGAGGGAAGTGTCTGACAGGATATTTTCATGAGGCTCTTGGGCTAAGCTGCTCTTCCCTGACAGTGTAAAAATGTGGAGTATGCAGGCCAGTCTTTTTTCTTTTCTGAATTTTAATCTAGAAGCTAGGGGAGAAGAGTATTTACTCCTTGACTCTCAAATTTTCCATAATGCAGCCCCACTAGTCTGTGCTAAGAGGTATTCACAATGATATCACAAGATCTCTGTGGTTGCGTTACATGCATTGAAATTTTAAATTTATCTATCTCTTTTTGAAGAGGAGCCATCCCTCTTTTTGCTCCTTCTCACTGTCTGTGTGGCCAGATTGTCCTGAATTTCGAATTAGGTGCGGGGAGTGTCTGTTTTCTGTCATAACTGGGAAGGCTCAATGCCTGTCACTGGTACTCGAGAGCAGCAGATGTATTTTGTTTCTAGAAACCCGCACCTTCGTGTGTGTAAAATACACCTTTGGTTGGAAGTGTCAGATAACTTGTTTTGAACAGCAACAGACTCAAATTCAGATGTTTCCTTCTCCAAAGAGCTTATTTACAAATGACATTGGTCTCCTCATAACCTTCATTTGGCATCCTTTAGTCTAAAAATAACTGTCTGTGTGAGATTTCAAGGACTAATATTTTGCTTATTTCAGCAGGAGGCTGACAGATTTTTTTAGATTGTGATTCATTAAGTGTTTATAAACAAAATTTTGACTGAATTATGGAATACTGACCCTTAGTAAACTGTGTCACATTATTTAAACACAAAGATATTGTTCCTAAAGAGCATAACTATTCATGTAGTTTCTCCCCTTTTGCTTTAGGCAGTTCTTTTCTGGGTCAAGAATTCTTCAAAAGGTCTTGTAAGGTACTACAAATTGAGACATACTTAGGGTGCTAGTAGGCTTTAGGTCCTTGAGATAGCAGTAGTGAAACAAATCTTTTTGCATCAAGTGTTTTGCTTCTCTCTTCAGAATCTATTAAGGACCAAGCCATTCCTGCCTGTTTCTGTACACTGATCAAAATTTTGTTTTTAGCGTCTGAATGGCTTCAGAAATTAGACTTGAAAGGCTTGCCTGTTTACCTCGTTTTGTTTTGTTCTGTCAAGGTTAGTAACACATCAACTCTGGATAGAGTGTAGTCAAGGTTTTGTAGCAGCTTTATAGAGAGCAGGTTCATGCGTGAATACTTCTTGGAGAGGCCTCTCATTAGAGCAGTTCAAAAGGTGCTTGGGTGATACGATTCATCTTAGGAGCTTCACTACAGAAAAATTAAGCTAGTTGTAGCTTCTCCCTTTTATAACACCCGAGGTTTACTATCTCTGTGTATCTAAGGTGGACCAGCAAAAAAGAGAGGTTTTATATGTTGTGGTAACCTCGGGAAACACAGTCATGGATACAGATCCTGTTGTGTTTGGCACTCTCAGGGAAAGGAATGCCTTTACTCTATGCATTTGTAGAGTTCAGCATGTGACCAGATAATTGCTGCAAAAAGCTCTGCCTTCAAGAACAGCAGAGTGCCAGGCTGCCTGACACTTGGGTCCTCTTGGTGTTATGCTGGCAGGACCTTTTGGATTCTTGGGGTTTGGGTTTTTTAACTGTTCTTTGTCTCTCTCTCTCTCTCTATGCCATCTTCAGAAAACAGAGAGGCCGCTGTGCATCACTGTGCTTGAAGTTAATTGGGGGGAGAAATAAGAGTGGTCTATGGAAAAATTATGAAAGGCTAATGAAAACAGTTACTGCTAGTGGACTCCTGATACTCTGCTGCTTTGTACCTTAACAGAAGTATTAAGTTGGCAATGTGTTCAAGTGGTACCTTTTTGGTTGTGTTTCAGTGTAGTGAAGCGTGTCTCAGGTTCTGTCTTCAACAAACTGGGCTTTTGATATTAACCTGGGCTGAGAGAGCTGGCAAGTCTGAAGAGGAGTGCTTCCCAGTTCTGGCTGTGGAGTCTTGGAAAGCATCTGGTTGGCAGACTGTTGCTGTAGTAAGTCTGAATGCTCTCTGTTCTAAAGTGTTGCCCATTCTTTGCATTTCAGGGTGGAACCTGGGAATGGTCTTTTGGTGGTGGTTCTTCGTCTTTTTTGTTACTGTTTGAGAGATGATCTACAAAGTTTTGTAGTTCTTTCCAAGACTTGCCCATCCCCAAAAGTTGTAATTGTACTGTTCGGTTGCAGAATTCATTCCCTTACCCCAGCCTTACTGTTCTTTACTTACTTTATAAACTATTTGAAGACCAGAGTTTGACCATGTGAGTAATCTGAAGAGGGTGCAGATAAAAACCTTGAAGTTTTTAGAATACATTCTAAAATGTGCTGGAGTAATAGAAAAATGTGAATATTGAAAAAGGAGAAAAAGCATGTCAAGGGGAACAAAGACTGGCTACTACAGGCTTAAAGACGAGTTGTAAAAGCATATTTACTTGCTCCTCTGTTTTTCTAGAGGAATAAAAGCTACCATAGTTAAAGAAGGCTCCATTTTAAGAATTCCCCATATTCATAAATTACAAGATGACTTGGCATAGCTGATAGTTGATATGTGGAGCATTTCAGTTTAGAGTCATCAGTTCAAACACAGCCTTGGTCAGCAGTGGAAGAAAGCTGTTACCACGTGAGGTTTTTTAATGAAGTGAGCTGGCAATCTGTCAGGCTCTTAAGGCATGAGTTTCTGTAAAACTGCCATAAATGGTACTTGCAAATAACCTTGGAGTCAAAGAATTGAGCAGGTGTCAACGATAACTCGAAGAAATGAAGTAGGCATTTGAGCACTCGTGCTTGTACAGCTGATAAATCGAGTGCTTATACATTCCTTTCTAAACTTCAAATAAGAAAAACTACTCAGTAAAGCAGTGAGAAGCTTCAAAGTACATCATCTTTGTTTTCACTGTCCAGATAAAAATAGCAACACATAATGATAATGTTGCTGGGTAGGCTAGGCACCAGTAGAGCTGTGCTTTCATGGTCAGAACAGGCAGTCCTTGAGTTTCTTCTGAGTTCCAGTCACCTTTTGTGTACCCAGTTACTACTCTTGGTTCCAGTAGCTTTTTCAGTGTCCTGCTTAGCTTTTAGTCATATATACTGTTTATCAGAGGTGCTGTTCTGCTGTGGTGAGATTGAGGCTGACTTTCTTTTGCTGGAGTTGGCAGTCAAGTGTTTATTTTAATTCCTGGGGAAAACTAAAGACTTACTCTGTTTTCTTAGGAACTTTGCATGGAACATCCTTGCCCTTCCACCTACCCCATGGAGTGAAGGATGAGACAGCAATGTGCTTCTCTTTACCTCTGTTGCTGTTGTTTGGGGTTTAATAATTTGCCAGAGGTGCTGAGGAGGTAGTTTTACTGTAGTGTGGTATTTGTAAACAGTATTTGCCTTGTAATTTTCTTGTCTCCTCCAGCCCACTCATCTCTTTTCCTGCTTCCCCAACATGCAAGCTCTAAGCCAAGCCAAAGAAATCTGTTCATGCAAACCTAGGTACTCCTTAGGGAAAAAAAGCCAAATGAAAGGAACTGCCCCTGAAGCTTCTAACAGGATAGCAATGGTTAAAGCTGTTCTGCCTGGAGATGTGAACTTAAAATAGTTCTCAAAACAAATCTCATTTTTCCTCATCTCCTTTCTTAATTTATTCTTGCCACATTTTGGTCGGAAATCTGTTTTTTTAAAGTTTATTAAAAGTTCTGGATACTTTCTCTGACTGAGGTCAGTGCATACTCTGAAATGTATGCTCATGACACAAAATCACTTACTTGAGGGAGAAAACCAAATGCCACATCACCAGGTCTGTCCACCCTCCACCCTGTGTTAGTGTGTGATGGGGAGAAAAAAGTGATAGTACTCAGTTTTCACTAAGATGTCTGTATATGCTCTAAGAACATGAGCTAAGAGACTTGTAGCTCACTTCTGTTACACTTGCAGGCTGTTTGGTTATATGCCTTTGCCTTCTAAAATCACAGATGATGGATTACTGCTTTACACCTGTACCTCTTTCATTATCTGCCAGAGAGTGCATAGTTTAATGGATGAACTGAACTCTGTCCTGCCTTGATTGGTAGGTGGTGATGTAAGTGTGTGTAATTGAAATGCATCGATTTCCCTGGAGTGCAGAATTGAAAAGCAGGAGGTTAGCCAGAAAGATATGTGCTTTTTGTTCTAGAGGAATAGTGAAGTAAGGGAGCAAAAATGCTGGAGCAGTTTGCTTTGCCAGCACCACGTAAGTGATGGCAGCTTCAGTTGAGAATTCAAGAAGTGCTTAGAAACAGACAAATTCTCTCTTGCAGTCTAGTAGACTTCCTCATAATGAAGACTTTTTGGAGAGTGCAGTAGATCTCCCTTAAAAGGGTGCTGAGCTGGCAGAAAGTGAGGATTAAACAAGTACTGGGAATGGGTAGAGATGTAGGCCAAATACAAACTAAATGATGCTAATTCAATTTAGTTGCTGCTTTCTTTTGTCCAGCACTTTTTTCAGTCATCTTGATCCTTTCAAGGTGAGTGAATAGATTTTTATAGCAAGGACAGGATGTGCTTTCTTGGCTACAGGCTTATTTTCAGCTGAACTTGTCTTCCTGTTTCTCTAAGGAGGATCTTCTGGGTCTTGGGTGCAGTTGTTATGTATGTAACTGGGGTTTAATCTTACCACATGCAAATCCCTGCTGATTTAAAAAAAATAAAATCTAACCTGGGTTGTCCAGCTGAGACAACTCTTTATTGGATCTGGAAGACCATGAACTTTGGCTCTGGAAAGAACAATTTAAAACTATTGTAGAAATTGTAGTTTTTCAAGCTGTGGTTGCTTTGTGTCTGCTTAAGCAAACCTAATTAGCTGCTTCCTTGGGAATATATAATCATTGCCCTATCTTTAGCTACTTTGTGGTGCAACTTCACCCCATGAAGCACATGAATGTCACAGATTGTTTACATTTTCATGAACAAAACATACTGCAGGAGGGGAAGCATTCTCTGGAGTCCTTTGATTAACTTGCTGGATAAAGATGGTAAATCAGACACAGTTTTTCAAGCTGAAAAAGTGATTTATGAAAATAAGGTTTTTTTGACCCTTCACAGCCACATTGGTAGCTCACAGCTTTTATTGAAAGAAACTCTTTTAGTGTGATTAAAGTATGTAAGCTTGTGAAGCATTGCTCTGAATTCTCAGAGAATCAGATGGTCACACTTAACATACACCATGAGCTAGAGGCTAAAACTTGATCTTTGAAAGTTTTAATTATAATTAAATTTTAGTGAAAACTCACAATGGCACAGTCCTATAAGAGCTCCCACTATACTGTTCCTGTATGTGGTCTATGAAGTATTGATGAATGCTGAAGAAATACTTTTGGCTTACTCTTCATGCAAAAGTTGTGTAGAAGTCTTAAGAGTTAAATCACTGGATAAAATGAGGACAATAAAGGGAGAAAAATGCTTGACAGGAAGTACTTCTGTTTCTTTTTCAGAAAACCTCATCCATTTACTGGGATAAAATGACAAGTTTTGTTGAAAACTGTTTTATGATTTGTGATTTACATTCAGTTTGTGGTTAGAAATGGCTTTTTAGCTTTGAATTAAAATTCTTAGAGTATCTTCTGGCCTGTCTTAAAAAATATGGCATGACATCTACAATTAACTTGTCTTTTTGCATATTACAGTATGTAGCTCTAATTTGCTCTTTCCTTAAGTACAGTGTGACTAAGGCTGAAATGCGTACATTTACCAGGCTGACCCATTTGGAAACCTCTGAGAGACTTCTGAATGGCAACCTGAATCTCCTGTTCAGAACCTGTAGCACAAAATAAAAGCATGGATGCTGAAAAATTGGCAGGGATGTGGAGAACAAAAAAGAATTTTTGCAAAAGTCAGTGGTAATGGTTTAATACTGGCTGAGGTCATGTCTCAGGCTTAAGGTGAGATGTATTAATGCTCGACAGCTTGAGGAATTTAGTGGTAGGTATGGATAGGACTGTTTTCAGGTACTGCTGCACTTGACTGCTAAAAGAAGGCTTGAAATGAAATTGAAAAAACTGACAGAACTATGACTATGGTGATCCTGTGATCATATGAGAAATGTTGGTTGTTGCCTCAACTATACTGAATTGTGGTTCCTGGTTTTGTGTGATTGGGGTATTTACAGAGCTAGGAATACTGTGTTAGTGCAATTTGCCCAGACCATAGTGGGTAGTGTGATACCGACTTGACTTCAGCATCTCGTGACTTGAATGTGTGGTAGGTGGATGATGTTGTAATTTATCATCTTTGTATATACTTAGATTTTTAAGTTTAAAAAACCCTATTTATTTATTTTAAAAAACCTATTATTTTGATAGGTAGATTCTATCAGAAAGTGGTTGTAACACAAGCTCTTGCAATGAAATTACGTAGTCTGAATTCTAGTAAGAGTAACCTAGGAAAACCTGTTGGTTCAGGAACTTCTCACCCAATGTAATGCACATGGCTAGAGGAGTGCTGTGAAAATAAGCCTTCCCTGTGATTCTTGATTTTTATTTTCTATGCTTACCTCTACCTCTCCTTCTGAAAATCTTGCATTAAAACATGTCCATCAGTTGACAGACATGGCATACTTCTTGTGTCAAGATTCTCAAAGATTCTCAAAGAAGAAAGGTGGTCTTCTGTCTATAGATGTGTGTATAAGGGCTTGAGGCAGAATGACTTAACACACTCAAGGCAATGTTCAGGGGTTTATGCTGACCTGTGAGCTGAGTGTTACAAATATGTTTTGCCAGACACCCAATTCTGATCTAGAGCTCTGAGAATAAATAACAGTGTGGACGATATTGCAGTTCAGATATTCTGCATAAACCCTTAAGCATCAGACATTATGGTAATTTACATCCCAGGAGCCTATTGCCCTGACAAAAGAATGAAACTGGATATTTGTCTAATTTTCTTGCAAAAATATAGGAAACATAATCTAGACAGCTAAGGCTTATTCCTTCTATTATTTTAAAAATAATCTGATTAAGTGACTTGAGTAACAGACTTCCACAATTTCCCCTGAGTGTGCCAAGTTGATAATAGAGCAAGCACTCAGTTTGAGTCTGTTTCACAGCACTCCTGATATGGGTATGAGCTTTTCTGTACTGCTTTGTCACTGTTCCTAATGGCAGGAATCCCTTTGGCTTGCCCTAATTGATGTTCCTCCAGATTTTTTTTGGAGCCAGCTACCTGTAGTCCTAAAAAGTCATAATTAAGGTCCTGGAAGGAAATTCTGCTTAGTGTGCAGCTTCTATGACCACATGAAAAAGTCAGTGATAAATCTATGGTTTTGAAAACTGAAGTTAAATACAGGGATATTAAAAGAGCAATTGGAACCCTTCGTAAAGGGTAAGCAGGATGAAATTGGTCTGTGTTTTTAAAGAGGCGTTGCCAAAAAGCATCTAGAGAGCCTGAGCTCAGTGGGAAGATCTAGACAGGTAATTTATTTCTTTGATAGTAAGCAGGCTTGGGTGTTCCTGGCTTTGTTTATGCAACTTCTAGCTAAACAATGTACCACAACTGGAGAAAAAAAAAACCCGCAACAACCCAACAAAAACCAAAAGAATGTTTTCCAGACATACTGTCATACTGACGTGGTTTGGATTGCAGATTTTTAAAAAATACTGGCATAAATATTTTAGTTTGCCAAAGCCTTGTTGATTTTTAATTAATTTTTTCAACTTTCACTGACTTTGAAAGATGAGGAAGATTATTAAATTTCTTATAGCCTGTCCCTAAAGTGTAAGAAAATGTATCTTCATTGCCTAAGGAGTGAATCCCATCTCACCACAAACCCTGTGTTTGTTTTCCTCTCCTGTTTGTCTTGTGATATTTGTACATCCATGTGGGGAGTCAGGTCAGAACCTCAGACCTGACTGAAGAGAACATTGTTGTTTTTATAGTTGGTGGACAGTAGTGGCAGCATAGTTTTCAGCTCAAATTCATTCTTCCAAAATCAGAGGGAAAGGGAAACAAATACCTTTCAGTGGTAACGTGAAATAAATATCCTTAATAAATAGATTTAAGTAAAACACAGATTTGTGTGCATAGAGATGCTGAGTGCATCTGCTGCTTAGTTATTGCCTCTAACCATTCGCAGAGGAAGGTTATGTGGCTAGGTTTCCAACCACAGAAGTGCTGCTGTTCCTTTTTGCAGAATCATTAAGTACTTAATAATACCAAGTGATATGATTTAATAAACCCAGTGAAACCACAGGACTGGAAGAGAACGTACTAAAATTCAGGAACTGGTTTTGATGCACAAGCATGTTGTCTGTGGCCTTTTTGGAAGCAGAAATTATTGTTGCTGCTTCTGTGTTGGGTCCAGGGGCTGGATTTTATCTTCTTTGACTGATACTAGATTTTAACTATTCAGTTTAAAGAAATGTAGATTTCAGTGATCTGAAAATTTGAAATTTAGAATGTAAAGGTATTGATACATTAAAAATGCTTAATAGAATGTATTCCTTGTTCTCTTCTTGTGGTACTATAAATGTAGGAGAAGTGGAACATGTGATTCTTCTTAGATACATTTTAGAGTTCAGTGTAGCTCACTTGCCAGTGATGGATAACAGTTTTCACTCTGCAATCTCTAATGCCCTTCAGTGCAATTATTGGTGACCGAAATAGTCTAAGAAGAGTGTCCTTAAATTTACATAGAGCTCATTCTAGAAGGTTCCTCTGTCCCCATCCTAGAAACTGCTCACTGTCGTGTTCTTGGCAATCTGAAGTGGTGAGGTACTACTGAAAGGAATCACTCCTTCTTTCTAGGAAGATTTCCACTTCACTGCAGGATCTAAAGACAAAGAAAGGAAGAAAGAAAGAAAAAGGTCTTCCTGCTCGTTCTGTTTGTGGCAGATTCAAGCCTCAAAACAATGAAAACCCTGCTGGTTACCTTACCTTAAAACTGAACATCATATAATGATGAGCTGCTAAGTACTACTAGATATGTCAAGATTTGTTTAACTCACTCAAAAATTTCATTAGCGTTTTAATAGTCTAAACAAATCTGCACTCTAGAGTTCAAAGAACCATTGAAGTAGTGAGTTTCTTTGAACTCTAGCAATGGTAAGGCAGCAAGTTTTGAAATTAGGTGCTGCTTTTCCTCCCAAAATCTTAATGCCATATTCAAAGGCTCATGGTTGAAATGGGCTTTGAAGAGCTGAGTCTTTAGGATTGTAGGAGCAGGAATGTATTTAATAATTTGCAGAACCCATTTCTTTGGAATGTGCTTTCTATTTACTATTTGAGGAGCCAGGTCACTAAACAAAAAACAGCCTCACATAAAAATTGAAATACTTGATAATTTCAAAATGTATTTGCAGATTTTTTTCCTTAAATGAGAACAATTAAAAAAAAAAGTCCCTGTAGTAGGACTAGCTTCTCTTTTTATGCAAAGACGAGCATGGCTATATATGTGTCAAAGGCAGAAAAAACTCGGTGAACATTTTTACAAGCAGTAGCTGATCTCTGTGAATTTCTGTTCCATAACAGCAGTTGTGGCTGAAGAGTGTTGCATGGGTTATTTTCTTCTGATTTTCAACATAAATTCATATGCATTTTTGAACAAGCTTTACCAGAAATAGTGTGGCTAGCAAGACTTGGGAGATGATTGTCCTCCTGTACTCAGCACTGATGAGGCTGCACCTCAAGTACTGTGTTCAGTTTTGGGCCCTTCACTACAAAAAATGACACCAAGATGCTGGGGCATGTCCAAAGAGCAGTAATGAACCTGGGAAAGGGTCTGGAGCACAAGTCTTCTGAGGAGTATCTGAGAGAACTGGATTGTTCAATATGGAGAAAAGGAGGGTGAGGGGACACTTCATTGTTCTCTACAACTACCTGAGAGGAGGTTGTAGTGAGATGTGTGTCAGTCTTGTATTACAAGTAATAAATGATGAAACAATAGTTAATGGCCTTAGGTTATGCCCAGGAAGGTTTAGATTGGTTATTAGGAAAAATTTCTTCACTGAGAGTGTTGTTGAGCACTGGGAACAGGCTGCCCAGGTAAGTGGTGGAGTCTACATCACTGGAGATATTTAAAAGATACGTAGATATGGTGTTTAGGGACATGGTTTAGTGGTGGATTTGTCTAGATATTAGGTAAACAGTTGGACTGAGTGATCTTAAAAGTCCTTTCCAAGAAGAATGATTCTGACTCTGCACAGTGACAGTGTATGGTAGTGTGGAAGCTGAGTACAACCTAGCACCCCTACCTGGGCTGCCTGCTGTGAGAAGGAGGGACTGATCCTGTGCACTGGTAGCATTAGAAAAGTTTTAGCTTTTTTGGTGATTGTGGTATAAATGTCCAGACTAAGCCAAGTGGTTTTGCCTGTTTAAAAGGCTTACTGTTGCATTTCCTGGTTGCCAGAGGATTTGAGTGGGGGTAATTTTAAAACAATATTTAGACATTTTCATATAGACCTCTATAATTAGAGGACTTAAGTGTTGTGATGAAACTGCTTGAAACATGACAATATGAAAAAGTAAGTTCTGTGTTCAACTTCTGCCCAGCATCTGTTGCCTCAATTACCCCTTGCCCAGGACTTGTTTGTCCATATGCTCAAACTTGGCGTTTACATGGCATGCAGTAAGTTTCAGGTCAGTTAATGGAAACAGTCTCACTCAATCCTTCCTAGATCTTACCCCTTTAAAGGGGCTGCGGTGATTAACTTCACTTTTAGACTGTTGGCTGCAGCACACTTCCAGCTTTGACCTGATAATCTTTTTAAATCCCATTGCCAGACTCTCCTGTTAGGGGATGAAGAAAGGAAGAAGGACCTTAGGTTTAAGAGAGCTGACTTGCTAGAGGTTCTTCAGTCCAACTTGAGTGTATGTGATAGATTTCCACTAAACATGGTTATTTTCTGAATTGATGGTAGATTAGACTACTCTGCTAATTTCTTAACTTGTCTTCTCCCATAAATGGCCTCTTTTTTTTTTCCTAGTAAAACCACTTGTTTTCCCAAGTTCTTCTAAGTAGCTGCCATGAGCTGATATAAGAAACAACTTCTCATCCCAGAGGTGAACTTTTCTTCATATGTCAAAATGAAATTGACAAGAACTATATATAGCCTGTTGATTGCACTAGAACTGAACCATGAGGCTTTGACTGGACTGTGGAGACATCCAGTTTTAGATCATATTAGCACATTGCAAGTCATCCAAAATGTGGTTTTGTAAAGGTGAAAGTAGATAATTAAATTTTATAGTGAAACATTTGTTTCCTCTCTGTACACCAGTCTTACATTTCCTTACAACCTTGTAATACAGCACAGGATAAGAGAATAATCTCTGGCTTTGAACTATCTATTTAAAACCTCGTGGTCTGCTTGCCAGCTTAAACAGCTATTCCCTGTGGCCCCACTGCCAGGAATTATATTCAACCCTTGGAAAATATAGCATGGGGTTTTCTTGGTGTTTTGTTTGTTTATTTTTGTTTTGTTTTGGTTTTTTTTTTTTTTTTTTGTCTTTTTTTTTGTTTTGGGGTTTTTTTTTTTGTTTTGTTCTTTTGTTTTGTTTTGGTTTTGTGGTTTTTTTTTTATTATTAGATGTGAATATCCTTTTTGCTATAATTGGGTACCTCTTTCATACTGCAGCTCATAAGAAACTCCCATGTTCTGTGTAAACATCTGGACCAACTTGATATTGGGTCATTTCTTGAGGTCTTCTTCAGTACTGTTTTTTGATTCTTCCAGAGCTTGTTCACTGCAAATTGAGATGTCGCCGAACTTCACAGTAAGAACTGTTTTCAAGGAGAATAGAGGCAGTTTGTTTGAACCCTTGGGCTAGGTGTTGCCTTGGTTTAAAAAGTAGAACGTGAAGTGGGATTCACAGCTACAATCTCATCTATACTAGACAGTAGTTCCATGTGTTAAACTTTCTTCTGTTTAAAGTTCCATGAGGCCTGGGGATAAACATTTCATTTTGTTTCAGAATCAGGAGGAAATCTGAGGAGCTTGCGAGTTTCATGAATTTAAGGGAAAAAGTGACTTTCTACTTTTGGCTCTCTTGACTTTGGCTTTTAGGGTGATTGTGCTGGGAGTTAAACATCTATTCTGTTTTGTATTGCTTGGTTATTTAAAAAGTAATCTGCCTGGAGGTTAAATATGCAGGTCTTTCTGTCTGCAAGGGATATTATCTTAGGTTTAAAGCATCCCTCATGACTCCATCCTTGGAGATACTCAAAACCCAACTGGGCACAGTCCTAAGTAGCCTGTTCAAGCTGACTCAGCTTTGAGCAGTGGGATCAGACTAGACATTCTCCAGAGGTTCTTTCTAACCTTAATTATCCTGTGCTTCTGTCACTCAATTTCTTAATTTGACCCACTTCTCATGTAAGAGTTTTATTCAGGGTAGATACACTTAAGTGTACTTCCCTAATCAACACCCTAACCGTCAAAAGGAAACAGAGATACATTCCCCCTCCCCCGCGTTAATGGTCCTCCTTCTTCAATGAAATATACTGACCTGAGGAAAGCTAATGGCATGGCAAGCCTCCAGTTCAGAACTCTCAGGGTCAGCTTAGTACTGAGTCAGTTGATGAGTGCAGCCTAGCTGGGCCAGACTAATTTTTCTTTTCATATACATGTGCTATTTTTCTGTTAAAGGATTTTAACTTTTTGTGTTCAGTGGAGGATATCAAAAGAGAAGCATGCTGCAAGTTTCTCTATAGTAAATCCAGTCAGCTGTAGAAAAGACTGTTGAGAGTGAGCTATCCTGTCAGGACACCCCATCTAGAGAGCATCTTTACTGTTCTGTGAAAGGAAAGCTGGTCTTGTTCCCTTCATGTGATCTCTTTTTCTTGAAACATGGTACATGTGTGGATATTACACACAAAACTTGTTGGGCTAACCTGAGGTAGGACTAAAACAGCTGTGGGTTTAGGTTATTGTGTGATGTTCAGTTATTAGATGAAAACGAAACCCACTATAGATGATTGAGTTTGTTTGCACAAGTTTTATCTGTGTCTGTCTTGCTGGAAGTAGCTGTTATAGTGTTGCTAACTTAGTTCACAGGTTCTCCGTACTGTTTTAAATTCTTCCAGGGAAAACAGCGTTTAATACCTCTCTTTTGGCCATTTTGATTAGGTGTTACCTTGCTTCTATAATTTAATAATAAAATAATTCTATACGCTGGTGTTAGTGGTAGTACAGCAAATAGCTCTGTACTAAAGTGAACTGCCTTGTCCTGTGGAGTGGACTATGTGGGAATCTAATGCTTAGCTTTCAACACAAAGCAGACAGCAAGTGCTGTGTTGACTACACAGAGAAGTATATGGATACTACCAGTGTTCTCTCCAGTGTCTTGTGAGTTGCTGAAATACCTGAAGGTTGAGTAATCTTAGGGTTACACCCCACAGTCTAAAGAGATGAGCTATGAGACCCTCCCTACAACACATTGGCAGACTGTTTTCTCCAAAGTTAGCATGTATAATGTGCATAGGGCATTTGGATGCACTTTTAACAGGTAGCAATCCAAACTACAGAAGGGACCACCTCTTCTGTCCAGTGAACAATACTGTATTACTCTTGTCAAGAACAGAGGTTCAGCTTTCCTTACAGCTAGATACTGTAAACTTGCTGGCTGTTTTGTTCTCCGTTTCTCAAAGATACGAGCAGTTCTCAGTCTGTGGCTGTTTATAAATGTGCCAGCAACTCTAGACTGAAGTAATACACATGTATAAACACTGATCTTTCTGTCAAACTTGAGACCCTACTGATCTGCTTAGTGGCTGTATTACTGTCAGATCTGAGGAGTTAGCCAGGAGACCATCAGAGATGAAGTCACTGTTATGTAGCATATATAGAAAAGGGAAAACCAAATTATTCAAGATTAGGACAGTCCTGAATCAACTACACTGTTGATGTACTTCAGGTATTTTAAAGAGCAGATCAAAGACACATGAAATACATTTTTGTCTTTTGAGATAATGGACTCCTAGGCAGTATGCTACAATCTCAGAGCATTAGAACAGTACTTATCCCTTAAATTTCCCTGGTGTAGTTTGAAAACTGATTATACCTGTATAGCTTGTAGTTATTTTACATTCCTTTATTAGCTGCGGGGACACAGATGTGCCATAAATGGCTTGAAGCATTTCTTTGCATAGCGTATCTGTGTTTTCAGGGGAAAGTAACATTCAAAGTGTTTTTCAAATAGACAGTATGCAGGACTGTAACAGTAATTTTTAGTACGTTGCTCCTGCACCCCGGTACGCTACCAAAAGCACAATTTTCTTGTATAAACCTCTTTTCTATCTTTTCGAACAACCACTTTGTTAACAGTGCTGATACTTTCAGCCCTATATATATAAGCAAAATTCTAGAACTCTGTTGGTACCTTCAGCTTTCAGGGTGTAATTCTTTGAAGTAGAGGAAGAAGTGAAATTTCATCCATCCTGGCAAGGAAATGGAGTTTCAAATAACTAGTCACCTTTCTCATACTTGTTTCCACCTTGCAGAACGCATGCATCAGTAAGAGGATAGGCAGTTATAAAAATGACTACAATACAGCTGCTTTGACAGAAAATTCTTTATACAACTGGAGGCCTTGAAAGTTGGTAATTTTGCACAGCATTATAACCATCAGTAAACCTTTTTTGCTATGCATACACATTTGCAGTCATGGTTAAGATCGCTGGGTCAGTGCAACCCTAGGCACCAAGTACAGGCTTGGGGAAGAATGCACAGAGAGCAGACCTGACGAAAAGGTCAGGGGGTGATAGTAGATGAAAAGCTTGACATGAGTCTCCAGGGTGTGCTTGCAGCCCAGGCCAACCATATCCTGGGTTGCATCAAAAGAAGTGTGGCCAGCAGAGCAAGGGAGGTGATTTTGCACCTCTACACTCTGCTCCTGAGACCCCTTCTGGAATACTGCATACAGCTTTGGAGCCCCCAGCACAGGGCAGATACAGAGCTTTTGTAGAGGGTCCAGAAAAGGGCCCCAAAGATGATCAAAGGGCTGTAGAACCTCTGCTACGAAGACAGGCGGAGGGAGTTGGGGCTGTTCAGCCTGGAGAAGAGAAGCCTCCAGGGACACATTACAGTGGTCTTCCAGTACCTGAAGGGTCTCCACAGAAAAGCTGGGGAGGGACTTTTCATCAGAGGGGATAGTGAAAGGACAAGGGGTAATGGTTTTAAATGGAAAGGTAGATTTAGGTTAGATATTATGAAAAAAATTCTTCACCGTTAGGTTAGTAAGATACTGAAATAGCTTACCCAGGGATGTTGTTGATGTCCCTTTCCTGGGACTGTTTAAGGCCAGGTTGGATGAGGCCTTGTGCATGGAGGCATCCCTGCCCATGCGGAGGGGTTGGATCTTGATGATCTTTATGGTCTTTTTCAATCCTAACCATTCTATGGTTCTGTATTTATTGTTCATATATTATGTCCATCCATGTACAGTAATATCAAACCACCAAACTAAATTGCCTCCAGATCCTAGGATATGGCCTGTTCCTTTTCAGTATCAGAAAACTGTATGCTGTTAATAAACTAAATCTTAAATTTCAATGGGTTTTTCTTGTGGGAGAATTCTATAACCCCACTTCTTTAGTTTCAAGCATAGAGTTGCAGTCAAAAGCCTAACATACATTTTCATTTCTGCCACTGTCAAGGGTGTTCTATTTTATTATGTTGATAGAAATGGGTGAAGAAGTAAGGGAGAGTGGAAGGGTTAATCACAAGTTTTTTGTTAGTTTGACTAGCCTAACAGTCCACGGGAGGCAGACCAGTGTGTATATGAAGCCTTAGCAGTCTCCTGGCTAGTGGTGTTAATACTGCACCTATTTTCTGGAGACACTGCCACATCCAAATACTGTATTTGTTTCACATTTCGATCAGATGGATATCTGACAGCCCTTGTTCTCTGATTCATCCTACTTCTATTGCTCTAGGGCTTTAGGTCAGTCAATTTTCTGTATATGAATTTTGATTCTCTGCTAGAAGTACAGTCTTTTGAAGCCTTTACTGTACTCAAAGGAAGCTTACTCAGATGTGACCACAAGATACTTCGCTGCTAAATAATGCACTGTGGAGTATCAGTAGGTCTATATGTTGCATCATATATTCTATTGAATTAATCATGTTTACATCACATACATGTAAGAGGCTACTTATGGTGTTGTTCTGTTGGGAAAAAGAGCAAGGCTTGGATTTGGCAGAAGTACTGCACTTTAGAGCATCTTTCCTGGGAACAGAAAGTACTAAATTATGTTTTAAAGAGGAAGGAACTAGTTTTATGGGATACAGATGAAATAAAATATAGTAGTATAAAAGCAAGGATGAGACAATCTGGTGTCCTTTACCTTGGAAATGATGAAGGAAGGAGAAACCGTGATACCTGTGATCAATGAGTACATTAAAATCATAGAATGGTTAGGGTTGGAAGGGGCCTTAAAGATCATGTAGTTCCAACCCCCCTGCATGGACAGGGACACATGTTGTTGGGACCGGTGTTGTTCAATATCTTCATCAACGACTTGGATGAGGGTATAGAATGTACCCTCAGCAAGTTTGCTGATGACACTAAGCTGGGAGGAGTGGCTGACACACCAGAAGGCTGTGCTGCCATTCAGAGAGACTTAGACAGGCTGGAGAGTTGGGCAGGGAGAAACATGATGAAATTCAACAAGGGGAAGTGTAGAGTTTTGCATTTGGGGAAGAACAACACGATGTCCCAGTATAGGTTGGGGGCTGACCTGCTGGAGAGCAGTGTAGGTGAAAGAGACCTGGGGGTCCTGGTAGACAAGAAGATGACCATGAGCCAGCAATGTGCCCTTGTGGCCAAGAAGGCCAATGGCATCCTGGGGTGCATTAGAAAGGGTGTGGTTAGTAGGTCAAGAGAGGTTCTCCTCCCCCTCTATTCTGCATTGGTGAGGCCACACCTGGAGTATTGTGTCCAGTTCTGGGCCCCTCAGTTCAAGAAGGACAGGGAAGTGCTTGAAAGAGTCCAGCGCAGAGCTACTAAGATGATTAAGGGAGTGGAACATCTCCCTTATGAGGAAAGGCTGAGGGAGCTGGGTCTCTTTAGTTTGGAGAAAAGGAGACTGAGAGGTGACCTCATCAATGTTTTCAAATATGTAAGGGGTGAGTGTCAGGGAGATGGAGTTAGGCTTTTCTCAGTGGTGACCAGTGATAGGACAAGGGATAATGGGTGTAAATTGGAGCATAGGAGGTTCAAGTTGAATATCAGAAAAAATTTTTTTACTGTAAGGGTGACGGAGCCCTGGAACAGGCTGCCCAGGGGGGTTGTGGAGTCTCCTTCACTGGAGACATTCAAAACCCGCCTGGACACGTTCCTAGGCGATGTACTCTAGGTTGCCCTGCTCTGGCAGGGGGGGTTGGACTAGATGATCTTTCGAGGTCCCTTCCAACCCCTAGGATTCTATGATTCTATGATTCTATGACACCTTCCCCTAGATCAGGTTGCTCAAGGCCCCATCCAGCCTGGCCTTGAACAATTCCATGGAGGGGGCAGCCACAACTTCCTGTTCTGGTGTCTCATCACTTACCTAAAGAATTTCTCCCTAATGTCTAACCTAAATCTCCCCTCTTCAAGTTTTAAGCCATTTCTCCTTGTCCTCTCACTACACATCCTTACCCCAGCTTTCCTGTAGGCAATGTATACTAGAACTGGGCTGTAGTTGTGGAAGAGGCCAAAGCAATCGCAAAATTGTCAGGATAGGGGAGTACACTGCAGTATGCCCCCTGTTATGCCATGCTCTTGTGAGTACATGTCTGGTCAAATGCACTGTACAGCTGAAGTACTTCATATTACATACCCATACCAAACTCAACAGTGAAGTCACAGAATCACAGAATTGTCATGGTTGGAAAAGACCTAAGATCACCATGTCTAACTGTCAACAACTCCCCCCATCCTCCAGTAAAATAAATAAATTTTATTTATCTGTATCACCATGCCGACTAGAGCATGTCTGGAAGTGCCTCATCGACATCGGTGATAAGGGATGTGTGATTCCAGGGGTGATGATTCTACCACCTCCCTGGGCAGTCTGCTACCATTACTCAGCTATGCTCTTGGTAAAAGAGACTCTTCTAAATATCTAGTCTAAACTTTCCCTTTTTTAGGTGTACAGCTATAGTACTTAGTAAGATTACATACCCACACCAAACCGAACAGTTCAGTCCTTCTACTTAGGAGGCCTAGGAGAAGAAAGACTGTCTTGGACTAGAAAAGCTTGATTTAACCTCAACATAATGAAGATCAAGAGGGCATGTGGCATTTCTCTAAGTCTGTGTAGGAAGGTAGTTAAAGCTAAGGCATAGGTCAGTATCAAAACAGGAACAAGGAGGTATAAACCTGGCCTGGAACTTAAAATTACTGATCATAAAAACAACTGGGTTCAGCAAGAAACTTTTGAGGTGATAATAGGAATGGAACAAAAATCATTACTAATCTCAGTTGCCACAGCATGCTATAGCTCAGGAAATTGCCCATTTCTGTCAGCCTCAGATTGTTCCCTGCTTTTTGATCTTCCAAATAAGCATTCCCCAGGGATCCTCTATAGTTACAGAACATTAGTCAGTACTTATTGTAGAAGATGCATGCCCAGTTGGTAGTGGAAACCATGGAAGGAAAAATAAACAATTTTGGTTTAAGAATGACTGGAAAACCAAGGATGTTATAGAAATAAAAGATTTAAAGTAAACTTTGCTTTTTCATTGTGGACACTCCCAGGTGTTTGAGGATACAAATGTCAGAGTTTTCAAGTCTACCCAATTGAGTAGGAAATGTTTCATTACAGTTAGTCTGATCTCTTGGGTCCACAGAGAAAAGGCTACTTCTGATAATTTCAGGAGTGTACATATGGGGAAGGGCAGGGGAGTGGAGAGAATAGGCATACATGTTTCACTGGTGGCCTCCAGTGTAATCAGGAACAAATTATTTACATTTGTCTTCAACTTGGAGAAAAACAATCTGCCTTAATCACAGTATATATTTCTCTTGGCATGAACTAATGGTAAATAACATGAATGCTAAAAAGATTTAATATTGGTGAACAACTGAAGAGTGGTTTCCAGATGTTGAAAGCACCACATTGTTCTTTCTTTCTCTCTCCCTTTCTCAGAACTTATAGTTACTGCTGTTGTCTGCTGTGCAGAGCATCGTATAGATTTCTACAAAAGCAATTATGGTGACACTGAGGTTGTCACCAATGTTGATCATCCACAGTTTACAGAGCTGCCCTGTGCTACCAGTCTGTGCTGGCTGACTGAGTCTGAAAGCAGCAGATGATTGAAGTTGAAGAAAACATTTCTTAATTTCAGTCTTTCTTTCTAAATAAAAGGTTATAAAGGTCATTCTGATTATGAAGTTATTTCTTCCCTTCAGATAAGTTAGCAGCAGCCTGCTGGTATTATCACTGAAAAAGTCACAAGTTACCTTTAGTCTCTTTTTTTTCTGGATGCATTAAAAGCATTTTGAAAGAGGATCAATCTGACCAGTGCTCAAATACTAGATGCAGGTTGGTGTTATGGAAATTACTCAGGTTGAGCCCAAGGTTCAGAACTGACTCATCTGCTAGTGGAAGTCCCAGAATGTCCTACTAGTCAAATTCTGAGGTGTGAGCAGCATAGCGGCAAAGCACTGTATCGAGGCTGTCAAACCGCACTGGGTATTTCATGTTGTTTCACAGTGCAGTGGTTCTGTGAGCAGTGGGACCTTTAACAGTGGCCTATTGAAGCAGGTGATTGTTGGCCCTTTGATGATGGCTCTCAGACCTACATCAAGCAAAGGGGTTCTTGTGCCCTCTCATAGAGCAGCTTTCTCTACCAGATAGCTGTGACCTGCAGCAAAGGATGTCTGCCTCAGACCCCCAGATATTCTTGCAGTGGAATGGACTTTATCTGAAGGAGGATGGAATTAAAAAGACTAGGCATAAAAGTCCTTGAGGGTGAAAGGCAAAGAGGGAAGCTTTTATGTCTGCTCACTACTAGGAACAAATTCTGCTGAATGGCATCCTTACACTTAGATTGGATTAAATCTCTGAGTAATTCTTACCAAGTCTTTTCATGTCCCCACCAGTGCAGCTGTATTTGAGCAGACTAGCTATGCCTCTGGAAGTGATGGCTGCCATCTTATTTCAGAAACTGCTTGCCTTAGGGAGAGGAGAGTAAATCACAAAACCACCTCCACCTCTTTCCTCTATAACTGATTTCCTAACAGATTTTCATTTTCTCAAGGCACTGAGTTTGGTAGGGTCTTTGCTGAGAGAGGCATCTCATGTACACTGGGCGGCTGAAAGGGAATCACTATCTGGCCAGTGTAAACTGTTTTCAGCATTAACTGAAACTCAAATGTTTGGCCAAATGGGGAACATATTGCTTGGTTACTATTTTTAAACTATGTGACAGTATGTGCAAATGATATTAACTTTGGTCCAGAGTTGAAAGTTTTAATGTTACAAGTTTTGAGGCGTTTCTACTATACATATGATCTGGATTATTTTTCAAGCTTTTGTTACATTTTGGAGCATGAGAACTTCCTTATTCAACATGTCATAGTTTAGCTGAATTTTTAAACAAGTTATTTGCTTACAATATGTTCCTATCTCCTGATAAACCTTTTCCTTGTTTCTATGAGGAAATGAATCCTGGGAAGCATTAGACACACAGGATTGTGTAATGGAGATGAACTTCATTAAGCTTCTAGATTTGATCAGTTGTCATTTGACAGTCTCACAGTGAAGTTTTGAGTTGCTAAGGGTTGGATTTTGCTTTGCTTTTTAAAAAATTGTTATTGTAACTAAAATTGTGGAGTGTACCAGAGTGCAAAGTGTGAGTTCTCTTATCATTACTCATGTAAATCTTGCATTTTCTAAATTTATCAAGGGTTAATACTAAGCTAGGTTTTAGATAGTGTCAAATTAATCAAATTAAGAACTTCGAGATGTAAGAACAGTAAGAGAGAGCTTTGAGGAAAGGTTATTAGAGATATTGTTTCATCTCAGAATAAAAACATCACTACAGGAATTCAGCCTGGGACAGTTTATGTGGAGGAGTTTTGTGGGACTTGTGGAATAGACCTCAATTAAATGAGTATGAAATAAAAGTTACAGGATTATTGTATGTGTTTGTGTGTGCTTTCTTTCTACATATGATTTAATGAATTAGGAGTTAGCATTGTGTCCACTGAACTCATTCAGTAACTTTTCTGTTTTCTAGAAAACCTTGTGCCTTAAGATTCTAAACAATTAAGTTCTGCCATGGAAACAAGGTATAGCTCCATACTGAATCTGCCAGTCTGTACAAAAACCAAAAATGGAAAATAAGATTGAAACCAGTCTCTTTCTGGTTCTTTTCATACCCTGCACTATATCTTGTTCAAACCCTGTTATGTCAGTAGTGCTTTTGCTGAGGCGTGTAATTCTCTGCCTTTGCAAAATGAAATGAAGTTGCTTAATTGTATATTATGGTCTAATCCAGTGACTAATGTGGGAGGACAGTACAGGCCTGTGGTGGCCTGCAGAGCATCAAGAAACAGCCTGCTGCATCTGCCTAGATCAAGCTCCTTGTCGTTGGCATTTCTAATTTTATGTGTTCAGAGAAACTACACAACACACATTTTCATGCACAACTTGAGAGAAGGCTTGGTATAATGACTTGAGCTATATGAATAAGCTGCACCCATCAGTGGTTATAAACACACTGTGGGGTTTTCTTTGTCAGCAGTGAAGCTTGAGGAAGTTGGCCTCCTGGTGGAGTTTGGGTCTGGCCATGCATGGATGGGAGGCACTGGCAGACTGGGGCATATGATAGCTAGGATAAAGAGTTCTGGATGTATTTACATTGACAGTGTCACGTGTCACATGGTCCATAGGGTGCGGGTCCTCATCAGCACGAGTCCTCGGAGTGCTGTTCCTGACTAGACCTTTCTGGTTAAAGGAAAGGAGGTGGCAGTTCTGAAGGTCTAGATTTAAGGAGTTTTTTTGAGCTCTGCCTGTGTATTTTACCTGGCAATTACAAAGGCTGAGGTTGCAGCTGTGGGTTGTAGGATGGTCTCATCCCTTTCTGGACTTTTCCTAGAATACCTTGGGGTTTGTTTTGGTTTTAGAGTTCAGCAACATCTAAATGAAGTGGTTTGTGGGTTGGAGAAATCTTTATGACTCTTTATTCAAAGATCTGTTTACTTAGGTTTCTTGGCTCCCCAAAGAGTCTTGCAGGATCTGCATTAGGAACAAAAAAAGTAAAACATTAAGCCCCTCTGCTTTCCATATTCAGTCTTTCTCCACAGAAACAGGATAGGCATCTATTAAATCTGTTTGAACTGCCCTGGGCAATGTATTCAGTTTGTGATGCCATAGCTAATTAAGTGTGTGTGTAGGGTGGAATTCTGAATCTTTCAGTCCTGTTTTTAACTCCCTTCTCCCCTACCACTTTGAGAAAGTGCTTGCCTCTTTTCCACACCCATAACAGATGGGAATTGGAAGCAGCACAAATAAAAGTTGCTTTCCTATGTACATTTTTAATATCTGTAATTGGGATATTTGTTCTTTATTTTGTGATAGTCTGGTATTTACCAAACCAATGAGGAGTGAGCCTTGGAGTTGAAAGTCCAGGCAGGCATCTGCCTTGACTAGAATAAATACTGGCACAAATGATGAGTCTTTGAGTTTGCTTTTAAGTTTATTAAGATATTTTTCCTGATGACCCAAATTAAGGTGGCTTCGGTAAGTTCACCCTAATTTGAACCCCATGGGTTCAAATATTTCCTGCATTAACTTTTGTGATTTTTTGCAGTATGTATTTTGGTTCTTACAGATAGAGGCCTTCACTTAAATATAGAAATATTAAAAAGTGTGTTCATGTGAGCTTCATCAGATTTTAAATGAGATTTCTTCTGGGTTTCTGTGGTTTTTTTTCTCATGTCATGGAATGGCTTGATGTGTTGGTAGAACCTGAAGGCCTCAGAGGATTTGGCTGGTTAGGTTGAAGAGGTTGTAGTGTATTTGTAGCCTTCAGTCTTTGTTCTGCCCCACAATTGGGTCAGTGTAGCTTTTCTGAAAACTTTCTTTTCTTGTGGTATAGTGTGTTGGCTCAGAAAGATGAGTCAGTCCGTGTCCTGTATGCTGTCAAAAGCTGTTATGTCTTGCTCTGCTCAGGTGAATGAATGATTTGTTTTATCCCTATCTGGTGTGATAGAAAAAATTCTGTTAAGTGTCATTCTAGTAATTTCTTTATAGAATTTTTTTTGTAGAGCAGCTTTTCTCATGTTTGAAGAATGCTAGGGAAGTCCAGCTTGTCAAACTTTAGGATGGATTTCTTTGTTGAAATGTAAAAACAGGAACAGCTTCAAAGTGCTTCAAATGAGGGAATAACATTCAAACTTCTTGTCCTGGTAAGTGGTGGATTAAGAAGCCTCCCTGTGCTTCAGCATGGTCACCTTCACCTAGTGAAGTGTGGAGTGATTGTACACTTAGAAGTGGGGTATGTGTTGCTCATCATAGTCCCGCAGTCAGACTGCCTACAAGTGTGGGGTGCATGGTCTGTATAGGAAATGGTTGTAAGTTGAGAGCTCCCAATGTTGAAATGAGCAGATTTGATTTTTAAGAACCAGTCTCAGGAGGATTTGTGGGAGATGCATGGATTTCAGCACCTGGCTAACAAATGGAATCTTTGCTGTTGTATGGCATTAGGTTTTGGAGGGGCTGTAAAGCCAGGTGCTGCCCCTGTAAATTGCTACATTGTGGCCATACAGTTTATCCTTAAGTGTTTTGATTCTAGTGGGACAGGGTATTTTTTTCCCTATTGAAATAAAAGCACATTTACTTATTTGAGAAAAAAAATGTATGTTGTTACAGAGTACCATGTGATATAGTTCCAAGATGTGAAGAATATCCCCAGCTAACCAGATGCACAGCTTCTTGGTTGGTGCTGGATGAGAAGGGGTCACTGTATGGTTACTTGCCACCTGATGTGAAAATTTGTGCTATGAGAGATCTCACTAGTATGTGGCTTTCTTAGGCATTTAAGCTAGCCTAGCAGTTCTTGAAACTTGTCATGTAATATAACAACTATCCAGATGGACCAATATTTCCTTACCATCTTATAAGAGGGCAGTTAGTTTGCTTTGGGATTTTTTCTTCCAAAGACAAGAGGTGATCTGTTTCTTAACCTCTTTATATTGGTGTTCATTTAGCGCAGGGACTATGCCACGATGAAGGTCTTGTATGACAGAGCAGCAAACCTCTGTGTTTGCTAAATTTGTATAGGTAAAAGGATTTATTTTGTAGATCTAATGTTTTCAATACTCATGCAATGGCACTTAAAAAATGGATACTAATGAATAATGTACATATTTTTCTTTACTACCTTGATATGAATTTGAGAATAAAAATACTTCTTTGTATTTGTATGTTTCTATTTTTTAAATATAATTTGCATTTCTTTTCAAATCATTACTGGACTGAGTTTTTCTTGAATGAAGAATGCTGAGAACTTTTTATATATGTGTTCTGATCTTCTCCTTAGGAATGGGTTTTTGAATTTGCAACCAAGTTCACTTTTGTTATTGCATGTGAGAGGTAGTTGACAGGGAAGGGGTGGAGCCCCAGAAGACTCCCATGTGGTGGGCAGGTTTGATAAGTGTATTAAAACAAACATCTTTTTGACAGCATTCTTGCTTGGGTGTTGAATTTTATGAACGGGAGCAGATCTAAATGCTGTCTTAAAGCATACTGTGGACAGTGCTGACATTCCTTTTGTCCATCTGGTGTAAAAGAGAAACTGCAAACAATAGAAACAACACCTTTGTCCTGCTTTCTATTCCTTGTCTGCATAATGTGGAGATAAAATAATTATCACTTCTGGCACTATCTTTTGTCAAAATTGTCCTCTTTTTGCCATCTGTTCCACAGTCTTACCTCTCCCCTAAAGCTGCACTCTTTGATACCTGTGACACTTGGGCTTTGCTACAATATGTTCACGACTTCTTATTTCTTTAGTTTTTAGCAAAAAGTAAAATAAATGCTGGAAATGAAAACAGAGTATTTTCATTTGCTGGAGTAAATAATTTTTCTAATGTGGTTTCCTAAAGAAGGAAGGTTTATGGGATTGAGTTGTTTGTCCATCTGCTCTTCAGTTCATCTTTAACATTTTCATAATTTAATCCAGATTTGGTGGGGAGTAAAGTCCCAAAGTTAACTGTTTTCCTACAAGAAAACCAGATGCTGGGTGGAGGAAAGAGACAAAAATAGGTATCCCCACTGTCTGCAGCATAAGTTTAACAATAATCTGTAATTATGTGTTTGCTAGACAAGTTGCAAGTGTGTACTGGCTGCCTAGCTACTCCAGTAATCTCAGAGTTTCCAAAGCACATTCTTTGACAGAAGCTGAAGGGCCTGGGGAACTGGAAATTTAGGAAAGGATGAGATCAATGGAAATTTGGGCTACTTGAGCTATCAGTAGCTTCATGATTGATGGACCAACTTGCTTTCAGATTCTATAGGGTGCTGAAGTTTGTTGATCCCTGACTTTGCAGAGATTTGTCTGTCAAAGGTGGATCTGTGGTGTTTGCCTGGCTGTAAAATAAACAAAATGTAAGTAAGTACTTATATTGGGCACAGAGAAAATCAGCACTCTGGAGTCAGGTAGTTGCTTTGGCAAATATTTTATTCACTCAAAATGCCATTTTCAGCTAGACAGAACAAGCTGTGAATTTGGATGGAATTAAGTCCATGGTTTTAGCTGGAAAAAAATGAAGAATGCTGTAAAATACATTTTCATAATACTTAATTTTTTTAGGCTCAAGTCACTATTTGAGTGAGCACTTCTAACAAAATCAGGATGAAAAATATAGGGAGGGTGACTCCTTTAATAGAGGTGTATTGCTGTGGAATATAGGATCCCTGCATTTGCAAGACTTTCTGCAAGAACTTGAATTTGTACAACCAATTCCATTATGGGTTTCATTTGCAAAATCTCTTCCTATGCCTTAATTTGACAGAAGCAGGGCACTGGACTTCCCTTCTCATATATGCATTTGGTAAAATACACATATTCCTTCAACTGTGGTAACTGGGGGAAGGAACCACCATCTGAAATTATTCATGGCCTGTGTCTCTGTTTTTCATTGGTTTCATTTGCCCTGGGCAAGCACTGGAGATCCTGAGTGTACTCGCAGTCATGAGTCAGTAACAACCTCATGCTATTATTGTAAATAGCAACTTGAGCACTGTACTTGCATGCATTTTTCCACAGGCTTTGTCTACCTCCTGACACTGGAGCCAAGGAATTTACAGAGCTTCTGAGTCAGCAATCAGCTGCCTCAAGACAAAACATGCAGGATATTGCAGACTTGCAGGACAGCCAGCAAGGCATACAAAACCCCAGGAAACCTGGCATATAATTCTTACCTGTCCTTGCCTTGCCTCGCCTCCTGTAATTTCCATCTCTGACATGTTGCTCCCGGGTTCCAAAGGCTTTGGGTGTTTACACATAGAATGCAGAGTTCTGGGGAGTGACTAATTGCAGTAACTGAAATGTCTGTATTTGACCTGTGGGCATAACTGACTTCATACCCCGTGTGAAATGGGATGTCGGCAGAACTTCTGTATTAACGCACTGCTTGGATTTCACCCTGTAAAATGACCTGCATTTGCAGCTTTGTCTCCTGGCTTGGAAACCTTGAACACAAAGCAGTAAGTTCCTAGAATACTAGGAGGTTGGATTTTAACTTCAGGATCTCTCTGAGCAGTGCAGAACCAGTTCTGCTTCAATCCTGTGATTAAAAGGCTACAGTAGAAGCAAAAGTAAGAAATTAAACCTATGTTGTCCTTACATCTGGATATACTGGTAATAGGTTGAGGACCAAGAGACTTAAATTACCACTCTGGTGAATTTAGATCATAAAACTTCGATTTCTTTTTGTTAGGAAGTGTCATTCACCTGAAGCACTGGTGTAGAGTGAGTGGATGGTAGAGTGGGGTGCAGGAAGTAAGGGGCATCTTGCAACATTTTGCTGATTATCAAGGTTTTTAGAGTGCAGGCATTTGGTTGTATCTGTAACAGACAGATGCAGAGAAATTACTCCTTCAGCATAGTGGCAAGTTATTGGGAGCTTTCTATGCCATTCTTGAGAACAGATGAGGGAACACAGGCTTAAACAGTGTAGTAGTTCAGCGATTACCCTGAGTTGCAAGCATGGAGCATGTTAACAGCTTCACAACAATGAAATTAAGATTAAAAATAAAGAAAGTGGTTATTTCCATCCTGCTTAGTGAGCAGTACTGATATGGCCATGGCATCACTATCAGCCAGTTAGAAAAACAGCTTCTTGTGTACTGAGTCTTCTGAGGCGGTTGTCCTAATAAAGTCAGCAGAATCGTATTCTCCAGTATAACTCATTGTTGTACTGTGGGCTTCTGTAGGTAATGATATTTTTAGTAACACTTTGTGGCAGTATACAAGCATTTCCAGGTCTCCTTTGCTATTTCTAAATGAAAGCAATAAATACCATATTAGGGTGAAATACAAGAGGAGTACCCAAATAAACTACTGCAGAGCTGTCACACGGGAAGGGAAGAGACATGAGCTGTAATGTTTGACTTGGCTTCCTGTCTACTGGAAGCAGGAAAGGATCTGGTGAGAATCTAAAGGGTTTTATCCTTGTCCACATATTTCCTTTTTTACCTTAATACCCTTTGAAAAGAAAACAGAGGACAAAAAGTACCTCAAATGCTTTCACTTCCACAGTTCCTGCATATTGTTCCTATGTTGCCTTCCTATCTGAAGACAAACAAAACTATTCTTTCTTAGTGAGCAGTCTATTATATGTATATGTATAAAAGGAAGAAAAAGTTTTGTTACATATAAAAGAAAGAGAGCAAGAGAGACAAAGGTCTCTCTTTAGGTAAAAGCTGCTATTTGTGATCCAAACAATTCATTCTGTAGGCTGCTTCTGAGGCATCCCAGAAAAGCAACTAAGTAGCAAACCAGCCATAAGCATATTTAGTCTGCTGAGGACCCCAAGTACCACCTAAATTTTAGAGACCTGCATGTCAAAAGACACTGAGAAACACAGAGTAGAGGAACTACTATGAGAATTTCACAAGGATTATGAATCAGCCACATTTCACTCTTATGCTGCTTATTACTGACAGAAATATATGCATGGTCTCTAGGTGAGGCAAATGTTATACTCCTTGATGCAACACAGGCATTTCTTTTTTCAGTCTTGACATCTTTTCTTAAGCATTTGATTGCTTTTACTTTTATGAGGTTTAATTTCTTTCTAGAATTATAGTAGCCATCCTTGGGTTTGTAATGTCACTGTACAAAAGCAGTGTTTGCAAGGACTCTGACAGAGGTACCAGCTTGCACTATGCCATCCTCTTTCCTCTTCTCTGTCATAAGCAAAGGTAGTCCTTCTAAAATGAGGGACCAAAAATTATTTTACTGGTGGAACCAGTTCCTTTGGTAGCAGTGTTTTTAAGACAAGCATGTAACCAATTCTGTGGTTTTACCACAGTTATCTGGTTATCACAGTGTTACTATATTAGAAAGTCTATTTTTTGTTTTAAAATCTCATCATCAAAAAAGACATTGCATAACATCGGCCTGTTCATCTGTACTTACTGTGCTGTTGATGGGAAATGGATTTTGATAAAGCTTTCTAGGGACTGGCTTGGGTAAGTATTTTGAGCCTGAAAAGAGGTGGGATGTCCCACCATCTGAAGCGAGGCTCAGTGAGCTTTGGGAAGTCCTGCTTCAGTCAGCTTGGGCAGAACTCCTTGGGGTATTACCACTTGGCTCATTTAGGACTGATGCTTTATTAGTTACTGAGAATACTGGCTCTCAGTTCAGCAGGCTTAGGCAAAATTTTGGAAAGAGTTTAAAAGAGTTACGTTTTCTTTTTTTTTGTTTTACAGGTTAATAATGCTTTTAAGCCAGAGGTGAAAGTGGCTTAACAGAGCAACATCAGGAAATCTGGCAGACTGGAAGAGAACAGCTGCCCCTCAGGGCAGCTGCAAAGTGTGAAGCATGGAGGAAAATAAGAACGAGAAGGTGAACCAGGCTCATGTTCTGTTTGACAGATTTGTCCAGGCTTCAACCTGCAAGGGGACTCTTAAGGCTTTCCAAGAGCTCTGTGACTACTTAGAACTAAAGCCCAAGGACTATCGTTCTTTCTATCACAAACTCAAGTCCAAGCTAAATTACTGGAAAGCCAAAGCCTTGTGGGCCAAATTGGATAAAAGAGGCAGCCATAAGGACTATAAGAAGGGGAAAGCATGCGCCAACACGAAGGTAAGAGATTTATTCATGGTGGTAAAGAGAACTATTACCCATTTTGAAATACACAATAAAAATGTGATGTGTATAATGATGTTTGCCTGTTGTCAGTGTAATTACAGGGGAGATTTTGGAATATTCCCACATACTATATGTACTGTAGTCAGAATTTGTTAGCATTTGCTACAACTTGATTTAACCCCTCATCTGAATAGGGAAAGCCTTACTAGACTATAACAGGCACATGAAATTTGCTGTTAGTGTCTAGATAAAAATATGTATTATTGGAAGTTTACAGTTCTTCTAACTCTCTCAAGAAAAGTGAACTTTCTTTACAAATTGGCAAAATATTTTTTTAACATTATTTAGAAATGTTAATATTTAGAACTTCTATTCCAGATTCAGAGGAAAAAAAGATACATCAGTTCATTTTTGAAAGGTTGGCATGTGTGGTATTTACTGCTTTTACACGCACACAACCCCACCCACTCCCCTGATTTTTTTTAATCTGAACTAATGATACTACTGATATTTAGGTGCTGCACCAGTGTTGGATTGTACAGTATGAACTTACTTGTTTTGTTGTTGCTGAAAGCAGTTCTTATCATTCATCAAAATGTGAATGGAATAGCTTTTTTTTGTAAATAATTGTACAATCTTCCTTTTTGAAAAAAAAGTGATAAAATTAGAACAGGATTCTGCCCTTCAATGAGGACAATGGGTGCTTCTGCTTCTTGAATGTTGACCTTTTAGGCAGTATCCATTTTTGCACTATGGATATCATGGGGAAAACTTAAAAATTGTTTTTTGCCATAACTTGACTGCACTTGGCAATCATTTGGTTCAGGAATTGGTCTTGTTTTGAGTGAAACATGATGATTGTAACTGAAATGGGGTGTTGAAGGCTGTGAAATGAAGACAGGTGTTCTATGTTTCAATGAGAGATTGAACAAGCTGTGAAGAATTTAGAGGTATTTTAACTTATTTGATATAATAGTGATTTTACATCTGGGTTTTGAATGTATCTTGGTAAGCAAGACTGTTTGTTAACACTGAAGAACAGGTTGTGTTGTTAGTAGGGATGGGCTATGAAAAAAGAACTTAAAAAAATTGATTATGAGGATGTTCAAGAAAATAGATATGACTGGAGGTTGATAGCCAGCCATGAAAAATATTCAGAAAATTGTGACACTTACCTAGAAAGGAAGTGGTGAGGTGAGTTAAGAATGGTAGAACTCCACTTGACCATGCTGAGCTTGAACTAACAACTAGGCAGCCCTGAGGAGATGTCAGAGCGGTAGAGATTTTATCTGGCACACAAAGTAATCAAGTCTGAGTTGGAAATGTTTTGTGAATCTACAGCACTAACAGGCTGATTGAATCAGTGCCTGTGAATGAGGTGATGCAAAGGCAATTTGTAGAGAATGATGGTAGAGATGACTGATGAAGCCTTTTGGGAAGCAATTGGTGAGAAAAGTGGGAGAAACTAGGGAAATCCTTTAGATAGTGCTCTGAAAGAGTAGCTGGTGACATAGAGGAATTACGAAGCCTTAAAAGAAATCAGAAAGGGACACACTTCAGAAAAAACATGTAGCCATCTGTCTATGAAATATATCTTCAAGTGAAGTCGGGAAATGGGTGAAAGTGGTAAAGCATACTGAAAGTGATGTGTCACTAAAAGGTTTGCTAGGGATTTTGTAGAGTCCAAAAGCTTAGCCTAAACCGTGCACCAAAGCCAAGCTGGAGAAAATATGTAGGGTGGAACGGGAGAAATGGGATCAGGAGAGTGACTGCAGAAGTGGCATATGGTGATCTTAGAGATGAGATAGGGGAGAAATAAAGAGAGACTTACAGAATCATGCCTGATTTTCCCTCTCTTAATGGTGCGAGTGAAACCTCAGAACTCACTAGTGTTGGTGGAAG
The DNA here is from genome assembly GCF_036169615.1 of Heliangelus exortis. Lineage (NCBI taxonomy): Eukaryota > Metazoa > Chordata > Aves > Apodiformes > Trochilidae > Heliangelus > Heliangelus exortis. The sequence continues at coordinate 133,847,742 of NC_092422.1, forward strand.
GACAAAAATCATGGGTGGAGGGAATGACTGCAGTGGATCTGTCAGTGATCATGCTGCACTGGTCTGGCCTCTACTAAAGAAAAGGAGGGCTTATTCCCTAGTTGGTCTCCTGTGTGTGTAACAAGGAGAAGAAAGAGTAAAGGAAAGGAGAAAGGAGAGTGGAGGCAAGTCAGAGAGTAATTTGCCAGTGTTTCTAAGAAGCTGTTCTTAAGATGCCATATAAATACACAACTTAAAAGAGGGGATGGTGAATAAATTAAAAGTGGCACTGCCTCTGCCCCAACCAAGAAACATAAAGAACTGTGGATTTGGGATTCACACAGTTTTGAGAAGTGAAATTAGGAGCTGGGAAAAGTGAAATCAGGTTAACTTACTACTTACTCACTTACTACTTACATACTAAACTAAGTAAGTCTTTAAAATACACACCTGGGATAATAAAATTTTTTTATGGTTTTACGTATAGAATTTGTTGAAAATTTTCATGTAAAGAAATGATAAATGCATTCTTTTTATTTTTTAATAGATGTTTCTGTTAATGACTTGTTTCCTTTCCTAATATTATCTGCCATTAAATGTTTATGAGAGATAATAACTATTCAGAGGCCTTTTAAGAACTGAATCTTATCTGATTTGATGTTTTCTATCTCACTTAGCTTTGTATTCTTAATGTTTAATGTAGTTTGCAAACTACTGCTTAAAATTACAGCAATTTAAGTGTGCATGTAGAGATGACAGTTTAAAATAAAAAGTAGAGGTTTTGCCATGTTATCAGAAGTGAAGTCAGTAGTTTATTTGGTAAGCTCAGCTTCTGTACACTTGAACATTTACCAATTTTGAAGTTCTTCTCTGCAGTGGAGCTCTTACTTATCCTTTTAAAAATTGGTCGAGGGTGAAGTGCTGTGACTGGAGTTGGGCAGTAGTTTAGGCAGTTACTGCACTGCATGGCCAGCATCCAGGTTGCTCAGAATTCAGATAATTAGTGCTCATGAAAGCAAGACTTGGATGTGATGGGGTTATTCAGATGTAAATAGTTACAAATTGTTCCGTCTCTAAATCTGTTATACGGAGAATACAGAATTTCAGTCTGCATTTGATGTTTCATTACCACGGTGTTGTTACTGAAAACTTTATATATAATCTGTTTGAAAGATCTCAAGCAAGAAGTGTTTCTGAGGGCTGAGACAGCTTTAGTGCATGGAGCTGCAGCAGTTACTTGGAATCAATGAGGGGAAAGGGAACGAGGGGCAGCATTAGCTGCCTTTATTTACTTGGCTGTACTTGGAATCTCATGTAGTTACTGCTGCCTGTGAGAGTATCAGAAGGTAGGCTTCTAAGAAAGATCTGAAACTGGTGGAAGTGCTAGAGGTGGAAAAGGGAGCAGAGTATTTTCTGCTCTTTTTAACTGTGCTTAAAACTCCCTGTCTTTTATAACAACATAATTTAATAGTTTTGTGATGGTAAAAAAAAAAAAAGGTAGCTTTGGCAATTAATTACTTCACTATTGTGTTTTACATCCAGGGTATGTAGAAAATAAACATGTCTTAGATGTTATTAACCACATCCTTGTTTGGGGACAGATGAGGAGGTTGTAGAGAAAAAAAATTTTACATTTCTGTGGCAAAATCATGGTCAAGTAATTTATAATTTGATGACATAGACCTAAGTCTGAACACTATGATTCTGGAACAGTTCCTTTGCTGTGTACTTCATAGTAACAATTTAATATGGGGAAGTTATCAAAGAGTTAAGTTGCCTAACTCAGTAGTGTAGTCTTGTTGCTTCTTGAATCCAGTCTCTTTGAGGTTTGTAGATATCAGATAAGCAAAATTATTACCTGAATAAATTTATGCTAACATGATTTCCTTACAAGTTAAAAAACAAAAACAAAACAAAAAAAACCCACAAAAAAACCTAAGTTTGAGAGTTATACTTACCCAAAAAGAAAATATTAAGTTGGGAGAAATACATTAGATCCTAATTGATTATGCCTTTTAACAAATTACAAGTTTAACACCTGTTCAATATACAAGTCTATTTTTAATAGCTCAGTGGTTGGGCTTGCCTTTTCTGTAATATACCTTCAGGTTCCTGAAGCTATTAAAGAAGCAGTACTCTTTATTCTTTCTCTTACCTTTCCTCTAGACTTGAATCTCTGCCATCAGATTTATGTGGCCTATCTTATACAACAGTCTTACACTGAACTTGTATGTCAGTTATGTCATCATTGCTTCAACTTGTACTGTTCTGTTCATCATCCAGGCTTTGTATTTGCATTTTCTCATCATTTGCAAAATTTATGTCCCAGTGAATAATTGGTGAAAATGTGGCAACCTGTAAAAACAGACATATGGGGACAGTAGAAGACTGAAGAGCTTTGCTTTGGGATAGGCTGTTTATCAGAAGGTTGGGCTGTGGTTAAGTTTCAGCATACATAAGAATTTCTAAAAGGGCTTTGTTGTCCTTTCGGTAAGAATCTGGAGAATGCTTACCTGGCAGCAGTCACCACTGTATCAAGGTCTTTATTCTATGGGTCTGGTTTATACTCAATACAAATCAAAGTACAAAAAATGATATGACAAAATGGACTGTGTACTACATTTTTGTGAATGCATGTAATCATGCCAGCTTTTTTTTTTTACCTCAGTTTCTGTTGGTAAGAAGTGTCAGCTGACTATCTTGGCTTTTTAATCATACAAGAAATGATTTTGCTGTATCACTTGTTTCTATGAAATTACTTTCTGTCCTAGGTAGGCAAGTATTTTACATTCTCAAGTTGTTTATTAGCTTCTGATAGTGTTTGTGAGAAGAGTGGAGAAAGATGAGAGTAGGTGAAAGGTGATACAACAAAGGTTAAGTTGGAGAAAAAACGTTCATAAAAGTTGTCTAGTCACACAAAGTTCATATTTATATTGTGTAGATGTAAGTTACCAGTGCTCTGACTTTACTATACATGCTGCTCTAAATGGATAATGTTTATAAAAACAGTAGCTTCTCTTGTATCTATCTGCCTTAGCCATTCCTATGTATTCAATGATGATGAGGAATTTTTGGTGTTACTGATATTTTTCTGAAGAAATGCCAACTCAAATTTGGAAGACAGAGGAAAACTCTAACTCGCTTTTTAAAAAAAAAAACCAAAAACAAACCCACGTGGATGGAATGAGGAGAAGCCTTCAGAAATAGTGCTTTTCTCCATATAGCTTGGAGTGTATGCTTTGACATCCATTCTTAAAACAAGGGCTTAAAAGAGGCAGGTGACTTGCCTGCTTCTCAAGACTTCTCCCTGTGCCGTGGTGGGCTTTGCTTTCAAGTTGCAGTAAGTAAGGTAGCAGTGGCTGAGCATGGCAGGTAGAAATAGGAAGACTGAGCTCAAATTTCAGTTTCTGTTTCAGACAAAGAGCACTTACTCTTGTGAGCCATGGGATGCTTGGAAACTGTGGTGAAAATGCCATTTTCCTCTTAGGATTGTAAAGTTACTCTGTGCTGATTGTTTTACAGTGTCTGATAATTGGGGCTGGACCCTGTGGCCTTCGTACAGCCATCGACCTTTCATTCCTAGGAGCCAAGGTGGTGGTTATAGAAAAAAGGGATGCCTTTTCCCGCAATAATGTGCTGCATTTGTGGCCATTCACCATACATGACTTGAGGGGCCTTGGAGCCAAAAAGTTCTACGGCAAATTCTGTGCAGGATCCATAGACCATATCAGTAAGTACAGCTCCTCTTAGACACAGCAGCACTTGTTCCTCATAGGGGGAAGGTGGGTGAGGGCATGGGGGTAACTTGTTACAATTCACCCAACACCAACCACTGCTCCCAAGTCCTTATGGTACAGTTCAGCAGTACCTTTGCATAGGGCATTTCTGGGAAGAACTAGATCTGAAAGAAATACATTGTGCCATGGTATCATCACACACAATATATAATCTCATCTTTTAAGCCTGTTACTTTCCAAGGAGTATCTTTTTCTTAAGCTGAAAAGCGCATTTAAGCTTCAAACGTTTTATTTTTTTAATGGATGCTTTTCATACTTTTGCCATTACATTTCTGTAGCTGCCACATTATTCTGTTTCTCTAGAGCATTGTAAGTGACTTCAAAAACGTTCAGTAATTTTTCTTCTTTAACATTCTTGTGAATGATGATCTGGAAGAAAGAGGAACAGTTCTGGCTTTGTACATTTTTTTGAAGAGTGAAGATATTTCCAAGAACACTGTCAACCTATGAATAAGTTTTGATTAAGTAGAGGTTTACATATCAAAATTGAGAATAATTCTGGTGATTCTCAAATTCGGAGAAATCAGTCTTCTGTGAAATCTGAATGCTTTGAAGGAGCAGGATTTATTTTGCAGTTTTTCTGGGTTTTCCCAAAATTTTCTGGACATGGTGCAGCCAGTTTTAACCTGCCAGTCTGTCCTCCACTTGGTATAATTAGGAAGTATTTAATGGCAAGAACAATAGGTAAGACTTGGCTTATTGTCCACAGCAACAACTGGGAAGTAGTGGTGATTTGTTTTCGTTTTTGGTGTGTGGGGGGTTGTTTATTTGTTTTGGGTTGTTTGGGATTTTTTTGCAGATTGCAGACAGTCTTGCAGATTACTTTTTTCCTTCAGTTTATTACCCTTTTTATTCTTCCTGTACTTTATACATTTTCTTCTTTTCTATCTTAGCACAGCTGACATTTAGTGTTTAGATGGAAATTTTTTTAATATTCAGTATTTGAAACATAATAGTAAAGTGTCTTCCTTTAAATGAATAGTTTGCACACTGTCATTTTCATACCCACTACTTACATTCACTGTAGGGGAAAGAGGTAGTGAGGAGCTTATTATGCCTTCCCTAATCTGAGGTGTAGGATGAAGGTGTAGTTCAGTATTACAGCTAGGCTGGCCACACAGTTGCCATCTCTGACAAAAGTGCAATCCAGCTGTGCTGTGTCCCTTGCTCTCTCCTTCAGTGCATGTTTCGGTTGTTTCCCTTGTTGCTGATTTGGGAACTTGAAACACAAAAAAACCACAAACCATAGAGTGCTCACTTTTTTTTTTTTTTTTTTTTTTTGAAAAGGGCTGAGTTTTCTTCAGCTATCTAGAAGTTTTTTGGCATGCCATGATATTACCCATCAGTGCTGCCTGGATGAAGTGCTGGGAACACAGTGGGAAGAACAAAGTAGCAGCTGGCCTTTAAATCCATTTATCAGTAATGTCAGAGAAACATGTGGTCACTTACAGTATTTTATTTTTCTTTTATTTCTTTTATTATCTACTTTTTTGCAGGTATCCGTCAGCTCCAGCTTATCCTTTTGAAGGTTGCCTTGATCTTGGGAATAGAGATCCATGTCAATGTCGAATTTCAGGGGCTTGTATATCCTCCGGAGGATCAGGAGAATGAAAGCAAGTAGCGTTGAAATGGGTAGCAGAAGGGGAACTTATGGCAGGATGCACAGACTCCTGTTCCTTAACCCCAGTTGTATGACTCTAAGTCTTTTCCTCAAGCCTTGTTAATGAGAGAAATTATTAATTCATTTTTACATGAATTTTTAGTGGGATTTATTCTTTCTAGTAACAAATCCAAATTACTTGCTATATAAAGCAAAAATTACCTGAAGCATTACATGAATATAGACCATGACACAGTAGATCATAATCACTCAAAAAATATTTAAGCCTATTGCACTCAGAAGACTTTTTCGTGTACTGACTGAGAGTATTTGTGTCAGTAAACAATCAGTATTACTTTTTTCTGTCTTAGTGAAGTCTGCTCTCTGATTGCCATGACAGATGGTGGCTTTCTTTTTTTTTGGCATCCTGTTAACTGAATAGATAGTAGAGAAGCTCTAAAGCTTGAGGTGATTCTTAAAAGTAGTCAGTGGAGTTCTATTGGAGCTGTCTCTACCTCTGATTCATACTGACAGCAGGGTCAACAATATAGCTGTGCTGCAGTGTATCTTTAACTAACTATGTGAGGAAGGGATTAGGGATAGTAAGAAGTGGTTTTATGTATTTGTTCTCTTAAGAGCACTGTTTACTTTGTCATTAACTTGGAGTTTATCAACAGGAATAGGTTGGCGTGCATTGGTCCACCCAAAAACCCACCCAGTATCTGAGTACGAGTTTGAAGTAATCATTGGAGGGGATGGCAGGAGGAACACCTTAGAAGGTAATAGTGTCCATAATTTCCTTTCAAATAGAACTTATTTTTCAGTTAGTTAGAACAAAAATGATGTTTAAAAATCTCATCAAAATCTGGAAAGACGTATGACAGGCTTCACAGGATTGTCCCTTGTGGGGTAGAAATCTTATTCCTTGACCTAGTCCAGTTCTAGGATGTGTAAGTAAGTAGATGTTGTGCTGGGGGACATGTTTTAGTGGTGACCTTGGCAGTGCTGGGTTGATGGTTGGACTTGATGATCTTAAAGGTCTTTCCCAACCAAAACAATTCTATGATTGTATGACTAGCAATAGGGGACATTAAAAATCCCAAGTAAAAATCCATTTGTATTGAACACATGGCTTGTCTTTTTCTTTTTCCTGTCCACTAGCAATGGAATTAGGTGTTTTGACCTGGATAATTTGTCCTATGTTTTTTGTTTAGTTGAGTAGTGTTTTATTTTTTGGGAGTACAAATTGAGGTATTGAATATTATTTGGTGTTGTACAGACTGCTATCTTAATTTTTTGAATGCAAGTTGCATTTTGAGGAAAAGAGGTAAGAAGGATAGGATAGCTTTTTTTTTTTTTTTTCCTTAAAAAAAAAATAAAAAATCGCTTTTATTTTTCTGATGAAGCAGTACATGATGAACCTTCTCTGAAGGTACACTCTACGTTATAGGATTACTACTTTATCCTCCCCACAGGGTTTCGCAGGAAAGAGTTCCGTGGTAAACTAGCAATTGCGATCACAGCAAACTTCATCAATCGCAACACCACAGCTGAAGCCAAAGTAGAAGAGATCAGCGGTGTGGCCTTCATATTCAACCAGAAGTTCTTCCAGGATCTACGAGAAGCCACAGGTTTGCCAGCAGTTCTCAGATTTCTGGTGAAAACTATTTATCTTTGTTATTACAACTCTGTAATGCAAGCATCATGTTTAATCAATAAATGACCATCTTGTGCAAGGAAGTCAGTCATTGCTGTCCCTCTTTGAAATCTGACTTCCCCGTTTTTACAGCTGTTCTGTATGTCTGTACTGTGTATCATTCAGATGTGGGTACTTTTTGTTCAGAAGTGTTAAATTTATTCCCTGAGGGGTTTCAGGAAATATGAGCCCTAAATAGGAAAAGTCTGAATCCTGAATTCAGCTTCCTGTACTCCACATACGAATGCAAACCTTAGACTGATGTTAAATGTATTTTTTTTAAGAGGTAGCTATATACAAGTAAAATGTGCTGTTTGTGGTTTTGTTGAAGATTCATATTTTGAAGTCATCAAGTGCATGGGAGAAAGCTGCTTGACATTCTTTCTAACCATGTAGTTTCAGTTTACTGTCTTCCCATACAGCTCTCGTGTTACGCATAGCATGTAACTTGCCTTCCATGTCTTTTATTCTGTCACAAGGTATTGACTTGGAGAACATTGTCTACTACAAAGATGATACACACTACTTTGTCATGACTGCCAAAAAACAGAGCTTGCTGGAAAAAGGAGTGATACGACATGTGGGTATTAACTTTCCCTATATTTTCTATAAACTGAAATTTTGGTACAACTAAAATTTTGGTACAGTTTTCTTTCAGTATGCCTAAGGAAGGGAAAGACTCTTTTCTTTCACCACACAATGTTTTTATACAGGTGTAGTTTAGACCACAAATATATGTGGTTAATGCCTTTCTGAAGTATTTTGGGCCATCAGAAAATGTGATGTTACAAGGTGTATACACTCCAAATCTGTGTTTCTTTGTAGATTTAGGAGTTTCTTTCCTGTTAAGAAAAAATATTCTGAAAGAACTTTTGATAGCTTATGAGGATGAAAGAGCAGCGAGTGAAGGAAGTATTGGAAATACCTGTAATTCTGACAGAAGCTGATTTATAAGTAGTTTGGCCACAAATTAATAATAAGGACTGGGGAATAGTGCCTTTTGTCAGAAGTGTGTGATGAGAAATATCTTAGCCCTTTCACAGTCAGAAATGCTAGTGGGGCTGATTACCTGTTTGCAAGAAAAGATTCACAAAGATTTTTCTCTTGGAACACAGACAGGAATGAAAAAAAAATCAGAAGGCTAATGTGCATCAATGGATTTGTAAGAGTTTTAATGGCGACTATTATATATACCACTCTAAAAGTCTACTTGTGTATTTGGCTACTTCACATTTAATTTTCTCTTTTTGGTAGGATTATGCTGACACAGAGTTGTTGCTGTCACGGGAGAATGTGGACCAGGAGGCTCTACTAAACTATGCCAGAGAAGCAGCTGACTTCTCCACTAATCAGCAGCTGCCATCACTGGACTTTGCCATCAATCACTACGGTCAGCCAGATGTGGCCATGTTTGACTTCACGTGTATGTATGCATCTGAGAATGCAGCGCTGGTGCGAGAGCAGAATGGCCACCAGCTACTTGTGGCCCTGGTTGGGGACAGTCTCTTAGAGGTTTGTGTTTTAAATTTATCATGTGTAAACAGAGAATTGGAACATAAACACAAGCCACTTCGTCCATCACCCAAGTGTGCACTAGCTATATGATAGTTCCTATAAGGAAAGCTGCTGTTTTTTTATATAATAGAGTGGGAGGTTTGAAGGAAGGGTTGGAGTATTGGCATAACAAAGTATTTAAGATGCCAATTACCTTGCTTAAGAAAATTAGTGCAGAGATTTTTTCTGATGTTATGTCTTTTGCATCTGTTTCTTATTAGGACACTTAGACTCTCCACACAACCTGCTGTAGGCCTGTTAATAATTAGCATTTTGTAGTTGGTTAAAAAGTACAGTCTTGAAGAGAAGCTGTTAAGGCACTCCAGGCTAAGAATTGTTGGAAGTAGAAAGACATAAGCTTTGGGAGGAGCTCATGGGCAATTCACCATACTTCTGGTTTTCTCTAGCCCAGCAGGAGTGGACCTTCAAGCTAATTACTGAGCTTCAGTTTTCCAGCAGACTACCATCTGAATATATTCTTGCTATTTGTTTAAGTATTTCTCTAACTGGTATATTTCTTTTCTCTCTCTCTCTCTCTCTCTCTCTCTTTTTTTTTTAAAAAAAAACAAACAAAAACCAAATTGTAATATTAGCCATTTTGGCCAATGGGAACTGGAATAGCCAGGGGATTTTTGGCTGCAATGGATTCTGCTTGGATGGTACGAAGTTGGTCACTCGGAGCTAGCCCTTTGGAAGTTCTTGCAGAGAGGTAACAGAGAAAACAAACACACTTTGAGTTCTAATTTAATCCTTCAACACCTCAATTCATTCTAGTCTCACATCTCAATTCATTCTAGTCTCTTCTAGTGAAAATACATAGCCAGAACATGAGATACAAATTGTCACTGTTTTTAGAGGATACTTGTGGGTATAATTTAATCAAAGAAAAAATTTCCTAAGGAGGTGATAAACTGAGGTATATTCATAGAGGAATAAGAGATGGTTCTTGGTTCTTGGTCCTGGTTTTAAAAGCAGATTAGACAAAGTGTCTTTCTGGTGCTTACTAATATTGCATGAAGAAAGTGAGCCTGTCTTACTGTTATCAGCCTTACAAAAGCAAAGGCAATGAGTATGTAGGCACTAGAGACAAAAATTCTTTCCATCCCATATTATCCTGTAAGTGTCCTCTATGATTTTCTTTTGAGGAAACTAAGACCTGCTTTTGTTTCATGTTCTAAACTGATCACTTTGTTTCATATAAATCGAACTACAGCTTGTGTTTCTTTGGAGCATTAAATTCTTGATGTATTTATCTTTGATTGTTTTGTTGCCTCAAGGTGTTTTAGAGATCAGAAATTGATGGGTAATTAAAAGATGGACTAAGTAAAAGCCAGGTCTGATAGAACCTGTTTTAGACTTCAGCAACTGCAGCTTTTGACCATCAAGAGCCACAGTATCCTTTTAAAATTATATAAATGTCACACTGGACATTTAAGGTTTTATTTGTTTGAATTTTTAAAAATGGTGAAGGTAATAATTGTGCAGTTGGAGCCCGACTTCCATCACCTTTCCATTAGTCATTTACAGACAGCAATAAGATCTTTCCTCAGCCTTCCTTGTCTGCATACTGAACCAATCCATGTCCCTTGACCTCTCCTCACTGGACAAGTGCTTCAGTTTCCTTAGTGGCCCTCTTTCTGAGTTGCTCCAGTGACTCAGTGTCTGTCTTGTAACCCTCTCGGTTATGCCTAATACATTATTTTCTTCCCTCCTTTTGAATTCTGGAGTTGTATTAAGTTGCAAATTATTACACTTGTACTGCAGTTTAGTTATTCAGTGTCCAAAGAGGTTAGATTTCTCATCTGAATGTTTATCTCCCCGGGATTGTCTTAGAAGTATTAGTAGTGATAAATCTTTTTTAAAAAAAGCAACCAGCCAAACACACAAAACATGAAACAAAACGCAGAATTTCTCTTTATTGTTTTATTTTTCCAAGGGAAAGCATTTATAGGCTCCTGCCTCAGACCACCCCCGAGAATGTGAGTAAGAACTTCAGCCATTACAGCATTGATCCCGCCACCCGGTATCCCAATATCAATGTCAACTTCCTGCGGCCGCAGCAGGTAATTATGCAAATGAGGCTTCTGAACGCTTGCAGTCCTCATTGTCTTTCCTCATTGTCTTTTTGTCAGTTGTAAACTTGCTGTAATGATCTGTGAAATCTGTATATGAGTGTATGTGTGCACACATGCATTTTCTTTTTAATAATCTAGTAGAGCGGTCTGTCACTGCAATTTGGCATCCACTGAGCAGCAGCAGTCATCTAGACTGTTCAGCATTGACTGGCTGTTCTTTGTTGTTCTGGGGTATTTCTTCTGCATAAGTGTACTTGTATTCCTTTTTGTGCCTAGAGATGGCTCCTTGTCCTGCTCTTTCTGTATGGATCTTGGGTGTGTGGCATGTTGGTAATTTTTTGTGTGTGTACATGTCATTTTAGGTACGCCACTTGTATAATACAGGAGACCTGAAAGACATTCACCTGGAAATAGAGAACTTTGTAAACTCCAGGACACCAAAGCTAACTCGAAATGGTAGGCCTGACTACTGCTTTATTCCTTCCTATATTCTGTAGCTGGGTCAGTGCGGGACATGGAGCAGCAATGATCTAGAGTATTACTTAACCAGTCTCTTTAGGTTTAGAAAAAATATTTTCTTCATACTTTTGTTTTGTCAAAAGTATGATTTTTCAAAATTTTTAAGTTTCATTTAACTTGTATATACAATAATTCCTAATTTTCTTAGGTTCATAATGCTGTTCTATTTCTTAGCATATTTTCTATGCAAATATTTTTTTCACCTTTATCCTATAACAATGTCCTTCGTTAGAATACAGAAGCCTAGCCTCAGTTCACTCTAGTAGTAACCTCAGAATTCTTATAAACGTAACAGAAGGTATTTCTTGTGCAGTCTTTATGTTCATTCTATCTTTTGCTTAGTCTTATGTCTTGGTTTAATGAAACCTCACTTTGCTTGCATTATTCTGAAAGTTAGATGCCTTAGGATAAGCTTTTCAGTATCTGCCTATTTGCCCTGTACCCCAAGGGGTATGTTGAACTTTTCCTTTTGCACGCCTTGCCTTTGGATGTCTGGATAGTGTCTGGGGACTCTGAGTGGCACTTTGCTGCTAAGCCTCCCTTTCACTGCTGAATAGATATGTAGTCTTTTGATTTGTTCCTTGGCCTGCAACCATGTCCCTTTAGGCTGTAATCTTGTCATATCTTGCAGTAAAGCAAAGTCAGAATAGGCAAGTGCTTTGAAAGGAAAGCTTTCAAAAGAAGAAAAAGTTGCAGTTTCTAGTTCTCCCATTAGAAATAGTATATCTGGGCTCTGGAGAGCATTTGTACTTCTGTATATCCTTTTGATCATATTTAAAGCAAGCCTTTGCAACTCTTTTATAATTCCTGGGGTTCTTTTACAAGAGCTACTATGAAAAGCCTGGCAAGTTATAACTTAGGTAATTACTTTGTAGCAAATTTAAATTCTTTCTTGGATCTGAAATTGGTATGGTGATATACATGTATATATATATTCTTTTTCTAAAAAGGGAATTCTGTCCTGTATTGCTCATTGTAGATGGAGCTTGTTTTTTGCATGAAAGTTTTGTTTTCTTGATTCATGGTTTTTATATTGGATTTGCAATTAATGAGAGATATGTACATTTCCACTTTAAAATGTGATTTCTTACAGAGTCTGTAGCTCGCTCTAGTAAATTGCTCAGTTGGTGCCAGAGGCAGACAGATGGATATGCTGGTGTAAATGTGACCGACCTCACGATGTCATGGAAAAGCGGCCTAGCTTTGTGTGCCATTATCCACAGATACCGTCCAGACTTAATGTGAGTAACTGACTGTTATCTGCAACTGGGAGGACCAGAACATTAGTGATATTTGGAGCTAATAATATGGAGACTGAGGCAATGCATTTGTGACTTATGGAGAAACGGATTGAAATAAATTCCATTAAACTTGATGCTAGTGTATGGAGATTCACTGGCAGAGGGGAAGGTCCTAATAGCCTAATGAGTATGAAGATACTTTTATTGTCATTTTCCCTTCTGGATAATTTGACAGAATTAAGATTCAAATTGTTTCTGACTGGAAAGCGTTATTGACTGACAGCTGCTCTCTCAAGTGAAGTTAGTCAGGATTAGTTCATAGCTTCAGTTAAATTTCTTGTTACCAAGTTTACACAGCCCTTTTAAAATCTCCTGTTACACCATAGCTCCTTTTGAAGACTTTAAGGCTGCTCTTTTTAGAAGCACCCACAGTCTAAATAGAGATGTTGCTAGCTTTTTAGCTTGGAGATTGGATGACTGAGATGCACAAAATCTGATTTTGGAGAGGTAACAAAAAATGAAAAAAGAATACACTTGAGCCAGAGTTCACCATAATTAAGTAGCATCAGCTCTGCAATATAAAAAGGTTGCTGGCAAATAAATTTGAGATATTTTCAAGAGAAAAAACAGGAAGGAGTTTAATCCCTTTCTTTCTTTCAGAAGACTGGTTTCCAGTTGATTCAGTGCATGCTGTCTTTCTGTCCTTTGCAGAGACTTCGATTCTTTGGATGAGCACAATGTGGAGAAGAATAACCAGCTGGCCTTTGACATTGCTGAAAAAGAGTTTGGAATATCTCCCATTATGACTGGAAAGGAAATGGCATCTGTTGGAGAGCCAGATAAACTGTCAATGGTGATGTACCTCACACAGTTCTACGAGATGTTCAGAGACACCATCCCCTCCAGCGGTAAGGAGTTTGTGGTGGATCTCTCAGATTTAAAGACATCTTCAGGATGAATGTGTGTACTTCAGTTATCTTCATCCTTCTTCTGCATAAGCTCATACTTCTACTGAGTGACATAAATCACTCACTAGCTTTACATTACAAAAGTTAACTTCTTACTCATGCTGATGAAGAACATCTTAGCATCATCAGGAGTAAAAAAATCAGTTAATACAAAATAATGTCAAAATAGTGTCCTCAAAACTTCTAAACTTACTTCAGCACTACTAGGTAACTTTTATGTTTTCTTGCTATTATTTCGGGTTCATTTATTTTGGCTAATACGAGATGCTTTGCTATTAGTTGTTTAGTAGGCAGTTTCAAAACACTGACCAAGCTTTATGTCTATTTACCATCCATGAATGGTAAATGTAACTTCAGGCCAATGAGGAATGAAAGGTCTTTGATTAGAACTAAAAGATATAGTTGCCTGTCACAAATCAGTGTGGCCTACCTTTAACTATAAACAATGTTGTTATAGCTGTTTTTTAATTACTGATGAGCTTAATTCAAGTGCATCACTCTGGTGGGGAAAAAATTGTATTTAATAGCCTTTTGAAAACATAGTCCGTATCAAGAATTATTTCCAAAACTCTGAACTCTTCCTAAGAGTACTGACGATCATCATGCTCTTTTAATATAAAATTAGATGGAGTAAACACTTGTTTATTCTGAGTGGTTATAAACAATGAAAGGAGAATAGATTTTGACAGAATGAAAACACAGTGTAGCTGAGAAAGGTATTAGTTCTGGACATTACAGTAGTTTTGTAATTTAACAAAGAGTGCTACATTAAAAAAGAAACAATCAGTGAGTCTTTCAGTTGTGTATTTAATAATAGCACCACAGAAAGAATTTCTTGGCATTCCCTTGTCCTACCTGTTTTTACTAACAGATACTCTGGATCTGAATGCGGAAGAAAAAGCTGCCCTAATTGCCAGTACCAAATCACCCATCTCTTTTTTCAGTAAACTGGGACAAAGCATCTCTCGGAAACGTACCCCAAAGGTAACCATCCCATACACTCATGTCTCTTAGAGTTATGTCCAAAGAGGGGATATTAAAAATGTGTGTATTAAGTGTGGATCTGCTCTGTGTTTACGAAAGACCATGTATTCATCAGCTCCTGGCATGGGAAAATACATCACATTTACAGCTGCAGAATTAGATCTGTAGCATGTGATCTCATTTTAATGGTATATTTCAGTCTTAAAATTTTAGCCTTGTGGTAGTGTTTCAGGATAAATTTAATTTTGGTACACAATAGGTTGCTATTTCCCAGTTGAAAATACTGAAGAATGTAAAATTTGAAGATAGGAATCCCCTTAAACAAATGGAGAATGTACAAAGAATTTGTTAGTTCTGTCACAGACCTTTGAAGTGCACTGATGACATTTATGTCTGGCCAGAGGTATGAGAATCCTTATCTTTTGATTTGTTTTCCTTCCTCCTTCCATTTTCAGGACAAAAAAGAAAAGGAACTGGATGGAGCAGGAAAGAGGAGAAAAACCAGCCAATCTGAGGATGTAAGTATCTTACTGAGGAAAGTGTCAGAGAGGAAAATATGTGGTAGCTTCCTTGTTCCCACTCCAGTCCTTTAATTTTCTATATACAGGCAGAGTTTATATATGTATTTTTTAGATAAAAAAATAATTATTCTTCAAGGGTTACTGTTTGTCATACCTACAATACAAATATTTTCCTCATGCGTATGAAAGAATATAACAAAAAATGGAATGTTGCCATACTTTCATATTCTGTTTTTATTGCCATTTACTTTAATTTGATAAGCACACCAAGAATAAAACTTTCATTAATAAAGTCATGCATTATAGTTGGAATTTTCATTCATATTTGAACTTTAGCCTTGGTTAGTGCAAAAAGTATACATTTCTAATATGCCCTCTGAGGCAGTTCTTAACATAAAATGCTTATTAGGCAAATAGGTACAAGTGACTAAAAATCTAATTCTTTGAGTTGTCAAGGTTTGAAGATAGGCCTTTGCTTTGTGTCAGTGGAGTCATGGGAATGTTTTAGCTGTGGTCTCTTTAGTAGGTAAGCGTGTCAAATAAGGTTGCAGAGATAAGTAAAGTTTAACAGAATTTTTTATGACATGCCACAGGAAATGGAAATGTTAGCTTTCAAGTACAGACTAATGGATTTGTTTTCTGCAGTGTTAGAAACCTAGCACAGCACAGGGATAGAGAGGAAAAGCTGATCCTGTTGCATCTTGTTAATTTTGATCTCACTGATTGTTAGGAGGACATCCCACGAAGCTACAGAGAAGAAAGGCCCACACTGGTCAGTGCCCTGACAGAGAGGAGAATTGATGCTGCCATTGGGAATCAGAACAAAGTAAAATCTATGGCAACCCAGCTACTGGCCAAGTTTGAGGAGAATGCACCAGTGCAGTCCTCGAGCTTACGAAGACAGGTAGGAGATGGATTAAAACCCCCTTCATTTTGGAATTAGGGTGGAAAACCATGAATAATAACATGTTTCTTGAGAGGGGGTGCTAGTGGTCCTCTTCTATTTCACAGGTTTTCCTAGGGAAGCTTACTCTAAAGAGGGAAAATTTCAAATTTAGTGGTATGGGATAGTGCGGAACTTCCTAAATAAATATCTTATTTCCCTGTTATTGCCTATATTATATAATCTCTTTCAAAAACATCTTCCCAGCAATTAGATTTCTTTTATAAATACTGTTGCTGTCGAAAAGCTCTCCAGGAACATTGCATTTCTACTATTAATGGAGTATCATTTAATTTCGTAGTTGGACTTCTTCATGCCAGTTTGTTCTTGTGATCTGAGATTAGGTTTTGTGTGGTAATCTCTGGCAGTAGATAAATGCCTGGGAGTTTCTTCGCATTCTGGGATATTTGTGTCTTTCCAAATGAGGCTTCCTGATGACTTCTACTTATTCAGGGTGGTATTTGAACTACTGAAACTGCAGGGTAGTTGTCTTTGAAGTTAGATTAAGTCACTTCAAGGTACTGATAGTGCAGTCTAGGCAGTATAAGGCTCAGTATGGTTGAGGTGCCTGAATTCTTGGCTCTGATGTAGTAAGTTTTCATAGCTTGTGCCAGGCTTTGTGCTGCCATGGCCAGGGTTTGAGTGGGACATGACCTAGCTACTTTAAAGGAAGGTCAAATATGTCTGTGCTGTGTTAAACACCCGTGTTAGCAGTATAACATAATCTCAGAATGGCTACATTTATCCCACTCTTCACGGATCGAATGTTTCCTCAGCCACTACATCTTGGTTGGAATAGCCAGGTGGATTTGTAGGAGCAATTGAAATTAAGGGATGTGCTATAAAAATGTGAAGTTTCTCATTTTTGGATATTTTTCCCTTTTTTATATTTTATTTGCTAAACCAATTTCCCCTACCTTATTTTTTTTTCTTAAATGTTTGTCTTTCATCTTCTGTATCCCATTGCTCTGGCTTTCTTTGAGTTTCCTTTACTACTTTATCTTTCCTCCTTGGTCCCAACCCACTATCCCTACAACCTGCATGCAGCAACCTGTCCTGCCTTATCAAGAACGTATTCACACTCAGCCATCCAGCAGACGAGAGCAGGGCCGTCTTGCTCCTGTACCCCAGTGGAAACAGGTAAAGAAACTGATTATGAATGTAATGCACTGTCTGCACCCAACACCAGCTATCACTGTCCTGTTTTTAAAACAGTCCTTTACTAGCACCTCACATGAGTCCATTATTTTAAATAATTCAGCTCCTACTTGATAAAATCAACACCTGCCTGTGGTAATGAGACATAGTTTAATGTTTCAAAAGGACTTAGTCAAATTTTCCCTGCCCTCTTTATGCTAGTTTCAACTTCCCAGGGTTTCAGTGGATGTATTAGCAGAAACCTTGCCTATAAATCCAACCTAGTGTAGCTATTTTATCATCTGTAGTATATTTAATTTTTTCTCTTAGAAAAAAATTGAAAACATAAGCGGTTATCACAACCAGCATAGTTAAAGGTATCTCACCATCTGTGATATTAAAACTCTTCGTTGGTATAAAGAATAAAATTGGTTATCTGCTTTGCTGTTCACATGTGAAATCTTATATATTCTGCAGTTTCAGAAGACTTTAATGTGGTTCCCTTTCCTCTGATAAGTGTAGCTGTCCTTGCCGACTTCTGATATTCATTGCATTGCAGATTCCTGTATTTCTGCAAATTATATGAATTTTAGGTTTCCTGCCCCAGAGGTGCTCAGAATAGGGATCAACAGTAGAAAAACTATCAGGTATTAGTTTTTAATTTCCCTCGTGAGTTTTGGCCCAGTGTCATTGCCAGTGTTTTTCCTTCAGCAGTGCAATTTCAAGAGCAAGGCTTGTGACAGACAATCTTTTCAGTCAGATAGGGATACTTATCTCACAGGCTTCTCACTGTTTCCATGTGCAGATGGCCTCCTCATGTTTCTGAGAGTGCTGAGGTACATATTTCTGGGAGACGTAATTTGGAGAACTATCTGTTTCTTTCTGGTTGTAGTGTAATCAGAGCATACACTGGAGTCAAGAGGAAGATGACACTAGATTGGAAATTCACTGTTGTGCGTGTTTATGGTTTTATGGAAAACTTAATGTTCAAGGCATTGTGTTCAACACATTTAGTGCTGAGCGTCATAACCAGTGCCATGATCTAGAAGATTTCTCTTCAGGAAAGAAGATCTAAACCAGGGGAATTACCATAGGGCTGTCAAGAGAGTCTTAAAAATATGTCAACATTATGTTTAGGTTTCCTAACTCTTATTTTCTTTCTTCTACATTTTGTCCATCCAAATCTTCACTATAAGATAGTGTGGGCACTTCCAGGTAGATACACATAATTCATAATAAAGGTAAATTTAATCTTTCAGGAATGCTTCCCAGACAAAGGGGGAGAACCCAAAGAACTGATGCAGAAGATCATAATGTGGCTGTACATTATTAAATCAGTTAATGAGCACTGCTTGTATTACCCCCATCCCCCCAAAAAAGAAAACCAATGCAGTCCAATTTATCTCAGTTCAGAAGAATGAAGATTTGTATTTTAGCCCTTGGAGAAGGTCACATCCCTGCAGCAAAGATATTTGTATTTGAACCTGCTATTTAAGCACTATGAAAGCTTTATAATTAAGCCTTTATGGTGAAAGACAAGATTTCTTATTGCCATCCTTTTGTAATTGATAAAAAAGGACAAATTTTTGTTTGCTGCTTTTATGATGAAGATTTTCTCCACAGCAGAGAGTTTGTTGTTGTTTTTGTTCTTGTTTGTGCTTGTGCGATATGCTTTAAAAAAAAAAAGTTGAGGAAAAAAAAATACTTCTGGTCTCCATCTCCATGTAGGCAGCAATGTAGGGCAGATCTTTAAAAAATCCTTCAATAACAATTGTACTTCTAGAGGACTTACATTGTTTTAATCAATGCTGACACTTCTTGCCTTGTTTGGATGATTTTCCTCTCAAGGTTGTATCTGGAGATGATCTTTCCTTGAAATGCTTTACTGGAGCACCAGAAGATGTTTGGTTCTTGACTTCAGGTTTCATGCTGAATTTCACAATGCTTTCCATCTGACATTTGGAATGGAGAAGAATAAGACTGGGTCTCAAGGATGCAAAATCTGCAGGATACATGCACTAGGATTATAGAAACATTTGATATGGTTCCTATTCCAAAGGTTCTTTACTACTTGCCTGAAGAAATGAAGAGCAATGCTTGTCTTCATTAAAAAGCTGTGGGAGTATATAAAATCATTTACTCTTGATTGATGAGAGATCAGCTGAGGTAGGAAGCCATCCATTGAGCCAAGCCACCACCTTTGCCAAGCTTGGACAGAAATCCATTCTGCAGGAAGTTGTTGCTGAAGCAGTGCTGCATCTGGCTGCTGAGATTCCTAGTTCTGGTTGCTTATGCACATAGAATCTAATAGCTGTGAAGGCTGTGTGTTAATACAGTCCTGAAACAGATTTTTACTGTGGCACTGGGCACCCTAGCTACAAAGCTTGGTCTTGGGCCACAAAATAACAATAGTGGAGTTGATATGGAATACCAGTACATGTTACTGGAGATATTGTGAAGGATTAGGATTGATCCTTACAAGTTCCTTAGGGAGTATGTATGTTTACTGGAAAAAGCTGTTCATGAAGCTATGGGAAAGGATTGTCTTCTTTGGCACAGGTGTCCATGAGCATGTATACCACCTACTGAAGGGTCCTTTTAAGAGGAACAGTGCAGTTCCTAAGGAGACAAAGTGGTGATGTGTTATTCAGGGAAAGTACAAGTTGTGGCCAGTAGTCAGAATGAAGTCAAGGTCCTCCAGTGTCTTTGGGAGAAGGAAAGTTTTGTGTTTGATAGGTTTGGTACTACCTCTTGAAAAATGGATGGAAGAGGAAGGGATGCTGCAAAAGCATTAGAGTAATTGCAGGGGCAAACCACACAGCTGCAAAAGATGTGGTTTGGGTTGGACCCCCAATTTGTATGGAAAGTTTATATCTGCCTTGGGCTATTGCATGCCAGTGTCTATCAGATGAACTTCTGTAGCTGTTTCTTGCTTAGCAGTTTAAGTCTAGAATCTTTCTTTGCTCTTGAGTCAAGAGGGCAGCAGCTTCAATGAGTTTGTAAGGCAGACTGTCTCTGTGTCTGTTGCATCGTCCTAAGACTGGATCCCTAGAAATAGTGAAATTCTGGCAGCATGTTTTCTGAAGCTATTTTTATTTTCATCACAAAACCTTTAACACTGTCTCCCATGGAAGACCTTCAGAAGGTCAAGCAGGTTACAAATCTCACTGATCTGCTGCTTGCATGTTTGTGTGGCCTGGGTTTTCCTCATGAATTAGATTACAGGGTTTGTTTTGTTGAGCTATGCTTTGATAACCTTGATAGCTGTTGTCAAAATTGGATTTATGCTATTAGGAGCACCCAGAAGAAGCAGCTAGTAATGCATGAAGATGCTGTTAAGTGTACATGCATGGTGGAAATGTGTGCAGCTTTTTATGTGATGGTAATACCTCCTAAAAAAAATGGATTGCTTTTCATGATGTGGTAGTTATCACCTCAGTTGAATGCCTACTTGTATGGAAATATATTCTGTGGTGTAGGTTCTATGCTTTCGAAGCCATTTTGGCTGCTTTTGGGAAAGTACATCTCACCAGGGCTCATGAAGCTATTGAAAAGCTATGTGGTCTATCTAGAAGAGGATCTGACCGTTTGGGTATGGTATGGGAGACAAGCCTTTTTAAACTGAATTTTGTCCTGGCTTTTCAGACTCCCAGCAGTATTCTGCTATAGTTTCATACTTCTAATATCAACAAGATATGTGAGTAATATGTAATCTTAAATCGCTGATGTGTGCAAAGATGCATGTAAGGTGGAGATCACATGTCTTGTGTTGCAAATCTTTTCTGCCTCTCGAGGTCTGATGCTTGTTCTTTTTAGATGGTGCCCTGAAATGTGATAAAGGTGCAGCAGTACAAACTCTTTTCAGTATTGTGTTGGAGCAGTGGTTTTTGAAGGTAAACAATAACTACCTGAGATGACCATGGTCAACAGGAGCAGAAATCCTAAAGGATAATACTTATCACCAGTATTTTCTGCACATATTGTTTTTCCTATTTAATTTTTTACTTAGATCTAATATGTGTTTTCTCTTTCCTGTAGCCATTTTTGTCTTTTCATGCTCAGAAATGTATCCTATGGGAGGATACTGAACATGCACTTCATATGCTTGTTCAATGTTATGTTCTGAAATCTACCACAGAAAAATATGCAAGTTTGTGAGAATGTTGAAATTTGAAATGCAAACTTGGCCATGATCAGACAAAAGTCCATGAATAGCTGTAGTCTTTTGAAACAGCATATAAACATTACTCATCCACTTCAATGCAAAGTCATGTGCTTTAGTTTAGGCTGCCTGTAGCATCTGTTTAAATTAGAGTTGATTTTTTTTATATATATATTTTTTTCCTGAAAGTAAAGACAACACTCAAACAGATGTTAGTGCCAGCTCAGCTGTAAAGGCAGTAAGGAACATCTGTAGTATCTTTAAGCACCATGCTGTTTCTTTGGAGGCTATCTAACAGTGTCGTTGGATACACAACATTTTTTTTCACAGTGCAACAGTTTCCAGATATGCTCTGGTAAGAACTCAAAAGAAGGAAAAACCAGGCAGAAGATACATTAATATTAAAAAAGTGGTGGAGAGAAGACTGTACGTAGTAAGGAGGTACAGAACTAGAAAGGCATGACTTCTGGCATATTACAATGAGGACAAGTATGCATTGTGTAGTATTCAGACTGTTAGATATATCTATATTTTAGACATAAACCTATAAACCCATAAAGTTATATTTCCATCATGCTAGAATGGTGAAGTACAGTTAAACTTGTCTTAGATGTTTTAGTACCTATAAGTTAAAGAGGAGGTATCTGAAGCTGAGAACAGAACACTGGGACTTGAGGCATGTTGCTTGAACTTCAAAAAAGAGTAATGAGGTCAACAGGATGGATAACTTTAAACATTGTGAGACACAGCAATAAGTAATTTTTCATGAACAAAGAGAGCAGTCCAGCTGTTCTGAGGAGAGTTCCAAGTTATACCTTTCATTGGCTGTAAGACCTAGAGTCAGAAACTCAAGCGGTAGTTGATACACGTAGGCTGCCCCTGGAGGTATTTGTCAGAGAGACATCAGGTCATGTGGCTATGGGTGGAAAATTTTGGTCTTTCAGCTTCAGATAAAATGTGGCTTTAAGTTTGTGAGAGGTGTGACCTTAGGATCATGTGTTCTGGCCTTTCTCACTATAGCCAATCGTAATGTTACCTCTTTGCTACCATTATTATGATTATTTTTTTCTTTTTCTGTTTTAAAAAAAAGATGAGGACTAAGGAACGTTCTCGGACCTGCCCCAAAAAAGTGATCATGCTCTCTTCTTCCACTCCACCTTCCTCTCCACCATATCCCAGGCAGCAGGTGATTCCCTCTGCATGCTCTGTCCCTCTCTCTTCATTACTATTTGTACAAGTGACTAGATCAGTTACTGGATATCCCATTTACAAATGCACTTCCAATTTTCTTTTTTTCAGATTGTGATAGGGCTTCTTCAGCCTCTTAGATTAGAAAAACAGATTGGCTATATTTCACCATAAATATGATTGTTATGATTATCTGATGCACTGGAGACTCACATTTTACTGTAGGGTAGTTTGTAATTATAAGTAGCCTTTTCCGGTTTTGAGTAGAAGCAAAATAGAAATTAAATGTTTGGAGTAGTGCAGGGAAAGAAAGTGGAACTTTCCTTCAACTCTACTCTCCATTTAAGCAAATGTAAATGAAAATTTGACCTTATATTCCTTATATTTTTATGAAACTCTTTCAGGATTATTTCTGCAAAGTGCCTTTTAAGAGTATTGTAGTAGTCTGCACATATCCAGTGTCTCTGTTTCTTCATGTCCAAGCCTTTGTTTCACAAGAGTTTATGTTCAGTCTGTCTTGAGTTCAAATTTGGAGGCAATGAGAGCTGTTTTGAAAATGGTGTGTAATTGTGCACCCAGATGTTTGTGCACATTTGTTTTCTTTCTAGTTAAGTCTTACTTGAAATCCTTTAATATTTGTGTCTTGTTGTACATGGTCCTCGTGCTTCTTTCAGCTGTATCTTTTTACATTTTTGTTGTTTGCCTACCTCAGTAATAAATTCTACTCCTCCCTGTTCAATCCTGAACTAACCTTGAGGTGATAAAAGTGCAGTTGTAGTTCTATGGACCTCCCATAACTTTAAATAGAAGTTGTACAAATAAATTTCCCCAAAGGTGGAAAATGTTTCTTTGCTGAACACTTGTATGCATATAAACTCTGTAAAGGCATGTTAGATTTTAACAGAATAGACAAGACTTGGTCTTGGACATAAAGTTTGACTTGCCTTATTGCTGTGATTTCTTAGAGCATTGTTACATGTGACATTTAATCTGGTCTAATCACTGTCAGACTCTGGAGCACATTCTCTATAGTCTCTCTGGTGTCTGCATTTGGAAGATGGGTCCGTCCTGCTTACTGATCTGATTTAAAAGTGCCCTAACAAAAAGTTATTTTTCTGGCACACTGTTGATGAGAGAAAAAAATTTTTCCCCAAGCTTGCAGATAGATAAACTATGGTGTGGGATTCATTTTCCATACAGAGAAATTTACTTTCAGTCACTAAGGACCCGTTAACTCTGAGTTTTCCCTCCCTAGCTTCTCCAAGTGTTTGTCCAATGTCTTTTTTGTTGCCTAGTTCAGTCATGAGAGCCAACTACTGCTGGGTCCAAGTGTACTTTGACCATTTTCTATGTTGTGTCCTGTAGGAAACTTTTTTCCATGTCTTCTTGCTCAAACAAATAAAATATTTTAGCTTTCTCTTTTTAACTCTGAAGAATTTTGACCTCCTGTGCTACAGAACAGATCTGTTAGACTTAATTGAGAGGAGTCTTTGGGAGACGTTCTTTTTTCCTTAGGAAAGTTTCTTTTCCTCAAAATAGCTTAGCCCAGGCCTCATAGCAAGTCAGATGGATCTGTGTCCTTGTTACACTGACGTCTTTTAAAACCTATACCTCTGCGCTTCTATTGCATTCAGTCTTGACACTTCTTTTAAACTTTCTATTTCCTTCCTTTGATCTAATACCACAGTATCAATTACAGTGAGTGTCTTACCATCTTCACTGTACTAATTTCATTAAATTGTGGTACTGTATTGTGATTTATTAGCTTAATATGACTATATACGGACTATTTAAAATTTTCCTTACAGTATCCAGGTTGTTATTGCCAGTTTTGGAATATTCTTCTTGGTAAGCTGTTATGTTATCGTTATGGCCTCTTTTCTGTCTGCATTGTAAGAAAAATCAGATGAAGTGTGTTTTGACTACAAAGCTGGTCTGTGGTTGTTAAGCTCATAATTTTTGCCTGCAGAGAAACAGGGAGCCTGGTGCCAGCTATCTTGGGGAGCAGAGTCCCAGACAGGAAAGGGTAAAGAGCATGAACAAATGGCATGGATGCTGATGACACAAGGCTATTGCAGATGTTTGTAATACAGAGAGCAAATGTACTGGGTGGTGAAACACACTTATCCTATTGCTGCTGTTAACACGCTGGAACTGCTGAGAGTCAATTAGCAGTGGTAATTTCTGTGTGATACCCACATAAATGCATAACAAGCCTTCATCATCCGTTTGCTATGTGCTTTTATTTTGCCATAGATCTAGCACTTAAGCGCTTCCCATTCTTCTTTTTCTCTTACACCTCTTTATTGAAGTGTGCTGTGGCTGTAGCAGAACAGGAAGAGTTACGTCCTGCGCTCATTCATGTGAACACGGTTGCATTGTTTCCACTGCTTGCTTTCTGGATGGTTAAACAACTGGCTTTCCATCCTGCCTCCTACAGGCCAAAGTAAAAGGAAAACTGATGAGGCATTATTTAGCACAGGGACTTTGAAGCCATCCTAACAATGTAATATTCAGCAGTCTGTCTGAATGGCTCAGTATTATAGAGAAGCATGAAAAGAAAAGATAGAAACTCAGAAGAATTAGTTAGTTTGAATTCATATTGACAAATAATTAATTTGTCATTAATTTGACATTCCAGTAACAACTACAAATGAATTAAGTCATAAGTGGTAGCCAGCTAAAAAATTGTGGGAACTTTCAGAATGTGTTCTAACAAAAGACTCTTGTGGGGCGAATATTTTATGACAGGCAGTAGAAAATGAAGCATGTGTCTGCAGTAACACAGAAGCCCACAGCTTTATAATAGGCCCTCATTTTAGTGGAAATGATCTAGTAGGAAGGAGTAGGTGGAGCTGGAAGCAGCTGAAAGTAGATAGTATTATTAATGCACATGAATGGGAAAAGAGTTTCTCATAAATTGGGTGCGAACCCAGTTCCATTTTGGAGGACAGTTAGCAATCTGTAGCAGCAGCCTGGCTCATTTGACAGATCAAGCCTGAGGTTTCTTTGTGCACACATTTGTAGTCCATTGTCCATTTACTTTATCGTCTTAAAGACAAATAAAATGAAGGTTGTGTGATATTGCAGATTGTGCTCTTGTCCTGTACAACAGGTCACAAGCCAGAACTGTTTTCCTTGTCACTAAGAATACCACAGAACAGTCTAAGATTGATAAGAGACCAGAACAGCAGAGGTGTGAAATTCTGTGTCTGGGATGTGTTGACATGACATTGCAGAAAGGCGGAGTATGGCAGTGGAGTTGCAGAAGTAAAACCAGTAACTTCCATGATAGTTTTGATGTTTGCTGTGCTTAGTTTTCAGCCAGCTAGTCTTATTAACATGCTCTCTTTGGTAAGTATAGCATTCACTTTTCAAATATCAGTGGAGACCAACTCATTCTTTGAGAACATTACCCTAAAAAATGTGTACATTACCCTAAAAAATGTGCCCAAAATCTGACGAACACAAATATGTGCACATTTAGATATATAGAGGAAACCCTTGGGAATTGAGAACTCTGCTGAAATTAGTTGGCAAATAAACTCCTTTTTTGTGGGCTTGGAGTTTTTTGTTTGGTGGGTTTTTATGGATGGTAATGCCAGAGAGGGAGAGGCCGCACGCTTGTTTGGTTTTGGCTGCATCAGTCCTGGGTAGGAGAGTTGTGAATAATGACTAATACGACTATTTTTTCTTGGCCTTGAGGGTCAAAACTTAGCACTGCATTGTAACAGTAGACATTTGAAATAATTTCTACTTACTGAAAATAGTCTTCACGTGGAAGCTCCTCTTACTGTTCTGCACATGAATTTCCTATCTTCTGTTTGGCATTTGGGTGTCTGTTCCTCTTGGGGCTTTTTTTGCTGGTTTGCTTACTTCCTCCCTCCTTCCTCATCTCACAGAGATCTCCTCGTTTATTTTCTGATGACCAAGTGCCTGAGAATGTTGAGCAAAGGGCATGCCAGCTGGCTACCCTCCTGGAGTCCAGACCTGCAGTGAGGCATCAGGTGACTACAGCACTGCCTATCTGCTGTCCTGTATCAGTGATGGATATGGAGTACTAATGGCACTGGGGGTCAGAGGGATAGACAAATTCACCAACATACAATAACTATGGCTATACAGTCGTGGTTAAAAGGACACAGTGAAGTCTATTTTATTTAGTATTTTTATCCTACTTGCCAGTTCTTACTGTCTCCCTGTTTGATGAATGACAGTGTTTGTTTCTGAAAACATAATATGAACACTAAGGGAAAAAACAGCCTCTAAGCTTCAGAGTACATGCTGAAAACCAGCTGCACTCCATATCAAATCATTTCACAGTGGTTGTTTACCAGTCAATTGCTCGTGAATTTTACTTGCTTCTGAAAGCAAGATCATTCACGTTTTCCAAGCATGATTCCTGGCTCTGAAGTACTAGTTCTGTGTCCATGCTTCCTGTACACTTATTTCCAACAGCAGAGTTGGCAACAGACTCCAGTATATGCTTTTGTTTTGGTTTTGTTATGTGCTTGATTTTCTCTCCAGTGTGTGTCATCTTTGACATATGGTAGAATACCAGTCTGAATAACAGTTTCTTGAGTTTCTAGTTGCTTCCTCTATCTCTGCTTTCAGTTAACATCAACAGCATTTGGGAAACTTGAGAGTGCTTTTGGAAAATGCTGTCTTCATAAGTGATTTTTTAAATTAAGTTACTATTTTGTGTTAGCCAGCCAAAATCAAGCTCTCTTCTTGGGCTGTAGTCTAAAGAGTCCCAGAACTTTTGCTGGTGGGCATTACTTTTCTAAGCCATGTCAAATGGAAATGTGTAACATTTAGGTCACTTTCCATTGCTGTTCTTTTGGGGATGCTGTCTTTGCTGATAATTGTCAGTGAAGCTGTTCTCAAAGAAGGAAGAGTGAACCTCTGGCTGGATTTGAGATAGACTTTGGGGACATAGAAGAAACCATGATATACTGGGTAAGACCACTAATTTAAACATACTAACATCCATTTTTGTAATGGGTGACATAACTGAAGATCTCAGGCATGATCCAAGGACAGCATGTTCACTTAGTTCAAATGATAAAGAAATTAACATCTAGACCAAAGTATCTTGCTCCTACCTCTTGTCTTGCTCTTCAGAACTTTTAAGTTCCTTTTGAGGATTGAAAAGATTGTCAGGATTACAATGTAAAGATAGAAATTATTTTTGAAGGTATATAATTTCTGTGTAATGTGGAATTAAGAATGAGAGAAAATACAGAGGAGAGGGAGAACACAAAGTAATGGAAAGGATAAAGTGGGTAGGGCAGAGAGGAAAAAGAGGAAACAGATGTTGGAACATTGCAGGCAGTAGCAGATTATGATGTGGGATTTAAGGGACAAAACCAATAAAAATAGAGTATTAAGAGACAAAAGTAGCAAAGACATTTTCAGCAAAGAAATTTGATTAAATATTGATGATCTTAAGTACAGGAGATCTGTGCATAAAGTAAATGGTTGAAGTTCTTTAAATTGGGAAAATTGTGAAAGTCAGGCTATTTTGCATCTTGTTCAGTAGATTTAATCTTGAGGTTAGGCACTTCTAAGTGGCTAGAAATAGCTTTTTTTTTTTTGTGGGTCATGCATCTACGTGATGTATATTTTTCAGAAAAATTATCTATTTTTTAACAGAAAACATAATTTTCTTGTAAAGGAGGGTAAAATATTTGAAATTTGCATAATTTTTCTTTCTAGATTATAATTTTTAGGAATGCACAGTTTCTACCAGTTCTGTTTGTCTGATACTGGCTTTTGCCTGTTTATGTGATATATTTCTTGGTGAGTTAGGAATAATGAGCCAGAGAAATAATGAGAGGGGTATGTTGGAAAGCCAGATTTTGGTTACTTATGTAAGGAACCATCTTCAAAAGGATGTAGTTTCTCAGTGAGATGTTTCTAATTTGCTTACAGTAAATTGTAGGTTGGAAATATGCTGCTAGTTACTGGCAACATATGCAAGTTAATTTCTCTTCCATGCCCAAGGAAAGCAGGCTTTTGGTTTATATAGTTAAAATATGGAATAGGTCTTATATGGCCTGAAAAACAATCTTAGTGCCTTGTACAAGTGATACAGAACACTGGGAGATGCTGGAAGAGCAAAGGAAATTGACTTGGGATCTTTGCAGGTGGCTTGGTTGGTTGGGTTTCAGGAGTCCAAATAGTCCTAAATAACCTAAAACCTAACAAAGAGTAAATTTAAGAATAGCTTACTCAGCCTCACTAGGGAGAAAGTGACTGGACATTTTTCTCCACGCTTTTCTCAGAAGTCTTTAATAATTGTTTCTTGATGATGGGCAGAAGGGCTTGAGTTTCTTTTTAATTTCTTCTCCCTCCTCTCTGTA
The DNA here is from genome assembly GCF_036169615.1 of Heliangelus exortis. Lineage (NCBI taxonomy): Eukaryota > Metazoa > Chordata > Aves > Apodiformes > Trochilidae > Heliangelus > Heliangelus exortis. The sequence continues at coordinate 133,876,471 of NC_092422.1, forward strand.
GCTATGTATGATTGCTTTGATTTTTTTAATTTTATTTTTTAGCCTGAGACTGAACCGTCTCGCCGATTCTTTGTTGACCAGTGGGAGCTCTCCCTTAGCCTCCGTTCTTCTAATCGCCCTTCTTCACCTTCATCTGACTCTCTTCGACAGGTAGCATTAGCCTGACCATTGTAAGGTGCACTCTGCTCTGTTTGCTTGCAGCACCTCCCAGTCCCACCAGTCAAGGACACACCACAAGACATGGCCAGGCTTGCAATGCTTCACCTGCAGAAAGCAATGTCTGTGCATATTCATGCACAAGTGAGAAGCCAAAGGCAACCTGTGGCATAGAGGGATTATTGTTGGCCATAAAGCAGTTTGAAACTAGATGTAGTATAACATCTAGTAGTAGTAGTAGATGTAGTATAACATATAATTTGGTATAACCTAAAGCTTGTGGCTCATCTCACTCTCAAATCAGGTTTTTTGAGCACTCATAATCCTTCTGGCTTCACAGTAAGGCTTTCTTGTTATGCTTGCTACTTTTTTTTGAGATCTTGGGCCAAACTATGGATTGTGTTTGTGAATATAACCTTAATGAACTGTGTGAAATACAAAGAACTTTGGCTTTCTGAAAAAACACCGAGAAGGCTTTTGCTCATGGAAGGAAAGATAAAAAGCTTCATTTAAGATCTGGTGTTAGGCCAATGTAATGAATAGGGAAAAAGCAAAACAAATCAGAAACACAGAACCCCAAATCAAAAACTGAAAAACTAAATTTCCTATACCAACTAGTCCAAGGTATTGTGAGTCAAGATCAGCATGATCACTTTTTAAGTATGGAACTTCACATGTGCTGGTGGAAATTTAAAGATTCTGAAGCATCTGCACTTAAAGTTGGATAAAGTTTTGTCAAAACTTGTTCATTGGAAACTTGATTCGACTATTTTCTCCATGGAAAAGCTTCAACTATTTTTTAAGAAAACTTAAAAAGCCTTAGAGCTTTCTGGTCTTTTAGAGGAAAATGGAAAACTCTTGACCAAATTTTTATGGTTGCTGGTTAAAGATGAGTGTTGAGTGAAAGGAAGAAATATTTTCCCATGGGCACCATTTTAAATATACTATTTGACAAGTATGGTGTATGACATTGAAAGGCAACTCTGGACGTATATGTGTGCACACATTAGCTGAGGAGGGGGAATGTGGAACCTGCAAAACTTTAAAAAAAATTTTATTACTTCTTGCATATATAAATTCTGTGAGTGCTCTGCATTTTGGGGGTGAAACCAGCAGACAGGTAGAAGTTCTTTCTGGGTAGAAGTCAAGCCTCATTGCTGCAGTGGCACAGGCTTAAGGAATTAGGACCTCAGTGACAGCAGTGCTAATCTCTGGTAGCTGAGCACTCCATTTAAAACAATCTTTTCCCCCAAAGTGCCACCCATTCTGGGGTGAATTTCAGGTTTTGTAATGCTTCTTGCTGTTCTAGTGTCTGAACATGCAAAGGTCTTAAACATTCCTAAAATGCTAATAACCAGACGTATGAAATTTATAGTTAGTTGTGTGAAATAACTGGTGTGCTTCTAACAAGTTCTATGTGCGTAAAGGAGGTTTTGAGAAACAGCTTTAGTCCTTCAGAATATTGGTATCCTTGGTATTGTACGTTTGCCAGAAGCTGGAGTTGTCTCTCTGATGATCCTTCATTTGCTGAGGAGATTCCAGCTAGAAACATTTATAATGCTGCTTAAGCCTGGAAAAGGAAAATTGCTTGGTGTGCTCCTTGCTCCTGCATCAAATACATGGTGTTTGCAGTGTGATTGAGATCACAGGGATGTAACCTGTAATTTTCTTAACCATGTAGTTATTGCCATCAGTATTAACTACTTCCTGTGAAAAATGCTTCCTCCACTTCTGCAGTGACTGAACTTGGCTTGCAGACAATCAATCTAAGGTAGCAGCCAACCTGCGTAGGTATATTGTAGTAAATACTAAGGTATCCAAAGTTATGAAGTCAATCAGTCCCCATTGAGAAAAGCCTAGGACATAAAAAAAAAAGCCTAGACATAAAAGCCTTGTTCACAGTTGATCAAGATGTTCCAGATGTGTGCAGGTATGGCTTCAATGCATTGGATGAGGCTCTTGCATCTCTTTTCATGTAAACCTCTGTGTATTTTTAGCAATGGAACAATTTGTATTTTGAACCATTGTAAGCTCCTTACTTAAGGATTTCTCTCTGCACTCTGGTCTGTAAATGAATTCTTTCCAGCTTCTAGGCACATAAATACACTGTTGTAATCACTAGCAGTTGCATTAGATTATGTTACATGTCTTCTAAAAGATCTTAGTTTCTGATGCTGACTTGACCTGGAACCTAAAATCTTAAACTACATTTGACCTCATCTTTGAGAAGCATCTGTGTTCAGGTTTCCAGGTACAAAAATATCCCACAAGCAAAAATAAGATTTGCTTTCTTCATCATCATAGTATGTTTAGAGCACTTAAAAATTGCAAAATGCAAGCCTCTTTTCCATTGTTACCGTTTATCCTCCACTGTATGAGTGATTTCTGATGACACTAGCTTTGCTATTACTACTTGTCACCTAATTTTGTCCACTGTCTTGGCATGATTTGACCTCTTTGCACCTTTTCACCACTTAACCTATTATCATTTTAGTAAATTTTTTAATTTGGGTTTTTTTTTTTCCTTTTCTCATCGCCCTATTGTTTTATTCCATTCATCTGGTAGAAGTATATAAAGATGTACACAGGCGGAGTGAGCTCATTGGCTGAGCAGATAGCCAATCAGCTTCAAAGGAAAGAGCAACCCAAAACCCTTCTAGACAAGAAGGAACTGGTAAGCCCATGTTCAGAAGGTGATGCGTGTTTGTGATTAGATGTGCAAGTAGATACAAAGTATTGTGAGTGTCTAGTTGTTCCGCTGATGGAATCTGACACAACTTCATGAAAGACTTAATTTCTCTTTCTCCATCTGCCCTCAAATCTTGTCCTAATTTTCCTGGCAAAATGTTGCAATCTAATCTCAGCCTCTGAGAGTTGTGCAGAAACATTTGAGAAAATGCTTGTCATATTTATGAAGATGTGCTTGATCCACTGGGGATACTTTTGCATTACTGTTTTGTGGAAGAGATACTTATTTTGATAATGTAGGTCTAACAATTGCTGTTAGAGGGCTTTCCAATGGTTTTGGCTTTCCATCATATGCCTCCTTCAGCCATTTATTTCAAGGTCATCATTAATAGTACTGGTGTCCACTCTCCCATCCAGAGCATATTTTACTGACATATGTAGGCATCGCATCCTAGGACCTTCTTCCCTGGACAATAAGGTTAGTTTTTGGTGTCCTGGTTAAACCTGTGGACTGTGTCTGTGAACTGTAGCATCTGTGTGTGAAAAACTGTGGCATCCAGGTACTCCAGTCTCTGCATAAATGAAGAGAAAATATGACCAGGCGATCTTGGTGAGTCTGGACACAAACAAACGTATCTATGCCTATTTCTATCTAGGGCTCGCTCAAAAAGGAGTTCCCCCAAAACCTGGGAGGCAGTGATGTCTGCTACTTCTGCCGCAAGCGAGTCTATGTGATGGAAAGGCTGAGTGCTGAAGGCAAATTCTTCCACCGCAGCTGCTTCAAGTGTGAATACTGTGCAACAACTCTGCGCTTGTCATCTTATGCCTATGATATTGAAGATGGTAAGAGAAATTGCCTTCTGTTAGAATTCTCTTTACAGTCCTGGAAGTTGGTCTAGTGATTTTTTCCTTGCTCTTGGCTTAAAAATTATTTGGTGAGCTAGGGAAGAGAGCAACTTCTATTCCAAAGACAGGGTCTCTCAAACTGCAGAAGCTATGTGGATTTCCTTTGGCCAGGTAATGCTGACAGAAAAACAATTGAGCTGCTAGGAATTAATTTAACATAATAACAGCTGCTAGACTGCAAAGAAACAAGTAGTGGTTGGGGGGCTTTAGAAGGATTTGGAAGCTGAGTTTGAAGGCTAGACCCTTAACTCATATTTCAGTATAGTACTGTCAAATGAGGAAACTCCTTAGTTCTTCTACTAAAGAGAAAATAGCACACTGGAGACAAATGCAGTCAGCATTTTCCTCTTAAAGACATGGCAGTTGTCCAACTCTGTATGGTTGGTTTTTTTTTAGATATATTAAAATAGAAACTTTAAAATCAGGGGCTGGGATAATAGTTTATTACAGACTTAAGTTCTATTTATATACCAAAAAATGGAGCATTGAAGTCAAGTTGAGGTAAGTCAATATTTAATATTTCTATGTGTATATATATATATATATATATATATGGAGAGAGAGAGTGTTGCTGTCATTACTCAAGATTCAATAATGACTATTTCTTTATCTGATAAACATGATTACAAAGCTTGCTGATGACTCAGTTATCAGAATCTGACATACAAAGAATTAAGTGAAGCTTCAGATATACCTAACAAATCAAAGAAACTAGACAATATAGCAGCAGATGAAACTCAGTTTATCAACAAAATATATTGAAAGCACTAGTTTGAAATCACACATGACTTGTGAAAACTAATATTGTAAAAGTAGTAATGTGTTGTGTTCTTAGCTTGAGCAGTGACTGACAGAAATTTCACATTTTCTAAAGAAAAAATATGAGAAATACTTCAGATAAAGCTTTATTTATATCAGGATGTGTGCCTTTATTTTCTTTCAAAGCTGCCATGTAACTTTACTCTTACCTCAACAGGAAAATAAGTGCAAAATGATGTAAAGCTAGTGAAAGGCTAGGTGGAAAGGATTCTATTCCAGACCTGATGTTGTAGAAATCAAAATAAAAAGAAAAAAAGTGCTAGAACAGATAGTTTTCCCCAGTTTGTAGAAGAGTATAAGTTGGAGTAGAAGAGGAAATAAAAATTATAAACTGATATGCTACAGGGTGAAACTCCAGAATTACTGCAGATAGCTATTACATGCATGTAGCTAGGAAGAATCAGTTTGCATATTCTGGGTAGAATAACTGCCATGGAAACACATTTAGACTAAAGAGGCAGAAAGAAACAATATTATGTATTGATGATGCCTTATATAATGACCTTAAATAATGGACTTGCTTGGTCACCAAGAGTTGAGGAAGCTTAGAATCATCAAACTGGTCTTCCAGTAAGGAATAGAAAACCCATTCTTACTTGACTAAAAGGTCAGTGAGCTGGCATGTGAGCTTAAAGGGGACAGTGATAATTTTGAAATTGCCATCTAAAAGTAAAAGCTTAATCAATAATCAAAACTGTAGGGAAAGCATTTTTTGAGCTCTGCTGTTATTTTGAACATTGACAAGTAACTGAATATCTGATTATATGATTAGCAATAACAATGGAGCTCTTCTGTCAGCTGTATGGGCTGAAACAGTTTTTGCCATCAGATTTTGTTATTCCTACTGCCAGCAAGATTCTGTGTGCATTTGTGGCCAGATAGTTCTCAATGAACACAGAGCTCAGAGTTTCAGTACACTTAAAACATTGATTTTGAAATTATATTGCATGCCTAATAGTTGTATGTTATGTGAGGCAGATACTACCATCTTACCTAGTAGCTGTGAAAGTTTAGTTTGTATTTCATTCTGGGTTTTCTTTGAAAAAAAACAAACCAAAGCTATGCAGGCATTGTTGCTGTTTGGACTGCTGAGTGTTCTGCAGTCTGTCTGGTTTTAGGCTTGAAAGTCTGAGAACTTCTATGTAGGAGCATTTCTGTTGTTGTTGTCTTCAGGCAATTTGAAAGAGCAATTTTTGGAAAGAGTATAAATTTTAAAAATGTTTATTTAAGCAGAGATTTCTCAAAGATAGGGTTTATCACTTTTCCATCATAAAGCATTTTGCAAATACCAGCCCAGAGAAACTAGAGGAAGGGGCAAAGGTCAGAGTATAATTTTGAAATGTATTAGCAAAGTTGTAGGTATAAGATAGCAGCAGGGGATGCTATGGGCTGCATGTACCAAGCAGGATACACTTACAGCTGTACACCAGAAGATAATTATGTGCTGTCCATTTGCTGCTGTTATTATTGTTAGTTGTATAATAGTGCTAGTAGTGCTGCTTTGGCTTCCGGTCAGTGTTCAGACAGCAGTGAAAACCTGTGTAGGCTTCTGGGGTGTTACTAAACCAATAATATCACAAAAGATCTTATGTGAAAATTAATCATTGCTTGATGGGACTTTCCACAAGTAGCAACTGTGTATTTTCAGAGGTGGTTCTTTGGGAGTTAACACTGTTCTTTCCCACTTTCCTCTGCTGGTTGCATTCATTCTTGCTTTTTCCAAAAGTGCTTCTGCCAGCTTTTCATGTGATGATTTCTTTGTTCCTCACACACAGCCACATTGTTAGCATGTGATACCACACAAGCCTCAGAGATTTGCTTTGGTGTTTGATGGGATTTTCAGCTGAATGGCTGTCAGGCACCCAATGGAAAGGAGGCTAGCTAGGAGGGGGAGAGGAGGGCTGGAGTGAAAACTTCAGATAGTGTTTTCCTCCATGTATAGTGAATAAACTAGATGGAGCAACAGGAATGGTACCAGAAAAGAAGTTGCAGTGAAATGGACATTTATATTGTGCTGAACTGTTGTGTTCTCATTGCTGACCATCTTTCGTGTTTTATCTGCAGGTAAATTCTACTGTAAGCCACACTACTGTTACCGACTCTCTAGTTATGCTCAAAGGAAAAGGCCAGCAGTGGGTCCTCTGTCAGGAAAGGTAACTTATAATTTTCATCTAACATGTCATGTTAATAGGTTTTGTTTCTTAGCATTAAAAAAGTAAACATGCTGGGGTTTTTTTTCAGAAAGTATAAAAATTCAGGGTTCATTAGGTTGCTTTTTTATGTCATGACATCTTGCAGTTCTATAAATTTTATTTTAAAGCACTTTCATTAATTACAAATTCTCTTTTCATGGTTCTTAAAAAATAATGTACTGTCCCATTCAGAACAGGATTTTTATTCTTTTCTTGTCAGCTGAAGTACTTATTTGGTCCATGCAGACTAAATGCATTATGTTACCTGGTTGGTTTTGCTTAGTTTCTCCATGTTTTTTGTTAAGATAAAACAGATTAGTTTCATTTCCATTTAAACAGGAATTTTTAACCCACTTGCATAGGCTATGCATAGGCTATGGAGAAGACCTGCCTTAATTTCTGAAGCTTTTCATTCTGCTAATGGAAATCTGTGTGGAAAGAAAGGCTATCCCTTTTCCTATGCTGTCTTGTTATTAGTATTTGTGCTTTAAATATAGGCTCCAGACCAACTGTGTAATACAGAAAAGTCCCCCACCTTTTGTCATGGTAATTCAAGGCACTTGTCTCCTCAACATTCTTTTGCATACTCTGAGCAAACTACATGGTAGAATCTTAACAAGCTCTGTTAAATGTGTATGCTACAAGCTGCCCTTTCCCTTTAAATTACATTCTCCTTTGTGGTAGCGGTGGTGGTAGTCTTTCTGCGTGTTTCCTGGTTTTATTAGTACAAGCTGAAGCTGTACTTCTTTTTGGAATTGTAAGAAATCCATCCCAATATTTGTCCCATACTTCCTGCCAAAAAGACTAAAAATGGTGCTTGTTTTATTTCCCAGATGAGCAGGTTTCAAGAATTTTACTGCCTAGTTAAGACCTTGCCTTATATGATGATAAAGGGATAACTTAATTGTAAGAAGGGAGATGTCTTTGTAGCTCAACATCTTCAGTACATACAACCTCATACAGTAAAAAACAGCCAACCAACCAAGGTGTATTGTTGAGGCATTTTCAATTCTTATATGAATTCAATTTCCCTCACACTCTTGCAGGACTCCAAAGGACCTCTGCAGGACGCCATGGCAAGTGATGGAAGTGGACGGGCAAATACCATCTCCGCCTCAGCAGAGAGGGCCCCAGGTAGCTCCGCTTCCTTCTTTAGCAGGGTGGTGCAGTACTCTCTCGGCCTCTTTGACAGAGTTAGGCTGGTAAGCCAGCGCCTGCAAAGCACAGTTTCCTCGATTGGGCATCAGATAGCCCAGAACCCTTTGGACTCCTTTTTTATGTGTCAGCTGATGGCTTTTGGGGTTCCCTTTCTCTACGTCCAGTCAGAGGTTCTTGTGCAGATCCTAGGGGAATTCTGTGGGCAGCCTGCTGACCAGTAATAATTAATGTGACCTAACTTCGAGCTATATCATTCATGTGATTTTGAGGTGTTGTGTGAATTTAGTGCATTATGTGGAAGTCTCCGTATATTAATTTGCGCTGTGGCTTTGGGGCCTTAGATGTTCTTGGTCCTTTCAGGGACATTATCTGAAAGAATTCCAGGAAAACAGATGCTCAGTTGAGGGTCTCCTCTGAGTGCGCCCAGATAAAGAGCACTGATCTGTAATGTATGCAACTCAGTGAAGTTAAAATTTTTTCTGATGCACTGGAATAACTCACACTGGATTTCTGTGTTTGCCTGCATTCTGGGTGTGGTTTCTTGTTCTCCCAAGCTTCTCTTAATTTATCTGGTACTTGAATGGGAAAGATCTCATTATTTCTGGATTGTATCTCCTTTGGAATTCTGGGTGTCTCTGACAGTTAACGGGAATGAGATTGCTTAAAACCCTTTGAATTTTGTGGTGCTGGCAGGTCATGGTGCTCTTCCCTCACTGCCAGAATCTGTGCTGCTCTTAGCCATCGCTTTGGGAACGGGGTTGTGAATGTGTGTCTTGCTGTGAAGTAGTTTTGCCTTTTAACTTGAAATTCTAATTCCCTCTAATATGGGAGAAGTGTCCGTGCTACAAATGCTCGTTTGCCGTGCCCCTAAGTGCTCACTTAATGATGTCAGAAAACAGGAGGTTTGATTCCCACTATTTGTTCCAGAACGATATAGATGAACTAAATCTCATTTGCTTTTAGAGAGAGAACATACTTAAAAAACATTTTGAGAAAAGAATGTTTTCAAAATGCTAGTGAAAAGATCTTAAAAAGCAGGCAAATAAAAACCATGGGTTTGTTTGACTTCATATGTTATTTTTACAAACATTTCTAAGACTAACTGAAAGCGGTCCAACAGAAATTTATTCTTAGTGTGTGCAGCTGATTGTTGAAGTTTAGTTACTTTAATGGTTTCTTCATTTGTTTGTGTGGAATTTCCATACAGCAGGAGGAACAAAGGGGAAAGAGAAGAGATATAGAAGAACGACATTTGCCAGAATGCTGTGGACAGATAGGATAACTACAACATTTTTTGAGCAACTGCATAGATTCAAACTTGCTTTATCTAAAAGTGAAGAGTTTTGAGGAGTTTTTAGCTGGAGCAGAGTCTTTAAGATAAATGGAAAAGATATTTCTTGCAGCATTGGGCATCTGATGTGAGAGTAAGGTCTTTTACGTGAGGGTATGGGTTGTGAGAAGTGGAAGAAGAGTCAACTAGTTTATCAAAGCAATTGATGGCAGAAAGTTTCTTTCCTCTGATGTAGTCCTTCCAACTGATCAAATGAAATTGCTCACTTTTCTAAATGAGCATTCAGTAAATAGCATCTAATTGAACATTAAGACGAACAAGCAATAGACCATGGTTTGGTAGAAACATCTATAAATCAGATGTTTCCATCTCTCCTTAGGGAGGGATGGCACAATCCTGTGGCAGAACTGTAAGAGTAAACAGAGGAGTAAAACAAAATAGATACCATTTTGTCAAATGGCAAAACTTGAAATCTAGGGCTCCTTTTGTTTGCTTTCTGCTGTTCTAGAGCAGCATATAAATGTAGCATTTTTAAAGCTTTTGGACTATAAAAGCTTTGCCTTGTGCAGTGCTGCAGGTACAATAGAACATACTCAGCTTACCTGGGTCTAGCTAGGTCATCTTTAAGGTAGTGTATTGTGGTTCATTCTTGTGTGTGCATGAGAAGAGTACTTTTAATGATTGAACAGATTGAACAGGGCCTCTGCCATTATCCCCCTTGCTGCTAGAAAATGCCATTAGTGGCTGAGATTGCATTTTCTTTGTGAAACGGATTCCGAGTATATCTTAAAATTGCTTCCTTAAAAATGGTTAAGAAGTGGGAGAAGGCTCAGTACAATGTACTTTAAAAGCAATCCACAGTGTCATTAAAGGAAGGTCAGCTCTCTGTTAGTGTAGCAGTCATGTCCTGTAGGTACCTACTTTTAGCTCCTGTTCTTGCTGGGTAGGTAGGTCAGGAAACCTGTGATGCTATACCAGTTATGTAGGGTTTGAAAAAAAACTAAACTGTACCAAACCCTTTTGAATTACCAAGCTTGATGGTACAGTGGAAGAATGGGGTATTCCCAAATAATCAAAAAGAGTCTGTAAGATTACATGTCAGTATAACTCCTGACTTTTAACTATCTGTGTGTACATTTTTGAAATTTAATAAATGGTCTGAGCTACAAGATGTTCTGCTTTCTCTGTGGAGTAAACAAATACCTTGAGCAAAAACCTGTCTAAAATGAGATAGAGCTAGAGCTCTCTTTCCAAGGTTCCACTTCACTGATCCAGTAGTCTAATCAGGTCATGTATCTGAAAATGTTGACCACTTCAGGCAAGTGCCACCAAATGAAATTTGGCAATAGCAATTTCAGACCCTGCGGTCTCAGCCAGTTTCAGTAGTGAGGTGGACCTTGTGTGGAGTGCAAGTTGCTTCTAAAATTATTAAGTAAAATAATAATAATTTTTAAAAAGTAAATTACACAGGTTTGATATTTGATGAAGATGTGAAGATAGCTTGGAAGGCAAAAGGAACAGGTGCATCCAAAATACCAGTTAAATATACAAATCAAAATCCCCACTCTTCTTTAATTTTATACCTCTGAGCTAAATTTATCCCTGAGTTGGTAAAGTGTGTGGTCACTGAGCTTTATGGTGACTCATGCAAGGCCTGCTTTTTAGTTGCCATGGAATCCCAAGTGGATTTAAATTGCATGGGTTATACCCCTATACTCACTGCCTATTTTGCTGTGCAACCCAATCTGAAACCCTTTTTTAGCCGGCTTGATGCTTAAAATACATTCAACCACGTAATATTCAGAAGGTTTGGTCAGCTGAGGTCACAATTTGGTCAGATTCGTCACAAGCACTTTTGTTGTGTCACTAAACTGACTGGCATGTATTAACTTTGCTAAAGATGTCGGTCCATCACTGGGTGGCTGCAGTCTTGGCTGACATTTGATATGCTTTGTCTGTCTCTTGTATCAGAACAATGATGGTTGCAGGGCACAATCTGTGATAAACAAGATGAGGGGTTTTTTAGCTGTCAACTAGCATCAACCTTCCTGGCAAAGATCATGCCTGGTTTGCCAGAGAGCTGGCATAGCATCTTGTGTGGTGGTTTCAAGGAATGTTCCCCCAGGAGACAGTGGTCAGTCTGGCTCTTGCCATATAGATCAGCACTCCAGTCTGGGAAGTGGCAACAAGCTTTTGACTGATGGATGCCATTCTCTCTGGGGAAGGGAAGTTGGGGAAAGCTGTTACTGTGCTTTTGGTCCTGCTGAACTGTGGCATGCTTGTTGTGGATTCTGTAACCCTTCTCTGTACCCTCTCTGCCTGTTTTTCTCTTATCTTCTGCATTTGCCTTTGTGCCAAAATTGCTGCTATTGCAGAAAAAAAAAAGCCAGCTACAAAAAATTTTGCTTTTCAACTGTCTCTCCCTTTGATAATCTGTAACTGCTGTGTCTTGAATTTTTAAAATATTATTTACAATTATTTATATGATTTTAATGTGCTTTTAATGCAAATGCTGTTTTTCTGTTTGTTCTAAAGGTCTGTAAGAAATTTCTGAACTTTCAGCTCTTTCTTGACAGATGGACTTGGAACAGTCTTTACCCCTTTCAGCTTCATGAGAATGCTCCTTGCAATGACTTTAGTCAGTGATGTTTTGTTGTAAGATGCTTCCCATTTGAGACTTGCATTCTTACAGCAATACATTTCTGTCCCTATTGGCAATAGGAAGGTTGCAAAGGAAAGGCCTGGTAGGGAAACTGATACTTCAAAATGGACAGCAATAAAAGGCAAGTCATGATATCCTTACAATTGTCACTTGACCTGTGAAAGATTTAGAAAGCCCAAATACAAGCTATAATATGCAAACCTCAAAAATGCAATAAAGAAGCAGAGGTGCTAGGTCTCCTGCTTTTTAAATGACAAAAAAATATATAGTGTATATGATATAGGTATGCAATATGAAAAGTTTAAAATCCTCCTGTGTATGTGCCTTAAGTGTTTTCAGGGAGCAATTGTTCTGAGCAAAGCCCTTCATAGTAGACTCTTAAATATGTAATCTGTTGTATATAGCAAGCAAAGCTGGACTTCACATGAGAAAGTTCTTTTGCTGACTTGGAGAGTTAGAGAAGGGTGGCTTGCTTCCTCTGAATGGCATGCCCTTTACAGTAAATTATCTGAGCCACATTTGCAGAAAGATCTTAATGGTCTGTACAATTTTAATGAATCTTTATGAATGCATCTGATATTATTTGCACACAATTCTAGTTCTATATCTAATGCAGTAGGAATGTATTTTATATATATTTCTATATATAAATAAGCTTCTTGTTCATAAGCATTTCCTCTTTTTAATTCTGCATACATTGAACATGCCTTACTTGTGAAAGCGATTCAGCTCAAAGCAATACTATTTGCTTGTGCTAATAAACATATCTTCATTTAATCTTCCATTTGGTCACTTCTTTTCATTATTATGCATGGGGTTTTTTGTTCTTATTTCAATTTGGTCTATTTAAACATTAAGTTGCAGAAGATAGCAGAAAACTAATTTTTATATTATTTTGGGTTTTGTGCCTTCATTTTAAACCACTGAACAATTTGCAAATACATCCATACACCATCATCCCTCCAAAGAAAAAAGTAAAAAAAAACCAAAAAAAGAAATACCTCCATATTGGGAGGAAGGATAATTCCTCTACTACTGTGCCTTGAACATTGTTATGTTTGTAAGATCCATGGTGGTGTATTTTGCAAGACATGGCACATGATACTAGACCCTTTTATGGGGTTTCATACCATTACAAAGAGACCTGATGCACAATTTATTTATCTCTGCTAGAACATTTAAAATATAAACTTATTAAGAATGAGACCCTGTATTTTTGGAACCTGGGGAGAGTGTGTGGGTTGCCTGATTAGGACCAAGGTTCCATGCCCAGTGAATCATCACTTAACAGCAAGCCAGGAATCTCTGTTAGGATAAGTGCTTGACTGTTCCCAGTCCATCATGTTCTTTGGCAGTGTTCTTATCAGGATTTGGGTGTCTCTGGCATAAAGGAAAAGGAGAATGCTAAAGAATCAGCACTGTGAAGTCCAGAACATTTGGAAAGGCAAAGGCATGATGGAAAGGTTGTTTGTTCTGAAGAGTGGAAATGCAACTGACCTGATAGAGTTTCACTGAAAAATCCTAAATAATGATTTTGGGGCCGAGGAAGGATATACAGAATAGCAATGTGCTGAGTTTGTGCTCATGTTTGGATTCTGCTAAGAACACTTTTTCTTGATAGTAATTGGGCTCCTGATTCTACCTTTCTCTCTAACTTTCAGACCTGTAGACTTGTGCCACTGGAATATTTATTTATTGTTTGTATGTATGTATTCTAAAGGGCGATATGAATTTTTCTGGGCACTTTAAGAGTGTTTGAATGTTTTTGTGTCTTAGAAAAATAGTATCAAGTTTATGTGAAGGAGCTGGGTTTCTTTAATTGCAGAATTAAAATGTTTTTTTTAAAAAAGTGGGATCCGAGAATTTACCATTTTGAGATTGTTTCAGAGAAAAGAAGGGAGTGTGCATAAAATAAGCTTGGTGACATAATGTTCAAGTGAGTTGCTTAGTGCTCAGAAAGGCTTCATGTCTCCATGTTGTAGCCTCTTTAAAGATTTTGATTTATGTAGTTGTTTTTAACTTGTTTTTATTTTGGGTGTGTCTCTGAATTATGTAACACGTGGATTTCCTGTTGCTGTGAAATTAAGACATCATTTGTTCAACTGTGTGAAATGTTTAAGGGAATAAATTCCAAACAAACTTCAGGTTTCTGAGTTTTTTTTTTGTCATCCCCCTTTTACCTCCACTGGTTCCAGGAGAGGGATGCTGCGAGGGGGATACAGAGATGGGGGAGAATGGAATGAATAGATCTGGCAAACTCAAATGCAGAAGACATTTTGGGGGAGCTCCATGACACATGCCGTCTGTCACTGGAAAGTACTGCTTTTCAGGCTTCTGTGCTGTGCTTTTTAAAATTTTGCTGTTACATTGTGGTTTGCTCAGAGTTGCAAGGACATGCACTGCGCAGACAGCATGGCATACTGCTGTAGAAAGTCTGCTGAGGAACACCATGCTAACTGCTCTATTGCTTGGGCGAAGCTTCCTGTTGGCTAGGATGTGCTGTCAGTGTTGTGGCTTCAGTGACACTGATGGATTTGGGAGGTGGTTTTGTGTGCCTTGCTGCAGGTCAGAGGTCTCTGTCCCAGTCTGTAAGCCAGGCAGTGATACCCTTGTGTGAGGGGAGAGCAGGAGTGTGGGCAAGTGCAGGTGAGCACTTGGGAACAGGGAGGCAAAGCCTTTGCACCTGGTGTCACGGGTAAGGCTCTGGGCAAGATTCAGTTCCTTTCGTTGGTATAGCAGGAGCTGTGAAGATGGGATGTTTCAGTGTGGTGGTGGTGGAAAGGCAGAAAAAGAATAAACACCTGTAAAGAGTGCATACCTTGTAGCTGAACAGTTGTCTTCTCTCAGGAGAATGGCACATGGGGAGACAACCTCCCTTATTCAAGGCTATTAAGATACTGTTCTGTTATGTTCTCACTGTGACAAACATGGAACTGGATCATACTTTTGAGCTTTTTCCTGTTTTCAAGTTATATTGGATTAACATACATTAGAGAGATTTATTCTGTGGCTTTTATCGCATGTTTCTCATGCTTCCTACTGCATCGTTGACAACTAAAACTTTTAATAGCAGATGACTTTGGAGAGTCTAGTTGTGAACAATGTCTTCTCTTTTGGGTTTATTTGTCCAGAGAAGTTATGTTTAGGTGGTAGCTCACAGAACTGCAGACACAAATCCGTTCTGTTACACATAAGAGCTCCCTCTTTGGAGGAAAGTAATCACTGTATGCCTTTGAAATTGCATTTTATTTTTTTTCGTCTTTTCTCATATTTTATTTTTCTCATCCTCTTTGAAGTCTAGACAGATGACTCACGCTTTCTGTTTCTGTGCCTGTGGTTCTGTTCTTGCCTCATGGCTTATGATGTTCTTTTCTTTTACTAATTACTATGGAAAGAGTTGGGCTGTGTATCCTGCCAGGGAACTTCTTGTATGTCCCTGACGCTCAAAAGTAACATTTTGTAAGTTTTGTTTGTGAAACAAAACATTTTTCAGGCATTCCTCCCTTCACTGCTACCCTTCCTTGTTGCTCACCTTCCAGCCTAAGATACTTAGCTTAAAATTACTGACTCTGGAGGAAACTTTATCCTGTAAATGAAGCCCCAGGTAACACAGTGTCAAATACTACTTTTCTTAACCTTTCTTTTGCAAATAAAATTACCTGAAACTGAGGAAGAAAAGTAGGTTATTTGGGACAGGCCGTGTTCTTGTTGAGAGTTGTGCTGCTTTGCCTGTAGCTCTGTAAGGAGAGTGTATTGATTTTTCTGTGTGTGCTATACTGGGATCCTGAATTACACAGATTTGTCCTTCTGTTGCTTCTGAGGGTCTCTAACATTATTTAGGACTTGCAGAACTTGTTAAATAGATTAAATATTGACTTCATCTTATAGAAAATGAAATATCAAGTACTTCTTTTGCAGTTAATGACCTCAGTTAATCTCCTCAAAAAACAAATTATCCAGAAAAATATTAGGTGACTAGTAGTGTTAACATCCAGATTTTAACTGAAAGAACTGAAATTCACTATATAAATAGTAACATATTAAAGGAAATTTTTAGAAACAAGGTATCATAATTACATGTGTAAATCACTTAAAAACTTTGAGGTACTAAGCCATTCACAAATACACAAAAGTCTGTGGACGATGTAGGTGTTTTGTCTCCTCAAAAAAAAGGTGACTTCCACTGAATTAGTTTTTACAGGGGTTTGGAAATGTCATTCTAAGATTTGAGCTAAGATGTTTTTCACCATGCACCCCAAAACATTTTGCTTCACCAGTTATGTTTGGCAGGAGTTTTTCCAAGAGGCAGGTTGTCCTGGGCCATCTCCTTTGCAGCACACGTTGCTAGGGTAATGTCGAAAGCATGCTGTGTAAAAGTTGTTTTATATTTTAAATATACTACACTTCATCTGCTATGATGGAAAGCATCATATAGATGTTTCATATAGAGCTTTTCCTCTGATGTTCTGTAACAGTGCTGAGAAAGTGTAAGTTACTTTAAAAATAATAAATTAATAAACAGCTGTTCACCTCTACACCAATTAAACCAAGCCAGTGATAGTTTTACCACCCACTTATGATCATCAGCATAATATATTAAAGTATGTAGTTCGTAATGCGTCTTAAAAAATGAGGAGAAACAAGGGAAGAAAACAAATAAGACCCCCAAACAAATAGAAATAATCTGAAGGGAAAGAATTAGATACACTAGACTCAACACTGAATTTACTCTTCTGTTTCTGTGAAGTGTGTTTATGGAGGAAGGGTGGAGTAGTGGTTGCTGAGCTGATTGTGGTAATACAGAGCTTAGCTTTGACTTACCAAACAAAACTGGGCAGATGCTCTTTAAGGATGAGATGGCATTTGCAGCTCTGTTTAGTTGCTTACGTCTTGTCTCAAATATGTATGTTTAGTCTGACATTTCTCATGTTTGTTGTCATCCCAGAAGACTGTGTTCTCTTTTTAAGGAAAAAATAAGGGTCCTTTTTGCTGTTCTAGAAGTTTAATCTGGTGTCTTGAGGGTAGAAGTGTTTAAAAATAGGATTTTTTTTAACCAAAAGATGTTTCAAATGCTTTCAGGGTAGCTCAGTGATTTAAAACATCAAAACTGATGGGCAAGTTATCTTTAACCAGTAATGTGTCTTTCTTTCCCTAACTGGGGTAAATTTTGAATATACCTCACTACACACCTGTACACAAGAATTTTCTTAGTTTCAGAACAATTCCCACTAAGGTATGAAGCTCTAGATTGCTCCCAGTATTCAGTTGCTTTCCAAGTTACACAAGAGTATGTGGGATAAGTGTAGATAATAAAACAGTATGTGACAGAATGAGGGAGCAGATGTTGATGCTTTTTGGATTATGTGGAGCTTTTACTTAGGGTGAGTTATTGCCCAGTATATTTTCCTGTAATATCAGCCTCAGATTTCATCCTCTTCCCTTTGCAGCACTTCATAATCTTGACACAAACCATAGAAATTAAGTTACGATGTGTTAGTATTGAAATGTATTCTGAAATCCAGTAATTATGGAAATCTGTAATACCCTGGAAGAGAAGAGAGAGTGGTTATTTGGAGTTTGGTAGTTGTAACAAGATATCCATTTGAAAGCTGATTTGAATCTGATCACAATTTGCATGGGAAACAGAACATTTGATATTACACACTTTTTTATTATGTGAGGTTAAATTTCTAGCCACTGATGAATTGTTCTTTAATGATCAAAAACATCATCCCGTATCCAATGTGGAACTGGAAGTACCTGTTTCTATAAAAAGCAGGCAATATATTTGTACTGATAGATTTCTCGATTACTTTTAGTAGGAGATATCCTTGATTCAGCTTTGTGTTACTCACACAATTGAGAATCACCTGTCTGATCCTTCCTGGAGAAATGAAAGTTTTCAGGGGGCTGCTATGTATGAGTGGCAAGAAACAGATGCCACAACGAATAAACGATAAAAAGTCTTATATTGCAGAGAATACAGCAGATGCTTTCTGTCTAACATCATAAAAGGGGTTACTCTTGATTATATATTATATATCATATAATATTATTATATATTATATAATTGGAAAATCACTCTTAATTGCAAAGTTACTTAAAGAGAGTGCATTTCTTAAAAAAGTGGAAAGCCTCATGAGCCAAGGTCATGGTGATTTTAAAAATACAGTGTGGTCTTTTCTCACCTTTTTCTCCCTGCCAGTCCATGGATGTGCCTCATCCCAGGTGGTTTTTGAGGTAACATGTCTTTATCTTCCAGAACAGAATTCATGCCTGCAAAGTAATGTTATCTTTAGCCAGATTATCAGCCCTCCCACACTCAGCTTCTTTCAGGTTGTGGGCATGAGGGCAGACAACATATGATAGAGCTGCTCAAAATACTGGAAAGAGCTCGGACATTTTAGGCGGTACCAATAAAATGGAAAATGATAGGCAGTATGTTATCCTGGGGCTTGGATTAGGTGACCTAATACCTCCTTTCCCCTGTTTTATTTCACCCACCAACTACAGCACTGGACTCTTTCCAGGAGTCAAAAACATCTGTATTTTGAGATTATGCTATACCTCTGCTGTAATGAAGACAGTTTTTCTGTATTGTTAAACTATATACTGAGCTTTAAACTTTCATTATGTAATACTACTGCCTGACACATCCATATGTGAGAAACACCACCTATTTATCAAACATAACTTTATACTATATTGCAGGTGATTTTTGACCTATTTTCAAGCCATAAATATAAATTACAGGTAAAATTACCTTTAAATAAAGCTGGTTAGTTATATTTACTTCAGGTTGCTTCCTGTGAAAACAGTCAGATCAATCAAATTGACAGCTCTTTCTAGGCTTTGCCCTACTGATGTTGTAGGAAGCATGTTTTGTTGGTGATTGTTTTGACAATCTAAAAGTCTGTTTCAACCATAATAGTGTGGAGGTAGGGGAAAACATTGCAATCTCTGTAAGTTAAACAAGTCAGTTACTAATTTCAATCAGCAGTTAGGGCAATTAACTTTCATAATAGTGAAGAAGGAATGGGCTTCCACCTTTAGCTGACAGTCTCTGAGGTAAGAAGAGCTTAATTCTAGCTGGAGGTTTTGAAATGTGTGAAGGAGACCTGAGATCTTCATAGGTTTGTTTCTGGGGTATCTGTTGTAGAATCCTTTGAGTATTTTATCTGTCAGTTATTCCTGTACACATTGTAATGGTTGGGGGGGAGAGGGGGGAGAGAAGGAGTGGTTTTGGGGGAGGCCTCTGCTTTCTTTTGCATATCAACATGTAGATATTGACAGGTATCTCACTATTTTTTTTTAATTTTTTTTAATTTTTTTTTTTAATTTTTTTTTTTTAATTCATAGATTTTAACAGATCTATGTTCTGTTGAACTGAGTAATGTTATAAAACTTCTTGATTGACACTGGAAGTAATGCTGGTTCTTTAATAACTCTCTGATAGGTACTTTTGCATCAGGGGATATTTAGACAAAACACCTTTCTGTCTGTACAGCTTAATCTCCCCATTTCTCTGTTTAGGTTCCTGATTTGCTAAAAGGAATTGTTTGACTGACAGTTTGTGAACTGAGCTTTTACATGGTAGTAGTAGTAGAGGTCTCAAACATTTTCATATATTAAACTCCATTAGCTTTGACTCTTAGAGCATATCTTCTAACTTCTGGGGAAAAAACCTGAAACTCAATTTGACATTAATACAGATGAAAAATGAGAAGCCTAGAAATGCTGCTGGATCTTGTTTTCTGCCTCCTTTGTACCTTAAGAAAAATGTCTGAACTGCAAGCATAATAAGACACCTTAGCCTAAAACATATTTCTTAGAAATTAATGGCAACAGGCTCCAAGGACTTTCAGCATTTCTGATCTGGAGTTTGCTGCATCACTTTTAGACTCCCACAGAAAAGCTCTCATCTTCCATCTCAGTATTTTGCTATATGCAATATGCTGCTGTTTCTATAGGAGCAAGCTGTTTTGTGTCAAATAGTTACGTTCTCAGACAATTGTGTGGAGGTAGAAGTAATTGAAAAATTTGGAAGATGAGTGAAAACAAGCAGGTACAGTGTTTCACATTATCCTAAAAGCATGAGGTTTGAGAAATCCAAAATTAAGATTATCCTGAGAACTGTGTTAATTCCTTCCCCATTTTGCATGTATTTCACGGTAGACTCCTTTCTTTGATTTACTGTAACTCCTCAAGGCCACAGCTGAGTCTATGAAATACTGAACCTACACATCACAAGAGATGACATTTAAGTGAACCTTCAATATTAACAGATTTGGTTTAGAAAATGAAGTCTAGAGGTATTACATAATTAATGAAAAATAATTCTAGTAAAACAGGCCACCAGTTCCCCTTTCAGAAGAAGTCATTGCTTTATAGATTCACATTTTCCTTCTGCATCTTCAGCAAGTCTTATGTCAAAGAGTATCAAGATCCATAGATGAAAAGCTGGACATGAGCCAGCTGTTTCCTGGGCTGCATCAAAAGAAGCAGGTCGAGGGAGGTAATTCTGCCCCTTTACTCTGCTCTTGTGAGACCCACCTGGGGTTCTGCACCATGTTGTAGAGTCCTCAGCACAGTAAAAACATGGACCTGGTGGAGGTTGTCTTATGAGGAAGAGTGGAGACAAACTTCTTAGTAGGACCTGTTGCAGTAGCACCCAGGAAGGTAATGGTAAACCAAAGAGTAAACTAAAAAGAGGGTAAATCTAGACTAGATAGAAGGAGGAAATTTTTTTATAATAAGGGCTGTGAAATGCTTGAAAAGGTTGTCAGAGAGGTGATATTTAGCCCACACTGGGAAACATTCAAGATCAGGCTTTATGGGGCTCTAAGCAACCTGATCTAGATGAAAATGTCTCTGCTCATTGTAGGGACTGTGGACTAGATCTTTACAAGTCCCTTGTAACCCAAACTATTCCATTATTCCATTAATTCATATAGCTCATGAGAATAATGTTTAGATGTTATAGAACAAAATAGTAGTGGGGGGGAAATCGAGATGGGGCACACTCTCAAGAGGAGCTTCTCAAGCCTTCCAGTAACCAGAACAGGACATGTTCAAACAGGCAAGGAGAGATTTGGTGTAGGAATGTTATCTTTGATCATACAATTATCTGTATTGGAAGCAGACTCTGTCAAGGCTGAGATAAATAAAGGACTCTGGCAACTTTCATGCAACAGCTAAGCAGCCTGTCCTGTTAAGAAAAACAGTTCCCTTCAGTTGATCTATGTAATGTTTATGGCCCACTGACTCTTCCAAAGTAAAGAATCACATTTTAAAACTTATCCTATTTTGGATGTTGTTTGTGGATTTTGAACAGATCAGTTGATGGCATGAGAAGCTGCTTTTGGCATTCAGGTAGATCCCCTCTGTAGCTTGTAATATGGAGGGTTTTTGTGGGTTTTTTGGGGGGCTTTTTGGGGGTTTTGTTTGTTTGTGGGGTTTTTTGTTTGTTTTTTTGGTTTTTTCCCCCTGGCAAATGCAGCCTCATCAGCTCCATTTTCCTCAGTTGTGACTAGCTGCAGTCCTTTGGCTCTGTGAGCCCAGATACACTCACAAGGTAGAATGTCAGCTAATGGATGAGGACACTGCAGCTTTCTCTCCTACCATCATCTACAAAACAGTCTGGAGAAAACAGGGTAATGATCTGAACTAAGCACCCTTCCCCTCCAGAGGAACATTAGAGAATAATCATTAGCATCTACAAGAACTACATTGCATTGGAATAGACTTTGCCCATGTGTATAGCATATAGGAGGAAATCAGAATGGGAAGGCTTCAAAATTCCTTGTCTCTATTTATAGGTTTGGGGTTTTTTAATTGTAGATTCATATGAATTGCTGTGAACTTTGTAACATAATGTGAGCAAATTGTTCATCATCTTGCCATGTTAATGATAGCCATATCTCACACTTTCATCCCTTGAGTAGTTTTGTGAACAGTAATGCTTTTCCTTCTAGCCGTTGATGGCTTTGTGGTTCAGAAGGATGACTATCATATCTCTCTGTCAAACTTGTTACCAAACATGAAACAGCAGTTTTGCAGCTAGCCAGATGAGTCTTTGTGGCACCTTTTAAAACAAAAACTTCCTGTTCTTTTTGTTACCCTTTGTTATTCTTCTTGTGGACTTTGCAGTTATGTTGGGGTATGCATCAGAAGAAACAAATTAGAAACATTTTGTGAACAGATACTTATTTTGAAACTGCTGAGCCTAGCTGACAGCTCTATTGGATATAAAGAGTTCAAGTAGAAAAACTCTTGCTTTATGGTGATTTAGTATATCCCTCCCTTGTTTTCCCTCACCTTGCTGCTCTTGGGTTACCCAGAGTCCTTTGATTTTTCACTGTCAGTGAAAAGTGGCAGAGAAGTATTCCAAGTCAATTCCCCTGTTACTATGAACTCAGGGTTGGGGAATGTAACACAGATCACAAAAATAAATTTGGCTGAGGTGGTATCACCATCTAGAGAGAATGAAATGAAATGTGAATCCCAGCTGAAAAGGCAGTCCAGTTCCATCAAGCACTAACACAACATAAGGCTTAGCAGCAGGAAATGGTGGAGACCACAGTATCCCTGGAAAAGCAAGGTAATCTTCCTGCCTGCCACCTGGGCAAGCTTCTGTGGTTTATGCTGTAAAGAAGCCCTGTAGTTTCAGCTGAGGGCACAGCAGCCACTTCCCCACATTAAAGAAGGGTTCAACAATACTAAGGAAGAGAGCAAAACACTCCTAGCAGTCATCTTTATGAGATTTCTGTCTTTTAGGAGAGGAATTTGAAATAAATAGCACAAACTATGGCAAGATATGTAATTTTGTATGGAAGACTAAGATGGTACTGAGTAATTGCCCTGATAAAAAGACTGTTAGCAATAAACTGAGAAACTGCAAAGGATGGAGAAAGAAAGTAGAAACTGTCTTGATGATCAAAACATGTGAAGTAAATGTTGGCAAAACTCATACTGGGTTAGATTTCACAAGGGAAGGAAAGCAAATAGCTGTATTCTGTAAGCATGTAAGTAAAAGCAAGGTAAGGGAAAGCAGAAGTGGGTTCACAGTGAAGATGGGACTGACATAAAATGCAATTTTACATATGGTCAGGGAATCAAAGTAATGCTTGGCCTCCAGTTTCAGTTGGGACAATAGTACTGGACATGGGAGAAAAAGCAGTTGGTGTGTAGCAAGATTTGGACATGGAATTAGCCCAGTGTAGCTGGAAGCAAAATTGAAATATTACTGTGCTATAATGAGTCGAAATAAAATCTGATCAAATAGTCTTTGTCTCAGGAGACTGGAAGAATTGCACAATAAAATGATGAGCTTTGTGGTAACAATTTGTTTTTAAGTCAAGCTATCCTGATGTACCTTGACTATCTAATTGAGGGTAATACTTTGACTGGTGAGTGACAGAAGTATGATTTGAAGATAAGCAGTTAAAAAGAAAAGCAAGAAAAAAGGTAATCTGAACAAGTACATATCTGTAGATAAACCACCTTTTTTAAGGAGTAACTAAAGACTGCTAGTTTTGCAAGTGAAGCCTGACCTTGTGAAGGTAAGTGGTACAAAATGTGACATGGATTCACCAAAGACTCTGCTGGACTAGCTTGATAGCTTTTATCAGTGAAGTAAGTGATCACTTCTGTAAGAGAAATGTAGTGCATCTGAGTAGTCTGGATGCCTGTTAAGCACCTGAATGGTGCCACTTGGAAATAATTATTTAAAGTGGGCAAAATGAGAGAGTACTGTATAATGTGTCAAGTAGCTAAGAAGTTAGAAAGAAGAAATAATGGGATTGGATGTCACCTACAGACTGTGGAGTTTCACAGAAAATTACCTGGGGTTTCAAATTTGTTACACTTTCACTAAGGGAACTGGCAAAAAGAGGAAAAAATCTAACAGTGATTGCTGAGGCAATATTCCGAGTCCTCGTCATTGCAAAGGAGGAGAGGCATGACATACACTTGGGAACTGCAGATTGTTGCAGACCTTAAAAATAGAATTGTAATAGTAGAAAGTACCAGGTCATTGCACTAAGAAAGCATTGAGAAATCTGGCTAACAGCAAGGTGCTTATCAGTTGAAAGCAGAGGAGAAAGGAGCCACTGGTATTATGTGGTGTATAAATAGGCAAGTGTGTTCTCAGTGAGCATCAGATGAGAGATTTCTGGCAGTGTTGTACGTTACATTGGTAAGGCCTCATCTAGAAAGCTGTGTTCAGTTCTCATCTCACAGCTTCTGGAAAGATTAATCCAAACTGGGTCAGGTGCAAAGAGCTAGAGGATGATCAGCATACTGAAGAGTTTATCTCATGAAACAAAGACTTGTTTAGCAAAAATGAAACAGAAGCTAAGGAAGATTGGGCTCTGTAAATAGTAAGCCAGATAAGGATAAACAGTGGAGTGGTATTTAAGCTAAAATACTAAGATTTCAAAATGAAGTGAATGAATGCAGCTTAGAATTGAATTTACTGAGTGCAACATTAAATGAAGCTCCTTACTTTCTCCAAGTACCTCATTCACATGTCCTTGCAGTTTTCTAGGATTCATGGGATTTGTGCTTGCAAGCATCTCATGTAGATTCACTTCATCACAAAATCTGATGAAAAAGCAAATTAATTAAAATCTATTAAAAGTTTCAAAACTTGCCCTCAGTGAGCATCTTTCATTTCCATCCTTCCCCATGTTTAAGAAACTGCAACATCTTTTTTGCTCCCTAAATCAGTACACCTATATTGACTGGTAACAATTTTAACACTATGCAGCAGGAGTGCCCTTAGAGCATTCTTAATTTTGTCTCATAGAATATTTGCAATCTGTGGTCAGGCCTTCCCCAATACTTATTACATAGGCTTCACTACACCTCTAGTTTTTCCAGCTATAATGTCCTTATTTCCTCTGTCAGCTAGGACGTTTAACATTCCTTTTATCATCTATTAGCCAAAACCACTAAGATTCCCTTTTGCAGTCTGGCTCCCCAGCAGGTTCTGCCAGTAGTGGTCAACAGCATAATGACATAAGGTATTCTCTCGCTTTATTTACCTCCCTCTGCCTCATGCCCTGTTTCTCTCAATTGCTCCATTTCCTTTAAAAAAATCACAGTTGACTTGCATTTAATGTTTATTCACTGGCTTATTCTTTAGGTCCTAATGTAAATGGGCTGGAAGAGCCCAGCCTTGCTAAACGGCTGCGTGGCACACCTGAGCGCATTGAACTGGAGAACTACCGACTGTCACTGCAGCGGGAAGAAGAGCTGGAAGAGGTTCCAGAAGAGACCTTAGCAGAGCATAACCTGAGCAGTGTCTTGGACAAAGGAACAGAAGAGGATGTGCCCAGCAGGTTAGCATGCATTGTCCATAAACTTTTTTCATATCCATCCCAATAGACTTTTACCTTCTTTTCCCCTTAGCTTTTGTAACGTATTGTTTACCTGGTTGTCCTTTCTAAAGTTGTTGAAAATGTTCTGTGTATGTACATGGGTATTTTATCTTGTAGCTTGTTCTTCTGAATAGCTTCCATTCTTAGAAGACACCTGTAGTACCATAATACCCTGACATTCAGTACTAAGTTGGAAGGTATTTTAAAATTGTGTCATACAAATGAGTCTTTTAAGCAAATAGTCTCAAATGGGAGGAGGTTCCAAAGTTAACTTCTTTTCTTTATGATTTGTGTTACAGTTTAAAATCACTTATTATTTAAATATTCAAGCTTGACACAAATGTAGTCTTGACTGAATGCTGATGAAATGCCTGAGAGAGATTAATTTGAAGTAAGGTTTATGACTGTTGAATGTACCTTTACAAATTTCCCTTTATCTGCAAAATGATATACAAGCGCACTAGGCTCCAAATATTTGCAGGAATACTGGAAACAGTTGTTGCAAGAATCTTGAAAGAAAATACTTAAGAATGCTTGTGAACTTTATAGTCAGTCATATGCTTTTTGCACAGTCTCAATGTCTTAATATGGTTTCTAATAATCTGCTTTTTGTTGTAGCAATAACAGCCTTTTCAGCTCTCAGTCTGTCCAGTAGTGTTCTTGAAATTAACTCCAAAAAGGCTGTTACATGTTTCCTGAGACTTAGATTTTACAAACACATTCTATGTATACATTACCTACAGGTATAGAGTCTGGATGAAAAATTCCATACTACACATATATATGTGAAATTAAATTGTTGTGGCAAAAAAAGCTGGAATAAAAATGTTCATTAAAGTGTTTACAGGATTAATGTAGTACAGAATCTGTTATTTAATTATCAGAAAGGTTTGAAGATGCAGCATCTGGAAAGGACTAACTTCCAGTAGCTTTTCTAATAGCCTAATTTCTTAGCATGCTAATTTATTTAGAAAATACTATTTTACTATTTTAAATAACTGAGATATTAGCTAGTGCTCTGGTTAAATAATCATGGGTCTGCTTGTGAGAGGGGCAAACTCTGCTTCACTCATCCTAAGATTTCTGCTCAAGGCTTGGGAATTGTATCAGCTGTAACAAAGTGGCCACTAATGATATTAATCAGGTTTTAATTCTTCATATTCCTCTCTCTAAATCCAAATTTACGGGTATCAAATATTTTAAATTAGTCTTGATTTCAGTAAATGAGGATACACAAGGCCTATTCTGTAAGTGACAGATGACTTCTAAAGAAGAGTTAGTTTAAAAAGTGAAGTTGTTGCATTTTGAGATGAAGTTGTTGGTCACCTCCAAGGAGTATTTTGCCAGATTTTGGAGTCTGAGGGCAGCACACTATTAGGCTAACAATTTTGTTTTTCTCTTGTACAGTGCTGGATTTTAGCTCCCTTTGTCCTACATCTTAACCTGTGTTAAACTGACTATTTCTGTCTGTAATTGTGCATGCAAAAAGCAGTGTTTAGTGGGCGACTCACACTCTATGATAGATACAGTAAAGAGGAAAGAGAAAATACATGAAATTCTCTGTCAGTTTGACCTGGAAAAAATTTGTTCCAAATATGTTAAGTCATAAGGCTGTGTGGGCTCAACATCAGAGAGGGAATTTTCTAGGTGATGTAGCTATCAGGTATCCTCTGTTCAGCACTACCCACTCCATGATATGTCACAGAAAGGACCACCACCACCCCCAAGAAAAGCAAAACAAACAAACAAACCTCAATGAAACAAAAACAACACAAAAAACCCTGAAGAAACCTCAAAGTGATAAAGTCTGACCACTTTTTCGGCAATAAAAGAAAAAAGTTTGACTCCTCAACAAGCCAACCAAATCCCTGATTTGATCATCTTCACTGTCTTGGCGCAGCGCTGCAGGGCTGGGAGTGAGCAGAGAACATGAGGAATTTTTTGTTCCCTCTGTATCTTACAGAGCAATGGATTTGGCTTCAAGGTTCAGTGAGTTGTTAGCTATAAATGAAGCAGAGACCATACATTTTGATGCACAGTTTTGTATCACATACACATGCGCTAAGGAGCATGCACACTGCAGAAAATTTACAGAAAATAGTATTCAAAGTATATTTTTTTAAGAGAGAGTTAATCTTGTTTAAACTTCAACAAGGAAAAAATTATTTAATCAGCCAAATGCTGACTCCGGAAACCACTCAAAAGGGATTTCGAAAGGGGAATGTCATTGGGGAGTTTGTGCTGTATGGGTTTGTCTGGTAAAGAAAAAGAGCTTTGTTCCCACAGTTTAGGTTTTAGCTCCTCTCTTCAGCACTAAATCTGTGTAGGTACACTTTTTTAGCAAGGTATTCAACTGCTTATAGAAATTTTATAAAGTAACTTACTTCGATTTCTGCTTTATAGGAAGCAAAAAAAAAAAAAGTTGCAGCTGTTGAATTCATTTCTATGGCACAGAGTTGCCATTCTGAAAGGGAATGCCCACAATACCAGGCCATCTCATTGCTATCTTTCAGCTTCTCGTTACTCAGTATTAAAAGGTCAAACAAAAACTGAGTTATAAATAAAAGCCAAAGAAGGTAAAATGAGCTATGTGGTAAAGAATTTATGCTGTCAATACTACATGCAATAAGCCGGGTCATCCCATTCAGCAGTCCTGGCAACAGTTTAAGCAGCAGTAAACCTTTATGGCAGCACACGAAAACCCTAGCATGCAGCACCTGTCAAGTTTTCTTCCATACCAAAGTGTGGCAAAGTTAATCAGGGAGGAGGGGAATGTCACTTTTTATCTCTGTGCAATATCTGCGTAAAGACCTTGGAATATGCGTTGGTCTCCTGTAATATACACGGAGTCCATGGCATGCAACAGCGTGTGTATTCAGTAGTTAGCATTTGAACACCAGGCAACCTGTTCAAAAGAAATATACTCAGTTTATGCTGTGAAAAGTTGTGTTGTAATTTGAGCAAAGTAATGTTATATATTTGCAGAACAGGGAGGAGAATTTAAAAACATATGGGCAGAAGTATGTGACAATGTGAGCATGAAAAAAGTGCTGTTTTCTTTATTAGCTTTGCGATTAAAAATAGGCTCTTAGACAAGTAGATTAATAAAATTATGCAAATTTAATATATTTTGTATATTTTTGTTAGACTAAATCGAAGTTCTGCAGCTGAATACAGTTATCTGCAATGTAAGAAAGTGCTGCAATATATATAATTTTTTTGGAAACTCAATTTGTCATGTACTCTAGTAAAACCTGACTATTCAAAAAAGAATTAGAACAACTGCACAGGCCATATTTTATAGACATGGAAAACTTGAACTTCATTATTTTCAAGTTGTAAGTTTTCGCCCATTGTCTATATGGCATGAGTGTTGCTAATAACTTTTCACTACAGTGACAGCTGTCATAAGCAGCAGAAGTAGAATGCTGTGCTCAGATGGTTCACCCAAACTTTAAGCATTCACAGTTTTCTCCTTCAATCCAAATAAATGTGGGCCTTTTAAGATACTTATGGGAAGCATCCAACTGTTGCTCTAATAAATGCAATTATTTTATTACAAGAGCCTTTGTAGGAAAAACAAAGGAAGAGGAGCTTTTCACCCTGAATGCAATCATAATCACAAATGTAACCATATTTCTACCCAGTCCCTCTAGGTAGTCCAGTATATAAGAGCAATCTAGACTGAATGTCATTGTATAGGGTGCTACATTTCTTGCCCCTGCTGCTTATACTGAGGAAATATTAGAACTAAATGGAGATGTCCTCTAAAAAACACGATTTACCACTAATATTGTAGACTTTACTGTGTGAATAAGAAGTTCACTATTGCAGTTATCCTTTCACTGCTTCCTACAGTTTCTTGACTCTATGTACTTAATTGGGTACTTATTATAGGTCTGTCTGTGCCTTAGAAAAGTGAGGAATTTTGAATTTTTTTTTTTTTCTCCAGCTCTCTTTAGCTCACATGCTGTATCCTTTTGCCTGGTAACTGTTATGTGTTTCTTCTACTCACAATGCCTTCTGTGGTTCACCCTAGCAACTGCCAAAGTAATCTAAACTATTCAAAATGCTAGCAGTAGATGCAATTCTTGAAAGATGTGACCTTCAACATTTTGACACTTCTAAGAACTCTTGCATTGGTTTATCCAAAGCAATGTGATACGAAGGAAGTACTTTCTTCTGCTATATTCAGCTGTCACAAACTGTAACAATTAATGCTGCAGAAATATTTGGACTTTGCTTCATATGCACTTTTCTGCTACTTCACTGTCTTTAAAAGAAGCAGGGCAAGGACCATACTGCAGCCCACACATAATGTCACTAAAATGCCTATGAAATCCTAAAAGCAGAAAATCGGTATTATGGTTTGTGGTTTGAATTTTGGGCTTGTGTGTATGAAACAACTTGTCATTGATCAAAGACTGATCTAGGAAACAATTAATTATTTCTTTACCATTTTTTCTAAACCCTTACAGTAGTTCAGAGTCTGAGATGGAGGAGGAAGATGAGGAGGAAGATGATGAACTGCTGCTGCCTCAGCAACCTCCTTCAGATTTGGGCGGTGTGCCATGGAAAGAAGCTGTGCGTATCCATGCTCTCCTGAAGGGAAAGAGTGAGGAAGAAATTGAGGCTGAGGAAAATCATGAGATTGAGGACAAAGAAGAGGAGGAGGAAGAAGAGGAAGAATATGAAGAAGAGGAAGATGAGGAGTCAAGTGAAGGTTAGACAGATTAATATCTCCTTCCTTTCTGCTACACAGCAGGGAAAAGTGAGTTGAGTATTTGTCATGCAGAATGAGAAATATGTGCCTTTGAAAACTTTTCATCTTTCACTTCTTTATTGCTTTAATTTTGGAGGAAGTTATTGTTAAGAAAAGGTTCATCGTTCTGGATCCAGAACTTTGTCCGCAGGGCAGTAACAGCTCTATAACAAAATATGCTTCCCATACACAATGCCAACATGTGCAATTCACAGCTTTGTGACACTATTGTTTTATTATTGTTTTTATTATTATTGGGGGTTGGATTTGAATGTGTCCTTTGTTCTTTGGAAACAGGAGCTGGAAGCATTGTGGAGGCATTGTTTTCAGTTTTGCAGAGTGCCTGCAAAGGGAGGAACTCTGTCATTAGGGCATCCCAGAAGAAGCTGGTTGTAGCTCTCCTTAGTTTAAAAAATGGTCTTGAGGAATCAGGGAGTTCAGATGATCCCTGTTTTGTCTCTGAGGTATTTCTGTGGAAAATCTTCAGTAAAGACTCCTTCCTCTGTGTTTGTCTCAGTCATCAAAAAGCAGAGTTTGTGCTAAGAACAGATGTGTTCCCAGTGTTTTACCACCATGCCAGATTTCTCACTGGTCCTGTCTTTGTCACTGGTCCTGTCATTTCCTTTTTGTGAAGACTAGTAGACTCCAAAGAGCTTCTTTGTAAAGGTCTTTGGCTTCCTAATGCAAGCAGAGTTCCAGTTTTTGAGTCTAACTGGAAGTTTTTTTGATGAGCTCAGCAGGCCTCTTGGCTACTTTTTCAACATAGGAGCTGTATTTCCTGTATAACTGAAGTCTGTGGAAGTCAAGAATGCTTTTGACATATACATATGCATGTTGCGTGTTTAGTCTGCTAAGCCATGGTGTTCTTGAGCAGATGTTACTTCATTCGAGCAGTTTTCCTGTCAGAGACTCTGCATACAGCAGGAGTACAGGGAGTTGCTGGATTTTCATACAGCCTCTTTCTGATTCTGCCCTTTCTCTCTCTCTTTCTTTCTTTTTTTCTTTCTTTCTTTCTTTCTTTCCATTGCTTTTGTGTGTACACGCGTGTCTGGTGTTATATATGGATGTGTGGTTCCCTCTGCTGTAGAGGGGGAGTATTGCCCTTGGGAGAGAGAGCTGCAGGAAGGCCTCTGGCTTGAACGTCTCTCAAATGAAGAGGACACGGGTACATATAAAGGTACCCGTATACCATCTCCATTTCCAATTCCCCGAAGGAGGGGGGAATGCTGTAAAGAGCAGGTCCCACATGAGAAGTTTTTGTATTTTATTAAATTACTTTACCAGCTCCCTAGAAACTGATTCAGTAGCTGTTTTTTCTTCATCTCCTGGTCCAAGTACCGTGTATCAGATCTGACATGAACACTGATTATAGAAAAAAATATAAAGCTGCCAAATACCTGAGGTTATCTAGAAAGGCTGGGCAATTTGCTATTGTAATGTGCATGAATGGTGACCTCCATGTATTTAGGAGTTTCAGATTTTTTCCATACACAAAGAGTTAACTGTACCTGTGTAAGATGTCAGACACATGGAACACATCAGTACTGCCTTCAGATTGCCTGTGCCAGCAAACTTGCATTTTTGGTTGTTGTCCTTTGTGAGTGTGTGTCTGTAGGAAGAGTCTGTGGGGCTATGGCAATCCCTTGAGATTTTTCAAGCAGTCATATAATGGGCATAAAATTAACCTGACATTCCAGTCTGACTGGTTGTGTTATTTTTCATGATGCACTCTCCTGCAGTTTATTTCTGATGATGGCTTTTTTGAAGAAATTTGGAGCAAACTTGGTCCTAATATCTTGTTAATCCCTTATTCCCTCAATGTGATTCATTAGAGCCAGAATCCATAAGAGGAAAATCCGAGTGCCTTCCTGCAGGTAAAAGCATATATGCAGTTGTCAGACTGCATATTTTGCAACTTATGGTTGTAACACCTGTAGCCTACCTTCTAACTTCTTTTTTTTTTTTTAATAAAAAAAAAAAAAAAGAACAGATATTATAACTTTTCCTCAATTTAACTTTTCTCATTATAAGAATGAGAAGTATTAGTAAGATGGCTGAAGAGCATAGATGAAGACATTCCCCCTATTGCAGTTACTAGTGTGCTTCAGACCTGACTCCATAGGAGCTGATTTGAGGATGGCTTCTCATGCCGTTGAACATTGAGACTGCTTACTACTTACACAACGTGTTGGTAGATGATATGGTGGAACTAGGGTGAAAGCTATCTTTCCAAATATAATGCAAATGATGTCTTCCCTTGAGGGAAGGCTACACCAGGTAGTTTGAAATTCTCAAGCATATAAACCTCAAGGAAACACTAGGTTTGCATATTAGCCAAGCATAAGTCCTTCATAGCTGCCTATGCTGCTATTTATTTAAATGGAGAAGATGAAAAAGACCCATGTCCTAATCAGGACAGGCTTAGGCCTCTGCCTGGAGACATGTGGAGTAACTGAAGTACCTGTGTATACTACAGTAGTTCAAATTCCAGAGGCATATTAAAACATGCAGATCATGTGGGACCTGCTCTTTTCGAGCCTTGCTGAGTAACTATAATACTTCTCAGCCATTGCTGGCGAACCTAAACCTTTTAACACAAAATTTTGTGTGGTGATGCAAATGCTAACTCCTACTCATCTTGGGGCTTGCATGCAAGTGCTGTGATATGGACTGGGAAAAGCCCAGGTTCCTGTCCCTGCAGGATGTCCAGTAGCTCTGGTGGACGATGTGGTTGTGCTGGTTAAGAGGAATGCTCTCTGATGAGCTGAAAGAGAGATAAAACTGCTGAATACTTGGCTAAATTGTGAATCCTGCTTTGCCTTTGAGTTTGTGCATATGAACCATTTTTCCTTTAATAACCAGCTGGTGATTCTGTCCTTCCTGCAGTTCTTTCTGCCCGTTTGTTCTGCAGTTTCAATGCCAAGTCTCACCATAGTCCTTCCTGAAACAGAAATCCCAAACACTTTGTCAGGTCTGGGGAAAACATGGCCAGCAGAGAGAAACTTCGTTAAAAGGAGACAGCAGGAAATAATGGATGCAACTTGTAAATGCTGCTAAAGGTTGTTGTCTCCTTCAAACGCTAGTGCACCATATGAAAATGTAACTGCTTTTGAGGTTCTAAACTGCTGAAACAGTGTTTTGCCCTATTCACTGATAATCCAGCTGTTATGAAAATTGGCTTCCTACTTCATAAAATAAGTAGACATTTTCCTTTCAGGATTGCTTTTGAAGGATACTCCTGCAGATGTTGAACACCTGTCCCCCGTAGAATGGGTCAGTTTATTATAGGTAAATAGAACTTGAATTATAGTCCCATAGCAGAATGCAATAGAGAGAGGATCTATGAATATAATACCTCATGGTAGATGCTCCCAAGGTGGGTATTCTGCAGCAGTTAAAACGAAGTTGCTTAACAGCGGCTTTAGGTGCCCATTGTTCCCTTTGATACTCCATAAGTAGCTGAGCTTTGTGTAGGTAGGTAATTGAGGAGAATAGCAATTTCTTTTAAACAAATGAATTTGTTCTACAGGAATACCCTTCTGGGGAGGCTGTTAAGTCATAATGAAAATTATGCCCTTCAAATGAAATAGTATAAATGGAATAAACAAAGCAGTACTTTGAGTGCTAAAGTAAGTGTATGCCTATGTGTGCCTATGCACATACAGACATGAAACTCTGAGATCCATCCCATAATTTAATTTGCAAAGAAATATGTACCCAGCATAGAAAAAACTTCTTAACCCTGTAGTAGGAAATGAAAGATTTTTTGGTTTGGTGCATCAAACTAGAATGAAGATTATCTCACATTTAACAGTAAGATGTCTTTGGCAGTAATGCTAATGAATAGGCTGAAGGAGATGGAAATTTCTGCTATATTAGTACTTATGTACCACATACTGTTGGAGAGAGTACCCAGAGAACGTCTTTCATTTCAGTGAAGCTGCTTGCAATAAAAATGATCTACAGTGATGATGATCATAGCGTCCTTGCCTTTGGAATGGTATTACTCTGCTGTGATGGGAAGTATGACCACTGTATTGGCGTGTGTGCACACAATGCTTAGCTTTTTCTGTCTGTCTTGCAAACTGACCTTAGCCAGTAATATTTTCTTCTTTTCTTATTCCCTTTCCTATGATGCGTTACCTTTCCTTTCCACCATTCTCCCATCTTTTCCTCCCTGTCCTTTGTATACCTTGTCTACAACCTGTTATGCCATGCCCTCCTCCTGCTAGCTGGAAACCTTAGACTGCAGCAGACTGTAAATCCGGTTGATCCTTTGGAGATCCTGGCAGATGTGCACTGGACACACATCCGTGAAAAAGAGGAGGAGGAAAAAATGCTCCCACCTTCAAAGTCCTCCACCTCCAGAGGTAATGTCCCCAAGCCCTACGCCATTAATTCCTGGATCATGGTTGCAGCTGTTTAACCCTGTTGCTCTGTGCCCTTCAAGAGTGGTGTAATTTCAGTATGGTGAGCAGTGAT
This sequence comes from Heliangelus exortis, assembly GCF_036169615.1. Classification (NCBI taxonomy): domain Eukaryota; kingdom Metazoa; phylum Chordata; class Aves; order Apodiformes; family Trochilidae; genus Heliangelus; species Heliangelus exortis. The sequence goes on from NC_092422.1 coordinate 133,910,969, forward strand.
TGAAAGGAACTACTTTCAAATTACACTGAAATGACACTTGATTAAACATTTTGCTTTTCAGGTCAGTGTCTGCTTAAAATGACTGCTTTCTCATCTCTGTGGTGGTATGACTTTTTCTGACCTGTTTGTCTGCGTGCTTTGACACCAATAGCATTTTTCCTCACAACATACATGATTTGATAATACTGGCAATCAACCCTTGGTAAATGACTTTAAGGATAGTAATAGAAGTTGTCATGTGCTTTTTGTGGTACTGAAGGGTTAAGTCTCTTCAGGGAAAGCTGAAGGGTTATGTTCTGTAGTTACTACAGCAAAGATTGGACAGGGTCAGCTTCTGTATTGTGCACATATCTGCTGCTGCTTTTCAAAGTGTGTAACTGCATCTGGTATTAGTAGGGAATGATGGGGTTCAAAGAGCCTGCAAAACTTATCAGTGATGGTTTTGACTCCCTGTGTTTAAGATTTGACAGTGTATCTAATTTTTATACTGACATGTGACCTTTATGAGTTGCCAGTTACTTAAAGGCAAACTTTGGAGAGGGAAAATACAATGGTCTAGCTCTTTTGTTAGCACCTTTCAGCAGTCCCTGCTGATCTTATTCTAGACTATATTACAGCTCAAGTTAAGGTAAGTATCTTGTAGGTGCTTTATCTGTTGAAAAGGCTAGACTTATTAAAGTTAACAGTTGATGAGTTGATGCATTTGATGAGTAGTGGTCTTCTCCGAGTCTGTAACCATTGTGCCAGAGTTGTAGAGGGACCAGGTGTGCTATGGGAAAGGGTATCTTTTACAGTATATATGAAATAAAGGTAATAACTCATCTTGATTTTAAAACCCTGGGGCTTTACCTGATGTTACTTAAACATATTCCATTCCAGATAATTACCTTTTCCTTATAGTTCTAGGTATTTGGGGTTTTGGGGTTTTTTTAATCCTAGTTCAGCTTGGTACACAGTTCCAGATTAGTTTAGCTACACTTGTAATTGTAGAATGCACTGGGATTTTCTGAGATGAAGCCTGCTCCCTATAAATAAGAGAAGTACTTCCTTCACACTGCAACCACAGAAATGGGTTATGTTCAACTGTCTGTAACACTTGATATTGGTAGAGTAGTTGCTTAGGTTTAAAAATGCTCCAAGTAAAAAACATTAACACAGTTTCTTAAGCTTACTGCAGTTAAGGTCACTTTAGCTTCTGCTTGAGGGTATTGCTATAGTTTCCAAATTTTTCTTTAATTTAGATTTTATAATTTGTACTTTTCCACAGTGTGTTGGTACAGCTGCCAGCAAAATATCCTTTCATGACTGATTTTGTGGTCTTTCCACCTTCCTTCCCAAGGAAGGAAGACGGTATTTCATTTCCTTTTCGTGAAACTGGGGCAAACAGGGACAATGCTGATAAATAAGACTAGCTACTTCAATTAATTTGTCATGCAGTGCAGATGTGTCAGCAGTTTGTTTGGTTTGGGTAAGAGCTGTCACCAGTAGGTACTTGTGAATACACTGTACCTTTTCAGAAGGAGTTCAATAAACAAATTTGATCCTGGTCGAGCTGTATTCTATCATACGAGGTGTTTGGAGAGCCCATGAGGATCAGCTGCAACAGGGTTTGATGCGAAAGGATAGTGAGACAGTACACAGGAACCCCTCTCATTCTGCTCTGGCCACTCTTCATGTGCTGGCATTCTCACCAGGGCAGCACAGGTTCTGGGTTACAACTGCCCCTCTCCTTTTGCTCAACTCTTTCATCTCTTGATTTCCCTCCTCTGCAGAGTTTCAAATGGAGCACAGCCACAGCAACCTGCTGGTCAGTGCAGTGTTTTTCTCACTGTGACATCTGTATTTCCTCCGACATTACAGATCTTAAAGGAAGATTAGGTCCCTGACATTTTTGTTATCTCAATTTAAATACCATGTGGGAAATCAGTTGTTTAACATCTCATAGGTTTTATTCCTGTATTTGCTACTGAAATTTTCCCTTTGTCACTCTTCTGTTTTGGACTCCTACTCATGGCCTAATTTTGATGTCTTACAATTTATTGTTTTTAAATTCAGCATCCGACCTTCCCTCCGTACGCCATGAGGCGGTACAGGCGTGGCTGGAGACGGTCCCTGGAGGTAGTTTGGTGATGTTCTATGTATTCCAATGCACAATAACCCTGCCCGTCTCTTCTCCATGCCTTCAGCAGCTGAGCTGGTACTTTAACCCTGGAACTTACGGCCCTGTCGCTACTGCATGACTGGAGGGAGGGAGGAAGGGGGAGTGTGCATGCACGCCTTGCTCAGACAGCCCATTCTTGCATGAACTCAACATTAGTTGTAACCCTTCTGAAGACAGACCATATTGGGTGTAATAAAATAGAAAGAGGAATCCATCTGAGTGCAGGATTGTAAACTGAAGACTGGACCAGTGTTATTCTTCCACTAGCTACTTACCTGAAGAACATTGGGCTTTCTTGCAGTCAAAATACTGACAGAGAGTGCTTAAAGTAATTGCAGTTCTTGGTAGCAACTGCAATCTCTAGTTAACTGGTGAAGAAAACAAGAGAGGAGAATAAGGTTAAAGCTGGGATCTTTAGGAATAGTGATGGCTGTTTGTGTCCCCTTTGACTTGGGGTTCATGTTACTTAGGAAAGCCTCAGGAAAGCTAAAGGATGATAGAGCTCAACTACTTTTTTTCACGTGGTCTTCCAAGCTCCATTACAAAACTGATGAACATGAAGGTTCTGGGATTAGACTAAGGGAGTTAACTTATGTGAAGCGGTGAGGATATCAAAATCAGTGGAACAGCAGTAGTTTGTGGCTAGGTAGTTGATCTACAGCTGTGTTGCTTTGGCACATCAGAAAAGCTAGCTTGCCTATAAAGCTGCTTCTGCTGCTGCTTTGGCAAGGCAGCGATGTTTACAAGGTATCTGCACATGATGCAGTCCGCTCACGGCTGCTAGCTGGTATGAACCAAGTGCTGATCCCAGTTTCTGGCTGCCGTAGTGTGTAGTTTCTGAGTTACTGTGTGACAGCTTTTGGCCTCTTGCTCCTTATTCTAGCTGCATATATGTATATGTACAGTATATGTATAATATAACCAGCCACCTGCAAGTTCTCCATGTCCTTCCAAATGAGAACCACCCTTCTTGCACCAAGTTTTTACTTATCTGTGCATCTGTAATCTTCTGAATCTTCTGTTGAGTTTTGTGTACCAACTTATTTTAGAATTTATTTTCTCCTTTCTCCAATATTCCCTCTGCGTGTCATGTGAATTCAAGGTTTCTGCATCTGAAGACACACGTATACATAGTGGTATCAGATATTCCAACCATCAGAGTTAACATTTTTGCAAGTTTTGATTAGGATAACTCACATTTACCGACACTATAAAACCATCCTATGACATTATTATTTCCAAAATAACACAAGGTACTGCACACCTAGGCAACAATCAAACTGGAACAGAGTTTGGTTTAGTTCAGTAGGTTTGTAAATGCCTCTGTGAGCAGTCCAGACTTTGCCATGATTCAGTCTCCTGTGCTCAACATCTGTAAGGCTCTGGATTTTATAAGCCTCTGATGTAAGGGAATAGGCCAGTGGTATATCACACATAAGTGTAATTGCCTTTTCACTGTAGCTGACTGCTCCGTATGTATGCCTATCTTAATACTACAGAGGGAAAAAGCATGGAAAAAGAGAAATTCGTAGGTTGAAGGAAGAAGACAATCCACCCACTGAAGGCTGTATTTTTAAATAAGCAAAAACATGAGTTGGAGAAACAGGAGAGGCTGCAAGACCCCAGTTTTACAGAGGGTTGATTTGTTTTCCAGATTGCCTTAATTAGTAAAGCTAGTATATGAGTGATTACAAAAGCCATGTTGTCACTAGTAAACAAAAAGGACCAGGGCCTACTTCCTGGCTCAGGGGAAAGCTGACACAGCATGATCAACTCTCAAAGGGCTAAACTTGTCTGCCATCCAAAACCAGGAAGTTGCATCCTGACTGCCTGTTGTAAACAGCCTCTAGCCCTGTACCATGAGAACTGGCTGCTGGGAATCATGCCAGGCGCCCTCCTGAAGATGACAGAATGACACAATATGCATTCAGCTCCAGAGGCTTGCACTGTAATAGGTATAGGTATAACCAGGAAGGTTATACAATATATCTGTTATTGTTGTTATTGGACCAAATTCTATGTGTATAATTAGCAGATGTTGTGCATAATAGTACATGCTGACTGTGTATGCATTTGCAGTAGGATGTACAACAGAGTTAAATGTCTGCATGTTGTTGAACTTGAATTGATGGTAACTTGCTGCACAAATCTAAAAATTGACTGACTCTACTGTGGAAAAACCCTGAAGTGCCTGCTTCCTTTTTATATTGAAATAATGGTTTATGAAATGTTTAACAAAAAAAGAAAGGTAAATCATCCATGGCACAAGAGATGGGGCAAGGTGTCAGAAGGCATAGAATAAAATACCATTTAATAATGATATTTAGACCCCACAGTTCAGTCTTTTTTTTCCTCCTGTAATCAAATCCTTTTGTAAGTAGTGGTGTCAGATGCCCTTTTCAGTTATAAATTCAAGAGTCTCTTCTTATTTTGATTCAGAAAATTAAATTATGATCTGTAACAACAAAGTAAGTTCTTCAAAATATCTTTTTATTTACCTTGAAATACCTCAGTTTATTTGCTTGCTAGTTATATGTACAGCGTATGAAGTCATATAGACCCTTTTACTTGGGTAGGACCCTTTTACTTGATTGCTGTAGCTGCTCAGAGTGAAACAATTTACAAATCTGATAACAATCAATCCTAGAGCTAAGCTGTCTCTGGCTTAAGCTCTAAAAAGCCTGTTTCAGTTTCATGATGAGCAGTTGTGGTGCATTATGAGATTTCAGTTTTCACCTAATACATATATGCTATAAAGTGGCGCTAACTGTTCTGACATGGCAAATTAAAAAAAATCATCTTCTTGGAAGAGCAGTAGAGTTTCGTCTGGTTTGATGTCTTCCTAGTTCCCTTCTTGTTTAATTTTTTACAAGGTTTGTTGCTTAGAAACTTGCAAATACCTTGGAAGGCTCCCCAGGGGCAGACATTCCAGGAGTCTGGAAGCATCATTTCATCATAGATATCATTTGCAGATAACACATTTCAGGATTTCTGGGTTTGGACAGTAATTAATAATTATCTCCACTACAGACTGTTGGTACAGCTCAATGTAGGCCCTTTTCAATGTACAGTTGGTTTTTTTATTATAATTTTTTTTGAATATTTGAATATATTCTAGCCCCATGTGAAGATAATGATGTGGAAGACGAGCTGGGCACAGAGCCTGCATACACAGAAGGGCAGGCAGGTGAAGAGGGAGACACAGGTGCAGAGCTGGATGACGGTAGGGTACCATCATGCATCATTTAAACTTATTTTCCGAACAGAATTGTATTGGCAGACTTAAACCTGATATTATTTTTAGTAGCGAAGGAGTTAGTTTCAAATAGTTAGGAGGGAGCCAGGAATTAAAGACAAAAAGAAAAGGATCAACATCAGTGCCATGGGCTGTAGAATAAATTTCTTGTGTCCTTTCACCATCTGTTAACTAGAGGGTGTGGTCTTGAGTCCATATTTAATACTCATCCTTCTGAGTAACAGAAATAGAAGTAAATTTTTGAAAAGCCCACAGTATTATGCCAAAAATCTTCCCTTGTCTAGAGTAAGATGAACTGCATATGCCAGAAAACATTGAAAAATTTCCAGAAAACTCATAAAGTATGACTTCAGTTACTAATATAGTTATTTGTACTATTATTCCATCATTTACTGCTTAAATTACTCTAATTAGCACACAGAAAAATAGGAGTGAAACATTTAGATGTTTAGCCTATGAAAATTATTAGCCCCCTGTGAATAGAAAAAAAGGATTAAGAAAGATTTTTAAATAATAAACTGATGTCATGATGGATTTGTATCCAAGATCTCTTGGTTTTTCTTCCCCCACCCTGTCTGTGATCAGATGACATCCCATCTGATGCAGAAGCAGAGTTTCGCTTACATCAAGGGGGCATAGAAGAGCGAGAACTAAAGGTCTCTGAAGATGAAGAGGATGAAGAAAGAGCAGAAGGTGCTTCTTGCATTGTGACAGAAGGTATAATAGCTTTCCCTTTGGTGTTTGAATGAATAGAATTGCATTTGAGATAGTCTGTGCATTTATTAGATATAAGAGAAGACAGGCTGTTGTATTTGAACCATCTCATTGCTGTCAGTGGCAGGGTATGTACTTGCATTGACAGTTTGAGAAGAATGTTCTGAATCCATTAATTACAGCTTACTAAAAAATGAGAACCTACCTAACTGCTTTTTCTTGTAGAAGTTTATCATAAAAAGCTTGTACTGTTTTGGGTATTTAAAAATTTCTATGTTCCAGATGTCCAATCTAGAATTTGTAAAAAGCTGAGAAATTTTTCACTACTTTCTGTGTGTTATGTAAAAAAAAGGCATAAAATATTAACAATCTCATGGTTTTGGAAACATTTTTGCTTTCTCTAGATCCATGCAAACCATCAATTCCTACCCAGTCGTCTAGTGACAGTGTTCTTCCTTTGTCTCCAGTTGATAGTCCCAAAGCAAAACAAGCAGAGGTAAGAAAGGGAATCTTCAGTCTTTGTTTGTTGGAAAAACTGATGAGGACTGACAGCAGTGAACTTGCCTGTCTGTGTAATTTGTGTTGATCTTAATCTGACTTCATTTAGACTTTAAAAATAATATGCTATATTTCTTCCCTATCTTCAAAGTGTTGTGGTTCTGTCACACAAGTTCCCATCACAAAGTCCCCAAAAAAACCTATATAGGATATTTTAATTTCAGTTTGCAGTTAACAAGAGGTCTATATAATGAATCAGGGGAGACATAAGTAAGGTGTTCCCATTTTTTCCTGGTTTGGCTGTTTCCTTTACCAAAAGCAGATTCTGTACAGTTGCAGTTCAAACATGTCTTTGTATTACCTTGTAGAAACCAAAGCAGTGCTCATTTATTCAAGAGTGAAAACATAGTTCAGCTTAAGGAAGTGAGACATGTCAGTAATGTGCTGTTATGCTGTCATGTTGTCAGCCCTGGAGTCAGCATGCGGTTGTACTGTGATGTTTCCAGCAACTGGTGTGTAGAAGCAGAAAGTACATAACCCTTAGTGTTCCATTCAAATATTTTCCTTCCCAAGTGTTTACTAAAACTAAAACACTTTAGTCTTTACTAAAAGATTAGATGTTATCCTAGAATGTGCAGTCATAAACCAACTTACAGTGGGCACATTATGGGATAATAGCTGGTTTGCTGACAGCAATTGCTGACAATATTCACTTTCTATTAAAATTAAGGGGACCATCTGGTGATTGTTAGACATAGTTATTGTTTGCATCAGGACAGTGCCTAAAGGAAGTTATCAAAACACAAGTGTTTAATATGTTCAGATAACCTCACAGAGAGATTCGTGCTCTAATGGACATGTTTCAGTTAATCCAAACTCTCTGCATTCAGAAGAAAGCTGGTGCAAAAGATGTCACTGGAAAGAATAAACAAAAACTCAGTAGAGGGAGGAGTCCACTGCCAAAGGGTTAAATTATAGCACAATGAATTGTGCTACTGAGTACCACTGCATTCTGGATGTAGGAGATGAAAAAGAGACTTCTCAGACTACTAAGGGGCAACCGAACTGGAGCCTAATTTAGAGAGGCACCCACCCCTTGCTTAAAGCTTTACAGCAGATGATAGCCAGCAGAAAGTGCTGTGTTGATGAAACTTGCATCACATCTGTCTGAGGGGACTGTCACAATACACAGAGCTGGAGATCTGAAGGGAGAGCAGGATAAGATAGAAACTGATTTCTGGAATTCAGTGTTTTGATTTCCAAAAATTAAACTTCCCGTGTTGTCGTCTACAAAGGACAGTGTATACAGTGGGGCAAGAAGATTCATACATGATGAGAAATCATAAGTGGTGTTCCAGGTCTGCTAATGGGATGCCATGTGTGGGTTTTTTCATATTTTGTTACTTGAGTGGTTTGCTTATTAACATTATCAAAAAAAAAAAAAAAAAAAAAGGTATTCTAAAGTGTCTAGTGATATTAATAGTTCCCTTTTCATTTTTTCTAGGATGTGAAAGATCTCCTGGCTGAAGTATCCCGTGCAATAAAATCTCCAGAAGCACTCTTCTTTCCTGAACCTTTCATTCCTGAAGAAGGACGAAAGGATGAAATTCCCAAAGACAGGAAAGCCAAGAGCCCTTTGATGCCACCATCTCCAGTGTTAACCCAGCCAGTTGCATCACCAGAAGCCATTGCACCTCCATCACTAGCAGCATCTCAGCCAACAGCATCACCATTGGCTTCATCCCCAACATCTGCTCAAATGCCGATCTGTTCCCAGCCTTTGCCTTCTGCTGAAACACCCATTCCATCCCTGGTGGAGCCTCCAGTATGTTTCCAACCTGTCCCAGTCTTAACATCTACTCCACTAGCCAAACTGGTCCTTAGGGGCCAGGATAGTGAAGTGGAAAAACTGGGGAGCCCTACTACTGCAGAAGAAGCCTTGAAACGGAGTAACCTTGTAGAAGAGTTCTGGATGAAGAGTGCTGAAATCCGGAGGAGCCTGGGGCTCACCCCAGTAGACAGAAACAGACGCTCAGAGACGAACTTTAATGTATCTGCACTTGAGACAACTTCTCTGAAGACTTTTAATAGTGAGAACATTTCAGGGAATGAAAGAGCCCATCATGTGAAACCCCAGCCTGCCCCAAGAAGACAGGCACTGTCTAAGTTAGAAAATGAACAGATTTCTCTGCTCACTCCAAAATCTCCATCAGAAAAAGAGCTGAAGAATTCCATTGAAGTGGGGAGAGAAGTGTCCAGTAGTTCAGGACTTGGCCTTCAGGAGAGCTCATCTAACATGAGAACTATGGCTAGCCAGAGCTTCAACACCTCTGACTCTACCATGCTTACTCCTCCATCAAGTCCACCGCCACCGCCTCCTCAGGATGAAGAACCAGCCACTTTGCGTAGGAAAAGGCATCAAGCAGTCTGGCAGAACGAGGTTGAATCCAGGTCACCTCCAACACCAGCATCAACACCTCCTGCTCCCCCACACTGTGAGCCAGCAACCTCTGCTGCCAAAGAGTCAACCCAGGCCAAAAAAGATGATGTGCGGAAGTCTTTTGCAGAGAGTGTGGATGAGATTCCATTTGCTGATGATGTAGAAGACACATATGATGACAGGACAGAGGAGTCTAGCCTTCATGAGAAGTTTTTTACACCTCCTACCAGTAGGCCAAGGCCAGAGAAACCACTTCTTTTGCCCTTGGTCAAAGAAAATGGGGGTCCACCCTCAATGGAAGGAGGGGTTAACCAAAAGAAGAGGGTGTTTCCTGAAATTTCTGTGGAGGCCAAGGAGCTTGCTGAAGAAAGAATGAGAGCCAGAGAAAAGTCTGTTAAGAGCCAAGCATTGCGTGATGCCATGGCTAAACAGTTGTGTAAGATGAAAGATATGGAAATGGCTGCAGCTGCTGCTGAGGCCACAAGGGCACGAAAGGCATCTTCTATGCCCTTGAAGACCAAAGAGTTGTTTTATGACTCTCCTAAACATCTGGCCTTGAAAATAGCAGAGGGATCCACACAAAAGCATGATTCTTTAGGTGAGAAGTTCTCCACTCCTGCTGCTGATACGGCTGGACCTGAAGGCTCTGTCACTTCTTCAGAAGGCTCCAGTGGGAAGAGTAAGAAAAGAACTTCTCTTTTCTCCCCTCGTAAGAACAAAAAGGAGAAGAAATCCAAAAATGACAGCAGGCTTTCTGACAAATCTAGCGGTGGGACAGAAGAAGCAACAAAGCCTAGGTCATTATGGAAGTCTGTTTTCTCTGGGTATAAGAAAGACAAGAAGAAAAAGACTGATGAGAAATCCTGCCCAAGTACTCCCTCAAGTAGTGCCACTGTGGATTCTGGAAAGCACAAAGCTTCTCCGTTGATAACAGTTGCAGGTATGGCAGATATGCTCCTTGGTACCATGTACTTTTCCTACAGCTAAATATCCTTGAAACTAAGCTTGGCTTACTTTGTCATTCAGCCACTGTGGTGAACAATGCTGCTCCCCAGTGTCAAATGAGCAGATCAGGAAAGGTGCTAGTGACTAGAATTCTTTGTTTGCATATTGATAGAATTCGTTGATATGCCACCGAGAAAAATGATTCTTTAATTAGAAGTTTTACTCTTGATATATCCAAGGCACATCTGTTTTCTGCCTTAGGCTGATTTTGAGAAATAAGCACTGTTTGCTAGAATCAGTTGTTGGTGACATTTCACCACTGTTTTAAATCTAATCATCTTTTCCTTGGACAGTCTGTTCTCATTGTTTCAATGTGGCTCCATGGATGCTGAGGACTGCAGAGGTCCAGTTATTCCTCTGTTCTCAGTGATCTGGTAACTACTGTCTGCTGATCTATGAAGTGGGGATTCTGTGGCCTCGTGAATGTCTCGCATGCTGTCAGGTGCAGGTGGAGGTGTTTAATGGCAAATTGTGTTACAGTAAATAAATAAGCCATAAATGTGATTGAAAGCAATGATATGTTTCTCTGGCCTTGTACAAATAGCCAAAATGGTGCCAGCTGCTGTCATCCAAGTGCTACATCTATTATAAGAATATTGATACAGTACAAAGGGAGAATCATGACCATTATTTTTAACAGTATTTGCAGAAATTGGTGCTCCCTTAGAAAGAAGCTCCTAGCTAGTTTTGATCATTTTGTGAGGCAGTGCTTCTCTAATCACTCTGTAATCCCATCCAGAGCAACTGAGAACTAGCATAGAAGAACTAAGTAAGTATTCTTGAAGACAAATCAGTTTATCATCTGAGTTCTGAGATGTTTACAAGAAGAATAGTTAGCACTTCTCTAATTTGCCCTTTTTATTCCCAACTTTGCAGATTTGAAGCTACGTCAACACCTGAGTTTCTCAGAGGACTCGGACCTCTCCAGTGACGATATTCTGGAACGTTCCTCCCAGAAATCAAAGCGAGAGGTAGGCAGATAGAAAATGTGTTTTAGATGGATCTAGCATTGGACAGATCACAATCTCAGAGAAATATATCAGAAATTTAGATGATTAATTTTGCTCTTCTTACTTTTTCTTCCATGGAAGAGGCTTTTCTGTAAGTTGCTTACTGTTCCACCTGAGATATAAGTTGGTTTCACTTGATTCCACACTATTCGCCACTGTTGCTATATGAAGGATCTGTTGTCTCACTGTCAGTTCAGAACAGTGAATCTTGTCCCTCTAGTGTATGCCAGTGATCTACAGAAAGCAGATATTTAATGTCAGAAGAGTAAATTTCACTGGCTCTACTCACTTTATTACAAAAAGATAACATTGAGATAGTTCTCACTTTCTGTAAAGGTCCAATTTTAGAATATTTTTTTACCAGCCTCTTTGATAGACTGAAGTTGTACAATTCCAAGCAAATTAGATAGGAATGTACTTTTGCTTACATCAAGGACATAGTAAAGACAAATCACCAAATAAGAGTTAAACTACAGGCTGCAGTTTTGTAACTCATGTGGGTTTGCTTATATTTCCTGGCAGAAGACAATGTGTACAACTTGAATTAGTACCTTCTCTTTTTGGAGAAAAGATGAGCCATGAGCTGTTTCTTCCATTTTGAATGTTTCCTTTGAAGCCTTGGAAAAGGCTGAGTATTTCCATATGTCTGTATGTGTAGATAAAAGCTATAAAGCTGAAATACATTACAGTGAGCCCTTACAAAATACCAGTATATCGGAATTAGTCATATTGTAAGACATGTCAATTGCTTTCTAGCCAAAATATTTTCACTTTAAATGGTGTTTTAAGGAAGTTTTTGAGCAGGAAAGAACACACCATTGGGTCTCTGTAAAAGCCCAGAAAGAAAAATACACTCAGTTTGCTGGCAAGTGGAAAATATATGTGTGAAAAATATATGTGTGGAAAATATATGGTGAGAGCCTGGTGCCAAAGTTAGTTGCTTTTAAATTACTTCGTTCGATTTTAAGATGGCACTAATAATGCAAAAACAAATGAAAAATGTAAACAAATTCTCAATCATAGTAACGAGGGAGAGACCTTTTCTCATTCTTGAGAGCTTCTAAGCTCTGTTAGATAGTTTGCAAGGTTTGGAGGAGTTAAGTAGAGATCTAATTGACCCCACAGAACACTAAGGCTCCCTTCTGGTTGTAAAGAATGAAAAATGTTTTCGCCTAGTCCCTTCCTGGTGGTGCCTGGTTCACATGTTAAAAATTTCTGGAAGAGGAGAGTGTCCGAGAGGCTCATGTCACAGACCTATTATCCTGTGCCTCCTGTGTCAAACCTGTGATCCAGGTTCCACAAATCAATCTCAAATGGCAGGATCTAGTTGAGACTTGGCTTAGATGGCAGGTGTATGGAAGCACTATGAACTGAAGTGTCACAGGAAATGCTTTCTATGTACATATAGTGAAATGAATTAGAGTAACTAATGAATTTAAGGTGAGTGAAAGGAGCTGATGAAGTAGGTTAGAATTTTCTGTGTTTACTTACCTCTCAGTCTCTCTCCCTAGTTGATCTAGACCCCTTCTAAGAGGAAGATTGTTTTGGTTTTTGGGTTTTTTTTCTCTCATCCTTCCAATCCTCCTTGCATGCCCTCAAGGTGTTTCATGAGAAATTCTTTATTTTTCAAGAGATACAGAGGAATGAGGTACCTGTGGCTAGCAGAGGACAGATGTGCAATATAGGGGGTTCAGATAAGAGTTTAAAAGTGACTGTTCTACCTTGCAAGCTTCTTCAGGAGGAAGCAGGGCTTTGGTAAAGTCCATGCTTGTTTTCAGAATTCAGTATGCTATGATGGTCACTTTTTTTCTTTGCTATTTCTTTGACTTAAAATTACTTTTGCAGGAAAAAAAAGACCTCATCACTAAGCATTGGAGGAAATAGGTGATAGTGGCAGATGTCTGGAATCTAATACTGAAAATATCTCACCAGCTCTGGCAAAGATATAGTGGTGGTGTCTCATTTTCTCCCCTATGCTGTTGCTGAAGTTACACTGAGAATTTCTTTGCTCAGCATATACCTGTTTTCTAAATAATGGTTTTGAGAATTAATTTATTTAAAGGGAACTAATCTGAGAATTCCATTTAGCTAGTTTTCTTGTGTCCTGTCCAAAGATGTAGAACACACACACAAACACTGGAATGTCTGGCTGTCAAAAGAAATCTAACTGAACTTCGAGACTGACAAGACTGGGTTTGTACTGATTTGGGGTGGGAGTTGTATTTTTAAGTCACAAATCACCTGCTACTTATTATGGGTAAGAGTTGACTTCCTATGTGCTACAAAACTTATGTGAACCCCTTCTCTAAACTGAAATTCTGCTTGTGCTGCTTTTTGTTGTAATTGTTGTCGTAATTGCTCTGTTTAGCCAGTTCTTCGTGATCAGCAGTGAATTAATTCAGTGTTGTTTCATGAAGTGTCTTTCAAGAGAGGCCTCTTGTAAAGAATTCCTGATGTCAGTGCCCTGTGGGTCTGGTGTTTATAGATGTGTGTCACTGTGTGTGTGTTTGTCCATGTTCCCATACAGTTGTGGTATTGTGATTGGACATGTTTTACTACCACAAGTAGCTTGCTTTTCAATGATGTAGGCCTACATGCTGAAGTTGTTCTGTGGCTTTTCATTTCTGACTGTTCTTAGTTGAATGTGGAAATGCAAAATGCTGGCTGTGTGCCCAGAGTGGCAAGATGCCCTCTGAACTTCATGACACAAGGGAAATTCACTGCCTTTATAAACCCTGAATAGTTTACTTGTTTTTTTGGGGAGGTACAGGTAGCATAGAATGTCCTTGGATAGAGAAGGTAGTGATTTGATTTCTTCTCCTTTTCCTCCTCCCAAAATGCTAGCACCTCAGGCTGTCTGGAGGCTCTCTTTTTTGACAGGGGGATTCTATTACTGTAAGACACATAACCCACTCTGGGACCATCTGGCATTTCTCCTGTCACAAAGCTGTGAGAGAGAGTTATGATATCAGTTAAATGCAGACAATCATTTGTATGAACGAGAAATAATTTTAAAACAATAAATAAGCACAACTCCTAGGAGGTGTTGTAAATTAGACTGTAAGTGGAGAGTTGTGTCACTGAGTAGTACATGGTTGGCTGCGCTGGTTCAGACCAAAAATGCCCCAGCATTAGCCATTATTCCAAATCCTAAACCAAAAAATTGTATATGTATGTACATTTACTTACTCAGAGAGCCTTAGGTAGATAAAGGCCAAATAATTCCTCTAGAAAAAGGTATTTCACAGTTGACTAGATCTTAAAAGAGATCACAAAAGCTAATTGCCTTCAGGAGAGTCCTAGAAACTTGATTTTTATGGACAGAAGTTCTGTTGTGCTTCATCAGTCTGGGTGTCATGTTCAGCATTTGCACAATTTTATGTTTCATTTACAAACAGCTTAATTTTATTACTATGCATCTGTTTTCAATGTGGAACTGATTTTGCTTCATTTTGTATGTGTTTTTATTTTTTTTTCCTTTACCATTCCCCCTTTAAAGTCGATTTATGTACCACACGCCTTGGCATTCAAGAGATCATATTCGTCAAAGGTAGTGTCTCCGTTCCCACTAGTTGGCCATTCTTGCATTGCATGTCCCTATATTAACCCATGGAATCCATAGCTACCTGTCACATGTGCACTAACATCACAAATATTGACTGTGCATGCGTGAGATGTTAGCAAACACGGGCAGCAAGTTCTTTGTAGAGGTTGTCCTGCAAAAATGCACTAAGCTCTGAATTGTCAGGTTAGAATGCATGCAATTATCAGTGCACAACAGTGCACCACTGTACAGAGTTATGTGGATGATCTTTGAGCTTCAGAACAAATCTGTTTTCAAGGCAATTATGTATGCATATTCTTTTTTTAATACTTTGAATACGAGTTCAAATGAATTGTCACACTTTAATCGACATCCTTCAAAATTGTTGACTTCACAGTGAAAGCCTGTATCAAGCTAAAATCAAGACAGAAGTTGGCATTTCTGTTTCAGGAATGCTGCTCCTTTCTGAAATTCTTATTGTCTTGTCTTCAAAGTCACAACGATGACTATGTAGGGTAGGCAAGACACTATCAGTTTGCCTTCTAAAGCAGGTATCATTGTGGATGTTGTATTTTTAAAAAAGAAAGAATGAGTAAAGTATGAACTTCTTGAAGCTTTAATGATGGTGCTTGCTAGCCAGTTACCTATGCAATTTTAATTAATCTGTGATCCTACCTGAAATTATTCACTGAGAAGACTAAACCAAAGGTAGACTGGCCAGTGTGGCAATACAATAACTAGATAAAGCAAATTTCAGGGTTGTCTGTCTCAACATTTTGTCCTTAAAGTTGATTGTTCATTGAGAAGCGGAAGACAGGTTTACAGCTGTCTCTTAAAGCCTGCAGAGATTTTTTTCTTCACAATGGTTCACTTATGGCAGTTGTGAAGTTTCTTTGACATTTTTAAAAGTCTAAGGAAGGAATCCCTCCCAGACTATAACACAACCAACTAGTATACCGGATAAGATACTAAACCCCATTTCAGTAATGTTAAAATTATTTATTTATTTTTAAACTGGTTTCACTGAGAGAAAAGGAAGAAATAAGTTTTCTATTTCTATTAAGATAGCCTTTCTTCTTTTGGTCAATTTATGGTGTTGTAATATCCTAGTTTTAGTTTATGGGCTGTTTGTGCAGTTTTATACCAGCCAGCTTTGTGGGATCACTCCTAAGAAGGGATGTTCCATCTCACACCAGAATGTCATTCTGTTTTCCAATGTCCTTTTGCCTTCTATGATTCTATGAAAAGTTGCACAAATTAACACAGGTAGTTGTTACCAGTTACACTGGTGTTCTTGCTCCAGAGTAAAATAGAGAGGAATAACAATACAACTACACTATTCTATAAGCTTCTTAGCTTAGCTGTTCATGTAGACATGCATTTACCCTCTTCTAAAAACAGAATCAAGGTGACCCTCTATGTGGTACTCACTGATTTAACCAAGTCCATTTGGCTAAATCTATTGAAAAATATAATAAAAACTGATATAAATTCACAGCTTTGCAGTTGGCTTATGTGCTTCTTCACTCCCAATTTGACTCTGAAATTGTTGCTCACTGCACTGTGAACACCTTTGCCTACAGAAGTTTGACTTTTGACACAGCCATGGCAAAGAGAACACCTCCTCCCTTCTGAGATTTTGGAAGAGAAAGTGGTTATCCCTCTCCACCCCAAACCTCCAAGCATGCATATGAAATCTGCTTCTGTTTTTCCTTCCTCCAGAGAGCCTACACAGAAGAGGAACTGAATGCCAAGCTGACCCGGCGAGTACAGAAAGCTGCCCGTAGACAAGCCAAGCAAGAGGAGCTAAAGAGGTTACACAGAGCTCAGGTAGTGTCTCATAAGCTTCTTGTCATGACAGACAGTTAACTCTACAGGAAAGCACCGTGGTCCTTACATTCCTTCAAGAGTGCCAGAAGAGGATACAGAAATGGAACTCACCTCTGATTGTACATAATTGCCCTCTGCTTCCTGTTTCAATACTGTGTCACAGACACAGGAAGAATGGCTGAAACATATCACAATAGTTTTACAGTGAGAAAAATAATGACCTTAACACCTTTCTAGCTGGAGATGAGTCATGCACTGGATGGAACAGTGACAGTCAGATAATTCCTGATGAAGCTGCACTTACCATTGCATCGATAGATTGTGCTGCTGGGTGAAGTGTCACCACATTAATCTGTAATTAACAGAGAATCTGCTGGAAACCTGCTGGCATTATCTCTAGATAATGGGATTCTTTTAAAACTAGAGGTAGGGGCTCAGCTGACTGTGTAGCATCAACTTTAATTTCAGTGTTTTGGAAGGTGATTGGAGTGGTAGAAAATAAGTGAGTATCAAGGTGTTTGCAAAACCAAGGGATAGGATGCAAGGAGGTGGGGTGAATGTTGTCACTAGAGGGACTGTTGTCCTAGCTTTCGAAGCAGATTATTGTTGAATACAAATACTTGTTTTTGAAGAGGGTAATTTGACTCAAGTCACTTAATGTTGGATGAGCGCTGCACACTGAGCAGTTGAATTGCTGTTGGTGAGGTTCTGCTCCATTCTTCTCTGAACAGATCATCCAACGGCAACTTGAGCAAGTGGAAGAGAAGCAGAGGCAACTTGAAGAGAGAGGGGTTGCTGTGGAGAAGGCCCTTCGGGGAGAAGCAGGTATCCATCAGAACTTGGTTTGCTTTTTAATGTTTTCTTATCAAGTGCTTGTGCAGTAGTCCATAGCTGCTTGGATTTTAGAGGCAATTGGACCATTATAGCCTAGAGGATAGAGTCCAATGTGAAGCCATTCATTCTCCCTTTTCTACCATCTTTTTGAGGCCTTGTTTTTCCTGTGTTTCTTCCAAATCTGAGACTTTCCTATCAGCAGAGTCTTAGTTTGCTTGTCTTTGCCTGGGGCTTAGGAGGTAATCCTCCAACTATTAATAATGGCTGACTGACTGTTTCTGCATATTACTTGATATTACAGCTAGAAAATTGCAGGGGTTTCCTAGCTGCAATTCACATAAAGCTGTCACAATAAGAGAAACCTGTTTGAATGTTAAGGAAGTAATTGTGAAATTGTGTGTGCTTTCTCTATTGTGTTGGATTATCAAGGTAATGTCCTTACAAGGGACCATCACAGAACATCTTCCTCACTGCACAGTCCAGCACACTGGCAACTTCAAACAAAGTTGTGCAGAGCAGAAACGCACACGTGTATTGAAAGGTGTCCATGTCAAGCTGTTAAAGGAATGTGATGTGTACTTGCAATTAATTTAAATGAGTATCATCTGATCTGGCAAAGCATATGAGCAGAGGAGTACTTGGTTCGGATAATGCTGGTTGTAGTATAATGATTTGGGAAAAAAGAATCCTTGACTGTAAGGAGTCAAATATCCAACAGGCAAATGCAGTCTATGTGTACCCGACAGGC
Organism: Heliangelus exortis; assembly: GCF_036169615.1. NCBI lineage: Eukaryota > Metazoa > Chordata > Aves > Apodiformes > Trochilidae > Heliangelus > Heliangelus exortis. The sequence continues at coordinate 133,929,009 of NC_092422.1, forward strand.
CTGAGATTACATACCTGATTACAAGGATCAGAGATCAGAAATGGATTGTGGGATAGGTGTTTGGAGCATGTTGGCTTGTTGCTTGGATTGAAGAACCACTGATGTGCTGGTGAAGACGGAATTTGATTAAGCAGTGAAGGTTCACCTGAGGAAACGTCTGTCATGACTTCTCAACAGTTACTATTTGCCCAGGATTATGTATGTTTTAGGCTCCATAATGGTGTGCCAAAGCAGCAGGACTGAGTAGCAACACAATAGGTACTACAGGTGAGGAGAACGCTCTCAAGGACTCCGACGGTTTTGAGATCTGACTGATTTTTTGTTTGTGGGTTCAAAAAATAGCCTTGCGCAAAAACCTTTTTCTCTGTGGTGGTTCTTCCTTCTTTATGCTGTGCATTTCTGTGTAGCCCCACTATTCTCTGGCCTGCCAATTATTGCATTTGCTAAAACCACCTCTCTCGTGTCTTGCCCTTGTCATCATTCTTGTCCTTTTTCTTTTCATCTGAAAGTAGGTCTTGTTTACTTAGCTGCTAAACGACTTTCATGTAAGACAAGTCAGCACACATGGGAAATCTCAGCAGCTGAGAGAACATTCTTTTTGAGAGAAGAATGCTTAAAAAAATTGAGAGAGGGAAGAACATTACCAAGAATAAGAATTGCTATTTAATATGGAATACTGCTGAATTAAACCCACGTATAAGTAACTTCTCACTTCCAACTCTCCCAAAATGGAAGCAGTCTTAGATGAGGTTGTGTATATGTGAATTTTCTACTGGAATTCAGAATTGTAGGTCACTTGTTGCAAAATGAATCGGTCTTCAGGATGTCTCTAGGGTATTTTTTGCTCTTACAATATGTTTCTATCAACAGATCATACCTTATGGTTGCAGAAGCTTATCTCTGTTACAAATAATTCACCAGCCTCAACTCTTCCAGTTATTTCAGGGAATTAAGAAGTAACACATTGGGGGAGGCAGGGCATGGACTAATCTGTATTGACTGAAACACAAGATTATAAATTCATTCCATCCTTGACCTCTCTAGCCACTCTTGAATGGACATACTACACGTTTACAATAAAATAACTGAATTTCTTTTTTAAGGTCTACAGCATCATAATTTCTGCTATTGCAGTAGCCACTTCTTCAGGAAGGCAGCATAATTTTCTTGTCATCTGTATTGGCTAAGATACTGACCTAACAGTGACCTCTGCATTCAGCAGATCAGTCCCTGAGGTAATGAAAACAAAAATTTAACAAGGGAAGGATAGTGTATAAAGTGGTGGCATCATCTAGAAAACAAACCAAAAACAAACAAACCAAACCAATCCAACAACAAAAAAAAAGGTCAAAAAACATCTCCTTCCTTTTAAGAAGCTAGTGCAAGGGAAAGAAATAGGGTGGGGTGAGAGGTATGCCTCTTATGCACATACCCTGTCCACATAAACAGAGAAGGAGTATAATGCAGGATCTGTCCCATAGACAGCAACTGGTATTAAATGTTCCAGGAGAATATATTAGGTTCTGTAATTAGTGGGTTATTCAGCTTCCCTCTCTGTATGGAAAGAACAAATCAATAACTAACACAGGCATTTAAATATAAAGTTTTATATTGTAGTATTAGTAGTTTCCTACTACTAGATCCTTGTGTTTTCTTCTCTTGTAGAAAAAGATAGACAAGACTATCTGAACTACTTTGTCATTTAACATCTTTTAGCATGTTACCTGTTAGTAATTTTTCATGTCTGTACAGAATTTAATCTTTCCATTTTAGAAAAAAAAAAATCAGTTAGACTGGTAAGAGTAAAAAGCAGTACCACAGGTAAAAAAATCATATACTTTAAATAATTTTGCCTCTATTTTACAACCATTTGACATCATCTTTAATGTGTACTGGCTAACTGACTTATATTGAGAAGACTGTCAATAAGTTCTTCAAAGCAATGACCTGATGACTTTCTGAGAGATTACAGTTAATTTAGATCCTAGCAATAGGTACAGACAGCTCAGTACTCTTTCCAGAGATTCATGCATTTTCTGATAGTTGTCAAGTTGGAATATTTATGTGATGATAGTAGGTATTCAGCTGATCAGACTCAGAAACATTTCTGAGGTCATTGTCAACTTTAATCTTGACAAACTAATTTCACCTTCTTGGCTACTTCCTTGTCTTTTCCTTTTTTAAACTGGCTCAGCCTCATGCAAGGTGTAGTTTGTCTTTTATTCTTTCAAAAGCTGAATGCTCAGCCTAACAGTTTCTGGTTCAGAAAATTATCTTACCTTATCTTACATAATTGCCTTAATATGTTCTCTGTTATTATCTTTGGAAATCCTACCCATTCATAGTCACATTCATAGCAAGAATGAGTGATTTGGAATGTAAGTTCATTTAAAATGACAATGTAAGCTCTATTTCAGGAGGCAAGTTTGCCATATACAGGTGGTCATCCCTTTTTTTACCTTTTATCTTCCTTTCTTTTGCATCATTGTATTTCACTGCAAAGGTGTAAAGTAGGATAATCTCAGTGAAGATTTTTTCCTTTTTTCCATGGGGTCCTGAGAAATACCTTGAATAGGACTGCTATTAATGTGCAACATTGCTTTGTGTTATGGTGCATTCGCCTGTTTGGACTTGCTTATGACTTTTATTTCCTGTGTGGATTTTTCATGTTTTCAATTATTAACTTAAAAATATGTCAAATTAGAATTTTCTGGAACTTCTTCTTCTCTCCCTTATCTTCCTTCAGCGTTTCTAAGAGCTGGGAAAAATTCTACTGTCAGATCAATACTGAAAAATTTAAGAGCCACCTCTTTGCATCAAGTGAATCTTTTGCAGTGAGAAATAGTGCTCAGTACTCCCATCTGTGTCTTCCCCGTGGAAATGTTACACAGTACTAGACTCATGGTGTACCTGTCTCTAGCAGCTATGGACGTACATGTCTGTTCCACATGCTCCTATGCAGGTTTTTCTCTGGCATGGAGCCGTGCTGGCAGAAATGCACGTACCCATTTTTCTACACTTAGGCCATTCGTGTTGGTGCTCCATCAGTGTCTTCCACCTGTTCCTGTACACATACATCCTCCACTCACCTCCAAGAAATCAACCCTTTCACCTTTCCTGCAGCTGAACTAAGAAATGACACTGTTTCCTTCTCACATATTGCTCAGCATGAAAGCAACGAGATTAGTTCTGCTTTTCTCAGCAAGGACAGGAAAGACATCTGTGTCAGGTACTGGTGCAGGCTGAAATAGGTGACGTGTCTCTATGTTGACTTCTTGATTTTTCTTTTTGGAAGTCCTTGCCTGCCTGCTGGGGATTTTCTTGTCATCTTCCCAATATATGTTTGTCATACATTTGCATGTGTATGTAGACATATATGTATATATACAGAGAAAGAGAGACATACCATTTTTATATATATATATATATATATATATATATGTGCCCACTTGTATAGCTGCATGTTTCATTTGCTTCTTTTTTTTTTCCTGTCTATATGTCTTTTTCTGGTGTCTTGCTTTGATTGCGTGGGGCTAGGGTGGGTATTTGATTCAATAACTCTGTCTTCACCGATTCCTTGTTGTAGACTATTGGGGAGAGTCTTATTACAGTGACCTCATCGACTTGCATCTGGGTGGTATGTATAGCTGAACCTCCTGCTGACACTAACCCTGCTGACACTCCTCCCCACCCCTCCCTTCACCTACTCCCATCCTTGGCTCACAATCAAGGAGGAACAATCCTTGCACATGACTCTCTATAGCAGAACCCCTTTTCCAGCTCAGGAAGACATTCTGAGGTCAGGAGATCCTGGCATGCTCTACAAACCCTCTTCTATTTTCCACAGTTCTGATTATTTCAATATTTGTTTACTGTTTTCACTCCAGCTATCTTCCCTGCTAGGCAGTGGAAGGTCATTCTGTTTTTTTTGCTTTCCTTTGCAAAGTCCAACTCTACCACTAAAATCCTCTGGAAGGAAGTATTTCATGTGAAAGGGACTCCAGAACTGATCTGCTCCCAACAGCTAACAGCACTGTAAAGGATTAGTTATTGCATCCCTCTTCCCCTCCTGAGGCACATTTGTTTTTTCTCAAGAAGCCAGAGTGTGACAATGATCTAACAAAAACAAAATACTCCCTCAAGAGTTTTGGAAACACTTATAGATGAGGGATACTTCTTCTTTCTTGTTTTGTATTACTGTAAGGTAAGGAGATATTCTACTGTTGAGAGTCCCGGTCATATTTCCTGGAATCTGCTCAGAATTTCCAGTTAGCCCACTCTGCATCATTACACAGCTGATAAGCTGCTTGCTATTTTATTGGTTTTTTTAAATATCCCATTTAGTGCTAAACACATGCTACAATGTTTAGCTCTCTTTTTTTCACTTAACAATTATTATGTGGTTATCATTGCCCCATCACTATGGTTCTGTATTTCTTTTATTAATGTTACCTCCTGAACCCCTTAGTAGGTGGATAACTTTTGGGTTGCAAATGGCATGTGTTTAGTATTTGCACATCCTGAAAATTAAAATTCCTTTTTCTGGTTTAATTGCCATAAATCTGTTCCTGTAAAATGAACACATCTGTCAGTGGATTCAAGAAAAAGTAAACTCTGTTGCCTCGTCACTGGGGAGTCTCATTTCATTTGCCTTTGAATATAAAATTGCTTAATCTCAGCTGTGTTTTTTTGTGAGAGTGCATTAAATTCCATCTCCACAGAGTGGAAGATCCACACACTCTAAGCCTGATTCAAGACATCCCTAGAAGTCTACCCCTGATTTTGCTGTGTCCTGCATTTGGTCCTTCAAATGTAATATTTTCCAGGCTTTTAACTCTCCTTTTTTCTCCTCCTCCTCCCTGGAGCAGACTGCCTCACATTATATCTGTAGCTGTCTGTTGAGAATGACTGCAAATTGTGCTGGCACAATAGCCATTTATTGAAAAACATCCACTTGAGTTAAGAATATCCACTTAACTTGAGTTAAGAATATCCACTTACGTGGCTGAAGTTTCAAAATGGAAGACTTTTCTTCTGAGTAGACCTAATTTGTTGCCCAGTTCACCTGTGCTAATTTTGATGTGATAATTCTGTGCTAGCCCTGTGCTTTCATTCACTGTTCGCTCGCTCTCACGTTTTTTCTTGGAGTATCTTTTGCAGACCGATTTGGAAACCCTCTTCCTAGTTACATCCCTCAGGGCTGGCCCATACTCATATGTGCATAGAGTAGGAGCTGTAAAAGGGTTGATGCTGAATTACACTTAACAGACCCTTATCCCTATATAATGCTGTTTCCGCTATACCTCTCCCTCCTCCTGCTTCTATTCCTAATGCCTCTTTAGAGACAGCGATTCCATCAAAATCACTAATAGTAGCTTTAAGAGCAAAATCATCTTTACTTAAAGGGACACTGTCACTTTAAAAAATTATTGTGCTGCAGAAAATCTTAATTGAAAAATGAATTTACAGTTTTATCTTCTTACATTTGCTTTTTCCATTTCTCTGAATTCAGTCACCCCAGAGCAGTCATTTTTGGTCTTCTGTAACAGGCTGGTTTTATTTATATGGTGACTCAGTCACTTGGCCTTCCAACAGCTGGAGACAGTGTTCACATTTTTTTAAAATGGTTTATGTATTTTAAAACTCTATCAAGTTTCTGATCATCTAAAAAATATATTTTTCAAAGCAAACACTTACAAACTGTCTTGGGCAGTATCCCTTTAAATTCAATGAGCCAGAATAGCCTGCCTGGAGTACGTAGTTTTGTAGCATTGTTTTGTTGCCTCTGTAATTTGCTTTATATTTGCTTTTGGGGCTGCCAGAACACTTTGCCAAAAGGGATACATTTCTCTGATGATACTTGTCACTATTCAGTGGCAAATACAGAGCTCAACTACAAAAATAATGTGTCTGTGCAGGATGCTGCAGCTGGGTGGAGTGCCGTTAAAAACCCTGGTGTGCTGTATGGCTGCAGCTAGGGTGGCTGGGCAGCTAATCATTCTACTGAGGCATAGGCATGACTCCAGAGTTGTGCTGTCAGTAGAATGATAAGCAAAACTTCAAAATGCTATGAAAAGTTATCTGTAAGTTGGTAATGATTTTCAATTATTCGGTCATTTATTTATTCTGGATTTCTTTACACTAACGAGAGTTGCGTTTTATTTAGTTGTTACAGATTGCGCAACAGCTCTTCCAAGGGAGTGGTAACTTCTGACATCCTTGGTCAAGTTCCAGTTTGCAGGATTACAGATTGCTATCTTAACTACCCCCATTGCCCTGCTCATATGTCATAATCCTCTGTGCCTATTCTAAAATGTCATGTACTGTTGCTGTAAAGCAGATGTTTCATTTCACGCTACAGATGGTCACATTTCAATTCTGAGTAATTGTGTGTATTGTGTATGTGCTTATGTTAAAAGAACATTACAAAGGTTGCAGTGTCAACTGAAGTTAAGATTTTGCATTATGTTGATGTATCAACAAATTTTTAACCTTTAGATCCAGAGATCTGTGCAGAGATCCCTGTCTCTGGACAGAGATATTCCTTATGGAATATCTGATGGAATATATATAATATATCCTTATGGAATATCTGATAGCAATGTTAAATTGCTCTCCTTTGTATAGATCCTTAAGGAGAGGAAATGGGACACCATCAGTAGATTTCACTGATGTCTATGGTGAGACTTGAATACGCAGATTTTGAGCCAGGCACTGAAAGGATGCAGTGGTCTGTTGGATATATACTCTGTGCCCCTTTATTCCATCTTCTCAAATGGTCCTTTTCATAATTCTGACTTTTTCCATACTTCAGTACCTTACTCAATTCCCATTTCCATTCTCAGTCCCAGTTTTTGCTTCTCAAGCATTTAATTTAAATCCTGCCTTCTTGACAAAGAATTCCTAGGATTCTACCCTTCAGGCTTCCCACTAGCTGTTCCTAGTTTTTCACTCCTGCTGACTCAGTCCCCACAGTCTCAGTCCCTGCCTTTGGCCTTCTCACAGAATTTTTTGCCTCTGCTCCCTCTTCTACCCAGCAGTATTTGTCTAGAAATTTCTAAGTCATATCTTCAACACAAATCTGTCATCTCATTTTATCAGTTACCCCTTTTACCCTCTCTGTTTCTTCTCCTTAATCTCCTTGCTTAATTAGTCCCTTAGCTTCAGTTCCTCCTTACACACTAGTTCCTTGTCCTGGTTTGCTCCTCCTCTGCCTGTGGAAGGTACCTCCCTTGTTCTCTCTGCATTCAATAAGTGGCCTCCTTTTCCTTGCACTTAGCAGGGAATCCTTGGGGAAACAGCCCCACACTTCCATCTTGCTTTGTTGTTGGCTGGAGTATGCCAAGACAAGCAAGAAGGATGTAAGGAAGAGACCTGGTATATTTGATAGTTCTGATTTCGGAGACACATTCTCCCTTCTTACCTAGAGACTTAGGAACATCAGGTAAATGGGGGAGGAAATGCAATTGTGGGAGGTTTTTTTCTTCTTTGTACTTTTTTAAAGCATATTCTATGACAGTTTCCCTTTCTATTAACTTTTTTAAAATATTTGAGATGACTGTGTCCTTTAAAGTCCTGCAGATCTAATTCTGGAGGGCTGGAGTCCGATATGCTCAAGTGGGATCAGTCCTATTTCATGTGATTGGCAAACACAGCTCTCCTGGAAGAGGAGTGTAGTTCTAAGATAAACATTGTTTTTGCAGTCTGCAGCTGCTTTTGACACTGAAGTGAATTGTGAACATGTTTTCATTGCTGTATGTGGAGCAGGAAAGAGCACTTGATAAGTAAATCTTGATGAGCATTTGTTAGGTACTGGACACAAGCAATTATAATGATCAGAGGGCTGGAACACCTCTCCTGTGAAGACAGGCTGAGGGAGATGGGGTTGGTCAGCCTGGAGAAAAGGCTCTGGGGAGACCTAATAGCAACCTTCCAGTACCTGAAGAGGGCCTACAGAAGGCTGGAGATTGACTGTTTGCAAGGGCTGGGATAGGACAAGGGACAGTGGGTTTAAATTAGAGAAAAACAGATTTGGATTGGATATTAGGAAAAAGTTCTTTACCCATGAGGGTGGTGGAGCAATGGGACAGGTAGCCTGAGGAGGCAGTTGAGGCCTCACCCCTGGAGATATTCAAGGTAAGGCTTGACAAGGCTCTGAGTAATCTCATCTAGTTGAGGGTGTCCCTGCTTACTGCAGGGGAGTTGAACTAGAGGATCTTTAGAGGTCCCTTCCAACGCAAATTGTTCTATGGTTCTGTAGAACCTGCTGCTTTCTGTAAACCTCTCACCAGTGCACACAGAAATTGAAGAGTCTTGGAAGACAGAGCTAGTGCAGGACTGTGCTAATTCTGACTACATATTGAAGTGCCTTGAGGTCTCGTAGAAGCAAAAGACTTCTGTACAGTCATTTGTGTGTTTGCTCTGTTCCAACAATTGCTTTCCCTAGTTTTCCCTTCCTGCCTTCTTTTTCCCTCTCCTCTCTTCTGCTGGATGAGGGTGTGGTTCAGTTTGCACTGACAGCTCAGCCTTCTGACTTCTTCCGGGGTTTCTTCCAGTGATGGTACTTCTAAGAGGATACTGGTTTTGACACAGATTTATTAAACTTGAAGTCAGATACTGAGTTACGTGCTTGTGGGATAGTTGTCAAAATCCTTACCCTCAACTTTATATAATACCTGCAATTGTGTGGGTGCTATTGTCCAAGAGGTGGCTTTCTGAATTCTTGCCCTGTTACAACACTGTTATTAAATAAGTTCAGCAAATAGTAAAGTTTGAATGCTTTATTTTTCAGTACTTGGGTTTCTGATTGTCACTGCTTTTTTAAAGCTGGGAAAGAAGGTATTTCCTATGATCAGTTTGATTTACTGATATCTTCTTGACTTGCCCATAATTTAACCAGTAAGCTAATATATTAGATCTTCTCGTCTGCCTGGTAAATGGGTGATGGAAGTTGTTAGTAGAATAAGAATTTCTCAAATACCATGCTCTTAGCTTGTAAGATCAAGTGCCAGTGTAATGATGCATGGGAGCTGAGATTAGCCTCAGAGATGGATTTCTTGCCCAGTGTTTCTGATTTTCAAACTGCCCTGGCTAGTCAGCAATTGAGAAACCAAAGTTTTTGAATGCAAGGCTTGCAAAGGATGTGATCCAATTTGGTCTGTGGTGCTCAAGTCATTGTGATTTTGGTTCACCAGTTCTCAGAAATCATCACAACTCTTATACCACAGGACATGGACAAATAGTGAAGGGGATCAATGCAAGCTGTAGCTTGGGGATAATGGTGTCTGTCACCCCAAACTTTCTGCTGTTCTTTTCTTCATCCTGATCAGTCATTTTTATTACTGTGCTTCAGATTATGAAGAAGTATTATGTAGCTACAGCAGAAAAAGACAAAACCAGTCTGAAGTATTGCTCTTTAAACAATAGGAAAATGAAAAGTAGAAAAGAAGAATACAATCCTGTGTAGCTTGTGTAACAAAGATAAATGTTCAGTGAAAAGAAAGATATTTTCATGGTGGCTGTATAATGTCTGTTTCTTGTTTTGAAGAGGCTTTGGAGCTATGGTGTTTGTTTCTGGCCTGGCTTTTGATTTGCACCACTGTAGCAACTATGCAGTCAGTCAAGGGTGCTATGGCAAACAGGGCCTCTCTTGTCATGGCTGCATGAAAGATTTCCCTGAAAGATCTGGGAAAGGGTTCTTTTTAGAGAAATGAGAATTCCAGTCACTTTATTAATGGCATGTGGCTAACCTGCAGGGCAGAACTTACATCTCTCTGGGATGTTCAGTGTGCTCTGGAGCTGGGGCATGCTCCTTTCCTCAGTCAGCTGCAGCTCCTGGTTCCATATGATCACTCCATAAGTCCTCTGAAATACCTCTACTTGCCGTCTTTGCTACTTAGGCTGCTGACCTCCACTTCGAAGGCTTTACTTGCATTTCAGAAAAGTTGGCTTGTGGCATTGAGAAGGGACAACTGGTGATTAACGCATTCTGTTGGCGGTTTTGCCTCTCTGGGGGGAAAAAAAGTGATAATTTTCTGTCCAGAAACTATAGTCACACCTCAGAGTCCTGCTGATAGCACAGAGACCTAAGAAATGAATGCTCACAGAAATTATTTTTTGCTTCCCCTTCACCTTCTTCTGAGCAAACTGCTTCAGTGTGTAACTTGAATTGCTGCTGCTGGCGGCACTCCTCCTATGCTGAGCGTCAAGACCTGTGTCACCAGTCTTGATCTAGGCTTTTTTGTGCCAGAAGAGACTTAAACAGAAAGGAGATTGTTTTGTTTTGTTTTAATTTGCTTATCACAAGAGGTTTTTTCCATCTTGTCCTGACTCAATGGCCAGGAAGATTGCTTTGCAGTGATGAACATGTTTTTATTTTAATGATCCGTGAGGTGGTGATGTCTCATCTCTAAACAGGAATAAAACAGTACTACTGTATGCTGTAAGACCAATGATGGCTTTGGGAAAAGTAAGAAGACATGTAAGGATTTCCATTATATAATCATGCAAAGTAGATGATACAGTATTTAATACTGTATCGTGAACCAGGGTATTGCATAGTTCACCTTTATAGTACCAAATGAGAATTTCAGCCTTTTCCCAGGGCTGTCTTTCAATACAAATAGACCTAGTGAGAGCTCTTAATGTGAAGTTGTGGGTTGTTGGTTTGTTTTTTTTAAATTAGCCTTTATGGGAATGTCAATGATTTGATGATACATCCACTGTCTAAACTTAACCAGCTGGCTGAAGGAGTGCTTTTTCCATTTATCAAATTATGTTCTCAGGGTTTTTTTTCCCCCTGATTCTGTTTCTGAAACAGTTAAACCTTTTCTTGAAAGAGTTCATTTGAAGGCATAATGAAATGTGTGACATGGAGTCACTTAAAAATTTGTTACTGTCAGTAAGAAATTCCATTTCAGGAAATATGATAAAATAGTTTTCCTCTTAAAATTAGAAAGTTCCTATTTCAATTGGCTTGTGGTATCTACTGTATGTATCAATACTCCTTATTATCAAGGGAGTTCATTACTATCACCTTAGAAGTTGTTTTTAAAAAAAAAAAAAAAAAAAAAAAAAAGATTTAAAATTCTACTGCGTGATAAGTATTTTAGAGTGTACTAATTAGTGTAACTTTCACAGCTTTAGAGTACTATAAGAGGTAAGTTTTCAGGTTGCAGTTTACTCTGGTCTCACTGTTTAGGTCCCCTAGTATGTTAAGAACACCTTTTAAAGCCTTACTAATTGTCCTGGGCTAGACAGAAGTTGTTTCCAAAGCAATTATAATAAAACTTATATAACTTGTATTCACAGATGCAACGGTAATTTACATCTGGAATTACTGGAAAGTATCTTAATAGTGAATATTCTTTTAGTGAAATGCAGAAAAAACATTTCCAGTAGCAGGACTATTGTAGATATTATGGACTTTGTAACTTGATTCAAGGACATATTTTCCTTAGACAAGAGAGGGAGAATAATATTTTTGTTAAAAAAAAGGACAAATCAAAGGCAGAAAACAATTGCAAGGAGCAGGTTCTGTATTACAGCCTTCTGCTATGTATGGCCTGTGGCTTTTTACTGGTAACCAAAGGCAGGATTTTTTCCTTGAATCAGACCATTTGCACAATGATGACATAAATTAGTAGTTTGTGATCATGTTGCAATGCAATGAATGGCATTTTTACATACCAGATCTTTATTTTCAGAACAAATATGGAGTTCCTCACTAAGTCTGTATTTCCATGGATTGATATTTATAAATATAGCTGCATTTGAGTTACCAACATCCCATACACACACATGCACAATTCTGAATGAAATCTCAAACCCTGAAAAATTGAAGTGGATTTTTCCATATAGTTAAGTGTCCATCTCCTGATTCCCCCAGGACTGAGTATTAAAGCATATATAGAAGAATTCAGATTAGGTCTGTTTTGTGTGGAAGCTTATTCTTCACCCGGCCTTTGTGGTTTGGGGGTTTTATTGTTTGCTTTTATAACCTAATCTGCGCAATGACAATTGTAGATAAAAAGCCCTAGTATTTTTACATTTTAAATGAAGAAGTTGGGAAATTCTGAACAACTGTAATTAAGGTTCTGGTATGGTCAACTTCCTGCTCCCAGTACAGAGGTTTCTTTCTGAGAAAGCTGCACTGCTCCGTCACAGGCTTTGAAGCCCATGTGCTCTCCCTCTCACTCCAGTGTGTACATGTGCTGGTCTAGTTCTGTGATGGTCCCTTCTAAAGCCTTCCCACCTCACTGGTAGTCTAGTTCTGTAGAGCTGAGTTCTCAAAAATAAGCATTATTCTTACCATATTATTGCTTTGGAGATAATATGCCTTTTCCCAACACAGCAATGGCTCCACTTTATAAATGCAGTTGTGCATTGAGAGCAGTGTTTCATTCTACTAGCTCTGATATTTCAGGCTCATCCTCCCTGGTGCATATGTTCTTCTGTAACTATTAGTGATGCTGGTTGTTTCCTACTGTTTATCTCGGTAATGTAAAGTACAGCTGAAAAGCAGATTCTCGGTGTTAAATAGCTGAGCCATTCAAGAGATGAGAAATGTTTGTCCTTCACTGGCTGATGGAAGAGATGGAGAAGACTCAGTAACTCAGCAATACTAATAGGACTCATAAGCTTTAAAACGCTTCATGAAATGAGAATGTCAAGGGAGAGCTTAAATTTACTGTTGTAACTCTGTAAAGCCCTCAGTTTGTCATCTCCCCTGCAGCCCCTGATGCGAATCACTTTTTTACCCATATAAAAGCTTCCTCACCTCTAAGCCAAACAGTGCAGTTGAGTACATGTGTACTCACCGTCCTTGACACAGCAGATCCTGGCAGGCTGGTTCCATGTTAATCAGACTCTCCTTGTGATGTTCTCTGTCTGAAAAGATTATGTTCTGTTAAAAAGGACACTTTTACCATCAGTGGATGCTGCCATGGTGATAAGAGCATGGTCCTGATAAAGCTTTAAGGTAGGGTGGCCACTCACAGCTGGTGTCTTATGTATACAGGTGAGACTTTATGTAACCCTCCTTGAAATTTGACATTTATCAGCAAGAGTTAAATATTCATCTCTGCTCATCCAGGCATCTTGTTCACAAACCTTTCAGTTGAAGACCATGTGACTGAAAAATATACGTTAGAAAAAAGTACAGTAACAATAACCTCCTGCCTGGTATTTGTACAGCTAAGAGTTCACCAATACCCCAGTCTACCTCTTACCTGTTATCTGTGCTTATTAGAGCATTATTCATCTGTAGACTGTATCCCTTGTTTCTGCTTCTCCATTTCTTGTATTTTTTCTTTTCTTCTTGTGTTTCCTTTCTTTCTCACTTTTACGCTTTTTGTCCTTTGCTTGTCTTTTATTTCACCCCTTTCCTCCTCTTCCGTTCCACTTCCAACTTCCTCTTCCTCTCCTGCCTCTTCCTCTTCCTCGTTTGGTCCTATTGAAGTTGAGCCCAATGGCGGGACACCACGTCGTAGACCTCTCTCCTTCTGCCCTTGCTGTGCCCATGAAGGTAATGTAATGTCACATGCTCCCTGTTCTCCTTGACCACAGCTGAGTTGTTGTAGCAGCACTAATCAGCTAGAGAACATGAGGCCCCCAGCCCTTTTCTTGCTGTGTCCTCAAACCAAACTTTCAGCAGCAACCTGGTAATCAATTTCTCTGAGCCTGTGGCAAGTTATTAAAGGTACAGTACCCCTTATGCTGGTCCCAGATGGTGCTTAGGAAGGCACAGCGACTGGGAGGGACACTGGGCAGCAGCAGTGAGAGCAGTAATGTCAGCTTGAAAGCTTCTGGTGTTTCATTTGGTGGCTTCAATTTCTCTATTCCTCCTGAAAGATGTTTGGAAGGTCATATAAGGGAAGAAAATCTCCTTCCTTAAATGGCCTTTTAATTAGTATATACGGATTAAAGGAATACTGTGTCTTTATAAGGACTAGTTTGAAAAAAAACATCCTCGACCTTTAAAAGCCTACAGCAAGCGTTAAGCTAGACCAGTTTTCCCTCATCTGTCTTGTTAAGTGCATTCTTTAACAGTCCCAAATGGAGTTTGCCATAGAGTTTCCATTGCCAAGGCACGGGGGAAGGGGTTGTTATGTGTGTTCATGGTGTAATTTTGCTAACCACTTACTCTGCTTTCCATGGCTCTCCCTCACATCAGTTGTCAGTGCTCCCTCTCCAGTCCTCCCATTACTTCTCTGCTCATTGGCTGTTTAAAAATACTTATGTATTTCATAGGTCAGTAGCGTTGTGTTTTGGCTTTTTCTTAAAAGCATCTGTTTTCTGTACATCCTGGCATCAGAAGGGATGGGGAGACTTCCCAGTGTGACCATGGCACCACAGCACTGGACATCTGCATGTACAGTCTCCCTCTCCTGTCGCCACATGGGCACATTGTGCAGAGATGCTCAGAAAGGAATGCTTGGAACTGAGCAACACACTGGTATAAAGTCCACAGAGCCAAAGGCTCTTAGTGTGGTACAACTGGGGCTGCTATTCCCCAAGGGTCTGCCATTAGGAGTTTTTTAAGGCACGTATTGTCAGCCAAAGACACAGTTCGATAGGAGCTGCAGGTTTGCCTTTGTTAGCTCCAGCTCTTCTCTGATATATGAAGGATGGAGGCAGGGCACAGAGGTCTGAATGAAACAGCTGTGAATATGGTATTGGTGAAGTGTTTCCCAGAGGCTCAGTAGTAAGCTTGCTGCTTGATTATTTTTAGCATCAAAATTACTATTTCAGGCTTTTTGCTCTTGCTGTAGATAGTATGTATCCATAATAACAAATGTAGACAGAGATGCTGGTTACTTTTGGGATGCTTCAGTTGCATGCAGGGAAGCTGATGCTACCCAGCAACCCAAAAATACTGTTAAGCTTGAGTTGAGGCCTTGTTTCTGCCTGTACTTGGGTGCAGGCAGGGGCATTGCTACTGTCTTTAGTGGTGTCTGATACAAGTCATAGCATTCATGGAATTAGTGGCCCAGACCAGGATATTGCTAGGAGGAGCTTCCCTGGCAAGGTCTTGCATTTGATAAATATTATCATAACGGTTTTGGAAAGAGCATTCTGTAATTTATTCCACATAACTCCTGACAGATACAAGATTCATCAGTGGATTAATAAGTAAGTTTAGGAGTTGGTTTTAGAATAAGTGAAATGCTAAGAGTTCTGTACTAGGTGGCCAAGGCCCAAGGTAATTTTATTCTACTTTGATACTAGCCAATGTGTCTGAAGGTTCTTTTTCTTTCCAGGACTGATATGCAGAACAGTAGTAGTTTCTGTGTAGTGTCACTGTACAGAGGGGATCTTCAAGCTGGAAGCTAATATTGTGGCTAGGAGGAACAGTCAGAAAAAATGTATGTAGCTGTTTAAAAAAGAAAAGATGTTACTTTTGGGCAGTAAAATAAAAGATTGAGGACATGCAATTGAAAAAATTAAAGCTAAAACACATGGAGTGGCAACTGAGTCTGTTTCTGATGAGTGTACATTTAAGTAGCTGGCATGAGGTTCTATCAAACTTTTTAATGAAAGGAAGAGTGAAATACTTGCATAAACCTGGGCTTTCTGCATTAAAAGTGAGGAAAAAGCAAGCAATCACAAGAGAATCAGAAATAAAAAAAAAAAAAAAAAACAAATCAAAAAACCACCAAAATCAGGCTCCAAAGAGAAGAGAATCCTTTTGGAGGTGACTTCCGCTCTTCTGTGTTCTGTAGGCAAACTGAATGGACCCGGCTTGGGAGTGCTCTGGCAGCATCTTGCTCGGCTTTCTTTGCACATTTTGCCCCATTGTTGTTTTTGCAGTTTGGGCTTGTAAGGATTGCAGGGAGTGTTACCTGAAAACTTACCAGGTTTCTTTTTTGGCAGGCATGGGTAAGAAGGATGATCCCAAGCTGATGCAGGAGTGGTTCAAGCTGGTGCAGGAGAAGAATGCCTTGGTTCGCTATGAGTCCGAACTGATGATATTGTGAGTGAATGTGCAAAGCATCAAAAGTAGGAATTATGTTACAAATAGTATTAAAATGTCTGTCAGTACTGTTTTCCCTGTAATGTTAGGCCAACAGTCTCTTAAACTGATTCTTGGCTGAGATGAATTCAAGAGCATTTTTAGAAGAGTAGTAGAAGAAGGAATAATAGCAATAAGGAATGAAAGTTCAAATTGTTTGTGCACATACAGTATAGATGCACCATTAAAATTCTGAGCCCTTCCCAAGCTGTTCTTGGGTAAAACACATCTTGTTCATGGAAGTGTTTTTGATTTATGCAGAAATAATGTGTGATGACTCCTGGTTTTGATAGAATACACTTTTATTTGTATCCAGACGTGTCTGATTCAGTCACCTTTGCTATGTGGCGCTCTTCTCCGTTTGTAGTGGGATCCTAGTGTCACTCATTTGGGTTTAGATGATAAGGCTTTTTTCCTACTGATAAAATTGGGAGCTTTCACAGTCCTCATGCTGCAAATTTCCTGAAAATTGTTTGAGTGTGTTAGATGCCCTAGGCAGTGTGGAAGTTGATTGTCTTAATGCTTGAATCAGGAAAATTCCATGATCTTGTCTGCATTGGAGTCTGAAAAGGCAGTGGCCTGACATGTCATTAGCTGATACTAACTTTGTCTATAGACTGTCAAGTGACAAGAGACACATAGAGGTATTGAAGATTTGGTTGTTCCTTTACACCATTTTAGATTTATTCCCACCCACAATCCACTGATCTTTCTATATTGCATTTTCTAGCAGAGGGCAGAGAAACCAAGATGCTGACAGTACATTAAAATCTTAAAAAAATATAGCTATAAATCTTAGGTTTTTTGAGTTGTTTCAAAACAGATTGCTATCTAGAGGGTGAACAGAAATTCAGAACAGGTATGAAGCAATATATGGGGTATTTTAATATACCCAGAAGTTGTATTCCTGGTATTTCTCTTTCAGTGCTCGGGAGCTAGAACTGGAAGACAGGCAGAGTCGATTACAGCAGGAGCTCCGGGAGCGGATGGCAGTAGAAGGTGAGAGCAAAAGGGAACCTTTCATAGATTGCATGTGTGTATTTCTAGCCTTGTAGTATGCTGACAGTTTTTGATATCTCTGTAGATAATCTGAAGACAGATGAGGAGCTCTCAGAAGAGAAGAGGATCCTGAATGAGATGCTAGAAGTAGTGGAGCAGAGAGATTCTCTAGTGGCTCTCCTTGAGGAGCAACGGCTTCGAGAAAAAGAAGAAGACAAGGACCTGGAGGCAGTCATGCTTTCCAAAGGTTTTAGCTTGAACTGGTCTTGAGCTTAACACATTTACCTCTGTGGGTCTGTGTCGTCCATTTGGCCTACCCTGAGTTCGCCAGGATTACATGGATAGGAAAATGTTGAAGGGGAAGCCTCCAAAGGGTCCGACAGCATGCAAGGATTTGGTTTGAAGCACTCAGAGGCCTTTTGATAAGTGTGTTGGTTCCAGAAGCTTAAGTTTAACTGTCTGCAAGCCAAGTTGAAGATAATGGGTTGAGACTATGGAGTCTCCTTGAGGTCCTATGCAATGGACCGTATTTTTTTTGTGTGTGTGGTGAGGGAGAGGAATAATCCATGTGTGGGGAAGGAGGTTAAGGGAAGAAGTAACCTTAACTAAACTGTATTTATGGCAGTCCATTCCTTTCCCATTTTTACTACACCAGTTCAAATAAAAGGGAGGGAAGCGGCAACCCTCTCTGGAAAACCACAGCAGCCTGTAGCAGCCTGTATGGTGGAGTCAGCTGTACGAGAGAGTTCCAGAAGCCCAGCGCAAGACCTTTTTTGCTTTAGTCTTCCTCCCCACCAAAGAAACTTGCAGTTGATCATTATGCATGGTTTTGAAGAAATACGAGACAGAGAAGATGCTACTAGTACGTGTGATGGAACTCTGCCTCCTGTTTTTTAGAGATTTGGGCATCAGAGGACTTTCTCCCTTTCATAGCCTCCTAAATCATCATCGTCTTGTGGTGAAAAAAGGGAGGAGAAGAATGAGGGAAGATGCCGTTCTGCTTTGCTACACACTGGAGAGACAGCCACTGCTGGCCTTAGTCTTCATGGCCACAGCTCAGAGGCTGGTGGGCTTCATTGTTCTGTTTCTATTTTGACTGCTTTGACACTGGAAAATATTGACTGTGGGACAGTGGTAAGTGTGCTGGGGCAGGGGTGATACCAGGCAGCATTCCCTGGCTGTTAGGCCCCTAAAAGGGAGAAGCCCTGAACTGCCTGAACCACCATAAGACTTTTTAGTGTTTTTATTAATTTTCTTCTGTATTTTGTTTTTGCACATTGGAAACAAAGCTTAAGACCTGCCTGGGCTCTCAGTCACTTTGACCCTTTTATGTCAATTAACTTATTTTTTTGATACTTGAAAGAAGATTCATTTTTGTATCTTTTAGGGAAAAAATGGACGAGTGATGGGTGTGGGTGTGTGTGCCTGCTGCATTCTACAACTTCCACTTCTAAATTACTGGATGTTGTTTCCTTTGGCTATTTATTGGTGTTCTTATTAATAATTTGATTGTTACACATATTTGATTGTGGAGAGAGTGTTTTAACTCCGTTAGAGAAAGACACTACTGCAGATTGGTCCCTACTTCACAGCAAGGGCAGCCTTTATGTACCCACGGATGCAACCTGCCCTAGGAGTTCTCCTATACAACAAAATCCTGTGCATTCGTGGAGCTGTAAGAATTTCTTTGTGTTCCAAGCATACTTTTCTTCTGCATCTCAGATTCCCACTGTTGGATTAATAAACTTCTAACTTATTTAAATTTTACATTTCTATAACAAGAAAGCCAAAACTGTGAGGTAGAAATACACCATATGTCTCACTGAAAAAGTGGACCCTCACACTGCTGAAATACAGCTAGAGGGACTTCCATGAAAACATCCTGCTGCATCTGCTGGAAGAAGCACCTTTTAGCTCAGCTAGTGAAGCAAGGGGCTGCTTTTTATCCTGGAGGGTACTCATTACAATTGTACATTAAGCAATGAGCAGGACATGCACGGAGCAGTTGAGCACCATTCATTGTTTCACAGAGTTCCTGAGCACACTTACATCCTTACCCTGTCCCACAGAGCTGGTATAGCACTGTGCATTTGGTATGTGCCCCATCCTTAACGTGACTGAGTTCAGAGTTTTTTCCCTGTGGGATGCTGACTGTCTTCTCTTTTTAAAGAAGTACTAAGACTGCTCCCTAGTGTCCTTGAGAAAGTGTCCCATTCCCAAGCGTATTCATCCACCATATTGAATCTTTTGGCTTGAACTGAGGCTGTTGGTGCAAGGTACCCATGCAGGGCTGAATGTCCTTTCATCTTTTGCCCCTGGACAGAAATTGGCATGGTTTTTCACTGTTGGCTCTCTGCCTTCATCATGGAGGTCTTCTGTAAGCCAGGGTCTACGATCTGCATTCACCTCTGATCCAGGAGCATGACTCTGGCTGAGGAAGAGTGGGTAGGACCATCCCCAGAGACTCTGAGTGATGCTGTTGTTAACCAGCAATGTTTTTCCCACTTCAGGGAACTTCCCTTTATCCCCCCAGTATTTTCTGCTAAGACATTACAGATTAAATCCAGATGTTCATGAAAGCAAACAGACAGGCAAGTGCAGTGCTGCTTTGTACTAGTACATGTTAGCAAGTGGCACCTGCTCTACCAGCATCACAAAGTGTTGGCTTACCAACAGGATATCCAGCAAACAGAATTTTCCACATCTGCCAGTGCAGGGGCAGCTCCACAAGTCCAAATGGCAGCAGTGGTTTACATAGTCTGCAACTGAGGGGCTGCTGGAAGCTGGAGAGGAGTAGTGAAGAAAGAATACAGGAGGAGATAAGAAAGACCTAAATACAGTTTATTGTAAATTTCTCTTGCACAGAGAATTAGCCTCAGTCCGTTTTATAGTGCAGTAGGTATATGGACCACATTTTTTTAATAAAAGGTCATTGAATTTGAGCTGTAGAACAGAAAGAAATCCTGAAGAAGAAATACCCAATTACTACTTTTCCCTTTCATGCTGGGGGACACTGGCCAGATTTTTGCAATGGAGAAGACTGATATCACTTGAGGATGTAATGCCCTATGGCATGGGAGAACTGCATACACTAAAACAGAATTATTTAGGTGATGCTAAAGGCCTCCAGCAGTGAGAATTAAAATGAAGACCTAACATTGTGCTTACAAATTAATAAAAAAGGCATGAGGGGGAATGTTAAAAGGCCTTTTTGTATAAAAATGTTTGGAAAAGGCACAACTTGTATTTGCTGTTCAGTTGCACTTTAAGAATATGACTTGCATATCAGATTACTGGGTTTTTTTACTATCTGAATATTTTTAATTCAAATTTTGTATTTTTAAAGCTTAAGAAGGCTCTTGTGACCACAAGATTCCTTATTTGTATCAGAATCCAAGTTCAAGCTCTTTGTGCTGTTCAGGTGGGCAGCAGCACATGACTCAGCCATATGCATTCCCTGACGTGTGTCCATTTCATATATGAAGAGAGAGAAAAGGCCCTCAGCTTCTGAGTAGTGGCCATGCAAGGGCATCCATCCCCATGTGATATGGTCTATACCAAGGGCTGTCCACTTCCTCCCTGCAGTAGATAGGAGGAGAGCTGAGCTTGGAACGCAACTGTGTTCATTTTGAGATGGGCACACTGAAGATGGAGCAAGCACTTCAGTCCTCTCCTAGGAAGGGAGGAGGATGGAAGCATCTGGGAGGCAAATGGGGATGGGGGAGTGAGGACTGCCAAAACAACCAATCTGCTGTTTTCACAGTACAATTTTTTTTTTAGCTGTTTTGTTCCTTCTAAACGTATTTTCATTAAAATTCACAAATGGCTGTATAATCCCGAGCTTCAAAGAACTATTGTGTGGGGAGGTGACAAGATATTTCAGCTCCAACTTCCAAATGTACTCCTTCTTTCAGTTAACCAATACCCCATGGTCTCGCTAGGGCATGTTACAAACTGCGTTGCTGAACATATTTTAGAGCAAACCGCAAGTTTTAAAAGCCTGTCCTTCTCTCTATCTGTCTTGACGTTTTATGTAAATATTTGTTTGTATGTAAAGACATCAGTGGATCCTTGAGTTACCCCCAGTCAAGAATCTGAGTTTCGTGCAATGCCTACGCCTCTCTTAGAACACGGTGCTTGCATAGAGCTAGTCACCACATTTGTGTGCACTCTGGTGTTTTTTAATGTTTTTATAAATCCTAATCTTGAACATTATGAAGTATTATAAGTGGTCTAGACTGCATGATCTAGAGCAGCTGGCAGTTCCATTTTTCTTAGCAGCTGTTTCTAAAATGTTCACAGCTACACTTTGTTTGGTTAACATTCTTTTAAAATTGCTTTTCGACTAAGTGTTTACACCAGACACCAGTGGATGAGAAAGGTGTTGCATTATAAAAACTCCTGAGTACAAACTGAAAAGCCACAGCATGGCTTTATGGGACTTTCAGTGGCCACTGTCTGCAATAGTGAAAACTCTAAAACATACTAAAAATCAGCCTGTATATAGTTCACAGAGACCAAGATTGCTGGCTCTCACCATTGTAAAACAACAGAGATCAGAAGTTTTCCAAAAGTTCCTGCTTTTGGATTGCTCAGAGTATTGCTATAGGCAGGGTAGCCAGGCAGATAAGGATCTCACTGAAAGCAGATGTGAAGGGGAAGATGCCGTGTTGTGATGGCATTTCAGTAATTTTAATACTTGGTATCTGTGCGTGCATGCGTGTGTGTGTGAAATCTAATCCAGGTGAAGGGATCTGCTTTGGCATCTTCCCTTTTTTATGAAAGTGAACTCTGATATTCAGATCGTTCAAGGCTTTTACGGTTGGCATGTATGGAGTGTTAACAGAAAAGCGTGTACCCTACTTGTAAAAAAAACAACTCTGTTCCAGCTTGTTTTCTTCTGTTGGGTTGTGTTTTATTGTTTGTTTTCATGCACACTTGCTTCATTGGTGTTGAGATTTTAGCACCTCGGATGGCCAACTGAACTAAAAAAAAATAAAGTCATTAATTATTTTTTCTTTTGTTGGTGGAGTTACCATTTGTTTCCCTTGCATTCTCTCCCATGGTAGATTGAACAAAAAGCCAGGAGCTAAGGGAAGGTGATCTTGAGATAAAAAAATCAGGTGTTATAATGGGCCCGACTTCAGTTTCCCTTTTGCTGGAACACTCAGAGCCCATCTGAATTATGGGAGATAGATACAAATAAATCCATCTTGATACAATCCCAGTCCATGGTCCTCCTTTCTCCATATTTTACATTGTTTCTTCAGATTCCCTGTGAAATCACAATAAATAGCCAAGAAGGTGTGAGGGTAATGTAAACTTAAGTGTAGGAACCAGGATTTTTGTGTCTGTAGCTGTAACTTGCTTCCGTAGCTTGCAGTACTAGTGTGAACATCTGATGCCAGTTTAGCAGCGTGCAGTAAAACAAGGAGTGGATGACATCCGTGCCTTTGTGCTGACTTTCTGCATCGTTTTAAGCCTCCACCATTCTTTTCCCATGTCTCACACGCACTGTGCCAGCTCAGGAGGGCTAGCTAAGCAAGGTGCACCTCTGAAACAGCATCCCTTGAACAGACTGGAAGGAATTAGAAGTTCAACTCTCTACAACTTCTGTGTCAAGAAAAGGAATTTTGTTTGGGCATGTCCTGTTTGAAAAGGGCAAATATTCAGTGGTAGTCATTGGCCCTGGGTCCAGTAAGCTTCAGGAGATTAAAGCCTGGAGGAATGACATTTCGTGACATTGTTGTCATATGTGAGAGAAATCAAGACTGTGCCTTTTTTTCAGCAGACAGAAAACACACAGTATGTTGTGGGGAATCCCAGCTAGGGAAATCCCAAACAATAAATCTAATTTTCCTGCCCAGCCAGCCATTTTAAGAACAAAGGTGTTTATAAAGTGGCTAATGTAAAGCAGACCTATTATGGCAACAGGGGGGATGATGATGTGCCTCAGGATTTCCTTTTGTGCAATGCACGGAGGCCAGGGATGATGGCAGGCTGTGCTGTAGGTGCAGGAGTGACAAAGTTCACTTCTTAGTTCTTCAGGGAGGTTTCAAACCTTACGATTCCTCTTGTCATTTTCATCTTCATCTCTTGCTTTCAAATAATAGTGGGAGAAAGCTGCAGTTACCTGAGAAGGATCTCCTTGGTGTCAAAAGGCCAGTCTGCAATGATTTCTCCCTTGACACCAAAAGAGAAACAAATATATGGAAAGTGACCACTGGATTCCAGGACACAGGAGGTCAGTTTCCATTTGTAGTTTAGGAGACCAGCCTTAGGACACATCATCGTGGCTTTTTAATTACACTTGTTAGTCCTTGATCTCAGTTTAAGGACTCTGTGTTACTGCTATTTCTAAACTGGATAAAACAACCAGTCCCCTAGAGACATCTTCCTGTTTTGCCTAATTTGACAAAGAGCTACACTGGCCTTGGATGGAGGGTCCACTCAGATGAGCAGTGTCACAACCTGCACAAATTAGCCATGTGTAGGTAAGAAGTAACACCAGAAAAAGTCCCTCTAACAAAGAAATCCCACCTAAGGAGCCCACTGTGGAGGCAGCTGCTGCTTTCAGTTTCCATTGATAATGAAAGTAGCCTTCATGTTTCATGCCCGCGAAGCAACCTCATCCACCCCTGCGTTGTTCCCCTTGGCACAGAGCTGCGATCTTCCCCCACAGTGCTAAAGTTAGGAATAGCATAGCAGTTACCACACAGAATGTGAACATGCTCTCAGCTCTAAGGTGGAGCCCAAGAAGGACATGGAGCTGTTTGAGTAAGTCCAGAGGGCCACGAAGATGATTAGCCATCTGGAGCACCTCTCCAATGAAGACAGACTGAGAGAGTTGGGATTGTTCAGCTAGGACAAGAGAAAGCTCCAGGGAGACCTTATAGGACTGTTCCAATACCTGAAGGGCCTACAGAAAAGCTGGAGAGGGACTTTTTGCAAGGACATCTAGTGGTGGGATAAGGGGTAATGGCAGTGTATATTTTTGGCTGTAGCAGATAGAGATGTTATGCAGTTATTTGGCCTGAATATACAACGAATTTTCTCTATCCTGAGTAACTTTTCTGGAACAATTACTAGGGAGAAATCATGCCTAACACTAAGAGCAAAGAGCAGGTGAAAAAAATGTTCTGAGAAGTCCTTACTATGAGTGCTGTGACAGCTGTGTACATTGAATAATTGCAGTTTTAAGTCCTACATATAGAAGGCAAACCTCATTCTATAAGGGTGCTGCCTAGCCACACATACTCTCCAAGAAAAGTGTTCTTAGAGGTGATTCACTTTAAGAATTCAACAAGGAGCTGAATGTATCTTCCTCCTTTATGTCCCAAGTATCAGCAGCAATGGAACTGTTACCAGAGAAAAGAACCCTACAGGTGGTAGTGGGTGAAAGCAACAGTATTGGCACCTGGCTGCCCAGCTATCACAGCTGGTGTCATCCTCCTTGCAAGGACGGGGTCTCCTGCTTCACTGTATAGCTATTACTTGAGGGAAGTGCTGAAGAGTTGCCTCCTTCCTTAGCCTGCAGCCTCTTATACAACACTCAAAAAAAGAAAAAATAAACTGTTCTAATCGAGCTCCCGAAATTTTTTTTTTTTCTTAGCATCTTTGCCACAGTATAATTGCCTGTAGTCAGCAAGGGAGTGGATAAACCAGTATTTCCAAATTTACCAAGTATGTGGTTCTTTTCTGAATGTCTCAGACACAGAAATCACATGGTTTCCCATAAGCAAAAGATGATATCATATTCTTTTATTATTAAAATTTTCTATACACATACTAAATTATCTTTATTACTCGGATACCAGAAACAAAACAAAATGCAGGTTTCATTAAAAAAAAAAAAAAATTTTAAAGTGCACTTTGGGCAGAAGAGCATGCATTTTGCCTTCTTGGGGCTAGCAGGATAGCAGTGCTGATTTTCCATGATCAAGTTGAACAGTTTGAAAAAAAGAAACTTCAGTTCTTTACAGTTTACAAAAGTCAGGAGATACCTACATGTCACTTTTTCCCCCTACATAATTCCCAGCATGAAGCCACCTGATGGGTTGGACAACATGATTTAAATCTGAATCAGAACTAGGTTGGTTTTCATTTCACAGAACTTTAAAAAGCACTGCATGATCATCCCTTTTCCTGACTAAACACCCATCGCGTGCTCTGTGTAGCAAAACAAAGCCTGAAATGATACCGTGACTTGGCATGTTAGGGAGGGAGTGTGACCGGAAAGCTGGATTAAACGCAAAATAAGCATTGCTTTTAACAAAACTATGTTACAACTGCAAGACTGTACTAAATACAAGTTAGTTTCACTAGAATTATATTATACCCATAAAACTCTATTTAGTAAAAAATTTAATTTATTTGGCAGAAATGTATGTGGTCATAAACGGGACATGAAGAGACTTAAGCCGAGAAGCACAAGATGAGAAACCACCTGAGTTCCTCAACAATCCTGCCAGAAGCAGGGGCTGCTTTACCCCCACGCTGATGTCTCTCGGGAGGACGCTGCGCCGGCGGGAGGGCTCTGCTCGGGGAGACCCCACGAATCGGGGTCGGTTTCACAGCTTTCCCTACCTCTCCCTCTCCCCTCCTTCCAACCTCTCCCCTCTGGGCATGGTCTGATCAAGCACCTGGATGGCTGGCGAGCCTGCCGGCAGCCTACATCGCCTTTCCCTCCGCCTGACGCTCCGCCCTGCCATAACCCCTCCGCCTGCGGGCAGCTCTGCCCCACCCTGCCGGGGAAAGCCCCGCCACCTACCCCCTCGACGGCGGCCCCGACCGATCGCCTCACCGCCACTTCACCTCCGCTCCTCCCAGCCCTCTCCTCTCACCGCCGGCCGCGCGGGGACCGTTACCCCCTGGGCCGTTAACCTTCGCGGCCGCTGGCCGTTGCCCGTTAACCGTTACCCGTTGCCCCCGCGCCGGCCCGTGGCACTTCCACCCACCGGAAAGCCCTTGCGGTGCTTTCCCTCCCGACCCGCCGAGCGCGCGCGGGCGGGGTGGAGCTTGGTGCCACTCAAATACGGGCGGAGAGGAAGCGGGGAGGAGGTGTTGCGCTGCTGCGCTCGGCAGAGTCCGCTCCTTTCCTGAGTGAGTATCGCCTGCTCTGACACGGGGCTTCGGGAAGGGCTCCCCGGGGTTACCGCTGCCCTTCGTGGTCCTTCCTTTCCCCTCCGTGGGGCGAAATGGAGGCTCTGGTGCTGCCAGCGCCGCGGCCATCCCGCCCGGGCGTGGGGGAGGGCGAGGCGGGAAGGTCGGAGGCGCGGGAAAGTCGGAGGCGTGAGCATCGGTGCGTCCGCCGGCTTTCTGGGCCCACCCCGATCCTTCAGAAACCGGAGGGTAGTGCCCTGCGGTCGCCACCGCGGGAAGGGGCGCCGACGGAAGCGGGGAGCCAGGCGGGTATGGGGCCTGCCGTGGCGGGGCGGGCCCGCTGCCTCCCGGGCGGCGCGGTATGAGGAGCCCCAGGGCCTGACTACACCGGTTGCTTGTCGCAGCCCTTCAGTCTGGTGGCTGAAGTGCCCTGTCAGTGACCCTGAGGAGGCCTGCGCGGGGTTTTTGTTTTCCCTTCCCGGTGGAAACTCTTTTGCTTCCCTGCAGTTTCCCCGTTTCTTTCTTTCTGTCTGCTGAAGCCGACCTCGCTTTTCAGTGGTTCGGTTATTTTTTCCTTTACTTTGTTTCTTGCTCTCTCAGTCTTTTAATAGCTCTGTCTCGACGCGTGCTCTGCTGGCTGCTGTCCTCCTGGGGTGGTGGAGCCTCCGCGCTGCTATGTACTCTGGCCTGTCTTTTATTCTCTCCAGCCGTAATCAAGTAACCCTCTGCACCCTTTTCCTTTCTTCTGTTGCAGACTGTCCCCACCCCCCCTTTTATTTAGCTTTTTATGGTTTATGCGATACTACCTCTTGCTTGACCTGTTCTGCTTGGTAAAGTCAAACATCTCGCCTTCAATCTCCCGTTAGTTTTCAGGCTGAAAGGGTATTTGCTGGGCACGCTAGAGTAAGGAGTTAATTCTGTAGCAGGAGGGACCCATGCTTGCCTTAGTTTTCCAGCAACAGGGGTACGGGAGTGGCAGCTACGGCAAGAAAGAAAAGCAAGGGAATAACAAGGTCGTAATTAGTAAGAAACCTGGTGAATGATACAGATGAGTCAACTCAGTGTGTACTTTTTACCTTCCACTGAGCTGTAGGTGTCTGGCCACCTGTTAAACTAGCGAGCACATTGGCTGCCTCTTTGTTTCCTTCGAGCAGCGGGCATGTTTCTGTGACCCAAGGACAGTGTTTAATGCTGGCTGACTGTCTGAAGGCTGGAGCAGGAGACCGGGTAATGTTTGAAGTGGAAAAGAGCTCAACAAGCAGATCCCATTCCTTAGAATGGTGTTTTTCTAGTGCATGTGGTTAGGTCTCTGTTCCTTGAAGTGACAGTGGCTTTGAAACTGGTGAGTTTGTTGGCATTCGTGGTTACTTGGGGGTTTTTTTGTGTGGTGCTTTTTTTTTTTTAAAGCCCAACATTTTATAGCTTTAATTAAAAAAATAAAGGCAGAGGGCCCTAGTATTATTTAAATCATTGAAGTTTTAGTCTAGAAAGCCCCTTCAACTCTTGATGTGTCTTGGGATATCTGGGCCAAAACCTTCATGTAGTGTAACTTGCTTTGTTATTTTTTTAAAAATTGTTCAAATGTTTGGTGGACAATGGGTCGAGGTGTTTTCCCACTGGGGAATTATTTTTAAGGTTTTTGTTTTGTTTTGTGGTTTATTTTTTTGGTAAAGGGCTTTTTGCAAAAATCCACTTATGTGGAAGACTATCTGGTGGTCTAACTTTTTGTCACTAACAGGCTAAAACTATTTTCATTTCCCTGTGGAAATGTAACATCTTAAAAGATATTAATTTAAAAGTGGGAGGATTGTGCATTTTTTCTCTCCTTGATGATTTCTTTATTTAAGAAGCTTAAAGGTAACTTCTTTTTTTTTTTTTTTTTTCTGTGCAGATGGTGTCGTACAAAAACACTGGGGGAATATATTGTACAAACAGAGGCATTCTAGTACTTTATTATTTGCTCAAATTTTTGCAACCTATCCCTTCCTGTTTTCCTGTATTCCCTTCTAGGTTTCTTGTCTGATATTACAAGTAACTGATTGGCAGGGTTTAGGGACCAGAGGAGGTGAAAATTTTCCATTGCGTATATGCAGAGTGTAACTGTAACAACTGATTGTAAAACTTTTGAATAGGCTGCCCTGTACTAAAAAAAGGCTGGTGGGAAAACCTCTTCTTCTTTGGCTGCTCCTTCTTGTTTGCATTTGTGGCATTGCTGAACTTAGGAAGAAAAAGTAAGACTGATTTTTTTGGTGGTTTTGCTGGATTCCTGCCCTCCCAATTCTGTACAACCAGATTAGGACAGCTGGCACTACTACAGCTGAGATGGCAAGTTCACTTGGTTTCTCCCTGTGCACAGTCAGTAGAACTGTGTACTACCCAACACCAGCATTGCCTGTATCAACCTGGAGTCTCTGCTCTTGGGTGTTGTGTGCCCAGCACAAGAATGCTGTACCTTTGGATAACATGAGGGCCTTGGAAAGGTGCTCAGTATGGCTTTTTTAATTTCTGCTAGCTCCCAAAACAAGAGCTGTGATGTGTAATTAAGGAAGGCATGGTGTGCATGCATATTCACTGAGCACTCTCATCTGGATTTAGTTATGCCATGTTGTTTCCAAGGATTGTGTAGTTCCTGTGTAACAGGATGACAGGAGTCATCCACACTTGGCAGGAGTCTGAAGAGCTGGCAGATCAAACAAATGTTTCTTTTTTTCCTTTAATAGTATGAAAATATTTAATCTGGAAGCAGTCAGGCACATAAATCCAGTGTCTGCCACCTCTGGAGACCTTCTTGGTACTTAAAAATTTTTCCTTCCTTTATGCTCAATTGAATGGGCAAATAGGAACCTGATAACTATTACCAGGTTTCTATGCTTAGTGCAAAGACTGCTGGTAAAGCTGTGGAGGAACAGTTATAACATATTAGCTTCTTGATAAAACAGCTCCTGTGGCCTTTGGGTATGAACTAAAAAGCAGTTGGGTAGGGGAATTACCCTGGCCCACTGTACTCTGCTGAAGGAAATGGAGTGAAGATGAGTGGGTTTCATATTCATATTTCTTTGCAAAGTGACTTCCTCTGGCTTCAGTTGGAACTCATCAGTAATTATTATGGAATATGTACAATTGGTCCCTCCCTCAGATACTTTACAATCTTTTGACCCAAACCAGAGAATAAAGGTAGGGAAAGGAAGGGTAAAATGAAAAAAAGAAATGTTAGAAGTTGTGCTGTATGTTAGTCTTGTTCTTTGGGTTTGAAAGCAATCTGTTAAGCTTCTGTGATTGCCTTGATTTGTTCCAGATGTCTGTAGAGAACCATATCCTGACATCCTGCTCTTAGCTGTAGTAGGAAGTAAGTGGGACTCTGTAGCTGCCAGTGGTGTGCATTAGACACCTCCTTATACCTGGATGAGATGGCAGGCATTGTTCCCTGCATGATTTTTGAAGCAATTCCTCAGTTGTTGAACATAGTGGTGTGTTGATGTCTCTTTCACAGCCTTCTTTCCAACAGTTGCTCTGGGAATCCTTCTCCCATTCCCTTCAGGAGCCCCATGACTTTGAGTGTTATTAGCACTGCTTCGAGCACTATTTATGTTCCTGATCCAGCCTGGTGGCTTTTCTATCTCTTTGCAACAACATGACACTGCATGGAGTTAACAGAGCTTCCAAGCCATGATGGGCTTTGATTGGGCTGTCCTGGCTGGTGAACATGAGGCTGTGCACCTTGATATGCCCTTACAGTGCTGCTGTTCCTCACAAGAGGACAGTGTCACTTTTTGGCTTTAAACTCCTACCCCATTATTTTGCCCACCGCTTTCCTTTAAAATCAGAAGATGTGAAAAAGGGAGTTGGATAGTGTGTGCAATTATTGCACACGTGGATGTTGAATTTTTGTTTAGGTGTCCACAAACACACTATTTCCAGATAAAACACTGACCTTTGATCAGTTCTTAGTATGCTCTTGGCTGCAGTTTGTTGAATGGGCAATGCCCTGGTCTCTCTAACATAATGGGCTATTTCTTTAATCTCCTTCAAAGGAAAAGTTATGTTCCTTGGTCAGTGTAACTCCTGGTAGTTAAGTATAATTTTTGTTACACCCTTAAATTAACAGCCATCCAACCCAAATCCACTCAGATCAGCTAGTTACTGTATTTTCGTTTGGTATTCAGTTGCTGGGATTCAGTATTAATATATACTTCCACCTAAGCTAGAACTAAAAGTGAAATGGTTTGCATTATTTTATCCATGGTCCTGTGTCCTCTCCATTTTTTCACCATACTTTTAGACCCATAGCTAGGGGAGCCTGGAGCAATATTGAGCAGAAGACTGATACAGGATGCTAAAGCATCTCATGTGACTCAGAAATAGGCTTTGTGTGCTCCTGTAGGCAACTGTTCTGGAATTGCCCTGTCAAGGTTTCCAAATGGCTCCTGCTGTGTTTCTTTGAAATAAAATATTCCCCTGGCTCTGTAATCTTGTGTTAAAGGTGTTTAAAAGAGATGATGCTTTCTCTTATTCTCACAATGTTGATGAGATGCTGCTGTCAAAAGGCTCTGATCAGGGGTACAATTATTGTTTTGGCTTACCATAATTTTTGACTACCTGACTTGATGTGCAGCTTCCTCCTTGAGGTTCTTGAGGATGTCTGGGCTCCTGTTTGGAGAGATTCCTTCAAGATGATTTTAATTTTTCACTGGCTTTTTCAGCTTAATTGTCACAGTGGCAGTAGGGAGTTGAAATTAAATGTGATGGGAGAGACTTGTTTATGGACCAATGTGTTTGGTGTAATCAAAGGAGCAGTGTCAGGCTTTTCTTCTGTGGATTATCTCTTTCGCGGTCTGTATTGGTACACAGTTGTTTCTTACTTGCATAAAAGTATGGAATGTAAAAGGTGTTTTTAGACACCATTTAGTTTATTGTGGACTTGACACTTCAGAGGAAGGAAATCCATTTAAAATGAATTTTCATGTTTTGGAGAAGCTGTCAAATATTGAGACGGCTGTGTATGCTTTCGGGGCAGATAAGCATGCTGTTGTGATTTGTCTTTGTACCCATTCTTCTATAACTACTTCATCTTTTCTGTAGAGTGAATGTTCCAAGTCTGATAAGGTAAAGTTGTCTTACTTGGGTCTTCACAAATAACCCAAACTTTCCCATTGTGAGCATCTTTATAGCTCTTTTTTCAGAAGCAGTGCATGTATTCCTGATATTTAAATGTTTGGAAGAGTTCTTGTCTAGTCATATGGCCTGAAGGAAACCAAAGACAGAGTACCATTGTTAGTGGCCACCCATCTGTGTCATATAGCCATCCTTCTGATATTTTTTATTTTTTATCAGATTCATTCATTACCCACCTAACTTGGCATTCATTTTTGCTGGTGATGTCAGTTGTGAGATGCATCTAAATTGCAATATGAAGTGGCATCTCAAATTTTCTGGAGGATGGATAATCAGTGCTCATACTGACATGTAGCAGTAGTACATGTGTTTAGAATTAAAATAAGGGTATTCTTGTGCTCTAGGTAGCACAACAGTTATTGCAGCAGTTCTTGTCAGTGTGTCTAAGTGGCACTTGCATCTGTCAGAGGCACTACTGCCAGCTGATAAAGGACTCTGATTGAGGGACTGAGCACTTGTCTCTGCTCAACTGTAAAAGCATGCCAGAGTGCAAGCATCCAGTGCTGATGCCCCAGCAGGACCATCTGCTAAATCTAGAAGCAAGTCTTGCATTTCTCTTGCTCAACACTGTGACTCTCACATCATCAGTGATGGCTGGAGTTTGTTCCAGTCTCCAGCACTTTTCAACCTCACTGAGGAGCTCCCTGCTCTCAATCTTTCTCCTTCCTTCATAATGTCAAAAGGCTGAAACTGTGATTCCTCATGTTTTCCTATTTTCCAGTCCATTCTGAGGTGCAAACATCTTGGATATGCCCTGTGACACTACTGCGTTTTGTTGCAGCTGCTGCACTGATACAGTTGGACTTGTGAACATACAGCTAACCTTGTAAAGACCAGCATTTTTGTGAAAAGGCACCCCAGTGCCTTTTCATTGGGGTTTGCTCTGCTTCTTCCTGCCAGATCCTTAGAAAAGGTAGAAATATTTTCTTTAAATTTCAGGAGGTGTAACACAATGCATGCTCACCCGACTGGAGTTACTTTGCTCAACACCAGAGGGGAAAACTAAGTTCAGTCTTGGATCCAAAAAGCCACCTGTACTGTGTCAGTCAAGATCTGGTGTGGATATGCCCCTGTTATGGACATGCACAAATTCCATTCGAGTCCAGCTCTAGTTAGCTGAATCCAAATCCTAGTGCTGAGCTTTGGGGCTGTTTGAGCTGCAGAGTTTCTGCTGACTCAGTTTCAACCCAGTTGTGTCTAGGCTGTCTTCTGAGGAATGCTGAGCAATATAGTCATGCTCCCTTCACCACTGATCTGATCTAGAAACCACAGTATTAAAAATTTCCTACCTACTTTTTTTTTTATTTATTTGAAACCAAGCATGTTGAGCCAAATGAAAATAAAGGTTGATGAGGAAGTTGGTTATTTTTCCTCCTAAGAAGTCAAAGTACTTCCCTGATAACTAAAGATTGCCAGAGTTCATATCATCCTGAAAAAGATTGTGAAACAGCAGCAGATCCTAGGGAGTGGAAATAAATCTCTAGTAAAAAGCCAACTGAAACCTTTTCAAAATTGTCTCTATTTTTTTCTTTCAAAATAGAAAATACTTCTCCATCAAGCAAACTGCAATGTATTTCTAAGTGAAAATGCACATCTGAGAGTACTTGGATGAGACAGCACAAAGCAGCAAAGTTAAAGATGCACCAGCTAAAGAGGGAGTCAGACAAGCATCCATTTCTGTTGGGTCTTCATGTTCCATTTAGTTTTAGTGTTACTGAATACTGAAAGATAAATATACACTGAAACTGTCAGGAGCTGGAAATCCTTAGCAAGTTTTGGTGTATTTTTCAAAGGTGTTATGAGCAAACTGTTTTTTTATTGGTGTTGAAGTGGTTGGTAGTGGTGTTATTGACATCTTAAAGAAGGATGCAAGCTGAAAGGAAGAGAAACAAGAAACAAACTGACAGCCACAAGCAATCAGCAGACATTCTTGAGTGAAGCATGAAGGAGTGGATTTAAGCTGTCTAGTGGTTCCCAACTAGCAGGGTCAGGGTATCTTTTCTAAAAGCCTAGCAAATGAATCAGAAATGACTGGGGAATGGTGTCTGTTCAGCGCTGGGCCACAGACCTGCTGGCATCAAAAGCCATCTGCCTGTGGCTTGTCGGTTTTGCCACTTCCAAAATGAATCTACTGATGTATATTCCTTCAAGACAAATGCATGGAAAATGCTTGTGTTCCCTGTGAGTCCTAAGACCCAACAGCTTTGCTATTGACCGGATAATACCAAGCAACCACTTAGGTTTCGCAGTAGCACATGTATGTGCATCCATAGGCATACAAAGGGGCTTTTGCAGCTCATCCTTCAGCTAGCTGATGGATTGCAGTGTCTCTGTTCCCCTATCACCTGGTTTATATTTCCAAAACCTAGAATCAAATTCTGCTTTAGGGTAAAAGTGGGCCTCGTATGAGGCAAAATGTTGGGGACTTCTAAGCACTGTTACCGGCTGGCATATCCTTTGCAGCCTGAATAGTGATGGGGACAGGTTTTCTGTGGTTATAACTTCCTATTTATTAATCTCATCCTGTTGATCTGCAAAATAGTGGTATCTTCCTATTTTTCTGTTGATTTTCTTTCTCTCCTTGCAAAGTCTGAAGTGCATGTGCACCTGTGGTGGGAATAGTCAGGCTTCCTTCATAGCTAGAGAAATATGAGGAAAAGCTCTGAAATCTGCTGCTAAATTATCTGAGCTTTTTAGGTCCTGTAGGATTTATGGAGTAGAAATTGAGTGTGGGATTTGCTTAGACTGTCCTGACTCGAAGTGCTACAGAAAGCAGCCCAGCACAGCTTAGAATTTCCTCAAATAAGGAACTTTAAGTCTGGCACCGTCTTTCTTCCTCACTTTTCAGTAATGGCTGGTGTTATGATCCAAGCTATTATTTTATATTTTGACTGTGAGGAAAGACCAGCCAGTACTCATAGACGATGCCTGAATTTACAAAAATAACAGGCTTTATGATTTAAACAAATTACAAAGATTTATTTTAGGGAAAGGAGACAATAACGCCACCTTTAAAAGGAAAAACAAGTTTACCAGAGGAGAGAATTTACACAAATTAGTCACCTTGGGGGAGAGAGTCATTAAGAAAAGAGAACAATGGAGTTTTATCACCGTCCGCCGGCCCTGCCCTCTGGCTGAAGTGCGGGCCGTAGGACCCGTCGTTCCTGCTTGGTTGATTTTCTCCGCTTTTCCTTTCTTCCGCTCTTGCTGTCCCGTAGCTGAAGCCGAAGTGACGAGAGAAGGGGGGGCGCAGAGAAAGTCGTGTCTTCTCCTTTTCCTCTTGGAGTTTTTATATAGCAAAAAAGGGGTCTGTCTTTTCATACATCGCTGGCACCCAGACTTGCTAAAGATGACACCGACTTTTGCCATCCCAAGAATTTATCTTTTATTTATTCTCATCTTTCTAGTCTTTGTTGTCTTGCTAATTTTATTGTCTTTGTTAATTTTTTGGACCTGGACCATGTACCAGGAAGCGACCTGATAAGCACTCTTATCTTTAGGTGCCTGTCAGGCATGATATAGTGAGGTAAAGATCTGTTAATTGAGAGTATGTTTGGTATATTAAAAGAGCAGAAACAATACTGATTCGGGAGACATGTTTTGTATTTTCAAAGTGTTTACATCAGCTGGTTATGTAGAACAGTTATACCTATAGCAAGTTCTCAGGAAAACAGTGAGACTGAGCGGTTATGGCTTGATATGTAGATTTAACATGTCAGGTCACATCATCACCTGCTTCAGTTTACCTGCCTGTAAAATGACTCTATTGTTCTGTGAGCTCTGCAGCTCAACACAGAAATGTTTGCCTACAAGATAGGTGAGAGGTGCCAGGTCGAGGAAGGGACAAAGAGGAACAGTTTCACTTCTTCCAATAATAATGTTATTCTGACTGCCAAAAAATAAAGTTCTTATCTTTCAGCTGCCAGGCAGAGAAAGCAGTGCACAGGCTGGAAGTTTTTCCTTGTCAATGACTGATGATTTATTGCAGTTTCTGCTTTTAAGATTTAAACTTCACTCCCCCATGAGACATAGCGATAAGTATCTTGACAGCTTGCACAACAGGTCCATTGACTGATGGTGGTGTGTCTGTCCAGGTGTCTATATTGGCTGTGTCTTGGAATCCAGCCAAGTTGTTATAATAGCTGGTCCTACAGGCATGTGGCTTTGCTGCTGGAGGGAGTATGTTTTTGTAACCAGATGGTGTCTGATACAGCATAACCAGACAGTGTCTGATACAGCTGAGAATAGTAACAGGCTGACCTGTAAGGAGTGGTGAAGAATCTGAGGGAAAATGGTGATAAGCAGAGGCTTTATTTGTGGATTCCTTTCTGAGCTGTCTTGAAGATGTAATAAAAGTATGAATAGGGGATGGAAGCTTATTTATAGGGTGTTTTAGCACTGTTGTTGTAGGGGTCCTGATACCTAGTTGTGTTAACAGCAGCCTTGAGAGTTACTGAGAGTTCCTCCTAACTGGTAACC
Source organism: Heliangelus exortis (assembly GCF_036169615.1). NCBI lineage: Eukaryota > Metazoa > Chordata > Aves > Apodiformes > Trochilidae > Heliangelus > Heliangelus exortis. Next base: position 133,964,773 of record NC_092422.1, read on the forward strand.
ATGTGCCTGATGGCAATGTGTCTGATTCTTGCTGTTGTGTGTGGTGATGGTGGTGACACGCTTGCAGTGTCTGGAGGGGTGGCAGAACCCTGTGCTGGTTTTAGAGCAGGTGAAACCTTGCATGCTTTGCAGCTGTACTGTTTCTATATATAGCTTCCCACCTATGTGCTTGCAGTGTTTGCTTTAGAAATATGTAGTATATGCAACAATATGGGAGGGAGGACCTAGTTCAATCTCTCTGGCACAGCTATGGCCTCTTTTCCCCCAGATGGCACCACCAGCAAAGGCTGTGGGAGAAGAGAGCTATAGATTGCACAAGGCTTTTCCCTTGACTTCCTTCTTGTGGCACTGAAGTGGTAGTACTGTGATGTGGGAGGGAAGGCAGCTGTAGAAGAAAGCCATGGAGTACAAATTGTTGTTGCACTCCTGCCCCTTCCTCTCATCCCAAGTTGTATTAGCCTTTAAATTTTATAAGGAAATCACCAGAGCAGCTGCAGCCCACTGATGAGGGGTAGCAATAGTCAACAGCAGGCAGGGCCAGAATCCCCTTTCTGGCTCTGGGCTTAAAGGACTCTGGCACTGCAGGTTTGCAGAGCAGAAGAGAAGGAGACGCATAAGATGGGACATCATACTTGAGGGACCTGTGTTGCTGGAGAGCATCATGTACCATCTCTCAAGATGTACTCAGCCCATTTGGAGAGTCATGAGTGCTTTCTGGAAGCCTTGGAGACTTTATTTGGGGAAAGCATCTTCAGGATTATCTTGTGAAAACTAGCATGTGTGGAGGTGGAATGAGGTCCGTCATTCTGTGCTGACAAGCAGCTGATGGATGTGCTCCTCTGACTGTAAATTTGTTTGCTTAGTATATGCTTCTCATAGTACTGCAGCCTAACACAACGTTGAGTTTGAACGGACATGCCTCACAATAACTCTTCAGAGCTGCTTTAGGGGTCCTAAACTCATGTTTAAAATGCCACCTCCATTTTTTTCCTAAGAAAGGTGGAAAGAACTGATAAAAAAAAAAACTGGGTGTAGTTTTCTGTTGAATGCTTCAAGGCATCTAGTGGTTTCTCAGAGGCAATTGTTAACACAGGAAGCTTGCTTGTCTAATGAGTGAATTGAAAGTGTGAGAAGGAATAATGTATTGAAATTAATTGGTATTTCAGTTTTAAAAAATCCTACTCCATGAAATTCATTCCAAGACTTTCAGCAGTTCTAAAGCAGACTTTGCAGCCTAGTTTCACTCCGAATGTGAATGTGAGTGCAGTTGGTATTTGTGGCTTTTATTGCCATTTTTTGTCATTCTCCAACTAAAGATTTTTTTTCACTCAATATAAGGTGACTTCCCATCAATCAGAAAATGTCTTATTCTGAATGTGAAGCTACCAGGGTTCCAAGTCTTTAATTATTAAAAACTATAGGTGGCATCAGCATTATTACATTTCACTGTTTGGAGTTTGCACTCTAGGGGTCCACTTTTTTGAGATTCCATTGATTAATTTAACTTCTTAGGAGGTACTTTGACTATCCAAGCCTCTTGTATCGAGTCAAGTGATTATCAGAAACTTGAGGTTTCTGGAATTAGTAGTTAACAGACAAAAAAAAATTGGCCTGGTATTGTAGCAGTAGGGAGCCATTTTGTGGTGCAAGAGAAATCCTGTTTCCTCTTCTCAGTTGTTTTTGACCACCCATGCAGAACTTTGTTAGCTGAGGGCTGGAACCCCTCAGGGACTTTCACTGCCTGGGTGGTGAGTCTTTGATTCAGGGAAGAGTTAATGAAATTACCATCTTCAAGCCTCCTTGTCTTAATTTTTTATTATGTAAGTACTTTGGAATGTGGTGGTTTTGTCTCAGTTTGGGTTTTGGTTTTTTTCTTTTTTTTCCTTGGCTTTCTACTAGTTCTTCTCTGCTCAGGTTCAGGAATGGACAAAATTGCAGTTTGTAGCTGTGATGGATGACTTATTTCTTTTTATACCTCTTTCTGTGGAGCTGCCTTGAGGAATATCTGACTTTATGTAGAGCTGATGTTATGCCTTGAGAGGAAAGAAAGAATCCTATGTATTGTAGGTCCCTTCCCCCTTCATGCCCATTAATTCTTGGGTGTAGCAGGTAACTTGGCAGGGCAGGGGATGCTCAGCTCCTCTTTTTGCATTTAGGCTCTTGTCCAGGTGTTTTGCCTGTGTGGGATACCTATGCACCCTGGGAGGACCTTTCTGCCATAACCAGTGTATAAGCTTCTGTTTCTTTTTGAAAGCATAAGTGCTTTGAAAACACAGTATTTGGGTCTATAGAGCTATAGTTGGCACCTTTCCTCAATGTTTCCAGGAACTGACATGAAGAACGTGCACAGACAGACAGGCTCAAGCTTCTCTTACAGCTTCTAGTCAGCATTGTTAGCCAGTGTGGATGATGCACAAGTACAGCCTTGTAACAAGCTGCCTTGCCCTGCCTATCCAGACCTAGCTTTTTGGACATGCCCAGAATAGATCTGGATCTTTCCATTTGATTTGTATTTCCTGCTTTGGGAATGGAGCAATGTGCCTCTTTTTCTTCCTGAACTGGAGTAGTCTCTGCCTCTTCTTTTAAGGCAGGGAGTGGGAAAAGACAACAGTACATTTCTTTTTGGTTTTCTCTTTCATGAGTGTTTGGACTGAAGCAAACAAGTTTCCTGGCAGTGTGACATAGTGTGACAAAAAGTGAAGGGAACCTGAGTTTTAAACATCACAGTCCTGCTTTGGAAGCATGCTATGAAGCATGTGGTAGGTGACACCCCCCAAGGAAGTGTCCTGACTTCTGTTTTTGTTCCATATTCTTGCTATAAGAAAAACTACATCAGTTCCTCTGTAGATTGATGTTTTCATTTGTTTATCACCACCTGACTGTGCTGAGCTTGCCTATGAGTAATTTACCAGAATTCTTATCAGTGAGAAAAAAGTAGGTCACCCTAGCAGTTTGGCTATATTTGGGTGAAAGAGGTTTGGCAGTGAAGTTTTTTTTGAGAGAGGAATCTCTTTGGTGCTACTCAGCTAGTTTCACCAGCATGTTTGACTACCTGTGTGCCGTTTGCAGCTTCAGTGTCTTGTGTAGCATCATGCTTCTGCCAGAGCTGCAGGAGAACATCTGCCCCTCCACATGTGCATTGTGGTGTGAACAAAGGTTGGTGCAACTTCTTTCATCTTGAAAGATGGGGAGATCTCTTCAGCCTTTACTCATGTTATGAAGTCATGCTACTACCAGCCTAAGGGAGCCAGCATGGGTTGATCTGACCAGAGTTCTGCCGTTAGTTCCATATGAAGCTTTTGACATAGGCTAGAGCTGGGTAGGGATGGCAATCCTGCTAGAGCCCAAGAAGGTCACTGTGATGAATGTGGGTTTTAAGGTAAATGGGATGTGAGCAGCAGGGGCTGAATACTACTTCAGACTTCCTGTGGTCTAAGCCATGATGGTTCAGGAAGTGGTGTTTAACTTGGCAGGAGTTTGTATCAGAGAGCAACACTGTTTACCAAGTGTAACATGAACACCTTGTGTTTGGGATTAGTAACTTTGAAATGAAAATAAATGTTATGTAAAAATATCAAAATATGTGCAAGTTAAGGCTTTTGCCTAGCCTACAGAAATATTTCTGATACAGCCAACTCCTGAAGAGTTTGCACAAAGCCAAGGTCCTGCCACAGTCTTAATGCTAAATTCCCACTTTTCCCCTTAGGGATTCTCTCTCAAGTTCTTCAAGCTGAATTAATGTCTTCTCTTCCAGCAAAGTCAAGCCCAGGAGAAAGTACATCCTTTCCAGCTTCTTAGCCCTGTCAAGTCCCAGAGAAGAGGACCAGAGGACTTCACTCTCCCCAGCCAGCACCCTCCTTTAGGGTAGAGGTGAGTAGCAGTAATACGGATTTGAATGAAAGAGAGATAAAAAAAACAAAGTAGTCAAAGCTAAGACTGTTTTAGGAAGCTGTTAGTTTGTATTAAACAACTAGAGGAAATAGTTTAAGAGGCTGCTTGTGGGCTGTTGTGTGTTAGACATATTTGAATTTGGGGCTTTTTTTGGTCTTGGACTTATAAGAGCCTTGGAAAAGCTAGGAAATTTATGGTGTCTTGAAATTATTACTGTGGTTTCCTTCAGAATTAATTTCTTGAATTAATTTCTGCTTTTACTTCCATTTCTGCTGGCATGCTCGGTTATTTAAAACACAACTGTAGGGTTTTTTTTTACTGTGAAATAAAATCATTCACTGGCCTAGGTCTTTGAATAGCAGGCTGTCTGTTTGGGCTCGTTGGTGCTTGTACTGCATTTTTGGTCAGAAGGTACCTGTGCAGCAGCCTGGTTATTGACCTGGGTGAAGAAGAGTTGGTGGGAAGTTGGAGTGTGCTTTCACCACAGCGCTGCTCACCAAAAGTCAAAGTCAGCCTGCATCAGAGACTTCTGTGTGGAGTTGTTTGCAGCTAAGGCAGCAAATGCAAGTTTTCCAAAGAGGATTCCTGTACTCCATGCCTTGGTGTTTGCTGAGTTAGTCTTGGGTTTTCAGAACTTGCTGTGCTGCTCTTGCACCTTGCTGTGGGACTTCCTGTACCAGATGTGACTGCTTGGGCTGCTAACCTGACCCACCCATCAGCCATGCCTGGCTTGATGAGGAAGGAGCTCTGTGCTCCTGCCTGCTCTCTTTTCTTAATGCATAAAGGAGGCTACCCTCTGCACCCCGTTTACTGTCAGCCCTGAGTGTGCACTGTGGGAGCAAAGGAGTTTGTGTCTTGCATCTTGTTTTCTCCCCCTTTTTTTAGTAGGCCTTCCAGGTGGCTTAGCATGGTTGAGTTCATAATTACTAGAACCCTTTGACCCTTGGTCCAGCCTTCCCTGTCCCTACGTATTTGTTGGGAAAGTACTGAAATAAGCCTGAGTAAACACAGGTATATCTACGTGGGGGATGGGGGAAGAGGCACACTTGAAGCCCTGCAGATGTGTTGAAATGTCAGCCGGGTGTTTCACTTCAGACTGCTGCTATGCATGCAGACCTGAGCAGCTCATCTGCTCTCAGTAGGTACTCAGGAACTCCTCTGTGATAACTGTTTTCATTCCAGATTTTGACGCTTAAAAGGCTTGTCTGTCCTTTCCTCAGTGCTGCTCCTTGGCTTTAAAGCTCCATTTGTAGGGCTGTCTTCAGTCCTGCTCACATGAAGACTTGTAAGCACTGCTGCAAGATGTGGTTTTATTCAATTTTTTTCCCTTCACCCTTTAATTCTCCCTCTTTTGCAGGACAAGGACTTGTGGTCTGAAGAAGAAAGTGACAAGAGCTGATCTGTCTCTGAATCTATCATGGAACAGGTTAGATTCAACCATGATTGAAGTCAGTGTTTCACAGTGACCAGTGGCTTTCTTTATGCACTTGTTCTGAGATACCTCAAAAGGGCTCAGTTAAAAAATGCTGACTCATGTCCTCATCTTCCCCAGCATTCTTGCAGGGGCCCTGACACTGCTCTGAGTACAGACAAGTGGATGGTGCCTCTTAGTTTGCAGTCTGCTTCCTTGTTACCTGGTAGTGTGATACTCTTCCTTTAAACTGCAGGCTAGAGATGCAGCCATTTAAGAGACTATGATGTTTATTATTAAGAACAAGCTACTAAAACTAATACATCAAACTCAGACACATCACTGTGGCCTTGCAAGGTTCCACCCATCAAAAGGTACCTGAAACTTTCAGTTATCAGGTTCATCCTGTTTGCATGTTGATTACCCTATGCAGTCAGCAACACAAACCATTCCACTTCAGCCTTGGTTCTTCTTGGTTACAGTTAAGCCTAAGCATTTTCTTATCTTGCAGGCAGTCTGCATACCAGAGTAATGCTTTTCTTTCACTTTATTTCTATGCCTACACAATGTGTTGCTGTCTTAGCTGCTTAACCAAAATTATTGGACAATCTCTTGGTTTGATACAGAAGTTTTCTACAGTTTGTTATGAGACCCCATGTTCTAGTCAGACCTCATGCTCACATCAGTCTGACTACCTGATGGACCTCCTCAGATGTAACTGATTTGACCACTCTGTGCTGCCTTGCTTGAAGTTTGCAGGGTGTATGGCCATGATGGCAGCATGTGCCACTGTAGATGATACCAGACACCAATGATCTGCCATCTCACTGTCACTTATCTTCTGAGCAATTGCTTGGCTGTCTACAAGGAGCTGAACAGGTTTCTTACAGAGCTAGCCTAGATCCCTTTGAAGAAGAAATAAAAAATTGAACCCTTGGGTTTTTTTGCTGGCTTATGCTGTTATCTCTTTTCTCCACCTTGCTACTGCTGTGCTCTGATTACATTTAAACTTGGAGCTGCTGACTTCATTATGCACAGAATGTAGAATACCCAATTCCCAAATACAGGGGTGAAAACCTTCCAAACTCAGATGTTTCAATAGGGATAAGTGGGTGACTTGTACTAAGTGCACATCTGTCTCAGAAGAGCAGTTCTGATCAGGGTTTCTGTCACTGCCACAGCTGGAAATTAGAAAAGGTGAGCTGATTGCTGCTGGTTTGTAAGAAAAGAACCATCTGTCACTCACTATCAAACAGTTCTCTGTGGGTACACATCCAGGAGTCAGCCAGGGAGGCCATGAGACTTCAGCAAATATGTACCAACACTATGCAGGATGCACAAAGGAGGGCAGAAAAATATATTCATAACTGGAAAACAGCATATGCACAGACCTCTTGAGTGGAACTTTTCTGGGCATGGGTTTAACAGTGATTTTTCTTGTGTTTAAGATCAATGGATCTGTCCAGATGGAGCATGCACTGCTGTACAGTTTCCTGAAAGCATCCTCTGACTGCAGGTTCAGAGATGAACTGCAGTTCCTTCAAAGCCCAAGGACTGCCTTTTTCCAAGGTGGCTTCTACAATGATGATGAGGTTGAACTTCAGACTGATGGCAATCGGAGCGGCCACATGCAGAATGGTGGGCTAGGCAAGTGCTCTTTTCTCCTTCCTACATCCCTCTCTGAAAGTGGTATTTTTCTTTCCCCTTTTTCCATCTTTGCTGCTGCTCTCTTTCCAGAGTAATTTTGTTTTCATTGAGAAACTTGACAGTGTGGCTGGGGGTGATGGTTGGGATTTTAACACTTGGGATAAGACAGCTAGTGCTCAGTGCTTTATCTCCCTATGGATTTCTAGAGCACCTGTCAGCCTGGGGCTTTGTCTGCAGCACATCAGAGAAGGGCCACACAGCTGGTACTAATGATAGCTATCTTCAAGGACTGTGATATTAAGCAGTTAAGTTGGGCTTCATGCTGCTTCTCAGGGAGTGTTAGGACTTGGGCTAGAATTTTTGAACAACTCTAGTTCTGGTACTCAGTGAATCCCTTTCTGCTCTACCAGTGTGGTGGAAACTGTTCCTCAGATAGGCTCTGGTACTGTTTCTGCTTCACTAGCCATCTGCAGGATGGCTGTTGTCCCTTGCTCAGAACGTCATCTGGCACATTGACCTCAGTAGGGTGAGGATGAACTGCTACAGTGAATAGCCCTCCCTTATACAAATCTGCATAGGTCTCATGCCCCAAAGAGAATGATAATGGAAAGCTTTACCAAAAGGAGGTAAGAGGTAATGATTCCCAACTGAAGGATATAGATATAACGAAGAAATCTTTGAGGGTGGGGAAACTCTTTAACAGGTTGCCTGGAGAGGTGATAGATGCCCCATCCCTGGAAACACTCAAGGTTATGTTGGATGGGGCTCTGAGCATCCTGATGTGGATAAAGATGTCCTTGCTTATTGCAGGCTGTTGGACTAGATGACATTTACAATTCTTTCCAACCCAAAGTATTGCATGATTCCACAAGATGCTGTATTTTAGATGATGCTTAAGATACAGATCCTGACAGTAGTCACTAGAAAAAAATTGTGCACACTGTCTTGCTTCTCTCTAGGCAGGGTGTTGACTGTAACTGTCCTGTACAAATTTTGGTTGGAGATGTTGTAACCTCCCCTGTAGCGTTTTCTTTTTTGGGGGGTTGGTGAAGCTGTACTTTATCTAAACTACAGATAACACCCTGTTTGCACTCTGTCTGGTAAAGAAGTTGAGTGCAGACAGAGCTGTAGTGTGTATAGCTGTCATGAAAGTACTGTGACTGGAGTTGGAGTGGCAAGGAGGTTGTTAATGGAAATGGGCAAAATGAAATGGGTCAGCTTACCTGCACAGAACCTAGCCTGACTACACCCTGTGAACTAAATCCCACTGTATGTGTTGACAGTGTTTGACCCTGAGGTAAATGAAGAAGTTATCCGCATCATTGCTGCTCAGCTTGCTGAGATTGGAGACCAGTTTGATAAGGAAATCAAAGCAAGAGTAGTAAATGATCTAGTTCAGCATTTTCTGAATGAGAATCTGTCTGCAGAGGTGAGTGAAAAGCAACAGTGATTAACAGTTCCCTTTTTAAATGATGTCAGTCCTTCCTGCTGTGACTTTGAAGCAGCAAAGTTGCAACTTCTGTAGCTTTGCCAGTTTGCTGATTAATTACTGCCATCTTAAATTTCAGTCCAAATACTCACCTTTTAAGCTTTGTTAGAAGTGATACTATATTGCATAGCACTTGTTGCTCTGTAAATTGGGTTCCTTAGGCTCATCTCCTTTCTGCAGATGGTGACATTGAGGTAGTTGTGGAGGACTGACTTGCAGAAGCATTTTTTCCTGATTTTGTTGGCTCAGTGCCTTATCTTTGAAAATCAACTGTCTGGTTAAGGCTTAGTATTTCACTTAAAGAACTTCAGACTTTGGTGCTGAGTCCTGTATATATGCTGCTCTTCAGGTGAACAAAACTTCAGCAGTGTCAGTATCTTGATTTGTGATTGTTACTGAGCCCTTAAAAGACAACAAGTAGTTAGACCCTTTTCTAGTGTCATAACTGTTTAGCTCACAGGCTTCCAGTGTTGATATTAGCAGTGGGTTTTGACTTGGATGGGTGACATGCTGAGAAGGCCATAGGTGGTATCTCCACTTGTTTTAGTTGCTTTTGCACTAGATTGGTTAATTTATCACATACATTAGATGTGATGTAGTCCACTGGCCCAGCACCTAACATGCCTCACTGCATGATGGGATTCAATTGCTTCAATTAATTATTCTGGCTTTTTGTGGTATGGGTTTCTTCCTCTAGGGTTTATCATCTGCACAGGCTGATTCTAGCAATGACTGACAATTCCCCTCTCCTGCAGTCTTGTTTCTCCACCCAGTTAAGTTTCAGACCTTCAAGTTTATTACCTAACCTTTCAATCTTTAAGGCTGAAATAAACCTAACTCCTGACCAGGTGGACCTCACTTTGTCACATTAGCAGTGTAGCTTAGCTTGTGCATATGCACATTGTTCCTCTTTGGGAACTTACTGTGGGAGCAAGGCAGTGTTTGTTCCATGCTTGGACACCTTCTCTAGCTCCTGCTTATGTGAAGGCTTTTCTGTGAAACCCCTTTTGCCTTCTCCACAGTCCCTACCTAAACTTGCACCTCTGATCTTCGCTATGTTTAAGGTGGCTTGCCCTCTGCTGGGAGCCCTGGGATTCCTATGCCATTTCATGACTCGGCAGGCTAGGTGCATACCTTGGGGAGGAGGAGGGTCTGTTCCCTTCTGAGTGTGTAAGGCTGTAGGCAACAGGTGCCAGGACCTGCCGAGTAATGAGCTCAGTTGGTGCTCAGCCTCACCTGTGCCCAGTTAAGGCTGAGCACCGACTGAGCTCATTACTCGGCAGGTCCTGGCACCTGTTGCCTACATAAGGTGCTAAGTTTTCCAGTGGTATGTGTGTCACCTCCCTTTCTTTTTGCCTTGGGTGAGTAGCTGAGATCCAAGATGATAGTAATTTGTACTGCCATCCAGGGTGTTTAGCAGGCAGGCTGCTATGCCTGGGAGGAAAAGGAGCAGGCATCCTGTAAGGTGTTCAACAAGCACATCAGTTCCTAGCAGAGTGCTGGCAGGCTGTGCCGAGACCCCTTTCCCACAGCTGCTCCACTGAGATCTCTCTCTTCCTTCCATACAGGAGATAACTCGGCGCATGTCAGAGGCGGTGGAAGAAATTGTACGAGCCATCCCCTCAGACATGGAAAAGGAGAAGGCCATGTTGGTGATAGCAATGGTCTTGACTAAAAAGATTGCAAATACAATGCCCTCCCTTCTACAGCATGTCTTCAGCACCACTGTGAACTACATCAGCCAGCTCCACAACTACATTGTCAGAATGGTGAGTGCTCTCAAAGAGCTCAATGTGAGTTGCAACCAGCCTCTTGTTTTCAGAGGGATGGCCTAGCTTGAAGCTGCCTGAGGTCTGCTGGTTTCCCTCTGGAGGCTTGGCCAGAGGGAATGCCAGTCTCTGGAGCTCTGATGATTGATGTGCTGAGGGAGTGAGGCTTAAGGGAGACATGTCACAGCTTATGCTTGCCTCTGGCTCTCACAGCAGCCAGTGAGCAGTGTGTTTATTCTGCAGGGCAGAGAGAGATGTGATTGCTCCCTTTATCCCTGCAGTTTCTTCAGGGAGCTGTGCTGATGAGGCTTGGGTTAATCATGCTCTCAATGAAGGAAAACTTGACCTGAGCTCTGATGGCTCTGTTTCCTAAATGTCTTGGGCCTGAGGTCTCAGCTTTAGTCTTCCTGGGCTCCCCAGAGCTTAGTAGAATTGGAAGGGTAGAGTGGTTGCCCCCCGAGAAATGGTACCAGCAGAGGAAAACAATAAATAGTGAAATGGGAAATGGCAGCTCCATTCTTGTTACTGTTAAAGCTGCAGCATAGGTGGGGAGACTAAAGAACTAGCAGTCCAACCAGGGTAGAGGCTATCGGGCACCCACACACATGGCCTGTGGGTACTTACAACTGAGATGGGAGTGGTCAGAGCTGTGGAGTGCTGCAGGTCTGTGGAACACCCTTATGCTGCAGCCTCACCATAGACAGTGCTGACAGCAAACTGCAGAGGGGCCCAGCTCACTGTTTCTTGCCAGGCAGCAAGGCACAGTGCTACTGGAATATCACTCAATGGTGCTCTTTCCTCTCACTTGTTTAGCTCAAGGGTGCAGTTATCTCAAATCTGTCACTGGCCTAAGAGACTACCCAGTCCTCATCCTGCACCCATGCTACCTGGAGTGCTGCCACAGCAGGCAAACAGCAGAGTGCAGGGGGGCAGCAAAGGGCTGATGGTTGCCCACCCACTCCAGTATTGGGAGCCATGTAGCACTGGGCACTGGGGGCTTTTCCATGCTCTTCCCCCTGGACTGCTGGTGCCAACTGTCGTCACCTTGCCTTTAGCACTTGAAGTAGGAGCTGAGGGGCATTGGCAGAGGTGCAGCACAGCAGGTGGCAGAGTTGCAGCAGGGTTAGTGGCACTGGGGATGAATGGAGGTGGCTGCTGCTGCTCACCCTCCCCCAGGGAGCTGCCACCTCCTCAACATGGTTGTGGGGCAGGCACTGGTCCTGCCGTGGGGAAACTGCACTGCTGCTGTTAATACTGGTTCTGTTTCTCTTCCTCTAGCTGCATGAGTAAGCTCTCCAGCCCTGTGTGGAAATGTGGATTCCTGAAGACTTTTCTTGGTGTATGCAAATCATTTCTTCTGTTCTTAACTTCTGAGATACAGCTGTGAAAGAGAAGGTAGAGCTTGGTAGGTAGGCTTTTGTAGACTAGCACAGCAATGATAGTAGTGTGAGCTCTGTGTTGGCTCTGCCAGCACCTGTAAGGAGTAGTGCTTGCCCTCTCTCATTTTACAAAAGCATCTTTTTTTTTTTTAAATATTAGCAGTAACAAGCTTTGTGGAGACCAGGGGAAATGCTGTGGGCACAAAGCCAGCACTCAGTATTTTTGTCTAATCAGTGGTAGCATTTTGCTTTGTTTTTCTCTTCTCAGCCCTGCTCCTGGTGCTGCAGCTGAGCCATGCTGGCTGTTAAGTGTTCCCAGGAAGGCCTCTGGCTGTAGTAGTTGATCATAACAGATCACTTGAGAGAGGAAAAAAATAAAGTCTATCTTAAATGGGAGCTGGCAGGAAGAGGAAACACCCCTAAATGAGGGTGGGGGTGTTTTGCCAGGGCAGGCTGAAGTAAAGCTCCTTCAGTATCAATTGTGATAAAACTGCTTGCTTGAAAACTAAACTGAAATATAATGACATTATAAAGAAAGGGGCAGAGGATAGGTACAGCACAAATTCAGGGAACACAACCTGGATATACTTGAGGAAATGTGTTTAGCTGTAGAATACCTTGCTATAAAGAGAGAAGGTTATCAGCCTTGGATCAGGAAGAATGTCATCTCACATGAGTGTATTTTAGTCACATCTCAGGTTCAACAAACTTGGACTCAGGTTGTTTGATACATACCTGGAATTGCACACAAGGTGACAAAGGCTTCACCTGTGATCCAGCTGCCTCAGATGTTTTGAAATGATGTAAATATTTTGTGTTTTTTAACTTAAATAAAATTGTCAGATCTTGTGGCAATACAGGTCTTACTTAAATTTTGACTTTGTGTGTGTGTGTGTGTGTGTGTGTGTGTGTGTGTGTGTGTGTGTGTGTGTGTGTGTGTGTGTGTGTGTGTGTTGTCAGGGTTTTTTTGTGTAAGTACTCATGGAATTTCTCTAATGTACTACTGCTTGTGATACAGCTGGCAGCAAGAGACTCTGGTCCTGGCCTTGTATAAGCAAATCTTGCATAAGTAAAATCTACCCTTTTTCTTTTTTTTTTTTTTTCTTTTTGGTGCCTGCACTAGAACCAGCTGGGGAAATGAAGCATAGAAGTAGTCTACAACCAGTTTTTGAAAATTGTACCATTTATTAAAGTGCAACCTGGGGGCATGGTCTTACAGCTGTGTCCCATTAGCAAAGGGGGAAAAAATGTACATACCCCTTCACTTAAACTGCATATAGAACAATGGAGCTGGAGAGAATTTCCTTTTAAAGGTGGAAACACTTTTATTAACCAAATGGCACAAGAAGCTTTAGACAGCTTTCCCCAAGAAGGCTGCACTTGCATATTAAAAGGAACAATATGACCTGTTCCTCAGATAATGGGTGACCTGAGGACCAGTCAGGGTCTCTTCATGCAGGCCTTTTGGGAACAGAATCCAAAATCCTTGCAAGTCCACTATCTGTGTCTGTTTACACCCAGCAAAAGCCTAGTAGAGGATATCCTTTAACATGCGTATTCAGAGTTGGTACCACTCATCTTTGCACACATTCAAGTGGCATTCTTTTGGTCTGAGTTGGTTTTAGCTTTACACGTGAATAAAAGCTTATAATGCAAAAAAATGGGGAGAGACCCCTAAAGGTACAGCAGTAAGATGCATCCTCTGCAGCTTGTTCTGTCCAAATCAAAGTGTTCCTTCCCTCCCCTGCAGATACTGCAGGGAGATCAAAAGCAGCTTCCACTGGAAGCTAACTGTCGCTCCCCCACTTCTACAGCATAACCATAGACCTCTAGCTAGGAGGAAGCAAGTCAGCCTACCTAAGAGACTGAGAGAGGGTCAGCTCTAAGTAGGAAGAAAGAAAAAAAAAAAAAAAAAGCGATAACATTATTTAACTTAAGAGATGGATCTGAGTGGTGGTGTATTGTGGTTCCCCTGGCTGTACTGTAACACTACAGCTGACCCCTTCCCAGCTGGTGCAGTTCTCACTCCCCAGTACCCAAGTATCTCAGTTGAGAGTTTATTTCAGCAGGCTAAGCAGGCATACCATTGCTTAGTTAGCCCTGCAGTCCCTGCTCTGTGTGGGCCTCAGAGATAGCTCTACAAGAATGAAGTAGCAATAGTTTAAATCTTATAGCCTCCCACCCCTTTTTAGTGGCAATACAGAGCCTGCACTTAGAAGCAGATATAGATACATGGAGTCACTGTCCTTGTAACCTTACTAGTGCTGAAATTAAGCAGACCAAGCCAAATCAAAGTCATGTACAGTTTATGCCTTTAATAGGTACTGGAGAAAATGTGCTTCACCTTTCCAATATCACTGGGAAACACCTTCTCCTGTTGTGTAACCTATTGGAGGAGATGCAATGCCTACTGTGTGGGTCTGCTCCTGTTGCAGTAGACACAGAAGGCTGACCTTCAGTACGTTTCATGCCTGAAATGAGACATTCTACTGAAGACCTGGGCTCTCCATAGGCATTGTAGCCGGGGGGCTGCATTCACCTACCCACCCCCCTCACCCTAATTTCACAGCACAAGAGTCTAGTAATTACACTCAAATTCTGTAGCATGAGCTTGTGCTGGTTCAGTGAATGAAAGACTATGCTGCCAGAAGCACTTATTTTTTTTTTCCAGAATAGCAACATCTACCTTACTATGGCTTTGCTAGTACTATCCTACCACTGAAGCAGAAATTAAAATGTAGAGAAGGCTTGTGATGTCAGATTATTTTGTCTAATATAATAGCTAAAATGAAAAAAGACCAAACTTCAGAAACTCATTTTAGTACTAATGAAGCTTTTCATCTATGACCATTAGAAAGCATGGATTAGTTTAAAAATACAGTCCAAAGTGTTAGCCTAGCTCTGCTCTGAGCTACATGAAGAAGAAGGAAATGAGTCTGGTGAGGGAACTTGTCCCTACACAAGTCCCTATCCCAGAGCTTTCAACCATCCCTTGAGCTGCAGGTGCCAGAGCAAAGCCTGCAGCCAGGATGAAATATGAAGCCCTCACAAGCAGCAAGGATGGGTTCTTGTAGTAGTAAGTTGCTCTCTAAAGGCAAGTTAGGAAAGAAACAACCGACTGAACACACTGCAACAGGCACTTCACCTCCAGCCAGAAGTTAAACTGGTGTCCAAAATCAGGTGCAATACTGAACAGAGCCCATGCTTCCCCTGCCGTGTCTGGTGCTATGCTAGGAGCTTCTGCTCGAACTGGCAAGTCCCTAGAGCTGGCTGATGATTCACATCTGCATGGACAGAAGGCTGCAGAAGTGTTACTCTTTTGTCTCTAGCTTATTTTATTGGGCCAGATCTTACATTCTAGATCAAAGTATTTTTAGTATTTTTTCAGCATCCAAAGTATCACCCTGAGAGCCCCTACTGCGCATCCAAAAAGCTTCAGTTTTCAAGGTGTCTCTCCACGTGTGCCCAGCAACATTCTGATTTTGCCCTAGCTGAGCAGCTCAGCACTGCTATGCCAGTGCCCCACAGCCTGTATCTTCCAAAGTTTAAGGGACTAAAGAAGGCAGAGTCTACCAGGCTCTGACACAGTGCAGGCTCAAATGAGCATAGCTTAGAGTTAAGCACAGCTGAAATTTAACTTGCACCTCCTCTTGAAAGCCTTTTCCTTGACAGCTCCTTTTTTTAGCATGCTACCCACTGCAAGCCCTTAAGTATTTAACACTTTTTTTGTTGTTGATCCAGCCCTCTACTCTTAGCATCTCAACTTTAGGGTGTGCTGCACACAAGGATAAAGTGAAGAAAGAATGGGTCTAAGGTAGATATTTTGTTAAGGTACAGGCCACTCGAGGACAGATATTGAGGCACTTCTGGGAAGGGGCTAAGCAACACAAGTGAGAGGAATTCTATATGCCCTGTTGTAAGTATATAGCTACTGCCTTTCCTCTGCCAGCTGTGAGAGATCCATGGAAGAGAGGTTGCATCACATGGTTTACAGTAATTAGACCCTGCAGTTTCAGATTACTTTAACATACTTGAAGACAGAGGGGAAGGAAACCCCTTCCATTTTCTAATTCACACCTGTAACACAGTGAGAAGCCTGGTTCTGAGGTCTGTAAGAACGCCATCATCTGAGCTGACCCTCCCTTCGGTGACTGCCACAGGGTCTGTCCCAGCTCTGACCACAGGACTCCAAATTCAGAAGAATTCAGTCCATAACTGACCTTTTTAGCTAATGGAGTGTTCCCAGAGGAGAGACACACATGATAAATTTTCTAAATGCACGACCAGTGGGGTGGGTGGGGAAGAGCATACAAATTCTCGCTGACTTTTCAAATCAACAAGACCCTAAAATGAGAATATAAAGGACCAAGCAACCAAAATACACAGTGCAGGTAATGCTCTATTAAGCATAACACACCAGATACTAAAGGCTTTCACCCCACCATGAAAATGCTTAACAAAACAAAGTAAAACAAAGCTTTCCCTACTGCTGCTGCCACACTCTCCCTACTGCATCTGGAAGACAACACTTTCTTTTTAATGCCCCACTGGGCTCCTTGTGCCAACAAGCTAGGGATTTCTTCCCTTGTTGGCATGAATTTATTCTTCTCACCTGTCTTGTACCCATCTCCCACACTACTGCTGAAACAACCATCAACAGAAAAGGGCTAAAAGAACACCTGACACACACACACGCACACCCTGTTTTGTGTGCAAGTTGTCCAGTGTTTAAAAAAAAAAAAATCCAATTCTGCTTCAGAGCATATGTGGGTACTTCCGTGTAACCTGCTGCCTGGCTACAGATGGGATGTCCCAAATGTAGATTTATCATCTTCAGCAAGGATAGAAAATCAAAGCCATCAAAAAAGCAGCAGGAGAGGGGCAGACCTGCTCAACCTATTGGGCAATAAAGCAGTCCTAGCCAGAGAGGAACAACCAGTTACCCACAGCACACACAGTGTTGCTGGTTGCTAAACATCAATGTTGCAACATGTGAAATGAAGCAAACTGTAAACTTTCGAGAACATCCATGACAAAAGGAGCATAAAGATGCCTCTGCACACAAGGGAAACTCCTCTGCGGGGGCCAGGAGAGGGAATTGCCACAGTGGGAAGGCAGACACTAGAGAATCCATGGCATGAAGAAGTTCCAGTGACCCTTTGTGGGCACAAAGCACACCAATGAGAGTACCATTAGGAAATGGTAAAAGAAAAAAGTCAATTCTACTCTGCAACATGGTAATGGTTGTGCCTGCTTTTTTTCCTAAGGCCAACCTGCTACCTTTTGTATACGAAAAAAGAGCTATCAATGATCAACAGTAAAGTCAAAGGTCCTGAGTTCAGTCCACAGCAGCAGTACATATGTGACAGTCCTTCCTCTTAGTATTCAACTTCACACAGAGTTCAAAACCCAAGAATTTTTCTTAAAAATCTACTCTCAAAAAAATCTTAAACAGTAACAATCCTTCAGAATTTGCCAGGTTCTAACTGACTTCCCAGCATCATGGGATACGGGTGGGAAAGGAAAATGCAGCAAGACTACCCTAAAATAGATAATGTGCTAAAATCTCTACATTCTCAAATCACTTAAGAACAGGTTCATTAGGAGACATACTCTGAAGTTACCTAGGAATCAAGCACCTTGTCTTTGTGCTTGGGAAGAGTATGGTAACAGTAGCTTCCCATAAGCTTAGGTTTTCATTTTTTTCATTATTCCAAGTTCCTTTCCACCTACCTCCATCTGGTCTAAGCCACAGTGCCAGCACGAACTCTCAGAGATGCCTCAGTAGTTTTGCCTGGAAAGCCTGAGGTCTTGTTGCCAGAGCTGCTGTACGGACAACGATAGACACAGAAATGTGCACTGAAAGAGGAACACTTGTGGTTGGATCCAATGTAACAAATGCGTATGACAGTACCTTAAAGGTTTCTCTACACACACATTTGAAGTGCTGTGACTGCAAGAAGAGGGATTTACTTTTTGCCAAAGTCACTTTCTCATAATCTGTCAACTTCTAAGTTTAGCTCATTACGGAATCAGAGTCGCAAAAGAAACTGCACCAAACAACACTGCGGGTCAGCTCAGGAACAGGCAGATAGAGATGCTTAATGCTGTTTTGCTAAACTACTAGAATCCACTGCCTCATGTATCTGGGATTCTGTCACAGCCAAGACCAAGTTAGGACTAAATACACTCTGTGCTTAACCTGGGAAAAACAATACAAACTGCAGGGTGATACATGACAGCTTAGCGTTTAACCTTGGAATTGCACAGGAGACATTGGCCTCAGTTCTGTGTAGTTTTAACGTATTTTTGCTGAATATGCCCTGGCATCAGAGTACTGATCAGAATGGCACTGTGTCCAGCATGAATTTTGCACCCCTGGTAACTCAAGGGTGGCAGTAAAGTGGGCTGGGCAGGAGGTGGAGCAAATGGATTTTCAAACCAGCAAATAACAGTGGACGTCCCTCACACCCACCCTCCTGCACCTCTCCCCCCAGAACAGCAGGATGCTCAGAGATAATACAGCTATAGAGAGGCAGCATCTTTACAGGATGGGGCTCCAATAAATGTCAGGGGCCAAAAACAGTGTGAGCAAAGAGGTAAGAATATAAGCACTCTCCCACTGGGGCTTAGGAGGAACCTGCAAGGTTACAAGGAGAAGTGCTGTACCTGAGAGGAAGGTGAGACAAAAGGGAGACTAGCCTCTCGCTACAGGACTCAGGTTGGTAAATGTGTGTTAGGGAGGGTCTGGGGGGGCACAATGGGAAGTGACAAGACAGCACAGCTGCAGTAGTGGTCAGTCTGAGAAGCCAAGAACTTCAGGGGTTGGTGGCAGCTGGCTCTCCCCTTCCCCTGGGGATTCTCTGTTCCAGTTTCTAGAGTTAAGAGCACCCCTTTCTTCAGCACCTGCACTTAAGTTCTTAAATTTGCAGATTTTTTTTTTTATTTTTAAAAATACCCCTATACCTTGATCGCGAAAAACCAGTCCCCACCCCAATTCTACTAAAAACGATTGTCCATAGCTGGAGACTCACTGAATGACCTCATCCCATCACCCTTAAGTTACTCAAATGTCCAATTAAACAGCAGGCAGCTCAACCTTTGGGTAACACAACTACAAAAATAGGATCGTGCTTTCTTCTTTCCCCCCATTCCTCCTTCTCCTCCTCAAGAGAGCTCTGTTACTTTTTCCTAAGCGCCAGCGCTACTCCGACTGCTACAGCTAATATAGCGATGGCAGCAGCCCCGCCGTACAGCAATATGGATTTCCCCTCCGGCAATAAGATAGGCTTCTCCTCTGCAGCTGAGGATTTCTCTTCTGTTTCTTCTAATTGGCCCTCTTTCCCTACTTTTTTTTCCCCTGGAAGCAGTATTTTTGCAGGTTCTGGCGCAGCCTTTTCTTCTGATGGGGCTAACTTTGGGGCAGGTTTACTTAATATGGGGATTTCAGGTTCAACAAGCTCTTCGTCCACTTTTCCCTTTTCCTCCTGTTTTGCACGCAGAAGTGCCGAGGGATGTGCTTTTTCAATAGCAGTAAACTTAGCTTGAGGTTTTACTTCCTGTAAAGAAGCAGGGGGCTCTGGAAACTCTGCCTGCATGGTCTCTGCAGCGCCAGCTACTGCTGCTGCTTCCTCAATCCCCTCAGGTATCTCTTCCTTCTCCACATGAACAATATCCGAGTTGGAAGAGTTGTTCTCACTCCTTTCTTCACCCCCTCCGTTGCTGTCCAGGCTTTTGACTTCTTCGGGATCCATGGCCACTTGCTGCCAGGACTCAGGTCCCAGGGAGACTGGCAGGCTTTCTGTGTGCCAGCTCTGACTTGCTGACAGGGAGACAGGCAGGCTCTCCGACTGCCACGATGTGGTCACTGTGGGGGATTCGGGAGGGCTCACCTGTCCCGAGTTGTCACTGGTCAGTATGTAGATGTCATTACTGTCCTCTGCGATGAGCCCAGGGTACTCTTCCTCTTCAGATTCCAAAGTAAAAACCGTCCCCTACGAACAAAGAGGACACAACACATGAGTGATGGCTCCAGCATCACCTCCCCTGTACTGCGAGGAACAAGACACTTGGAAACTTAAGAGGGGCTGGCAGAAAGGTGAGAGGAGCTCTGCAGGACCAGCAGCTGTCTGACCAACATTTTAGAAGAGATTACAAAACCCAGCCAGTCCAGATTATTTCCAGTGAATGGGAACACCTAAAAGAGCTTTGCTGGCAGGTCCTTTCCCTGATGTTACTGCATCTCTGAGTGCACCACTAAAACATCCCACATATATATACATGTGCCCACATAATGATGTGGGCATTATTATCCTGAGAACAAAATACCTAGGTCTGAAACCGAACTGAAACCAGAGAAAGAAAAAGAAAGCCCAGCTGAATACCATTTCCCTTTCCATTTTGTGCAAGTGCTCTGTACTGATTGTCTACTTTCATCTAACATTTGTTTCTCTTCCCTTAATTTTATTACACTTTCAGTGCACTCTGAAGCCTGTTTTTCTACTTCTACTGAAGCCTACTTTTCTACTGTACCAACAACCTGCAGTCTACAGAAATTCTAGTAATTTACTAGCAACAAATATAACTATTTTTAAATGAGCTCACTTTCCAAGACTAGCATAGTAACTTCAGCCACACAGGTGAAAACAACCGACCAAGCAGACATTCAAAGATGCTGACAGGGTTTGCTTGGTTTTTTAGCTAGGAAAAATCTGTAGGTACTGTAAAAATTTGACAGTGGGTTCCAGTCAGAGAAACTGCAAATGTAAAAGACCAACTGATTCCTTAAAAAAAGAACAGCATTATTGATTCTAGTCATGCATTGACTGCTAAGTATGTTACATAGATCAGATCTGCTTCAAGAGGAAAATTGCAAGAGGAAAGAAAATCTAAGTGCAGATGAAGGACTTAAGATGGGAGTGATATCAAGAACATAAAACCAAGAGATATGGGCAAAGAGGAATCTCAAAGTTTGCTATGCTGCATTATAGAAGTCTATGAAACCATTAACAAAGATCCAATTACCCCCTTCCACCTAGTAAAAATTATTTGAACATTTTATCACGTACTGCAGTTCTAAGAGCCCTTTCCCTACAAATTTCTCAATCAGCTGTCGTGTGAATAAATTATTAATGTTCAGACCCATAATAACACCAAGAAACAAAAAATTAAAATCCATTTGTTCTCTTTCTCACTGCTCCCTTCTGCATGCAATAGTTCTAAAGCAATCGAGCAGCTGTCTCTGCTTTTTCAAAGCCTTCCCAACAGGAAGAATTGGTGTTTGGTTCTGCTCTAGGCTCCTATTGATGGCTACTCATTCCAAGACACCTCCTCAGTTGTTCCACAACTTTTTTGTGGATTCACATGGTGGTCTGTGCCAGCAACAAATCCAAGTTAAAACCAAACACATTCTTTATTTTTCTGAGTTGTTTTTAATCCCAGTCAGTGTCTAGCTTGTCCTGCTGAGATCCTTAGGCCAGCAGCTGTACCAGCTCGCACTGATGCCAAAAGAGATGAATTGATAGCAGCACCCTGCTTAGAGACCAGAAGGTAATTGCATTTCAGCTTTGGTAACACCCAATTATCACTTAGTTCCTAATATGCAAGGAGTTCAGGGGAAGGCATACATTGTGGTGCCTGGGCACTACTCTCTTCTCTCAGGCTCTCCAGAGATACCAGGCACCCTGCAATACCTCACTTCCCTAGACAGAAGGGCCTACACACACACACAAAAAAAAAAACCACCAAACCCCAAACCAACCAACTAAACACAAACCAAAATCCCATGCCAAATAAATATAAAAATTAAATAAAAAATCAAGTTGGCAGGCACAGGAGACACGGCACAAACACTGCTGGTCACTGGCAGCACCTATGGTGAGAGCAAGTGCAGCAGCAGTGGAGGAACCCTGTCAAAAACACTAAAAGTGGGACTTGGTAGAGCTGTGCCACTTATGAACAGTAACACTTTTATTGCTCCATAGTGGAAATTATTGCTATATCCATTAACTTTGTGAAAAGGGATGAATGGAGCTTGAGCTGAGAATTGTAGTGTGCTTTCTCTGTCCATTCCCCGCAGAACACCCTGCAAAACCAGAGGGAGCCATTCATGGAGGCTTTTGTGTAAGGGTAGAGGCTGTAGTGCAGGACTATGATTGTAGCAAATTCTTTATTTCCACAGGTGATACAGACTCAGAACAATAGCAATTCAACAAAATAACTAGGGGTAAAACCTGCAATCTCATGAAGCTCTATACAACCCTCTTTTCCTCTCAGCTCTACCCTTCCACAAATCATATTCCATTTATTTCCCGCCTGCAGCATATCATAACAAACAAGACAACATCTGTGATCTGATGCTAGCAAAAAAACCAGGGATTCAGTTGGTAACAGCTCTTAATATACCACTAAAGTACATCCATACTCTTGTAACTGGTTCAACATGAAGCATATTAAAAAAATAATCCAAAACCACACTATGCTTCTACAGGATTCTTGTGAGTGCTGGTGATTGTAGCAAAGTTATTTTCAGTAATGAGCTAAAAAATACACCAACTCAAGTAATTTTCAGAAGGCCTAAGTTACCCTGAAGTTGTATGCTGCATGGTGGTGGCAGCCAAGCACCCTTGAGCAGTGACTCAGCAAAGCCATGGCAGGGAGGCGCAAGGCACCTATAGTCACTGGTACAACTGGGTACAGATGCTGTGGTGACCTTTAAGCCATCCTGATATAACTCAGTACATACATATTCCTATGCTTTTCACAGAATGTGAGTAAGATCTGGGGCATATGCTGAGGGTAACATGCAGGATAAACTGCTTGGAACAGGCTAAGGAAATGAAACCATGCTAATACAGGGAACATGGGCAATCCTTAACATTTCAAACTCTCCGTTTATACATATACCAACACTGCACACACATTCTGCCTTCCAGCAGGAGGGAGGGCCTAGGAGGATCAAGAGTTTTGTTGTTCCCTTTCTCACCCAGGCTGCTGAGCTCAGAAGAGTTATCAGTTGATGTCTCCCTGTAAATCAGAGCCTTATAAAGCCTGGGTGACTCCCTTCTGTCTTCACAGACAATTTAACTTCCATGCCAGTGCCTCTGGGACACAACTCTCCAAGCTTGAAGAGACAGAGCACCTGAGGCTGAGAAAGCTGCAGGAAAGCTAACATAGGTAAGTAAGCAATGGTACTTACACTACTTCTTCATTAAAAGCTTACAAAGTTTTAATTGAAAAGCCAGACATTAATAGGCATTATTTAGGATACCTGATTAATATTTCTTGAGCTGAATTAAAAGTTAATTCAAAAAGTCAAAAGGATAAAGACAGGTTTTTGTGCTGATGTGGTTGATTTTTGCACATTGTTCTTGTTTTCTTTTTTTGTTGTTTTGTATTTGTTTGGGGTTTTTGTGTTCCTTTTTTTAAGCAGGAAAAATTGCAATAAAAACTGAATGACATTTAGGACAATTATCTTGATTCATCTACAGATGTGACCCAGAAGCAAAGCTCCCACAGACAGATTAATTCAGGACAGGACTGAACATATGGAAGGATTTTTAATAACCTGAGGCTTTATATAAGCCCCACATTTTAGATTTAACTGTAAATAAGGAATGTATGTAAGTTCTTCTTTATCTGCTTTGTTTATTGTAAGCAGATAGTCTACTGCTCCAGACCAGAAAAATCAGAGTTTCTCTTCTTCAAATCCAGGACAGGAGACTTGTGAACTTGGAGTGCTTCTCCTCATCCGGCATACTTGCAGAACCATGTCATGAATATCTAGAGAAGCAAGAGTAACTCCCTCAGCGCAGCACCCTGCCACTCCTGATCCCAACCACTGCCACTTGAGGGAAGAGTTGGTACAAATCATGGTGAGAAGGAGAACAAGACAGTTCCCTTTTTGGCTAGAACTCAGCAAGGATAGTCTACAGCACATGAGGCTGTCTTGAAGAGATCTGTAGAGGTGGCATACCTAAGGAAAGAGCTCCAGAAGTCAATCACTGTCCTCAGCCTCTGTGGTTTTGAACTGTAGAAATTTTCCACAAGATTTCTACAAGTGACAGAAAGTACTTCTAACAAATGTGCCAGACTAGTCCTAAGGATAGGTTATAGCTAATATGTTACATGGTGAGCTACACTAGACAGCTGTAAACCGGTAACAAAATAATGAAAAAATATCTGAAAGGTCTTCTAATAAGCAGAACCTAGCAGTCTGAATTCAGCAGTCCTACCAGTGTCAGTTTTCTGAACTTGGCTGAAAACCATTCTCAGGATTCAGAACACTACCAGCCTTTCACTTATAGCATGAAATTACTACTTAAAAAAACCTGTCAAGTTTCAATTATGATTTAAAGACAGCAAATATGACCCCAAAAAAAAAAAAAAAAAAAAAAAAAAAAGACCAGGAACTTGACTCTCTTTATGGCTAAACTATTTCTCATAGTTCTTTAATAGGTCTGTTATTGTGTATGATATAGAAAAGCAACTCATAAAAAACTCATCTCCAAAGATGCTAAAAAGCCCCTAGAGAAGCTGCACAGCCCAGCAAGCCACCCATACAGCCCAGATCTTGATTTTGTCCATTAGAAGTAAAAATTCCATTTACAGTTACGAGAGGAGTGCCACTCTGTGGGAAAAAAAAACCTCAGTTCCCTTGTCCTCCTTTTTCCACATGCAACTAAACAGACCCACATGAAATCCCTGAGAAAAAGAGCACTTTGAGGTACAGAAGAGCAATCTTTAGCATGATAAAAAATTCAATACACTCAACACAGCTAGGAGGTTTTTTTAGGCAAGTGTACTGACTTTATGCTGTAATATAACCTGGCAGAGAGAAAACAAGATTCAGTCGTTACTTTCTGACACTGACAGCGTCACAGCAACAATACAAGAACGAGGAACCCATCAAACGCATTTGTGCTTTAAATCTATTGTCCGAAAAAAAACAAAAGTCAAGGAGTGATGAACTGGTCTGTGTCCAGGGATGCTAAGACTTCTCCCTCTGGGGAAATAAGCAAATTTCCCATAGTACTAAATCTCCCCAGAACTGGGAATGAGCTTGTCATGTGATTTATAGCTATGATAGAGGAGTGGCTGTGTACTGGTGGAGTTCTGCCTGTGCCAAGGGCTGAGCAGCCAAAGGCTGTGCCCACAGAGGCTCCTGGGATGGGGACAGCTTCCCTCCCACCCCTGCCATGCAGGCTGCAGTGCCACTTGCTCTGTGCCATGCCCCTCTTCAGATCCTCGCTAAGCCAGACCTGATGGCCCTGCCCTATGAGTCCTTCAGAGAAATGGGTTCTAAAAGGGGCAGCTGACAACGCCCAGATCTGGAACAGTACCATAACAAAAAAAAAAAAAAAAGCAAAAAAAAAAAGCTTTCAGGCATTTACTATGGAATTAATCTTTGTGAAGCTGTCTGAGCCAAGAAAAACAGAGCAGATTCTACAAATAGGGTTGTACTTTTTATTAAGGGGGGGGGGAAATTTAAAAAAAAAAAGGAAAAAAGGTCATGTGAACCAAATGAAAGCACACTGATATTGCAGCCACTGTTCTCACCTCTTCCAAGGAATGCTTTGGCTAAAACTGTCTGCAGAAATGACCCTAATTTCTTCCCCTGCCCTCCAACATATCTTCTACTACCTGCAGAGACCCAGCACCAAAGCAACACACTTATCGGTTTAAATTTAAGTAAATTCAGTTATTAAAAGACTACTTCATAAAGACTGATATGAAGTTGTTGGAAGTGAATAAGTAAGATCGAGTGCCTAAAAAATAAAAAAAATCTATTACTGTACCAAAGAAGTTATGTACAAATGAAGTGGATGTTTCATGCCGTGGTCCATGATACAAGCGTAAAGTGCAATTATTTTGAAAGAAAAACTCCTTTCTAGGACTTCTCTAATTAGATTGCCCTTTCTTGCATCTTTACTATATTAAACTTACTTCTCTCTCCCCTAGTGGAGCACATCTCACTATTTCTGCACTGTCATTCTCAAGGCAGATATCTGGACTGCTGCAGGAGGAGATTTTAATTTCCAGTAATGCAAACTGACTGCCTTGCTTCCCCAGGATGACAAGCGCCTCATTACTCTTTTTCTTCTCCAAACTGTTAACAGACTCTAGTACACAGATTATTCAATCACTAACAGCAAAGCAAATGTCAAAACCGGCAGAAAAGCCCAAGACAAAACACTGGAAATAGAAAAGAGTTCTTCTAAGGCTGAGATAATTAACTGCAAACACTATGCATATTTCAAGTAAATTTACTTTTACTCTCTTTGACATGGGGAAATAACTAGTTAAAATCAAACCCAGGGCTGAACACAATGAGACAAGAACCCAGAGAAGGAAGAGACAATTTCAGCTACAGGTAACAAATACAAATACCTCTTACTGAAGGAAGAAATACTGCTAAACACTGATTGCGTGCACTTTACCTCTTTCAAACAAGTGAAAAGCAGTTGAGCTTGTAACATGAATGTGAATCTGAGAAAAAAGAAAAAGCAGCTCGCTCCCAAGTAATCTTACACTTTTTCCTCATAGACATCCCCAGACTATTTCAAAATAGATGAAATCTAACTATGGAAAACAGAAACTGCAGAACTTGAGATAAATTATTTGGGAGAAGGGTGGGAAAGGAAGAGGAAAAAAAACCTTACCAACTGACTGGCCTTACTGTGCACTTTTCCAGTTGAACAAGAATAGCTTCTGATGCAGCAGCTTTCAGCCCTGGGAAGTCAGCAAACAGGGAGAGGAGGTATGAGGAGGGGAGAGAGGGAGGGAGCGAGGGAGGGAGGGGGGAGGGAGGGAGGGAGGGAGGGAAGAGAAGGGGAGAGGAAGAGAAGGGAGAGAAGAGGAGGAAAGGGGAGGGGAGAGTATGTACACTGCATGTCATTTTGTTGAGCCCTAACATTGCTTTTGAGAATGAAGCTACTGCTAACTTCAGCTTGGGAACTGGTTTGTGATGCTTCAAAATAATATGTGAACGAGATCTTAGTACGTCTACTGGGGTTCAAAACAGAGAGTCAGGAGAAAGAAATGCGCGTCCCTGCGTGTGGCTGCACCAAGAACCTGGAATACCAAACACACTTTTTGCTCCAAAAGAGAGATCATAATAAAACTTAGAAGCTGAGAGGGGCAAATGCAAGACAAGCATCCAAACCTGTCACTGCAATTAGTGAAAGAGAGGCTGTCTGAAAGAAAGCAAGGTCTCCTTGCTTTTCTACTGTCCTCCAAACTCAACTTCCATCTACCTGCAAATCAAAGAGATTGTAAACTAGATGGAGTAGTCATTTCATCTCTTCATTCATGCCTCTGTTGCCAGCTGCATCAGAACACAACATGTAGTGCACTGGAAGACTTTCACCCCAAGCAGTAAAACAGACTATGTGGAAGCAGAACCGCATACACTACAGCCAGAATCATAGTATCAAAATATTCTATGCACTTGGACATACAAACATGCCAGCCATTCTCTCACCAACATCCCACTCCCACACTACCATGAGAAGTCAGCTGAATTACAATTTTAGTGCCTAAAGGGAGAATGGGAGGGGAACGCTCATCGTTCCAACACATTATGTCATCACCATATCTCTGCAGAACCGGGATGAAAAATCAAGAAGTCACTTCTCACCTCAGAGGTATCTAGTATCCCAAACCTTCCATCCCTCACAAGCCACACTCATTTCTTGAAATTTACTGCGTAACTGTTGACTTCATCAGCCTTTACACCCTTGAGCTAGCAGTTTTGCTTCTAGTTAACTGTTGTCCAATGTCCTCAATAATATGCTTTCTTGGACCTAGAAGCCTCTGGAGCCCACAGAACAACTTGATGTATGTAGAACCTTGGGAGATTTTCCAGCCGCACTGTGGCTGCACAGCATGACGTGGCAGTGGTTCCGCTGCATGACACAGCTGTGTAAAATTCTGACCAGAGATCCATAGAGGGGCATAGGAAGGCTCAGCAGACCCCTTACCTTCAGCTGGCTACTTCCCTCCTGGCAAAGGTTGACTTCAATCCAAAAAACTGAGGGAATTCCTAAATTATGTGGTGCCAACGGGAGAGAGCCCCAGAGACACTACAGAATTTTTCAGGTCTGGCCCTGAAAAGCTGACTCCTGTGAAGCTCTCCTCTGCTCCTGATCTACAAAAAGACAGACTGTTCTAGTATCTTCTCAGTAAGCTCTTAGCAGCTGTAGAAAAGACTTCTTTACAATGCTCTAAAATAACATAAAAACTGAACCTCTTATTGTCACAGCAACACAATTCACTGGAGACTCCCTGGTTTATACATTGCCCTTATGGCTCTAGCGAAGTGCTACTGACAACTTGATCCAGCACACAGAGCTAAGCAGATGCTTATCTTAAAAAATGCAAAATACTTGCATGACAGCTAGCAGCCTGCCAGGTGGCTCTTCCCTGGACCTTCTCAGAAAACACAAACTCTCCCACCCTCACCCCACACTCCGCTCCTAGCACCGCTTTCTCCAGAACACCATCCCACAGACTCAGAACAAACCAAGCAGTATGATACTCGGTAAAAATGAACATTGTCCTTACAGGAAAAAAAACCAAAATCCGCAATAAAACTATATATTCCCTTCACCCAAGTAAAACCACAAGTCCCATATGTCCCCAACCCATCCCCAAAGCAACTCACAAAGGGTTAGTGCAGCTACATTAATTCAGCTGCAAAGGATTTTCATCACCTTGTCTCTTTCCTCGCCTCTTCTGCTGTTTCAAAAATAGCTCTGGCTGGTTTGCTGTACTGCTTATGTCAGTCTGATTTTATGCCTGACTGGATGTATACAGACAAGCTTGCAGCCCATTAAACACTGGCTGCCCAGATCTGTACCATATATGCACAGTCACACAAACACAAAGCATGTCCCCCTCCCTGAGAGGCTGTGCTAGAAAGCTGCTTGTTTTCACAGGCTTTGCACTGTACTAAGTATGTTTATACCAGGCCTCAAACAGGGGCTACAGAACAGGCTGCAGCTTTTTCTGAGATTAAAGAAGAAAACCAAAACCAACAGAAAAGCAAAAAAAAGCTAATAGCCATCTGCCTCAAAGCAGCTAGTAAGGCCCTCCTCTGCAATGAAAATACTTTGAAATGGGAGTGCATTTATCAAATGACCTAGGGTCATTTGGCTGCATGCAGGTAGTGTTTCTGTCCATTAAAGACAAAACAATCCCTCCTGAAGGCTTTGAAAACTATTATCCATGACTGCATGGAAGAGAAAAGATATAGGAAGGTGCAGATGTGCAGAAATTATGCAACAAACTACTAGAAAAGAATCAGGTAAAGTTATGAAATACGAGCAGCTGCCTGAATGGGATTTTTCATACTAGTACTTTTTAATCACTAGGTTTTCCTGAACAGCTTTTCTTTTTAGAATAAATCAACTTGCTGGAGCCATTTCACTAATCCCAGATTAACTCCATTCAAATCTGGCAGTCTTCCCAAACCCAGTAATATAAAACTCAGCCTCCTTTAGCACTGTTATACCTTCAAGACCCAGCTCATCAGCTGTGAGATGCCTCTGTGATATATTTTTAAATGGAACCTCTCAGAATGACATGACTCAGGAACATTGGTTACCATGACTTGACAGATTCCACAAGGAAATGCAGCACAAACGAACCTTGATTGCTCATTCTATCTGTTTCTCTACAGCTATAAAATCCAATATACATTAGCTACTTTATACTCATTATAAAAATAAATTAGTAGATACTGACAGTTCTGCATGAAGTTCTCCCCAATTACTTATCTGTTAAAAAAACCACTCTGAAAATTAAGAAGAAAAAACCTCACATATACCATTTTCCAGCATCCACCAGAACATGAAGATAATATCACAAAGACGAGCCTCTCAGGCACAGTATCTCGTTACGGGTGTTTGCTTCTACATGCAATTCCATATGCATATTAACAGGAAAGAACATGCAAGCAATCTCACCATACAGAAACAAATCAGCATATTAACACACATTGTATGAAAACTAGCTATTATTTGACATCTAAGGTCCTCTTCAATTTCAAAGGCAATCCAACAAATGAGACATGTAGAGAACTGGAACAGACAGCTTAGGGAAACTGTTGAGTCTAGTCAAAGACATCTCTAATGTGTGAAACGAATGGGCAAAAATAAGTGCTGCCTTGGGGCAGAAAGGTGAAACTGATGACTACCCAAGATCCCTTTCCAACTATATGGTCCTAAATTCCTGGGTTTTGATTTTGGGTTTTTTTTGTGTGTGTCTGTGTCTTATTGTTTTTTATGGAAGGCCAGGGCAATCTTTTTCTCATCTGCTTACCTCTAGCAACCTCTTAGCTTTCACTACCGTTTGGACTAGAATAACACTTAGAAATACACATTAAACAAAGTATGAAATTTAAACATTGTCTTCTTACCCATCCTCCCTGTTGAATGATATAGTCTGCAGAGTAGTCTTCTAGATATGTCACTCCGAAGTTCACAAGTGCACTCAGTGGTTCCTGGCCCCGTCTGGTTAACTCCATCAGAAATTGTTGTAGCAGAACCAGGGGTACCAAGACCTCCAAAAAAACAAGAATTGTGAATAAATACAGAAATAATTATTAAAACTACTGTGTAGGTAAAACGGAAGAATTTATATGGTCCACAGAAAGGTTTTGAATCAACAAGTCCAAAGATAGAGGTGACTACACACTTCATTTTTGTGAAGACATGAGGCAAAACCACAAGACAATTCAGTAAGAAAGAAGCTCTTCATCTGATAAGCAAAACACACAGCCTAGCTTCAGAGTTTCACAGAACAGGACTGCAGAGCTTTCTTAAGCCCCATTTTTTTCCAGCAAAAGATTTGGTAAAGAAGAACACTTCCAGAACTTGCTGCCTCAAAAGTGGAAGGAAACATGGAACAATATAAATAGTTAGTAGAGATATGCATCCCAATTGTATTAAAACAGCAAACTCAAATACATTGTGAATAGTTCATACTCCTCCCAGCAGCATAACATTATAAGACATATTTAAAATTACAATTACAATCCTTTCTCCACATTAAACTCTCCCTCCCATGCTAGATTTAACACATATAGAATTCCTTTCCTCATCTCCTACTCCCATTTTTCCTCCTAAACCTTTTGTCTTTAACAGAATGCTCAACCTTAACCCCAATGCGAATTGCTCTGAAAGCTGTAAGACTCTGTGAACCCACCTGCTTTGTATTATACAGTTCTAGACACTTCCTTCTGAAACCATGTTTTTGTTTGCCTAAACAACATGTAGTTGAACTTTTAAACTCTGAATTTATTCTCCTAGAGCTCTCAAGTGGCCCTCTGGGCAAAGTTTATATGCAGTACTTTGCCAAGGCCAGGAAATTAATATGAACAGAAGCTATTAGCATCTGAAAAAGTGCTATTTTGATACAAAAGAAAAATATTTGTAAGTTTTACTGCACCTACTCTCTATCAACTGCATTGCACACCCATTCATTGTGCAAGTAAGAACAGCGTTTTCCAGCTGCACACGGTAGATGCAGGTTAATATTACTGCTCAAACTGAACTCCAAATGCCTCTTCCCTTACCCAGTCTCCTCCTTCAGCCTGATTTTCTTTTCTGTAAATATTCTTCATTCCTGTTCCCAGAAAGCACACTCCAGGATACAAAACTGGAGGAAGATGAATAGGAAAAGTAGGCTGGGTTTGAGATTTGTACTAAATCATGGTGGAGTCACACTGCAATGGACCACTAAGAACAGGTGAGGCCTTAAAAGTGCTTGCAACCTGATAAATTTAACATGTTCCATCAGATTAACAGCTGAGAAAGTCCAGTACTATGGCAGACAGGTTATAGTATTGTTCTTCGGGGAAGAAAAGTTAACACTGTTAAGTAGGAATGAGCTGGTTAGGGGGTTTTGAGTGTCTTGCAACTGATCTGGACTCAGAGGCAGAAGAGATGCAAGTTTACAATGCACAAACATAAGGAGCAGGTCAAGGTGAGACAAGTGTCAGAAGAAACTCCAGTCTTTTTGCACCAAAAAGAAAAAAGCATGCAGTAAAGACCAGGCATCTTTCAGAGCCTCTGGGCACATCCATGTATCTCTACAGTAGCATGAACATTGAGATCTCAAAATATTTCACGTCTGACAAATATTTGACATTCACTCTAAACTGAAGGCAAGAGAAACAAAGACTGCCTAGGAAACGAAGGGACCTCAAATGTTGGCATATTGGTCACGATTGTTGCCATCTTTCTTTGCAAACTTAACTATCTAATCCATCTATTCTTCCCAAATCTAGCAAGCCTCTTCAGGCCTCAGGAGTAAAGGACCAAATTCAAAATCTAATATCCAGACCAACAAACACCACCTGGTTTTCCTTTCCTGCTGAAATTATCAACACTTCTACCTTTGAGATGAGTAGGAACAGGTACATCTTGGCATGATACTGTCCCTAGAATCAAGAAAGAAATTATCCTCACACTAATTATATAAAGGTGAACAACAGCTTTCTGTACATAATAGCAATTGTGTGGATAGTGATGAGATTTAACTAAGACCTAAGTAAAATACAGCCTTGGCAATTCAAAGGAACTGCAGTTCCCTCCACCAGTACGCCTGGGAAGGAATGCTAGAGGCTATTTATATTCTGACTGAAGAAAAACAGACACAGTATCAAGCACAGCATGCCAGAAAATAGTTGGCAGGAGAAAACTTCTAGGGAATCATTACAAAAAACCCCTTTGCTACTAGAATGTTTCTGATTAATTTTGTAAATGAAAGTTTTCTGTCAATTATACTATCACGAACCCACAGTACAATATTACAAATTTAAATGTACGCAAAAAAAATTACAAAGAAAGTTCTGACTCTTTGAAAAATTTATATCCAAAGTAATTGTCACTTCTGTGTACCTTTTGACTCTTTCAATATGAAATTAATCTAATTACACTAGACTATTTTTTACATTTTTGTTGTATTATTCTTAGGTTTCTTTAATTAATCAGTAAAAACAGGACTTGGAGATGACTGCTGACCTACTCATCATTTCAGTTGGGTCTCAGTATCAGTATTTAATATTCTTTTATTTGGTTGCACAGTAGTGGGATTATGTATTTTGGTGTATGTATGTAATATTCAATTTTAAGCAAAAAGTATTAAAACTCAACTTGAAAAGGTTTTGTTTTGCTTTGTTTTAATGAAAGTCTTACTTAAAAATACAAAGTGAAGACAACTCCTTTTGTTTACAGAATCCAACATCATGCCTATTATTTTCACATCACCATTTCTGAGAAATACACTAAGTAATTTCTTTTCCTGACTTTTTTTACAGAGAACCACTGTTTTCTAATGTCTGTGCACTTTGCCTCTGTGGGATGCTAATGTAAGAACTGATGTTCTTAGGTATCAGTTTACAGTATTTCCTCATTGGGATGAACATTCACATTTTTGTGACTGAACACATTCCTTTACATCCCATGCACCAGTCAGTTAACCAAATGTCTTCAGCAGTTCAAACATACCATTGAACTCTAGAAAAGGTTCACATTTTTAAGTGGAAAAACCAGCCATATTTAGAAATTTCTTTCTCTGCTCATGCTAATATAATGAAAAGGTTCTTTGAAAACTGGTATGACTAAAATCATAGAATCACAGAATATCAGGTAGGAAGGGACCTCAAGGATCATCTGGTCCAGCCCTTCTATATAATTGTTTATGTGAGATGTCTCAGCACCTTGCTGAGCTGAGCCTAACAACACCTTCCCAGGCAGATTAAGCCTTTGTCCACATTCTACTTCCACCCAGCTAGCCAGTCAGGTAATCCCAATACCTTCCAGAAGTATCTGCTTACCTGTGCACCATGTCTCACGCACACATTAACATGAAGGGCAATTTGCAAAGACTCTTTTGCGAGAGATCCTGGGACTTACAGGAATCAGGGTAGGTCTCTCTAACTGCATCATATTCAATATATTGAATAGGTGGAGCTTTTATATGTACACATAAATTATAATACTCACCTACAACAGCAAAGTCTCAGAATTTAAAGGTGAAATTTTATACAAGTAGTTTATAGGCTACTGAAAGCAAAAAACATCCTGCTGTGCAAGATACCACTACTAAGCATAATAGCTACAGCTCGTTGGCAACTGAAAATACATTTCATCTTCTAGGCTCAGGGGTTTTATTTCCTCTAGTCTGGATAAATTCACACCCTTGATTACATGAAATTCTATCTGTGGAAAGGCATTTCCAAATTTTAAATCCTTTGACATCTGCCACAGCTATTGTACATCTTCAATTTCTGCTCCTCCCAAGGAACCAGAGGGTATGCCAAGTCCATGAGCATATAACAGGGAATGATTTCTTATTCTGTTCAGCTAGCCCAGCTAGCTGAATAGTTTTATTATTATTTAATCACAAGAGGAAGTAAACTTCATTCTCCTGATAGGCAATTAAAGCATATACCAGATTTTCACAAGCTTGAGGCCAGCACAGCCTCATTTTCCTGCTGTATGCCTGCTAATTAGACCTAATGCTCTGCCTATTTATAGGTACTTTTAAATTCTATTTTTCTAACAGCTTCTTCCTTACAGTGAAAAGTAAGTTAGGTTGGAGGAAAGATACCTCAGGTCTCTTCTGTAACAAAATACAATTCTGAGAAAGATGATGGAATTTAAGAGGAAATTAAACCAACACAGATGTATTCTATCCCCTCAAAACAAGTATTATTAACGGAACTGCCAGGCATTCAAGCTACCACAAAACCAATACAAACAGATGCTGTATTCTACAAAATTTCCATTCCAGTTTGCTTGTGGACTCTAAGTTTCGTAGCAACAAATGTTACAGGTACACAAAGGTGATGACAAAGCCATCATCTAGATGATATTCTCAGTCATGAGCTGATGAGGACCAAAACATACTAGCCACAGGGGCTGCCCAAATGTAGCAGCCATGAAGGCTGAATCGTAAAACCCCAGATGCAGCTGATCCACCTAGCTAGGGTTGTATCTTCAAGGGGGGTGTACCCATAGCATATGGAGAGGCAGTAGGCAACTGACAAGCTCCATCCACCTCCTTCCTTGCCAGCTGAGCCCCAATGACTGATTTTATGCCTGCTTTTAATTTTCACCAGCTTGATAATTTTCAAAAACCTTTCTGATAATCAGATTTCATGGTTGTTTAAACTAAAATCCTATGAATCACAATGGTAAATGGAAAACTCACACACACCAATTATAATTGATGGAGCTATGGGCAGTAACTTGTCAAGCAATGTTTAATAAACTGCTTTAGAAGTGCCCACACCTTGGCTAGATGATCAGTTTCTTAAGTAAGCAGGAAAATCTAATTAAGAAAAAACAATTATGGGAAAAAAAGTCTTGTTCTATTTTAAATTTAAGACTAAATTTTAAGTCTCAGTTTGTGATTAAATTTGCTAAGTTATTCCATTCTTTTATTGGTTTTCTGATGCCTGCTCAACCCAGAGAATGATTAAGATCATAAATTTGAATGAGTAATGAAAGATGAATCTAGGAACAGTAATTCTACTCATTGTACATTAAGAGTATTATAAGGCAATTCACTTACAAATTTGCATTTGATTTTAAAAAGAAGCTTTGTATCATTTGAGATAACTACTCCTGAAACCAAGGCCTTTTACACACACCTTATGTTTCCTGAAAAATTTAAATACTGTGAATATGCTATCTATTCTTATATTCACCATGCTTAGCACTTTTTTTAACATATATTTTTGCATATATTTTGAACCTGAGATGAGGGCAAAGAAAAAGTAGAGAAATATTACAAAAACATCTATCTCAGAAGTCATTGCCAGACTGCTAAAACAATAAATCTCTCTTGGAAATTAAAAAATATTTAGTGTAAAAAAAATTATGTAAATTTATTTCAATAAACAACTCTAACTTTTCTTTTTACTATAATAAAACAAGACTGACCCAATACTTCCACAGGATAATTTCTGGCTAAACTATCTAAAAACTACATATTGTGTCCACAACTACAATTCTGACAATGAAAATAAATTTCATACTAATGCTAAGTGGGTTCTTTTTCTTCTTGCTCCTCTATGAAGCATAAC
Source organism: Heliangelus exortis (assembly GCF_036169615.1). Taxonomy (NCBI): domain Eukaryota; kingdom Metazoa; phylum Chordata; class Aves; order Apodiformes; family Trochilidae; genus Heliangelus; species Heliangelus exortis. The sequence continues at coordinate 134,000,456 of NC_092422.1, forward strand.
TGTACCTAGTAAAAAACAGTTTGGACACTAAGTAAATGCAAGTGATACCAAAGTGAAAGTCACTTATTTAGTACCTTGTTCCACCCACTGGCATGAGCAGCTGTCTCTTGTGTGCACTCTCGATATTCTTGATATGTCACTGGCCTGCAGAAGTTAAACCAACACTGAAAGTTATAAAAGGAAACAAAAGAATAAGAATAAAATAAAATTCTTGGTTTCCAGAGAACAAAATATTTTCATATTTATTACAGCTACTAAATTTCAAGAACTTGTGTTTCAGGACATAAAACACCAGCACCAGAGAGGATCAGGGAGCTATCACCTTCTCCCTGTTACACAGTTTTATATAATTAAGTGAATTTCATAATAATTTGGCAGTATACAACTAAAAGGACACTACATAAGTAGGTTATCTGATATGGTACCAAAATTTCTAAGCTCCTGCATACAATTTTTTATAATACTTTAAAGATACAAAATTCCATTAAGAAATCCACATGTAAGATAGACGTAAAGTAAGACAGAGTAAAATTTTTAAATAGTATGGGCTATGAACCAAGACAGGCTGATTGATTGCATTACCATTATTTTACAGTTGAAGCCTTTATTTGCTATAAACAGCACTTTTGATTATAAAATGCCCTTCGTATATCAGTAGATCTGTCTATTTCAGATTCAGCACATCTCCACTTACCTTAATAGGGATGATGACAATCCCATCCTCCATACTCCTTTCCTCTAGGATCAGACACTAAAATCTTTCTGCCAAGTAACAGAAGAATATGCCCTGCTTCAAAAGCAGTTGTCCTGAGCCAGATAATGACAAATGGCAAGTTCAGACTTTAGTTTAAGGGTAACAGTGGTGACTGGCACCGGGTAGAAGACTGCTTATTGAATTCCAAGAACTTGTCATGATCTAGCTACCTACTGTACCACAAGATACTTGTTCATATTTATATAAAAGAAGAGGATATTACAAGCAAAATAAATATTGCATCACATAACACTAGCAAACACAGGTAAAAGAACAGACTTTATATGTATGTGTGTATTTGTATATATATAAAAATACATAGAAGGAAAACATTTTCCTACAGAAAACACATAAAGCCTAGACCATCAGGCTACTCTCAAGATAGAAACACTTAATTTTCACACCTCACCCAAGACACAGACTCAGATAGCTATTTGCTAATGCTGCATTTCTGTAATTGTCCCCAAAGCAGCACCTTCCAGCTCCAGCTCTGTACAAATACATTTTGGAGGTCATGCAGAACAGTCAGAAATAACTCACATGGATCCATTAAAATCAGGCTAGTAATTTATAATACAAAAAAAATACAGTGGTCATAAAGCATCTTGCTATCATCCTTTCAGAGAAACTCTCCCTCTCATCTTGAGACAGACAGCCAACAAACCTTTAGCTCCACTATTAATTATAAGGAAAGGAAGTTAATCAGGTTACAGCCTAGCATTCTTTAAATTGACAATGACAACTGGCAACTGCCAGTTTTACCAGCAGCTCAAACTAGTAGTCCCAGAAGTGCAATGACAAAATGAGTAAAATTTTAGAACCTACATTACTGCAAAGACCATATACCACAAAGAAGTATTTACACATTACAACACAAAACAAAAAAACAAAACCAAAACAAAACCAGCTAGCCAGATAAAGGAATGTTGGAGAAGAAAGAAATGCAATAAAAAACGTATCCCCATCTTTAGCATTTCACTACTGGTCATAACAGAACAGGAAATACCTTCCCTTGGAAAAAGCAAATGGGAACTCACTTGCTAAGCAAGCTCTGCAGTGCTTTGTGCAGATGGTCTTGCAATTCCTGGGATACTTTCTCCCCCAGATGAGCCAGGCAGTCTTCTATTGAGCTCTCTGGATTGGCAGGACTGAACACTGGGGAAGTGTGGCAGTCAAATCCTGTAGTGGTAAATGCTGAGAGAAGAAAGTACACAAAATAAAATAAGAACCTCATAAAAGAACAAAAACTGTCTCAGATTTCTTATTGAACCAGTTAACACAGTGTATGTAAGAAAGAAAGAAATCACAACTTTATAGGCCAAGGATGGCATGAACAAATTGTAGGAGAATAAGTATGGCCCAAATATATTTTGCAAGTGGTACTTACAAGCCATAGATGACTTTGTACTATATTTTCCCTCCAGCTCTTATTTCACAAGTGCATCCTAACCAGCAAGTTAGATGTGCATCTATCCTCAATTTTAAGCTGATGACAACTCTGATATAGGAGCAAGAGAGCCTTTTTTCCATGGTAAAATTTGCCTGCATGTGGCTATATATACATCAGTGCTAGCGCATAATTTTTTTAAATGATATTTTGATCATTTCCTTCTCAGTTTAAAACATGCAAAATAAAGACTGCTTTCAATCAATCCCTTGCTGGGAAAACTATAAAAAACCCCACATCTCTAGGTCAAAATACGTCATAAAAAATAAACCAAAGTGAGAAATTTGATGGTTTAAGTCAACACTCCCCTGAATGCTAGCTGCTGAGGAATGTTTTCACTTGTGTCATCAAGTGGAGCAGCTTAGGAGCAGCTCAAGAGCTCTGCTTACATTTCATAGTTTATAGTAGCCTACTAAAAGTTATTAAATTGTTTGCTTTGGTAGACTCCACCGCTCCAAACAGTAAAGTTTAACTATTTTACATCAAGTGACTATGTGTAGAAATCTTGTGGGGGAAGGAGGGAAAAGACTTTCCATTTTTCCAAAAATCTCTTTACTAGAGTACCTGGTACATATTAGCCACCACTATAGTGCATAGAGATTATCAACCGAAACGGGAATATCTGAAGAGCACCTTCCAAGATTTCTTCATCAAGACGCTTTAGCTCCTCATCGATTTCTATTTTAATCTTCTCCAAAGCCTCTTTCTCTGAAGCATGTTGTGCCACAAGCTGTTGTTGAGCCCCTAAAAGAAACAGAGAAACTATTCAAATGTAGTAACACAAATAAAGTAACTGCAAAGGAGTTCAAGGTGGAAGTTTTATTTCAGAAAGCAACATATAAAGTATGATCCTTTAAGTGCACTTATTATGAAAGTTTTACTGTATGATCCCAGAAGCCCATAAAATTCTGGCCTATTCAAGACAGAACAGGTGTTTTAAAAAAGAGTATTAATAAAACAACAACAAAAACCAAAACACAAAACAAACAAAAAACCCCACACCACCAAAAAGAAAAACTATAAAGCCACTAACAAAACATGTAACAGCTTTATGCAGCTTTATGAACAAACTAATTACAAATTTAAGACCAACATCAAAAAAAAGGCATATAATCAGTCATTAAAACTAATACAATCATTATCAAACCACACCAAAACAAAGAAGGCATAAGCTTTATTTTTAATGAGAAAATATAAAATTGACATTGATGCCTACAAAATGTACAAAAAACATCAGAGCAACTGTGTAACAACATCAGTGAAGAATTCAGAAATGTATTAACTGTGCATTATTTTGTTTTTCATAAGGAGTCCATAGTCCATAATGAAATAATTTAAGATCAAGTTCATAAGTAACGACAGAGGCAAAGAACCCCAGAACTATTAGTCAATTGTTAATTCTCATCTCCTCATCAAGTAACTCAGGAATTTCAAACGACTGCATATCCCCAGAAGTATACATGCCTGGTTTGGGATGCAAATGTGTGCTGACCTTACATATTTGGTAACAAGAAATACTTTCACTTATTCAGGATTACATAAGACTCTCAATCATCTCAATATTTTGCTGTAGCAAGAGAGAGACACAAAAACATTTCCAAAAAAAAACAAAGGTACTTAAAACATTTGAATCTTAAAAAACTGCCTACTGAATGTCAGTCTTTCGAATATAAGGCAAGGTTACTCATGTAAGTGCTTTATGAGAAAGGTACAAAGTGAAAGACAAGATGTCTGGGATAGAGTTCAAGTTCCAAACTCCTGCTATTTAGCAGCTTTTCCTTTGATTTTGCTCATCTTTATTTCTTCCATAAGCTTTCAAGCATGCCTTCAAATTGCATTCTTAAAACACACTACCTGTGTTTTCCACAGGAAACTGTTCCATTAACTGCTGTCTTTTTTTTCACCAAACATCACTGAATCAATAGCCTCCCACTATCTTCTTCCTTTATTTAACTTAAAATGTTCTACTTAGAGATAAAAAGGATCTCTGTTATACCCACACAAATATAAAAGTGAATTTTATGTCAACTTACTCCTGAGACAAATAAATAAACAAATGAAATCAACCACAAAACTTCTCTTTGACAAGAAATTCCCCTTCCAGCAATTCCCTTCTCTAAGTTTCGGGTGAATCACCACTCACCATTAGCCCTGCATTCTGCTACTTTCAGCAGTATCAGTGAATGGGTTACCCAAAACACATTTTCTTAGCTCTCTTACTACCAAGCATTCCTCCTTAGAACTCTTCTTTGGGAACTTCATGTTCTCTCGTGACCATGATTGAAACATTGTCTTCCTGGTTGGAAGAGACCTCGAGAGATCACTGAGTCAAACCCCTTGCCTGTTATCTTTGTTTAGTTTCTATTTAATTCTTCTTTAATTCACTTTAAGCGTTCTATCACCTTCCTCTTTCCTCCATTATGGATACACAGTATCACTAGTTTTCATATCTGATTGTGTGAAAACCATAAAAGCAACAACACTATTGACACACACAAAAAGTATATATAGTAAAACACACTGCCTATTTTCTCTACTTAAAGAAAACACTACACAATCAGTTTGCCAGGTCTCCTACATTTGAAAAATAAGTTAAAAATCCATAGACTCAGCCTGCTCATTTCATGCAAATCCTTAAAAACTCAGCACTCATTAGCTACCTGTGAGACAAAATCTTTCTAAACCAATGTTCAACTCAATGTATATGTTTACATTTATTTATGTGAACACTTTAAAGGAACAACAGATAGACAGTTTAACTCCATTTAACCTAACCACACAGTTAGATCATCACCACCATGTTTGGACTAACTTTGCTTAGCTTCTTAAATCCCTTCTCAAACATCCTCTTCTTTGCCACTCTGAACAATAAATTCCAGAGAGGAACAAAATGTTCCTCCTTTTGGTTAATGAACAGATGCTCAATAATGACCTGTCAGTCCCTTTAAGGTCACCTCTTTGAATGACCAAACCACCACTTCACAGTCAAGTGCAACAAGTATATGCAAGCCCAAATTCCTATTTTAACCTGTGCTTCACCCTGTATATGGAAGGCATGAGGGTATTCAGAAAAGCACCCGTTCTCACGGGACTAATGTGATGATGATCACACATGACAAGCTGTCATACTTGATAATAAGTCACCCGGAAAATGGAAGGAAGAGAAATTCCATTGCTGCCAGCATACAAAAGAGCTGTTTAGATAATCAGTGCTGCAGCCAATGGTCTCCATCTCGTAACACCCACAGCTTTGCAGCAGCTGCTGATTCCAATAGCACCTGATTATTCAGTTGTGCCAGAACATCAAAAACCTACCCATCCCAGAACAGTGACTTTGCACTGTTTATTTCCCTAATTATCAATGGACATCAGCTTTCTGCATCTCCTGTACATTGATAACTACTAACAAAAAATCAAACCCAATGTTGGAGAATGGCATGTTCCAATAGCAAAAGTCCTAAGCAAGACGTATCTTTTTCTCCATTAGACAACTCCCAAGACAGTTTGTAAATCAGTAGAATAAAACAGTAAAAAAAGCTTCTAGTAGAAGAAAACGTATTTTCACTGTTCTGTAATGCAAATGGTCACACCAGAAATGGTAGCTGAAAGATCCATAAGCACTGAATTATTTCCTATGCTGTAAAAAAACGGGTTTGCCTATTATAGGCCTTTGGTACCAAAGGCACAACCGCAAAGTGATAAAAATATAAGAAAGCTCTTTACAAACATGTTTATCTGTTTCTTTAAATGAAAAGTATATCCATTACTCCAGCAAACTCCAGAATACAGATTGCGACACATAGACATAGACATTGATTTGAGAAATGTTTAAAAAATAAGTTCTTTGTAAGCCGTAAGAAGTTTTTGCTTACAAGAAACTAAAAAATTGCAAAATATGAAGATCCAAAAAGAGATGAGAGGTGGCCAACTAGCAGTCAGGTTTTTTTGTTGGCAGAGAGGAGGCTCAGATAAGTGGGAATTTACATTACCTGAGGGACCAACTCTTTGTTCTCTGAGTCACACCCCAAAAACTTCCTTTCCTTGCCAGAGTTCAGGAAATAGCAAATAGCTCTGTCATTACCACGAAGTAGATTGGTCTGACCTACAACATGTACCTTTTAAGCCAAAGTAGGCATGTTTTGCCCCAAGAGGAAAGTTTCTAAGGAATGAGTTATTCATCTAAGCAAAAAACACCTCAAAACCTCCTTCATTTCCTATATATCAACAGTAGATACTGTAAAGGTAAGTGAAAAAGGAGTATAAGGAAAACCAAGATATTTTGCAACAGCCACTCCAAGTGTCACCTGGTAACAGAAAATCTTGCAACAACAGCTATACAAACCATGACGGTCAAAGCCATATAAAAGAGCCTTTAGCTTAATCACAATGCATAAAACCCGACTGACCCTGACTATCTGTAGATGCGTTTTCTAACCCAAGCAAGTGAACACATAAACATCAAACCCACTTCTCCCAGTAACCCAGTTCAATGTTTCACAGCTGTAACAAACATGTGTGAGAAAACACTAAAATTCATTGATTGCTGATTACGTACAGCACTTCATACAGCAATTCCATAACAGATAATAAATGATCAAAAGAACTCTGTGCACAATAATTGGATTAAAGTACTGTGGAGAGCATGCACCTCAGGGAAATTGTAGAAGTGTCAAAACCTTGTTCACCCCTTGAATAATTCATGCCACCATGTAACAGTGGCACTAATGATAAGTCTTCCAGATGCTATGTAAGATAAGAGTTTAAGATTTCTCATTCTGTCAAGGAAAACACAAACTACTTTCTTTCACAATCTTCATTATTGCCACAAGCTCAGTGGATGGGGCTAAACCATGGAGAAGAAGATTAAAAAATATACATACATTAGAAATTACTCCTCAATGAAACACAAGGAAGCATTTGCAATACAAATACACCGAACCATAAAATCAAAGTACTTTGACTCACTTAAAAAATAAGTAGTACTGAACAACTGCAGCTGACTGGAAGCTTCTATAATGAGCATGAACTTCAGGATGAAAAACATAGAAATGTTTTCCAATACCTGGTATTTATTTTCTGTGTATGAATCAGTAGTTACAGATAAAACAGTGTTCTGAAAAAAATACTAAGGCATTTCTCCACAATCTAATGAACAGTTAACTGAGAACTTCTACGCAGTTTAAATAATTGTGCTCATCTGTTGCTTCAAACCACATGAACTTCTGCAGATGATATCTTACTGGGCATGTTTTATCAGATTTATCCAATTTTAATTATTCACCTACCTAAAAACCTACCAAAAAGTAACAGAATTTTGCTGCTTTGTTTTAGATAAACTGAGTCCTATGCAGAACCACTGTTGTGCAAAAACTATAATAGGAATAATCTCTCTTGCCTATTGCCCAGTTTACTCATTTTCCTCTGAAAGACACTACACAATACTACACTGAAGTAAACTACTGAATACAACAGAGTTGTAATGTTAAAAGACAGGTTTGTCCAATAAAACCATATTTTCTTCAACAATTGGAATACTGCAGATGGTTCTCTCTTCAGTCCCTGCACTGAGAAGATACCTACATAAAGCTTTCTGAGTAGTAATCAGATGTTGACTTAGATCAGCTTTCTTTGCTTGAAGTGGCTTTAACTTTTGTAATTGAAACCATCTTTCTTGCAACAAAATCAAGACCAACGTAGAGATCCAAATGGATGTACACTTCTAGGTAATTTGCCTGAGTTTTCTCTTCACTAAACAAAATGGTCCCAAAAATCACAGTCTGGTAAAGCATATCATGTCTGAAAAAAAATAAAAACAAAAAACAAAACAAAGAAAACCAAACAAGTTTTAACATTAAATCTTACACATATCTTGAAGATTTACTCTTATTTGAGGTTTTGGAGCAAAAAGACAAACATGAGAAAGAGAACTCTCTAGTATAAAATGCAGGAAAGCAGAGGCTTGGGGGAGTTGACCTTACGAAGAAAGAGATGGGAATGGAAAAAAGCATTCAATTTCTCCTATCAGTTCCAGCAGAGGTAAAATAGAACTACTCCTGTTTGGAAAGATCACTTCTTTGACACATCAGATTCATTCTCTAGTTTAACCGGAGTGTTGAAACTTCACTGAAATCAGGGAGACTGTTGTAGAAGGAGTCTGAAGGGGGAACAGAAATACTAACTACAACTGATGTGCTGTCTTTAACCACTTAATATATACATGCAAGGGAAGAAGAGAAGATCCTCCAGTGGGTGATGGAACGTTTCAATATCGAGGCTCCTGCTCTAAACTGCCCTCTAGAGGAGTCCCTCACTCTCCCATAATGAAAGGAGATGAAAAGAGGTCAGTATTACAAAGGCAAACAAAAACTAGCTTTTCTAGATACTCCCATTATATTGCAATATGATACAGAAATCAGACAAAGAGTAAGGACTTATCTGGATCTACAAAAAATATATGAAGAGAAAGTACTATATACCAGAGTCGATATCTCATATGAATGAAATATGAAATTGAGAAGTGTTCCGCAGCTAAACAGAAAGAAGTGATAGCTGTCATCTCTGCTTCCACTGTGTTTGATGAAAGGTCTGTCACCATAATAACCAAATAAAGCACCATAAGAGTGACAGGTACCTTCTGTCACAATCTTCTCAATTCATAATCCGCAGCCTCCAGCCATAAAGAGTAGAAAATCTACTAACCAGCGTTCTGAAGTATCACAAAAATCATCAATGAAAGGAACTTGGGGATCAGTCAAGATATTGTACCACAGCTGCTGAAAGTGCTTGAAAAACACAGACAACCACCATGTAATGTTATACTGTTATTACCTCTCAAATGTCTTCATTACCAGAAGTTTCATCTTCATGATGGGATTCTACACAACTACTCATTTTCATTTACTGGATTTCACACCTCTTCTGTTCTAACCAGGTTTCTCAGACCACCCTTGTTACTGTAATACCCAGCTACTTTCCAGCAGTGCATTAGGCAGTGCCGGGATGCTTCTTCTCTTTTTCTTTCCCAAGGGAGGACATAGAACATACAGAGCAGAGTGCTTTGGTACAGCTTTACACAAGCAGGGATCATCCATGTGCCAGATACTCAGAATAAGATGTTACTTTTAAATATGCACATTTTCCAACAGAAGAGTTTTATGAAACAGCATCTTGGCACTCAGGTCCTCTCAAGGACCTTGGGTAGAAATACCTTAAATACAGTAAAATTAATTTTATACATGATATAAAATACAATCAGTGTATGCTATCTGCTTTAGTGCCAAACTGAAAAAATAACTGTCACAACGTTGATGCTATTATTTCTTCTCAGGCACTTCTGATTTCATAACAGGTAAGTTCAGTAAATGACAGAATATGCAGTCTTACACGCTTACTAAAAAAAAAAAAATCTGAAGACTGCCTTTGTGTGTTTTTTAATACACCTTTCATTAGAAAAAGTTCTGAATCATGGGAGCCGGTAGTGACTGGAACATCACTAAGAAGTGAAAAAGCACCAAAATAATCCTGACAAACAACACTATTTATGTACTTGCCACCACAAGACAGAGAAGTTTTACTAGATAGGTTCATGTGAAACACAATCTATCAAACTTCTTTTATTCTGCCTCCCATTTATTTATTTAACCTGTATGCATAAAAACCTGCTCTGGACAGAACATCTGACCCTATGTGACTCCATGCACCCTTGACATCTTAAAAATAAAAAAATAAACAGATGCAGCATAGGCCTGGTTAAGCCTCACATCTCTGCACTACCACTGACTGACAACAACAGAAGCATTAACGTAATAGGTCAAAACTATTTAGCATATGAGATTGCTCAAGTCACTCCTCAAAGTTTATGCCAGTAAACACCATCTCATTGCCACTTATTTTCACTTGCCGCCCAAAAAAAGAAGCATGGGCTGAAATTCTCAAGATGACTCAACAAAGGTGACTGAATCATAGAATCATAGAATGGCTTAAGTTTCAAGGGACCTTAGAGATCATCTACTCTAACCTCCTTGCCACAGGCAGGGACACCTCTCAACTATATAATGTGTATCCATCCCTCCTAACCTCAAGACAGCTACTAAAACCAATTATTTGCTTGATAAACTCCAGTCAACCCTGACATAGCTCAAATTAAAATTTAAACTCAGTACAGCTTTGTTTCCATCAGCATCTCTTCCCATTATTTTAAATTCATAAAATAACGGATACACGACACTAAACATCACGCTAACATTCCACATCCATCCATAAAACAGCTGAAGAACCAACTACAAACACAGCTGCATATGTAAATAGAAAAAGATGAACGTACAACTATTACCTTGACTTGAAGGAGGCGGATGTTCTTGTGGCTTCTCTTGTGCTAAAAGTCCCAGGTAGCTGAGAACTACGTATTTTGTTTCATAGTGAAATCCTACAGGCACAGCAGTAGAGGACGCCATTGGGTGGTCCTGAAATGCGGCAGTGCTCTTACAGGGCTCCTAGAGTTTTCTCTTGGTAACTGAGGAAGGCTGTAAGGAAAGAACAGTGTTTTGGGTTTTTTGTTTATTTGATTGTTTGTTTGCTTTTTATATGGCTGCAGTAGGTCATGAACTCATACATAACAAGGAATTATGTAATAATCGTGAAGCAATATCCAAGTTTTTGCCCTGATATCCTATGCATTCTTGTTTTAGTAAGAACCCTGCAGGGTAAAAGCAACTGCCCCCTGCTCCAGCATCCTGCCTGCTGCCAACAGTGGCACTTCTCACTCCTGCTTAGCATACAGACTCCAACATTAAAGCAAACCCAACAGTTACTCACCATGTGCCTCCTTCCCAGTGCTCCCCAACTCAATCACACACAAAATTACACATGTATCCATGCAAAGAGGTTTTGAGGGATTCTGAAGACTTAACTACAATTTGAGGAGAAAAGACAGGTTCTGAGGAGTCTCTCTTTCTCTAACCCTCCGATCGGTGTTTTCCTGATTGTTTGCTTTCTCAGATTCTCTGTTATGATGCTTTGAAATTTTAATGTGGAACAGTGACTACAACTGTCTTGAATTCATCTTAGTGTTCCAATAGCAATGGAAAACATGTGGTCAACAGAGGAAATCCCACATTTATTGTAGGGACTGGAAGAACAGATGGCTCAGTGTCCTGGATTTCTCACCCAGACATTAATACTTACGAAATAGAAATCCACACCCAATAGCAAGTTCTGGCCAAAGAACTACCCTGTTTTATTTTACCTGTTCTGTCACTTTTTTTCAGATATCCAAACAATAATTTTTCCCAGTAACGAAAAACTAAGGTAGAGAGAAATTAAAAACAGCCATAAAGGACAAGGGGGAAAAAATTTACAGAAGGCAGTATGGAATTAGGGAAAAAACATACAACACATTAAAAGGAAATTTCAGATTAAACAACATCTTTTAGCTCTTTGTATTAGAAACAGTCTGAATAACTACTTTCAATGCACAATCTACTTGATGAATCAAATAACAGTATTTAGGCCTTTAAGATAAAATTAAGTTCTCCATCACTTCAGAGAGTCATTTCCAAATAAGCAGCAGTCCACTTTGGGCATCAGAATGGATGTCTAACATAAAGGCATGTAGAGACATTCATGCTACAGAACAGCTACCTAAGAGATACTGAAGAAGCTAGAGAATTTACTAGTGTGAGAGCACAGTTACTTTTAGAAGAACTACTTAAGCCAAGTTTAAAACTTTAAAAGACCTTGAATGAGCAAAATGCTACATACACAGCAATTGGAACAATCTTAAGAGCATTCCTGATTACATTTGAAATGCCTTGAAACTGAGTGGGGTTTGGCTTCAAACCAAAGCACAATCCAAAAATGAAGCCTCATGATCAATAATAATAACAATAACTAATAATAATAGCAAGCTAAAGAAAAGCATTGACCTGTCTACCTATCCAAGATGCCTGGGCTAACTTCTAACCTCCCTCCTCCCTGGAAAGGAATTCAAATTAGTAGCAGTACAACTGGTTACTGAGGATAAACAGACCTGTAACTGTGCTGCAGCATGGCTACCGTGTGAGTGGGTAGTTTGGAAAAGAAAAAACTGTCTGTCAAAATAAAAGCTGCAAAACGAGAAGAGTTGATGTAAAATTAGCTAAGCATTCTTCCATTAAATAGCAACTCTAGTTTCTGAAACTCATTCAGTATTGAAAGCAGGAGCGGACTCTTTAATGAAGACTATACTCCTGAAGCTCTGCCTCTTCCCATGTGTTTCAAAATACTTGAAATGTCTTACTAGAAAGATTCAGCTGAGTCTTTGGTATGGCTTGACCCATGGTAATGATTTATAAAGTAATGAAAAAATGTCAAAACTCTGAGCCAACATTCACTCTTTTTCCCTTGTAGGAGTAATCCTACATTTATTTATGTTGCCTCTTCCATCAGAGTACTCTACAGGCAATGTATTATGATTCAGAAACCTAAGAAATTTTAGCTGAGGATAAGCACAGCTTTTGCACAATACGCAGTCATCCTTCATCCCTTCCTACCAACTAACACTTTGATAAAGCAGGGACATTTGGAAAAATAACCAACTTCAGGGTCCTTTTAAGAACAGATCTCCTCAGGCTAGATCACCAGATGCCATCTTTACATCACATTTTCACACCACCAGATGTGAAAGATACCAATCATCAAAACGCAAAAGCTCCCCAGCATGTTTCAGTTCTGGTTTGTTCAGCACAGACTCAGTCCTGAAACCAAGACACTTCTTGCAATGCTTACACAGTGATTGGGAGCCCTTCCAGACAACCTGAACTGGTCTGTCCCGAAAGAATCAACCTAATGGATATTCCAGAGGCATCCAGACACTTCATCGTTGATCACAGAACAAGTCTGAATATATAACAAAGGTTATTCTTCAAAATGTAATTCCAAATGAATTCAGAAAATGAAAGAAAAAAGTAAGATGGTCAAAGTAAGCATGAGACTCCATTGCAGCACAGTGATCCATGTACAACAGTGAGGTCTAATTCACAAAAATTTCAGCATGCTTATTTTAGCATCTCTGGAGGGAGCAGGAAAAAAAAAGTGAGAATCAGACTCCAGTTTATTTAAATGGTGGTTAATGTTTCCTTGGGAAGAGAAGGAAGAAAAAAAACCTTGGATGAAAACAAAGTAATCACTTCAGTTGATCCATTCTTAAAGGTATTTTTATAGTGAAATGAGAAGGGAGACTTAAAAACTTGAACGGAAGAAATATCTTCAGCTTCACATAAAAGACTGTCAGCCTGAAAATGCACTTCAGAATCACGGGTCCGCCTTTGAGAGGAGCCCACAGCACAGCAACTGAATTACTCATTTTGAATTGTGAATGACTGTTTTTGTTTACAAAAGGAAACAGAAAAATATTGACTCAGATACTGTAAATATCTCAGGAAAGGCCTTTCTACAAGAATGAGTGGGACGAAAAAAGGAGACACAGCTTGAGAGACAAGATCAGAGGAAGGAGAGCGTTCTACTACAGAAGGAAAATGGAAGAGAGAACAGAAGCAGTTTAATAGAGTAAGACAAGGGTTTGTGTGAGAGATGTAATGGAGCAGAGGAAATAAGGCATTGTGCATACTACATAAGCCTCAAAGCAAGGGCAAGAGGATTACTTCTGGTGTAACAGATTCGCTGCAAGAATATTGCCTTTTAAAAGCTAGAGATCAAAACTATTACCTATTACTCCCTGCAAAAATAACTTCCTTCCTCAACTCTATTACCACTGGGGGAATAAAAGGCTACACTTGTTGAAACTTACTTTGCTCCTTACTCTAACCCTGCTGTCACTTGTTTCATGTGGGCTGACCTGAGAACAGGAGCTATAGTCAGAGTGACATTTCCTCATGCAATTTGTCCCATCCTAGACAACAAAAAGGTTTTATGTCAGATAATGGGCAATACAAGTCTACCAGTGAATACAGGGAGTATCATCCCCCAGTGATGAGGCCCTGCTAGGTTTTAGTCCTTACCTGCAAATTCCTACTGTGCATCAAGCTACATTTACCACGCAGCATTTGAAAGCCAAAATGCAATAGCATTACGCTACTGCCCATAAGAACAGTTCACCAGCTGCTGCCAAGATCTACTGCTTATCAATTTGACTGTTGCAGGGCTGAGACTTGCCTTTTGCATTTAGATATTTTGCTGCCTGTTTATAACCAAAACCACAGGTCATTAATACCACCACTGATTTCTAATGGAGTAAAAACACAGGTCCAGAAATAACAGCACAGTCACAGATGGCCTTCTTTTACAAATAATACCATCACCACAATGGTAGTTAGGTCCCACTTGAAAATTGTGTCAATCTTGGGCTGAACACAGCTCCTACCTAGAGCCTGGGTTACCAAGCCTCACTTACCAACCACAGACTTTATCACTCTAAACCGCCGCTCTAGCAGAGGGAGTACTTCTTGCTGCTGGTGAGGAATTATTTCAAAGCACGTGCGGTCTCAAGTCAGCAAGTGCTCACTCAAGCACGGGCAGGGAGATTTAGTAAGGCAACCAAACAGTAGCACCAGAGTTCAAATCATTTTTAGGGCAGCATGCCACACTGATAGATTCACAGGTTTGTGTCATCCTCCTGATACCAATCTCTGCAACAGGTAATCACTCTCAGTTCACAGTCATCTACAGCCATATATTTATAACGTGTTCTTTATCCAAACGTTCTGAATTTAAAGAAGTTGCAGGTCTACAAGACCACACCCCTCATCAACAAGAAGGAAAACATTCAAGCATTCAGTAACTTCACCAGAAGACTTCGGTGGGGATTTTAGATGAGACTTGCATGTGTGGACTAGTTTAGCCTCGCAGAAGTTTGTCTGTAAAAACACTTCATGTAACAAGTAGGCTTTCCAAAGCACCCAATCATAATCAGGTTGGAAGATCAATTTTTCAGTACTTTTCCAACAATATATTACAGTATGACTATGAGACTGTTTTTAATAGACTGAGAAATACTGAGTTCAAACATGTCAGTTCTACTGGGAATGAAGCAATATTGCTTCCATTACTGATCCTCTAGTGGCACTTAATGGATAGAAATACTGGAAAATATGACAGTCATTTATCTGGGCAGTTGCTTCAGTTGACCTTAGAGGGAATTACAATTAAGTGAGCATTCTAGGCAAATGGTTAAATTTCTCTTTTAGGAAGAAAAACAGAAATAACATGAGTGAGCTACTATAAAGATTTTCAACCCTTTCCAGCTTTAAACTGCCTTACCACAATATTAAATCTACAACAAAGCCAGCTTTCATTAACAAGCTTTCATTCACTTGCCTTTTTAATTTGCCAAGCGCTATCTGGGTTTGAAAGCGTACATGGAGGGGTATACAGATCGGTGAGGCAGAAGCCCTGCGCTGACTCTATGTCCCAGCAGGGCCAGACAATGGCAGAGCCGGGGCAGACGAGCAGCCTGCGAGAGCGGAACGTAAGCTACTCGGTTACTACGGCGATGAATGAGAGAAAGATCTGTATCCGGGCAGGATCGGCAAGGAGCGAAAAGCCGGGATGAGTCAGCCGGGGGGGTTCGGGCGGGAGCCACGGCCCACGCAAGGTAGGGGCAGGTGTGGGCAGGCCGCAGCCCCTGCGGCGGAGGAGCCGCCGGCTCATCGCCCTTCAGGAGCCGCCGATGGGCGGAGGGGGCAACAGGCCCTTCTCCCACACCACGGGGGCCTGGCCGACCGGCCGGCCGCCCGCTCCCGGGCGGCGCCTACCCCGTAGCGCTCCGGGGAAGGACACGCCGGAGGCCCGGCAGCTGACACCCGGGGCTACCCCGGGACAGGGGGACGCGTCCTTCAGCTGAAGCCATGGCGGGGGCGACAACGCCGGTTGAGGGGCGTGGCCCCGCCGCGCTCCGCCCCCGCGGGGAAGTTCCGCGGACACCGACCCCGCGGCGTGCGGCTGCCTCCCCCCTCCCCTCAGACACAACGCGGCGGGGGTTGGGGGGGGGGGAACGTGAGGGGAAGGGGCGGAGGGGGGGAGAAACGTGCGGCCGCAGAGCTTCCCTGGTTACACAGAAAATAAATAACTATCAATAAACGAGCCGCCCACCCCCGAACTCACCTGCGGGCGCCGCGGGGCGCGGAAAGGGGCAGGGGGAGTAGGGAGAGTAGGGGAAGGGAGAGGGTCGGGGAGGAGGAGAAGGAGGGGGCGGGCGGGCGGGCGGGCGGGGGCCCGGGCGACGATCGGCGCCGCTTCGGGTCGTTGCGCCGGGTGGGGAGAGGGAGGGGAAGGGAGGGGGGGGGTGTGGTGGGCGCGCGCGCGCGGGCGCGCGCCAGGCGGTGCGAGCTGTGCCCTAATTTGCCGCCGCCGCCATGACGGAGGGGCGGGGAGGACGGCGGAGGGGGCGTGACGTCACGGCAGCGCGCGCGCGCGTGCGTCTGTGTGTGTGCGCGTGTGACGGGAGTCACGGCCCTCACCGCGGGGCGGGGCGGGGCCCGGCGGGACGTGACTTCTCGAGGGGGCGGGAAGAGGGGCGGCTGCCTGATCGCGCTTTCCGCTTCGGCCGCAACCCGGCGCCGGAGTTCAACGGCGGAGCGGGAAAGGGGGGGAGGAGGGAAGCCCCTTTCGCAGAGCCCACGCCGGCCTGAACGTGTTTCCCGCCCTCAAAGTCTCACGTGCAAAAGAAAAATACAACTTTTTTTTTTTTTCGCCCTTAGGCTTTTCCTCGCGTATTTTGAGAAATATAATGATAATGGATGGCAGTTCGCTTCCGCGGTCCTAATCCAGTTCAGGTGACTACAGGTGTGGGTCAGGGTCCGAAGCAGGCTGCCGTAAGGCTTGAGGGGGTGGGTGTCTCAGAGCGCTGGAATCGGAGGAAGGAAGGCAAGACTAAATATATTCCCAGTTTCTGTAATATTATTCAGATTGTGCACGAAATAATAGTAAAATGTTCTCAAGACCCAAAAGACAATCTCATTCCCTACGTTGTAACATAAATGTGATGTGAAAAAGTATTGAGGTTATATACACATTTTTACATTTCACAAGGAAAAAAAAAGGCACGGTAAAAATTAATGAAATAGAAAAAAGCCACGGGTATGACAAATACCGCTTTTGACACTGATTTGTAAGGACCTATTTTTTTTTCAGTAAATATACTTGCAGAGTAAAAGAAGCTTTCTGCCAGCTAGAATAAGCAAATGTAATTACAGGTTATGAAGACTGTATTAAATTTTGCCACAGAGGAAATAATGGGAGCAGTAAATGGCATCCTGAAGAATCAGCATGGCATTTCAAAACCGTCCTGAACGTTTCTGCATCAGAAAATGACAAGGTAGTAATAGTAATAACAGTAAGAAAAAGAAGGCAGCTTTGAATCTCCACCATGTATTCCTACAATTAAATTCTTGGTATGACAGCTGTCAATCACAAAAGAACCAAAGCCGAGCGTCCCATCACAGGACTCCTCGTGAGAGCCACTTCCACCCTACAGCCTGACCTCCAGCCCCCCCGCTGCCAGTCCAGCCTCCCCCTGCTTTCCTCTTCCTGCTCCATAATGTTGCTACAACCCTCAGCATCTCAGGTGCTGGTTAAAAAGCAAGTTTTATCTCTTTCTGCTAGTCCAAATCTGAAAAAACGGTGAGACCTGATAAATGGTATTTCACAGCTTTATATAACAGACAGCTCAAAGCGGCCTCGAGGTACCAAAGCTACCCGTGATGGGAAGCCCGAAGCATCGCCAGAAGAAACTTCCTCGAGGTCCTTACGAACATCTTTATCTCCTTGTTTAATTTCTCTCTGCTACAAGTTGCACGTCGCGACATTTCTCGGAAGAAGCTCTTTCTGAATCCGAACACTGTATTCCCACCGGACACCAGGGCAAGATCATTTTTCCCTCCTGGACTCTGACATCCCCCCATAACGTGACAGTCCTGCGGTAGTAAGCCGGTTCGGAAGGACCGAGCGGACGCGCCTTGGCTTCGAGGGCGACGGCCGCCGCCCCGGCCGCTGGGGTAAGGGGGTCAGACAGCCCCCGCCCCCACTCTCACGAAGGGCCCTACTAGCAAGTGCCGATCTGGGCCACAAGATGTCAGCCTGCCGCACGCAAGGACCCGTCTCCCACAGCTCTGGTTTCTATTGGCTCGTAGCCGCAGGTGGGCGGGGCGGTGTGACGCAGCGGCAGCTGCTCCGTCTGTGACCCGAACCGGATTTGATTCCACTCGCGGTCGCCAACGGCATCAACTGCTTTACCTCGAGCCCCCGCGCCGCCGTCGCCGCAGCCATATCCATAGCCATGGCGCTCAGCGATGCCGACGTCCAGAAACAGGTAGGGCTGCGGGCCCCTGCCCGAACGCCAAGCTGATGGCCCCTAAGGCGGGCAGCGGCCGCCTCTTGGGTCTGCCGTCGCTACGCTGCGCTCGGCCCAGCAGGGCCAGCGGCTGGGTCAGGAGAAAAGTTGGCAGGACAAGACCCAGCGTGAGGGGGGAGACACCGAAGGGCTGGGCCGAGTCGGCGGCGCCTTCCTTGCCCTGAAGCTGTGCAAGTTGTGGGGTTGCGGTGTGCCTGAGCTGTAAGGGCAGTTTCTCTGGTAAAAGGCCCGTTGGAAAAAGAGGGATAGTGGCAGTGCAACAGGAAAAGCGGCTGCGGCCAACTAGGGCTGATTCACGTTTTAGTTGTGGGATAAGGTCCCCTACTATTCCACAGCAGAGGCTCTCTTAAGCGATAGCAAGGGTTGGTGGAGGAAAACGATCTATTCAGTGTACTTTAAGTAGAAAGGGAAGTCTCTGGAAAGGGTGATTTTGTTGCCTTCCAGGATTGATTTTTCATCCTCTGGGGAATTTTGTGGAAGCATTTTGATGACATTTTATGCCAGATTGTAATGAAATGAATCATGAGTAGTCTTTATGGTATCTACAGTGTTTAATTGCACTTTAAGTAAGATAAATACATTGCCTTAGATAAGTACTGTATTTTTAGATGGTGCTCTCTAAGGACTTACCATCTCTTTTTTCTTATAGCTGTAGTACATCTAATTAGATGTAACAGCATTTTGGTAGGGTTTTCAGCTCTCTCAAATGCCTTTTTCATTTTCATATCCTAAGGAGGGTAGTGCAACCTGGGCTTCTCTTGCAGTGGAAACTTTCAGCACTGAAGCCTGACTGTGAACACTTCCTCCTAAGGCAGGACACTTTGTCCTTATTGACAGTAAACACCCTCCTTGCCTAAAAAAAACCTGCTTTAAACTAGGTTGACAATGACATGCCATGTTGAAGACTGCACAGATCCAGGCAGCACTGGTCTGTGGAGTTTTCTACAGGTGATGAGCACATCAGCAAAGTTCTGTTTGTCCTTTGCATCATAAGTGCTTTGTGTCTTGCTTTCTCATTCAGTAAACATAGTCTCTTGGCAAAGAAGCATCACATTGAAAGTAAAATCAGTAGACTGTCCTTCTCCAGAAGGGGAATTGTAATGTTACATTCTCTTACCTGCAAAGTTTGGTTGTTTTTTTCCCTGCCTATTCCTCAAAGACAATAAAAATGAAGCTGACATTAGGATGGTTGTGCTCAGCCACCATGGACCTGAACTTAGAAGTTTAGTTCAGGATCTGTTGGTATACTAAACATGTAATGCTACTAGCATTTCACTTCTGCTACTTTCCTGTCATTGTTTTACACTCCTGAGCCTAGGGTGATCCAGTTTACTGGAAAAGAGAATGCTGCTGATAGCATGACAGTTCTGAATGGCTATAAATCCGGTATGAACTTGTCTGGTCCTTTTAACTACTTGCCATGGAGCTTTAGTTTCACTTTGAAAATAGTATCTAATCAGGATTTTAACCCATTAATAGACTTGCTTTATTCTGTCAAAGGTGTTTATTTGATTGTTATATCTAATCTGGCTAGTCACTTCTAGGTAATGCCAATCTAGAACTTCTCATGGAAAGGGTAAATATGCAGCTGCTGATGGGAGAAACCCTTTCTTCCTTTCTATAGGAAGTACTACTATGCTAAAGTTAGTAATTTCTAATTAACCTTTTGTTTAAAAACATGTGCTTTTGTCAGTCTTATTGAAACTAATCCTGTTTGTAGAATTGGAGATGTCACTAGGATCTCTTCATTTTTATGAAGAGCAAAAAGGGATTTCAGTACAGCAGATTTTGGAAGAAATAATGCTGTCCCATCTTTTCAGACATGGGGAAGTGAATGCCATATCAGCTTGCTTCCATCCTATTCTTTGCTATGCAGGCATTTGTTGAACACCCAGAACTGTTCAAAGCACTCTTTTAAAATTCAGAAACCTAACCAGAGGAAGTAACTCAGTAATGTAAGGCTTTCTACTGCTGTACAAAAGTTCTTCATCTTGTTCAACAACAGGCTATCCAGCAAAATTATTTCCTTAATTTATCTGCCACTCTTTATCCTTTCTGAAAAGCAGGTAGATATAAAGCTTGGTTTAACCAGCCATCTGATTAGGTGAGCAAGGTAGGAAACTGACACCATAGGTGGACATACACTTGGAAACATTACAAACTAGAAGTAAATGAAAAACTGCAAATTTATTTTGAGGATGTAGGTGTTAATATTCACTTCTTCCACCGCACATGCTTAAAATCTTCCACTTGTCTGTTCACTTTTTTTTTCATGTATATGGTCATGATGTTGGTTCTCTTCTGCATGTTGGCTCAGTTTTTATGTTGACACTTATCTCTTTAAAATATTTAATCTCAACATGAGATTACATACATGGAATTCTCTGTGCACAATTATTCAGACCAGATTGTCTGCAAAACATCCCTTGTCACTAAGTGCAAAAAAATTCAGTAGGGCTTTATGGTCCATATACTGAAGTATATGTTCCACTCCACCTGCCCTTGGAAATGGCTATACCTGTTCAAAGCTGCAGTTTGATTGGGCATCAATGATGGAATCATTTTGGCTGGGAAAGACTTTTAAAATCATCGAGTCCAGCCATTAACCTGCCACACTGCCAAGTCCAGCACTAAACCATGTCCCTAAGCACCATACCTTTACGGACTGCCCCAAGCATGAACCTAAACTTAATGTCTGGTTACAGAAAGAGGTGATATATAAGCAGAACTCTGTATAATTGCTTTCCTTCTCTCTAAGATGATGGATTTGTGCTTTATAGTTTTCCTGAGGTAGTTTCAAAAACGTTCTTCGGGTAGGATCTGTTAGTGCATACCAGGCTGTAAAGCAGCACATGATATACTTGATGTGGTCTTAATCTTAACTAGCACTGCTGTCTCTGTCTTCTTCCCCAGTTTCTCCAAACTAGTATGCAACTACTTTATAAAGTCCTTTTGAGCTGGCATTTTTAATTTATTATGATTTCTTTTGAGAAAGATTTCTCAAGTCTGCAAAGGAAGTTTGGTTGTACAGATCTGACCAGAGTGGTTAGTAGCCCTTTCTTTTTTGCTTCATGGGTCATCTCATGTGGAATGCTCAGGTTCATTCAAATGCCATCTGCGCCTGACATGGAGTAGGCACTCTGTTGTAAATGTTGTAACAAACAGACTATGTTAATTTTGCAGGGGGAGAATTTTCATTTTTACTTTAGTATTCATTTTACTTTAGTATTCGGTGGGGGGGTGAACGGAGGGAGAAGTTATTCTCACTTGTGAAGAATGAAAATACTCAGCCTCACATTCATACAAACTGACTCTTGGGTTTGTTTGGGTTTTTTTTTGTATGGTTGCGTATCTGGAGTGCATTCTTATAGTGATAGTGAAACAGCATTGTATAGAGTTATTCAGGGGAAAAAAATAAT
This sequence comes from Heliangelus exortis, assembly GCF_036169615.1. Lineage (NCBI taxonomy): Eukaryota > Metazoa > Chordata > Aves > Apodiformes > Trochilidae > Heliangelus > Heliangelus exortis. The sequence goes on from NC_092422.1 coordinate 134,022,421, forward strand.
TCTTGTAATCTGTGTTAAGATGAGCTGACTCTTTGACTTGTATGCTCAATTTCATTTCCTTGAAAAACATATGAATTAGTAAATAACTATGGAGGGGGCTACTGTACAAATTTGGAATATATAAATATATATTTCCTCTTCCAATAGAAAATATTTTATTTTCTCTTTTGTTACAGATCAAGCATATGATGGCTTTCATTGAGCAGGAAGCCAATGAAAAGGCTGAAGAAATAGATGCAAAGGTAAAAATGGAAATTCAATGTCAGTAAGTGCAAAGGAAAACTGCATCTGACATCCTGTTTTGATTGTTGCCATCAGAGCAGTCTTATAACACTTCTGTAAGCTACAGCTTACTTCACATTTAGTGATTACATAGCAAAAAAATATGCTACCAAATACAGCTATCTTTTCAGAAATCAGAACAAGTTTGGGCTACTTTTTCATCAAAGTTTTCTTAATGGTTGCTAAATATGAATTTATTCATAGGTAAGTTCACTGTTTTTTTCTTTAACCAATCAGGAAGCTGAATAGTAATGTGAATAGGCTGGTTGAAGTGGAACACCTCTTATGTACAACTTGACATCACTAAGTTCTAGGGGAGTTCTCTACATAATGATGAGTTCTGCTAAGATTTGTCATAACAAGATGTTAGAAGGATGAATTTTAATTTTTGCTTGACTTCCATAGTATGTGAGGCAAAGACATTGGTAGTAAATCAAGCAATAATGCTAGTAATCTTCATAAGCATTCATACATGTACCAAAATTATAAAAGGTGGAAATTAAACTGGTTTAATTAGGTTGGTGAGAGTTTGTAAGCAGGTTCATAACTGTATCTAAACCTGTGTAGTCACCTGCAGGCTTAGTTCTAGATGTGATTTAGTAGGTGTCCTGGTGTCCTAAAGCATAAATTTACATTGAAGGTGTAAGTTGAATTATTTGCAGAATTCTTCACTTAGGTTAAGCCATGAGACAGTTTAGTATTAATCTGATGAAAGCATATAGATGTTTACATGCAGGATATAAAGGATGCCTTACAGCCTTGACAATCTACATGATGCCAATACTGAAATATCTTGCTGGTATTGGACTCAGCATATGTGTTACTTTTAATCTTCCAGAAACATTTAGATCTGTACAAATATTTTTTTCAATACTTAAGCAGGTATTTATGATAATCTGCAAACAGAAGTCAAGATTGGATTCTCAGGTATAAATAGGAAGATTTGCCATGTATTTTCACATGCTGTCTCGCTAGGCTTTATAAAAAAATAATAGCTGTATTGTCACTGTGCTTGTGTAAGAATTATTTAAAGTAATGAAGTTTGTGGACACTGAGGACTGGGTAGCTTGTGTTGGGTAAAAATCTTTTGGAGTCAGAAAGGAGGGGCCAATTCTACAAAAACCTGAGCTTCAGCTCAGATAAAATGAGTTTTGATTAACAGTATATAATACAAAAATTTGGTAAATTTATGCCAGAGGAATAAATACTGCAAGGAAACATGTCAGTCAATTCATAAAACAAGCTGTGTATTAGTTAGTAAGGTCCTAGTTCAGCAGAATACATCCTGTACTTCCTTTGACTTGAGTATTGGTTGAAAATTTTTTATATATGGAACTATTATCCTATTAAATTGTATTATCCTGGCTTATTTATGAGTGTGCTCTGAAAGCATGGCTGTTTCATTTTGATTCTGTTTTTTTCAGCCCATGGAATCAATTTCCACTTCAGTTATTTAATTTTTACTGTAGGCAGAAGAAGAATTCAACATTGAGAAGGGTCGCCTTGTTCAGACACAGAGGCTGAAAATCATGGAATATTATGAAAAGAAAGAGAAACAAATTGAACAGCAAAAGAAAATGTAAGTTGCTTAGGTTAGATGACTAACCAGAGCTTAACCTCTCATTTTACTGCCAATTTTATATAAAACTTTTTCTCTGGCAAATGGGCTTTGTTTAAAAGTTTAGTTCTAATTATGAGTTTCTAATTTTTCTGGAGAGAAATTGTCAAAGATGAGCTACTATAGCATAATTGTTAGTAAGTGTGGTGAAAGAATCCTTAGTATTTCTTGATACCCAGTCTATTACTGTGGGACAAATGATGATGCTAGGTTTAGTTTTTGTGGGTCTTTACTGAAGGACCAGGTTTAACATTGTAAACAGTTGTGCAGGTTCAGAAACAGATTCAAACCACTGAACAGTCTTCACTGTTAAAGTAGAATTGTTATCTTTAAAGTATACAGTTAAAATGCCGCAGTTTTGTCAAAGTATGATAGATTGATTCAACTTTATCATGCAGCCAGATGTCCAACCTGATGAATCAAGCAAGACTGAAGGTCCTCAAAGCAAGGGATGACCTTATTGCAGTGAGTATCTCTGTTGTAAAGACATAGAGGTTCTATTCTTACTGTTTGGAATTGATTTAGCGATTCTCAAAAGGAAAATATTTGTGATTCCGTGATGTTTGCTTCAACATACAAAAATGGCTTTCACAGCTGCTCTGAGAAGTCATTAAGGATTTTGTCCAGATTCACTAATTTGCTTTATAGCCTGTTTTCACAGTTTATATTACCTGCTCTTTTTGGCATACACAGTTCTCTGCCAGGAACATTGAAGACAGTGGCTGTATCTATCATTTGGACAGTAGTTTATTTCTCAGAGGAGCAGAAACTCTTGTGCAGCTGGTAGAACTTTGAAGTTCTGTTTGCCTGAAGCAACATTATGAATTAAAGCTGACATGTCTTAGGCAAGTAGGCTTAAAACACCACTAACTGGGGTTTTCTGTCTCTTTCAGCAACCCCTAGTAATTGAAAAGGTTTGCTTCTTTTTCTAGTAGGTAGCTATTCTGTTTGTTGACATACAGGGTGAGTGATAATTTATCAGAGTAGACTATGTCTACTTTTAGTTCAGGCTTACTATGTTTATCTTACACCACGTGTAGTATATTCTCATTCTGCCCATTATGCAGCTTGCAGGTTTCCCATTATCTCTTGGCAGTCTCAGAAACAGTTTGAGTGTTTCAGATTCTGCTAGATGGTGCTGTTGAGCTACTGGAAAAGCTGTGAGACCTGTACAAGTCAAAAAAGAAAAAAAAAAAAAGTGGATTGTGTTCAAGTTTATAGTACCATGAAAAAGGAGAGTTTATTGATTCTTTAAACTTAGTTTCGAACTTGAGACTGTATTCACAGAGAGGAGGAAGGTGGGTGGCTAAAGAGCTAACTCTGTTGTGATAGTCTCTGCTGGGTAATCCTTTCCTCATTTATCAGCTGACTCAGCCTCATGCTTCTGAGTAATGCATAACACTGTTCCTCATCTTAAACCATTTAAAGTCACATGCTGCTAGCTCTTCGTTCATTTACCAGATCTTTGGCCTCTTTCATGAACCAGAGAGATGAGCAGTTCCAGAAATGCTGTGTTACTCTAGAGTAGACAGTTTAACTAGGTTTGACCATGATATTAAATCATGATCATCTTATATCCTGGTACCGATTGAGTTAACGTGTATTCTTCTTGTAAATAGCATGAGGCAGGACAGTAAGAAAGGTTTATACCAAATCATACAATTTATTTATCCGAAGTAATGATAGTAGTTCCATTCTAGGAGCTGTGCTTAAGTTGAGTCAAATTTCTTAAAAATTCAACCTCATCTGATGCAAATTTGCAGGATAAAAGTAATAAAAATCGGCCACTTCAATTTAAAAATAGGATCTCACTTTTAAATTTTTACTTGCATTTACTATAATTAAAAATTAGCTAATATGAATATTGTTTGATTAAAAAGCTACATTAGATTTCTTTGCTCAACCAGAAAGCTGAAAAAAATGTTATTTGGACAATTTGATTAGTTTACAATAGGTAATTATTTACCACACATTTAATTTGTCAAAATTGATATTATAAATGCTATCCTTTTACTACTAAGGTCTCCCTTTTGTATGAAAAAAGAATTATTGTCATGTTATAATTGGTTCAGATCAGGGCAGAGAAAAGGAAACTGTTTGGAAAGGATGTTTTGCCATACACAGAGATGAAGGTCTAGCTTGGATGAACACCCGCTGGAGTGTACGTTTACATGTTGGCAGGTTGTGATAGTTATAATAGAAGTACAGAGAGTTGGTAGGCATGGAACAAAATGCCACACAGATGGGCTTCACTGATCTGATTTGTTCTGAATGCAGGATTTGCTGAATGAGGCCAAGCAGAGGCTTGCCAAGGTGGTGAAGGATTCTGCCAGGTACCAGACACTGTTGGATGGACTAGTTCTACAGGTAAATATTTGGATTCTAAAAAATAGATGATCATGGCCCTATTTTCCTAGGTGTCTTTCTTCAACCATAAACCACCAAAGGTTACAGCTGTATTAGAGTCTAGATCTTGCTGGGTGATCTTTGAGTTTTAAACATCACATCTTCTGTATATTTTAATCTTGAATTCTGAACAGATAAGGCTGCAGCTTATTTTAGGGTTTAAAACCTAGTATACCATGTAGCAGTTCTATAATAAGAATAATTGCAGATGCATGCACATACACTGTAACACGCATATTTAGGATGCACACTTTAAGCTTCTGCAGTAATTAGCTGGATCAAATTCACCTTTGACAAAAGATGTTTCTCCAAACTGAGAAGTCAGTAGTTTCCTGCTTTTAAAATCTTTTTTGCATTTGAGATTTAAAAGTCCTGACTTTGACACATTTAATGTAGTGTGATGTGCATCTGTGACGGACATAGAAAGCTGAAATCAAAGCTTTGCTTACTTAGAATACCATCTTCTTGCCCCAGAAATTAACTGCTAAAAATCCAGTGAAGCACTGGCCAGGGTCAGTAGTGTGACCACCGCTGCCATCTTCTGGTGTGAATTGGTCCTCTTGCTCAGAGAAGCCAGCCACAAGCTCTCCAGTCCACGGTCTGATGCTGGAGTTTTCTTAACAGTTTTTCCTACCAGATGGTGCTTCCAAGTCAGTGTTGCTTCTTTGTCACACTTAGGTTTCGTATTGCCGTACGTCAAACAAACCTATCTCATTCCTGCAACTAGCCACATCTGTCTTGGCTTATTAGATTTCATAGAATCATGGAAACTTTTTGGTTGGAAAAGACCTTTTAAGATCATCAGGTCCAACTGTTAATCTAGCACACTGCCAATTCCACCACTACAGCACGTCCCTAACCGTAACATCTACCCATCTTTTAAGTACTTCCAGGGATAGTGACTCAGCCACTTCCCTGGGCAGTCTGTTCAAATGCTTGACAACCCTTTCAGTGAAGTTTTTCCCAATATCCAATTTGAAACTCCCTTGGCACAACATGAGGCTGTTTCCTCTTGTTCTATCATTTGTTGCTTGGGAGAGGAGACTGACAACCAGTTTGATCCAGTGAGAGGTCAGTCAGTATGCATCATTACACATGGCTGGACTAAGTGTTTGTTGTAGGTCCCTTTCAATTGGAGCTAAACCTCTTATGTTCTATTCTATTCTAATACATTACTACAGGAACTACAAGGCTGGACTTACTAAAACAGGCACCTGAAGCTACTCTGTCTTCAGGAGCTACATGGGAGAACATCAGCTTGGCAGCATGCTCAGTCTACTTAGATAGCAATGATCATTACCTATCCATTTATATTGTCTGGGCAATTGAGTTTTCTGATACATACATTTTGTTGCACTTACATTCCCAACTTGAAGCTTACAAAGTGATACACAATCCACAGTTGTGGGCCCTTTCACAGCTATTGGTGCTGTCCTGACAGAATGTCTGTATCAGGTGAACTTGAAAGCAAATAGCAAAATAAAAGATATCAAACATTGCTTTTCAAATTGATCAGATGCTTCCCTTACTTGGTTAAATAATTTCAAGACAATTAAAATGCTTATTCTCTGATACTGTAATGGTTATCTTCTGCAGGGATTCTACCAGCTGCTTGAGCCCAAAATAGTTGTTCGATGCAGGAAACAGGATCTCTCCATGGTTAAGGTAAGACATGTAGAACAATATGACAGTATCCTCCTTGTGAAGTCTGGGACCTGACTGTCAAACATTTCCTACCCAGGTCCCATCTGTGTGACATGAAAACAAGCTTTTCTTGTATTAAGAATAATAATTGTTTTGGCTCAAAAGCCATACTGGAGTACATTTGCTTAATTAAAAAAGAAAGGGGGGGTAGGGGCTTCAATCCCTTTGTTTTATAACTACAAATGAATGAGTGACCAAACCCAAGCTTTGCACTAGCATTTGTCAATGCTCATTAGTGGTTTCTCTTCTATCCTAGACTGCTGTACAGAAGAGCATTCCAAACTACAAAAACGCCATTAAAAGGGATGTGGATGTTCAAATTGACAAAGACAACTTCCTGCCAGAGGACATGTAAGGAAAATGGGAGTCGTACCCACAAAGCATTAACTTAAAGCAACTTTTCAATCCATAGCTCCTAAAAATAGTCTCAGAAAATTATGTATGAAATATCCCCACAATATGTCTGCTGTTGTTCTAGTGGAATTTGTTACTTTTTTTGTATTAATCAAGCACAGACCCTGCAGTGCCCTCCATTAAAGTACTGTCTGAATCAAAAGTGTCAGTAAAAGTTCTCTGGAAACCTCCAGCATGGTACTGAAGCAGAGAATGACTGTATGTAGAAACTCAACTAACTATTGGTCTTTTAAGCAGAGATAATATGGGTGTAGCCATGCTTTCTCTCAAGATAAAGCAAATTGAGTCATAAGGTGTTACAGGATAAGTACTTGATGGGGCATCCATCTGTTACGTTTGTAAGGCTCTCTTTCCATATGGAGTATGATAAAGAGCATGGCACAAAGTTGTATATTCTGATAGTCAGACATCTTCATGTTTGGCACAGGCAAACAACATTTTTAACACTTTTCCTCGCTCCCTAAAATCTGAAAGCCGTCTATTAATAATAAAATACAGAGTCTGAAGCTGTTTTGAAGCATCAGATTTCATAGCTCCACTTGCTTTTATATCATGCTAATGATCTAATACATAACCTTGTATGCAGCTGTGGTCTCTAGTAATTCCAAAAATGCTTTGCACTGCTGCTCCAGAACTGGATCACTCTTGGTTGATGCCTATTAAGTTATGATAAATAAAAAATAGTGGTTTTTTTTTTAAATTAAACTCTTACCTATGTGTCTGACTTGACTAGAAGTCAAGCTGATTTGGAATAATATCTTTGCCACATTCTGGCTTGGAGATGTACCATGAATTTAATGTTTTGTTTGGGGTTTTTTTTCCCCCCTTTCTAGTGCTGGAGGTGTTGAAATCTATAACAGTGATGGTAAGATTAAGGTTTCCAATACCCTGGAAAGTCGGCTGGATCTTGTAGCCCAGCAGGTGAGTTTCTCTAAAAGCCAAGGTGAACAACAAAGGATTAACTAGTTTTGTCTGGTAATTAAATTCCTGTGTTTCCAATGTGTTAACAGTCACAATAGTGTGTGGGATCAGATTTCAATGTGGATGGCAAGTAAGAAGTTACTTTTTAATGGAAAGAAGGAAATTGCCTACTGTTTGTGCTTCCTGCAACAAACATGGCTTTTCCCAGAATGATGCCTTTTGAATTAAGCATGGGCTTAAAACTGTAGCAATTATGATACTGAAAGATTTATTATGACAGCACTGAAGTCAAGATGTTGAAATTCTGAGGCTAACTTGAATTGCAGAAGCTATCATGAGAACTGGAAACTTTGGCTGAGGCTTATTGTACACCAGTGGAAAAAAGCTAGCTCTGGCATCTCTGATGCTGCAATATTGGCAAGTTTATAGGAGTAGCAGGCAAAGTGTGATCAGATAAGGGCTGCAGAAAACTCAAATGACTTATTAATTTCAAAGCCTAGCCTAGTTATTACACAGTGCCTACAACGAAGAATGTACGGTAATTTTATTGCCCATTGCATGTAACTGATGCATTCTTTCTTAACAGATGATGCCAGAAATCAGAGTGGCTCTCTTTGGTGCTAATGCCAACAGGAAGTTTTTGGACTAAACCTCTATGAGAGAAGGTGGGATCTGTTCCACTGCCATACTGAAAAGGGATGCAAAAAGCATCTGCTAATTTAAAATGTTGAAATATAACATTACCATGTCACCCAGTATCTGTTTTTTAATTGAATAATTTTGCATACCTGCTGTGCTTAGTCTCTCTACTTGTGATTAGAATGTATTGCTTAAAGGATGTGAAGGCACACATACTCATCCAGAAGTGACACTAGAAAATGGACCCATTTGGGTTCCTGGCTTTCTCTGCACTGTTGTGTCTCTATAAGGACCAGAGGTCCTCCTAGGGTCACTCTCTTTGCTTTGGCCACATCTCTGTCAAGTTATCTAATCTGTAAAGTAAATTACTATGCTACCAATGGGAAATCCCATTTGGCTAAGGTTTGATGTTATAGAGGGCATGCGTTCCTTCCTAAGGTTAGTAGCTTAATTCATGGTCAGGCATTTTTCCGTTCTGTATATGTGATTTAAAAAGCCTGAGCCTGTAAAACTTTATTTATGAAAATAAAAATGTACGTGTGTGAAGTTCTTTGTAGCTTTCCTCTGGGGTATTGCTAACAACCTTTGAGGAGTGGGCCTGTGTATATAAGTGGGGTTACTACTTGAGGGCTGTGTGAAATAACTGTTCTGTGAAGCTAGAATTGGAATGCATGGAGTCCTGTCAAGCTACTTGCTTGAGTAACGTTGGATTGTAGGCAAGCTCTCTGAATAGGACTCAAAGATGTGTTTCATTCTTCCTTAAAAATGGATCAGTAGTTGTGCTATTTAGTCCCTCAATCTTGTTTCACAAGAGAGCATTAGAATAACATGGCTGTGCTATTTAGATATTAATTAGCACAACCAGTTTCCAGTTACAGGTTTATTGCTTCTGTGCAGGAGACCCAATCCCTACTCCTTTAGTTACTGTTTCAGGACTTGAGGAACAACAACTGACTCTGTTGCAACTGATCTCTCTATTGTTAGAGTAACTATCAAGTTAAATAAATCGCATAACTACTCATTAATTATCTAATCTGTTAAATTTTACTAACGCTTACTTCTTTGCTTCTGCTGTGATGACTAATATTGTCTCCACATTCTATGGTATGGAGCAGAAAAATTCTTGAGCTGGCTTTCCGCACTACTGGCATATACCCGACTCTAGCTATTGTTTAATTCTGAGATTTGTTCATGGAAATAAGAAAATTAATAATTACTGCTTTAATATGATTTGAAATCGTCTTCTCTAACCATTGCAGTGAATGGTAGGAATTTCGCACTGTGCCACAAAGAATCCTTGCCAAGCTGCAGCAACACTGCCTTATGCAGTTTTTTTAACCTGGGTCCCTTTCGTCTCAAGCTGAGGTGCATGCCCTCATGTAGTCTCAATGCTAGATAAGCCTGCCTGATTTCTCAAAAGTGGAGATTGATTGCTAAGAAAGTTGTGAACCCAAACTTTTAAAATCTGTTTCTGGAAGAAATGCTTTTGATTTTCTCTAACAAAATAAGATTCTTTAGCAAGGTTGAGCTGTTTGTTTGTTTTTTTAATTTTGTTTTATGGCTCATTGCTGTTGCATTTCGGTACCAGTTCTTGTTTTCCCCATAGATTTCTATGGCATTAGTTCTTTTAGTGCTTTTCTTTTTGGTGCCTGGATCTGTGGTGGGTCAGTAAGTTTGTCTGGACTAAAGCCCTACTCCTGCTAGATTTTGGATAGCTGTTAAAGGTTTCATATTTGCAACTAGCAGTGATCAAGCTTTCTGACTAAGCACTGGGCTCTGTTCTTTTAACACACCTGTGGTAACAGAAAAGCCTTTGCATGAGCATGTCTAACTGTTGTTTCTTAGTTCAAATAGTACTTCTTGGAACAGGTTTGTTTTGGTCCTTTCTGAAACTTTTCTGGTTTTATCCAGCTCATCAATAGGATATCTGCTAGTGCTTTGAAAATGCGTCTGGACTTATTTGGGTCCTTATTTTCTCTGCAGCAAAAACTAGGAACAGAAAGTCTTAAGTATTGAAATAAAAGTATTAATTAGTGAGACAAGAAGAGGTAACTAGTCTTTGGTAGATGATGTACACTATGGATATTTGCTCCAATGCTCATTGAAAAGACTTGAGACAGACTATAAGATTGTCTCTAAAGGAAGTGAACAGTCTGGATTTGGCCATCATTGTTTGAAAATGTAGTTTTTATGTTGTTGTAGTGCTACTGTTGGAAAACTGATACAGGGAATGGTATAATGCCAGTAGATAAAAGCTGAATGAGCTAGAGATTGGGACACTGAAGATCCAGATGGCTCTCTCTGTTATGTATCTTTCCACAGTGATGGGCTCATTACAGTATTATTTTCAGGTAGGTTTTATTCAATTAATAAAATAACTTAGAAGTTGTTAAGACTTTCTCTGAAACCAGTAACATAAACATGCTTACTGTGACAGAAAGGGATTCTTTGCACAGAATCTGCTGGTCTGATTCTTTCATGAAGCTAGCAAGGCCTTCACAAATCCAGATCTTGTATATTTTTGAAAAGCAAAATGGTAACTAGTTAAGTGTCTGACTGTGTAGCTCATAGAGGAAGATATTTGAGTTGCTATTTACTTTCCTCTGTTAGTTTTGTATCTTCATGTAAGGAATAACCACTGTCATACTTGCATGCAAAAATTAGTGGCCTTGATGTGTTTAGTATTAGTCAACCATGAGGGCAGCAGTGATTCAAAGCAGGTCCTTAAGAAATGGTCTGAGCCTTATGTGTATCACCTCTATGGTCAGAGACTAGTGGTTGTGTACCCCCACACCCTCCCCTCCTCAAGGTAACAGAAGCACTTGTGCTTACTCAGTGTATTAGCTGGAATTGCAGGCACTCAGCTTGAGCCATGTCAGCTGTGACAAGTACTGCTCCTGTACCAGCAGTTCCCTACAAGTGTATTACAAGGAGGCACTGATTAATTTTAGTCTTGGGACAGCCACATGAGAGAATTTAATTACAAAAAATGGCATCTGCATTACCAGGAACATCCTTGTCGTTCATGCCAGGTAATAAGAGCTGTTATCAAATTTTATTACCTTAGAGATGCAGAGAAAAATCCTATCCAGGTTTACCTGCTACAGTTAGCAGCCTTGCTGTGTCTGCATTCAAGCTTCTCTTCAGTATTTGGACACAGGTTTTTACAAGTAATATGTGAAATAAAAGCATAATTTCTGGTGGATTTCAGAGTTCCTACTGGAGTATTGTTGCAGCACTGTTTTATTATTTGAATTGCATTCCTGGCTTAAGCAAATGAAGTAGGATTCACAATTTTTTCCTTACTCATTTACCTGATGACCTAGGTCAAATCAATGAAATTACTAATCTTTATTTATCTTTGTATAAGCATGCAAAATATTCCAATTGGATATAGTAAACAAGCTCTAAGCTAGATCAGCACATTAGGAAACTGGACAAATGTAGGGAACAAAGGAGGCATTAAATCACAGTTCAGGTAAAAGAATTAAGTTGTGTTGGGAGAGGCAAGCACTACAGATTAATAGAGAGTGCAGAGTTGGTTCTGCCTAGTGCTGGAAAAGGAATTAGGGAAATAGATAATGTTGCACTTCTGCACAGTTGGCAATGGAAAATTTAAGAGCAGGTTTGACACTGCGATCAGCAGAGGACGTAAAATGTTACCGCACATCTGAGTCACAACCTCTTTTTTAGTACTTAGTTTTCACACTGAGAGGTATTAACATTAATCAGAGAGACACATGCTGTATGAATGATCCCTGGAGGTGCACACAAGTGGCAAGGTGAGAGAAAGAGTAGAAGAAAACAACTAGAAAGTACTGGAGAACTGAGGCCTCAATATCTTTATTAAGCCAGTAACAGTTGACAGAGCTGTAACTTCTGAAAGGAATCTCTGAGCTGGCTGTCAGGGGGTGAGTGCAACCCATCAGAAAAACTGGTAGTGACAGGGCAAACTTGCTGCAGGGAGGCTGTTTAAGTGCCCAGCTCCCTGCTGAGGGCCAGTCTTAGAGGAAAGCATGGCCATGTTTTCCATAACAAGCCTTGTGTAAAAGCTAGCAGTGAGAATCCAGCTTTTGTTTGAATCCTGCCGTGGAAGCCTGGATACAGACATGGGTGTTTGCTGTCCAGAGAGATCACAGGTCCCAGTGTGCAGCCAGAGGCAAGATGACAGAAGGAGGGTGCATTGCTTGTTATGTGCCCCTGTCCTGCTAGTAAGCAGTGGGAAATAAGTAATAGAAGAATCAGCATTGCTCTTAGAAAAGAGTGTTAGGTAATAGCTCACTGAGACCAATAGTGTGCACAGTAATAAGAAGAGTCATCTCTACAGCCCCACAGTCCATGCTTAAAATGTTTGGGGAGATGAAGAGAAAATTGCCCATTTATTTAATTCCGATGAAACCGCATTAAATGAGGAGCTGAAGAATTTGGAAGTAAATGAACTAACCCAGAGGAAAATTCAAAGTGAAAAATTTTCCTTGGTTAAGTGAACTCTGAGCTGCTATTCTGAGAAGCAAAGAATTGAGACTGCAGGAAAGCAACTTGGCAAAAGGTGTTTAGCCCTGAGCAAGAGCCCAGACAGACTGCAGCATAGTTTGGCTATGTTTGCTGCTTGACACAGGCAGCTCAGAGAGGCAGGTGGGGGCCTCCATCCTGCATCTCAAACATGTTTACAGGGAACAGGCCATGACAAGAACAGGGCTGGGAAGTTCCTGCTGCTTTCAGCCAAGGTGGAGTTGGCTGGGAAACCCCAAATCTGTCTTCCTAGACATTTCTTTCAGAGCATCCCATACTGTTTCTTTGGCTTTGCTTTAGAGAAAGCAAGAAAAACATCTGTACAGGAGCATTCTCAGGTTAAGAATCATACTGACAATGTGCCAAAAAAAGTAATTTCCCAGCACTTTTTATGTTATGAAAATCAAAAGCTGAGGAAATTGGGGGCTATTACTTTATTCTAAGTAGTTCAATGCTGATGTGTCGTGAGAGGCTGTGGAACGAAACTATTGTGCTTGGTCTCTCACAGCCTTTTTGAAGGTCCTTTTCCATCCTGCATCCAAGAGTGTTTGCATGAGGTCAGCTCCTTTTTCCAGACAGCCCCTGGCTCACATATCCCCTGCCAAAACACCAAGTGACTATACATACCCAGCCTAGCACCAACTGCAGCCCCTGGGGCTGTTCAGGATCTTGGATTTCATCCTACCATCTGCCAGTGGCAGAATCATTCTTGTTTCACATGAAGCTGTTCAAAGTCTTTTAACAGAGGGTTTGGAAGATGGTTGGTTTCTTAGCAGCTTTGCCTTTACAGCATGAAGCTCAAAGGTCGGAGACTTGCTGCCTCTTAACCAGCTGCAAGGCATGCATGAAGTTTACAGTTTCTCTTTCCTGCTTTCTCCTGACTGCCCTGTCTCCGGTTGTCTTCTCTTTGCCGAGCAGCAGCAGCTATTTTAGCCTTCCCAGGCAAAGAAAGCAATGAGAAGCCTGGGTTGATAGCAGGGGCTCCCACAACATCTGCAAAGGTCTCTCAGCTACCCTGTGAATACCAGTTGGGGTGGGAGGAATCCTTGTGCAACAATGGTCCCTAGGAGAAGAAATGCTAGTAGAACAACAAGGTCTTCCAAGCCTGCAGCATTACTGGACTTTAGGAACAGGCACATGAGAATTGTTAACACTGAGGGCACCCATATCCTGTTTGTAGCAGCAAAACTTATGTTCTGACATGGTGTGTCCAGGGAAACCATTCTTGACCAAGAGCATGAGCACTACATCATTCATGCTCTAAAAACTTTGCAGTTTGAAATTTTCATACCAGTAAAAGAGTGACTACTGCTGCAATACAGGTTAAAGGTGCTAAGCTGTTAAAACCAGTTTAAAATGTTGTTACTCCAACTATGTCAATGCTGCTCTGCAGCAGCCCATTGCTCAGCCTTGTAGGCGTTCTATCAGCAGGCAGTGTTTGCTCTCATCCAGCCTAGAGCATTTGCCTTTCAGTTCCACAAAGTGACCTCTTGTGAAGTCATCTGGAGTTGTGGAGTAAATTGGAGCAACCATCTGGCTTTTCTTCTGTTCTTTATTTAATATATTGCTACCATATCTCCCTGCATCTGATTGGTTTTATTGCTCTGTACTAATAATTCCTGTTTCATCTGGCACCTTTCTTTTTTCATTAAACACCAGCTACGTGTGACTGGATCACTGGCTGCGTGTGCCAGTGGGGTGCATAGGCTGGAGATGGCTTTCAACCTTGCGGGCTGGTGTTCATCTCCTGGTTGTCCCCATGGGGACAGACTGGCCACTGCCTGGAGCACCCTGTGCACCCCTATTGCCCTCAGCTGCTGGGAAAGTAAGGGGAACACATTTGTGCCTGGTAGCAATGATGGCTCTGCTGTACCCACTACTGCTTTGCTTTCATCTAAAGAGACCTGAAGAGGCACTCACCTCTCTGTGTCCCCACTGGCTACTACTGTTATAGGTGGACAGCTATCCAGCACGTGCTGCAGGCAGGAGGACAGTGGTTTTCCAACCCTGTGGCTGGTGAATGGGTTCCTCCTCATGGCAGAAGGCAGCACTACTGCATCGTTCACTTGGCACATAGCCTTTCTCTGAAATACAGGCAGAAAAAAAGTGAAGCCCATGACTTTTCTACAAGAAAAGCTGAGCAACAGGCTGTTCAACTTACAAATTAAACATTTGCTCAGGCAGAGATGATGCCTGATGCAGTAGGAAGATGGGGAAGGTGCGTGTTCCCCCCTGCCTCCATGCAACCCCAGATGGGAATGCCCCATCTGCAGCACCCAGAGGAGGGGTTGCACTCACTTTGTGCTCTAAGTCCCCATAAGCCCCAGGTTCTCTCATGCTGTAATGGTGGGGGAAAGGAGGACAGAGGCAATCCTTGGATCTGAGTAAAGCATGCCTGCTTTACTTCTGTAAGGTGGTCTCCATGCTGCTGAGTGAGGAGCTGGCCTTTGAACAGTCATAGAATCACAGAATGCTTTGGACTGGAAGGGATCATAAAGAGCATCTCCACTACCACCACCAGCATAGGCAGAGACACCTCCCACTAGATCATATTGCTGAAAAAAGGTGGTGGCATCCCCCTTGGCTTTGATTTTACCTTTGGCTGGTGATTTAGTCCAGTGGGCTCCAAACTTTTTTGACTGTGCACTCCTAGCTATAAAAATATATTGGAGGGAATACACCCCCCAATATATATATATATACATACACTTATAAATTGTATACATGTATTAGTGTACTATACGTACATTATAAAATGAAAAAAAATTGAAATTTAAAAAATATTATTTTATTTATTAATGGCACAAACAATATTTTCTTCCTGCAGCCCAATGGTGTTTTCTTCTGTGTGCACTTAAGAGAAGCATTGCATTGCCCTTGTTCCTTGGTTGGTGCATCACTGGGTCTCAGGGCTTCCCCAGAGGCTGAGACTGGGAAACCCCCACAGGACTACCAAGAGATGAGAATCTCAGAAATTTTCAGGGGTTGAAGGTGGATGTCCAAGGGGGATTTCCCCATCACTTCAAGGAGGTGTAATGTAATGCCTCCTCAGCTCCTCTCAGATGCTCAGGGTGGGAGGTACAAGGGTGCCCCAGAGCCCCTGCCACCCCAAGGAGCCTCAAACCCCAAAGGCAAGGAAGGATGGGAAAACTGCAAGGCACCCCCAGCTCCTCCCCACTGCTGGATGCTGTTAGTGGGAGCAAAGGGTGTTTTTCCCTGCTGGCATGGCCCAGGCTACAGGGAGTGCCTAAGACAGGGGGTTTGGAAAGCAAACAAAGGAAGGGGAGGAAAATATATTGGAGACAAGATAGAGAGCATAAGTTATAAGTCTTGTGGGAGGCGCAGGGGTGGGTGTGTGCACGCGTGATTGCAGGATGCAGCGAGCAGCAACTTTGATCTTCCAGGACATCTGGCATGGGGGCATCAACTATACATCTGCCTATAGGGCAGGCCCAGAGACATGCGTGACTGAGAGAGGGAGATGAAAACTTAAAGTGAGATGATAACTTTTTCCCATGCACCCTTTCCTTCAAAGCAGGCAGACTGTATCACCCCCTGAGAAAAGGCAGGCACTGGCTGGTGGAGCCAACTGGAGTCCAGTCATGTCTTCCCACTGTTCCCACACCTGCCAGCGCCCTGTGGCAAGCACCATGGTGCCCAGCCTTGGCCTCCTGAACCACTCTGAGCAACCTGGGAGCTGCAGCCACAGCATGAAGGGGCTTCTTGGCTGAAGGGAGATCAGCTGAAACAGCCTGGGGACAGGAGAGCAACTTCTGGTGCATGTGCCCTGGGTCTAATGTCAGTGAAGCCTGAAAATGGGCACTCTGACCCCAGATGGCATGACGTTAGCTGTGTCATGGGGCTTTGGGCAGGGTGGTGAGGAGGGGCCATGTTTGGTGTTTTGGTGATAGTTGACCCTAAATGCCAGCAGGACTAGAGCCAGCACCCAGGGTAAACAAACTCCCTAGCACAACAGCCTGAGCGTGCAGACCCTGTTCTATAGCAGTGGTGTTCACTGCAGGTAGGACCTCAAAGACAGTGAGACCCTGTGCTGCTGACTCAAGCACTTTGAAAAAAAAAAAGTTTTTTGTTTACAAGGGAAAAAAGGTTGTTTTCCCTTGCTGTATCAGCAGGGAGGGCATTCAAGCTCTTCTTTACAGGGAACAGTTTTGATGAAAGATGACTGTCAAGTAGCACTACTTGCAGCTTGGCAGAGAAACCAGCCCTGCCCAGACTCGTGCCAGAATCGCAAGCTCTGGCAATAAACAGTGGCTCCATCTTCCTCCTCCTAGTTAAAGGAACTGCCTCCCCCTCCTGTACAGCAATTTCAGTTGAAGTTGTAAATGGTTGTCCCTTCTCCTGCCTGAACTCCAACGATCCTCATCAAAGAAGGAAGTGAGCTACACATTTCTCCACTTTGTGGTCTGCTGTCCTTGGAAGTCAGCATGCTGCTCCTTCCTTTTAAAAAAAACAACCTATCCTGCTATCCATGCAAGTGGTTGGGTTGAAATGGGTGATCTGTGTGTTGCAAGGGGTTACATTAAGGCCCAGGTGAAATACTGTAGTCCTCCCTTCTAACCCACCAAACCTAGAGGTTCTCCAAGGGCTTGCCCAAGGTGGATTTGTGACAGAATAACTTCCCAAGGGAATCTGGATGCAGCAGGGAAGTGGGGTGAGATGTGTTTCCCTAGGGAAGGGGAGATCAGAGGGAAGGAAGAGGAGGCAGGCAGGTGGCCAAGGGAAGCAGGGTAGACTGGTATGTGCTGGCTGTATTTCCTCAGGGGGAGATTCGTTTCATATGCAGGTATGTCTTCAAAGGGGACACCGGGTGCAGGGAAACAGTGCTCCTAGGATGAATTGCCCCCTTGGGAATTTGAGTGGAAAGGCAGATGCTTATGGGAGTTGTTTCCCAGGGGATGGTTCTAGTGTGCCGCTTATTTTCCTAACAAAAAGTAATAGTGCAGGATCTTAAAAAAGCCCTCTGCATTCTGGAAATGTGAGGCGACCATTAACAGCCAGGGCTTTGAAGGTGGTAAATCTGCTGGCATCTCCCATTCTGTCCAAGTTCCTGCTTTAAATACTGTCCTGATGCAGTCGGCCGCTCTCCAAGGCTGGCCCCATGCACAAAGCCCCTGTAAAGACATCTTTCTCCACCCTGCTGACACAGCAAATTGCAATCCAGCATCTGTCTTGAGAAAGAAAATTAAAACAAAATTTCATATCTCTCTGGCAGGAGCTTATTGTGTGGCACATACTGTGGTTTCCCCTCACTGAATTGCCCCATCAAGAAGTTTGAACAGCCAACTGAGTGACCAGCAAGGCATCCCCCCTGCCTCTAGAGCAAACCCAAGGGGCAAAGGGGTGTCCTGTCCGTTGGACTAGCACAACCCCTCGGCTGGCCAAAGGCAGCTCTCTTCCCCCTGCCCCCTGGATTTGATGGATTGCTATCCTCCTCTGTCATGGTCAAAACAAAGGTCATGGCCTGAGGAAATTGCAAACTACTTTTGCCCACTGGCCCCAGAAGAATGGGTGCATCCATGACAAGGGGGTGAACTTTTTACGATTCCTTCACCCTGGCAGCCTCTGCAGGACAGGAATTCTAAAGGACAGGCAGGGAACATGTGGCCTCCCAGTGCTGACAGAGGAGGGGGAAGCTCTGAGACACTGCTCCAGGCCCATGATGAGCCCTGGCCCCTCCTCACCTTCTCCACTTCCTCCAGCAAAGCCACTCTGTCTCCTCTATGCTGGGCAAGCACAGGGCCCTCAGGGCTCCCCCTTTTGGGGGTCCAGAACAAGTTTGCATTTTTTCTTAGCACTTGGAAGACTCTAACATTCCTTATACATCTGCATAAATACATATAAAACACCACTGAACCCTCAGACCGAGCTTATGGCTGAAACAAAGGTGTTTGGGTTCTTTCCAGCCTGTCAGGGATGTGGGCCACCCCCCTGGTTGAGTGGCTTTGCTTCAGCTTTCTCCAAACAAAAATTGCAGCTTTGAGAGCTGCAGAAGAGACAGTGGGGTCCCACCCCTCACAAAAATCCTGGCTGCTTGGGGAAGTTGTATTTTACACCTCAGTGTGTTACAAAAATAAAAGTCTTAAGATTATGGATGATTTTTCTAATGAGTGATTGAACAATTTTCCTAATAACTCATTTTTGTGAGTAGAAACCATTCATTTTACCCTGAATTTGAGTCCTCCTTAGCTACCCTTAAACACCTTAGTCCTGCCTTTCTTTGTGAGGTGATGTTTCCCATGCTGAAGTGTGATGACTAATAGCAAAATTCAAGATGGGAACTTTACCTCCAGGGTTCTCTATTTTTAGGGAAATATACTAAAGAAAACAAACAAACTTTTCCCAAAACACTGATGGATGCCAGGGGCACTCTGTTTTTCACTTGCTGTTAGGCACTCCTCAAAGTTGCATCACCTACCATGTCTAGCAAAGCCTTCCTGGAGTCAGAGCTCTCCCCAGGGGTTGTCCCATAATGGGAGTGAGGAGCTGCCATTTATTTCCATGCCCAAACTAGACACTAAACTGATCCCTATTGAAACCAAAAGATCCACCCATCCCTGACTAAAGCCTGTGTGGATTAGCAACCTTACAGAAAACTGGAGGTGGGAAGCATCCCAGTTCCCAGGGAGAAGGAGGTGAGAAAGGAAGGCAAGAGCCTCAGCCCAAGAGGTCTGCAAAACTCACCCTTAGTGCAAGGGAGTAGTTTTGCTAACACATGGAGGGAAGGAAAGAGGAGAAAAAACAAGAATTGTGGACAGCAGAAAGAAGGAATAAAGGGGGAATAAAGGTAAAGGGGACACATGGCCTAGCTTGACACTGCCTGTTACACCGGTGACAGCATCTTGTCAAGGTTTGGATGTGGCATTTCCTATAGCACAAATAAGCTTCGTATTTGCCTGAGTTGCAAGGCATCTCTAAAAGCAGCAACTTTCCGCCCGTTCCCCTGGACTGGTTCCAATTAGCACCGGCTCCACTCAGCGCTGGCTTAGCCCCAGGATTAGAAATCTCCCCCAGCCAATCCCCTCTGACCCAAGCGCTTCCTGGGACTGATGGGACTACCAAATTCCTTCCCTTCTTAAATTGGACAGCTTGCTCTTGTCACCCTGAACTCTGGCCCCAGCTGGGGAGGAGAGGGATATGTGACAGAGACCAGCCCTTGTCCTGCCCCCAGGAACACCTTACCTTGCCACAGCTCAGAGGAGTCAACAGCCTTTCTTCAAACAGCCTCTGCAGGGTCCGGAGCTGTAGCCATGCCAGGAAGCACCTACTGGGACACTTGGCTTCATCCACCTGCTTTACAGGCTGCAGGGGCAGCTCCCACACCCAGCTGGCAGTTTTGGGGTGTTGCAGATGGAAACGTTCAGCAGTTCACATCCCAGGCTTCTCCAAATTGGGTGGGAAGGTGACAACAGCTCCTTCGGGCTTCTTTGTGCATAAAATATGCAAATATGTGGTGGGACAAGTCACTTTCAGACCAAGCCCATGGAAGGTGAAGTGAGTCCCTGGAGGGCTCCAGGAGCTGTGATGGCTGGAGATTTACTATCAGCCTTATAACAATTCATTCACTTGGGCTTGTTTGCCTGTCTTTGTAAAATACTGGTGGCTGCTTAGGGTGCATAGAGAAAAACAAGACTTATGGGGACAGGATGCCATCACTGGTTGACTTGGCAAGTGTAGGGTCCTGCATCACAGACAATTATTTCCTGAGCATCTCTTGGCAGGGGCAGCTCCAGCACAGGAGAGTATGCTGGGCTCAGGGGCTACCCCGACCTCAGCAAGAGTCCCATAGAAGGGGCAGATGGACCGCGTGGTTTAAGTACGCTGCTCTGTGAAGCTGCTTTGGCAAAAGCTGGGAGCAAGAGCATCTGTTACCAGCCGTGGAGGAGACAGAAGGAGGGCACACAACATGTGCCTGGGAGCCTTTGTGCCCCTGGTCGTTTGCTGTTTGTCCCCTATGCTCCATTTTACTGACACCAACATCTTACACCAGGTGCCTTTACATGAAACAGTACAGCTAGTTCCCAGTTTTAGTGCTGAAATCCTCACAAGAAAGTCTTTCAACACTTCTCGGCTGGGAGGGCTGCAACCACTGCCTCATCTCACATGGGAGATTTAATAAACAGCAAATGGCAAGCACTGTTTCGGGTCCAATATGGATTTGGACCACTGCACATGAACTTAAAGAGGCTTCCCATTCCCGCAACAGCCCCTGAGGGTCAGCATATCCTAGGCACAAAGGGGAACCATGAGGGCTGGATTTTAATTCTCCTTCATAGCAGCATCACACCTTGGGCTCTACTCACGGGCAGTCACCCTTTCTAAAGCAAAGAGAGTTTTACACAAGTGTAGGGACCAGACTACCTGTGACCCAAGACTGTGCGGTGGAGGAAGGCACTTTCCAGCACACCTGGGCTGCAGAAAATCCCGCAGCCCACCAAGGACTCAGAGGGAAATCAGTGACACCATCTCATTTCCACAGCTGGGGTGTTCATAGGCAAACAGCTGTGTTTCGGAAGGGGAAACGATCCCAATTAGCTTTCCAGGTGCTCTCTTGTAAATAGCTTTCAGGTGGTATAACTGGGATTGACTGCAGTCGAGGGCTTTGTCTCTCTTGAAAAAAAGCCTTCTGTGTTCCTCTCCCACCCCCATCCACTCCCCTCTTACAAAGGGAGAGGAAAACCATCCCGGAGACAAGAAAACACACATACAGCATGGGTGAGTGCTATTTTAAGAATGTACTTTATACAAAATAACCAATTCATATGGAAATAAAATCTACAGACCTCCAAGGATCAAGCTTTTAAAAAAGTTCTTTAAAAAAATTACCCAACACACAGTATTAAGCTAACTATTGAGGTAACTGTCGCTCTTGGGGAACAAAGGTAATCAGCAGACCAAGACAAAATATACACAATATAAAAATAAATAGCATTCCCCTTTCCAGTATTGACCAGGAAAGTTCACACAACTTTGCAGCAGCAGGAGAGAGAAGAGGATCCCTGACACTGTGCTCTATGGGACAGGGAGGGAGGCAGGGCTGAGAGCTGGGGCTCCTGGGCACTGGGTGATGGAGAGGTGCAACACCCGACCCCCCAATCCCCACCTTTCTGGGGAGAGGAGCACTGGGTCAAAATGCTCCAGCATTAACACCTTCCACTGAGAAATCTGTGCTATCAAATCCAACCTTTCCTAAATAGCATGGGCAGCTGGCCAGCCCAGTGTCTAACAGAGTCTAAGATGAGCAGGACCAGCCCTCAACAATGAAGTCCCACAACACAGTACAACATCTCAATGCAGAGCTCCATGCAGGTACTATTCTCCCCACAGAAGGATGCACAGGTTGTTTTCACAGCTTGTTGTGGGAGGTCTCTGCCATAGAATCACCTCACCCTCCTCTTGCCCTGGGACAGTTGCAACCAGTTGGCAAGGGCCACTGTTTTACCCTTGTGGCTCCTAGACCCTCTCCCCACCAAACAACAAAAACCACAGCAACTTAAGAACAGCCTCACCCAAAAAGAGAAAAGCCCCCCAGTTTTCTCCTTGTGCCTCCAACAGACAGATTACATTCTTTACAAACTTACAATAATAATAATAATAAAAAAAACAAACAACAAACCAAACATCACCAGACTTCAAAACAACAACAAAAAAATGGATGTGGTGGCATAGGCTCTCCTGCTACCTTTCCCATCAATGCCAAGTGAAGCAGCAGTGGGTTGCTCTCTGTCCCCAGAACCATTAAATCAGTGGTGCACCAACACCTCACTCCACAATGGCAGCAGGCACTGCTCTTCCATGTGTTCTGCTTCATGGAAGAGGCTCAACTTCACCAGCTGTCTCCCTTCCCTAACTTCCTGTGCACAGAGGAATCAGGCACCTCTCCCCCTGGCTACCTAAATCAATCCAGCTAGAAAAGTAGGAACATGGCATAGATAAAACACAGGACCACAGAAAGCACCTTGCTCCCCACTCACACTGTGAAGGCCCTCCAGTGAGTTTCACAGCCACCCGCTCCCTGAAACAATAGGGGAAGGTCAAAATTGCACTGCTGCACGTAATTATTGCTCAAAAAAGATCAGGTCGTGGTGTTCGTTGATCTATCAGGGAAGAGAAGCAACAGTTTTCATGGTAGTACACAGTATATATTTTTAACCTAATCCCCCTTGGAGGTAGACATGCCAGGATTGTGTGCAGGAATTCTTCAGAGAGGCCAGGAGCAAACCCTTGCGCTGTCACTGGGACAGACATTGCCATGTCAGGCTGGCAAACCCCAGGGTTGTGAAGGAGAACAATACTCTATTGTATTGAGCTACTAAGGACACCTTAATTTTATGAGCAAAGTAACCATGCACTCCCCACCTGCTTTCTATACATGTGCAAGGGAGGCAGCTGGCAAGTTCAACCTTCTGCCTTTTCACTCATGTGGGCACTGAGCTTTCATCTGCACTTGAAAACAACTGATGCAACGAAGTGAGTAAGGGAGAGAAGGAAGCAAGGACAGGAGAAACGTGGGTGCATGACACAAAAGGGGATAAGAGGACTTCCTAGACTAAAAGTTGAGGCCCAAGCTCCTGTATCTGCCTGCCTGCCTTCAGAAAGGAAGATTGCTCCTCTGATCTACTCAACAGCGTCTGAATGTGTTAGGCGTCTGCTTGCCCTTTACTAATTTGAAGGCCAAAGGAGTCCCTAATGGTCGTTGGTCTTTGTTCACAAGAAGGGTATTTTGGCCAAATAGTCAGTTCCATACTTATTTAGAAGAGCTTCCACTTACTACACTTTTTCTAGCAAGCCATGTGTTTCCAAATAAAAAGGGCAAAAGATAGAGGGACTTGCTAGAGCTGGTGACAGTCCCAATGAACCCAAAATCCTAATTAATCCTTCATCCTCTCTTTCAACGGTGGGTGTAGCTCTTGCTCTCTCTTGGATACACTGTCCACATTGACATTCATGTTTCAAAAAGGGAAAGACCTTTGCCAAAAGATATCAAGGCCACTGCTACAGATGAAGGAAAAAGACCCCTCAGTTGATACAGGGCCAGGAGTTTTAAAACTGTAACATGCTCCATGGTCTCTTAAATACTGCATGTGAGCCAAGGCAGAAGAGTAACCAAAAAGTGTACAGCATCACAGAGCTTGCTACATCTGCACTTCAAAGGTACGCTTGGATGTTACTATTTAGTTCTGAATACATAAAACCCTGTCCTGAACTTCCTTGCCTAGGAGTGGACCAAACCTTGCCCTTCTCATTCCTGGAGCTTCTATTTGGAGACAGCAGGAAATGGGTTCCCTGCAGCTCCTTTTCAGAAAGGGAGGTGGGCAGCAGAGTGAAAATCTGAATGCACAGCTCATTATGTGCTGGTTAAAAGCGTTTTCCTTCCGCATGGGTGGCAGGGGTCCTGCCAAGACTGAATTTGGTTTACTCCCATCTGTATGTTAAACAGGTACAGATGGAGAAAGGCTGGAAGGTCAACTTTTGAGATGCTTATGTGGTTACAATAAGCACACACTCTTAAAGCTTGTCACATGGCCTGCAGCTGCAATGCTACTTTCATAGCCTGCTATCTCAATCTCAGCCTTGCAGAAAGGATACAGTACTCACACCTGCTCTTCAACCACCAGCCTTGTACTGAAAGGGAAAAAGGAATGCTGCAAGAGCAAACTCCTCTACCACCAACGCACCACATTAAAAATCTTTTCAAGGAGTTGCTCTGACTCAGTGTAGACCCAATTGTAAGGTTGCTCTGCAGTGAGTAGAACCAGAAGCAGCCACAATGTCACCAACTCCTCTGTTCTCATCAAACCACCCCTTGGAATGGTGCTTCCCTATCACTCAGTTCAGCACCTTCTCCAGAACTCCACAGTGCACAAGGCAACACTTGCTCCTTCGAAAAGGAAAGCAGAACAAAGCCATTGAGAACAAAGCAACAGCCCTGGCTGAACACAGATGCACACAAGACTGACAGAGATAAGTAGAGGAAAAATAAAAGAAGGTTGCTTTCTAATTATATTTTCATTTTAAATGGAGAAGTGTTTGGATGAGAAGCTGCAGGAGAACTGCTTCCGTCAGCAGAATGAAAGACAGCCTCTGTGCCTAGCTTTCAGATAAGACATAAGAAGTTGATAAGTCTCCAAGACCTTGAGAAACCACACTTACAAAAATATACACAGGAGATTTGTTTCAGAAAGTCTGCATGGGAAAGGCATTTGGCAGATGAGAAAGGATCAGAAGCTCTTCCAAGAAAAGAGTGTCTCCATGTACTTTAAAGTCACAAATCAAACCAGTTGTGCCTTGCAACTTCAAATTTACTTTTCTCTTTTGTCTTCATTGCAGGCTGGTGCTTTGGATTGCTACCGAGTGGTTTGGTGGGTCACACCACAGAATTTATAGACTGCAAACTACTGCTGGACACAGTTAAAAATCACTGTGGAGCCTGAGTGACTCTCCTTCCTAAAATACTTAAGTTGAATTGCCAGGGTTTGAAGTAAGTAAGATGCCTGAAGCTTCCAGAGTCCCAGGGGAAGTTTATACAATGGCATTTATAATGGCAACTGAACATCTTGGGAATATCACATACCACTTGCAAAGGCTGAGGCAGCAGAGAGAGCAAAAGGCTAAAAAAGTTCTTCTGAGAATACTGGAAATTTGGCATCCTCAGGCATGATCAACATATTATATAGTCTTGTTTAGCATGAAATACATAATGACAGCAAAACACATCCTCCATGTGGGAAAAGTAACAGCTACAGGAAACTTTGCAAAACTCAAGATGCTTGCTGAAGAAGGACCAATTGGTAATATAATGTACTACAAGAATGCTGGGGGATGAAAAAGATGACTTCCAACCAGAGCCTAGATTTTTCTCTGTATTGTGTTAAAATATTAGTTAAGATAGTGAGAATGCCATACACAAGTATGGCATTCAAAAGCCAGGATATTTGAAAATGCAGCTACATGTCTACTGCACTGCACACCAACACATGGCAAAAAGTACCACTCTGTTCATAAAGATCTTCCCTTTTACTCTCTTACTCTCTTCTACATCCCTCCTTAAACCCATCTCTTTCACAGTATCTACAAACCAAACCCTGCTCTGCACGGGTTAGAAAGCCATAAACTATAATATTCACATTTTCTACTTCTCCTTGTGCATTTCCACTGGTATTCCACACCAGCAATCTGCTACCATTGGCAGTGTCCCAGTTTTCTGTGACATGTCAGATTGTACCTAGTGGGACAGAGCTGATTTCTGAGGGTACCCCACGTCATCATAAAAGAAAACAAAACCAAAACCAAAACCCAACAAACTCAGACACTAACAAACAAAGCATTTGAAAGTCTGGAAACACTGAGCTAAGATTCTACAAGCAGCTCTCTCTCTTAGCTTGTCCTGTCCCCAGGATAGCCCTATCCCTGTAGCCCAGCCAAATCTGCCCCTAACCTATTAGTAGTTTTCTAATATAAACCATGTGTCCTCACAACAGCAGCTTGTTAGTCACTTTTAGCCACTTTTATAAAAATTACAGACTACATCAAAAGCCATTTACTACAAACTCTTTCAGAAGGAGTCCCTTTACTTCTCTGTTTTGTCTGCCACCTGCAACTCTAATCCTTCCATTATGCCAGATAAGGGATAATATCTTCACACTGCACATCCTATATAGGATCTTCAGGGTATCTATCACAAACACTCCACTATGCTGACCAGGCAGACCACAAGCAATTCTTGCTTTTCTTATTTGTCTCTTGTTTTGATGTGGGCTTGGTATTCATCCAGATACCATGACCATGTTTTCAGTACCAGTTCCAACTGAACGCCAAGAGTGCTTCAGCTTGGCTGGCTGTTTTTTGTTTTTTTTTTTACAGCTTCTAAAAAAACCTCCTGTTCCACAAAGTTCAGAATGAGCTGAATGCTAGGCACTTTAAATATTTGGGTAACTGTCTGTGATACAGAAGACACAGGCTGAAGTAGAGCAGGGGTTGTTTGCAGAATCTACAGTCACATTTCTGGAATTCCAAATACTTTGATACAAGTTACATTATACAGTAATTTATTTTCAAATGTGCTATTTCCAATTATGTTTATTTCTACAATAAACTAAAGATTGTTTGTCAAGGAGAAGCAACTCTGGTTTTGTTTGTCCCATAATTATTGTCTTCAAGAGCAATTATATGTGCACAGTATTTCATAAATAGCTACTGCTGCTTCAGTACCTCCATTCAGGGAAGGTTCCAGCTGCTTCTGAGCAGCTGGGGCATCTCTAGTACCCACTGTTAGTTGATGAGCCAGCAGTAGACCCTGAGATCTGGAAAAAAACTTGGATGAGCCACAGCATGTGTTCTTGGCTGGGGAGAGCAGTTACCTGCTTCAGTCAAAGAAGAACCTTCAGGATCACCTATTCGAGTTCACACCAATACACCAGTGACAGTTGATTCCTGTCAGATGGACACAAATGCAAAAATCACACACACACATACACAAAAATCTCCCTTTCATAATGCAATAACATCATAGATAGATACTGTAAGTAATTCACATTATATTGAAGCAAAAGTACTGTAGCAACAGAGTAGCGAGACTTGTAGGTAATAGGGCACCAATGTGTCAGTCCTTCCTTGTTCTATTTCAAGAAAGTATATTGCTCATCTTTTAGGCTTTTATTCCAAATGCTTAGGATAGAAGGAAGAAAAGCTCAGTCAGATGCTACCTGACACTTCCTCAAAATAGCTTTGCCAACACAAGGTAGATCTACACATCAGGACAAAAGTGATGGGGTCAGTCATGCTAGTGCAATCCAGCTAAAGATACAGATGATAGCACAATCCAAAACAACAAAGCAGACAGAAGAATTCTTCAGAAACCTGGAGACAAAGACTCTTCCTTACCTCCTAGCTGGTACCACAAACTTAAGGGCATGCTATTCTATCCTCACTTCTGCTGCCACCTTTGCTTTTGCTAGCACAATTTGTCCAACATATTGGCACATCCTCCTTTTAAGCACCTTGCTGTCCTCCCCATGCTACCAGCAGCCTGCAGTAGGTCTGTGGTCCCAGCAGATCTTGCTGCCCAATCTTATCACATATCAACTCCACCTTGTTTTACCCCAGCTCCCCCCAAAACAACCCACTGTATTTCCTTCTTAGATTTAAGCATGAATAGACATCTGCAGATGAGATTCCTACCAAACTCATTTGTCAAACCTACATGGGAACATCAGTGCCTGGTGAAGAGCTGGTGCACAGGGATTCCCCAGTGCAGTACTGCAACTGGGGAGGACAGGCTGTGCACGGCCTCAGAGGGAAGCTGCCACTAACTCTGCAGGACACACTGCCATGTCAATGCATGGTAAAGGTAAAGCAAGTCAACACAAGCACATAGCCCTCTCATCCCTCAAGCCCTGAGTCAGGCCACCTTAACATTTATTTCAAACTAGTATTTTCTGGTTCACCCACATTTTGCAAACACCAAATCTTGACTATGTAGGCCAAGAAAACACTCCCACTGCAGCAAAGCAACCATTCCTCCAAAGCAGCTTCGTGCTCCTCCTTCTCCTTCATAGGCAACTAAGATTGGTCAGGACCCTGAGGAACTTTCTGCTTCACTGCATCTTAAGAAGCAAATATAGTCAAAGGACACAGAAAGAAAGGTGGAGGCTTGGCTCCTCTCCTTGGGCAGCAGGGCAGTACAGATTTGCACAGAATTTATTCTACTGGATGGGTGCTGCTCCACACCCAGCTGCACCAAAATAAGTTTAAAAAGATCAGTGGTGCCATTTCTGTTTTTTATTAGAAAATTTAGTTTCTCCTATCAGAAAGGCAGGGATGGAGAAGGGTTCTATACTAGAAGAAGGGACAATGCCATGAGTGTCCCGTCCTGGTTTCAATTCCTAGTCCTGGTTTCCTTGTTCCCCCATGGTGACAGGAGCTGGAAATGCACTCCAGGTCCTGGATCCAGAGAGGTGGGGGTGAGGGTAAGGAAGGAAGGAGGAAGATGACAAGAGGAAGGTGAGGACAAGTTATGCGTCTGAGCAATTCCTGCTATTCAGTCAACAAACCATCAGGTTGTGTCTCAGTTGCAGAGGACAGGAGGAGGACAGTAAGTAAGCCATCACACATTCCCTCACCTCTCTCCTCTTCCCTCAAATCCTCACCCTTATCCTGAAAAATTTGAGTGTGATATGATTGTAAACAGTTAAGGATTCCTCCAGTGCTAAGCCCACTACAAGCTGGGCCCACCCCCTCCCCCATTATGTACAATACATTCACCAACAACAGAAATTTATTTAAAAAGGCAACAGGTTAAATTCTGTAAACTGGATCCAGCTCCAAAACACACACGTTAATACTACAAATAAAATTCCATCATCATCTTCTTCCACCCTGAAAAATATACCTGAGTTTAGCAGTCAATGAAAGTTTCAGCCCCCACCCCCCCTCCCTCCCCACCCAAAAAAACCCCTTCAAACCCTGAACGAGACGCAGTCTCCAGTCACAGAAAGCCACTTGTTTGCAATGCTCGCCCCGAGGTGGCCGGGCAGCTGCTCAGCTGGCTGAGGCCTGGTACTGCTTCAGGTTTCCAACACAAAAGGCTTGGAAGCACCATGTTCCACAGACCCAGGAAGCTACATGCTGCTGGGGAGGGTGGGATGAAGGCCTGGCCCCTTCTCCCCCTTGTCCAAATCATGCGTAGCTTTCATCTTCGTGAGGTCCTTCCTTCCTCAGACTAGCTCTGGAAGAAGAAGAACATGAGTTGGAGGCTTTAAGTGGCAGCTTTAGAAAAGGGTAACATCATGATTGCATGCAACTAGTTCAAAGCTAGCACTATCAGTCCACCTGGGTTCTGTTTTACTGTCAGCTTAGACTACAGAGACATCCCCAACTCCTCTGCAGAGCAGTAGTTGACTTCCCAGCTTCTTCCAGTGCTTCCCACTCTCACCAAACACTTCACTCCTTAACTAAGGAGAAGTGAAAGACTTGCATTTCAACTCTGCTCTCTCTAGCAGCCCTTACTTGATCCAGAGGCAATGCTGAGGGCTTTTGTGACGTCAGATCTTCCCGGGACATGGTTGCTGCAGGCATCTTCGGGAAGGGAACTTGAGCCTGATGCATTTGCATTCTGGAGCCAGGTTGAATGGAGAGAGTTTTAGCAAGTGAACATCAAGAGCAAATCCTTTCTACTTGGTTGAATGCAGACATACAACATTCACATACAAGCATGCACCTCATGTAGTTTTTTCTGGCTTCTCCCCAGAACACAACCTCTAATCCATGCCACTCCCACAATGGCTCTGTTGCAAGCCAAGCTCCCAGCATAGTAGAAAAGAAGGAGGACTGTCACACTGGGACTATGACAAAACAGTAACAGTCAAAGCACTTTCATAAAATCTGAACAGGCAATTTTTTTAGTAGCAGTAATTTTCCACTTAGGAATAAAATGTGATACCCACAGTCTCAGTGGGAAGTAACTTTCTGTGAGGGAAATTTGAGACAGAGAGGAAGGACAAATCAAGAGGAGGGGGAAAAGGGAGCAACATTAAAGAGTTCATAACAAGAGACTAACTTCCAGTTTCATTAGCTACTCTGTCCCACTATGACAGAGATGCAATAAAATTCTTGCACAGCCCTAGATGACATATTAACAAAACACTGTTAGATAAAATAAAGCACTGGTGTGGGGATGGATGGGACAGGCTAATAAGGTCTCCATGATAGTGATTACTACTTCTTTTAAGGAGCTGCAACAAGACTCTCTCCATCTTAAGAGACCTCTTACTCCAAGAGTCTGAGTCACCTATTAACCTCTAAACAGCACTTCCCATCTCCTCTGACTTGAAGCCACGTCCTTTCAAGGATATCCAACACTTATTTTCACCCAGACATCATCCCCCTCCCACCTTGCCTTCTCGCAGAAAACATGCTCTTACCCCGAGGGTCTATACAAGTCCTGGGGTGGCCCCCCCATGCCACCTCCACTGCCTCTTTGCTCCATCAACAAAGCCTGAAAGTGACCCATGTTCTCCTCCCGGCAGCGGTACAGGGGTCCCTCCTGAGAGAGGCCATTGGCCTGGCCAGAGGCTGGATGATGAGACAGATGAGCATTCATGGGTGATCCATACGTCCTGGGCTGGAAATGACTGGCGGGATGCCGGGATGCATATGGAGAGCCAGTCTGCAGCATCACCCCATGAGGAGGGAAAGCTGATGGGCCAAATCCCATCCCCGAACCTAGGTGTGGTGGGGGTGCTCCGTAGAGGAATTCTCCTGCTGCCACCGAGCTTTGCCTCTTTGTGGCTGCATTGTGGTTGTCCAAGTCAAGGAACTCTTTGGGACTCTCCGGCCTTTCCTGGGACTCCTCGGACTTCTCTTCTTCAGGCCCCAGATCCTGCCCATCACTCGGAGATACCTCTTTGGCACTTGCTATGTCCATGCGGTTGGGAGAAGCCAGGGCAGCACTCAGTGCCTCGCAGCCCTGCAAGCCACTGGCAGACCCCCGCTCAGAGAAAGGGGGTCTGGCCAGGGGTGGATGGGCATTGGGGTGCCCGCTGGGGCTGGCCTGGGGGTGGAGAGGCCTCTGCCAGTCTGAGTAGCCCTGTGGACAAGCGTAGTAGGGTGGTCGCTGGTAGTGATGGTAGGAAGGCTGAGGCTGTGGCTGGTAGGGGTAGGGAATGCCCTGAGGGGGTCTGTACCGGGGGAAGACGCTGGGGTGGGCGCTGCTTGGCTGGAAGCCCCGTGGGGAAAAATGCTGGGGGTGGGAAGCAGGAGGAGGTGGTTTGCCCCCCATCATGGGGCCAAACCCCTGCAGGCCCGGGTTGATGTGGTACCGCCCAGCCGAATTTGGATATTCCAGACCGGGCACATAGAGAGGGTGAAACTGGTTGGGGGTGGCCCCGATGGAGCCACCAGCATCCATGCCAGGGAGGCCAGTGCCCTGCCCCATGCAAGGCACGGTGGCTTCAGGCACAGCCTTCCCCCCACCACAGAGAGGCTTCTCCAGCAGGTTGGCAGCCAGCCCCTTCCCCTCAGCGCTGGCTGCTGGCCCCTCACCCACTGCCCCATTCTCAGGCAGGGGACCCCCTCTCTCAGAGTTGGGCACCGGATCCCTCGTGCAACCCGGGTCACCAGCGTAGCCACTCTCAGCTGGCCATGTGCCCTTGCCCTGTCCTGGTTTCAGGTCGCCCTTCACACTGGAGCAGTCCCCCTCCCCGTCTGGGAGCAAGGTGTGCCTGGTGCACTCCATGGGCAGCGGGGGCTTGGAATGAGGTAGGAGTTTGGCATAGGCCCCATCACGAATGCCGATGCACTGAGCCTTCTCGTCCATGCCTGCCTGTGGCTCCACTGAAAAGAGAGGGGGGAAAAAGTCACGTATTGGTCTAAATTTGGAAATCAGCCCCCACATACATACACATACACATGCCTACCACCCATGGTCATCCAAAGCACACATGCCAAAGGCTAATTCCTGCCAGCTTAACAAGGTCTACCAAAGCCTAGCCTGTCAGTATCTTCTGCTGCTGCTGACCCAAAGTTGCTGAGTCTAACAAGTCCCTAACATGTTGATGTAGAATGAAGCCTGCTTTCTGAACTATGCAAATTGAAGAGGAAAAGAAGTGACTATCTAAAGCCATGAAAGTCCTTCCACCAAAGGCTTCAAAGGACATATTTCAAATTGTACAATATTCCGTCCTCTACTCAAACCTGTCTACAGGACTGTTGAAGTATGGCACCAGGGCCACTTGTCTCTTTGTGGGGCTGCAGCCTCTCTCCTGCACTCATCACACCCTCTTCCCTTCTTTAGCAATTCCAAAGTACATATCTGCAAACTTGGGTGGTCTTTTAGTAGCCACTTCTTTTAAAAGAGTTCTTTTAGAAACTACTCACGTGGTTGAAACTCTACGGAAAAGATTGCACACGTGGACTGAAACCTAAAGATACAAACATGCTGCAGTTTGCAAGCCACCAGAAAGTCACCTCCACCACTGTAATGCTGCACACTTGGATTTGGTCTGACACCTGGGCATGCAGAGGCTGCCTAATGGAGAGGCACAGCTGGGAGATACCATAGTGGGGTATGGAAGAAGCCAGGATAATGGCAGTCCACAAACCTCATTTGCCCACAGCTTGGGTAGAAGCCCTGCCACATACTGAGATGCTGCAGAGCTGATTGCAGCCATATTTTAACCAACTGAGATTTGGAGATGTGACTACTCTGCCTTGCAATCACTCAGTGTCCTCCCCTGGTCTCTGTTCTATATCCAGCACAGTTAAATGATGATGACTTTTAAACAATGCCACACAAGGAAAGAGTTTCCTCTTAGTGTAAGGCACACAAGGGATTGATAAAAGATGCAAGGGTTTTGATGTCTAGTTTACCAGATAGAATTAATGAAAAAAAAAATTTTTTTTGATCTCTAGGGTTTTTTGATCTCTACTTTAGGTTTGTTTTATTTTTAAGAGGTTTTTTTGATCTGTACTTTACCACCTAGAATGAATGAAATTCAACCAGAAAGAAACTTACAATGTCATCCCTGTCATCCCACTTGAACTGACACAGCTGCTCAGGGGCTTTCGGACAGTCCTGTCTTGTCAGGGTTTGGAGATATTGAGAGCTCAAAATGCACATGTGCATTTCAGAGTAGAAGCCATACTGACATCTAGTCCAAGGACTATATTTATACCATTTAGTCACATAATGTCGTCTTCCCTTACTTAACTCTTTGCAGATTAAATTTTTCTATTAACTCCAAGTGAGCTCTAGAAGCATCATAGCTTACGCTTTGCATTTGCATTCCATGGCAAACTGATAGCTTGCAGGTATAGCTGGGACAGAGGACATCCCTAAGCAGGGTACAATGAAAGAAGTCTTAGAAAAATCTAAGCAATGGCTGAAGCAAAAAACATACTCCAATCTAGATTTAAAAATTAAAAAGATGTGTAAAAATGCATGTCCCACAACTATTTAATCAAGAATTTAATTATTTTTCTAGAAAAAATCCTGCTTTACTTTTTGTGCTTCAGCCACTGTTTAGACTTGACACCAGTAAGCCTTAAAGTCAGAGAGTATTTTCCCTTTCTCTAGTGGTGCCAATAAAGGCATGTTTGCAGACAGGGGGTTTTGTGCACCTGCAGAGGAGTTGCAATGTTTGGAAACCTACAGGTTTGGAGCCCAAGAGTAACAAAGCTGGCACAGGGGTGCTCATCTGCCCTCCTTGCAAGTTTACACTGGTGGGCAGAGGGTCTGTCCCAGCATGGAGAATGGCACAATGCAGCAGGTGGGAGGAATGGCTGGCAGCAGGCAGGCGGATGGCGGGCAGGGAAGGTCAAACACTACAGGCAGGGGCTGCTGTGCTGGCAGACAGGGACTTGAGTGTTACCTTGGTTGCTCTCTGGCTCCATGGGCTGACCGGTTGGATCCTGTGAGCTCCCATTCCCTATGATGGGTTTTGGTGGCTGCACCCCAGCAGCAGAGGCGGCGTGAGCCAGCTGTGGAAAAGGCCCCGGGAGGTGCGGCGGGGGCGGCTGGCGAGGGTGGTAAGGCACACCCGGTGGGCACACCCGGGACGACAGCTGCTGCATGGCAATCATCTCTGGGCTGTCCATCATGGAGTCCCCGCCCTGGCAGCCTCTTTGCACCTGAGGCAGTCCCCCAAACAGAGCAGCTGGTGGCTGTGGTATCCTCTGGCCTGTGGCTTTCCCAGGCGGTCTGATATACCCTGAGGGAGGCACCCCGTGAGGTAGAAAATTTGATTGCTCAGTCCACTGGCTGGGAGGCAGTGGTGGCCTCATGGCTCGGGGGTCCATCATATGACCCAGGGTGTGGGACTGAAGCGAGGGCCCTGGCCCCATAGATGCCTTCTCCTCTGGTGCCACGACACCCTGCCCAGCAGGGCCGTGGCTCCCATTCCACAGGGTCGGGTGTGCGCGGTTCAGGTACTTGTATGGCCGATACATGTGCCCTGGGGGGACCTCTGAACCCTCTGGCGGCCTCACAGGGGGCCCATTGTGCCTGGGGGGCAGGAAGCCCTGCTGGAACTGGGCTGGTGGGTAGACAGCATCAGGCGCGGGGCCACTCACACGCCCCAGCTGCAAGGCACCTGGCCGGGGTCCAAGGCCGGTGACGTGGGTTGGTCCTGCACATGCCTGCTTCTCCGGGGCAGCCAACCTGTGCCCACGGTGCTCGTTCAGTCCCACAGCCGGCTGGGGAGGAGGGAGGGAGGGAGGGAGAGAGAGAGAGAGAAATAGAGAGAGAGAGAGAGAGAGAGAGGGTGAGTCTCAGGGAGAGCTGTGGCACCAACAAGCAGAGGAAACCTGGGAGTACCGGGGTGCTGGATCCATTGGATGCAGTATCTTACCTGCATGGCAAAGTGCTGGTGCTGCTGGACCGGATCTCCAGGATGGGGCTCAGGCACTCGTGGTGAGCCGTACAGTTTCGTGGGATCCAATCCACGCAGGGGACCAAATGTTCCTGGCACAGCTGGTCTCTAGGGGATGGTGACAGGTGCAGGAGGGAGGAATAAAACAATGTGTGAAGTGCAGAAAAGCAGCAGAGGTGCTGCAAGTGTGGGGAAATCAAGACTAGAGGAAACACATAGGTGAGCAGATGGGCTTTCTGGGGACACCGTGAAAAACCTGTAGTCTCTTTCCCATGAGGTGACACAGCTTCCTTGCCAATGCCACTCTCTCACACCCCAGCCATGTGTCCCTGAGCTCAAGGTTGCAATACACTCACTTGCCACCCAAATATCTGGGAGCAAGCAAGCAAGACTGGGGAGGGACAGTGGTTCCCTCCAAAGAGAGAAATGGACCACAAGAGTACACAAGCAGGACGACAGGGGAACAGGGGAACGTGCTGGATTTCCTTCAAAATAATCATCGCCTTCAGCTCTCCTGCTGTCTCCTACTATCTGCATCAAAACAATTGCTCTAAAAATTTTGTTTGATCTCCAGCTAAAAGGGTGAGGAGTAGCCTGGATCTCAGGGGAGCAGCTGGTACACCACAAGACTTTACTGGTTAAAATGGAAAAGGCAGTGAAGGATGGGTGAGGAACATCCCAGAGGGGAGAAAGAACAGATGGCATTCAGAGAAGAAATGTTGGGCTAAAGGGAGGTCACTGTTGCAGTCCAGGTGCAGGCCTTGTGTTTGATTTCATTCACTGCTTTTATATATACTCAAGACACAAAATGCAGTAATACACTGATGGCACAAAGCTAACAGGCATCTGTAAACAACTGAGACAAAAGAAGACCAGCTTGTTCAGCATCATAAGCTGGAGGTTAAAAGAAGAAATGTGACTGCCTTCCATGCACAAGAGGGTAACTATCCAAGGAGAGAACTGTGGGAGCCAGGGCTGGCACAAGACCATCCAGGAATTTTGCTGGTCATGGAAAATGTTAGGAGACTGTTTCCAGCTAGTCTGGCAAAGACCAAAACTTTGAAACTAAGGGTTGAAAAATTTCAGCTCTAGTAACCATAGCCCTGACCCTTAATCTCTGGGAAAAGGTTCTTGCCATGCAGTAGGGATTTCACAGTAGACAGCTTCCATCCCCCTTTTCCTCACTCCCTTCACAAGCATGATGGGTGAAGATCAGCAGAAACTGCTCCTTACCATCTGGCTGGGATGTGGCACAGGGCTGGGCATGCTGCTGTACTGCAGAGAGCGAGGGAAACCTCGTCCATTGGAAGGACCAACTTCTCGAGGAGGCTGCATTGGGTTGCCACCAGGATCCTCTGTAGAGGATGAGGAGAAGGAGGAGGAAGAGGAAGAAGAAGCAGGAGCCCTTGAAGTAGCTCGATATGGTGGAGGCTTTCCTCCATTTTCCAAGCGTTGCTGCCTCTTGCCTGGTCCGTCTGGGTCTCGTGACCGAGTCCAAACACTGCCTGTGCTGGAGCGGCCAGTCCGACGGCTCCTTTTCTCTCGCCTCCCATCTTCTCTGATCCAAAACTCCTCATCCGTGTCTCCATCTTCCCCAGGGAAGTGCTTCATCATTGCTCGGTGGAAACACCTCTCCAAGTTGTAAGCCATCTTGGTATATTCTGCAGTCAAAAAACGCAACAACATGAAGGACAGAGTCTTAAAGAGAGAAACGATTAAGCAACTTGCCCTCTCTGATAAATTATTTCCTCTCCACAAAGCTTCTTTGAGGAAGACTTCTGTTTCCAACGAGTTGGCATTGGTTTACATTCTTAAACTCGATAAGCAATGCAGCACCAGATTTGTTCAGTAACCCCACTGGAGGACAGGCAGATAGACATGACAAAGTACCATTAGCAGCACTGCCTGCAGAGTCAGTATTAACTCAGTGTTCCAGCATAGTGCCAAAAATTACATTACGAGAAACACCACTTGGGCTCACAGAGATGCATGACCTGCACAGTTAGCCAACATAGTGCTGAAAGAAGAAATGTGAACTATTTGATTATTTGATTATTTGAACTATTATTGATTATTTGAACTATTTGATTACATACAGAGGCTTTTCTTGGACTTGTTCAAATCTCTGTTGTATGCTACAAGACAGAGGACAACCAGCAAACATATTTATCCATGTAAAGTTTCCAAAGTACTTGCTGATCCTAACACAAAAGCTATTACCAGCACCAGTGTCCCTTTTGCATCATTTTCACAGGACAGTTCTGCTCAGAGGGACTCCTACTTTTCATTGGAGAGGAGAAGAAGGAAAACATATGTGAGGTGTTAATGATGGGGGTTTGAAGCAAATGAATTTCTAGTTGTTTCCACTAAACTAACCCTGACGTTTCTCAGGAAACAGAGCTCTCCCAGTGGTGGTGCAGGAGTGCTCTTAGTTGGGGCCCACGTCGACAAGCCAGGTAGCTCTAATTTCCCTTTCAAGGTGATGCTGGTAAGACAGTCTGCAGTGATGACCCACTATATAGGAACTGATTTCTTACCTAAACAACATGTAGAATTTTAATTGTCATGGCAATTAAACCTAGTGTTTCCTATTTGCAGACTCGTGTAGTTCATTCAACATCCCAGGAACCTAAAAACTACATGTTCCATCCAAAGGATTCTCTTTTCGGTGGTACTCAACAAACACTGTGAGCTAATGAGACCCCAATACCTTTCAAAGACTGTATTAGATGTTATAAAAAAAGAAGCACACAGACACACACAAGCACGCAAAGGAATGAGCTCAGAAAGAAAAAGACTTTCTTCTCTTTGTCTGTTCTGCCTTCACTATCTACCAACATGGGAATCCCTTAGTATACCATACCCCAATTCAGTATGACCAAATTGTGCTAAAAAGGCTTGCTAAAACCCCAGGCCTTATTACTCAGAAGCTTCTGCTCTTTCATCTGGCCTCCCAAAAATATCCTGAAAGAGAACAAGCACAAATTAAGTACTGGTGAGTAGGAACAGATCACTGCTTGCTTTGACTAAGCGGTGCAAATGAATGAACTCAGCATCTTACTGCTCTTACCACTGCCTTCACCATTGTACTTAAGACAGTTCCTGAACATGGTCTTCATATCACCCACAAATTCCTCCTTGGTGCAGTACTGACCTCCATTCAACTTCTTCTCCATGCTAGAGATGTCCATGGGGGCCTAAAATGCAACAAAATCTCTCTTCAGTTACAGCAAGAGTAGTGGGCCTCATACAAAACTGCATAAACAGTTCCCTCACAGAGGGGGAATGGGGAGTGGAAGCTGCTCTCCTGAGAGGCAGCCTCTCATCTTTGCCTTCCCTGACTTGTAAGGCTAGAAGGGACTACTGGAGTCATTCAGTTTGACTGTGAGTTTTGACACAGCCCACAAAACTTCAAAACATTTACAAAAACACAGCACTCCAGTCAACAAAGTGCATCAGTCAAGATGGCTGAACCACTTTCTATACCTTAATAATCTGGTAGTAGTTGGGAGCGTATGATTCATCAACAGGCTCCAGGAAGGGCCAAGAGTCCTTGTGAGCCTTCACCACATCTAGAACTGTCAGTAACAAAACAAAGGTGAGTGGTTACACACACACACCCAGGTGAGTGTGTCACTTTGAGCAAGTCATGCAAAGGGGACAGATGGAGCAGGACTAACCTTTGTACATGGCTGTGAACTCATCATCCAGTTCAAAGCTGTAATGGGAAGCGCAACAGTGAATTTGCAAGTTGAGGACACACAAGACATGCTCTCATACTTCATCTTCCCTTCCATCCCATGCACAGTGCCATAATGCTGACGAAAGGTCCTCATCACAATCATTCCTCTAGAGCGGACCAAACCCAGATGTTTCTAAATTTATTCCTTGCTATTCTCCTATATCAATTCTGCCTCGTCTTTCCTTTTCTTCCCATGCTCGCTACTTCAATGAACTTGGGTGCTGCATGCCCAGCTGCATACTCACAGATCCTTAGTCCTTCGGTCTTCCCTGGTAGGGGAACTGGGATCCAAGTGGGAAAGTTCAGGGGGGAGCTCCTTTCCCTGTGCCAGCAGCCAGGCCCGCTCTTCACGAAGCTTCCTCCTCCTAGCCCGTTCTGCAGAAGAGAGGAGGGAGAGTTGGAAAACCATTAAGCAGTCCTTGTGAACAACATCTTGCAGGGAAAACAAAGTACTACTGCAGCTTCTGAGAACCTCAGTGAAATGTTCTATTTGAGCAAAAGCAGCAACAGCACAGGAGCAGAGGTAGAGAGAACACAGTGCACCATTCTCATTTTCCCTTGACTCACAATCACTGATTTTGAAGCATTACTGTTAGACAGATGCTCCCTTAGGCAGCTCCCAGCCAAATTCCTAACCACTGTGTGGTAAAAAGAGAAAAGAAGTTAAATGCACGGGTGTAGGAACAGATCAGCACTGTGGAAAGAGATGGCTTGCTGAATTATTATCCTTAACATGCTTCATCTCAGCCAGATGAACCCAAGACACTGAATTGGATGAAGTGCTGAAGGAAGGGTGAAATTCTACCAGCTGGGTGGCAATGAGCAACCAGGGTCATTAATATCCTCCACCACCACAGCTAGCAATGGGCAGATTGCTCAGGTAGGCCTTCCACAGCCAGTGAGCAACCTGCCACACAGGTTAAACAGCTTTGGTTTAAGAGGTGAGAGACAGGAAGAAGCAACGCTGGTGATACAAGCTGTGGTTTGCATCCAGACAGCTGGCTAGCAGATTGCTTCATAATAGAAAGTTTATGGGCTCTTATGAACTTAATTTCCTTTTTCTTATAGGAAATCTGAAATCATTTGACACCTGTGGTTGTACCAACTTTCTGTATGAGCAGAATTCTGTGAAAGTAATGTTCAGGAAGAGATGAAATCAGAGTAAAACCATAGCAAACAGGTCACTTTTGGGGAACACCCAGAGTGAAAAAAAGATGGAGTATTCTTGGCTAATACCTTCAAGCAGAGATTCCATCTTTGGAAAATGCCAGACTCAAGAAGCACCAGCTCTGGTGGAAAAGTATTGATTTACTGTCTTACTCGGCCACATGAAACCAAACGTGGGATAGGGGTTGAGGGATAGGATGGGGAAAAAAGTCGGTATTTCCAGGGAGGTCCATGACCAAAAATTTCTAAGACTGGTAAAAGACAGTCCAAATTTCCCATTAGAAGACTCTGGGTGCCATTGAGGTTGGGAGGACAGGACTTGTATCTAAGATGTCCTACGGAATCTAACCACATCTATAATAACATTTAATGATAAGAAGTCCAACATCAAACTACTGTTAACAGAGGTAAGGTGAGATAGATACTAGAAATCCACCACAGTCTGCCTAAGGATCTGACCTGGTAAACTGACGGTAATCGGGGAGTGCTACACTGTTACAGACAGGAGCTTTGTCAGGATTAATAGCAAGTCCAGAAAGTAAGTAACATAGCGTATTACAGATCACGAGCAGAGCTCCTTGTCCTGCTGTTCTGTTGGCTTGGGTTGAGTCCTGCCAAGAAGCTTTCAAAATCTAACCCCTGCCCGAAAAAGTACCTCAAACAGCTAGAAAGTCATGTGTGAGGGGTAACGTTAGAGCAGCATCTGGGAAGAGAACTAAGAAACTTTAACCTGCTGTTGTAGAAATCTTAGAAACCTGCTTTAACTCATAAATCCAGGAAATACAGATGGACCCTGATGCTCACGACTCAGGACATGTGTTGGAGTTGGGGGAAGTGAAATCCCAGACTGGAAACAGGAACATGATCTAAAAACAGGCATCCAGTCCAAAACCAAGAAACAAGTGAAGTAATGATGAAGTTCATCAGTGAGCAGATATTTCACTCTGTGTTTCACATCACTGCTCTACAGAAGGCCTTACAAAATTAATGTTAAATCCCAGACTGCAAAATATAAGGAAATCTTTTTCACCCTAAAATCTCTGTCGATGTATGTCCATGTATTGTCAAAAAACAAGTTTGAACCATGCAAAACAAATGGTTTAATTTTCAAATCACTTTCTGTCCATCATAAGAACCATCATGAAAGTAAATGATAATGGAGGGTGTGCTTAGCAATATGGAAAGATGGCTAAGAAGCCAAAGTTTTACCTGGATAGCTGTCGTTTCTAGGGATGAAAAATAGGGAGGAGAAGATTGAACAAGTCAGCCATTTAAATAAACTTTCCAAACAGCTTTTACACCAGCTTAAAAGGATACTTCTGGCTTAGCCTAAACGGACTAGAGCCAAGTTTAAACTAAACTGAGAGACATGGAACAAACCAAAAAAAGAGCATCTCTGCCAAGAAAAGCATGAATGTAAGCTAAGTGGACTTAAAACAGTTTACTGCCCCAATCCCATACCAGTTTCTTTGAGTGGTTCTGGTGCCTTTGCATCAGATGATGCAGTGATTGCATTTATCCAGAAAAGGACACAGTTTTTACCAAAACAGGACCTTTTACAGGTAATTTATCTTTGCAGCTCTTCTGGAACTTCAAGATTAATTTTTTTTCATACAGATGGAGAATGAAAAGTACAGAGAATATGAAATTTGCCAAGGAGAAACAGATATCTGTCACAGATAGAGCAGCTGAATGATTCTGTTTAAAGCACTGGATTAGATAGGACTGGAAACAAGGAATATATGAAGGCCAAGAAAGTAATTAGATTTTCTAGAGGTTGGAAAGGTAAGCAGGTAAAAGAAACTATTCTTAGATAACATCTGTTCTGCCACAAAACATCTGGTAGCAAACTGTTTCATCTTGGAAAGTTTACAAGGTTTGCACGAATCTTGTTTCCTTTTCTGATTCTTTATCCATTTAAGGATTCACAAGACCAACACCAACACACACTACCACTGAAGTTTTCTGAGGATGTTCAGCCTTTCCCTGGAACTGGAACAGTCCAGCCAGCCACTGGGGCAAAAGCAGCAGATAAAGAAATCCCTGTAGGAGAGGCTGACAGAACGAAGGTGGTCAGAAATGAGTCTGCTCTTAGGACACCAGTGCTTACATGTGCTGGCTGAAGGCCTGCTGTCTTGTGCCTGATCTGATGTATTTAATGCAATACGGCTGTTTCTTGCACAACAGTTTAAATCAGCATTTAAATCAAAACCACAAAAACCCAAGACCAACACTTGAAGTTTCCACTCCTGGTGCTCTATTTAGTCTGACACCTTCATCTTTAGCTCTCCAACTGCCAAGGGTAGTAGTAGTACAAAAATACTAGTCTTGATACTCCCATGTTGTCCCCTTCCCTTTCTTCTCATTAATTGGGCAAAAAGGACCAAATGCTTTTCAGCTAATCCTGCTCACAGGGAAATCCATTGGGAGGCAACTGGGGAGACAGGAAAGAACCGAGGAACATGAATAGCAGGGAAGTGAAGTGCAACTGGGGCAAGGGAGAAAATAAGCATAATTTGAGGAAGATGACACACTGAAAGTATGCATTAGAGAACAGCCACCAACACTGAGGGAGATAGGCAAAGGAAAAGAAGCCAGTCAGGACAAATTATCCCAGGTAAGGAAAAGAAAAGATATCCCTGTTAGCAGTTCTTTCAAGACCTCAATCTTGGCTTTGAAAGTTTCTACCTCTGCTTCCCACTGGCCACATGTACCTTCCACTGCTTTGACCTTCTCCTCCATCTCTCTCTTCCTCTCCTCCTTTAGCAGCTGTTCCTGCTCCCTCTTCTGTACTGCTAAAAGGATTTGGCGCTCCTCCTCTTCCTCTCTACGCCTCTGCTTCTCCATCGAACTCAGCACATTCGGGTTAACCTGTGATGAAATGATGCACCAAAAACTGTAACTCATTGGCTTATTCGAGTCTGAGCAGAGGTGGGTTTACGTTGAGCAAGTATTAAAGCGTACCTAGAATGAATGGCTGGGGGGGAAAAAAAGGGGAGGAGGGGAAGGTACACATGAATTCCTGGATGAAAAGCAACATGGGAAAGAAAGTTATTTGTCAAGCAATGAAATCCTACTGACAAAGGGCCAAAGGAGGGAGGAGCGATGGGTTAGACAAGCTGCCACTCTACCACGGATGCACTGTGTACATTTCCCTTATAGGCAAAGGATTCAAGCTGTTGACATCCCCACATAACACCTCTACCCCTTCCAGCTAGGAGAGTCCTGAGTTGCCAAGGTGAGTAGAAAGGACTACTCTGCTATAAAATAGAGTACTTAGGGTATGAAAAAGACTGGTACAGCCTTGCATCAAGGTATTGTTTGAAGTGTTTTACTTTCCAGTTCAAAATAAGAGCCACTGTATTTCTTTGTGCTTATCTCTCCTGAACTAACTCTCACTTGTTTGTTTGGACAGTTTTCCTGTTGTGTACCCCAACCAGTTTTCTGGTTCAAGGACACCCGGCTCTTCATTGCCCCACTTCCTCACCTTCCCACTGCCAGCAGGCAACAAGGCTGTGTTTGATTCTACTTACACTGCAGGCTTCCCAGGCCAGGCACTGCCTGCTCCCATTTTTCCAGTAAAGTGTGAGGTTTGTATATGGCAATGTGGAATTACCTTTTTTTAGCTTAACTTGATTATAAGACAAATGAATCAGACATCCACCAGCCACTCTGACTTCTTGCAAGACCAATGCACCTTTTGCAAGCCCAATTCCCTGCCTTGTAAGCAGGGAATATTGACCAGAACAGTACAATGTGCCCATGGTTCTTTCCACATTAATTTTCGGGGAATAACCAGCAACCACCACTTAGGCAGAAGGTATTTCCTGAGGATTAGCAGTCAGCTGAGGTCCCACGGCTGCTGCTCAGACCATTAACTTTGCCAATCCCAGTACTAATCACCAGAAAAAATCTGGCACCATGATTATTCTTTGTCCTTGTTTTATTGCCTAGAAGTGGAACCTTGGGGTATTTTCATAACCCCCACCTTGGGGTGGGGTTTCATAGATGCCTAGAAGTGTCTGGTTTCACTGTATATTCATTCCCTTCTGCCTTCTTTTCCCATACACAGCACTGCCCCACAATCTCCTTCTGCAGCTCTCCATGGGCAAGCATCATGGATCCCTGACTCCATCAGCAAAAAGATATTAAGAGAATTATGCTTCAACAACCAAAAGCCACATAGAAGTGTATGAGAAAGGGTGATGTCTTGATGACATTAAGACCATATCCTGCATCGAGCAACAGAATGGACAGCAAAACCACCAGTGATTATTTTTAGGAAAACCACACAGCAAGATCTCACCACAAGATCTACCCATTTTCTTTCCAGATCTTGCCCAAATATTAATACTTCTCTCTTTTAACACCTTTCTAGGGAAC
Source organism: Heliangelus exortis (assembly GCF_036169615.1). NCBI lineage: Eukaryota > Metazoa > Chordata > Aves > Apodiformes > Trochilidae > Heliangelus > Heliangelus exortis. The sequence continues at coordinate 134,066,594 of NC_092422.1, forward strand.
CCATTCTATGAGGCCACATGCCTTCATGTTAGCAAGCATCCCCTCACATTCAGTTTAAAGTTAATTTCTCATCCCCTCATTCCATCCAATTATTCCTAGCTATGCTATTCTCTAGCTAAGCATAAATTCTCTTTTTCAGCAACATTCTAGCCTTTATAGGCTTCCTTAGACACTTAATGCTGCGTTTCTGTAATTTGGTTAAATGTTTCCTTACAAAGCAATCCTTCCAGCTCCCTAATCCTTGTAGCTGCCTGTCTCAGATCTTTCTTCCAACTGATCAATATCCAAACACCACAGCACTCAGGACTGAAGTTGCTATGCCAAATAGCAGAGGTCAAGAACCTACAAAACCAGGTTCTACATTTCCACTTCTGAGTTTTTTCATATCTCTTTCTCAGCCACTTTGCCATCCTATTTTCTACGCATGCATTGCAAACATCCTCCTTTAAAAACTGATCCTGACCATCATCAACCAGTTTACCCCTAAATTTCTTGACTTATCTTTGAATTGCAACAGCAACCATAAAATTCAGCAACAATTAGGAAGAGGTAAGTAAGAACCAGCCATCAGAAGTTGTTACAGCAGGTTATTTTATTAAGGATACAACCATCAGTCTTTAGATTCTCCAGCCAGTAGATCTAAGCCAACCTGGTGTGCCAAGCTCATTTCTACCACTGTTGATGCACAGGTCACACCTTCCCCTTTCCTAGATTCATACATCTCCCCACCATTCTTGTCCTACAGAAACATGAACCCAGCATCCAAACTGCAGTGCTCACACCAGGACCTCTCCAACCCTGCAGGGTACCTTCAGCACCCTAACCTGTAATGGCGCAACACAAAATTCACAGCATGTTCCAGATCAATCCATGACAACTATGGTATCCTCAAGAAACAAGACAATTTGAAGCAACAGGCAGAATGCCATCCTAGCAGATCTAGGAAGAAAACAGAAAAGCAGAAACCACAAATGGTGTAGTGAGCGCCAGTGACCGCAACAGACACCTGTAACAACTTCTTCAGTGTTTACAGGGCAGTGACAATGCTGGCAAGGGCTCTTCGAGATACTGCAGTCATAGAAATACCCTGATTTTCAGAGGGCACTACTGTCTGGTGTCCCACTTAAGTGCATTGCTCAACTCAAGGTTAAAAAGTAAGCAAACAAAACCAGCTACCAGATGTGATGGAAACAGACACCTATTGGAACAATAAAAGCAACAACCCAACATAACTTAAACTTCCTTTTTAAACAAATAGGTGGCAAAGGGATGTTTCTCCAGCTTTCTCCCCACTTGGAAGATAAAAAAAAAAGCCCTCACATCTACAGCCACATCATCAACACCTCCTTCCCTCCACCAGAGAGCACTCCAGGACACAACATCCCTGCTTTCCCCCCCACACTCCGTGGGACCCTGAAAAGGCCAAACTTCTCTGCCTTTTGCTTTGCTCTCCAGACAGTGGGTATAAGACTTCAAGGGCAGAAGGCCAGGAGGTGCGGATGTCCCAGGCACCCCGGCCCCTCACCCTCCAAACCTTCCCTGCTCCGATTTCTGCAGTGCTACCCTAATGAGTGTGCTGCTCAGGCAGCTCTTTAATGAGGAGCTAATCTGAACCACCTGTTGAGAAATCCCCCGCAGGATTAGGAGCCTACAGAGCAGTTACATGTTGGACCAAAGTGGCATCCAGCTTGCAGAGCCAGGAGGAAGGGGTCACCCCTGTACCAGGCTGAGGTTTTCTTCCCCAGATTTGACTGCTGCAAGAAAGCCATCATGCTGGCACGTTCCCTGACTCCCCTGCATCAGGGATGACTGCCATGTCCTGCTGGGGACCCCTTGCAATTGTCCCCACTCTCATGTTGGCAGGCTCCCTGCACCTACGCACAGCAGGCAGAGGGAGGGCCCCCCACTTGCTGGAAACGTTTCACTGGCCCACAGGCAGCAATTAACAGCCCTTTGCCACCACAGACCTGGAGCACCTGCGGTACTGATTAGCATCATTCAGGCTCCATGTGTTTCCCACTCCCCACCTCCTCTGGGATTTCTGCTGCCTGTGAACAAACACGTGTCCCTGTGCTTCCTGAACAGTGGGCTTTGCAGAGGGCAATTCTGGCCCCAGACTGACCATCACTGGGGTCTTATTTTCCTCTCAGCAGGCTTTTATGTGCTGCATGATGAGAGGTTCTTCCTTCCTTTTATTTATCTGTTCTAAGGAATTATATTTATTGTAGTGAACTGTACTTTCTCCTTTGTTCTGCAGGAACTCCTGGCCCTGGGTCATATGGGATATTCCCTGCAGCTTAATTTCCCAGGGTTTGACAAAACACCAGCTAACTATGTTTTCATTACATCTACAGCAAGAAATTATGCCACAGCCTGATAGAATCAACTCAATTTCTTCTTCCAAAGCTCATCAATCCCGTGTTGCCAGACCGGTCACTTTGGGTAGCAGTTGCCAGGTCAAAGACCACTCCCATCTCCACCGTACCATGCCCCTGGCTGTGCCAGCATGACTGTTGGGGGCTGTGTGGTGAACTGTATTGGAAAGCTGATCTATGTTAAAAATAACCTTGACCAAAGAAAAAGGTTATATTTAACTCCAGCCACTTTCCTGGGTCTGGCTCACTGCACAGACCCACAAGCGGCAGCGCTGTTATACACTGATGGGGTGGAGAGGAGATGAGGGTTAAGAGGGACGGAAAGAGCAGTTTCAGCTGACAAGGCTGCAGTTTGATAAGCGTTTCTTTAAGCAGCCTAAATTGTGACTTCCATTTCCAGCTGACCCCTCTCCTAGCTCAGCTCCATGCCGCATCAGTCATTCCTCTTCTCCCTCCACGCTGTCTACACCCTCATGTGTTTGCAGCCTCACGTTTTCCCCTTGGCTGAATTTCTGTCATTTCCCTTTGTAAGCTGGTTCTGCTAGCCCTCATCCTTCTTCAACTTTTCTTTGAACTGCCTCGAATGTGCCAGCCCTTCCATTGAAGTGGAATTCCCCAGACTGAGCGCAGATTTCCATATGCAGCTGCGCTGGAGTCTGCAGCGATCCTGGTTACCTCTGCGATCCAGAGGGCAGCACCTCCCTGCTCGCCATAGAAACCCCGAGTGTCAGCCTGCCTTTGACGGGCATTGCCACCCATCTCTCTTTCAGCACAAGCACTTTCAAATAACTCCTTCCCACTGAATAGCGATGCTGCGGTTTATTTTTTCCCCCAGGAGGCATCTGCTCTTGCCTCCCTCAGTCGTCCTCCCCCTCGCACCCCCCCTCACCTCCTGCTTGATTGGTTTGATGGGCTGATGGTCAGACATCCACCTGGGAGAATACTCTGTCCGCTGTAGACGCTTCTCCTGAAACAGGGTTGAGAATTGAGGGAAGGAAAAAGAGAGTGGAGGAAATTAGGGCACATTGGTGACAGTGGCAAGAGAAACTCTGGGAGCTAGAAGTGACCATGAAATCTCTATTAGCTTTACAAGGGTATAAAACAAGCAAACTGAACCCAATCCAAGAACATCACGCTGACTGTAGAGCCCATTTTACAAAGCCATCTAGCCAAAGGTTCCTGTTCCAGATCTGTCCAACCTAAACACATTGAGATGATGGACAATACCCATCAGAGTTTCACGGCTCTGACTTACCAGCTCGAGTACACTTAGCTAGGACAGCTAAAGCAGCCACTGCCACTTCAGCAGAGACAGCTGAGAAACAGCAGTAAAAGTGAAATCAGAGGCAGTTTGCATATAAAAGCTAAGCTGTAAATCACAGCAGTTCAAAAGCAGACAGAGATTCTCTGCTAGAAGAAAAGGGACAGGAAGAGGGCTGAAGACAGTAACCCCTTCAGCCACCCTACCTATGCTACTGTGCAATCATGAACCAGATCCTTCATTACTGACTCTAGCCCTGCCACTCCATGGGAGAGAGTCTTTCTCCCCGTACACAAGCTGAACATCCCCCACATCAATGACACTTGCAGGCTGGAATGGGGGAAGAGTAGGACAGGGTGACAGGCTGCTTGCATTTAGCTCTCCTTCAATCAGCAGACTTCAATCCATGCTCTTGGAAGCAGTTACAGAGAGGTAAACAGGATGTCATGTCTTCTCACCTTCTGTGCAATCATGTTGCAGATCTCCGGCAGGAAGTCTTCACTCAAGAGTTTGTAGAGCTGCCGCTCTCTAAGGGAAGTCCTCTCTCTGAAGCTCTCTGTGACCTGCCTCCACTCCTCTTCCGTCTGACACAGCAGCCACCATGTCCCACGGCCAGGCCCTTGGGACCCTTCAACAACATGAAAGGATGTTATCTCCACAGAAGTTATGGCTAACAGCTTTTCTTTATCCCTTCTCCTCTCCTCAGGGCTCAGGAAGAGCAAAAGGTGCTGTCAATGACCACTGTTATGAGAAGCATGCTCACTGCTACAGACCCAAAGATCTCGAGCCACCAGAAGCACTGCTACCTCCTCTAGTGACACCAAGAGTGATGTCAAGACACAAAGGAAATACATAGGTGAATTAGTAATGGTGGCTCTTTGCAACACATGGGTAATGTGACAACATCCCCGTAGCAAGCCTCCATTCAGGTTATGACAGAAAAAAGGATTTAATTTGTTTTTTGTCATGAAGGGTGTCAGACAGCAGACTAAAACCACTGAAAATTAATGTTATTTGAAATAAGATGGGGGTTTTTTTGGTTTTTTTTAGCACTGCAAACCTTTGCTGTGGTGAATAAAACCTCCCATTCTCCTCAAATGAAACATTTTATTTGCAGGCACTTGAAAGAAGAGGAAGTGAAGAAGGATGGGCTTCATCGGGCTGCCAGATGAGGGAAGTTCCAAAAGTTCACATCCCTTCTCTGCTCTAATCCAGAGTGGGATCCAAAGATCTCCCACTGCTCTGAAGCATGTCTCAGCTACCAAGACACTCTGAACTGTTCCACCTTGCATGAAACATTTGAATACTAATTGTGAAGGAGGGACTATCTCATTTGGTGGTTGGAACACCCACCTGGAGAAGGAGAATGTGGTTCCCGTTCCACAAATATTTACACAGAGCAGAGAAGCATCATGGTTGCAGCTTGCATGCTTTTGCCCCAGGACACTCTCTAAACAAAAAATTCTGTGGCTCATTTTGGGGGAGGGGGAAGACATTGGTTTAAACCCCTTCGGGCTGAGAGGTTCTTGGCTCCCTCTAGAGCTCCTTTCTTGGGCTAACCACAGGTTACTGGAAAGAAAGCAATGGTCACCACCCCACTGGCAGATGTTACACAGCTTCTCACCACATTTTCAAGCAAATAAACCATGAAAAAGACTATATAAAGACTGCTAAAACATAAAGACTGCTAAATACAATAGTGAAAGGCCACCTGGCTACATGAAGCTGTCCCCTGCCCACCTGCAGTGGGGACCTCACCTGCATGTTGCCCCTAGAGCCTGCCCCCTCATTTACCCATCCCTTGCCAGTCCCCAATAGGTGACTCATTTCAAAAGCAACCAGGACTAAGGCACTGCTTCATGCCACCAGATTACTCTGCATCTGAAGTGACATTTTGCTAGAGGACAATGATCTGATAAAATCCCCAGTGCTTCACATGCTTTGCTCCCAGCTCTGCCACCTGGCTCTGGAGCAGCCTCCAGGAAATCTGAAGACAAAGGGCAAAGGGAAGGAGGCACAGCAAAGACAATGACACCCTTGCCTTTTATTGTGGGGCAACTGGCAGGCTTGAGCCCCTGGGTTATGTGGAAGCCAATGGGTCCCCATGTATGACAAATGGGTCCCAGTCACCTTAAAATCAGGACACAGTTGTCAACTTGCCTCTACTGCTTGCCTGTTAACCCCTAGGTAGGTACCTCCAAGTCACTGTTTACCGAGTTCAGCCAATGGCCACTGGGAAGGAGAGGCAAGGAAAATAAAAAAGGTTCTTCCTTCCCCTATCTTGTCATCAATGACCCCAACTCTTTCCAGTCTGAAAAAACCACAGCCACTACAAACAGGGGCTTGTGCTCACCTCACCCCTGAAGGAGCAAGGGCCATTCACAGCTCATTTCCATCAACTTCAGTGAGTAGGTGGGCCCCTATGGCCTAGTGTAACCCAATGTGTTAGGTTTCTTCATCTCAAACTAATCCAGGATGATAAGATAGGACGCTCACAGGTGCCCAGGCACCAACCCCTCCTTACAAACTCAGCCTCAAGCACTGGCAGAAAGACTCTCCCTTTCCTGAGAAATGCACCTCTCTGAGTTTTGATAATTTAAAAGTCGTGTTAGCTGATCATATCAACCCTGACCCCGCAAAATCTCTTTACCATTTCTTATCTGAGTCTCATGGATTAGCAAATTCTCTTCTGCCTTCTCCCTACATGAAAAGAAAGAAAAGAAGTGATACAATAAATATATTAGTTCACATCATTGAAATGCAGCTGCTTCAGAGAAGAATAGGGGACACATCGGTTATATATATTCACATATATATTATTTATCATGGCTTCATAACATTTCACAAAGTGAAGGGTGCAGGTTGGAGTTTGGTAAGGACAGTATTTTAATTCTGACAAGAAGCATCCCCAAATATATACTGACTCCAGTGGCCAGGATTTTAGCCTCAAGTGCTATGCAGTGAAAGCATTTTTTATCAGAAGTATAACCCCCAGCACTGCACAGGAGAACTATATCTGAAGTGAGGTAGCTGGAAAAGCAATACCCACTGTTTCAACAAACTTGACTTCCAGCTCAGTCAGAATTTTCTCTGGAGAATGATCAAAGCACCATACCAAGTCTGAACTTGCTTCACTTCAGAGATGCATTGAAATTATGGCTGCATGGTATATACATAGTAATTGGGGGAACCCCAGAGGTACATTGTACACTGTTCTGGGAACACATGCATTTTATATCCATTGCAGGAACAACCTCTCCATACCTCAGCAAATTTTCTTCCACTATTTTTTTCCTCTTTGGTGGTCGCCCTCGTCTTTTGCCTGTTTTCCCAGGAATATTTGGGGTGTTTGTCTGCCCCCCACAGCCCCTGTGAAACAGAAAAGCACCGTGAAATATCTGCTGAGCAAGAGAACTGTGGCTGGCAGGATGGGAGAAGGGTAGGGAAATTGGAACAGCTGCTAGGAACCCAACGAAAGGAGGGATTAAATCAGCGCAGCAACTGGACAACAGGGAGGGGAGGAGGGATTCCCACTCTCTGGGAGCCTGATCTGGGAGCTGCCGGCATGGTGTGGGGCAGACAGGGAGGAATGTGGTGGGGCAGGCAGCATCTTTCCCATAGCAGGCTCTCCTGGTGCCACAAAGGCTGCAGACTGGCTCCCACACAATGCGTGACGTGGGGCAGCTCGCAGTCTGCTTGGCAACTCCAGTCTCGCCCCGCATGGCCGTGGCCTTCTCCCAGGCCCCCCCCGTGTTGCCCCACATCCCCCAACCCCCCGCCACTCCCTGACACAACAGCAGTCAGGCGGATCTCCTTCAGCCAGGATGGCTGGGATGCCCCCCTCCTCACTCCCCTGCATCCAGACGTAGGGAGGCGGGGGGGCATGTGCAGGGGTTGTTACCTGTCTGGAGCCAGCTCTCCATTGGTTTTTCCCTGCACTGGGTCTTCCTTGTACATCCGTGTGCCATAGAAGTACCAGTACAGGGCTCCGCTGCTGTCCTCGCCCAGAGGCTCCACGCGGAGGCTGTCGGCGTCCAAGCCCTGAGCCCACCGGGAGCACCCCCGACAGACGGTGACATGTTGAAAAGCAGCCACATTGTCACACAAAACATGATGACACCTCTCCACAAACACCTCCCTTCCTACCTCCTCCCCTCCCACCATGCCACAGCAGCAGTACAGCTGCTCCTCCAGGCCAAGCTGGGAAAATGTTACTCCAGGGGGAAGGCGACCGTTCCCTCTCTGTCCAGGGAGGGATTTAGATTGGCATCTCTAATTTGAATGGCCTCTCTTGTTTTAACATTTCATCTCTGGTGCTCCTGACAGTGAAGGTCTAATTAGTGCTGGCGACAGTCACACACAGCCCTGAGAAACTCCCTCCTCAACCTGCCTGCTACCACCCTTCCCCCCCCAGTATACTTCAGCCCCATCCTTTCATCTCACACCATCCCTCAGCAAGGCAGTCTCAGCTCTCACAGCTCTGCCATTACACTTGGAGCATCTCCAAATCCACTCTTGGGAGGAAGAATAGCAAATGAAGCCAATTTACTTAGCAACTCCCATGTTACAGATACATCCACACAGGACAAGGCACTGAGATCAGTCCTGCGTGCTTGCCCTGGGTCCTCTGCAAGGCAGGTGAGGAGATGGGGAACTACTGACACGCCGCACTGCCACTGATTACCTGGCCTTAAAATACACTTAAGAGCATCAACCCTTCTCCTCCCAGGAAGATTCTCTACTCTGGCCCAGCTCCTGTGGCTGCAGTTTCCCCCTTCTCTGCTGCCCCAAAGCACCTTGAGGAGGTCAAAGACATCATCTGCATCAAGGCGGTAGTCACAGAGGCGGTGTAGGATCTCAACCCGGGTGCGCAGGGGCAGCTCCTGGAAGGTAGACTCCCGTAGGGGGTTGGGTTTCCCTTCCTCCAGCTCCCACCGGTAGTTGATGATGTCCTCCAGGTAGCTGTGAAATGTCTGGGATCTAATCAAGAAAACAAAGTCCCACACACCCACTGTAGTTTGCCATACCAGAAGCACCTGATGCAACCAAGCAACTTAAAAAAACATAACGCAGAGAGCTAACACTTGAAGGATAACTGAGCTACATGACAGCAATGGTTCCCAATCACAACAGTCTCATTGCAACACCATGGGATTTCACATTGTACACATACTGCTTACAGGATGATGTATGACTGTTATTTCATTCCAAGCTGAAAGAAGTTAAAAATTCTCACCGTAGCACCATCCTCTTTCTATCGCACTGGGCAGTGTCCTGTGTGACCACCAACATCAACTGTTTATTAAACCAGGATACAGCAAAGCAGATGAGTCCAATCTCCTTCCACCTCTCCCCATTTGAAGCAGAGCCTCTCTTCTTCAGCTTTCCATTCACTCACCTCTGCCACTGCCAAACCCTGTATCTCTCTCTGCCTCTAAAGTAGCTTTTCATGCCATGGTTCAGTGGCTTGAAATTTTCAATCACTGATCACCTCTGCCACCATCATCTCCACCCTGCTCTCCTGTGTACTTCCCAGGTTCCAGCTGTGGCACACATTCTCCTTTTCCTCTGTCTCCAGAGGAGCTGCCACTTTCATGGTCTGCCCATTCTTCCACCAGTGGCTTTGGTGGGACATTTGCACAACCCTGTTAACACATGCAGTTTGGGCCCTGCCACACAATGAGTCTTGTTCCCAACACGAGTGTATCTCAAACAGGGTTCAGGCAAGAGGACTGTCTTCTTTCTAGTTTGCCAGATGATCAAGCTGAACACCCACACCCCAGCTCTTCTTAAATACTGCTACTAAACCCATCTTTTTCATTTGCTAGTTAGGCCACATTAAGACCCCCTTTCATTGTGAGCAGTTCACCATATAACCCAAGGAAAACACAATTTCTTACCCTAATCTGGCATCAAGGGTAAATGTTACCATCTGACATATATTAGACTGCTGGTGGAGCTTACGGCTAAAAGAACTCCTGTCTTTATTTTAAGGAGAGTAAAGTCCTTACTCTGAGTGCTAAAAATTCCAGGAAAGGGAATGGAAAAGGGCTGGTGAGGCTGCATGTGCTCAAACACAAAACTTTCCCGAGGTCTGACAGTATCACTATGAGTCCTGAGACTTGTCAGGCTCTTTCATGCTACTGGGGTTGAGTATCCTGAGCACAGCAAAGGGGGGACCCCTGCCGTGCCCCAGCCATTCTTGCACACACGGGAAGTCCATATGCCAGCAAGAACACCACTGGGTACACATTCCCACCAGCTCTCAAAAAGGCAGCTCAACTTGATAGGTTTTTGGCACAAAGAGATTACTCTATATGATTAATGGAACCATGCCAGTGCTACAGACTTGCATTTGCCTGAGAAATTGCTTACTACTACAAAAGCCATTATTTTTGAACAAAGAGATAGAGAAGCGTGATCCAACTGGAATAGGATTGTTAAAAGTCAACGAGAAGTTAGCTATTAGGCATGGGGCTTCACACATTTGATAAGACTGATCTTCTTTGCAAGGACCGTGACTGGACGATGACTGTAAGAATGAACAGAAGCCACATGAGTCCTCATGCCATGTCCATCTGGCAGCATTCCCCTTCCTATTCTAGTGGAGGGAAGTTGATGCTCTCCACGCTGCAGATCACTCCCCATCAGCTTGCTTGTTTCTGACGTCAAATGCAAGCTGACTTCCCAGAGATAACTCCTTTCACCAGATGAATGCTACCAGCCCTCAGGTTGATTTGACAATACATGCTTGAATGTCCTTGGATCTAGTGCCTTCTGAAGCCTGGAGTTTGCTCTTTTCCACCAGACACAAGCAGAGTATTTAATATTGCCAAGTGTCACTGTTCTGCCCCACTAATATCAGCAAACAAACAAATGAAACAGTCCCTTACACACACAAAAGCTCAGTCATCACAACAAAGGAGGACTGGTTTATGAAGTGATTTCTGTGCTGGTTCAAGTACTAGTTTAGACTAAAATCTACAGCAGCTATCCTTAAAAAAAAAAAAATCAGTGTAGGGTAAACCTATCTGAGGTAGCTGTGGATTCCCACAGTGCCTTCCTCATGTACTTTGAGACCTAACCCAACTTTCAGCAAGGACTTCAACTTCAGTAGAAGTGGGATATTAGTTTTTCTTTATGGTCTTTTCATCTTTTAGAGTGCTAATTGATTACACACAGCTTAAATGCCAGATATTTACTGAAACCACTGGATTAAAAAAAACAACAAATCAACACCAAAAAAACTAACAAAACCCCAAACACAAAAAGAACAACAACAAGAGGGAATTGAGTCTAGCTTCCAGAACAGAAATAGTAATCAGAACATCTTTTCCTGAAAGGAAGAAGGAAAGCATCAAGATACAGGAAAGCAATACCCGTATTCGAATGCTTAGTCCACTACAGAAAGGGATTGACTATAAGATCTCAGAGAGCACCTGAGCTTCAGCTCCTCAAATTCAGCTGTTTGACACTGTCAGAGCACAAGACAGAAGATTATTTAATCAGATCTGATACTCAAGCTTTGGCTATTTCCAATAACATTGACTCAAAAAAAAAAACTTTCTCTATGATCCTGAAAATCTAGTGAGTGATGTGGGATGCCAGGATGAAGACTGTTCCTATTTTTCTGGCTACTTTTTTATTATCAAAAAACCAAAAAACAAACAAACAAACAAACAAAAAAACCAAACCAAAATAATAATGGGTCAAAGAGAGAATTTTACCACTTGCATGAGCTGGAACCCCCTCAGTTCCAAAAGATTAGCTGAAATCTTTGCCTATGTAATTCTGATTCCCTCTGGGGACTGGTGCTGTTGACTTAACCAATTTGGTTTGAGTTTGACTTTCATAGAAGTGGCTAACACTAGAAATTTGTGCCATCCACCCAGTGCTCGATACATTACAGGCTCTGTTCTCAAGAGTACTTTGAGTTCCTACCACCATCAATTTTCAAAGACAGCTACTGTGCATTTGTCGCTTTGAATAAGGATAGAAATGAGAGCCAGAGATGGGAACCAGATGTCTCAAGGCATTCCCAGTCACTCTAAATCTTACCCAATTTATATTTTCCCTCTTCATGGGGCCCTGCCTCCTTCCTTCAGACAAATGTGGGGTGCTCGTCTTCAACCTGTCTGCCACACCTACAATTAGCCTCACTTAGGTTGTCTTTATTAAATTCCCCTTTCAAAAAGGTTTCTGACACAGCCCCCCTGGGTTTGGGGAAGACAATCTGCAGGGAACATAGCTATCTGCAAGAAGTCTGCACTCTCTGGCTCTCCCATATGCAAAGCAGAAATGCTTGGGACTTTGTAGTATTATCCATAAAATTAAAACCCAGGAAACAGACAGACAGTGCCCAGGACTGGAATGATCTGGATGCAGTCTGTCAAATATCCTTTTTTCAAGCTCATAAGCAGGACAGTGATCCACCTGCAGGTGTGGCAAGTCCTTCAGTCTCTGCTGCAGCTAAGAACCTCCAAAACCCCCTTTTTTTTAGGTGGGAGGAAGGCAGGAGTGAAATCATTAAGATGAGGAGATGGGGTCTTTGATGCTCTTCTGAGGTGCTCAGCATCACTGAGACTTGTAACAATACTCAGCCAGTAGAGGCAGTGCTAAATCAGAAATGCCCTTTCCCTAAAAATAGGAGTATTCCCAAAGAGGACTGACTCATATATGGACACATTCTGTGTAAAGACATGTATCCAAAAGAAAATCAGCAGCTCTCCCTTAAAGTAAACTGAGGCTCCTAGAAACACTTTATAGAAAAGTGGGAAAATACAGGCCACAGTGAATGTCACTATATTCTAAACACTTCTACCACCCCATCATACAGCAAAAGCATCTTCCATACAGCTCATTAACCAAGGGAAACTATCACAGAGATCACCTGTAAGAAGTCAGAGAAGTCATCCTGGAATACTCTAACTGTAAAACTTCATCCTACACACAGATTGTCTTCCTCCCCATCCTAACTTCACTAGCCTCTGAACCATTACTATTTTCTTCACTTGTCAAATGTCCTCTGTTTTGCTTGCCACCACATAAGGAAAGCAACTTGGATAGCTGAAGTGGGGAAGTGGAGGAATAGTGCATGTATATCTATGTGATACACCCCAGATGGATACAGGTGATTTCTCATAAGCCCAATGCAATTACTTTGTCTTGTCCCTGACTATGCTCTAAAACAACAGGGTCCTTGCCAGAGGTTCCTAACTTTTTTTTTTTTTTTTTTTCAATTATTGGGAAACAGGTCAGAGACGAATCACATCTGTGGCTGAAAGTTTTAATCATATGTTGTGGACCTCTGCACATGCAAAGGGAAATGTGGGGCAATAGTGGCAGACAATCCACAAGAGTTCCAGCAGGGCTGAAGCTAAAGTTACCTGTGATCTTTAGTAGCAGCTGCAAAAAACTTCAGGACTTAACAGGGAGCAAGCCAAAGGAGGGGCTCCTCCCCAGCATTGCTATCAGCATCCAGTTGGAGAAATGATACACCCCTCAAGAGCTCAGACCTGCAGCCTGGCCATCTGCCACCCGGCTGCCTCCCAAAGAGGGAGATTTCTCTGTGCTCCAGGAGAGGGGAGATGGAGATTCCCCCCCCCCGCCTCATGGTACCCATTTGGCAGACTGCTTCGGTGTGGTCTATCCCTGCTCACAGGAGAGGCACCCTTTCCATCACCCAGGGTTTCAATGCATGGGGTCACACAGCTGTCAGAATAAGAAGCTTGGTCAGCAAGCAGGAAGAGACCCCATCCTGCTGCTCATCACCATGCCCAACTTCCCAGAAGGGCTCCTTTAGAAACCTCTGGAAGAGAGGGTGAGATGTCACAGGTTTGACAGAATATATGGAAAATTTTGGTTGGAGCTTCTGGTGTGCACACTTGGGAGGGCACAGCTGCATCTAGAGACCCCAGCCCCACAGGCATCCTGTAGGGCAAATCCAATGCAAAATTCTTCTGAGTGAACCCACAATGTGAAAACACACACTTATTTTTCTTTATCCTTGTGCCCAGAGGAAGCAGAGCCATTTGTGCTTTTAGTTTTAAAGTGTCCAAAGTAAATCAGATCTTGGCTGGGAAACTGTAAGCAAAATCAAACCGAAAAAAAAACCCCAAAAGCAAAAACAAACACCGATTCAGTAAGAGAGTCCCCGTGTCAATCTGCACTTCCTACAGGCAGGGTGCCATGGCCTGAGTGTGGAATTACTATACCACAGACTGTGCCAATTTTGTTGCAAGCCCCTACTCTTCCTTCACTCTCAAAAAAGTCCAAAAAACCCAAACCAAAACAAAAAAATCAACACAACCTAAGGCTCCCAATCTTGTGGGAGTAAATATTGGATTACAAAAAAAAACCAAACAAAACATTAGGGTAAGGAATTGGAAATACTGGAAACCAAAATCTGTCATTGATACTCAGATATTCTTGGCACACACAGGTGAGCCTTCTGAAAGTTCAGATGCCAAATAATGGCCTGGACCCACCAGCTTATGTTTTAAGTTTCTTGTATCATTTAATTTACAAAATGCAACAGAAGAGTAAATACTGGAATGCTCTTGAGCTGAAACTTGCTGGGAAAACAGCAAGTCTGACCTATAACTAATCCCAGGCAACTGTAATGTTCTGTACTTGAGATTAAAACCAAGAACCTGACAAAACCAGAGAATGACTAAGAGCAGGAATAACAATAGACCTTCTCCAACTCCTGCCCAAGGGTAGGATGTGGGAGGAACATGGAAAACAAGACTGGGAGAGCTCAGTCTTTCCCTCAAAGACTATTTATGCAGGAATATAATTACTCTCATAGTTCGTTTTACAGAGTTAGCTAGTAAGCAAAACAACAGGTGGTACACCTGACTGGTAAAAGCTGAAAAAGACTTGGATTTCCTCAGCCACCCAGCACAAGCATTGCTTTAACAAGGTTCTTAGTAATAAGTTAAAGAAGACGTTTTCAGGCATTTAATTCACAGCACACAAGAGAAGTGATTTTTCATCTGTGATCTCTCTAGTCAAAAGAAACAACAACAAAAATCAAGATCTTCTCAGAACAGATGTTTTAACATGGAATTAATTTTATGGACTGAAGATATTTCACCCTATGGGCTGGCACCTTTTAAGTTCTGAATTGGCAAAAAGGCACCAGTTTGGCATTGGGAGTCACTCAGGTGTTAATGAGAGCATTAAATGACAGATGGCATTCAACATATTTCTCCCTTCTCCAATGAAGACAGCTTCTTTGCTACCACAGAGATCAAAAAAGCTTAATTCTTAACAAGCATACAATACTTTGGCACAAAGGCAAGCCCTCTAGAAGGTAATGGGAAGGATTCAGGGTTTTCTGGTATGACCTCAGTCAAACATCATTAACAGGGTCAGGAGAAGCAAAGCCTATTTCAGAAGAAAAAAAATATGTAAGGGCCCCCATGATCAATCTATCGTGGCTTGTCAGAAAGAGAAAGCTTAGGTTGACCTTAGAAGCAATATGAGTTACTACTACCAGCCTGACCTTGAGCTCTCATGTAACAATGGAGACTTTTTTTTTTTTAACTGTATTAATGAGCTTTCAAATATGAGGTGGGGGAGGAAGCCTTATGGACCAGCTTGTACTTTACCTTCAAACAATTTACCCTACTGAGACACTAAGGCATGATGCATGGGGAATAAAAGATACTACCTCATCATTCTGGGAAAAAAAAAGAAAAAGAAAGAAAAAAGAAAAAAAGAAAGAAAGAAAAAAAGAAAAAAAAAAAAGAAAAAGAAAAAAGGTTGGGCAGGTGTATTCCCCATTTCCTTCCAAGTCCCCTGTGTGCAGCTGACTCAGAGGCATGCAAACCAACAGAAAGCACACATTCCTCATACCCCGACACATTCCTCAGACCCCAGACCCCCAGCCAACTTGTCATCAAGGCACTTAGGCAGGGGCTCAAGTGTAACAAGCAACCTTGAGGGGTCTCTCCTCAAAACACTTCGCTGCAGCAGAGCAAAATGGACAAGAACCCAGAGATCCAGGAATTCTGACCTTAAACTTTAACATCCACATTTTGTTTCCAATTTAACTAGCAGCACCATTGATGAGGACAGACTTCCCAAATCCCAGCCAGGGACAGTGTTGAGGAAAGCAGCAACTCATGGCCACACCAAACTGGTGATGGGCCTCACAGAAAGAGCCAACCCTGGCAGAGCCCTTTTGAAACAAACAAACATCCAGGCTCATCCTGCTTCTCAGTGCCCTCTCTTGAGACATGCCTGGAGAAAAGCAGCTGGCCAACAAGTGTCAACAAGAGTAAGACGCTAACATTAACAGAACCTGAATGAGACCATAAAATGGGAGTAAAATAAACTAAAATCAAACTGTACTGATCAAAGCTCCAAAGCAAAGTTTCTCCTCTCAGAGCCGAGAAGACAGACTCCAGAGATTGCTGGAGCACAAGACCATCACAAGGCACCTACAGGTCTGCTTCTTGTCCTCCATTGAAAGTTAGAAATGAATGCAGACATTGTCCAAACCTCAAGTAATTCTGTGGCTTACCTGTGTGGTCATCAGGAACACTGGAAGTGAAGGGAAAGAGAAAGGCACCTAAAGAACTGTGTTGATGCATTTCACTGAACTCTACACACAATGACATTTGTCTTAACCACTGCCAAACATGGGAAGACATTTTTTCTTCATTACAACCATTGTTTATTTCAAAGCACAGTAATAAAAAAATATCTGTTAGCAAATGTTAAGTGGTGGCAGCTCGTCCCTAACGTAGTTTGGTCTAACTCCTGGACTTGCCAGTCTCAAAGATCACTGATCAGAGGTTTCCATATCCATGAAAGATACACCCAAGTCTTTCACAAAAGTGAAGAACAGCAGAGTAATTTCAGCACCTTGGCAATTCCTGTTCCCTGCCCCTCACTTGCCCACCCCATAATTTGCTTCAAAAACTCAAGTTCTGGGCACTGGGACTAACCCCAAAAATACACTGAAGAGATGCTTAGAGAAGATCTCAGGGTTCTAGACCTTCCTTCCAATATGATAACACAAAGTTAGGACAGGAGGTCCTCCAGCAGAGAGGCTGCTTAATATCGCTAAGGAAACCTGATTTACATGGTTGGATGCCAGATAATCCACTGCCTTCCCAACTGAACTCCTCAAGTGTTCATGTTTAGGAGAGGGAAAAAATAAGCCAAGAAAATACAAAACTGTCAGCAGCTATAATACTCCTCTCCCGCTCCTGGTCTTCCTTCATCTTACTTCAAGTGATCTTCTATACAATAAAAACTAGGGAAGTTGGAAGGGGAGCTGGCAGATATGTTGTATCCCACAAAGAAGCAGAATAGGAACAGCTATGGAGCGAGGCAGAGTCTCCAGGGAGGCAGAGAGAATGGAGAGCTGATGTGGGCTGTCTAGTCTAATAAGGGATCACACCACAGGAGCATGTGCTGGCTTGACAGAAGCAAGTGCAGCCACTTAACCTGGGTATGACAGCTGAAGTGGGAGCGTTGCTTTGCTACCCCCCAAAAATGGGGAGCACAAAGGGAAGCCACAAGGTCACTGCTGACGGCCACTCTCTGGAGGCTCCAGATCTGCTTGTACAACCTTCTCCTCACAGCCACAGCAGAAAAACTGAGCAATGAAGGAAGTTTCCAGCTTGGGCTCTTTAGCACTATTAGTCCACACTCACCAACTCTCAAATGAGACAGAGATGCCCTCTTACCTTTTGTGAGCTGACATGTGCATCCTCCCACCCCTTTTCCCTCATAAAGGGATGGGGGGCAGCAAGTCCACCCCTCCAAAAGAGGATGCCAGCTGTAGAAACTGATCTCATGCAGCAGTGTGGCAAAAGAGCATGTTCTGATCTTCCCCAGCTGCCTACAGTCCATGCTTCTTCTGTGATTTGGCTTTTATTTAGCAGCCACTCTATGCATGACACAGCCGCTGCAGGTGACTTGTTTGTCATTTTGCTGAGTGAATGCAGAAAAGCAGCAGAGATACCAGCATAGATACAGCACTGTCCTGCATTGGCCTCTTCTGAAAAGGCTCTTCTCTTAGGCTGGCAAATGCTGGGGACAGGCAGGAGTGCTGAGATAAGTGTCTATTTGATCTTCTCTCCCCCATTCACCCTGGATTTTTCACTGCTTTATGTTCACAAAATGCCACGGCAGCTAATCAGTGCTCTGTGACCCCTGTTAATTGGGCTATGTGAGAGAAAGGCAACACCGGCAGGAGAAATCACACATACCTGTTACTTTGAACTGTCCTGTCATTTTCCATCTCCAAGCTTGCAGGAGCTCCAAGCACCCTTCTCTAAGCCAGGGCTGCTCTATTTTTCAACACCATCCCCAGGACCAGCAGGAGGGGCCACAAGTGTTTTATGTTGTCATCCTACCCCTAACACCTCAAGGTATAGGGAGGGAAAACAAAGAGGCATGTTCTTGCTTCTCTTTCTGCCTGAGAAGTGATTTTTGGTGAAGCAAATACAATCTGAAAGTGCTGATGGCCCTTCTTCCACCTATGCCAAGCTGCTCCTCACTGCCTGTATCTGCCTCTCTGTTGCTCCCCTTCTCCCTCTCCACCACAATACCAGAAAGAGAAGAGCAGATACCCAGCATCCATCTCCCTGCCTCAAGAGACCAGCAGCCCTATTTGGCCAAGTAAGTCAAGGAAACAAAGCAATTGATGTGAAGATGTGAAGCACTAGAGAAAAGAGAGGCTGGATTTGCAAAGTCTGGTGGCTTATGCAGCACTTGGAGGATGAGGAAAACACATATTGTTCACTAGATGTACACTGGGTGTGGGGGCCTACATTCAATTTTTAGGTAGGAGCAAGGACTGCTGGAACGTTTTCACTGGTTGATTGGGGAAAAGAAGAAATAAGGGTATGAGCAGCAATAAAACCAGAACAGCCAGAAACATGCCAAACAGCAGCTGAATGTATATGGTACCAAAGGAAGAGAAAGGCCTGGAGGCAAAGAGGATGAGCAGGAGGCTGTGTACACTGCCTGGATTCAGAGAATATTAATGGGATTAAAATAAAACTTAAAACATGATGACTACCTGTTTGTCTTTCAATGCTCACTCAACACTTCCTTCAGTGAATGTTTGTGCTCTCAGTGCACAGAAGATTTTAAAGTAAAGTTATGGACAGAGAAACAGGAACCCCCTCCTTCACTGAAGCTGGAATCTGAGTAAAAACTGATGACAAATCAATGGGTTGGATAACTGGATTAAAAAGGGGAGGAAATAATTCTGCTAAAAGATTCTGAAACATCACCATGGTGAGCAGAGAGTATTGCTATATATATTTGTGAAAACTCAAATTAAGGAAGCAATAGACGAACAGAAAGGATTACTTACCTTGAATGAATGCAAAGAAGAGATAATTTGAGACAGTATTAAAAATAAGACTTTTTCCTTAATTTTAACTGCAAAAATATGATTAATTAAATGTGATTACACTATTTGCCACGAGCATTGCTGGGTTTAATTCAGGATGACCATGTTCATACTAAAGGTGTATTTAAACACACCTGCCCATCTTTGCCAGAATATTAATTCCACAGATACTCTGTGCTTCACTGATTATTCAATTTTACCTTTAAGACATTATCTGGAAATCAACAACAAACCATTTGCTTTCAGTACAACCCATGAAAACAGCAAGAGTTTTAAACAAGACGAAACCAGCTCTGTAATCAGTTGCTAACATGCATTTTCCTACCTACCACTGTGATGAAACACAGCTCCAGCATGGAGGAAAGCAGATGATACTGCAATTGCTTTTTCTCTTCTTGCCTAAAAAGAGACCTTGTTTCCTTGCTATATGCCTGAATTTGTAAAATACTGTGCATCTAGAAATACGTATGAAGCTCCAGAAAGTTCCTGTCAAGACAGGTCTGTCAGATATCCTGCCTGTCTGAATGGGATGAAACCTTGAGTGTCTGTCAAGCAGTAAATAGCTTGTTTCTTAATCAGAGGTTTGCACTGGGCAGTCCATCAGTCATGGAGCAGCCAAGATGCATGTCCCCAGCAGTGCCAACCACTCTTCTGCTGCCCCAAGTAATCAATCTGTGGAGGCGATATCAGTTACTGAAGATTTACTCAGAGAGGGAGGCAGAGCTGTACCAGAGTGTGGTACCAGTGCTCATGTCACTACACACTATGTCCAAGGTGAAAAGGACCAAGGAAAGAAGTTATGTCACCTCAAGCGCTTATGATGAATCAATGATAGAACTGAAAATGTGTATCACACCTGAAGGAAGCTTGGTGTCAAGGTGGCATGTGATACTGCAGGATACAAAGGAGATGTCTATGTGTATCACCTCTTGCCATGGGATGACATTGATCTTGCCCGAGGATGGGCTGGGGAAAATGGCTTTCATTAAGCAATGAATTCCCTGGCATGCTAGTGACCAGAGTCAGAGAGCTGGGGAGAACTGGAGCTCGACACAATCCCTGTCCAAGGGGATCTATAACTGGCAGCTAGACTGGCAACATGATTTCTGACCTGACAACATGCTCAGATCAAGAGGCAAAAATCTCATAAGACCCTGAAATGCAGTATTCTGTCAGGCTCAAGATCAGAAAATGAGTGACAGACACCACTGGCAAAGGTGGAAGGCAAAAGTTTCAGAGCCAACACTGGCGTGTGTACTGAAGGCACTGACTGGAGTGTGGGCTGGTACCAAAGGACAGGGAGATAATGGTAATGAGCTGCCACAGCAGTCAGTATTGAGCAATATTGAGAACACAAGAGAGAGGTGCAGGGCAGGTGAGCCAGATGAAGGAAGAATGCACTGATCCACAGGGCACAGCTGGTCTCCTGGTGAAAAGTAAGATCATCAAGAGAAGATTAAGCAATACTTATGCCAAACTGGAGACTTTACAGGCACATCAGCAGGCAGCAGGCTTGATGACACCAACGACTTAATCGTAAATTAAGTCACTTTTTGGATGCAACAGAAAAGGAAAGAGCCTGGTTTCTCAGAAGAGCACATGCTCCCAAGGTAATAAATCTGAGACAGCAGCTCCTAAAGTCAGGTTTCGGACTCGAGGAGCAATTCAACTTAGACATTTCTCAGCATAAATTAAAAAAAGAAGGTACCTTTCCCCCACCGCAGACAGGAGGCCAGATTTTTGTCAGCCTTGTAAAGGAAATTAGAAAAAGGCAGGAGGATCCCTGGGTAGGGTGAAACAAAGATCCTGAAAGTCCCTGATCAGCAGGTGAGAGCTGCTCCTCCAGTCCTCTCATGGATGGATGCCTCCCAGCACCCCTCAGGAATTCGGAGTGCTGCATTCTTCTCTGTCCAGTTCTTCCCCAAGGCTTATCAGACAGGGAGGATGGGAATCACTTATAGGCATAATGAACCCAGAGCCAAGACATCGTCTGAAGCCTGGGGGGTTCTGCATTGCTTCTGTGTAAAGTACCTTTGGTTTTGAATAACAAAAGGCAATCTCTTGAAGGATCCGTAAGAGAAGAAGGTAAAAAAAAAAAAAGGAATGGGTGTTAGAACCATTTATTAACTAGCCCAAGAGCTAGTTACATGGTGTTAAATGTAATAAAAAGAAGGATCTGTGTGCTCAAGAGGAAAAAAGCTTTGGGGGAAGCCAACTGTCGACCTGTTGAGGGGGAGGGGTTAGGTTTGGGTAACACTGGTGTGGAGTGAGAGACATGGTAAGATGCAGGCTGCCAGTGATCTCTTCATGCATGCTGGGTGTATAGCCAGTGCATACTGATCTGTCCTGAAAAAGATGTGCAGTCCATAAGGGAGGGATCTTGATGGCTACACAGACACAAAGAAGTGTAAGAATCGCTGCTGTACTCTCTGCTCTTGCCACATGCTGCCTCCATGTGCACACTTTGACTCTTAAGGCAATGGAGATTTTTCCTCCTTCTTATGTGTCTTATTCTGTGTGACCCTAACACTCAAACATACAGGGCATGGACAACAAAAAGTCAGTCTAGACATGATGAAATGCAGATCAACCCATAGTAACCTCTACCTCAGGAGGGATGAACACAGCCTTTTGGATGGTGCAGAATAAAGGAATGTATCTACAACCCCTCTTTCACTTTGTGAGATGACCTGGTATGACAGCAAGGGCTTTG
The DNA here is from genome assembly GCF_036169615.1 of Heliangelus exortis. Taxonomy (NCBI): domain Eukaryota; kingdom Metazoa; phylum Chordata; class Aves; order Apodiformes; family Trochilidae; genus Heliangelus; species Heliangelus exortis. The sequence continues at coordinate 134,088,328 of NC_092422.1, forward strand.
TTTGGCCTGTGATGGTATTTCACTTCTCCCACCGATTACTTTCACCTGCATCTAACCAGGTTTCAATTCCTGCTTGACAGTTTTCATTTTCATGCTTCTTCCTTTCTACTACTGTTATTTGATGGTGACACTCTGAAGAGAAGCAGATCAACCTCTGGAGCTGGAGCCGATTAACTTAGTAAAAACATTCTGAAAGAGCAAACAGGAATGAGGCTCTCTGTGCCCCACATTCAGACTGGAAGAGGACCATTACTTACTATGCATTCCCGGCTCCAGCTTAATGCTGCATTGTTCATTCCTAGTGCCCATCAACAGAAAGTATGCTCCCAATTCATAGCCATAAGGTAACACAACAGTAATGCTGCACCACAAGCTCTTCCGATTGTTCAGGGAGTGTAGAGAGGACCTAAGGGTATAATGAGCACTGTGGGGATGAAGATGGAGCTATTGTCTTGATGATGATGATGATGGAGAACCAGGACAGGTGCGCATACTGTGGCACAAATCCCTATGAAACAAACCCTAATGCGCTTGCTGATGGTAGAAAAATATGCTGATTGAGGGACAGGAGTCCCTTCTGCGGCAAAAAATACCCACTGTAGGGTTGCCTTAGAGCAAACAAGCTTAGCAAATTTATTTCTTAGAATAAGTCCTACATATAAGTTTCCGGGCACAATGCATGAGCCCAGGTTTAGAGATTAATAAATGTATGCTAAGGAAGCCACTTTAGGGATATGTTCCAGAACAGGTCTTTCCTAAAAAGCTTAAAACACTACAGAAAGAAACTTAGGAAGGATGGAAGGTAAAATGAGAGAAAAAAATAGAAGTATAGGTGACTTCAGAGATTGACATGACACACAAAATTATGGTGGTGGTTTAGCAGCTGGCTAGCTGCTGTCCCAGCTCTTCATCTAGCTTACTGGTACTGAAAGGCTCCAAGAAAATAATTTAAGAACTTCTCCAGTATTCATCCTTGGACCAAAGATCAGTTTTTGAACCTGGCTGAGGTGCTGGGAAGTGGCCTGCAAAAGTCTCTACAGTGAGGGTAAAGGTTTCACATGGAGAGAACTTCAACATCCTGTCCCTCTCTCTCCATCACTCTTTGTCTTCTACTTTCTAAGGAGAGTGTTTTCAACTGCCTTCTCAATTTCTTTCTTCATCATTGCTTTCTTCCTTCTCTAAGAAGTACTTGGTTTGCAATATCAATAACTTTAAAATACAGATGTCCATTTCATATTTCAAACTCTTGACAGTGGCATGATGACATCATTTCAGTCTCCAAGACCCCTCACTGACTGTTCTCTATTAATCTTTTAAAGCTTAGTCACCTATTCCTCCTTGTCAATGTTTTACATAACTCCTGCTTCTCCCTAGCTATCCAATCTATTTCTCCCTCATCTGTCTGCCCTGACAATAACAGCACAGCTTCCATGCTTGCTTTTTCTTCTACCCCTTTCATTCCTTAATTTCCATCACACCTATGGAATAGCGCTTCCAGAATGTGCTAACAACTTTTCTTTAAATTCTTTCTTAAAGATTCAGTTTATCCATCTGAGACTCAAAGATATTTACTTAGCTTTATTTATACTTGAACTCTATGATTTTATTCCACTGTGCTTCTCATTAATCTCTGAATGACCGTGTTATTTTACAGCTGTAATCTCATCCTTCTTTTCCCAACACCTGCCAGCTGTCTCATTCTCACTTTTTACCCTTTAGAAGGCTCACCTTGCATGGCTTGGCTATTATTATAGTAAATATTAATATTAGATTCAAGATGAGCAATGTAGCCACTTCATCTCCCTTGCCCCCTCACAGTATCTCCTGTGCCGATGATATTGGGTCGATTCCAGAGGCCAGCCACCAATCTCTATGATGTATGCATGGCAGCACTTTTTAAAAGTCAGACTGTAAATAATGCTGATCTTGTTGATATTCACTTGGCATTCATGAATATGATCCTGAGTTAGTGAGGTGCTTTGTGGCTGGGCCACTGAAACAGTTGTTACATTCAAGGTCACGGGCAAAACTGCAAGAGCTGGTTATTAAAACTCTTTCTGAAAGGAGCTTGTGTCCAGACTGTTACGGCATGGGCTGAAGTGTTGAATAAAACCAGATTGTCTTAGCACCTGGATTTGGCTATTCCTACAGGCTGGTTCACCACAATATCTGTGAGAGTAAGAAGTTGGCACTGATTTGCCAGGTCTCCCACTTGACCTGCTGCCTTATCCCCCTAGACCTAGACTCCCTAGACACAGCAGTTCTTAAAAGATACTGCTCACACAGTCACATGCAGAAGGGTAATTTCAAGATGCTAAATGTTTTGTTGAGGTCACTTTTATCAAAGCATGAGGGCAGGGGTAAAGACAAAGTCAAGCAGAGACAAAAGTAACAAAACAAAGTGAATACTGAGAGCTATGAAAGACACTGCTCAAGAATGGGCATTCTGCCCCAATAGGCTGAAAGATTTAAGATTACCCCTTATCTCTTTCTGATGAAAGCTCAAGTAAGTGATTACAGAGCAAACATTAGAAAATAAGTAGAATACAGGCATTATTCCTGACTGGCAGTCCAACAAGTAGGGAAGATGACTTACTGAGTGTACTTCTCAATGCCACAACTAAGGATGTGAAAGAAATAATTAAGACAATTGTGAGGAAGGAAGAAGACTTAAGGAATATCTTCTTATTATCTATATTACAACAAACCAGGTGAAAACTACAAAGCAAAGACTCTAAGGTTAGTTTATAGATCCAGCAAGAGATTAAGGTGGGTGCAAAACATATGATTCACTTGGGAATAAAAAATTCCAATGCATTAAGGGAGGGAATAACAAGAATGAAAATAATTGAGGTTCCTCAGGTACCAAATGCTGTTTGTGGTGCCATAGAAGTCAGTTAGATAGCTTTCAGTTACAGTGATGAACCAATCTGCTGGGTTATGGAAAAACAAAAAAAAATCTCAGGGGGCACAGCCAGGAGCAAAGACTGGTTTTGTCTCTCCTTACTTTCTGTCTCCTTTGTCCATGTTTGAAAAAATAAAAACCAAAAATAAGAAAAAGCAATTAAAGTGCTTTTCAAGAGGGAACAGCAGCAAAAAACCCACCTCCCGGTGAGAAATATGATAAAGTAATTGAAACTTTCTATGCTATCACATTAGAAAAATAGCAAAAATGCAATAATAAGAGAAATGAAGAATGAATTTCACCCAAAGAAATGCTCAACAGTGGGAGCTTTTCTGGATTATTTTAGTTGAGTGTACACATCCATGTCACACCATCACTTCTTACTTAAAAACAGCTGCAGAAGGCTCCTGCTGCGGCCACTGCCGTTAGCTGAAGCTCTGATCTTCCTGTCTTGATAGAAGTCATCAAGTCACATTTCCTGCTGGAATTAAAGTGGCAGCCCCTAGGGACTATGCAGCTGCCCAATTTATATCAGAGAGCATCAGAAACAAGCACTGGCATTTTTTTCAAACCACTTTATTTTTATTTGTTATAAACACCAATTTTCATTTAAGAGTTTTCTCCCGCTCCACTTCTCTGGCATTTGTGTTTTGAAACAAGTAAAAGAAAACACTGAAATTTCAATACTTGTGCACAAAAGCAAGAGACAGGAAAAATGTATAGATAAACTGACTGGCATCAAACCAAACCATGCCTATAGCATTAAACTGGGCCAGGAGATCAAACAAAAAGCTACAAGGATATTAGTTTTTGCACCATTAGTACTTAGATTGTACCAATGGTATAGGAATACCATGAAGGGTATTATAAAACAACAAAAGCTGCACATGATGGCACAGACGTATTTTGGGTCAGAGTGAAAAAATGAGAACAGCCTGCAAATTGTCATGGCCCAGTGCTCAAACCACTCAGTGCCAGGCAAGGACAGCTACAGGGTCATTGCTAAAGAGGCTAGAAGTCAGAAATGCAGACTACCATCTTTTTTGTTCTGTGCTTCTACAGTGCTTAACACAGCAAGAACCAGGTCAGTGATGAGTGTCCCTAACAGCGATGTTATGATAAATAAGAGTTTGGAGAAGATCATGGGGCATCTTGTTAAGTAGTCTCCATAGCTAACCACAGATACCCAGAACTCAAAGAAAGGAAGTCTTAAGTTACCTGACATTCAACAGTCCTTAACCATCAAGCAGAGTAAAAAAAAAAAAAGAGAAGTCTATCTCTTTTATGTGATTCCTTTTAAAAAAAAAAAAAAGTCTGTCATAAAGAACATGAAAGCCAAGGTAAAGTTGCTCTACTTCAAAACCAAGAATCACTACACTACACTACAAAAATTTAATTCCTTTTTTTTTTTTTCCAAAAGATAGAAAGCAAATCAAGCTAGAGTATGTTAAATTGTGCATTAGAAGGGCTCTCAGCTAGTTTCCTCTTCCAAAATTACTTGAGAGTGCATTATAATTAGCAAAGGTATGTGACAGTTTTATACCCCTCTATGATGCGTGATTAAAGCCAGGCAACCCAGCTCCGCCGCAAGTTCTGCATGCCGTCAAAACAGATGTGACAAGAACTACAAGCTGCTCCCAGACAGACTGTGAGAAAGCATAGGCAGATAACATTTTGGCCATCAAAGAGTAAGACATGATACAAAATTAATTAAACCTCAAAACCCCTGGGAGAGGGAGGTAAACTATGTTTTATATGAGGTTATATGAAGCAGCTTGTGCTCGAGCTGCAGTGTTCCAGTGGAAGAACAAGGATGAGAACAAGCTCCAACCTCCTCCTCTGAGGTGCAACAGGGGACAAAATTTACAGCCTCAAGATTAACAGCTTATAGCCTCTGCACGAGGATGCAGAGCATAAATGACTGGAGAAATCACTGCTGTAATGCCACTGTGATGATCTGTGAAACTGCTGATTTTTCTCATGCAAGACAAGAAAACTGCTATTTGTCTGCAACAGAAAGATATGGAGTCCTGGCCCACTGTAAAAAGCCAGATGCAAACTCCACATAAATTCTGCCTCTGACATTTGCATGTCTTTGTTTGCTGAACATTTAAAAACATCAATCAGAGGCTTAACTTTTTACCAGTAACTGGGGACAAAATGGAGACAAGAAGGGAAGCCATTCCTCAGCCAAGGCCTATGCCTCTTGAAATCAGGTGAGAAGAAACAAAAGCATTGGAAATAACTGTGTAAGGAACAAGGAGAATTTTAAGCTTTGAAAACACACATTCATTTTGGAGAAATATTCCATGGTTATTTTGTAGGCATGAAACAATCAGTGCGGCAAGCTTGTTTCCGAAATGTGTTCCCAAACCAACATTTTCATTCTCATTTATCTACAGATTTCCAAATTTAGACTACATCTTAATGCTTCTTTCTTCATGACATCCCCCTGCATACAGCACCTTTCCCCCTGTTTCCAGGTATCTGGCCCCAGTTTTCCTGAGAGATCCATTCAGCCATTTCCACTGCACTGCTCCTGTTGCCCTTGAGGATGGGATGTTCTGCATCTCCTCTGCAGAAATTACTTTCCCTGTTATTCCCCTACCCATGAGCCAGTCCCCTTCTAAGGGAGGTGCTATAGAAAGGGTGCAGCTGGTTTCACCTTCAGGCACCTCACGCTCTCCCCACCACGACCATTTGGGTGAGGTGCAAGTGCTCACAACCACCAGGTGACTTGGCGCTCCACCATTTCTTATGGCACCTCTCCTACAGGAACAGACACAGAGCAACAGCTTCATAGGTACCTACCCATGCTGCATGCCCACCCTGACCAGGCTGCACAAAGCCACCAGCTCTTTCTTCTGTCATGATGTTAACTCCTTGCAGCTTTTGCAGCTCAGAGTTAACCAAAGCACAGGCACAAAGTGGGAGCTACATGTAACTACACATCGCTGAGCTGCCACGAGCACCACACAACTGTGCATGACCAGGAACTGACCCGTGATTTACCCCTAAAATTTCTTAAGTTAAAATAGTTGAGAAAGGGGAGACAACTAAACAGTGCAATTCTTAAGTGGACACTCTTAGATCTGGAAAGTTCAGGAAAAGCAGCAATGCTGATTTTTAGAAATTAATGAAAGACAAATCTCCCACTGCTTCTGGCAGAGCTGGTTAAGGTGGGCAAAACATTTAAGCCACTACTTTCTGTTGTTTCTGGTATGAAGATACAAACTTGCTGCATTTTTATAAGCAAGTTTACATAGCTCTGTGGCTATTTTGATGGAAGAAGTATAGATGATTGCAGTCCTTTACAATCAAGCTTCTAACCACATTCCTTTAATTCAGAGACAGTAAATGCAGCACAGCTGCCCAGTTCAGGTCCCAGTATCCACTTAAGCTGAATGTCAACCCAGCAGTGCAAGAGAACCTACTTAACTGGCACTATAAAAAAATAAGTTATACAATCATGTGAACACAATCAATTAATAAGAAATAGAGCTTTCAGTGCAAACACCTGCAGTTGCACCAATGTACCAGCTTAGGAGGACTGCTTACCACATCTTCTAAGCAACTGCAAATGCTGCCAAGCTGTCTGTGACTCCGCAGTTATGCTTTGCTATTAACATGATTCACAGAAGAACAAATGAAACACACTGCAACAAGCCTTCATCATCACTAGGAGCACATTTCACTGTGTGAGTGGTAATCCTTCAACTAATGATATTCTACAGATGTCTCAGTTTGGGAGGCTACTGTGGTGGACACTAACAAAGTGTCTCTTGATGTTGAAACATCCAGAGAGCATGTCAAAACACTTTCCAACACCCCACAACTGAACAGATTTCAGTGTTTCTCTTATTTCCAATAAAATAATTACCATTGTCCCTCTGTAAAGCAATGGGATCTTCCGTGTAAGTGAGGTGGCTGCAGAGCAGCGAGTTTTATTCTATACAATGCATATAAGATGTTGAACACATATGTGGTGATTTAAAGACTGACTGTGATATCACTAATTTGACCAAATAGAGTGCAGAGTGTAAGAGCAGATGTGAATGTTCACTGTATGGTCTAATGCTACAGCAGAGCATCAAACAGATCTGTAGGGGATCTGAACAAAGAAGTTTGCTTAACACTGGGCCTGTAAAACTCAAAACCTACAACTCAGCCCAAGAAGAGCTAGAATTCCCTTCCACTTGATGAAGCATCTGGCCTGATTGCTGGTGGCTGCCGATCACAGCCATGTCATCACCCTAAAACCATGAAACATCCCACAACAGTGTTAATTAGCTCCCCTTGCAAAGCACTTAAGCCATGGAGCAAAGTTACTCACGTGATGTCTCTGCGCTGATAGCAACCTTGAAGAAGGCAGGCGATCAGGTCGCTGATAAACTCCACATCATCTCTGTGAAGAGCAGCTTCCAGTTCCTAATAAGCAGAAAAAGAGAAGGGTAAAAAAAAGAAATTAAAAATCCAACCATCAAAATAATTTCTTAAAATTTACTGCTGGCTGATCAGGACCAGAAAGACTCATGCAGCCTCAAGTATGTGTACAGCAGCAGAGCGTATACTGGGTAAGCCAACCTTCCCCATCATTAAAAATACTGCTTCTACTACCCATTTGTTGCAAAAGTTTATGGGAAGACCTTGAAAAGCTTTTACAGAATGTCACTTTCCAGGCAGAAGACAAATGCTTTTGTCTATAAAATAAAGAAATAGGGTTCAGTGAGGTTGAGCAACTACAGCCTCATAAGAAACCAATGATTTCTCCCATGTTCAGCTGATGGACAGGAATCAACAGTTTCTTCCTCCTGCTTTGCTTTCCACTCACTAAGGATGGTGAGTTCATTTAAAAGATGTGCTCAGAAAGCGTGGGCCTAAAAGCCACTTACACAGAGAAGCTGCAGTTTCAGATGGACAGCCAGAAACGGCTGGAAGCTAGCATTCAAATGCTTCAAAGAAAAGCAGGCATTTTGATTATTTAACTTGTTTCTCTTCAGTTTTGGTTTTTAATTTCCCCTCCAGTAAGAGAGAAAAAAAGGATGGAGGGTTTTCAGAACTCATGGCCCCTTGGTGAAGGGGTTGGAGAGTATCTTGGCTTATTTCAGCATGATGGAGTTCATGTAAAGGTGGGGATACAGGAACCGATCCACAAAATGGATGAAGTTCTGATATGTAGTTACTATGCATTTTGCACAAGTTGTGAGAAATATCTGTTTTTCAGCTAGCAATTTCAAGCTCTGTTCTCAAAATATTACTAGTTTAACTACAGTTGTATTTATATGACAGAAAGTAACAGCTAAGAAAAATCCACTTGCTGTAAGACTTATCATCAGTAGTATATAGCACTTAACAAGATTTAATACAGATAAATAACATAGGCATAAAAAGCTATTATTTTTGTGTTTCAGAGTAAATAATGGGTTGAATACAAATTCCTAGTTGAATGTTAATCAACAGACTGATACACAAATGGCTACAGAATAAAGGTTAATGGCCAGAGAATAAAGGATAAATGTTTTGGCACTTACCCAATAAAGAGGAGAAAGTGCTTTTTTATTAGACCACAGTGGCTGCAGTAATAAAATTATTGATAACAGATTGCAGATTAAAGACTGCTTGTAAGTTTTTTTATTGGAAATGTATTAATGGCGTATTTTCATTATCAACACTGCTCTTATTTGCCTCTTGTGAAATATCCAGTGCTTCACAGGTGGAAGCCTGACACCTGCCCTCTGAAGCATGTGTTAAATGCATATATATGTGGAAACTCGAGGAAAGGAAAGGACAGTGGGCAGCCAAAGCCTGACATAGAATGCTGCTGCAGAGCTAGGGAAAGTCCCAAGAATCTCTGTTCTGGCTTCTAGACAACTCCCCTACTTAATGACCAGTTGATACAAAAACTGCAGTTGCTGCTTGCCATCCCTTGAAGACAGTGATATTATTGTCAGATAAAGAGTAATCCCATGGTATAAACAGCAATTACTGAGCGAATTCACTTGGTAAGTGGTAAGTATTTTGAAGGTGTTAAATTATTTTATTTATAAATTACCTAAGTGGACACCTGCCTTCTAATGAAATATACCTCAGAAAGGGGAAAAAACCCAACATATGTGATATGCTAAAACATCCCAGGTGTAAACTTGCAGCCTGTGAAAAATGACAAGTTAGGACACAGAAAAAAGGGTGCGGGGGGGAATAAGTCTCCTGGATGCTCCTCCCTCAGTCAGCCTCTCCCTGATCCACATACACTTGTGCACTAAAGCTGTCAGTCAGCAGTCTGCTTCTGCTAGGATGTGACAGCCTTTTGTATGAAGGAGCATTTAAATTGCTTCCCATGAGCCTTTTCAGCCTGCTGTTTGACCAGCACTCCTTAACCAGTAGCCAGAACCAGCTCAGATAGCCCCTCTATCTGCAACCATTGTTTTCCAGGCCTTGGAGTGACCTTTACATTTTGGGAGCTGGCAGGTCAGCGGGGGAGCTGGGGGACATTCCTCGGGCACTGGGCAAAGTGCTGTCTCCTGGACAGGGACCCATCAGTCTTTCCCAAAACACCTGGCCGGGAGTTCCCCCCTTCCCTTACTGCCTCCTCTCCCCCAAGGAAGCTGCTTCTTGTCCCTCCCTTCATAGTGGGTCCAGAGCAGATTCAGGAACCTGACTCGGATGCGAACGGATTTTTGCAGATGTTTACTACAGGCACCAGGCACGCAGACCCACAAGGGGATGGGTGCAGAGTCCTGGCACCACGCTGAGCTCTGGCACAAGTCAGGAGTAAATCGCTCACAGCACGGAGCTAACTAAGGTTCCTCATTAGCAGCTGTGAGGCTGTCAGAGCCTCCAGAAAGGTGCTTGCACCCTACTCCACAATGCCTTGGGTGCTGCCTGGAGCTCAGCCTGGTCCCTTCTGACTGACACGCCCTTTGCAAGTAGGTTATGGTAAAGGCACAGTCCAAGCATTACTGAGATTATTTGTCTTGGGAAAAGATACTGATGTTGTCATGTAAAGCTTTTGTCTACTTCTTTTTTTCTCTTCGTGTGTCCCGTCCGTCCCCCCCCCCCCCGTGCAAATCTTAGTACAGTGAACAAAAAGTTGGTTTTCACCTTATGCAAAAAACCCAAACCCTCGGGTTTTCACTTAATGCTTCTACCCACTTTTTTCAGGAGGAGAAATAAACCTTGGGGTTTTTTTCGAGTCCTCCCTTCCAACAAGGAAGGGCCAGAAAACCAGCAATAATGTTCAAGTGGTACATTTGAGCAGAGGTGGCCCAAGCGACCCGAGGGAATCCTAGGAGGAAGAGGCCAACAAAACCCCCATTGGGTCCTGAGGACAAACCCTAGCGCATCCCTGTGCCCCTCCAGCCTGGCCAGGGCGAGTGGCTGGGCTTCCTCCCAGCCACCATCCCATCCCCTCCCCCCCCACACTCCCTCCTTCTTCCAGCCCTTTTGTTTTTCCCCTTTTCTCTTTGAGCACTGAGCTGTGAGCACAGAAATCTGAACCTTGCCAAAACGCTTTGGGGACAGCACATAAAGGAAACAGAAGAGGCAGCAAATCAGCAGAGGAAGGAGGGGACACACACGCGCACACACACACATCTCCTCCTCCTCCTGTAGCTGGAGTGAGCAACAGACAGGAGAAAAGCAGGATTCTCCCCCTCTCCAGCTGGCGTCACACCTCATTAGGGAAAAGCCTGTTTAACATCTCTCCCTCCCCCCAGCTCGGGACTAAATCCCCCTGGAGTCAGGCAAGGGCTGCCGGGAAGAGGTGGCCGCTGGAGCCAGGGTGACCACCTCTCCCGGGAAGCGCAGGCCAGAAGCCAGGTTACCCGGGGTGGGCAAGAGGGCACCAACCCGGCCCCCCCAGCATCCTCGCTGACAGGGGTGGGCTGGGGGGAGGAGGACCTGCTGACCCACAACTGCCTGCCTGCCCCACGCCAAGCACTCTGGCAGCTACAGTGAACCCCACTAGTGTGCTGCTGGCCAAGGGATGAGTCCAAAACCCAAATACATGCTTCTGTGAGCATGTGTTAAACCACAATATCATAGAATCATAGAATGGGTTGGGTTGGAAGGGACCATAAGGATCATCCAGTTGCAAACGACCTGCCATGGGCAAAGACACCTCCCACTAGACCCGGTTGCTCAAAGCCCCATCCAGCCTGGCCTTGGACACTTCCAGGGTTGGGACACCCACAACTTCTCTGGGCAACCTGTTCCAATGTCTCACCACCCTCACAACAAATAATTTCTTCCTAATATCACCTGTGGTTTGTTGCAATTGCCACTTCAGTTTGCTAGACAGCACACAAGTGCTGTGACCTCTGGACTTGTGGTGACCCAAGCCCTGTTATGCCTGAAATACACTCCCTTTTGGTATCTGCCCACGCTTTTGAGAGGAAAGATGATCAGTTTCTCAGGGAAAAGTAAACAAATGAATCCACAAACATGACATCAGTGACACCACTGTCACCACCACCAGTGCAGAAGTGACAGTGGGGGCTGCTGCATGCACTGGCTTTTTGAACTGTGGAAAACAGTGGGGCAGATCACAGTTCCTTGCAAGCTGTCTTCACAGAGGGTCACACTGCAAAGTTCGGGACCCTTGCTTCTGAAGACAAGCCCCTCCAGGGCTCCAGGGAAGCCCAGCATGTGTAGGACCCTGATGTAAGCCTGCCTAGCGCTGAGGTACAGGTCTGCAGTTTAAAGGTTTCCTCTCTTGAGCTGAATCATCTATAAGCAAATCTGATGTATATAACCAGTTTAAGCACAGCTAAGCCTTGTCCAAGTTAGCCATCGGTTTAAAAACCCCAATCCCTTCAGCTCTATTTCCATACCACTGCCGTTATCAGCTTTCCATTGCGATGTTCCCCAGTGACTCAACAGGCTTTGGCAGAGGCTTTAGGAGCTCACTGAAAGCTACCAGTCGGCTGTGCTGAGCCAGCCCCAGCCCATGTGCTGAACTTTTCAATGCTGTCACTAAATCTAGAAGGGACGTTTTCTCCCATTAATGACAACAGGTACCTGGGCAAGTTAGGTGAATTCATGCAAAGGAGTAGTTACTGGAATTGGGCAGGAAACAAAGTATGGTTTGGGTTGAAAGGGACCTTCAAGATAATAACCCCCCTTTGTGGGCAGAAACACCTCCCGCTACACCAAGTTGCACATAGCCCCATCCAACCTGGACTTGAACACTTCCAGGGAGGGGGCATCCTCAGATTCTCTGGGCAACCTGTGTCAGTGTCTCAACACCCTCACAGTAAAGAATTTCTTCCTAATGTCTAAACTAAATCTACCCTCTTCCAGTTTAAAACCATTACCCTTTGTTTTATTGCTACATGACCTTTTAAAAAGTCCCTCCTCTCCACCTCTTCCGTAGGTCTCCTTCAGGTACTGGAAAGCCTCAATAAGGTCTCCCTGGAGCCTTCTTTTCATGAGGTTGACAGATTGCAAGAAAATCACAGGTTTGAAATATCTCCAGCAAGCACCCTCTATCCCTGTGTGTCCTGAAGCCAGTGTGCCTGCCTCACATCTCTGACTAGAAGCTCTTGCTGTCCTCCCCCCTAAAAAGCCATCCATCCTTAGCTGCAAGGACAATGCAGGTACTTGGGGAGGGACCACTGCTCCCACCAACACATTCCAGATAGGAAAGTGTGGCTCTCCTTTTGGCTGCAGAGCACACCCATCTGATTCACCCAAGGAGCAACAGAAGGGCAATGCAATGAACAGAGGGACATGGTCCCAGAGCTGAGGTGACAGGATCCAGCTACACCAGGAGCCAGTTGCTCTGCCAACCCCCACAACTCAGCTTGTTGGCCTAATGGGGCATTCAGCCCGTCAGACATACTCAGCAGGACTGAAAAAACTGTGCCACCCACAGCCACCCTGCTTTCTGCAACCCAGGGCCATGCCCTCCCTGCCTGTGACTGCTGCCATTACAAGAGAATTGTTTTCAAAACATGAAATCCCCCAAGACTGCCCATCTCTGCATGACAAATCAGGACAGTATCATAGGGAGCTAGGGGAATTCCTAGGGCCACTATACTCTGAAAGTGCAAACAGCAGTGGGTTTAGATGGCTGCTATGAAGTCAGAAAGACGTTATGGCTCCTGATCCTGATGGAGTCTCCCATCTCATAATTCTAAGTGGCTAACAGGAGACATCACCTGTTGTTATCCAAGTCTGCAGATGGATGTGCCTCTCCCAGATTCTCCAGTCCTCCAGGAGCATGCACAATGCCCTCCCTCTATATGATGCTCCAAGGCTTTATGGCTTTCTAAGCCAGAAGGGCTCCCCAGCTTCTCCATTCTGTCTTTTCATCCCAGGAAGAATGATTGCTGAAGGCCTCCCTGTGGTCCTGGTATTGGAGACCAAGTCAGCAGCTCTCCTCAAGGAAAAAACATCATCTACACCTCACTCCTTGGGCACCATGAATGCAGGGGAAGCTGAGCTGGCCTTCTGCAGTAGCTTCAGGGGTGTGAGGTGAACAGGCTTAATGACACAGGGCCATCAGACTGGTGTGGGAGGGGGCAAGGGATGAAAAGGAAAGTTGAGAGAGGAGAAAAGCTACCTTCTGACAATCAGAAAAGGGATACCATTTGGGGAGGGTGAAAAAGCAAAACCAGCAAAGGTATTCCCTTTCCCCATTTCTTCAGGTACCCCCTTAAAGTGCCTTCTGAGGTCTCTACCTCCCTCAGCTTTCTGTGAGCAGACTTTGAAGGCTATTTCAAGCATGTTGTAAATAGGGGCATAATGTTACTCCAGGGATAAGCAGAGGTGTGAGATGACAGCTTTGTATGAGGGAGATAGTTATAAACAGAAGGCCCAAGAGAATTTGTCATATTGCCTCCACATTTCATCCGTTTGCAAAGAACAAATTCCACATGCTCCCTACTGGTGCCAGCACCACGACGGATAACCCTCAGCCCTCCTCTCCTCCAGCAGTTCCACTCAGCTATGATATGCTGTATTCTGCAAAGTTCAGCCCAAGCAAGTTTGCAAATGCAAACTCTTTCCAGTGCTGATGGACATTCTTGGTCAGGCTAGAATTTTTTAGGCTTGGTTTATAGGCATAATCTGGTTTTGTCCTCCTTTAGCCTCTCTATCTGGATGCTTTAAAATCTCTGAGACCACCATGCTATCTATATGCCACCTATTAGACTCACCAGAACAGTTGTGGCTTCTTCTTCTATGCCCATGTTAACCTGCTGCCTGATCTCTCCTCTGGGACAGGGAACCTCTCCCCTGTTTGCACAGCATGCTGCTGCTTGCTCTCCAACTGGAATTTTTCACTGCTGTGTAATACAAATAAATACAAGCAGCTCATGCTGGGTGGCTAAACTGTACTGAAGAGATTTCAAACCGCTAAGTCCAGTCTCCTTTATGGCCCATAGCAGTGTACTAGTGCTAATAAAGCTTTCCTCTCCTCCTAGCTGATCCTGCCTGCCGTGCAAGTGGTTTCAGAAAAAAAAAAACAACTCCATTTATTATGAAGTCTATGCATTGTTTATGCACCTAAAAGATGTAGATCTGCTGCTCATGTCTTCTTTCCTTTGCAAAGTACCTTTTCAGATGGACAGGTTACATCTGAAGCTACGGAGTAGCAAGTGATTAGTTTTTGTTTAATAGTTAGGCATTAGTACTTTATGCCTCAAGAGCAGCTTTCATCCTAGAGCATCAAATCATTTCAAGAACATTCAGTAAAGCTTTGCAGCACCTGTGAGGGAAGGGCAGGCAAATGCCCACACGCAGAGCAATTTTACAGATGGAGAAACTAACACAAGCCCCAGCATCCTTACCAGGGGCACGCTCAGTGGTGAGATTGAGAAAGAACCCATAAGGCTTGACACTTGATGCCACTGCCATCGTCTTTCTTTTTTTTCTTTTTTCTCAGGTGTTTTATCAGCAGCCAAAGCATTTGGTGATCATGCAATTTCCCCCTAAAGGATCATTTCTCCCTTTCAAAATAATCCCCTCTTCCTTCAGAGAAAATAATCTATACCATTTACCATAAACCATATGCTGGCTGAGGGGCAAGCATCACACTGGGCACTGAGCTGGCTTTACATGGGAGAGAGACAGAAATTTCAGCCTAAGCAAAACTGATGGTCTCCTGCTTGTGGTTTGTAGACCCCTTGCAGACCCTGTGGAAGATTTCCAAGAGGACTGCAAAGGGCAATTAAGAAAAACAAGCATAACACCTGATTAAATTTCTATTTAGGTGTCCATCCCTTTAAGGAAAAAAAAAAAAAAAGCAAACACCCCCCAAAAATCCCCCAAAACAAAACACCCCACAAAGTGGCTGATCACTAATGGTCAAGCAACAAGTTCACCTTCTTTAGCTGGTAACAACCTCCAAGCACAAAAGTATGAAAGGAAACACAGCCTACTTGAATTGCATCCTGTTTGCCTCACCCTCAGAAAGGTATCATTTATTGTTGCTTAGAAAGGTTCTCTCCCAATAGCTGTGCTTGTGTGGAGTCTCAGATGTATTCAGATTGTTAAACTACTTGTAGATTGTGCTAGCTTTTGGGGTTTTTTTTACTGGGAAGACACACTGAGGAAAGTGATGAGCAGACAGGTAGAGATTGGGACCATTCTGAAGCTAACCCATAACACCATTTGATTACATACTATTAAGCTCTCCCAGTCCCTCGGTGGTGAAACCAACCCAACCCCAAACTCTCCACAAATACTGGATTTAGCATTCCCATTTATAGGCTAAGCACTTCCAGCAACCAAAGACTAAAAAAATTAGCAACTTTTTTACACAGCACCATGGGTGAGCACAACCCTGTCAGTGGGGAACAGCGTCAACACAGCTGTACCTGCTCTTGACGTTGGTTCTGGAAACAACACCACAGGGTTAGCTCTGGTCCCTCCCCAGACAATTTGGCTGCATGATAAATAAAGAACAGCTGATCCTGCCATGCCACCATCTTCTGTGGTAAGAGGCTTCCTGGGTACCTAGTGGGAGTTCTGCTAAGCTTTTAAGCCCATTGGCAACGTGGGGAACAGTCTGTAGCTCCAAAGCAAGAGGCTCGAAGTAATAATCCGATTTCAAAGCTCCTCCTCCTCTCCAACCAAAGGCAGCAAGGGAGGATGAGATCAGACTGTAGATGCTCTTCATTTTAGGTCTGGCCATTGCTCTCATCTGCTCAGCATGAGCACGGGGAAAGGAAAGGATGAGCGCCAAAATCTGGAATGGATTGCTTGGCTAAAGTTTCTGCAAAGATTTCAAGACTTACTGGGAAAATACATTTTTTAAAGGGGATTTTAGCCACTTAATATATCCAGGCTGGTCCATCTAATCCAGCCAGCACTTTTCTAGTTCATGCACGGGCCAAAACTCCTGGGGGATTTATTCCCTGCCATCATGCACTGCTGATGCAACATGGCACACAAGCTGTGCAGCTGGTTTGCACTCACACCATGAAACTTCTCCGGTAACAGCAATGAGCTGTGCTCTGGCATTTATGTTACTCCCCCCTCCAGGATGTTATTAGCTGCCAGTTGACAAGCAAGCCATGAAAAAAACCCACAACTATCTTTCTGGGCATAAAAATAAACAGAAAGCACAGATCAACCCTTAAGCGCTCATGTGATTCCCTTGCTACCCCCCTTCTGCCCCTCAAACAGAAACGATGACCTAGCTTTTGAATGGAAGAAGAAAGGTCCCCGCTCACCCTTGCCTGAAAAAGGGGGATGAAACAGTAAAATATATTAAGATAAAAAAGGGCTGTAAAGCTTGGCTTTTTCCTTTTAATCTGATTTCCACAGCCAGTCATTCTTCTGCCTCCCCTTCAGATGCCTCGGGGAGTGCAGCCCACAGTGTACCCACCACAAACAAACCCTGGCTGGCTGCTCAGCAGGGAGATCAGCCTTAAAGTGCTATCGGCATTAAGAACTCTTCCTCCTCCCTCCGGGTCAGACAAAAGGAAAAGCCACCGAGAGAGCCCTTAGCCACACACAGGTACCCCACAGATTTCTACCACCATGCATGGCCAAGATGAATGGCGAGTGAATTCCACTTTTATTTTATTTTATTTTTTAAAAATTACTTATTTAATAAAGAAGAATATGCAAAAAAACCCTACCTTGAAATAGCTGTGTACCAGGTATCAACCCTGATGATGTAGCCAGCCACCTATGCAGATGCATAAACTGCCTGTTTGCAACACGCTTAGTATCATGCCTAAGAGTAAGCTTTAAAAACACACGTCTGTTCCCTGGCATAACACTCTGTGGAGCCATAATGAACAGATCAATCTCATACTCTGAGATAACTGTCTGCACTACTCTGGATAGCCAAAAGCATCACCTTGCTTATCTGTCAGACTCCCTGAGCTTATTCCAAAATGTATACAGTCCAGACATACTTCAATACAAAAATTAATGACTTTTGTACAATTTTTTTTATTAGTTTAAGAAACAGAGATGCTCCTACCCTAATGAGAGATATATGCACTAGGGGTTAGGCTTGTCATAGGAAATGGTGTTTCAAGCCTGTCAGACATTGTAATTCCTTACACAGCTCTGGCTTCATAACGCATATCGTTGCAGGTTCCTATGTCAGAATAAATACAAGTTACTTCTTCCAGTACTTACACTCTACCTTCAGCCCTGTCCAAAAAATCTGTAGTTCATTTGATGTGTGGAAACCCCCACCCCAGAGCTTTTAAACGCTGGTCAGGGCTAGGAGCCTCCACTCTTCCCCCCACCCCCCGCCACAGCTATCATGTCTTCCTTGGTTGTCTTCTTGATTCTAATGGGAATCCTCAGCAATAGGACTTCCTCAGCTGTCCTGCTGAAGCCACAGACCTGCCCTGCTCTGCTGAGCCATCATCTTCTGCAGGATGGTGGTAAAACCCAAACAAGATCCAACAGGGTTGCCTGGTGACCAAGGCAGCCACTTTTGGGGCTGGGATCATCTGAGAGATGATCTTTGAGCCCCACAGGAATTCTTGTTCCCCTTCCTGCAGTTGGGGAATGACAGAGGGGAGAAGGGTCTGCTCAGAATAAAACACGTAAATTTGGCAGTCCCAGGGTTTTTAGGCAATTGAGTAAAGCGCATAATTTCAGGAGTTTCTTGTGACATACAGAAAGTAACTTGACATTTGCAGAAGCGTTACTGGTGCCACTGTCCTGACTGAGGCCCCTCAGCAGGAGGTGGCCATGAGCCACCACCTCTGCCCATGTCTGAAAGGAGCTCAGCTCACATGTGTGTTTGCCAAGGAAAATGATACAGAGACCCTTGTGTGCTCAGGAGATGGATGCTCTGTATTTTACTCCACATCTGGCACATCTTGCTCCATAAAAAAGGTGATGGAGTGCTTGCAGCTCTCCTTCCAGAGAACAGGATGAATATCTTCTTCAACACATACGCCATACAGGAATTCTCCTCTAGCTTAATGTCATCTTTATAGCCAATAAATCTGCAGATTGCTACAAACACTTGGCTATTTACTCAATAACAGTAATATCTGCCAGAAGCGCAAATTATTATTATTAACATTAATTGATATTATTATGGTGCTCATAAATGTTAATGTTAACTACACTGTTAAAACACATACTATAAATGGCATTGTAATTTGAGAAAAGGACAGTAAACTGTTGCCCAGACAAAGAAGAAACCAGATCTACTGTAAAACTTATTCTACAGACACTATTTGGAGTACTTTTTTCTCCTAAATTCCATTCTTCCATACAGAAAAATAAACAAAACACACAAAAAAAAAAAAAAAAAAAAAAAAAAAAAAAAAAAAAACCACCAAAAAACCCCACAACAACAACAAACAAAAAAGCAAAAACAAAACCAAAAAAACCCGCAAAACCAAAACACAGAAAACCCAGACTTGTTTCATTACTTTTCAAAAAATAAGGCAAAGATCTTTACATCTTGTAAACTGGAATAGCCATCACTGTTTCTGCAATTCAGCGTAGAAGTGATGACAATGGATTATCCAAAGATCTGCACAAAATGCTTTGGTTGGATGAAATAGCTGATCTGCCCGAAGTGGGGGGAAAAAAAAAAAAAAAAAAAAAAGGTAACAGATAATTACATAACCAGCTTGTGAAAGTGTTATTAGTGTTAAGTGTTATATGGGTTCAGGAAAGCCCGAGCTTTTATTCTCACTTCATGCATTCAGTGATGAGACGTAAATCTCTGTCCGTCTATTTCTCTTCCCCCACTCTCCCCAAGTTAGATAATCTTCAGACAACTCTGTAAAACACTTGCAATCTTTGAGTAAAAGAAAGGCTGAGGTTAATGTACTGCTACTTCTCTAACATTCAGGCACTATGTTCTTCCTTGATAAAAGAAGAAAACTGGAAAAAAAAAACTCTGCCTTTCAGATAAGGTAGCTTGAAGACTCAGGAGTAAACTCTAAAGTTCATCATTTTAGTTTGAAAGGACATTTCCAGTCACTGGCTACTGGAATTCAGATCTTCAGATCTTGACTGAGTAATAAAATGCAATAAAAACAGAAGAACTTTGCCAGAAGGTATGTCTTTCTTTCAAGGAAGGAATGGGAACATTAGCCATTATGTACATTAACTAAGGATTGCAAAAATAAGTGGACCTTGTTCTTAGTTATCCGCAACTGCATGTCTCTGGAAATCTTTCCTCAGGAGTGCAGTTTTGCTCCTCCTTTCTCACAAAGGACAGGGGCAAATCCAAGCAGGAGAAAAATTAAACTGGCGGCAATGGACCTTGAAGGTCTGACAGTGACCTGCAGCACTGAGGTCTTTGAAACTGTTTTCATTTGCCAGAACATAAATTAGATTCCTTACTAGGTATGGCACCCGGGCTAATGGGAGCTTTATAAAGCCGTCTTTGAACATACAGATTACCCTTTTCACAAAAGACTAATCTTGTGGTTTAAAGTACAGAGAGCCAAGAAATATATTCCCAGCTCCATCAGGCTGGGTGACTTCAGGTAACACACTTCACTCTTCTCCTCTCTTTTTCAATGCACACTAAAGAAAGAAATACCTAAATCTCCCATGAGGCTTAATATTTCTGAAGACAACAAGAACCAGATTAACTATTCACAGATCCATTGAACCAGAAGAGGATGGCAGGACCTTTCCTACACAAGCTTGCTCAAGCCTCTCCAAACAGTAAGTCCCTCAGACAGCAGGCAAGGACACCTGCACTGGACATTTCACATATACCAGAATCTTGAATGACAACATTACCAATCATATTTTTTTCAGCAGTAAAGGAAATGTCTCATCCTGTTTGGCGTTTCTGTCTAAAGGAAATGCTTAACAAGAACCAAACTGGGAAACTAAGAAAAATTCTGGTTTTCTAGGGAAAGCCATGCTGATTAGGCAACTATCAAAGAGCAGCCTTCCTCCATGGGATCTGATTTCACTGCAAAAATGGTAAAAGCAACTTAAATACAAGAAGAAATTTCAAATTTAATAAAAATAAAATATATCAAGCACTTCAAAGACAAAACATAGAAAGCTACTCAAAGTGCAAGATGACACAATGTTCAGCACTGGGAACAAGGATCACTAATTTCTTTCCAAGAATAAATTAATCCTGGACATCTCCACTGTGAAAACCAATACTGGCTTAAGAGTCTCCGAAGGTGCATTCTACTCCTCCCAGAATGTCATGGTTACATACTCTTCATTTTTTAGTCTCCATATATTAGTCTCCTTCAAACTTGGAAATAAAACGAGGGAATCATTCACAAAGCAGCTCCAAATAAGTACTGTAAGGTATCTTTGTGTTGTTAACGGTTTATTTATTTATTGTTTCTTTGTTCTTTCTAAAAAACTGAGCTGTACACTGAAATATGACAGAGTGATCAAACATTTGGGTATCAAACAATACCACGTTTTCCAAACTTCCTTAAAAGAGGGCATGCAGAGCCTTACTTGTGTTATGCACTACAACATTTCAGAAACTCATTTTTCAAGACTGAGCAGAGTTCTTTTCTGCACCCCACAGCATTTTCATTGATAAATTCACATGCTGCTACTGTTTGAAACACCTAATTTCCCATGAGTGCAAGTGACTCTGACCTGGTCAGTCCCAGAGGACTCAGTCCCACTGTGCCAATGCCTGGTAACTTTTCCTGTGAGACTCAGCCTCACCAATGAAGCTTCAGAAAGAGGAGATCCAAAGACTGTTTCCAAACTTGTTCCCTTCTGTCACACAGAAACTTCAGGAAGTCATTTTTACTCAATAACCTCCATGCCATTTCTATCCGTCAAAACAGAAGAAGCTAAAGCAAACAGAAAAAAAAATAAATAAAAAAATCACATCCTGCTCTTCAGACTACAAAACTGGTTCATTCCAGGGTTTCTCACACAGAGGAAAGCTATCCAACCAGAACAGTATAATGTCACTTCCTTTTCCTCCAAAATAAATTCCACCTATGCATTTACTATTGGCAGCCTTAGTCAACACAGGAGTACATCCACAGTCAGCAATTAAGGAAAGGCCTTCAGGACTACCTCTGTGTTGATTTCTATCTGGAGTGCAAAGTTAGAAATTTGCTTTTTCCTCCCTGATCTGTTTATCAATAATAAAACCAGCATGGTTTGGGTTGGAAGGGACCATAAGGATCATCTAGTTCTATCCCCTTGCATGGGCAGAGACACCTCCCACTAGACCAGGTTGCTCCAAGCCCCATCCAACTGTGCCTTGAACACTTCCAAGGAGGGGCATTCACTACTTCTTTGGCCAACCTGTTGCAGTGTCTCACCACCCCTCTTTGTGAAAAAAAGTCTTACTAATATTTAATCTAAACCTACCTTCTTATGGTTTAAAACTATTACTCTTCCTGTGACAACATGCCCTTGTAAAAAAATCCCTCACCCACGATCTGAGAAAGCAAAAAAAATTCAGAAATGCTCAGACTCACTTTCTTACAAACTGAGGCAACATAATTATTTTTCCAGTAAAAGCAAATTATTATGTTTTCCAATGAGCACTTGCAAATGAGCTGTTTGATCCACTGCTATTCATTCCTTCAAACATATATCTAACCTTTCAGTCACTCTGTGCTTATTGGCTATATAGAAGGTAGAGCAGCAAGGAGCACTAAAGGATTAATTCTCACAATAGCTGGAAGCAGCAGTCCTGGCTCTTGGGGGGGTGCATGGGGGAGAAGGATGAGCGTGTAGGTTGCATCCCTGGTCTTTGGATTTCCTTGCAGTGATTTCATCTTCTGCCTAGTTACCTTAAAAGGGAACTACAATGGAGGAAAGTGTCCCCAGATGACTTAAACCTAAAAAGTTTCATGGGTATTTTGTTTTAAACCTGCAAAGACTATGAGCAGGGGTTACATGTGAGATAAACACTGAGGCATGGCTCAGCAGAGAAGGGAATAGCTAAGGCACAAACAGTTCGTACTCTGTTTCTCGGGAGTCACGCAGTAGCTGAACAGGTTTATGATTCAGATGTTTTAGTGTTGGTTATCAGTGATTAGTTCAAACTCTTAGAAAAACAAAGAGAGAGAAAGATTAAGCTTTTGTCTGCCCCAGCCCTCATCCTTCCTTTGCCTGGCAGAAGGGGTTACTGATTGTTTCTGTCCCTTTTTTAATATCAGAATATCTCTGAGCCACACTCACTACAGAAGCAAATCACACTGCCAGTATAATCATAAACATGAGATTCAAAAGCTAATCATTTAAATGCTACATCATTTATTCAGGTGCAGCCTATTGCAGTACATTTGTAAGATTTGGATATATGGAAAAGTGTGGGTTTTTTCCAATCATGGGAGGTTATTTAGGACACAGAAAGGGCTGACAAAGTGGGACCAGTTCTTTTAACTTTATCTTCAAGCTCTGTATAAGCCCACTAACAACCATGTGGGCTTCTCACAGATAAGCTAAGTGCCTTGGCCAATATCACACAGGAAGCCAAATGCAGAGCACTAAAACTGAGCCTAACAACTTTCAGACTAGACCTCTGACCATTGCAGCTCTAATCCACTTCTAATTTATCTTACCTGAACTTAACACACAACTAGCAGATTTATTCCAACCCACTATTACATGCTGTGGAGCTATACATTAGAGGAAGAGACTGAGACTTCCCTGTGAATCACAACTCTACATGTAAATGTGATGTTGCAACCTTAAGGACAGTGACCCTCAGCACCACCACAACTGGGAAGTCTTAAATGCTGATCACCTTTAAAAAACTGCACTGCACCCTAAACTCTCTGTTTGCAGAGGACGGGGAAAGGAGGACACTGATCCTGCCTGCCTCACTGCACCCACAGAATGGTGGATATTCCCAGAGCTAACCAGAGTCCAAAGTCCAGATGGGAGCACCTAAGCACAATGCACAATTTTTCAAGTGCCTGATTTCTGTAAAAACTCCCTTTTGTTAAAACTGTAAGAGACTCTGCACTTTTAGGGGAGAGAGAATCAGTGTAATTTAGCAATTTATAATGGGGATACAGCAACTATAGGCAATACTGCTGTAAATGCAGCATTCCCCCATTACCTTGTTTGTGGTTAAAACAGAGCAATAAGAGGACCTGAAGGCACCTGATGGCTCATTCCTCTTATAGATACATCCAGGACTGCTCCTCCAGGATAACTCTGCACACTTACATGCAGACCCAGTGTACAATGTAAGCAGCAAACAAAATGTGCTTGGTCTATCTCCAGCCTCGTGCGTGTGTTCACCCCTCACAGAGTGGTGTCTGGAAGGCAAACAAGCTGTACATCTGCACATCAGTGGTGCAGCGGGGCAAACAGAGAGAAGAAACATCAGGCTTATTATGCAGAAGTTACGCAGACCATCTGAGTGATTTCTATCCAAAAGCTCCCAGACAGGAGTAGAGGAGGCCCCAGATTTCCTTGGACTGCTTCTTAAAATCTTGCAATGCTGCTTTCCCTCAGATGCCGCACACAATGTGATCAGATTAAGCTCTATTAATGTAAGAAAAACTTTTAAACTGAAATTTTAAGTAAATTAATGGGCCTGGTGTAAAATTATACCTTAGTGCACACAGAAAACAGATTAAAAGACAGATGGTGAAGAGAAAAGGAGAAAAAAGAAGGGTGGATGGGATATACATATGTGGATTTACATTCTGTGAGCTTGGCACACATCTTAGAGGCATTTTTTATTTCCAGCATAATAGAAAGTTGCATGGCACTGCTAGTACACTAGATAAGGGGAAAAAGAGCAGATGCTTTTGAAGGGCTTTGTAGTACGGATCTTCAGCAGGAATTTAGAGATCAAGGTGGGTAGGAACATTGGAGGAAGGAAGATTTTTCAGGTATGGTGGTAGCATAAAGTGGGAGAAACAAGAGGAAAAAGGACATTCTGGTGAAGCAGGAGTAACTTTCAGGGACTAGATCATAAGCAAAAGTGGAAGGGAAATTCTTAGCAGAGATGCAGTTTTGGCAAAGGCATGCAAAACCCTGGAAGCAGTCAAAAATTAATTACTAATAGTAGGCATGCTGAGGAAAGGAATGTAAAGTATCATTGCATGTCTATATAAATACAGAGTGTATCTACACCTTGAACACTACATGCAGTTCTATCCTCACATTTGGGGGAAAAAAAAGAACAGAAAAGCTGTAGCAGGGCAACAACAGTGAACAAAACCATGAAACACCTTCTGCAGGAAAAACAGTTATGCAAAACAGTTAAAGGACTTTAAAATCAGAAACGGTATGGAGAATGAGTGCTTGTCATCCCTTTTGAAAAAAGAATGGACAGACATAAGAAAAATTATGAGGACAAAAAGAAAACAAATGAGACACTTCCTTGCATAAGAAATCATCCACATGCCTGTCTTTTTGACAAGGGATATTATGGTTGCTAAAAGCGTACATGGGTTCAGAAACAAGCAAATTGAAGAGAAAGGGGCAGGAGGGAAGGTTAAAATATCTATCAAAGGCTGTTAAATACAAAAGGAAGTCTTTCAAGTTGCAAATTTGAGCCAGAGGATAGGAGAAGCCTAAGGAAGTATCATCATTCGATTGCCCCATTCTGACACACTTCCCTGGGTATCCGTTGTACCAGAGACAGGATGCTAGGATAGATGGACCGTTGATGTAACCCTCTACATCCATTTTTGTGTACAAGGCAGAAAAGGGTTTGTATTTCATACTGAATCAGGATGGGGATAAGAAAATTCAAGCAGTAAAGAACGTGATTTAGATGACAAATGCAGAAAACACTGGTTGCCTAGAGCTGAATGTCATAGAGGAAGGAAAAAAGTGAGGGTCCTAAAAAAAAAAAAATAAAAAATCCTGTTGCAACATTAAAACAGAGGACAAAGATGAAACATTTGATAGCAAGTATTTGTATGAATGCAGAAAACTGTATTTCAGATGTCGAAGAGAATAGAGATGATTTCAGGTGACTTGGGATGTAAGAAGGGTGGCAAAAAAAAAAAGAGGGGATAAAAGAACAGTATTGAAGAAGACTCCCAACATGTAAAAACTCCACTCTCCTTCAATGCCTCTAGCTATAAGAAGAGGGAAGAGAAAGGAGATGAAAAATACAGTGTGACACCCTCGTGTCTTAACTTCAAGAGATGAATTTGAGATGAGGCAGTGGAGATGATCACGTAATTAAAATACTGGACAGACACGGGGAGATCAGAGTTCATTTCCCAGCTGCACCACAGACTTTCTTCATGATGTTGGGCATTTCATTTTGTTCTTCCATAAAACTGAGAAAATATTTTCTCAATGCACAGGAAAGCTGTGAGGTTGAATTCTTTAAACATCTGAGATGTGCTGTGGTGTCTGAAGAAGCACAGTTCAGAGAGCAAACGCCAAGCACTCACATGCCAAGGACCATGTTTCGTGGGCTGATGGGACCAGATGCAGTGTGGGACATAACCACAGAGGCCAGGCCAGGGGAAAGCATTCCACCACAGGAAATCAGATCAGATAAATTAAACCCTGTAAGGTGTGAGGGGAAGATGTTTCAAAGCCAGTCACAATATAAGAAAGTGCATTTAAGGGGGTGAGAAGTTTTCTGTGCCTCTGAAGAACAGTGCTGCAAACTATAGGGAAGAATGACACTACAGGGGTGGGAGATAAATAGGATGATTTGGTATAATGTGCCAAGTACCACGATATCTGAGTCTACATCCAAGATGCACTTAGCCTAATGTTTTCAATGCTTTCTACTTTTTTTTTTTTCTCCCCTGCAATCAAAAACATAAACCTGAAACCACATGAGTATTAACTGTATCACTTACAGAGACACCAGCATCAATGCAAAGTCCACAATAACAGCAATACAGATAGATTCTTTGGATTCACCTAAACTTTACACTCAAATATTTAAAGATATACTACCACCTTTAAAACTTACCTAAAGCTACATTTGAAATGACTATAGACACTAAGAGCTGAGGCTTTGACTTTTTGACTTTTAATCAGTTAATTTATACTTAAAAACAACCAAACCAAACATTTGCCAAGAGGTGTAAAACAACTCCCAGTCTGAACTGGCAGAAAACACATTAGAGCCCAGAAAAGGCCTTACTGATAGGATAAATTGAGCCTTGACATGTGTGGAGCCCATCTGCGAGCAAGAAGAGTTTGCACTTCATTTCTGTTCATTCCCTTTTCCCTAGATGAAATTTCAAAGGTAACTTAATACCAACACTGCCAGGCTGGTGCCCTGCTTCCTTACCTGTGTTCCTCCCTTCTGCTTGCTCACAGCTCTGCAGCAGGTTGTAGGCATCACCAGGGAGCATGCACAGGGAGGTTTTAGGATTGGGAATCCTAACACCTATCAGATGGTTGAGTTTTCTTTCCTGTGTTATTTACAGGTGGATCAGGCTTTCCCTGCCTATCTCACAGTCATTTGTGGCAATGCAGCACAAGCACACAGGAGGACTTGGCTGCTCCCTATTCCCTACCTACAGCCTGAGCACAAACCTTAGTGCACTGGGGAGAACTGAGCTGCAAGCCAAAAACTTACTTTCTTCTTCTAGTTTATGAGTAAAAACCTTTATGTGAGGATGCTTAGATGTTAACTTCATAGAGCACTAGAGGATGTGAGCATCAGAAACCAACAGGGTTAGCTGCCTAACTGCAGTCAGTCAATTTTAGGTGCAAAGCATGTCATTTCATGCAATTTGATAGTAGACTTCATAATCAAACAGATTTTTTAAGTTTTTTCATTTTTAATCCAATCTTTTAACCCAAAGGTTAATACAAATCATAAGCAAAATAGTTTATTCTGTAAAGAGGAAGAAAGTTATGATTTTGTAAAATAAAACATTAAAATGAATCAAAGTAAATTTACATCAAAGCCATACAGAAAAAAAATACTGAATGGAATGTAAAGACTGAATTTGTCTGTATATCTTCACCTGTTAGCAAGACCCAGATACAACCCAACTTTTACTAACATAAAAGGCAAAAAACACTCAAAACATATTTAAATTATGATTAATTGCTTGCTTGTTTGAATTAAGGAGTGAAAAACTCCAGTTTTAAAACTTGCGAAACGTTTGAGGCTCAGAGGTTTTCAGGATACTTAGAATAACTTTTTAAAAGCGGGTGTCCAGAGCAAGAAGCATACAAGAAGCTGCAGCAAAAAGATGGGCACAGGAGGAGGCCCCGCAGGAGCCCTTGATGGACGCTGGTAACGAGCAGTTCAAGAGCAAGGTCTGTAAAAACCCAGGGCAGCCTGCAACCGATGCCTGGAGACACATAAAATTAATTTAAATTGGAAACAAACTGGCCCGGGTAGCACTTGCCCAAGTTTCAAACAATGCTAGGAGCGAAGCAATGTATTACGTATTGCACTGGCAGCTCCAGAATTAAAATTAAACTGGAAGTGGCAAAGCTGCAGAGCAGGTGATACCGTGCATTCGTGCAGAAAAAAAAATCAATGGTGAGCCTGGGAATTACAGGCACTTGTAAACCTTGCTTTAGTACATGGTAAAACGGCTCAGCTGGGTAATTCTGAAAGTTAAGATTAATGCCATACAAGAGGCACAGATTAGTGTGGTATTTCCATAGGAAAAATAGTCATCTCCACATTTTCTATATGGAGAGTCAAGGCAGTGGTTACAGAAAAAGCAGTAGATATAATTAATTTGAATTTTCAAACAGCCTTTGGTAATATTAATCACCCCAGCCTATTAGGGAAACTAGTCATGGGGTGAGAGGTAAACATCTGTCAATAGATTAAAGCTAATTTAGAAAAAACGAACAGCATGAATAAATGGCCAGTTTTCAAGAAGGTTAATGGGGGAAGTCCCGGGGGCGGATACTATGATCAACATTTAATATATTAAATGATCTGGAAAGGGGTATATACAATGTGAAATAGGGAAAAAAAATGTTGATGATCCTGCTCTATGGGTTAGTTAAAACCAGTGAGAAATAAACAAATAAATCTGAAGGATCCACCCAAGTTACAACAAATAAATATTAGCACACGAGTGAAACGCTATTCAAATTGGCAAGAGAGTTTGATCTAACTGTAGACATGGATGGGTTCCACATTAATTGTAACCATTCGGAGAAAGATCTAAGTGGACAGCACAGGAAAAACATCTGCTTAGTTTTCAGTCACTGTCAAAACCACAGATCAGATGTGGAGCTTTTGTATTAGAGCACAATTAAAAATAACATGGAAAATGAAACTTTGATCTCAAAGATTGTGTTCAACCTTTTTGTCTTTGTACCAAAACAAAATAGCAGGAACTAAGAAGTCCAGAAAGAGTTCATGTAAAGTAGAGCTCCAGAAAGATGCATGTCTAGGGTACAAAATACACACATTACAAAACTTGGACTCATTGAACCTTTGTTAGCATGACTTTGGATAGCCTACAGTCCATTACAAAGTTTCTTGAATAAAAACTCTAATGATTTTCAAATTTCTGGGCTACGTTCAAAGTTAAATAAGTAAGAGGTGAAATGATCCAAGCATGATACATAAAACAGGCATAGAAAACCATCTGGATGCACTTATTCTCAATTTCCATCCTCTTTTTCTCCCAATCGGACAGGAGCTAGGAGTTGTCCAACTAAATAAAGAGTAGATTAAGAAGTGATGAAAGAAAATACTGCTGCACCCATGCAGACACATCTAGCCCACAGAACCCTTCTCTGCAAGGTATTTATTGAAGCAATAATCCTAACAAGATTAAAAACCACAAAACATCAACAATGTCAGCAATTGGAATCAAGATAATTCTGCAGATTTCCCAGCTGTCTTTGCAGGACTTTACTCTTTCTTCCAAAGCATCTAATATCAGGCATGCCTCAGGACTAGAAACAAGAGCAAGCTGAGCCAGTGGCCTCATTAAGAATCTACTGTTAAGGTTCAGTGCAAACAGGTGGAGAAACCCTGGACATGAAAGTGGCTCAAAATGAAAGAGGAAGGAAATGGAGAAGACACTTCCTTGTGTGAGCTGCATTCAAGGAAAAGATGGTTTAAGCCACCACAAGAACTGTGAGTATACTGTGTCCAATTCTGGAGTCTCCAACATAAGGAGAGTTCCTTGAGTGCATCCAGAGGGGAGCCACAAAAATTAGCAGAGAGCTGGAGCACCACCCCTGTGAAGGCAGGCTGAGGAAGTTGGGATTGTTGAGCCTGGAGGACAGGTGACATTATAGCAAGTGACATTATAGCAGCTTTCCAATATCTGAAGGGGCCCTACAAGAAATCTCTAGGACTTTTTCTTGTACCCTTACTCCTGGGGTAGGACGTTTTGCACAGGTGTGTAGCGAAAGGACAAGGGGAAATTATTTAAAAATTGAAGGGGGGAGATTTAGATTAGATGTTACAAAGAAATCCTTTACTATGAGGGTGGTAAGGCACAGGTTGCCCAGGAATGTTGTGGATGCCCTCTTCCCTGGAAGTGTTCAGGCCCAGGCTGGATTGGTCCTTGAGCAATCTGATCTAGTGGGAAGTGTCCCTGCCCATGCAGGAAACAGATGATCTTTAAGGTCCCTTCCAACTCCAGCCATTCTATGATTCTAAGAATAGATGAAATAAGTGCTGAAAAACAGAGCCTTTCATGTCTAAAATTTTCAGCATCCTCTGAAAAGTAGTAAAAGGTAATATCAACTCTGGAGTTACTATCATTGACTCTTCCATCCAAACCAAACGGAAGGTTGTTTTTTTTTTTACCTAGGTCTTGCCCACACCTGCACATCCACTCAGATTAGAGCAAGGATTTAAAAGTAGAATAGCTGTTGTTGAATAGTAACATGTACAGACAAAACTTGGAGTGGAGTGGATGTTACAATGCTAAAGGGAAGAAGGGCTGCACACCTGTCTTGCAAGTCACATCACATGGCCCACATCATGTCATTTTAGGCAAAGAGGAAGGTGGGTGTGAGATTACCAACCTCATGGCCATCAGACACTGAAGGAAAAAACAATATTTGAGGAGACGCCAATCTTTTCTCTACTTCAGTGAAGGAAAACATCTTCATCAAAAAATGACCACTGAGCACAGTCAGCTAGCCTCCAGAGCAATGGCTTGCAAGGCACAATCATTATGTTTGCTCTTGGACTTCTTCCAGTAAATCCTGAGCCACCTGTTTAGAACTTAGCCAAAGTCTGCCAAAGGAATACAAGTCTGAAGTGTGCCCGCTCTCCTACCCTGTAAAATAATCTCAATACTGGTTACTGAGATGAACCCACTACTGGGTCATAGAATGGTTTGGGTTGGAAGGGACTTTAAAGATCATCTAGTTCAATCGCCCCACATGGACAAGGATACCTCCCTCTAGATCAGGTTGCTCAAGGCCCCCAGTTATCATTCAAGACACTACCCTTCCCTTGATTTCAAATTCGCTGTATTGAGGACAACATTCAGAGACACAAAAGGCATACAAGATCCTATTTCTACCTCTGGACTATGTGGATGATATTCTCCGCCACCCTCCAATGTATTTGTCTAGACTAAGTGCTTCAAAAACAGAGCTTCCTATTTCCATTTAGGAGCCAGAATCAATTTTCTCCTCCTTTTATTTCTCTCACCCAGTTTCCTCGGTATCTGTGTCTTCTAGACACAGGTAAGCATCCAATAAAGTCAGACCTTTCAATCTTTCCTTACAATGGGATCATTCTCCTGCTGCTACTCTGGTTGATACTCTATGACTTCCACACAATTTTTAAATCTTTTTAGTATTAAGGTGTCCAGACACAAGGTTACAAAAAAGGGTACAGGCAAGGGTACCACAAGTCTTAATATGTTTCATGGTATAGCATTTCTTTATATGCTTTCCTTCGTATTAATAGACATTTAAGAATAAAGCATCATGCAACATTTTGTTGTTATAACCTCTTTTGAACTACAGGTCTGCTTAACCCTCTAAAACACTCAGAACAAGGTACTCCTTTATCATCTTTAACATTCATTAATTTGATTAATACAATGCCTACTTCCTTCTCTGAATCATCAGTGAATTTGAGACAGAAACTACTTCTGGTCCCTGTGACACCCCAATACACATCCTCTTGCAATGAATCTTAGCTACAGCCTTCTCCAGGGTGGGAACTGAGGTTTTTTGCTTATTGCTTTTACAGTTCTCAATACAAATTAATCAGCTCTGTGGAGATACATCGAGTGCTTTCAAGTAACAAAGCAAAGTTATAACCACCTTATCTATATGAATGACAGCACTTAATACAATGTCATAATAACAGTGCTTCACTTAAATTCCTGTACCAAAAGAAACTGCTGGACACAGTACTAAAGAAAAGGCTAAAAGTCAAGCTATTTTCCACTGAAGAATTACTTTATGTACCTACATGCTATTAATCTCTCATTTAAGTCCATTTTAAAGGACACTATTTTTTGGATGTACCAGAGAAATGACTTGGCAGATGACGGCAGGTTACTGGAAGAGAGGGCTCGTGCAGACACAAATTTTCTGGAAGCACATGAGGAGTCTGGAGCTCGTCCATGAACACCACACCATGGGCTCTGCAGAACACGTCATGTGCCAGCAGGACAGTAGCTGAGCAACCTTGTTTCCTTCCCCTCCCCACTGCCCTCCTTCCCCCCTCTTCTGAGTGCAGCTCCGTCCTCTGCCACCAAAAGACCAAGTCCCGATTCCGCTAGCAAAAAAGAGACAATGAAAAGGGACTCCCAAAGGGTCACATCCATCCCTATGTCCTGTTGGCATTTCCTTAGCAAAACTGAGACACTGTGCATTTTGTTTAAAGCACAGCAGATGAACATAAACATCATACTGGGTCAGACCAAAGGTCCATGGAACCCAATATCCTGCCCAAGACAGGGACCAGCAGGCAAATACTTGGCGGGTGCCTAAGAATGGCGCAAGCAAACCAAGCAAACGGTAAGGCTTCCCCCCTACCAGCTTCCAGCAAGCTGTGTCTTAAGATTTCCTGTGCCAGAGATTGTATCTGTGTGCTTAATTGCCCTCGATGAACTTCTCTTCCATGAATTTGTTTAATTGCTTTTTGAACCTATCTCGACTTCTGGCATCCACAACATCCTGTGGCAATGAATTCCAGTTTAATTATGTCGTGCATGAAAAAATACTTCCCTTTTGTGTAGGAAATTACTTCCTTTTTTAAACCAAACAAACAAAAACCACTAAACAAAAACAACAACAAAAACCCTGAAACTACCATTATGTAAGAATGTAAGAGTCCAAATTCTGGTAAAGTATTGGAGGGACTTTAAGAGAAATCAATGCATTCAGTTGTCCTCTCTAGCCTTCTGCAGCAGCTTAATGCCTGGAGTAATAGACAAGGCGGCTGGTGAAAAAGGTAAAATTCTACATGAAGGTGGTGGATGACGGCCCTAGATGGGCTGGGAACTTGCAGTAAATGAAAACCAAATGAGTTGCCTAGTGTTGTATGCATTTGCAAAAATCCAGCATTACAAGGCAAGATTTGTTTCCTGCTTGACTATGAGAAAAGGTCTACATACTAAAAAGCTTCCTGTGTTACTCTTTCACAATTAGGTGCTCCAACCCAGTGATCAACCAGATGATCACAAAGAATATAATGCTTTGCTTTGCTTGTACTATTATAATTTCTGTGGGTTTAGTAGTTATTTATTACCACAGTTTCAGGTTTACAAGAAATAAACTGAAGTATGGAGAACGAATGTAGAGATATTATATGAAGCCCCTTTATACTCCTTTCTTGATAATCCAAACCAAATAGCACAAGAAGTGTCTCTATGCATTGGGTTTTTCTAAGACAGCACAACTTTAGCCAACTGTGCCCTCTCTGGACTCCACTTCTGGAAAAGTGTTATCAGGACTGACAGCTATCTCTGTAATGAACCAAAGCACTGATGGTCTTTGCAGGACCAAGAGGAGAGCAGGCATGGTCATAAGCAGTTCCTCCTTACTGCTAGGTAGAACATTAAAGGTTGACTCTTATTCCTGTCTCCTGTCCTCCTAATCTGATACCATGCTTGAACAGGCCACTTTACTTTACAAAGAGGTCTACCTAACTCAGCTGAATATCATTTTAATTAACTCAAAATGAGTGCAAGTAGGTGTTCTGCAGTTACACACCAGCCACTGGATTCTTGCTAGGGCTGCTCACACCAGCACTTCCAGGGGTATCTCTCATAGCTCTCACACCATATGTGCAGCTGTTCCAAAATTATTCTCATGTAAACTTCAGGGGAATTTGTTTATCTTCTTTAGAAACAAGATTAATTCAGGGAGCTGCTAGAGGGTTTTGAGCATTCAGGTGCTTTCATCTCTATCTTTACTGTGCAATCAGATTTAGAAGCCTAAAGGAACAGGATGCTTTGGTTGCATGCGAGCCACCTTACCCTGTTCTCAAAGCACTTGCTAAGCTCAACATAGACCTTGGGATAAGGTCATAGAGGAGAAGGGGAAGGGCAATACCCAAGGGAGATGGAATTCTGCAGTGAAGACATGCTAGCATCTGACAACTGGCCAACACTGCCTTCCACATGGTTCAGAGCACTCCTCCTCATGGGTAGCCTTCACATTTTACCTATTTTTGTTAATGTTTATTGCCAATATGCCCCAAGAACAAGGCTTGGTGCCAACATCTCTTTGGATGGGTGACAGCAGCCAGATAACCAAAACAACAAAACTCAGTATTTAGTCCTCCTGAAGCCAGGCCTTTCCTCTTCATCAGCTGAACACAGAAGTGCACTCAAACCCCATTTTACTTATTTATACACATTGCCACGCTCTCTATTCCTGGCAACTGGTGCTCATGACATAGTGGCCTCGGACATGCTGAAACAGGGCTCCAGGTCACTTTGCAGTGGCAGCAGCTGTCTCCTGGATCAAGCATTTAGTAACCAACAGTTCAGGAGGGCTCTAAATTAAGTTCTCTGCTCTGTTCCCACAGAGGGGGAGGGAGAAAAATATACAATCCCTATTTGCTTCCAGCAGGACTTGCTGAGGTTTCCCCACTGCTTCCTCCTATCCTTGCTGAGATAAACCACCCAAGCTTGGGTTTCCATCAACAGCCCTCTAGACTACTGGGGCCCACTCACTATTCCAGCTGCCACAGCTTTCCACAAGCTGTGTAGCCTGTTCTTGGTTGGTGGTGGTGGCACGTGGCTTCTCTCCCAACACAGATCCAGCCCTTTGGACCACCTCTGCCTCCAGGATGCCCATAGAACCCAATCCCTGTAAATCCCAGTGGCAGAAGTTTGCGTACCAAGGGTGCTTGGAGCCCAGTACAAGTCATTTGGGAGGGGAAACTATAAACAGCTGACTTGCACATACTCTGGAGGAGCAGCAGGGAAGAAGGGAGCCAGGGGGATCTGAAGTGTTGGGCGCCAGCTGTGAACTCCTCTTGGTTTTGTTTTAGGGTAATTAATGTTCCCTTGAATAGAGCCAGGGCATGGGCTCCTGTTCCTGCAGCTTTCAAGGCTATCAGCAGCCATTATTGGACTGGGCTGGGAGGGGCAGGGGGAGGTTTGTATTTCCTGCCATCCCCATTAAATGAGGTAATGAAAGCGTGGGACTTAGGGAGGCAACAGCACAGCCCAGGGGGGTGAGTGCACATCCCAAGCCCCACTGGCCTTGGGGACTGTGCCAGCCTGCTCTCCGCAAATCCCTCTGGAGAGCTGCCTATCCTTTCCCACTCCTCCATACTTATTAATTTTGCTGCCAAGGCAGGCGACCACCGTACCCCCCATCCCACCACCCCTCTGGCCTGCTCCCCTCATGCCTGAATTAGATAAATTCCCCCCGTGCTCCCAGACGTCTCCATCCCCTCCATCCCCTGACAGAGCAATCATTTATCAAGTTGTTTCACGCGTTGTCGGGGAGGGGGGCCCCAGGGGACGGGGGTTTGTTTCGTCCCTTTGTTGGAGCTCCACAGGACTGTCCAGCTTAGTCTCCAGCCAACTGCTGAGAGTTGCTGGAGTCCGGGAGCAAATGTTAAAGGGGCTGCCTTTCATCTGTGGGCTGATCCTGCTGCCTTTTCATTTTATTCTTCCAGCTTCTGGGATGTTACTTGCTTACACGCCCCCACACCCACCCCGCTATCATTCCTTATGCATGTTTTTGAGGGAACAGGAGCTTATTTTCCATGTGCTTGTCTCTTCTCCATCCCTCCCTCCTCAGAAGCTTCTCCTGTCACCAGCCCACTCAGCCTCTGGGAGTCTTGTTTTTTGTTTGTTTGTTTTACCGCTGGTCTCTTTCTCATCCCTGGATGTAAGATATCATAAGCCAAATCTGGTTAAAGGCAAGCCCTGTTCATGCAGCCCATCTCTTCCTTGCATGTGCTTTGGTGTATAGCAAGCCTTTGGCCCCCTGCTCTGTGTGCCTCAGAGATGTGTAATGATCAAGAGCACACCACCATCAAAATACAGTATTTTTTTAAAAAGGGAAAAAAAGAAGAGCCTGTTTGGCAAAAGAACTAAGTAATGCTCAAGAAAAAAGAAACGTTTTGAACTCTCTCATGCTTTAAGAGCTCTCATGTTTTCCACATGTAGGGCTGGAAGACAGATGATCTGGTTTGTATTGCAGACTGCCCATGCCCACGCAGGAGGTTTATGGCAGGCCACCTAACTCCTCTGCACCACACCATGCCCCACCTGTGAGAGCAGGATGCTGCCTGGTGCCCAGGGATCCTGTCTGCCTACACTCATTAACCAGCTGCTCATGCCCTTAGAATTCCTGGGTGGAAACAGAAGTGGAAAGAGATGTCTACCTGCACCCTGACTCAAAGGTCTTAGTTACCTGCTTGGAAACAGCTGAATAACGAGAGGATAGCCCAAGGAGCTGTGAAACCAAACACACCATTTCCTTCATTAACTAATTAAGAGCTTGCAAATATTTTTATTAACTGCATTTGTTTTTGGACAGCTATAGCTAGTTACAGTTTGTTTTCTAGTAAGCTGACAAGACTGTCCTCTGTATTCATGTGTGAGCATTTCCCAGCTATAACTTGTTGTAGTTCTTAAATTAAAGGATGGACAGGATTGAAAGGGAAAAAAAAAAAGAAGGAAAAAAAAAAAGAAGAAAAAAAAAAAGAAGAAAAAAAAAAAGAAGAAAAAAAAAAAAGAAAGAAAAGGAAAGAAAAAAAAGGAATCCCACTTGCTTAGCAGCTAAGTAGTCATTGTAAATTCCACACATTTCCCAGCAAAAAGGACAGGAGCTGCCTGAGATCTGATATATTCCTCTCACCACCTTGCCTCTATAACTCTTCCTTGAGGAGGAGTGCTGGATTCATTTGCTTCCCAAGTCAATCAACAGAGTTCATGAGTCAGCCAAGGGAATGCTGAAAAGCAAGAGGGTACACTCCTGCCCCCAGGAACTGATTACACTGCCTCTTAATTGTTCCCAGATTCTATTATCCCCGAAGAGACAGAGCAGCACCAGCACCAGTCAGTTTGTTGACAACATCCACTCCACACAGCCTACCTCATCAGACATACAGAAATTTGCATTTTTGCAAGCCACAGATCTGTTGAGACTACAATAGTTAGGCTGTTAAAAAAAGAAAAAGTCAGGTCTTACAGATGTCTGCCAGAAAAATCATCTGTCTTCTGAGTCAGAGCTGCATATCCTACAATTTTGAGTCAGTTGCTAATCACACAGTTAGAAAGCCAGCTTATACCAGGACAGTTCAAATCTATAACCACTATGATACTCTGGATATCACTGATCCAGACAAGTCCCTCTATTCCCCTTCTCTACCAGTGCTCATTTTTTCCCCTCTTCCCTTCTGTCCTCATCCAAATTAGTATCTTCAAAGCTTCATTTCACTCTTCACTCATTGTTAGCTGGACTTTGGTTTTCACTGCAGCACAGCCTCACTTACCACTACTTCTTTCATATCACCCATGCAGGCTGTTGATCAGCCCTAACAATTCAGGTGACAGCATACGAAGAAGGAAATGCTACCTTTAGGACTATAAAAACAATCAGAGGTCTGTCTCATTATTCAAACCCTTTATAATAGTTATTAAATGAGTAATCACATACATCTCCATTACACTCCATTCAGTATATAGGAGTGTAAGACTACAAAGTAAAGACAGCTGTTCAATATTGATTTTTATCCCTCTTATTCTTTTTGAATCCCTATGCCTAATTTGCTACATCACTTCCAAGCCACGCCACCAAGTAAGCTATTAATCGCTTCACAGCCCTTTTTCTGTGGTGGTTTCCACATAGCATCTCAATCCGATAAGCATTAATTATTTTCTTGACCTTTTTACAAGTTAATGATTTCTAATCTGATTTGACAAATGAGAAATTGGGGAAAATAATGACAAATGCTAGCAAAATTCACCATTTCATTTAGGAATCCAGTGGCTGCACTTGTACTTGAGATTATTGTCAAAAGAGCCCCACAAGCCCAATGCTTCGCATTTTTGTGGCAGCCTTTAAAACACAACAGAGTTCTGATTGTCATTTCTCCCCATGACTACAAGAAAGTGGCTAGGCAGGGAAAGCAAGGGAGAGAAAGATAAATTGACCGAAGCCACTCAGAAAACCTGTGGCAAAGACAGGCTCTTTCCCACAGCACTGTTACTAATTTCAGCTGCAGGACCAATCTCTCAGCACTTCCTAAAGCCATAGTACTGAACCAGAACATGATCTGAGACCTCATACCAGTCTGCCTTGGCTTCACCTATGCTCTTTCCAGCTCCTACAATAGCTGATAAACAGCTGTAGTGCCACAGCTGGGAGGAAGCATGTGCCCTGGAGGCTGCTTCAGAGGAGAGCACTGCCACCAAGCCAGGGAAATGAAGGTGTCCTGTGAGAAGTGGGGCATGAGCAACTCACCCAGAGCCATAAGTCAGTCTGTGCCTCTGCCACCAAGATGAGTGCCAATACTTTCTACATGTACATGTAACCCTACATCAGTATGTTTCTGTTGATGAAGCCTGTCCTATTCCTCTATTCCTATACTTTTCCCATGCACTTGAGGGCTTCATTGTAAAACAGACAACCAAAATAATTTCAGTTAAAAAAAAAACACAAAGCAAAACACTCCTAAATTTAACCTCCAAAATCTGGATAATTTATTCTCTCCACCTCCTAAACATGGCTGCACAAAGTTGAACTGGTGGATGAAAAAGGACTGTAACCTCTTAGCATAGGAGAGTGAAGAGCCAAGGACTTCACATGTGCCTTGCCACTAGCTAGACTGATATGGCACTACACCCCCACTTAGCTGAAAGAAAGCCTCTCTTTCCCTGCAGCAGCTCCCATGTCTTGTCCTGACCACCTTCAGACTTCAGCAGATGAGGTGAGAACCACACAGCAAACAGCTTTGTTCAGTGCATAGCCTTGATTTATATTCTCAGCACCATCTGCCCTACAGAGCAAGCACTGCTATTCTCCTATAGAAAAAGCATGTGAACCTGTAATTAATACCAATCATCATCTGCAGGTACAAGGCGATGCATTAAAGGTTGCACAGACTATAAATCTATAGTCTCCTCTCAAGTAATTGAATTTGTAATCATTTAGCATCAGTTTCAACACACAAAACAATAACGCACAATAAACCCCTCACTATCATGTCATGGCAGTGGTTTGCAGCAGACACCTTTCTCTACCACTGCTACCACTTGAGCTCAAGTACAAATTACATTAGCAGGCAAGAAGAGAATATTGTTCTTTTAAGCCCTCACTGCAGGACAGAAACACTGAAAAGCATGCAGGAACAGCACCATTTTACGGGCAGCCTACTCAAAGGCAAGCAGTTAAAAGTGGTTTGTTGTGGCTTTTTTTTTTCCCCAGACCTCACAGTTCTTCTTCCTTGACCTATTTCAGTGTGGCCCCAGAAGGAGTCATGCTGGCACACGTGAGAAAGTGCTGCTAGGGATGCAGGGACTAGATGTTCACCTAGCTTTTGGGCACGTGGAAGCAGATGAAATGAGCTAGGTCTAAAAAAATAAAGGCCAGAACTCTTGGGCTATCTGTTCTCAATAATTAGGAAAAAATACCTTCCTGTCTGATGTGAGGCATTTCTGGCAGGGCAACAGCTGCTACTTTGTGTGTTCCTTACCCACACGTCCCATTTGGAGTGCTTGCGTAATGACTCCTGAGTATGGCATCAGTGCACAAGCAACAACCATCCCTCAATGGCAAACTGTTCCCAACAGAATAAGAAAAAGAACTGGCTGTTTCCAACCCTGTCTGATTACCACTCAAAGTTTGAGCTGAGTTTAAAAAAAAAATTTAAAAATAAATAAAAAACATCAGCAGAAGATATATACCTGCCTCAGAACTAAACACCCTTGCTTCCCAGCTCCCCTTCTGCTCAAGCTGAATTTCAGCTAACAGTTTTAGATCGTTCATTGCTAAATGTTCTCTTAAAAGAACTCTCGTGATGATTCTGTTCTCTTTTTGGGGAGGTGAGAAAAGAACCAAGAAAAGTATCTACAGACCATGGCTAGCATGAGCTAATGCAAGTGGTTGGACTCAAGACTTTTAGGGGTTCCTTCTGACCATACATTTCTATGATCCTCTATTGGGGTTTCCCTATCAATCTCTCCTGAAATCAAGTCTTGACTAGCTTTCCCTTCATAATGATCTTCACAGATCATTTACATCTTCAAGGTCTCAGCCTCTATTTAACATTATCTCTCTCTGTTCATACACCCTCTTTCATTCTTTTCTCCATGTATGACATAGCACAAAACCTGGTGAATACCAGTCAGGAATTGTCAGGAAAAGCAACAAGTGAAACCACTGCACCTAGGGTAGGACATCAGAGCATCAATGCTCCACCCATCCAGACCAAAGGAATGTGGGTTTGGGGCTGGATGCATGTGTCTCTATGAATGCTAAGGAATCTACACAAAGGTATTTTTGAGTAATGCTCAATACACCTTGGACTTTTTGGTGGAAGGAGGAGGCATTAATGCACCCAGGCTAAAATGAACCTGTCTCCAAACTGCAGCAAGTGCCACACTCCATTTCTTTTCTTACTGCACCCAGAAAGAAGTAGAACAATAAAGCAGGATGGTTCCTTACATCCCAGCTGTAAGAGAAAGGGAAGGAGAGGAGAGAAATTATTCCTCTTCACCTGCAGAAGAGCAACCCAATGTTTCTGGTGCCACAGGCCATATCTTGTACACCGCTCCTACAGGGGGAGGAATGGATACTCGTCATCTCTCTGGGTAGGGGTCCCAGACTAAAAAAAAGAGGTTTTATTTGGCAGCTGGGTATTTGTCCTACAGGAGGGCTCTGCCCTAGGTAATGACAAGCAACTGGCTGTTAACCAGGCAACATCACAGAAGAAACCACGACCCAAGTACGTTTTTTCCTTGGCTTCTAAGGAACCCAAGAAAATCCC
This sequence comes from Heliangelus exortis, assembly GCF_036169615.1. Classification (NCBI taxonomy): domain Eukaryota; kingdom Metazoa; phylum Chordata; class Aves; order Apodiformes; family Trochilidae; genus Heliangelus; species Heliangelus exortis. The sequence goes on from NC_092422.1 coordinate 134,128,965, forward strand.
CACACTGTTCCGCATCTCCTAACCATCCCCCTGGTCCTCATCCTGCCAAGCCACCAAGCAAGGCCAGGGATCACACACAAGATGATAACTTCTGGGCAGCTAACTCCTCAACATGCAAGCTCAATTGTGTAGAGCCCTGCAAATTTTTTGGGGTGGCAGTGGAGAAATAAACTCAAAAAAAGAGAAGATGTGGAACCTGCAGAGCCCCTGACATTTGTTTAGCTCAGGCCCAACTTCAAGCACTGCTGCAATTGTCTAGAAACCAAACAAGGTAGATAGCACCAATTAACACCTTCCAGCATAACAATACCTTCATCTCATTTCTCCCCATTCTCTCAACAGCTTAACATAGCAGCAGCCTGGATGACTTCTCCCCCAGAGAGCAGACAAACAGTACCATGGAGGGGAGGGAAGAATTAAGGTGTACACAGGGCCCTAGTGTGACAAGGGGTGGCAGCACATAGTGTTTAAAAACCCCACAGCTATAAATCCTTATTACTAGAATAAAAAATTAGGAGTTGATCTGAGAAAGCCAAGGAGATGAAGCAAATTCAGAGAAATATTTTTCACTCAGACTCAAAACACTTTTTGGTAATAGTTATAAACTGAGAAGATTTTCTTATTTTTTTTTAAACTGACCTTTCAGCAAAGAATACAAACAATTTAACCAAACTGGGGAAAGACTTAAAAAAAAAAATTTACATTTTCTTCAGAATAAAGAACTAACAAAGACAAACAAGTTCTTATGCTTGAGCTATCTCCTTAAGCTTCTTGTGTTAGCTAAAGTTTGAAGGTTCGACCCCAACACAACAGTTTTTGCATTAAAGGGGCACTCAACAGCATTGCAATAAGCGCTCCATATCCAGTGTACAGATGGGGTACCACAGGGAGAAGCAGTCAGCTAACAAACAGTTAACAAGCAAGGGATATCCCAAAGATAAAATTTTGGGTTCAGGTGAGACACTGCTTGCTTTCTGTGATTACAGAATAAATCTGGAGTACATTGGTTTGAACCCACTGGATTTCCCCAGATTTACACACCTGTGACTGAACACAGTATTAAGCCTGACAGGGAAAGGAAAGTGTCAAAGGCTTCTGTTTTATTCAGTACATGGTTTTGTCATATAGGACTGTGCATGTGAGATTCCCAGGATTTAAAGCAAAGCCAGCTTTGTGGAGAGGCAACATCTAATAGATCAGCAACTACAAACAGAAAAAGTAAACAGCTTCTGAATTCAGAGCTGGGTTTCCCCCCACCTCCAGAACTCGTGCTACCATTTAAAACAATAATAAAAATTATCCTTGCCTGAAAAGATGGCTAATTACCCTTCACGGTGACACTGCCCATCCACCTTAAAATCCATCTGGAGGGATAGCTGCAGCCTGGGAGCATTCCCAGCGGGGAGAAGCCTCAGGCTTCGCTCCTCACCAGCGCCTGGGAAGGACGACTGCTGGGGAAGGAGCAGTAATCCCAAACCGGCTAAGCCAGACCTCCTTCCATCACACCCCAAGGGCCTTTGCCTCCAACATTGAAATGCTAATCGGACTTTGTCACCCCATAAACAAAAACAAAGGGCAGGACACAAGAGGTAAAAAGCCTCCCTGAGCTCCATCGCCAAACCAAATCTCGGCATTCAGGCTCATCTCATACCGAGCATGATTTTACCCACAGGAGTGGGTCCCACTTGTTCCAATATCAAAACTGCTGGCAGGCAGCATCTTTATGGGCATATGCATTTAAATGGCCACTTCCACCACTCACTACAGGATCCTTTGTTTCAGAAATCTCTTTAGAAAATAGCTTTTTACCGCCACAAGAGGCCAAGCACAGACTGGCTAACCTTACTTATTGCCCTTTTAAAACAGGACACCATCAAATATTAATTATACTAAAACCCAACTGACTTCTGCAGCTGGGCTCAAGCTTGACCCTGCATCCGCTAAAGGCACTTTCCTCACCTCCCCACGCCTGCCCACTAGCTCACAAAATGGGGGCAGACACCTACCCCCAGACCACAGCTAAGAGGTGGGCATGAGTACCATTGCTCTGAGTTTGCCACAGGTGGGGTGGGGCATGTGGGAAGGACAGCAAGGGCCAACTATTGGGGAAAATAGGTCCAAATGCTTCCCTTGGAAGCATAGAAGCCAAATCTCAAGGATCAACAGGGACACAAGATCCCAAGGCTGGCTGGCCCTTCTCTCTGCTTATTCTGCACTTCTTTCTCAGGCCTGTCACCACACCACACCCTGTCTCCATCACTGTGGAGAGTCAACACCAGGGATCACTTCTACCTAGCAAATGCTTCCTACCAGACAGGACACCTCAACCACCTAATTACCCTGAAAGCTGCCTTTTTGTTTCCATCCTGCCTTCTTTTCTTCAGTCTCCCGAGGCAGCATTTCAGGCTGCCTGACATGTGGAAGCCAGATTTTAAAGGGAAAACATCGCTCAGATATTTATCCCTCCACTGAGGATCAGCTGACTCCAAGGGCGCTGCTGCCATGGATCTTCAAGGGAGAGGAAGGAGGATGGATCCAGTAATATGAACCACAGGTGAGGGGAAAGCCATTCTGCACACTGCAAATGGAGATGGGACATTTCCTCTCAGGGGTAGTTGAAGCCAGCTGTGGTTAAGGCCAGAAGATCCAAGGGCTCTTCTTTGCCAAGTTCTTGGATGACAGTGAAATGTGCTTAATTTGACAGTTTCGTTTTAACATGTATGGGCAAAGCCTAGAAAGAGGCAGCAGCAGCAGCAAGGGAGCAGAGTTAGATTATTGCAAGGTCTCTTTGCTGTTTGTCTCAGCCCAGCCTGTACTGAAAAATGATAGAAAAAATTACAGATACTGACTCTTCACCCTAGCAATCAAATCACTGAACACAGCTTATAAAAATAAGCCTTTCACTAGAAATGCCAAACTGTGCCACACCTTTGGCATTACCACAGTTGAAAGCTTGGGTGCAGCATTGGGGCTGGAAAACAGGAAAACTTTCTCCTTATCACTCTTCTTCTTTATTAGAAAAAAAAAAAAAAAAAAAAGTAAATTAGGAGATTGATATAATTTCTATGTCCTTCTTAAATGATAAGAAATACATTTGTATTCCTGTCCACAAGGGGATAATGCAGTTCCTCAAGCAGCCACTGAAGCAGTAGAGAGAACTAGCTGGTCAACAAATTTAACCACATACTGTCAAATGCATGGAGATGTCCCAGCCTGTTTGGGGCTGTGTGTTGGTGGAGACTGGGAATAATGCTTCGCAGGTCCACTTGACTGTTTCCCCCAAAGAACCATTAAGTGCATCTTTCTTCACCAATACTTTGCTCTTCATCAGATGATACAAAGCCATTGGCTGGTTTGTGATGTATGCCGGGCCACCAACTTCCATTGCATTCAAAGTCCAGTGCATTCTGCAGACAATTTCAGGACAAAATATTTTGGCAGTGTTGCCAGGCATACCGATCACCTACCAGGTAGGCCAAACACCAACTACACTTCTCTCCAGGCTCTTGATAGTCAAGTACCACCATGGTGGTCCATCACTGGCCACTATGCAGCCATCACCCCCCTTCTGCTCACAGTCCCCCACATTGAGGAAACTGCTGTCTCCATTTCACACAAGTGCACCCCAGGCATGCAGGGCAGTGAAGGGTTAATTTAATTAGTTCTGTGTGTGCTCAAGGAATTATGGACAACTTCATTTAATTATTAAGTAGCCAATCAGGTAATCTCTGTATCTGATTAGAACGCTAATGAAATAATGTCTTCCAGTTCAAAGCTGTCATTCCAATCAGGAGACAGCCCTTCAGCTAGAAGGAAAAGCTGGCCAGGTTTCCATGGGCTCAAAGCTTTGGACTTCGCAGAGAGGATGGGAGCAGGGAGTGGAAACCTTTCTGCTTCCCTCTCATCATCTCTGCCTCTGCACAGAACAGCACAGATCCCCCTTCCAGATGGGAGAGCATATTGGCTCCAGAGAGGCTCCCTGGTGCTCCAGGCAAGCGTCCTGTGTCACCACCACCTCATCCCTTCTCTTGCAGTCCCAGATGTCCAAGAACACTCCAGACGACCAGAGCCTGGAGAGTACCAGGCTGTTAAGCGTACCACACAGGCACTGGCAACCGAGAGATCTACTAAATATGTGGGGCATAATTCTGCTATGGTCCACATGGGAGAAGACTCAGCAAAGCCATTATAGCACTAAGATGAAGCCAGGAACCCTCCTCCCTCCCCCATGCTGTGCTCTGCTCCTGTGTCATAGGCAGTTATTTCCAGCCTGGGGAAAAGTGCAAGGCGGCAGCTGTCACACGAGGCAAGGACTTGCCCCTTTTAAACAGGGATTTCAGGACTAAATGACCCATTACAATTAACACAGCTGCAAGAACTGGGACACTTCCACACAGACGGAGAGGGGCTTTGGGAGAGGGGGAGGAAAGAAGGTGACGAGCAGTGGGTTAGGATCATACTTCCAAGATCTGGTGTGGAGTGTCCCACCCTTATGCTTTTTAAGTATTAGCTCAGCTGTCTCCTCTTCCAATTCAGCTTTAGCCCAGCAGGGCAGCTGAGCTGGGGTGCACAGATCAGCCCCAGTCTGTCACACCACCTCATTCCTCCATCAGCCCCCAACTCACACAACTGCTCCTGCTCAGACCTGGCTCAGAAACTCCCTCTCCCAAAAGAGCAGCGCTGGCTGCTCCACAGAACAGCAGCATAGTGGTTGCTCTTTGCCTGTAGCCACGCAGATGCTAACTTTTATTTAGCTAGCCCAGGTTTATCAGAGGGGCTGCAGCAGGATGTGTGGTTCAGCATGACCGAACCATCCCAGTGTTTATCCGAGGAGCTGTGACAGATGTTGCTGTCCACACTCAAGCAAGCCCTGTGCTGTTGCGTCTGTACTTCCCTATGGCCCCTGCTGCTGGTTTAAATGCTGCCTCAGCTCCAATTGCCACAGTGTCTCTCCATCGCAGGGCAGGCACTCCCATTTCTGAGCACTAGATCACCCTCCCGGTGATGCTCCCGTTCTCCTGGGGCATTTCCCAAGACAAGAGCAGGGCCTCCAGGATGCTCTCACCAAACAGCACTAGTTTTGGTTAAGGCACCACACTGAAAATAAATTCTGAGAGAATCCCAAGAGGTAGCAGTAAAATTGTGAGCAGACCCCAGCCAGCTAGCCAGACAGCTGGCTTTCTATGAAAACGCTGAAGTCTTGACACTTTCTGTTGACCCTTTTTTCCTGAGCATATCCCATGAATGAGAAATGGGGCTGCAAAGAGGGAAAATGTAGCTCCCTCTCTTCTCTGCTGACTGCAGCCATTCCAAATGAAGGAAACCGGTTAGATCAAGAAATTCAGGCTTGGACAGCACAGTGAAGCATCCACTAATAATCAATCCCTTCACAGCAGCCTTCTTGCCAACTGGCTACAAACTAGGCAATGATCATAAATTGTAGTTACTCCTCCAAGGAAAACAACACAACATCATATGGTGGTCCATGTTCATCCTTTAATTCTGAAACCAGTCTCACTGGTTAGAACAAAAAAAGAGACAAGTCCTTCTAACTGCCCATCCTGAAAAAAGCCAGCCCTGAAATCCAAGCTTGTGTTTCACTTTTCACAAAACAAACAAAACAAAAAAAAAACAAAACAACCAACGACCACCGACAAAACCAAAACAAAACAAGCCAAAAGTGATTAAACTTGTTATTAAGATTAGGAGAAAACTTTGAAAACACTGATGGGAGAGCTTATTTGCTACCAAGATACTATCTTCACCCCCACATTTCGGTCATCCTGCTACCTCAGGAAGCCTCAAGACAGAGCAGCCCCATCCCTTTCCTAACCAGCATGCAGATGCAATTTGAGCCCAACTCAGCACAAGAGACTCAAACAGCCACCTGGGGACCCGCATTCCTTGACAGCTCCTCATCCCCCGGCCTCAAAACCAGGTCAGGGAGGCACAGCATGACCTGATCTCCACCCCTGATAGCATCAAGCCCTGTCCCATCCCCTCTTGCCACCCTTGCCGCAGACTCAGGCCACATGAGCCGCGCCCCTCACCCCACCCACCCCGATGAGGAGCACAGAGTATCCAGATACCCATCCATGCATGTGAAGGGAGACTCCATGACATGGCTATTTGTGGATCAGCCAGCATCCAAAACTTCCCAAAATGAGAAAGTCCAGGCGTTTGGCAGGTCAGATGCTTACTACACTGAGCAGTTTGTTCCACTGAGGGACTCGTAACACCCTCCCAAATTACACACTGCCCTTTACAGTGCACTGAAGCAGCTGGAATCGGCTCCCTTCTCACATTCCTTAACAAGCACTTCCATTGGAGGGCAGGGTGGATACAGGGCATCAGCTGCAGTTAAACATAAGCAGGAGCTGGACTTCCTTTCCCCATGCTCTGTGGCACTATCTGTGGTCTAAGAATAAATATCCAGCACCACCCAGCCTGCTGGGGCAGGGGGAGTCAAGTGGTCCGAGTTCCCAGGCATTACAGGTCTCTCTGTTACAGGAGACTTTCACTCTGCCTCCCTCAAGTAGCAGCCTTCAGCGGGGCCCCCTGATAGCTGGTTGAGATCCTACAGATCACGGAAAGATAATCCATTGCACTACTAATGCACTATTGCAGCTGTCCAAGGAGAAAATCCCCTTTCAAAAAAAAAAACACAAAAACAACCCCCCCAAAAAACAAAAAAAACCAAAACAAAACAAAACAACAAACCCACAAAAAAAAAACAAAAAAAAACCAAAAACAAAAACAAACAACCCAAAAACCTCAAGCCCTTTGATCCTCTCCAACACACAATTATCTTAAGGGCAAAATAGTCTTCTGTGCCTCAGCACCGTGTATCAGGCTGAAAGAAAGGAAATCAAGACTGCTATTCCCTGTTTATTCTACATGGCTGCCCTGTCTGACAAGGCAAGCTGCTCCAGCCTCTTCAGCATAGGCAAGCAAATCCCTGTGGGTAGATACATGCACTGCTGGGTGACCAGAGGCTAAGAGAAACTTTTGGGGTAAAAAAAGGGTTGTTGTTGGGTTTTTTTTTTTTAAATAAAAGCCTGAAATTCTAAGAAAGAATCAACCCTTTCACTGTTTTTGTGAGCAAGAGTGTTGTTTGCAGTGTGATTTAACTGATTTCAACTCCATGTTCAGGTCAGACTTTTCAAGGAACATTTTAAAGGATGACTTAAAGCTGACCACCATCAACTTTAATTTCAGCTTCTTCTAACCAGAATGCTAACTCAAAGAAATACAGCAAGCCTTGATAAAAGTACCAAAAAACAAACCCCACAACCCTTTTACAGAGTTCTTCCCCAGGTCCCCCCCCCAGCTGCATGACCTCTTGTTACCTGTGCAGTCTCACTCCACCTGCCACCCAGGGCTGCAGTGAGATAAGTGTTTCTTTCAGCAGAAGGGTCAGCTATAAAAAGCCCTTCCCCTCCTGGCTGCCTGTTTCCATTCCTGTGCCACTGCTCCTTCAGTCATGCTGCTACAACCTTGTTGTGGGGCTGCAGGGAGAGATGGCTGGGGGAACTGCTCCCAGCTCACTTAAAGAAAAATAAATAATAATAATTTTTTTAAAGTTGATGTTTTTACACTGTGTGAGCAGTTTTACTGCTATCCGTGATGGGTGGCAGGAGCTGCCCTGGGAAGGTGGCTTGCGAATTGATGCCCTCAGGTTCCACCACACACTACTCATAAGTCCACGGTAAAAACACAGGGAAAACGGCCATGTGATGGCAGACTCTTCAGAGAAGAATACAAAAAAGGGGGGGAACTAATTTCTCTAATGTGCTGAAATCTTTTTATTTTCAGAAGTGCTCAATTTTTTTTACTTTATACAGAGATCTTTAGAAAACTCATCTTAATATCCCAACAAAGTATTACTCCTTGTGCACATTTCTCCATCAATCAGCTGTTAATGAGTTTTGAATACTTGACTGACTCAACAAATAGCAACAGGAGAGCCTTGGGATGCACAGTTTATACAGTGAGTGCTCTCCATATTTGTCCCTCCCAATCATCCCAAACACGTCAAGATGCCACTGCACACGTGTGGCCTGGGAGCTGCATGGGACAAGACATGATGTTTGCAAGAGAAAGATTGCAGAAAAGAGGAGAAGTAAAGAGACACACCGAGAAACAGTAGACATGAAGGTCTGCCACCCTTCATGTTTGGGCTGAGAACTCTTCTGAAACCACTACTCACTTTTACTTGCAATGGCAATTTGGTTTGCATTTGAAAATACATTCCACTTTTACAGAGCACCCTTAATGTTACTTTTTCAGGGGTCATGAAGCAACTTACCTGCTGGGCCAGTAAGGGCTAGGTGTAGTGAGATCTAAAAATACCACAGTAAAGAATGGGAGGGGTCTTGCTTGCTGATTTTGGTTTTTCCCTTGCTTATTTTTCAGCATTTAAACCTTCCCAGCACACCAGAAGAGGGAGCCTTTGACTCCTCTCCCATGCTCATCATTTGTTTTATATTAGCAACAATGACAAGCTCTATTAAAAGTCAAGCTCTTCAAGTGAACTCTCACCCTTTGCCTACTAAAACAAACAAAAAAAAACAAGAGAGAGAAAAAAACACTAACCAACCGACCACAACCCTCTCTGCCTTGTGTTACGGATATATAAATATTTTTGCTGCTACACAACTCCATGTGTACAGCGCTCACCAGAAATGAGAGAACTAATGCTGCCTTCCAAGCCCTTGGCCATGCAAAGCTCCAGGCCCTTTATGGCAGATTTAACTGGAAAGAAAGAGCCAGAGAATTAAGAGCTTTACTAACGAGGAGGAAAAAGATTCTTCAGAGCTCCTTTTACATCACCAGCACCAGAAAGCAGAACTAACCTAAGGCTAGAGTTTGAAGAGATACAGTGGACTGACCTGGCAGCTTGTGGCCACCAAAAGAAGGAGGTCCTGCTCCCACCACAGCACTGCAGAACTGCAACCAAAAGCTCAGGCAGGACCAAGCAAGCAGCTGGGCTGGTGCCAGGGGAAGGGCAGACCAAAAGTAGAGCCAAAGCAAGAGATTGATAAGGACAGAAATCTTCCTTCTGGCATCTGTCACACCCCAAAAGCAAAGCTTGACATTTCACTGCTCCTTCAGCAGCATGTGTGCCCTCCTTCACACTGAGCTGAGCACACCAGTTTGACCACATCGATGGAAAACCCAGCAGAGAGACTCTCACAGCCCCACCAGCCTGTTGTTGAACTAAGTTAAATTAATATAGGGAAGGGCTGAACCATTGTAAGTATACCTAGGATGAAGAGCTTCCAAAACTGTGTTTAACTGGTGGGCTGGCCCAGGGCAGAAGTGGCCTGAAGACCATCATGTCCCTCATGTTTCAAATTGTTCAGTCTTAACTTTACAGACTGCTTTCTCTAGACAGCCCTCAGCATCCCTGTCCTGGATACCAGCAGCTTTGCTTTTTTGGTGGAAAGCTGGTTTTAACTAGACATTTACAGGATATAAAGAGTTTGTCAAGCAGTTCATCCAGCTGTGAAAGGAGTTGCCATGTTGGGCTGCAAGGCTACCTTGGAGGAAAGCAAAGACCTTGACTGTCACCATCCCACAGTGTCAAGTTATTCCCACGTCCCCAGTAAAAGGCAGTCTTCAAATTCCACCCCACCCCCAAAAAAACAACCCCAAAACCAAAACAAAAAGCAGAAAACTGTGTGCCCTGGCAGCAAGCAAACTGCACTAGGACCACTTTTCCTCATCAGCTGTTTTCTGTGCCTCACACAAAAGGCTGCAAACCCTTCCTAATTGCAGGAGCCCTCCACCTAACAGACCCTGCTCTCGGGGCCCTCCTCCCCAGGAACTGGGGGAGAAATGGGGCACAATAGGAAGGAGAGCAGCTAAAGGGAATAGATCTGTTAAATTAACACATTTTCTGTCAACCAAATCAGCTGCCCCTAGTGCTATTGTTGGTGAAACAATGGAGACCCCAGGAATGGGCACCCATTAAAAGGAACAAGCCTGCTGAAAGGATACACTCTGAGGCACAGCCTTGTGTGTTTAACAGGATTCTCTACTGTAAGGAAGAAGGAATCACTAGGCTACATTGTTCCCACCACTTGAGCAGATGCTGTTGCTTCTGGTAACGAGGATGGGGGGGAAAAAAAATAATTTTCATACCTACCTACAGTAAGGTTTACAGGCTAAACTTTTAATTCAGGAGCTTAAAACTCCCTGGATGTTGTCATTTCTGCCTATGGCCCTTTTCTCAAGGAGATTTTTGCCTGAAAGAAGTCTATAAAAGCATCCATTGCCATTACAAAAGTTAATTCTTCACCCTTCATGCAGGCACTTAACAGATGCCAGGGGCAGAATGGCACAGCTCTGCCGGCATTATTAGCCTGGAGAGAAAGACCGCAGTCAAGAACGTCTACATGTAAAGCCGCAACACTTTAAAGGTGTTACTTCTAGCTGGTCTGGCGAGATCAAATTCTGAAAAGAACAAACTTAAGACCTCATATTTAGATGCACTATGCAGAGGTTTACATGGGTACAAGGTTGTGGCAGCCGGCTCTTCGTAAACAAAGCAATCTGCGAAGTCATATTTAAGCTACTATACAAAACGTATTTTTTCCCTAGAGGGAAAAAAAGGCTTGCACCAGGTCATCATAAGTTGGTTTTTAAACAAGTTCGGCTAACACCAGACATGATTTTCAAAGTCAGCTGCACTAGTGGAAGAGGTAATTGCTTCCAACTACTAACACCACAGAAAATCAGCCCCCATGTACTACATCCAAATCTCTGAAATTCTTATCATGTTCCTCTTTCTCTTCTGCCTTCAACTGCTACAGTTTTTCACTGACTCCCCTCTCACCTAACTCAGATCCATTCAAAACGTTGCTGTCAAAATAACTTTCCTCATCTATTGTTCAGACACCTTTTGGCTGTGTGCAGTCACTTCTGGTTTCTTTTCATAGGCTTAGGAATAGGTCGTTCAGGAGGCTGATATGTGAGTTAAAACTTTTTTTTTTTTTTTTTTTTAATTTGAGCCAATTACACTAGATTCTCCTTGTACAAAACATAAACACTTATTTTAATAATTTTAAGATCTACAGTTAGGAAAGATGTGTTTTGCATTTGAAACAGAAACTAGATATAATGCTTTCCAATTTGCAGACCACTTGAAACAACATCTCTGAGAAGTATCTCTCTGCCTCCCCCTCCATTAATCTCAATGAACTCTAGAGCCCAATACTGACATGTAGAGTGTTAATGATTCTATTATGAACAGATAAAGTAAGGCAGCAAAAGTGAAGACCAGTGAAGTAAGAACTGCTGCTGGAACAGACATGGGGAGAGGGGATGAGGCACTGCTGAAACAACTGAACCAAACAGTGGATGGGACATACAGAAAGAACAAAAAAACCCAGCACTAACCCTCCATTGCGTTCTTGGTTTTTAAATATGATTTTCAAATTAAAAATACCCAGGTCACACCCTTTACTTAGATGAAGCTGATACCGCCCTGGGTAGCCAGAGCCACCATGGAGTGACAGTGGTCCACAAATGGATCTCAACACAATGGGGTTGACATTTTCCAGTATGTTTGAAGTTCTTTTTTTTCCAGCCCTGTCTACTCACTGTACAGTACTTCTCTTTGCACTGGCAAGTACTCTATCTTTTCTCAAACAACCTGTTTTTTCTAAAGCCAGGTGCTTTGCAGCAGAGTGAAGTTTTAGTGAGCAGACCAATTGTTCACGCTCCTTTCTGACAGTCAGTGCCCTCTCCCTTCCACTTTAACATTGCCTACCAGCAATGGGTAAATGGCAAAAGGGACAGATATCCTTATGCCAGAACTATTCTACTTGAAAAGGCATTTAAACTAGCTCAGACTTACCCATCAATGAGTAGAAATGACCTACATGACATTCACTGACATTTTGGTCTGCTTGCTGCACCTACTTGTTGCATTTATTTTAATCAGATTCTAAATTGGAAGCTACCTGGCAACCTGAGCTATCATACAACAGAATAAGGCATCAGCAGATGCTGTATAACCTACTAATAATATAACCTACCTAATAATGCAGTATCAGACCCTCTATAGAGAGGGGAAGGCTTAGCACTCAGATGCTGTACCACACTGCCTGTACAATTAACTTTGTACAAACCACTGATGCAACAGGAAGGTTATGGCATTTTTGTCTCAGATCACAAGGGACTCACCCAGAGGATTCCACAGAGAAATTTCAGTGGGATCTAACATGACGGGACAGTAAAGGTCAAAGCATATTTGGCCACCCGGTCCTCACTAGGAAAACCACATTTTTCCAACATATTAAAATTTTAACACTCATGGAGTTTAGTACATTAAAAAATATTTTTTGCTTTTAAAGCTCTGGGGATTGCACAGGTAAAAAAAAAAAAAATGCCCTGTTATTTGCTTTCTCCTTCACATGGCTGTTCTCCTTCTCTCCACACTCTTCCTCCTCCTGGGGAACCCATGAAAGCAGTAGCAGATGCCAACTTGCAAGACCCACATAATATTCCTGAGAGAAAAAGCCTGTTCAGGAAGTGGCAGGGCAGACACCACACTACAGAGGAAAAAGGTGGACAAGAGCAGCAGTGCTCTGTCTGTGGGTGGGAAGAACATACCTAAAGGTAAAGCCAGAGCCTGAAGTGCTAGGAAGGGGCAAGAGGTAAGGAAAAGCATCTTAAAACTCTAGTGAAGTTAACAGCAGAGGCAATTTGCCCAAAGGCGCTTTTAAAAACCACAGGAAAAGATTTATGTTTTCCCTGTGTAATGTGGCTTTTCCCCCTTTTCCAAATAAACTAAGTTGAAAACAATGTTTTGCCTATTTTCAAGCACGTTTTGGAAAGTCACCTTCCCTCAACCTACCTGGGCAGAAGTTCCTAAATGTTTTTAGCCCACAGCTCCTGGGAACACATGCCAAAGAGCTGGGTGGCCGCACCACGCTGGCTTCTGTCCAGTGTTTTCAAGTTGTGCTAAAATACAGTTGAAAACCCTAAATATCCTCCTAATATTTTCAACACAAACAATCCCTGCAGCTGCCAGGAGGATATTCCAGTTACAGAGGGGAGGGCACATGGCCAGGAGACACTTTTGTCAAGAAAGGTACATTACAGTACAGTCTTGAAGAGGGGAACAAATCACCCCCTATCCTTGCCTGTACTAACTTGCCTGTGAAACACATCCTTTCGGTCCATCAAGGCAAGGCATTAAAAAAATGATTACGTGCTCCATGTAAGCAGACTTTCTCTGGCTGGAGTATTCTTAGAATAGGTAAGAACAAATTCACTCAATGCAGATTTTTACAAACCACCAAGAAAGAAGCCACAACAACCAAACCAACACATGCAAAAGCCCACTTTTGAAGTGGCATGAAAGTTTTGTACAACAGATGGCCGACAAGGCAGCCATTTAAAAGGGGGAGAGGGGGAAGAAAAACCCCCCACCCTGGGAGGCAGAAGTTTTCTCTGCCATCCTCAGAGATCCACGTAAAAACACGACATGAAGCTGAATGCGTCACAGAGCACCCGCTCCTGGCCCACTGAACTTTTGACCCTCTGACGGTGGCTGAACCCCTCCAGAGTCCATCGCCTGGTGATGCTGCGGCAGAGATTTGAAAAGAGGAGCCCTGTGCCTCGTCAGTCGCCTGCATCTGCCAGAGCCAGCATGGGGGCTGGCTGCACCCACCCCCTCCCCGAACAATGCCCAGGGACCGGCCTGATGGATGCGCTTCTTTCTTTCAGTTTTGGAAGACACCCTTACCCCGTAGTCTCTGGCTACACACTGGTCCAGCAAAAAGAAAACAAAACATGTGCTTCCCAGGTTTCTGACATACAGCTGCTGATGGCAGCCCCACATCTGGAAGCTTCGATATCTTTTGGGCCAATAAGTGGAGGTCAAAAGGTTTGTATTTAAAAAGAAAAAAAAAATACAAGAAAAGATCTCTGTGCTGTCTCCCTATAGGAAAGCTCCGAAACTTCTCAAATACCATCATCGAATCTGCTCGGCATGAGAGGGATAGGTCCAGATGGTCTGTCCTTACACAGCTAGCTATGGACAGACCTGCCAGAAAAAAAAAAAGAAAAAAACCCCAAAAACCAGAAAACCCCCCAACCAAAAGCAACAGTGAAGAGGGAGAGAAACAAAACAAAAATATAACTACAGCTTTAAAATAAACAACAAAAAACACCAAGAAAACATATTGGAAGATCAGGTTTTTGTCTGCTTTGGGAACCACAAAGACTGCAGCAATAAAACTACCCTTCCCTAAAACTGAGTGGAGGCAAAGGGGAGGGTATATTTGTTGCAGATTTGTTTAAAACTCTTACAAAAAGTGGCTCCCCACTGAAGATACAATAGCATCAGGGAAAAAAAAAAAAAAAAAAAAAAAAAAAAAAGCCATCAACCAGGATTTAAGCTCAGCCCTTCTCAGAAGAATGCATGTTCTCTCCAAGAAGATCTTGGAGTAAGAGTAAGGCCATCCACAGAAGCACAGAACATGGTCAGACAAACATTTGTGATGATGCTCAGGAGTTTGAGCGTTCACCCGCCAGCTGAAACCTATCGAGGTGAGCCACTCCTGCTCCCCAGGTTCTGCCAGAAGATACAAGAAAACAGGTTGACCCAAACCACTTGCTTTACTTTGTATCCAAATGGACAGGGACACACGCCCCTGGATTACCCACCAGGGACAGTAAATTCTGAGGAAAGGGGCAGTAAATTCTCAAACCATTTGAATCTAGCCACAAGCACACTTCATCCCCACAATAACCAAAGTAAGGAAATGTCATTTGTTGATTAGTACAGTTTCAATTTTTGATGGCTGTCTCAGGTTTTATTTTCACCTAATATTGCCTCAAGTCCTAGAGTTTTCTCACACCTTTGGAAGAGTGGCCACCTCTGTTTTAATCAGGCGCCCCTAAACCTCAAAGCGTATCTCAGAGGCAGCAGTGAAAATGGGCACCATCAATCCAAGGTCCAGAACCAAGGGGGAGACTTCTTTATGCAGTTGAATAAAACAAAAATGACATGGAGCGATACTATTAGAAAAAAAGTCCAAGTCCCTTCGTTGGCCATCGGTTTCACACCACACCTTTGGGCAAGCTCCTTGTGCAAAGCACCATTCCCACATACACCTGAGACCAGTGGTGAGACTGGAACAACTGCACCAGGCAAGGGGTAACAGGATGATGAGCTTCATGGAGCACCGAATTTTGAAACTGCCTGCGCTGAGCTGTTGACACAGTGCCGGGAAAAGGAGATTTACTCAGCGTGCCTGACAATGCCCGGAGTTCTGACAGCTGCATGCCTCCTCTCACAGCATCCCGATTTCAATCATGTTTTCCACTGTCTCTTGGACAAACATGCCATATTTTAAAAAAACATTTCTACCACGAGTTATTGGGGGTTTTTTTGCGACATTTTCGGTGGGCTGCTTCTGCTCAGCAACACCCCCAGAACCAACTCGCCCACGCTCCTCGTGCCGGGCAACCCCCCAAAAAAGCAAGTTAATTTGTTCCGAGTGATGTTAACTCCCCCACCCTAAGCGTGCTCCGAGAACCAAAGGGGAGCCCACATTTACTTCATTTGTGAAGCAAGCCAGATGCTAATTGCCTCCAAAGGTGAAAGGCTAGTGCCTTGGCCCTTTTATCATTGTAAATTCAGGTTCCTTCAAGACTTGGCGCTGCTGGGCCCGGAGAGCCTCCCCCTTTAATGGTTTGGCATCAATAGGAGGGGGAGGGGAGTTCCCTTTCGCAAGAAGTTGCATCATTGAGAGACCTTATCCCCTTTCAAGATTTCGCACCGCATAAGGGATTCCCCCTCTTCAGAAATTCACATCCTGCTAGAGGAGTTTTACTCTTTAGTGTTTCGCGCATCCCATTGAACTTTTAAGCATCTTTGGAATTCGCATTCACTGGGCAATCATGTCTAAAAAACACACGCCACCACGTTATTCACCCGGTTTATTGCCAACGCGCTGGCAAGAATAGCTTTTCACAGCAAGCACAAAAGATTTCCTACCCGGACACACTTTGTAACATTTGTAGCCGAAGAACAAAATATTTACGGAACATTAGCCACACACCCGAAAATAAGAATAGAATTTTTAAAAAACCAACCAACCAACAACAACAACCACCAAACAAACAAACAAAAAAAACACCCACACAAGAAAGTTTCAGAAGAAATTTGGTGACAAGGTACGAAAGCCGAGAGTTTTTACCCTAGGCGGGAGCCAAGAGGCGGATGGAAGGCACCGTCGCACCCCGCAGCCTCCGCGGAGCCGCACAATGAGCGGCGCGGTGCCCCGCGGAACCGCCCGGCCTGGCCGGGGCTCGCCGGGATGCGGGAGAAAAGCTGCACCTCCCGCCGCCCGGCTCGGGGACCCTCCGTACCCCTCCACCCTGCAGCGGCACCTTTCCTCCCACACGCCCCTCAACAAAAGGGACCAACTTGAGCACAGGCTGAGTGGGGTGGGGATGATCCCCCAGCAACAGCCACGGGTACCCCAGGGGGACAGGGGGGTTACCGGGACGAGCCCGCCACTCGCCGCCACCATTTTGGGCAAGGGGGACTCACCGCCGGCTCCGTACCGAGCCCCCCCTCCCTGCCCCTCTTTGTGTGCGGGCACCGACCGGCCCGGCGGAACAATGCGGCCCGGCGACGGTCGGCCCCGCTCCGCCCGCGGCTGCCCCTGCCGTGCGCCCCGCCGGGTCCGGAGCTGGGGGAAGGAGGGGATCCTGCTCGCCGCCACTCCGGGACGGACGCGCCGAAAGTTTACGAGCGCGCCCGGGAGGGATGGGGAAGTTGTTGCCTTTACCCCAAGCGGAGGCGAGACCCCTCGCCGCATCGCGCCGGGACCCAGCTGCACGCCGGGGGTGGGGGTGCGCCCCTCGCCCCACTGCCCGCCTGCACGGGGACCGGTGTGCGAGACCCGCCGGGCGGCGGGAGCGCAGCGGGGACGGCGCCACGGCACAGAAAGACAGAGACCGGCCGGCAGCTGCCCGGTGGGGCGGGCAGCGTGCGGGAAACGGCGGCCGCGGGGCTCTCACCTCGATCTCGAAGTCGGGCAGGCGAAACGCGGTACGAAAGAGGGAGCAGAAGTGCGCGATGGCCGGGACTTCCCACCAGGAGCGGAGCTCGTCCAGCGCCACCGTCGCCTCGGGGCCACCGGTACCGGCCACGCCGTCCCCGCCGCCGCCGCAGCCGCCGTCCTCCTCCGGGCACATCTCCCGCGGCTGCCTCCCTGCCTGCCGCCCGCTCGCTCCGTCCCTCACTCCGCGGGCGGCTGCGTGCCGCCGCCGATCGGCACTCCGGCTCCGCCCGCCCCCCGGCGCCGCGCCACGCCGCTCAGCCACCGCCCCCCGGCGGCCCCGCGCTGCCCCCTCGCTGCCGCCCGCGCATGGGGCGGCTCGGCGCCGGCGCGGGGGCGCTAGGGCCGGCGGGGGCGCTGCTGCTGCTGCCGCCGCTGCTGCCGCTGGCGGCCGCCGCCGCTGCCCGGACCCATCCTCCTCCGCCTCCCCGCGCCCTGCAGAGGAACGGCCGCGCCGCCGGGAACAGATGGGCTCGGGCCGGGGACACGGGGAGGAGAAGGGGGTAATGGGGGCCACGACGGCGTCCGGGGGACCGTGGGGCGGGCGGAGCCCCAAGCAGGGAGGGGACGGGGCTCTTGGTGGGAGAGCCAATAGGAAGGCGAGGACGGGCGGGGGGCGGGGCTAAACTGTCCCTGCGGGGCGGGGCGAGGGGTAGGGGGCAAAGCCGTGAGGGCGGGGCCGGGGCGGGTGGCGGGGCTGCGCGGCCGTGCACGAGGAGGGGGCGGAGCCAGAGCTCATCACAACAACCGGCGCCCCGCGCCCGCACGGGCACGCCCACTGTGGGCGGGGTCAGAGGAAAGTGGGCGGAGATACCGGTGGGGGCGGGGCGAATGGCGAGGGGAGGGGCTGCTGCCGTCCCCCGAGTGGCGGCGGAGCCTGCCTGGTGTCGCCCCCCACCTTCCGCGGGGCAAGGAAAGGGGGCCCTGGCCTCACCTGGGCCGGGCCCGCCTCCTCCACCACTGGAGCACAGCGATGGGATGTAGAGCCTGTCGGGGTTCTGTCCTCCCTCGCCTGCGGCTTGCCCCACACCTCAGGGGTCACCCGCCTCTGCCCCTCGCCTCGGGCTCGCTGGTGTGCAGCCCCGGCCTCTTCCCTCAGCCTGGGTGGATCTCCTGCTCATGTCCCCAGGGCATGGGGCTGGCCATCAAGCTGGCCGGGACAGTGCCTCAGCCCCAGTGTCAGGCCTGTGTCCCTGGCAGGTCACCAGGAGTAGCTGCAGCTGCTTGGTGTGTCAGGGAGCAGCCAAGGGGCAGCCCTCCAGGATTTCTGTTCTTACTTAGAATTTCTGGGTGAAGTATCCCGAGCAGAAGGAACTTCATGTACGTTCTCTGTGTGTCGCTGCTCCTGCCATGAGTGAAACCTATGCCCTGAGGCACTTTAGTATCTTGCCCTGCACCCCAGAACCTCCAGTTCTCCTATTTTGAAATCTATTACAGAAAAACAACCAGCACCCATGAAGACGGATTTTTTTTTTTTGGTGGGACTGCCCTAATGACACACACCCTAATGTCCAGTGAAACTCAGAGCTTCTACAGCTTTGCATGCTGTCACTGCATCCCTTTACAGTGTCTTAGCTTGCCTCTGTAGCCCAGTTTCCAAATGGCTGCAAAGCACCACTGTGCACAGCACCACAGCAACAGCTTAGGGTCTTACCTCTAGTGAAACCTTTGCAAAGCCGGTGTTTAACCAGGGTGTAGAACTTCCTTCTTTCTGCTCTTTCCTACCTTAATCTCTTGAGACACGTTTATAGACCAGTCCTACTTTTTTCTAGCCTTTCCTTTGTTTTGTTCAGTTAACTTTCTTACCTTACAGTCCCTACCCTTCACATCTTGCATTGCCTTGCTGTTGCCAGTGCCACCTCTGACTGGCTGAGGGTGATGGGCTTCTGCTTGTGACTGTGAGGACTCAGTGCAGGACAGTAGAGCAAAGGCACTCACAGCTCAGACAATTAGTCCAGAACTGACTGGACACACCCCACAGCCCAGTGATCACCTGTACCCATTCAAGGAAACAGTGAAATGCCCAAGGTGGGGTGGGAAGGGTGGTGCCACCTCCCCTCTCAGAGCAGCCTGAAGAGCATCTGAAGCACGCTAAGGGAAAACCACATCACAGGTGTCCTGCTCTGTCTGAAATAGAATGGAATTGAATGGAAAGGAATGGAAAGGCTGGGGTTGAAAGTGACCTTAAAGATCACCTAGTTCCAACACCTCTCCTATGGGAAGGGACATCTACCACTAGATCAGGTTGTTCAAGGCCCCATCCAACCTGGCCTTGAACACTTCCAGGGAGAAGGCAGCCACAGCTTCTCTGGGCAACCTTGGAGGCAAAGGCCAGTGGCATCCGTCAGCGTCATCTTATTGCTGCTGAGCTAACACCAGCTCCGATTTCAGTTGGATCTCAGAAACTGCAGTCTCAAGCATACACTTTTCACATATTCAGTGTTTCCTCATCCTGTTTCCCTTCAAAATGAACTTGACAACAGAGAATAAGGTAAAAGCATAAACTCCGTGCTGTTGCCCTGAGCCACTAGCCTAACAGACTGACTTGGGGATACTCTGGCAGAGGATGGGAACAGCTCGTTTAGAGAAGAAACAAATCAAGAGACAGAAGTATGGCTTGGCAAGAATAAACAAACTCTAATTTCATTGCCCTTCTTCATATTGAAGGATCAAGGGATACCCAGTGAAACTGGAGGGAAGCAAATTTAAAATGGTGCAAGGAAATATTTGTATCATTTGTAATTAACACATGGCATTTGTTACCAGGAGGTTTCATTGAGGCCAGGAGATTAGCAGGATTCAGAAATGGATTAGACATTTATATGGATACTGAGAACATTCATGGTCACATTAGACAGGATATAAATAAATTTTAGAAGGGATATAAACCTTCAGGCTTCAAGGCACAACGTAACCACTAACTGGTGATGAGGGATTAGGAGAACCTTCCCTTTTGGGCAGGTTATTCTATAATTGTCCACTACGGGGTTTCTTGCACCTTTCTTTCAAGTATCAGAGAGTGACAACGGCTGAAATGACAAGTCTGGATTAGGAGGGCTGCTGGGTTGATCTGATGAGGCAACCTCTGATTTCAGGGGACTGTGGGCTTGAGAAATGGCAAGCAGAGGACAAGCTAAAAGAGTTGGCATCAGGCCTCTTATATTGTTCCTCAGACACAGACCTCACTCTTCTTTGCTGTAAATTTCACACCCATAGAATAGATTTCTGAAGCCTTCCCCACCAAAGTTTTTGCCAAAATGTGCACTGTTTAATTGGCTAGTTACCTTTTTCAGCATGGCGTTTGAGTCTGTTTTCCCCAAAACATTTTGACTTAGCTAATTTATTATTTGCAGAAGACACTGACACCTTGAATCTTTTCAAGACACAATGACTCCAGTACTTGATACTGAGCAAGGCAGTGTATGTTTTCTTGTGTCTTGCATCTGCCTGAACTGGGTTAAAAGAGCTCCAGCTGCAATACAGTAACTGCTGAAGAGGAGAGTGCCAAATAACTTATAGCACTTTTGCTATAAAATACCAATAGTTCTGCCTGAGAAATCTTGGAGTGACAAATTTTCAGATACAATTTCCTTTGAATAAGTTACAGAACTCTGCATTATTACTTAATGCCTGAATCTTCCACAGAACAAACTTTTTTGTACTCTAGTCATCTAAGGGGAGTTTATTTTGCATCTCTGTCTTGCTCTGTCTTGACATTCCTCACTGAATTCCTGTAATGTCCAGTCATGGCTTATCTTACTGCTGCATCTTTGTTTGTTCTTGACACTAGGTCAAATAGCTTTGTAGTATCCCCACTCTATATCCCACTAAAGATTTTGAGAAGCTTAATGAAGACTCTTTATCTCTCTTTTTTTCAGAAGAGCTATGGTTCCAATTTTACCTAGCACTTTTTTGAATTAATTTGGCTCCCTCTATCGTCCCCATTATTTCTGTTGGTTTTGTTCTTTTTAGGCAAAGATGCTGGGGGCTTACCATGATCACTTCACTGATGTTCCTTCACTTTGCCAGATTCTTAAACTGTTCTTAAATCACTTCCTTGGTTTTATTATTCAAGCACAAAAATATCTGGTCTCCTACTGCTGTTCAATAGTAGGCAAAGATTTGGTGAGTACAGTATGGTATTTCCTCTTCTTTGAGACATGTCTCCATTCAGAAATTAATTTGCTTCTTCCCTTCCAAACCCCCTTTGCTTATGAATTTCATGCTATAGGTAACAAAACTAAAGCCTGCTCTGAGCACTGTCCTTTTTCAGTATGCTATATTCTTCCTCTTGATAATTTTTTTTAGGCTGTTGGTATGACTTGCTTTCAGCTCCATAATCAGTCCTGGCTGCTTATAGCCCTCCATACATACACTCCACTCCTCCCCTGTCTTCTGTGATTTTTGTCTTTTTTTCTTCCAAAACTGGGTAAGTTGAGTGCTTACACTGTGTTGAACTACTCTAACCTCTGTCTGCCTCTGTCTGAGGCTGACAGACAAAATCAAAGCCTCATGTTTTTGTTGTTCAAGGTCATCTCTGGATTTCTGAGATCGTTTGCTTGAGGAAAAAAAAAAGCCAAATTTAAGTGCCAAAAGCAAATAAAAAGGTTGCAGGAAACGCAATGACTGAATGTTCCCAGTCCTGTATGACAAATCACTTTGTGTGGAAACAAAAAGAAGGGGGGGGGGGGTGATGCTTTCCACTTTCTCCACAAAGATGAACAATATGTTACCCAGTTTGCCAAAGCTTAAATGTAGTCTTCGGTTTATGACAGGTAGATCTCTGAAAGAGAATGGGTTACTGACAGTGATAGGTCAGTTTTTCACCACCTGAAGTGATATTATCATTCATAAATAAAAAGGTATATACCTATAAACTAGGTGCAGGAAGACCTGCACTCTTCCCTTGTAAGGACTCAAAAGCACTTGCAGATTGAGCAGCCAAACCTCAGACTCTGACAGTTCTTCCTGGCAGCACACTGTCAGAAGCATGGGGCTTTGGGAGGTTCAGGTTTCCCCAATTCAGGGGAAACAGTTTAAGAATAGATTAAATCCAACATTCCTTCAAAACAAAACAAAACTTCTGCATTTTGCTGTGTGAATTGCTTTCGGCTCCTGTTTCTAGCACTTCAGAATTTTTTTGCTCTCTTGTTCGTGTTGGCCTCCCTCAACAGTCTAACACCAGCCAATCACACTGCCTTTGATTCTTTTTGCATTCTGAGTCAAAGAGTAGAAGACTGTTGTGATTTAGCCTCCTACTTTCACCCCAAGCCACTTATGCCTTCTAGGACTCTTTGTATTTTGAACCATCTTCAAGTTCCTTGTTCCCTTTTCAAGGCCTCCTGAGCAAAGAGATTTTGTGTTTTTCATGGTGTGGTTGAAAAGCCTTCCTGAACAGAGCAAAGACCAAAGTGGAGTATGTAGCATCAGGGGTCTGGCTTTAATTCCTTGTTCTGCCTTTCTGACTCAGACAAAAAGCCAAGGAAACTGAGGCACATGCAGTGAAAAAGAGAGCCCAGGTTCTGGGTAGTGGTGGGGCTGGGCTCATGGAGGAAGCTGGAGGGACCACAGAAGAAGTGTGAAAGCAAGTGGGTGAGACATTTTGCTTCCTCTAACTAAACAAGGAGAGTCGACAGAAAAAAGCCATCTTGGGTTTTGACAATTGCTTATTTTGAACCACTAGTTGTGGTTTTATAAATAGGGGTAGCAGTGGCATATGAGATGCTGAAATGAGATGCATGAAACTAAGCAGGAGTCGAACAATGGGAAAAGTCCTGTTTCTTTTATGAGGGAGTGCTGAAGGAGAGGAAAACAGATTTGGAACAGAGGACATGGCTGTAGTCAAGAGACTGTGTAGGATGAGAGAGACACAAGGGAAGCAGAGGATGGGAGAAGCTGGTAAATGCTGTGAGAGGTGGGAAGTGGAGGAGTCTATGCATCTGCTTCCTAATTAAGAGGGAGTATGAAAGAGTCTGTACTCACAAATACTTGGAAAGTGGAAGGAGCAGGAATGCTGTGAAGAAGACAAGGAAAGAGTGGGGAGCAGCTGAAAGAGATGGTAAAGTCAAGGGCGGAGAAGCTGAATAGAGAAAAAAGGGAGAAATGCATAGTGAAGGCAAAGTCAAGCAGGAGGCTCTGAAGGGGAATAGGATGCTGCAAGGTTGAATAAGAAGGTGAGATGAGGAAGGTATAAAATGTCAGGTCTGAGCAGCCTAACTGAAAATTTAAGTTATCAAGAGAAAAGATGAGGGAGTCAATAAAAAAGAGAGCCAGATGTTAAGGCAGAGAATGAATAGGGAAGACATGGGTGGGTGCTGACAGCAGCTGCTGAGTGGAGGCATGAGAGAGAACAGGGTCTGTCTGGACAATGCTCTAAAGCGTGGGAGGTGGGAGCTGGGAACAGGAGTAGCGCAAGAAAAAGCTGTCATTCTCATTAGTTTGGCACAGTGCTGGCACGAACCAGCTTGCAAATGGTCTGTTACTGAAGTTAGGTACATGGTATCAATAAGAGCTACATTTAAACTTCAGCTAACATAAACAGGGCTGCAGATTTAGCTGGGACACAACACTTCTCTTCAACTTTAAGTAAACAGGAGGTTTCCCATGATTCCTTTAGCCTGTGCCGTGGGCAACATGGGTTTGAGACTCATCTGCTCAAAAAACCCATTAGAACATACCCTTACACCTCTCACACACAGACCAGAGCTGTTATGCCTCAGAAGGTGCAATTGCAAAAGTGTGGTGCACTATTTGTTTCATCTCCTGGACATACACATTCATCTCACTCAATGCAGAAGTTAGTATGAAAGCAGTCACACCTACAAACCTAACCTAGGAACTGAAAAACTGATCAACGCTTTTTGTAATTTCCCAGATATTTACTTCACAACACTATTTTCAGCTGAGCAAGCCATTGGAAAGCAGGAGTAATTTCACATCACTGAAGTGTAGCCACTTTTTCCATGAAGCATAAGAGCAGTCACACACATCACCATCAGAAAATTAGGGACATTGTGCCATTTTTAGCTTGCATTGCCTCTCTTAGTCAAAAAGTGTCCTCCTACTGGGAATTTGGCTAGCACTTGTGTGGCAAAGCATCCTTCATCATGGCTCCTCTCCTGCCTGCTTTACTGAACTATACATCAAACCAACAGATCTGAGCCTTAGGTCTCAACAGATTTTCTGCTCTTAATCCATAGGGGCTGAAAACCACAGGTTGTAATGTAACTTGATGTTTTGTCCCTTAGAGAGCAATCAACAGGCGAGCGATAATTTGTGGCAATGGATTTAAAGCTAGGCAATCTGGATCTTCCCCAAATCTTCCCCAATGAGTAGCACCGAGAGGGGCCCACCGTATACGTTTGTTTGTGGTCAGGCCATGCTCACAGCTGCAGCCAAGCTCTGGTCCACACATCTGGCAGAGAGACGAGTTAGACATGGGCTGGCTTGAAGGGCCAGGAAACAAGATCCACCCTGGACACCTTGGTGGGAAGCAGAGGGGAGAGATGCACAAACCCAAGGGCTTTCCTGTCTCGCCAGGTCTGTTGTCTCTTCTGCCATCCTCAGCTCTTCCACAAGCAGCAGTGCTAGGGCCTAAACAAAGAGATATTTAAATTGTTTCCAGAGCAGTGGTTAGTAATGGTGCTGATACCCGTACTGTGGGCTCCAGCCCTGGTTCCTACAGACTGCCTCCAAACACCCAGCAAGAGGCTCATTGGGATTCACTGCTGCAGCCTGAACTTACTTGGCTCAGCCTGCTACGGGGGCAAGGCAGGCGCAGGCACAGAGAACAGCCCCAGATGAAATGCAGAGGATGCTTCACAGTAGGGAGGTGCTCCATGCCAAGAGGAGCTCCCCATCAGCCACTCCAGGAGAGAGAGGCAATGTTTCTTGAGGGGAATTAAAAGACCATTTTGCTTACAACCCCTAATGATTCAGTTCTCTATTCAAGACCTTCTTAGAGGAGGATTAAAGTTATCAAAGCTGCTCTGACAGTGAGGCTGTAATTTTTCTTTGTTGTAACCAGCCTTCTGTTGTCTAGGCCTAAAGATGTGACATAAGGGAAAGCTTCATTTCTTGTCTAAAGCTGCTGGTCTCACACAGCTACAAGAGGTTTTGCTGGGTACCTACCTGTGCAGAGCAAGAGGGTTTCTGTTCACAGCTGGTGCCAAAGCTGAGCTCCCCACAGAGGTTTCTGGGCCAGGTTCAGTGTTGATGTAAACCACAAAGTCCATAAAAAAAATAAAATTGTGTGGCTGTGTGCATACCAATTCATGCAGCCATGGTGGGGGCTGGAAAGGCAAGATCCAGGATAGTTTAGGCTAATGCAGTTCTTTCCAACACTTCATTTGATACCCACCTGTTAGTTGCTTTTCCTGCTACGCTGCTTTTGTGGTGAGTGCAACTGCAGAACAGTAACTTGTTGCAACTCCACCAGCATTCATTTTCAATCCCACCGATACTTTTGCTTCTTACTGCTGCATTTGGCTAGGGGTGTACTTAAATCTCATTCCTTCCATAACAGCCAAATGAAATTAAAAGTAATTTATTTCTAAATCCTGCAAAGAATGGGATACTACGTTACACTAGTGCACGGCTATAGAAATAAGGTAGAGCCCTCGCATAGGTCTGAGAGACCTTTCAGACATTATCAGGACTGAGTTGTGGTTCCATCTCTTTCACCAAATTGCTCTGTGCCTTTGAGTAAATCAATTCATATGCATCTTCCTCATCTATAAAATGGGAGCTGTCATATTTAGATACCTCAGGGAAGTTGCAAACCTCGATCAGTTAATGCTAGTGCCTTGTCAGCTCTCATTACCGTGGTATCTCAGTGTTTATTGCTTTGAAATTGTAAAATGCTATGTACATGCTAAACATTATTATTCTAGATGAGACAGAGGGACTTAATCCAGTTTCTCTGTAAATACCAAAGACAGGGAGTTGACATTCCCAGTAATGGCTTTGGTATGAGGTCTGGTCTGCTTGGAGAAAAGTTTTCCTGACATGTAACAAAATTTATTTATTTCCAGATCTCTAATGTAACAGCTCTTGAACCAGTTTAAACTGCACTTTTATTGGATTACTTAGTTAAGTACATGGAATTGAATTCGCCCCACGTAAACACAATTTAAACTGTCTTAGACTCATCTTCGGTTCCAGTGCAAGGGAAACTGTTAGGATCACTTCCTCTCGTATAAATAATCCAGGCAGGTCTCAATCAGAACAAGGTCCTTGTTGTCTGAAAGTCCAAAGACTTTCAAAACCTGTTTGGATATCAACCTGCTCAGAGAGAAGTGATCATAGGCAGCTTGAAGTGGGGCATGGCTGGAAGTTTCGTGTAGCAAAGGGATTTTAAGTGCCCAGTCTCAACAGGAAAGGGCTAGTGACTAATGCAGTCGGTCATCTCCAGACCTTTCCCAGAACAGTCCTGCTTGTAACTAGAGTTTTAAGATACCTTTTTCTGTCAACCATTTAAGGGTAAGGCTGTCTCCCCACAGGAGCACAGTCTTGACCTTAGGGACTATTTCCGTGAGTCCACAAAGTGCTTTAGAACAGACCTGAGATGCTGGCAGCAGGGCCAGAAGGAGCTGCCTTTGCTCCTTCTTGCATCAGCTGTGTCTGGTGGGGTGGATGGTGCCTGACCAGCCAAGGGGGTGACAATGGGGATGTTCTTTCTACTGCATTTCCACACAGGTTGGGAAATTCTTTCCTACTTTGTGTTTTGCAGACACTGGCTTCATTCTTCCACGACACCAGAAGCTCATTCATGTTCCTCAGCCTGGTGCCAAGCCCAGAAATGGTCCTGCCTAGGGTCTGATGCAGCCTGGGCACTGCATCGTGAATGGGGAGCAGGACAGCAGTGTGGTTGTTTCCATTACACATGCTGCAGTGCACAGGGGGTGCTGAGCAGTATGAGCAGCAATGTGTGGTGCTACTGTCTCCTTGGACTCCCTGATTCTCCCTTCTTCTCAGCATACTGCTTTGTACACACAGTTAGCACTAAATCCAGGGAACTTGGGCCACTGATATAGTTTTGTGCAAGGTTTGGCTTCAACCACCATGAAAATAAATGTTTGGGATCTGCTCGAAGTGTTGCTTCCTGGACATGACTGGCGTAGCAGTGGTTTATTTCATTACTGATGAAATAACTGCTGGTAAGCAACCCTGCCTGTCTTTTGGAGACCTTGTGTCCCCCACATCAACTCTACCATTCCCACGCTTTTGAAGGTGTGGACTTAGGCCATGCAATGCATTTGAGACAGGCCACACCAAGACAGTGGCTAGTCACCTCTCTTTGTCACTAAGCCAGTTTAAACCAGCAGTGGGGAAGTGGAAAGACAAGACCTGCTTGAGCCATTAGTGACATTGTCATCCACTGACTTCTCCAGCTGTATTTCATTACTGCCTTTCATCAAACATTTGAGGTTCAGCTCCAGGGTTTCCCAAGCTAATAGGATGTCAATACAAGCTGCTAGCACTCCTTACAGGCAGGCATTAGGCAGGAAGGATGCTGTAGGCTCCTGAACAGAGATCTGATAAATACACCACAGTTTTTTCAAGAGTAACCTCTAAGATTTGGCTCCCAGCTCCCTGAACAGCTCTGCAAATGCACCTCTGATCTCCCTGAATTCATGATGAGGGTCCTGTCGCAAATGACCTGGCTGTGGTGTTGTCTCTCATGAAAGCACTTGAATTGTTTGAAACCCATGACCTGGTGAAAAAAAGCCAAGTAAATATGTATGGAGAAAGGCCTGCATTAGCAGGGAGATGGGCCAGAGGACTTACTCTTTCTTCTGCACTTAATATCTTTCAAGTTTGGGGTTCCCACATTGAGGCTTCCTTGTTCACCTTCATGTCTATGCCTTATTTTCCTGCTGGGAAGTGAGGGATGTTTGCCAGCAGCTCTCTGTCTGCCTCAGCCCCCAAGATGCAGTCTGCCCTGCTAGACATGGCACCAAAAACATCCACTGCTGGAACTTAATGTTGTGTGCAATCACCTAGATAAGGAGTCTGATTTGCAAAAGTACTCAGCAGCCAACCATCCTGATGATTATCTGAGTATCCATCTTTCCTTTGCCTGTTCCCAGGGGCCATTCCCAGTGACATGCAGACAAAATGGGGTAACTTTGCTGGCAGCTGTGTAGCTGACCCCACTTTATGCTCTAGGTGAGAGCAGTATCTGCCCTCAGGCCCCAAATGGCAGGAGCAAGGCTTTGATTTATACATATAGACAAAGCCCCATGGGGGAATGCTGTATGGAAATAAAAAGACATTATGCTTTACAATTAGGGAGGGAAAAAGAGTTGGGGCGTTAAAATATGAAGTGGTCAAGCTATTAACCTTTTCATTTAGAAGCAATGGTCACTAAATTATGGGGCATGTCTCCTTCCTCCTTCTCCTCCAAAGAATGGGCCTTTGAAGATGTATCATCATGGTCCGTTATGTGAACAAGCAATAAAGCATAATTAATCCTCTGAAAATCTGATCAAATACCAGCAGTGAGTCACAGCTGAGCCTGAGGGGGTTAAGGAACTTAAATCAGAGAGCTAGCACATCAGGCAAATCCATCCACTGCCTCCTGTCACCCCAAACATCCAGCTAGGGCTGTCCCCATCAGAAATGAGGCGTGCAGGTATGTGGACTCCGTGGGGGAAAACTTTGGTTCACGCAAGATCTCGTAAGATGAGCTGGCTACATGCAGGGTGGGAGGCCTCTAAAAGAGACCCTGGAGAACAACCAGAGTCAGCAATCCTCCTTCCAAGTCTCTGCTGAAGTACAGCAGGGTGCTGGGGGGCAGGTGTGTATTTTGGGAAGAGGCAGAATGGAGTTGCTTGAGATCCTAGCTTTAAAGTACTATAGTATGGTATGTAAGTTCTAGCCAGTCCTGACGGCTAAAAATCCCCCTGGCTTTTTTTGGGCACATTACAACCTGAGCAATTGAATTTTGCTGGTCTTAAAGCAATTCCAGACAGCTTCAGCTGGAGGAGAAATTAATCTTCTCTTTTCCTGGTGAAATGTGTCCTGCTGTGTACACTCTATGCTAGAGGCAGCTGGACTGCTGGGAGGAGGGAAAATGGCTTGTTATTACATACTGCAGAGATACTTCTGGATGGAATATGTTTCATGCATTTGATCAGCAGTCAATATGGAGATGGGAAGGTCTCCAGAGGCAAGAGAGGTTCTGCAGCCCACAACTGCCCTGGGAAGCAGCAGTATGCAGATCTGATATCCTGAGACATGTAGGTGGGGCATATCACCCTATTCTAGCCCACTTGGCTTCCCTGCTCTCCACCAAAGACACTGCTGGGACACACGTGTTCTCTCTTAAGCAGTAAGGTGGGAGAAAACATTTGCCAGTGCAAGGGAGACATGGCAGAGAAGCACTCACTCACCCACCACAGCCAGGAGGTTTATGGTGCACAGGTCACACACCAGAAGATCACGACCATCTTGCTGCTCCTCTGGGTAGGACTCTACAAAGAACAGAGAACCAAGCCACCCTACTTTTTGTGGAGTAACATCTGTCAAGAAGTATTGCCTAGCTGCCAGCCATTCTCCATGTTTAGGTCCACTGCACTTTGATCTGTGAAGAGGCGGTGCTGGGCAGGTGTTTTTTGGGTGCGTGCATTGAGCCATGCCTTGCTCAGGCACCACTTGCCAAAACTGGCTGCATATGTTTGGAGTGAAGTGGGATGGACAGCATGTCTCTGAGCCAGCATGTGTAGAGCAGTTGTGAAGAGGCAGCAGTGTAGGCTTCAGCACGAACTGGACCAGCCCACTCCAGCATGAACTTGGTTTATCACCAACGAGCATCCTCACTCCTGTTACTACTTGGTGGGTGAGCTGGCAGCTAGTGTGGATGTGCCGGGCCTTGCCACAATCACTGTCATTTGACAGTATAGGCACATCAGTGGCCTCCAGTCTTTGCTGGCCCAAGGGCACAAGCAGTAGCACTGCAGGCAGCACCACCTTGCTCCCTTTGTCAGAAGTAGGAATAATGCCAACAGAGGATGAAGTCCTGCCCAGTGCAAACACCTGCAGAGCAGATTTTTTGTGGAACCTACTCAAAGAGCTTTTTGGTTGGGTTGACAATATACAATCTTTTAGGCCTTCTCTAAATTAAGCTTCTAAGCAGGCATTGCATCTCGCAGGAGTCAGCTCTCTTCCCAGCTCATCTCCTCCCTAGGTCCATGAGCTGTTCCAGACTTCTCAGGCCTCAGAGAGGGGGCCCACATAAGTCCACTGTTTTCTGGGGAGTTTCTGCTTAGAGAGGCAAAACTTCACTACTATTTTTTTTCCCTCTCCTCTCTTTCTGATGTAAAGAGTCTCTAAATACCCACCACAACTCTACCCTCACCTTTCCAAATCATGTGCTTTTCTAAACTGATTTTTCTTTCCCATTGTTTTTAAGTAGCAGCATAGGACTTAAGTTGGAAGCAAAACCAAGCAAAAATTCATTTAGCAAAGCATTTGGCTATCATTATGACACCGATTTTAAATATAAATCAAACTGACAGTCAAAATTACCCTGCAGTCTTACCAATCCCAACTATGCTGAGGAAGATTAACAAACAGAAGGAAAAGTGAAGATTACTTCAAATAAAAGAGAAATCAGCCAAAATAATGCCTTTGGCCTTTTAAAAATTTTCTTTGTTTGTTTGTTTGCTTTGTTTAATGCTATCAGTATTACTAGTTCAAACTGCTGTTAGTAAAAGTGATAACTATGTCTCAAGAGCCTTGTTTGTGAAATGAAGATACTAACATTTAGTTGTAGCTATATGCAACCTTATTAACTATACTTTGTTAAATGCCCTTTGATGCTATAAGTGGAAGACTATCAGGGCAACAAGTGCTGTAATGATTTGCCAAATATGTTGCTGTTTGCTCCAAGATCTGCTTAACTCTGTGTTACATGTTCCATGTGCTAACAGCCATGCTTTGGCCTTATTGCTTGCATTGATAGCCTACATAGTTAGGACAGGCAAGAAATTCCTACACTATTATTAATACCAGGAAGCTTGTGTGCTCATGAGCATATACATAAGTGTGTAGCCTATATAGATTATCATTTTCTGCTTGGGAAATTCATGAAAACCTCAAAGCTTTTGAGTGAAGGGCTATCTGGCCCATCACTGAAGCAGCAGGGGAGACAGCAGGGTTTGAGCAGGAACATTTACTTGCTGGCTATACCCAGAAATCTGCTAGAATCTCTGAAGAACTCAGAAGAGTATCCCTAACTGTTCTGCCCTGTTTGCAGAGGAGGAACAAGGGGCAGGATAGCATATTTTTGGTATGCCCAGTATAATTCCCAACCCTGGATTGTGTGACTTTCATGCCAGGCTCCACCACTGGCCTCCTCAGCCCTGAATTTCCTCCCACCTGCAGGGTGGGGATCACAGAGGAAGCCAGAACTTCACTGCAACCCCAAGATTCAGTTAAAGTAATGAAGTATTTTAAGCACTCTTCATCCTGTTCCTGCTGCTGGCTGCTGCAGCTGCTGTGCCCCATGCTGTTTCTTTGTACCAGAGAGAGAAGGACAGAGGCAGATTTTCTTTTCAGCCCTTACTGCTGCTCAGTGTTCTTCACCATCTCCTGTCTACAGACAGAGCAAAAAATTGTTCCTGTTCCTCTCTATTCCTGTCCCAGGCAAATGCCTTCTGTGCTTTAGCACTAAATTCCTAAAAGTAATAATGAACTTCACTGAACAAGGAAAAACACACTTATTTCTGACTTACTCTGCCTGAATAAGTGCCTTTACTCAAAGGCTACAAACAATCTGAAAAAGGCTACAATCTGAAACAGTGGTTGATTTGTTCCATGTGTATATGCTCTACCTGGCACCCTGGGCTCTAGATTGGAGCCTGATGCACTACCACAGCTGAAAAAAAAAAAAAAATAGAAAAAAAGAAAGCACCTTATTCTAGAGAAGCCTTGACATAGAAGTAGAGGAATATTTCCTTGACATAGGAGAGGAATATTTGTATGGTAGCACAGGAAACAGTTCTGGTGTTCATTTACCCCTGGTGCCCTAACCTTAACAAAAAACACATCTAAGATTTTTTATTATTATTATTAAGCTGGCAGCTGGCTTTGCTTAGCTCTCTGAAGTTATGGCTATGAAACAGCAAATCAGTGCCCAGCCAAACTCTGTCACTGCAGTTGCACCCACCATGCCAGAACCTCCCTCTATTCCCACGCAGATATATTCCAGGAGATGCAAAGCACTTATGGCACAAGAACAGCTAGAATTGCAAGTGTTGTGCTTTTCAGCACTGTTAACTAATTTCTTCCCTCCTCCACTCGCTTCCAAATCTGCACCAAATGTGGAGGAGCACTCTCAGCCTACTCACATAGACATCCATCCTGGCACTAGCATCCCTCCCAGCACTGCCACCACCCAAAGGTGCCCTGCTCCAGGGTCAGGCTGCTGCTGGGACAGGCAGCCACGGGGAATGAATCTGCCTCACACCTACTTATTCCAGAGCCATGTGGGGGTTAATGCTTCTCTTTCCCAGTTGCAGAGTGACCCAGGTGGGGCTAATGAGAGCTTGCTCGCTTAGCTAATTAGAGGCACTGAGAGCAGCAGACTGCAGTTCCAAGTGTGGGGCACTTGCAGAGGAAATATAGTGTGTGTTTTATTTTCCAGCCTTTTTTTTTTTTTTTTTTTTTTTTTTTTTTTTTGTTACAGAAAAACCTCTGGCAGGACCAGCACAGCACAGATGGGAAAGAGCAATGAGATGAGGTTCCATAGCACCCTTCTCATCCTCCCTCTTCTAATCCGCATTATTCTGGGGTTCCAAGAGGAGGCAGGAGCAAATGATTAGGAAAGCTGGACCATTTGCTCCCCTTTGAAGATAGATGTCTTGTAACTGATCCAAAGTAGTGTAGTCTTTTGGAGTCCAGCCCAGGTCTCTTCACTTCCACAGCTCACTCCTCTCACACCACCCATCACCTCTGCAGGGTCTGGTGGAACACGTTCCTGTCACAGTCACAGCCTGAGGAGTGCCAGCTCTCACCCAGGCCTACCTACCTGAAGGAAGGTGAAGCTCATGCCCTGCATGGGACACTCATGGACCCACAAAATGCTCTGCAATCTGGTTGGAGAGAGCTTCACTTATCCCCCCTTCCCCTTGAGAGTGAGGCTGCACAAAGATGCCAAAGCAGGTCCTTCCCTACCAGACACTGTGGGGAAATCAGAAGGATTTGCACACACCAGGGGTTTTACTGCCAGGGTGTAAGACCCTGAACTGACAAACAGACAGGCAGCGTGCAGCAGGACCAGGGGCCAGGGGGGCAATTGTCATTGGCTGGAGGGCTGCAGCACGAATGGTGCCTGCTGGAGCCAAAAACCTCCTGGCAAGGCAAGTCTGGGGGTGTAGGAGCCTGGCCTGAGGGAGTGTGCTCACCCCCTGCAGCTCAGCTGGATTTGGCTGGGAGGTCACAGCCCGACCTGGTGATGCTGCTCCCGGCCATCCCTCATGAGGCAATGGATTGGCCAGCACATGACAGCTCAAAGGGGTCTGGATCTTATTACCACATCACCTCTATCATCTCACACCCAAAGAAGGCCCTTGGCTGCTGGTGAGCCTGCCCAGCACTCACAGCCATGACCTCAAAAAGATGTAGTCTGAGCAATCCTTTCCTTGCCTGTCCATCTCTTTGCATACAAATTGGAGTAAAAAACAAGTCAGTGCTGAAAGGTCTTTATTTTTCCTCTCCCTCTTGCAAGCTGCATTTCCCTTGCTTCTTTCCAGCTGTTATTTAGTTCCCTTCATGTTGTTTTCCCCTGGCTTTTCCTTTGTTTCTTTCCTAGGGAAGCAGCACATCATTATGGTCATTCTTTCTCCAGAGCTCTCCTAGCCGAGGTCATTACTTAGCTTGTGAGATCCAACGAGGTTGCTGTATGTATGGCTGTGAGACCTATGAAAAAGCAGCTAATCAATTCAGAGAATCATCTGGGTGGTAACCCCACTGTCAGCTTATTTTCTTCCCTTCCACTTAGACATCAAACTGGCTGAAGAGGGCTCTGGGGAATGAGGCAGGCACTGAGAGCTGCTCCTCTGCAGACACATCTGTGTCTTTCATCAGCAGGGCTCAGGGAATGCCACTAACCGGAGAGGAGAAAATCTCTTTGGAGCTGAGAGCCTGCTGAGAGCCTTGCGGTCTCCATCCCTTCGCTCGGAAGAGACCCTGCCCAGCGGGGAAGCGGTCGTCTGAAAAGTGGCTGAGGCACTAACGTGGTGTGGCAGAAACTGTCACATTATAGACAGAGCTGGGGGAGGACGGGGAGAAAATACACAGCCAGCAGGGAGGGCGGCACTGGGATTAGCCTCACCTCAGTCAGCACAACCTGGCTGCCAAAATAGCTCCCGATGGCTAAGTGGAGTGGCAATAGGAAATGCAAACGGTCTCCTCACATCCAGTGAACTTTTGGAGAATTGCACCTTGTTTTCACCTGCTCTGCTTGTGTTTTGTATCTTTGAGGACTGCACCAGAAAGGTGCAGCTAAGACTTTACCACTGCCAGTTTTAGTAATTAGAAGTATATAGATGCACAGTGCCTCACACACTGGGACTCCGGTGGTGTCACAGCTCATTCATAGAAGATAAGTCACATCTGAAAGACATTCTCTGTCGGACCAGCCAGCCCTTTGAAGAAGGGAGGGTGGGGTGGATGTGTGTGCATGTGTCCTACCCATGGATTTGGCCAGCAGTCTGGAAAATGTCAAGGTTAGGAAACGCTGAGCTTCATTTGCTTTTCACAGATCTGGGTAATGAATTTTTCATTTTAAAGTATTGTTCTAGCTTGAAAAGCGAGTCAGTAGCACTGGCATCATGGGGTTCCACATCTGTCTCTCAGTTGCTGTGGACCACGTTTCCCTAATGTACTAAAAAGGGAATTTTTTATGTTTTGCAATACTGCAAACTGAACAGGAGGCCTGAGGCTTTAGCAAGGTTTTTGTCTTTATATGCATTTACCAACATGGCAGATTTTGCACACTGACCCTTTATATTAATTTCTTTCACTGGTGTTGATTTTACAAGTAGACCTGTCAAAACTGAGGTGCAGGAAGGGGGAAAGCATTAAGAACTTACTTTTGTCACTAGACGGAGTACTCTTAATTCTAAGTGCAAATGGGAAGCAGAACCATGCAGTAAAAACAAAGGCATTTTCCACTCCAGCCAGGGCTGATTCAAAGTCATTTGTCCCCCTTCTTTGTGGATGTAGCTTGATAAAATTCCATAGAAGAATAAGCAAATAGGAACTCATCTCCCTGTTTCATTGTGTGAAATTCAGAGTTATTAAATTAGAAACAGTATCAAGGCAATTAAAGGCAGTATCTTTTCACACCATTTCCATCTTACCTGTGGAACTTGCTTGTACAATGGAGCCCAGGGATCTTAGCAGGCATCAGAGAAGAGTTCAGCAGGACTCAAACATTTTTTACAGATCATATAAAAAGCTATAACTAAAGCTCACCTTTGGAGACTGGGAAGGGTTTCCTAAGTAGGGATGTTTTTCTGCTCCTGCCCAATGGATGGCTTTGTGTCCCTACCTGTGATGCTGACCACTGGCAAAAACAGAGCTCCAGAAGAGAGGGAAAATTAGTCTAATTCAACACAATCCAGATCCTCTATTTCTCCTTTAAATGTCAAGTATTGAATATGCCCACTGTAATCCTGAGCAGCCCTAGGGCGTTGCAAGGTTTGACGGATGGCTAGAGGGGGATGCCTGCAGGGTTCTTGCTCTAGGTAAGGGCTATGCTGGGGGCTTGTGAAAAGGTGCAAAAAATCCTTTGCCTTAAACAAATGCCTTGGGGCAGTGAGTTCCATGGCTTAACTACCTGCCTGTGTGGGAAGCAAACAAGCAAACTTCCTTTTTGTCAGATGTATTTCTTCCCAGAAACTGGTTTTACTGTGCTTCAGCATTGTCATTTCCAAGGAGAAAGTTCCTGAATCTTTTCTCTCTAAAAGTATTTTCCCCATTATAAGCATCCCTGAAGGGTGCCTGCATCACACCATCAGTGTCTGTGCACCAACTGCAGTTGAGTGCTGAGGGGCTGCTGGCAGCCAGAGCACGATTCCCTTGTCACTGGCTGCTGTGAGTTGTAACAGAGATGAAGGACTTACCAGCATCCAAAAGAAAAGGGACAAGCCTAGTGATTACTTGATCATATGAGAACAACCGGAGTTAAACTCCCATAACCACACATTTGGTAGTGGTCACACATGCAAGGGACTGCGGCAGGTCAGCAGCTGCCAGAGTGGAGCAGATGAATGATGGGGGAGAAGATCAGGACTCTCCACAGCAGGAGAGCAGTGGGAAGCACCAGGGTTGCAACCTAGGCAAATCCAACAGCAAATGTGAGCAAGAGTAGGGGCAGCTCTTAGCAGAAGCCACAACCACTTCTCATTGTGAGCAGGCTGTGACTAATGGCGAACATCTCCATCAGCAGACAGAAGACCAAGGCACCCCGTGTGTCCCTGTGCCTTTCTCCTGCCTGTTCCTGCCCATCCTGCCTGGCTGCACAGGGAGGAGGCATGCGCTGAGCTAATCTGGCCACCCTACCTCATCGGGGCATAGTTAAGAGTTTTGTCTCAAGGTGCCCACTTGTTTCCCCAGCCACTTCACACTGCTTGATCGGCCTCACGGCTGCAGTGGGGGCTGACGCCCCCTGGGACGAGGATGCAGCCAAAGGGGCAGAGCACGGAGTGTCCCCAGGGGGGCCGCGCAGGAGGCTTGGAAAGGGGGGGGATTGGAGGTGGGGAGCAGGTGGTGTGGTGCTGAGCTGTTCAGCTGTTGTGTGGCTGCAGAGAGACAGACGCAGCTGGGCGAGGGAAGAAAGAGCTCAAGGTCTGGCAATCTTTCCGTTTTACAGGTCTGTAGCCGGCACAGAAGAACCGGGTAGCGGTCCGGCTGGGATATGGGGACCTGCTCTGGCTGTGGTGCTCTGCGTGCCTGTGCTCCTGTGAGGGAAGCACCCTCGCAGGGGTGCGGCGTGCAGGCTCGGGGTCCGTGACAGCCTCACCCCAAAGCTTGAGCTGCTTTATACAGGGGCAGGAACCCTGGCAGCAGCCCCTGCTGCGTGCCAGCAGGGGTCCTGGCAGAGCTCTCCGGGGCATACATTTGTATCTGCTCATGCAAATAACCTGGAAGTGTCCCCCGGAGTGGGACAGCTGGTCCCCGGCAGCGTTTTTGGGAGCATTCTTTATGTGCCCATGTAAGTACCCTGGCAATCTCATTTGGGGCTCGCCAGCAGGGGCCCTGGCAGAGGCCAGGAGGCAGCGTCTCAGTGGCTGAAGCCATGCCAGCTGAAGCTTTCCAACAGCAAAGCTTTCTTCTGCCCCAAACAAAGAGCCAATGTGGCTAGCGTTATTGATCTGTGTCATGCCTTGCTGCTTTTAACGCGGCAGGAAAAGACCGAGAGGAGTTTTAATTTGCCCAAATGGTTTTAGACAAGGTTAATACAACTCATCGATATGTGCCACTTTTTATTAAGTTTTAATTACAATGTCATTTCAACAGGCTTGGCATGCCCTGCCTCCTCAGTGTAGCCACTGGGGTTTTTGTTTGAGGTGTCCTTCCTTGAGCTTCAGTGATTAATTTCCATGGTGGACCTAGGAGCTGATAGGCTGCCCGAGAGCCTGACTCTCTCCGTGAATTCCCCTCGGCCCCAGTGCTGGCAATTACAGCTTTATGCCAGCACAGCGATCTGTGATGCACGCTGGGCTGGGATGGTGCTGAGAGGAGGCAAGCTGGCAGGGCTAGAGACATTAAGATGTCCACAGAATACATGCAGTTGTTGGATCTTCTTTCCGCATGCTAATGGAGACGGTCCCTTCCAACAAGCTGCCACCTGACTGTGTCTCAGTGCTTGCAGCACAGCCCTTGGTTGTGTTTTATAAATCCTGATTTCTTGTATTGCAGTAGGGCTTCACCAGAGCAGAGGTTGGATGCAGAGTTTAAAACAAAATCTTTAAACCTGTAACACTGCTGTCCCTCCTATATCCCTGCCTTGAAATGTCTTTGTCTTGGTCCTAGAAAAGAGTCTGGGAAGGGTGCTGGTGGCTGCTAGCCCCGTCTTCTCCTCAGGTACTAGCTGGCATGAATGCTGTGTGTTTTTGTTTTTCCTGTCATGTCCCAGAAGGGGTTTTTGAACACCTGGGAGAGATGCAGATAGGATCTGGTTCACGTCCAATGCCCAACAGGGTGAATAAACAAACTTCCAGAATCACTGGAGTCAGTCAGAAGCTCAGCCTGGCTTACAGTTCTCTCTCTCAAGAGTGAATTTGTGAATACTGTTTCAGCATAAGAAGGTGTGTCCATGCACATATTACCCAAGGTAGGGTTCCTTCCCATGCACTACACTGGACTGCTTTCTCTCCCCAGCACCATTTCTAAAGCTTTGCTAAAACACAGTTATTTTTAGGTGGCCGGCAATTTCTCTATTCACCCCCTTTTATTTGCAGCAACTTTCCACATCCTTTCTTTGCTAGCAAGATCTTTAGCAGAGAGCAGCACTGCTGAAGAAATCACAGGGGTGATACACCACTGCTTGGTTGTACTGCTACAAACCATCCCTCCCTCTGCACCTCTGTACCTCCCCAAAAAGCTGGGGTAGTGGCATCAGTGGTACCTAGCTTTTCTCTCTGCAAAAGGTCCCTTACACAGCTGGGCAGGGAAACTAGAGCTGAGAGATGTAGAGAACACACAGTGATGGGAAAAAATGGCAGCTGGCTTTAAGTGGCATTTGCTGTCAGAATAAAAGCAAGAGGGTAAAATAGCAAGAGGGTAAAATAGCTGGAGGCATGACCCAGTGAAACCACAGTACACAGGTACTACTGTATGGCTTACCTTGGGTTGAGTTATGGCAGATCTTGGTGGTGTTCAAGGAAGCAGAACTGGGGATTAAACTGCTACACAAACACCAGATAAAACACAGCCTTGTCCCAGGCAGAGAGTTTTGGGATAAACATGAGGGGGGTCTGCTAACAATCCTTTTCTTTAAAATGCCTGCTGCTCTTACCATGGCCATTTCTGATGGTGTGGTGCTTGATTCTGGAGACTGGCAGCAGATTATATTAATCCTTGGCATCTGTACCTGCCTTACACACTGTGGTAGATAGTGTCAGGGCCTTATGTGCATTTGTTGGGGTTTGGCTCCCTGGACTCAGGGCTGACACTGATAATTACAAAGGTGATTGATGTTGAAGAGAGTTGTTTAAGAAAGCTCTGCTAAAAAGCCTCAGTGATGGTCTGTTCTGCTGTTCACTGGTAAGATGAGGCTCTTGCACTTGGTCCCCACTTGGGATGGCTACCTTGCAGCTGTGTACCCTGTTTATGTGGACCACAGCCTATGGACTTCATCCCTGAATTGACC
The DNA here is from genome assembly GCF_036169615.1 of Heliangelus exortis. Classification (NCBI taxonomy): domain Eukaryota; kingdom Metazoa; phylum Chordata; class Aves; order Apodiformes; family Trochilidae; genus Heliangelus; species Heliangelus exortis. The sequence goes on from NC_092422.1 coordinate 134,168,439, forward strand.
TTGGAAACATCTCATCATCACGGACTTGCCCAACAATTGCTGGGCTCTTGGCTAAACCTGGTTACCATCACCAGATCTGCTCTGTTCTTCTTGCTCAGGTGTTGTGGGACTGTGCCTTTGTCAGTGTAGCTGCTGCCCCATGCCTGCCTTGCTGCAGCCCTCAGCTCCAGCATCACCTTCCCCTGTGGAGCAGCCAGCCCTTGCTGATTCCTCGCAGCTGACACACTGATTGATGCCTACATCCCTGATGTGGGCATGTGATCTTGTCTTGGCTGTCACCAGTGGAGTGAAACCACTGAAAACCACCGTGGGAAATAAAGTTGTCTGTCTGTGGTAGACATATCGATCAGGCAGAATATAAAGGAAGCAGCTCTCACATATTATAATGCAAAGCAGCAATGGGTAGCATTCCTGCACGTATGTGCCACATACGAAATTTTTAATGTGTGCTAGAGCCACGAGGGCTGTCTCTCAAGCTGAAGAGGGCCATGGGAACAGGAACTTTTAGGCAGGTGGTGATAATGGCTCCCCAGGGTTCCTCATATGCCACTCTGGAGGTGGGGGGCTAAGCTAGGTGTGGAGTGGGATTCCAGAGTAAGACAGAGGGATCACTGCTGGCAGCCGTGCTTCCTCCCACAGCTGATGATCCAGGTTACACAGCAGGCCTTATAGCAGCACCATCCCTGTGCTGTTGTACAGGGTTATCACCCACCTAGGAGCCATTTTCAGAGCTGACAGTGAGGTTCAAGAGCCAAGGCTTGTTCACTAGTGATATAAAGAAGGTGGGCTTGAGCTACCTGTTCCCAGGGTGGACTGAGAAGTGCTTTTTAATCCCATGACTACCAAAAAGACATGGACTGTTTGTCTTGACAACTCTACAGGCCATCTCTTTGAAGCCTCTGCCTGTGCCTCATGTTGTGAGGTTGGTGATCATACTGAAGCCTGGTTGCTGAAGACCTTCCAAAAGAGACTCTCACTGTGTGCTTCATGCCTTTCTTTTCACACAGGTTGGGATAGGTGCACTGAGGACTTGTCTGCTTGATGTGGTGATGCAGGTAGTGCTGTAGTGCTTTAATGAAAGTGCATCTCTTGGGGCAATGCAGCGATTTAGCTGAAGGTAAGACTGAGCCTATCACTACCTCTGCTGGGAGGTGCCAGGGGACAAGAGGCAAAATGTTACAGGCTGGGCTGCAATGCCTCTGAAGAACAGGATGAACAAGACTAGGCGTGCCAGAAATGCCCTGAGATTTTTCTGTAATGATCCCCGAGTGGCTGGTCTCTGCTCTGGGTGGGTGGTTGTGATGAGCACCCTTCGCCTTGCTTTAAGCTCTGCTGCTTAGGTGTTGCTACAATGGAGAGCAAGATAAATCCCCAGGGAGCAATCCTGCCTAAGAAGCTGGGTAATGCTGGGGGTGGGGGAATGATGATGTTTTGCTGGCAGCACTGCTTGTGCTAACTGGCTTGAGGCCAATGTCTGCATTTGTGGTGATGGTATATGGAGGTACCTGTAAAGGGAATGAGGCAGAAGCCTTGCTTTGACAACTCAAGGCTTTGATAGAGGTTGGATTTGTGCCTAGACAGGATGAAGCTTGGCTACAAGACAGACACTTCTGGGGAGAGCAGTCAGGTTTTAACTCAAATGCTCCTTGCTGTCATTAATTTTGTAGTATAAAACTATAATAAATCCTGAGTTGCATGCCTTATACAGAAGAGGAAAAGAAACTGTACACAGTGAGGTGACCTCTGAGCAGCTGAAGGTTGGATGTAGCTGCTGGTGTGCTCCCCAGCCTTTGCTGTTCTCTCTCTAAGCATTTCTGAAGCCTTGGAGTATGAGATAGAGCCATAGTTTTGGGATGCAGTACAGCATATGTGTGTTCTGGTAGGCTTTCCATGAGACCTTAGAGTGAAAGAGAGACCATAGTCCTGTGCCACCTTGTACTTCTTACTCATTGGGCTTTTACATCTTTATGAGATTGGAGCAACCTGTCTGGTGTAGATGCAGAGAAATGGAGAGCCAACGAGAGGAAGAGAGGGTTGATGCTGTGGAGACACAGGGTGTCCTTGCAGATGTCATGCGGAGGTCCACAGCTGCAGAGTGACCAGGGATAAACTCAGATCCTCTGTTGTAAGAGTCTGATGGATTCTTGAGGCAGAGAAGGAGGGTTTGGGGTCTGGGCAGAGATGTGGTTCTCTTTAGGTTCTGACTGGGGAAGCCAGATGAGTGGATCAAGAGATAGAGAGTAGAGGGGAACGTTTAGATGGAATATAACTTCTAGGAACAGGAATTTTGCCCCGCTTGTTACTCTAGGGCTGACTTCCTCAAGCCTCTGCTGATCTGTGGGAACCACCAGTCTGGTGATGGACAGATACCTCAGGGCAGGCAAGAAACCTTATGTGACTAAAGCAAAAAGCAAGAAAATGCTTGCCAAAGTAGCACTGGGCTGCTTCTCTCCTTAAAGTCATTCCCTTGAGGGAATGAGTCAGGTACTCTTGCTAATCCAGGATGTTTTGGTTGGCTAGTTTGATCTCATTTTTGCTCCCAGTAGGTAGGCATGGGAGAGAATATAAAAAAAAAACAAACAAACTGAGAACTTTGCTAATATTCTGTGGGAGCCTTTGTACAGAAACCGTGGAGACAGCCTGGAACATGCCCTGGGTAGCATCAAGCCTCGCTCCTAAATACTCAGGGCTCTCAGCTCCTGCCCTGGGAGCCCTTGACAGCCTGCTGTTTGCTCCCAAAGCAACAGGGTGCTAACATGCACTCGTTCACTTTGTTTTGTCCTTCCTCTTACCAGCCCTCTGTTGCGGGGTGACATCTGTGAGGAACAGCTATGAGGGTGGGGAGGCAGATTTTGAAGGAAACAATGTGGTCTGACTTTATTTGTTTGCAAGTTCAGCTCAGCAGCAGCCTGGTGTGTGTGCTGGCTGCTGCTAGCAAGCATCGCCAGCTGCACTTGGGAGAGGGCGAGTCCCAGTGAAGCTGCTGGGCTCCTGGAGCTATGAGCTCTTGTGAGCAAAACAAATTTGAACTTCTGCAGGTGTGCTGGGAATAGCCCAAGACACCTTATCTTGGTCACTGGTCAGAGGAGTTCATGGCGATTGTATTTGGGAGCCAGGCAATGATTACAAATCAATGTCTTCACTCCTGGAGTGATTCATCATCAACAGGGGAGTTCATCTCTTTCCCTGGCTCTTTCCATTTCCAGCTCCAGTTCTTGTAGCATCTCAAGTGCCTTATTCATTTTAAAGCATCAGATAGCTATGGATGTAGTTGAGGAGGAGTGGAAGGACAGGATGGAGCCATGGTTGGGAAGCCAAGGGGAAGGCAGGTTTCTGCATGGGGATGGAGCACCTTGAGGGTGAGCACAGCTTGGCTGTAGGGTTGGGAGCAATGCTACCAAGTGTGACCCACAGCAGACAGGAGTCCTCTCTGCTGCAGGGCCCCTGCTGACCTCCCTTATCTGGTAAATAGCCCATATTTTTGCCTGGCTGGGCACAAAGTGTGGGTGTGTGTTGGAAACAGAAAACAAGAAATACCAATCTGTGCCCAGCTAGACCAAAGCAGGGCAGTGGGGAGGTTTAATCACCCCAAACATCCTGGGCCAGCCTATTCTTAATAATTTATAGCACTTACAACTTTCACATGTCCTAAGCATTTTGCAGGCATTGACGGAGGGATGGGACTGCTTTGGAGCAGGGACTGGCACTGCAGTCTCTCCCAGACATAGCAGAGAGGTGGGGGTTCCAGGAGCAGGCTTTCTACAGCCTGCCTTCATTCACTGCTGTGTCAGCCCATGTACTTCCAGCCCCTTGTTCCACCTCTATCCTTTCTTCTTTAAAACTTGAGTGCCCTATGCAGACTTTCTTTAAAACTGGATTCATCCAGCCACTGGCCTGGGGAATGTGGCTGTTTCACCAGCAGGTACAGTAAATAATCACTACTGTCAAGGAGGGCAGCCGGGTAAAGAATTGGTCCCCTTTCACAAAACGAGGCAGCTGGTACAAAAAGGATCACCAAGTGGCAGAGCTTGGAATGTATTTCCTGTCTCCTGCCTTCTCTTCCTGGCCTTACAGTTTTATTTCCAGAGCATGACTTAGACTTCAGAATTTTCAGAGAGGCTCAGACGCTAAAAAACACCCTGACCTTCTGTACTGTCAGAAATGATCCTTGGTCTAGATTTGGCTTATGTGAAATAGGTTGTCCACACAGGAAACACAGCCAGATCTGCTACACCCCTAGGTCCAGCCTCTGTTTGGGTTTGTCATCACTGTAACTTTTGCAGTCAACTACATGCACTGCAGGGCTTTAATCTGGGACCAGGATTTACTGTGGCACATGCAGCAGGAAGATGGATTTGACAGGATGCTGTAAAACACTGTGTAATATGCCCAGATGAAAAATCAAGTGGAAAATGCATGTTCACAAGCCTGCTGCTGCTGCCTATAGAGTCCATCCCCCTTCCTGCACCCACCGCTGGGGACTCTGTCCATGCCCCCCTAGCCCTTGCACTGTTGCTGCTGAAGGGTGGGAGCAGACACCCAGCTGTGGTGGCAGCAGGGAAGGTGTGGGAGGGAGACATGGGAGAAAATGCTGGAGGAGGTGGTAGCCATCACCTTCAAGAAGTTCAGAAGGTTTGAAAAAAAACTGGTTCACATACAGAACTGAAACTGAATCAAGGGGAATTCACTGAGTTGAGTAAGTGGTGGTGGCCACCAGCTATTTAAAGCTTCTTATGCATCTGATGTGCAGCTGGGCATACAGAAAGAATGTGCCTGCAGCTTGCACAGACATACCCATGACAGCTTTGAACAGGGCTTTTGAACACTGCTAGGTACAGCTGCAGCAGCCAAGAGGTCATCATGGGCTAGAAACCACCCAAGAATCCAGGGAATATTCAGGCCATTTGAGGAGGGAGCAGGCATGACTGCTGCCCCTGTCAGCCATAGCTAAGGAGCAAGTGGGACCAGGGCCAGGGAGCTGAAGACTATTTCAGGAGTAAAAACTGGACAGGAGCTGTAATCATGATCTTGTAGACAGACAAACAGCTATTACACAACCTCCAGCAAGGCTACCCACTTCTCAGCAAGAATTCAAACTAGCTGAGAGATGAATCAGTGTGAAAAAGACCCCTATAACATTCCTTGCTGGTCCTTAATACAGAGTAAGTCTTTCTGTACCATGGCTTGGTTCTCTGAAAGGTCTGAAGCCAGAGCTGTGAATGTCTGCAGGTACAAGAAGAACCCAGGCCCTCCCACAAATGGGGCTTCTGGCAACCATACCCTAGTTCAGGTTGTTCTATTCTCTCTCCTTTCACCCTCTGTCCAAACAGATCCTGCCTAAAAGCAGCTGTTGTGTTATTTTACCAGTGCTGGCTCTGTATGACTTTTGTTTTCCGAGTGTGGACCACATTTTAATAAGGCATCTTGAACACCTTAGTTCCTAGCTCAACCCTTGCATCATCTGTAACAGTGCTCTCCTGGCAATGGTTGCAATTGCTTATATGTAGAACTCACATTAAAGAACTGTTACAGCAGTGGACTTAGGTTTTATTTTTCAGATTTGATTTGACAAGAGGAACCAGCACTGTATATCCCTGAGGCCCTCTGGCAGGAATTTCCAAGACCCCCACCTGGCTCCCAGCTGCTATTTGAGGTCCTTTGCACAGTATTTTAAACCCTCTTGATACTCCCCCCGGGAACCTGTCTCTAGGGCCCAATTGCTTGCTGCAGAGATGGTTTTCTAACTGAATTTGGTTTTATGGTCCTAACACCAGGCTTTACTACTCTGAGATAATTAGAGCAAATCCCTTCCTTCTCTTATATTGTTCCCTTGAAGCTATTTGTAGGCAGAATGCTTGTTCTTGCTGAACCATCCCTTTTCTACTCCACACACTTCCCTCTGCTGTCTTTCCCTGAGCCTCCTGGGATTGCTTTCATCAGTTACGCAGACCATTGCATAGTCGGTTCATCTTTCTGCTCCTCTGGTCTCCCTTTGGGAGCAGGAGCACCTTGGGACACCAGAAAAAAAACACCCTAATGAGGAGCAGGCAAAGGGCCACAGACATCCTTTCCCTGCCAGGGCTCAGGGAGCATTAAAGGATCCTGGCTGATCCCTATGTTGATGCTGGGACTGATCCTGGAGACAGCAAAGGGTGAAGGGATCAAGAGAGGAGAGAAAGCTGGCAGGTCTCTAGCTGGGATATTCAGGAGGGCCTGTCCACCACCCTTTCAATCTGTTGCAGTGGTGGCAGTTAATGAAATTTAGCGTATTATTGACAAGGTTCTACTTTATCTGCCTTGAAAACGATCTTTGTGACTGCTGTGGGTTGTTTTCAATAGCTCTTGGCTTATGAGATTTTTCTTTTTTGTTAAAAGAATTAAAACCATTAAAATTTTGATTACATTAAACCAAACGGACTTTGCTCTCCACTGGAAGCTGTTTATGTAACATCTGTTTTAAATAACTTTCAAACTCAATCCACTGTGCAAAATAAAACCATGAAATCACAGTATTTGTTGTGATTTAAAAACAAATAAATAAAAAAAATATCAGACCATACCCACCTTAACCTGATTTAGATCCCAGGAAACAGTTTATCCCTGTGCACCCATTGCAGCCCCAGTGCCAACAGTCAGACTGATGCCTGCCTGATCTGTGCAGCTGGCAAGGACTGGGCAAAACAAAACAACTTTTACAAGTTACTGTCTTCTCAGATGAAAACCCATTCAGTAAGTAGGGTTCACTGTGTTGTTGGCATTAAACACATGGTATTCTATGTCTGATTGGATACCCAAGCCCTTGAGTCTTCCTGGGACAGCCTGCATGAGGCTTGGGAGTTTTGCCTGTATTTGGAACACGTGCCTAGATGCTTTTTCAAGGATATTTAAAAGCTGTGCTAGACATACCAGGGTACCCTGGGTGGAGGGGCTGGAGTGGGGGTGGGAAAGCTGCACGGGTGGGTTAAAGAGTGCACCTCTATTCTGCAGAAGAGCATGAGGGGTCTCCATAGGTGACCCCGTTGCTTCGACCTCCTAGTTTCCACCCCAGCTCCCTTCAGCTGCCTGCCTATGTTTCTTTGTCATAACCTCCTGTGCCTCCTCCTCCTCTTTATATATTCATGAAGTGGTAGGGACGGGGATAAATAAAAGCTGAGGGAGCTGGAGCGACAGCACAGGAAGAGGAACTGTCTGCAGTGGCAGCTGCCCTGCTCTGCACCGCCGGGACGGATCCTGACTCTTTATCTCTGCTGGGACACAGCTCGCTTGTGAGGGAGATAAAAGTGTTCCTTGCTCTCTCGGGTGGCAGCTGGATGAGCTTTGGATGCAAGGAGGAGGAAAGTTAACAGTAAGTGAGTCAGTCTCACCAGGGATAAGACAGTGAATTCTCAGATGTTTCTTTCGCTAAGGCCTGACGTGGGGCTGTGTCTACCCACCTCCCCCATCGCTGTTCCCAGCAGATTGCTCCCCCCCCTAGCACATTCTCCATCTCCTGGGACCCCCTGATCAGGCAGAGGCTGAGGGGCTGGAGGCACAGTAGGAGAGGCTGGAAGCAGAAAACACGTGCTCAAGCAGGGGCTTACTATGTAAAGCACAGGGAACTGTTTTCAAAATGTTGAGCTTTTCTCCAGCCTGCTTTGGTCTGGAGGGACTGGTGTGGAGGGTCACTAAAGCCTGGTGTTGAAGGATTATATTGCAGCTGTGCTTTTTTTGGGAAGGGCAGAGTTCTCTGAGTTCACATGTGCCTGTGTCCTGTGATTTCTTACTGCTCCCATGATCTCCCTTCCGTCCTCTTTCTTCTGGGAGTGCAAGGCAGGGACCCGCCTCTGCACTTCAGGGGAAGCCAGAGGTTTTCTGCACATAAATAAAACCCTCTGATAGCTGGAATCTACTATAAGGGTGCAACAAGGTCTTGACTGCAGGGTATCGGTATTTGATTAGCTCACCAAAAACCAAAAGCACCTGAAGTCCTATGGTGCCCTGGTTTCCTCCACAGGACACTGGCAGCAGAGCCATCACCTTGTCACCAGCATCCCCTTATTCTGAGGGGACACCATCCCAGCTTGCACTCTTCCATTTCAAGGTGAGAACGTTGACAGGTTGCAGGTCTGTGTGATGTGCTGCCAGCCTGATCTGGGGAGCAACATGTCCTCTCTGCCCTGTTCTGTGTGCAGAAAGCATCATGGGGAGTGCATGAATGCATAATCCTAAATACAGGGGACACAGGTACCAGATGCTCCTCCAGTAATAAACATCCACTACTCCTGTAGGGTGGGCCAGCAGTTTAATGTCCCAATGGGTCACTGCAAAGATGTCACTTTCTGACCTGTGCTAGTGCTCCAATTTTCTTTTACATCCCCATAGGTGCAGCACTAAGATGAAGCCTCCATCGAGTCAAGGCTTAAGGCTGACATGCCTTCTCCTGGCTTTGGCTTCTCTCTGCCTTCCCATCCCACTCTGGAAGGACCGGGACTCTCTGATGCAGGAGGAGAAAGCTCAAGAGACAGGTGGCAATTTGGTACTGAGTAGACAGGAACAGCAGCTCAATACAAAGCTTGTAAGCCTCAAGAAGATGGAAATTGCAACAGCCATGACTACAGGACAGTTCCCTCCAAGCATGCACTTCTTCCGGGCAAAACGTCTCATTGATCAGAGCAAGGTGTTCAACATCATAAAGCTCATGCCAAAAGGTAGGCTTGGCCCAAGGGTTGTTCCTCTTAGCCATACCCCTCTGACCTTTCGCCTTCTGTGCCAGAGCTGGGACAAAGCATGAGGAGATGCGTCAGACCTTTGGTTGCAGGCGAGCTTATGAGAGCTGTAAATCACACTCCCTGGGCTCCAGGAAGAGCCCTGCCTCTGAGCTTGAGGACAGGGCAGGGGAGAGAGGAAAAGGGGGATGGATTGGATGAATGCATGTTTCCAGCAATTGTAACACTTGTTATAAACTTACAATATGGATCCTTCAGCCTTTCAGAAAAAGGAGAAAGGGCAGAGAAAGCAAAGACAACAAGACATCAAACACTTGTTTGTTCAGCATGCTCCAGCCAGGGCCTTTCTTTTTTCCATGCATAACACAAACATGCTACCAACCTTCCCTTAGCCCAAAATGCTGCCTGTCCCAATAAGGTTTTAGGCAGATGGTTCTGAAACAGGCCTGTAAGTCTGGGGGCACTAGAGAAGGAACATGCTAGCTCCAGCACAATGAGTTTTTTTCACTTGCTGAGTGGAAATCAAAGCCTGCATTGATGTCATCTGCAGAACACGATACAGAAACTATTGCATTCCCTCAGTCTTTCTTAATCAAGTTCAGTTCTATGAAGTTATAGGAGATCTGTGCCTATAAGGGCATTTCTCCTCTTGTTTTTCATCTAGAAACTTTATTTCTCTCCTGTTGTGCAGCAAGGCTGCTGCTAATATGCTGCCATGCTCTATACCAAAAGGGGCTTCTGCACTCTGTAGCACACACATAGTTTTAAAGGCATTTGGTTAGATAATGGCACAAGACTGTCCAATAACTTCACCACATCACCCTGTGCATGCTCTGATGAGCATGCTGGGACACAGCAGCATTTGAAAGCTCAGTACACCAGGTTGTGATGGAAAGGAGGAAAGAATGTGTTTAGCCAGGTGGAAGTCAAATCCACCTTGGGGAACTGCTGTTAGTTCACCTGCTATTGCAGTTTCTATTGCTGCTCACACAGGGAAGAGGGTGGCATTGCCAGTGAGAGGATCTAGAGAGCTGTGGCATGTCCATTCCATCATGATAGCTCTGGTGAGAGCAGTAACCACAGTTGTTCAGCATCTTAACAGTCTCTGTGGCAAGATATTTATAATCTATATTAGCTTAGTCCACCTATAGATTATAGTCTTGAAGACTGTCTAATCTTAAATGCATATCAGTCTTTTGTTCCTCCTATTCACGTTGTCCCTTTACCCCCACTAAGGACACCAAAGCTGTTTTGACTCCAAGGTCCCTGGGCTAAAAAAAAACCAACTTATCTTCCCTCAGTGAAGGTGAAGTTTAGTTCAATCACAAATAACGTAAGAAATCTCTGCAAAAGGAGATATTTTTAGCAAAACAAAAGGATGGGCTGAGGAAGGTGCACTCAGAGGATGCTTCCTATGCCAGGAAGACTGATACTTGCAAACATACTGCACAACAACAGAGCATCCCAAAGGCCCTTTGTGCTGGCCAGCAACAGATGTACAACATAAGAGAGCACACTTTTGATAAGGGATAGAAGTAGATGATGCCTCTGCATCTGAGTGCAATTCCCTGATGTGTCATAGCCTGGGATTTTGGTGTATACCAGGCTTTCAAAAAGGTGACAGAAGAGACAGACTAGATGAAAAAAAAATGAGGCCAGGATTCAAAGAGTTTAGACACAGAGGCTTGCTTCAGGTCTGCCACTCAACCAGTATGCCTTGTAAACTGCTGCCTCCTGTGCCAGTTCCTCTTTAAATCAGTTGGGCCTGATCCAGCTGACAGCAAAGTCTGTCTGAAAGATCTTTAATAACTTGGAGTATGTTCCATCCCTGTGGAGAAACAGTTCCCTATTGATTTTCCCCCCTCTGCTCCCAGGGAGTAGTCACACGCTGCCTGCTCCATGCTTGATGTGGAAGGGGCTGCATCCCCCAACATGGGGGAGGCAAAGCAGCCGCTCCATCTCTCCACTGGGAGAGGACACTCACAGCCAGCTAGAAGCCTTTCCAGATGCCTCTGGATGGGCAAACCCAAAGTGTTGTCATATTAAACCACTGTTCCTTCTTCTCATCTGCCTTGTCTTATTGGGATATACTTGTATTCCCCCCCAGGTGCCGTCTTACACCTTCACGACTATGCCATGCTGAGCGTGGGCTGGTTGGTGTACAATGCCACCTACCTCCCCGACTGCTACATCTGCTTCACTCACACAGGCACTGTTCGGTTTCGTTTCTCCAAGCCTCACCCACCTCACCCAGTGCCAGCCCAGTGTTCCCAGTGGGTTTTGTTGGAGTCTTACCGGAAACAGCTGCACAATGTGAGCGAGTTTGACAGAAGGTGAGGAAAAGGAGTTGTGAGCCTGCAAGTGCTTCATGATAGCGTTGTGTAGACAGCAAGACCATTCTGGTCCAACTTTCCCGTTTTCTTGCTTCTCTGGAAGCAGGGAACTCTGTTCAGGGCTGCATACATAGAACAAGCAAATAGCAACATCAAAACTTGCAGGCTGCAGCATTAAGTACCCCAGAATTATAAATCATAAAAATTCAAGTCTTCTGTGCAATCCTCACACTGGTCCTTTGTGCAGACATGCTGAAGACAGTGGTTTAAGTAGATTTATGTCACACAGCCCCACCTTTCCTCAGCACCCAGGCTGGATGTGCTCCCAGCATGCAACAGGGCTGCCTGGCCAAAGACCTTGCCTCATCCATTTGAGGTGCCCAGGAACAGAATTATGAAGTCAGGTAGCTGAGGAACAGGGCCTCCCCAACAGGGGAGAAGTCATCATCTTTGTGCAGAGCAAGAAATTGGGCAAATTACTTATATTAATTACTGCACTAGCAAAAGAAATCTAAAGTAATCCATAATAAAATGCAACCCAGTCTTCCCCTCCAAACACCACCCTTGTTTTCCGAGGGGTCCCCTTAAAACCCCACTAGTACCCAGCACAACAAAGCATGGGGAGGGGACCTTCATTCCCAACAGGAGCCCCAGCATCACAAACTGTGATTTGTCCTCCTACCCTCAAACAAGCAGTCTCTGCCCGGGCCCTGGCTGTGCCTGTGAAACCTACACACAGGTTGTTCTGCCTGGTAGCACTCCTCCCTCAACACCCTCCAGCTAACAAAGCTTCTCTCCTTACAGGAGATGCCTCCCATATCCAGGAGCTCACGCCTCAGATGGCTCCCCAAGGCATGGCTAGCTCTCTTGAAGAAGCTCCTTACCCTGTAGGCAGTTCCTACCTTAACTCCTGGCAGCCTTTTATCAGGACCAGGTGTTAGCTGGCTGCTCAGCAACTACCTACCATTTAATCACTTCCATGTGTGTGGGAATGGCCTGGCTCCTCCTCCAGCTGGTGGTAGCTGGAAGAAGGAGCCCTGTTGCCCCATCGAGGGGCCATTGATCCCAGGACAATGCCCAGGAAAAGGCCAGGAGGAAGCATGTTGATCTGAGTGGTGTGCAAGGGGCTGGAGAGAGCACACTAAATCACTAAATAATGCATGAAGTCAGACACTGAGTGATGAGGGCAAAGGAAAATATTGAGTAGCGATCCATTCAGATCACCACTATCCTCAGAGCCCCAGAAGGCTGGGGTCCCACAAAAAAAAAAAAAAGAAAAAAAAAAGTGTGGGGTGTTATGTAATTAAAAACAGTATTGCCATGCTGAGACATGAGAAGAAGGTTGGATTAAGGGTGATGGAAGTGACCCTAATCACAGCATTTCCTAAGTGAAACAATGTTTTTTACTGTAGTGATCTCCAGTGAAGGTGTGTACTCTTAAATAGAGACCTATTAACTCTTAGGGAGCTGGTACCCCCTCCATGTAGAAGCTGTCTGGGCTCTGTGCCCTACAGATCTAGGAAGGAGGTCAGGTTGGGAAACTGAAGAGCTGCCAGACCTTTGACATGGTACTGCCTTCCCTCCCCAATGACAGTGAGAGGCAGGGAAGAGAGAGCAGACTCTCCAGGGCACCCACCTCACCTTTCCTGCAGAAGTGTGATCACTTCCAGAAGGGGAGGAGAAGGTAGTGCCAGAGACCGGGCTCTTGACCTTTTGTACCCTGAGGCTCAATTGCCCTTGACACATGATGGAAGAAGTAAGATCCAGTGAGAAGTCACTTATCTATGTCTTCCAAAGAGAAAAGCTCCCTTACATTTTACTGGGAGTGCTGATGAGGAAAAGAGCATGGCATCAGCTCTCTTCAACCCCACCAGGAGACCCATAAATAATGTGCAAGAGATTGGATTTTGAAACAGCTTCACATCCTTCAAGCCCAAGTAATTGTACTGGGTGTTTCAGAACTGCCTCAGGAGCAACCCATCGTAGTATTTTGTTTTGGTTGTACTTCCACAGTGTAACGTCCCTGGTATAGGATGCCACAGAATCCTCCTATACACCTAGGAGGCTGGAGCTGTGCATTGGTTCCTGAGGGCCCTGTTTGGCAACACAACGTCTTTTCCGAGGCAGTGTTATCACATCCCTATTCTTTTGTATTAGTTGACTGACAATGTCTGGTAGCCACAAGTCAGAGCAGGACTTCAGGGTGTCAGGAACAGCACAGAGACACAAGACAGACCCCCCAGCATGGATCTCCCTAAAGGTAGGGGGCAAACAAATGCAGAGACCAATTAAGTTATTTTCTGCAGCAAATGTGTGCCAGAGCCAAGTAAAAGCTTGGATCTCTTGCATCCTGGGTACTCAGACTTACTCATTTGAGTATGTTGTCCTTTGTTTCTTGCCCTTCTATACTGATCACCACAAAATCACAGAGGAGTCATTGCACATAATGTGCAAACACATGAACAACAGCCACACTGAGGCTCTTCCTTTCCTGTTTTCATCTAATCCCTGGGTACTAGTCTAGGGGTTAGGAATGTTTTTTGGCCGCCTGGAAATAGGTCTCTAGCCAGGAATAGGCCCCAATCTGTTCTGCTTCTCAGTTTCTGGAAACTCTCCCAGTCTCTTGAACATGTGCATCCCAGGCTACCTCTTTCCTGCACTCCTCTTTGCCCTTGAGCACTGAAAAGCTGAGAGAAAGCAGATGTCAGAGGAAGGAACGGATGGATAGTTGGGTGGTTTCAAGGAAGTATCAAGGGAATATGGCAGCAGGGAAGAGCTCTCATGCAAGACAGGGTGGATCAGCAAATGTGAAGGAAACAAGAGAAATGTTTCTGAGACACTGTACCTCTTTCACCTAACTTCATTCCAGACTAAGAAGGGGTGAGGGAGAGAGGCATCTGCATTACATTTTTGCTGTTTGTGTCTTTAGGTACTTATGCGTACATATATATAAGTGTGTGTGTCTTCTGGAAGGATGTCTTTTTGTTTATTTCCCTCAAAAAAAGATTTAATCATTCCTAATCTCAACTCACATCCTATGGGCCAAGACCCTGGAGTATTCTGATGCTGGTGAGCTTCCAAAAGGATGCTATTATGAGAGTCAGGAGACCACAGGCCAGGAGACAGAAAGGGAAAACAAGGGAATGTTGCTTTGAGACTTAAAAGAAAAAATAATTCTCATTTATTTACTTTACAATCAGTTACAATATAGGAGAATGCCATTTATTTTCTCAAGATGCAAAATAATGGCTACTGCCTCTAAAGCAAGAGCTTGGCTCTAGATACGTAGGGAAACAGCTCTGACATTCCAGATATTTGTAAAATACCACTGCACACCCTCCCCCACCAGGAGTCTGAGGATTAAGGCTGTGGCCAGTGGTGCAGCTCTGCTGGCCCTGCAGAGCTTTCTATCACCAGGATGAAGTCATCTGTGAGGGAGCTGACACCATGGCCCAGGCTGTGGGGACAACTCCCTTGGGCATTAGCAGCTGCCCAGACCGCCATCACCTTCCCCTCTGTGTCCTCTGACTGCCTTATCTCACAGAAAAATAGGGCAGTGTGTGCATTACGAGAAGAAAAAAAAAAAAAAAAAAATCCACTACAGAAACAAAGCACTCTGCCCCCTCTACAAGTCTCCCCTTGGGGAGAAGAAGAGGGAACGAGAGAGAGAGAGCGAATGAACCACATGTGACAGATGTTAGTCACACTATTTAATGCACCACTGGAAGACATTCAGAAGCTATGGTGAGGAGAGTGGTATAATTATCCATCAAGAACAGAAAAAGAAGCAGGAGAAAGAATCCCTTTAGAAAAAAGACAACAAAACTGTTCACTTCTACATTATATCGTGCAAGAAAACAAAACAGGAGAAGAGAAAGCAAGACCACAGTTGAAAATAATCCTTAGCTGGTCGTTTTATCTGTGCCCCTTTGGGCATATGCATTGCAGTAGCATTGTTCAGTGCATATATGACATGACATGGAAGGCTATTTGTAGTCTGCACCTGATCACTTGCAAGGGCCCATTCCAGAAAAGAAGCAAAAAATGTGTTTATGAAGCTTTGCTTCATCTGCATGAGCTACTGATGACAAAGCCCTTGAACCCCTAGGAGATTATCCAGTTATCAAGGGTAGATCACTATGATGCAATAAATCTTTGACAGTTACAGGGATCAATAATCAGTCTCAAAGGGAAGGGGATTATAAAAAAAGCACCATTTGATTTATGTGCTTTTAGGAGCAGGGCAATGTGGGGATTTATTGATGTTTCTAGCCCATGAGCACAGGCTAAGTAAACAAGCACAAGTTTGTACATCTAGATTTAAGGGCAGGGAGGGGAAGCCCTGTGCACGGTTGTTGCTGGAGAAGCCAAGTTCTCACAGGACAAGGGGAGAAAACAGTGGAAGCCTGACTAACCACCCATCCTTATCCAAAATGAAGCTACGTGGGGTGGCGAGAACAGGCTTGCATGGTCTTTTGATCCACAGGGAGGTTTTTGCCCTTGGTGCTTGCAGGGCAGGTGGGAACACCCCTGCTCAGCTCTTGGCTTCGGGCAGGTGCTCCTGCTGGTGTGTGGGGCTGATGGGGAGCTGCCCTTCAGCCAGGAGGGAGCAGAAAAGTCTTTTTCCTCTGCTTTTTCCACATGAAACTTCCTCTCCCCTCCCTGCTGAGCAACAGTGCAGCCCTTCTGCTGGCAGCTGTCCTCCTCCACAGCTCTGGCAGCTGGATCAGCATCTTCAAGATGCCCCCAGCTCTGCGTTCTTGGTTTCTAGGGTGATGCTGCAGTGTCTCCCACTACTGTATGCTCCACAGTGCCTGCCCAAAATGCTGCCCGCCCCTGTCATCTTCCATCTTTGTCCCCTTTGGTTGTATGGATTACTGAGCAGCAGCTGGGGTCCCCCAGTGTCCTGTGATAATGACATGAAAAGCCCCTATTGTAATGTGCTGTAGAGCAAAGTTGCTGTGAAAACCTTAACTCTGAGTTTTCCTGACTGCTGAGCATTTTAAATCTCATGCCCAATGTGGTATGAGCATCTCTTCATGTACAGTTTTGCTTTAAAATCATTCCTGGCAAAGAAATTAACAGAGTGAAGAAGAAATGAAACTGCACCTGCAGGAAGAGGGTCCTTAGAGAATGAAAGAGCAGGCAATTGCTAGGGGAACTGGCTCTGGTTTTATGGGCAGGATGGAGGGACTCAAAAGCAATGT
Source organism: Heliangelus exortis (assembly GCF_036169615.1). Classification (NCBI taxonomy): domain Eukaryota; kingdom Metazoa; phylum Chordata; class Aves; order Apodiformes; family Trochilidae; genus Heliangelus; species Heliangelus exortis. The sequence goes on from NC_092422.1 coordinate 134,184,684, forward strand.
CCCTGCTCAGTATGTCTTATTTTATGAGTTTGGATCAGATCATGTTTTACATCTGTAACAGGGAGATTTTTAATTCCATCCACAGAAGCCTCCTGGAAGAAGATAATAAGACCACAAATCAAACCCACACCTCCCATGTAACAGAGCAGAGCACTGCATAAGGATGGGGGCCAAGACATCAAACAAAAAAAACCTTATTAAAGATCAGTAGCTGTTACTGAGAGGAAACAATTTAATCAGGTGAAAGATGAAGCATGGCTGAAGGTATTTGTATTTGAACCTGCTTAGCCCCTGATGCTAGATAACCATCAGGCCTGGCCGGATTGGTAAACCCACCCACCTCCAAGTAACTGGTGCTGGAGCTTGCTGCAATGGCTTCAGTTTTTCTACCAAAGAATGAAGTTAATTACCCCTGTGTTACTATTTAGACTTTGCCCACTGGCCTGGGAAATTCATTACAAATTTTCTTCAGGTGACCACTGGTGGAGGGAAGTGAACTGGTGCCAGAGGCAAGGCTTTGGGCAGGATGAAGATTATCTGTTTGTCAGAGGACCATGTTGGGGCACAGATGCTTATCCTGTCCTCAATGCAAGCTGTCACCCACAATCAGATAATCTTGCAACTACTGGCTCCCTGAAACTCTGCTTGATAAAACTACCTGCTGCCCCTCTGGATTTCTGAAAGAGGTTTATTCACCAGCTGGGACTATAAAGGAAATAAGTACATCCCACTAAGGAAAAGCCAGGACCTGTGATTCTTATCAGTTGTTTCCCAGCAGACAAATCTGAGGAAGTCATCTGTCAGGCAGGCAGGATATCAGGTTTATTCCACTGATGGTGGAGGGAAAGGGCTTCTGATTCACAATAATTTCCCCTTTATTTCATCTTTATATTAGATGATGTATTTTCACAATACAAAGGTACAAGGGCAAGTTACAGATTTAGTAAGTGCCTTGATGGTAACACAGTACATGACATCTCCTGGATACTCAGCTTGCCGTCAGATTGTGAATCTGCTGTCATACACACAGGGCCAGGTGTCATAACTTCTTTTACATGCCTTGAAGATGTTTAGGAGAATATATTGTCTGCAGGAGTAATGTGCTAACCTACTTTTGGATTAAGGCTACCCCTGGGTAGCAGAGTGCAATTCCTATAACATAAAACCATCCTATTTGCTTTTGTAACTTTATAACTCTTCAAGATTCTGCCCTCAAAAAAAGGAAGGGGCAGGTTTTGAGCACCTAGTCTTACTCTGTTTGTACCTCAACATGTTTTGTATTACTTCCTACCTGTCAATTATTATTCTCTGTATCAGCCACTAGAAGAAAAATTGTAGCTAGCAGAAAAATGTACCGAGTGCTTCCTAGTTGCAGGAGTCATCATGAGGCCTGTTGTATTGCAATGCCAACAGGCCTGAGTTAGCTCCTGTGTCCCAATTGTGACTGAAATGGCTTTGCACCTTTTCTTGGTCCTGCCCAAAGAACACGTAGCTACTGCAGCACAGCTGCTGCCCTGCTGCACCCCAGAGCATCTAAGTGGGAGAGCGTCACATTCGCAAAGCTGTGTCTCTGACAATAAAACTCTCACCTATCTTGACGCAAACTTATTTCCTCCTGTAATAAACACACAGCTGCCAGCTGGTGGCTTTTTGCATGCTGGGAAGCCAGTTGCCTTGTTCGTCTCATTCTTCCTTTTTACTCTTTTCTGCAGCTTGGTGAGAAACTTGACCCTGGTGACGGATGCCCCTGAGCAGGCCTACCCTTCTCAGACTTTCATTTGGAAAAGATTTGAAGAAGTTTTTCTCATTGCCTCTGGACTTATCTGCTATGCACCTGTGTTCAAGGCCTATTTCTACCAGGGGTTGCTGGAGTTCTATGAAGATAATGTACAGTATGTTGAGATAAGAGCTATCCTGCCTACGGTACGTATTTTTTGGCTTCTCTAGTATTCTTTTAAATCCTTATTTCTCTGTAACTTTTCTCAAGCCCTATCTTGAATTTAGCTTTTCAATGTTTGCATACCTGCCCTTCTAAGGATGCTTGGAAAACCTTGATCATATGCAAAGGTCTTTGTTGGAGATTTGCATAGGCAAGAGCTTTAAAGTCAGAGAAGCTTTGTTCCTAACAGCTAAGCAAGATACTGACTGTGGCAATGGTACAAAACTGTGTTGTACAGTCTGACTGGGAGCTGTGTCGGAATCTTGCTGGATGGGAAGATGTATCTCAACTCTGCACCAGAATTCCCTGTTATGAGGCAGCTCTACTGGAACAATCTCCCATCTTGAATTTCTGGAATAGTTATGGTATTTTGGATCCACAGCTTATTTCAGAATGATTTTTCTGAACAGGTAGAAAAGGTAGAAAAACAGTGGGCAAAGCACAGTTTTCCACAGTTTGCAGACAACCTAAAATTTTGGCTATGTATGTGAAGTATGAAGCCTTTCATCACCATTGACATTGCTTGATAATAGTTTAGTCCTTTCTCCCTGCATGTCAGCTGGAGCTGGTCAGATTGACCTGCATGTTGTCCTAACACCTTCCCAGGTACCAGCAAACCGCAGAACTGTTCTTTGGATATAATAGTTCCTACTTTGCCAGTGGCAATTTCAATACTGCAGACACACCTTTTCCAGACAGTTCTCCACACCAGGTTCAGCAGGAGGCATGAACTTTGGCAGGCAGATGCCTCACCACTGAAACATGAATGAAGCTGCTGTGCAAGGTCCATTGGGCAGCAGCCACAGGACCAAGTGATGGTGGTGGTGGGTTGCTTGTGGGAACACAGGTAGCAGCTTGCTGCTGGCACCACAACATCCAGTGGATGGAGCAGCCATGCTGATGTCCCGCTGGTGGCCTGACTCCTGAACATGCTTGCCAGCAGCTTCTTTAAATCATTTCCCTTGCATGCAATGGCTGGTGGGCTCCAGCCAGCTGCAGATGAATGTCTGTCTGCACCCCAGCAACCACTGCTGCTGCTGGGCAGGCCTCTGCAGCCACAGGCAGGTGTTGTGACAAATTTGGAGGCTGATCTGGCTTTGTGCATGCCTTTTCCCCCAACAGCTGGGGAGTGGGGCTGCTAACCCTGCCCCATTGCAGCTCAGGCTGGCACCATAGCAAAATATGGCTCAGTGTCAGGGCTGCAGGCTGGCAGTCTATTGTGCCTAAGATGAGAAGGGTGTATTGAAAGAAAATGAAAGAAAGAAGGAGGAGAAGACCACAAAGCTTATAGGTACCTTTGCTTTGATGGGGGTTGGTTGTGAGCCAGTTGCTCTGAACTCAGTCACCATCTGTCTTTGGTGTACCTGGAAAGAGAAAATAACAGTAACGTCAAAATTCCTGTGCAGCGAGACCGTGCAGTTGCTGGCAGCCCCCCAGGTCACACAGGTTTCCGGGACAAGAGTATCTGCGATGACACGAGTGTGTGGGCCTGACTGGAAAATACCCTGCCTTTACCAGCAGCCCTTAAATGTGGCTGTAATGCCTTTTGAAGAGAGGCTTGGAAGGGTGATTTGCTTCCCATCCAGCCCCTGGTGCTAGCTCCAGGCGTGGGAGCCTCCAAAACCCTTGGGCTTGCCTGCACCAGGCAGCTCGGCATGGTGTGAGGTACAGGTGGGCAGGCAGGCTGCACGGGCAGGGAAGTGTCAGCTAGGCTGGAGCAGGGATGAGAGGGGAGGGGAAAACACTTTGCCATGAAAGTCGAGGTGAGGAGAGCGTGGTAGGAACAGAGAGATGCTTGTGTGGCTGGAGATCCTCAGCGAGGCTTGGACAACAGTGCTGACACTCTGCAAAAGCTCCCTTAGCAGCAAAGGCCGCCAGAAACAGCCCCTGAGGTAAAGTAAATGAAAAGTCAGGATTTAGTGTGAAATGGCAAACATTGTGGGAAGTCCCCCAAAGCCAGCTGTGTTTGCAAATTCAGATGTGTAAAGTCTCACATTCCCGTGGGCTGCTTCAGGGGAAAATTCCCTCTGAGTGTCTGCAGCCACCTCGTGGTTGCTGGTGCCAGCAAGGGGTACAAGGGACATTGCTGCAAGGGGCTGCACCAAAGGGGAAGGAAGAAGGTGGAGTGGATTAGTTGAAGGGTGCAGAAAAAGAGTGAAAGAGAAAAGAAAGGCGGGAAGGGTAAGAAAACAGATGGTGTGATTTTATCCACTGTTTGTGAGTGACTCCAGGCAGGACCTTTGTGGGTTTGCATTGACTGGGGCACGATGGATCTATACCCCTGCCGAAATCAGGAAAAAATCCCTATATAGCCCTGGTAGTGGGGAACTCATGAAGGGAGCTGATGAGACAGCATACAAAAAAGATCATTTTTCCCAGTTTGCAGCCAGAGAACTGGGAAAGCATGGTGAAACTAAAGCACTGACTCAAGGTCATGAAGGAAACCTCTGGCAGAGGGGAGCAGAAGCCCAGCCCAGTTGGGAGCTTATGGAGCTCAGCTCTTGTGTGCCTTGGGGCTGCGTTGGCTGACAGACTGCCACTGCAAGGCACAGAGCCTGTGAGCTGCCAGGCGGCTGGACAAAATGCTCCGGCACTCAATACAGACATGAGTAAGAGGTCATGATCTCCTCTGGGTACTCAAGGGCACTTGCTTGCCATATCTGAGCATGGAGGAACGTTTTTCTCGTGTCACACAGGAGGGAGGAAAACCACTCCTTGGCTCTTGCCAGCTGGTAAGGGCTTCAAGAAGAAAATGTTCTGCACAGATCTAACTGCTTTTTTTCTCCCCTGTTGCCAGGACCACAGTACATTGCTTCCTCCAAGGCTTTTTTCAGTTCATTTCTCCCATCTTCCAATAAAATATCTCTCAGCTTCTGCTTGCTATGTGCTTTTTGTCCTGCAGGTGTATGAACTGGATGGCACCCAGCACAATAAATCATGGTCTGTGGCAATCTACCAGGAAGTGACCAGGCAGTTTGTGAAGGAGCACCCTGACTTTCTTGGAGCCAAGATTATATTTACAGCACACAGGTAGAGGCTGAACAGAGCTAAAAACACCTGTGCATGCCTGGCTTTGTTACAGTGAGGGCAGCAGTGGGGAGAGAAGTGTCCAGGCTGTGCAAGGAGAGGCGATGCTGAGGGCTGAGCTGAAGTGCCAAACTCACTTGGCAATGCCTGCATGTGTTGTCAGACCCAGGGTACTGACTCACGAAGCATCCCCTGGCACATGGAAAAGGCTGAGGAAGAGAAATCATCTATATAAGCCTGAGTGAGTGCAAAGCAGCCAGGGTTAGCACATGGCATGCACCAGAGAGACAAGTCTGTGAGCCCTGGGTGCAGGAATGAGCAAGAGGAGGGCTGCTTGCCTGCCTGCATGTCCAAGCCGTGTGTGCTCTCCTTCTGAGCCTGGACATACTCCTCCTCTCTCTGCAGAAGCTGAAGCAGTGAGAGCCTTGCCCGAGTATGGGCACTCGGTATTGCAAAGGTCCTCCTGGCAGCCTTTGTACGGTATGTTCGTGCTGCTGTCCGCAGGCGGGCACAGGGCTGTTCTCCAAGTCAGATGCCATGAAGTCATGTGAGGTGATCCTCAGAAATATAACAGACCCCTCAGCAGCATTTACTCACTCTGCCTCTGAACAATGTGGTTCCCAGTTCAGAGCTGGCTTGCCTCTGGCCAGCTCGGTCTGGGCAGAATCTGTCTGCAGAATGCACTGTGATGGTTAAGTCTGACAGAACTGAAAGAAATCTAGCTTCAAAGCTCCCTTGATATGCAACTGCTGTCCCATCTCCCAGCAAAACAGTCAGGAGAAAAACAAATAAATTAAACATTTTCTCTCCATGCCATTGTGCTCCCTGCTTGGTAGATGGGAAAGCCAGTGAGTCTTAGACAAGCATGCCTCAACTCAAGTGACAGCAGGGTCTAGCCAGGCATTTCCTGGTCATTCAGGGGTTTTCTTTCATAATATCAATTTTATACTGCTGTTACTCTGGAGACCTGAAGCTGGTTGTCAGATGCAGGAGCAACTTGCATTTTAGAAATACCCCTTGGGGCCCCATTTCACAACTCAAACCCAAAGAAGGCAGGTCTGTGGGAGTGAGCCTCTGCACTTTCTCTCTTTTGCTCTTTAGGATGCTGAATGTTTCCCAGATTAAAGAAGCCATCGTCACTGCCATGGCACTCAGAGCCCAGTTCCCAGACACTCTGGCAGGCTTCGACCTGGTAAACAAATTTCTTCTGTGGCTCCCAGTTAACCCCTAGGGGTGCTATATAATTACATGTATAATATGGGATATGTTTAATACCAGAGCCAGATCCTCTGCTGCTGTATTGAGATCAGTGCAAATGAATCACAGATCCTCCAGCTAAGGATTTTGCTGAAAGTAATTGACAAAATCCCCTGAAAGAATCAGTTCCTACCCCAGAGCATTGTAAATTCAGTACAGTTGGCACCTCAATGATATGTAGCTGTAAGTCCCACCACCTTCCAGAGGATGTTCAAAAAACACACTTCCTTTTTCCCCCAGGTTGGTGATGAGGATGAAGGTCATTCTTTGTGGGACCTGAAGGATGCCCTGACCATCCCATATTCCCTGGGGGTCAACTTGCCATACTTTTTCCATGCTGGGGAGACTGGTAAGGCTGGGGAGACTGGTGAGGACTCAAGGCGTATTACTGCTTGCAGAGGCAAGTGGTAAAACATTGCAAAGCACAGAAGCACCAAGCCTGGTTGTATCAAGATAGCTCAGGGAAGGGCAAGGGTGTGTATGTATATATACACGTGTATAATCAATTTTCCCTATGCTTCTCCTGATATCAGCTCTTTGCTATAGCATATTCTTACATGGCAGCTCCTCCGCTTGCTGCCTTGGCTTGACAATAGCAACCATGTTGCTCAGTGTCTTTGCCCTGTGTGTAACAGGGAGTCTACTGCAAGGGTTATTGCTGGTGCTACATGGTCATTTCCACCTTGGTGCAGTGCTCACCTCTCATCCACTACAGCAGCAGAATTTCTCAGCCATTATTTTACATTTTAAGGTGAAGCAATGTCTGAGCCAGCCTCAAGTCTTAACTGCAGACACTCATCAAAGTAACTGATTGCTGCCCTTCATTGCTGGGGTGATATATTATTAATGGCCATAATTTATTCAGTTTGTATGGATGAGATTTATCCTAACCGTGCATGGAAGTTGTGTATAACTACTGCATCATGCTTATTATGTTGCCATCTACAGAGGAGGTGTCTACAGGTGAACCTATAGACTCTAGGCTCCCTTTATAGCCACAGACAGTAACAGGCACTTCTAAAGCATGACACATCTCATCCTAATGCACCAACCATTCCACAGAAATGATTACTTGTCTCCCTTGACTATGAACAGAGACCAACATGATTAACTTAGCTGTAAGAGCTATCCTGTGGATGTCTAAAGCCGGTTGAGATAAGTGGGTATCTTGATGCTGGGCGATGTCCTAGGCAGATTTGGATCCTTGTTTCACTGAAAATGCAAAGTGGGAACTCAGACCATGTGCAACCCTCTCACACTGCAACTGAGACACTTACTAACAAAACCATCTAATGGTTTGAGAAGACATATTTCCTCATAGCACTGCAGTGATTCTTACCTGTCTCTGCTCAGACTGGCAGGGTACCTCTGTAGACAATAATGTGCTGGATGCTTTGCTACTGAATGCAAGCCGGATTGGCCATGGACTTGCCCTCATTAAACACCCAGTAGCCAAAAATTTGTCTCTGAAGAGGGATATTCCTGTGGAAGTCTGCCCCATCTCCAACCAGGTATGTTGATAAAAACTTAGATCTTGGGGCTTTACCATAAAATGGGATTTATCATAGCAGCTGGAGCAGCAGGGAGCTGAGATGAGCTAGATGTTTTGTTGCATGTAGGCTGGCTTGGATGCCTTTGCAACGCATTACCCTGCAGTCTTGCTACATAGATACATGGTGTGTATGTATAAGGCTTGTAATTTAGATTCCTATGCAGAGGAACCTGGGAAGGCAGTCCTCCCTAGTGATGACGAGCCCCAGAGCCAGGGAGGGGCCTAAAGAGATGTAGTGGAAAATACTTCAAAGCCAGGAAGGCCAGAGGCTGAGAAGCTGAGAGTGCAACTGGGAGTCCTTCGCTTTTGTAAAATTCACAGCCAGGGGAAACTCTGCTGCAACATCTTAGCATGGTGCCCATAGTCCCCTGGGCACAGTGGAGAGGATGCTCTGGGGTAGAGATGTACTGGTGTGAGCCTTGAGGGAGAAAACTCTTGGTATCAGCTCCAGATGCCCTTTGCTGAGTGTTATGGCAAATGCATAACCCAGACTGTTCTCAAAATGCTCACAGTCAAATTGTTACAAACGAGGGGAAGCTATTCACCCCACTGGCATTGACTTGAAAGATACAATTAAGAAACCAATCTCCTTGAAAAGTCAATGGAGATAAATAGGCTCCTCCAGCAGCAGTTCAGAACAGAACAACTGACATGCTCTGAACAGCCCTCTGGAAATTCTTCCTCCCTGCTGACTACCTGCTGACACAGTCAGGGGGTGCCATAACACAAACACAGCTCCAGCAATAACCTGATGTGGTGTTGTCTCCTTCCCTTCCCCATTGAGGTTCTGCTGTTGGTAGCTGACTTGCGGAGCCATCCTGCAGCAGCCCTCATGGCTGAAGGACACCCTGTTGTGATCAGTCCAGATGATCCCCCTATCTTTGGGGCAAAGGGAGTCTCCTATGACTTCTATGAGGTGTTCATGGGCATTGGAGGGATGAATGCCGACCTAAGGACTTTAAAACAACTTGCACTCAGCTCCATAAAGTAAGTTACTCACTTCTTTCATCTAGCCATAGTAATGCTAATGGACTATCAGCTTGCCCCCTGGAAACCAGCTGTATTTGGGGTTTGTCCCCAGAGCCTCCTCTGCCATATGGACTGGACTTCCATTAAACCAGAGCCTCCTCTGTGTTTGTCCTCCAAGGGTAGAACATAAGGACCCCAGAAGTTCCTTTGCCCATACTCATGCATGCCTTTCTCTAACTCAAGTGCATTCATCCTTTCTCTATCCTTTGTGAAGCTGCCTGTAGCACCTGATTCTGCCTATGGGAGAAATGTTATAATTTTGTATCACTTGACTACTGCCCCCCAAGTTTGATTTGCTCTGGTATTTGCCATGGCCCCCTGCGGAAACACAAGAAAAGAATCTACCAGCATGTCCTTTGCGTGTGTTTAACCACTTTTTCTATTTATCTGGACAGCTAAATACATCCCAAAACAGTTTGGATATGGTGCCTGGGGTCTTTGTGCACGTTCCTAGATTCTTGTCTATTTGCCAAATCCCATGCCAGTCCTCATGCCAATCCCAACTTACTGCTTGGCTGGGCCAACTCTTGTTCCCTACCAAATTGAACCAAGCCCAGGGGGCATCCAAAAGCAACAGCAGGACTGTACCTTCTGAACTAGTCACTTGGTGCTGCCCAGCAAATCTCCAGCTTTTGCAGACTGAGCTGTTTGTCCCCATGGTGCAGGACATGTTATTGATATGGCCATGCGTGGTCCCAGCGTGAGCCCTGACAGCAGGAGCTTGAAGCTCTTTACACTATGTTCCTCTGTGTGGCACATCCTGCAAAGGTTAATCTGTTACAGCTTCCTGCCTTTTCATTTTGGTCACTGATCTTGAAATAGCTGTCCCCTTGTCTTCTGTCTGATATTGCTTTTTGTCCTCCTCACAGATACAGCGCCATGCTACCGGATGAGAAAGCCAAGACCAAAGAGGTCTGGCAGAAAAAATGGGACCAATTTGTGGCTGACCTCTCTGATAGCTTTCTGAGGGAGCTTTAGAGGGGAGGAGACTTGTCTTTGAAGGCATTTGGCAAGCTGGAGAGAGCCAGGAACATTGCTAAGAGGGAGACCACTTAGTCTATGTGACCTGAGCAGATGAATGATCCTCAGAGTCTCACCTGGCAATGGGCAGTTCTGGTAAACTAGGCTAAATGGGCTTCATGCTAAGAATGAGCTGCACTATCCTGTGAAAGTCATAGACTTGAGGTAAAATGGAGCAGTGAGCCTTCAGAGCAGCAACTAAAGAACACCTCACTCCAAACAGTCAAAACAATTAAAAATTGCCGATGACCAAATCCTGACATCCTTATTCAGGAAAAACATGCCTTCTAATTAGAGTTACTGAGAGATTGCCAACATGAGGATCTCTGAATTTTGCCTTATCATTACAAAATGCAGACCTTGTCCGGAAACAGCTAAGACAAACATCCAACCATTTGGGCCACTGACCTTCAGGAGAGCAAGGACTCGTTATGTTTAACCCCGAGCCTGCTGCCAAAATAGCAGTGCTAGGTTGAAGAACCAGTCATAGGTCTGATGTCTGCTATTTCAGGACCTACCATGGCTGGAAACAAGCTGATGGAACTTGCTCCCTGAACATTTAAACCTGGTTGATCATACAGCCAAAAGAGGTGCCTTGGTTGCTGACAAGTTTGTTGTTTATTTTTTTCTGTGGGTTGGTTGGGGTTTTTTTGCTTGTTTTTGTTTTGTTTTGTTTTCTTTACTGCAATATCTTTTCCTGTTCTCTGGTCACAAGGAAGCTAAAACACTTTTCAGCTGAGAAAAACAACCTGGCTTCCTAGATCCAGCTTAATCAAAACTGTCACCCTGCACTGAGCCACATTAATGTAGGCCTCTGGATTTATAGGAAGTGCCTTTTGATTTCAGGGGTTCTCCTATCAGCCTTTGTCACCTAACTCAGAGTGCAGATGTGGCCTTGTTCAGCCTTTTGGACAGATTTTTCACCGTGGTGGAGAACAACTACTCTTGCACTGTGAATATTCAGTATTTTTACTCGGACCTTTGAGGTTTCCAGTTTTTTGGCAAAAAGATACTGCAGCAACTACACAATAAATAGCGTTTGGACAAACAGACTGGCTACCTTTCTTAACAACATCAAAAATATTAGAACTAACTGCAGGGAAATTAGAAATCTTAACTAGGATGCTAAATAAATTCAGCAAAATCCTTCAGCACGTGTAACCCAAGCACACAAACAGGATTAGCCAGCACCTCTCTCTGACTTCAGTGCAATCCCACTGGTTTACATCAGCAAAACAGAACTTACAAAAGATCCTGCTGAAAGACATCTCCCTCTTCAGAGCTACAGATTTGTGAGGGCTGTCATTTCCTGATCAGACTGGCTTGGGCAAACTAGGTCTCTTTATGTTTTCTGCTAATTGTCCCAACCTGCCTGGCCACACTGTTTATTTCCACTGACCTTGGTTAAAACACCTTAGCAGGAGTCAAATGTACTTACTGCAGAAATCAAGCTGAGCAGCCCATGTATCTCATGTTAAATTGCCCACATTTCACAGGCTGCAAGTTCACCTCCAGTTATCAGAAGGGAAACCAAAAAAGCCACAGTACAAACCCCAAAACAATAACAACAACAACAACAACAAAACCAAATAAAACCACAACAAACCACAGGTGTCTACTCTGCAGAAGCCAGCAAGGCAAACCACAAGGAACAAGAAGCCAGAACCCAGCCACACACCTCACTAACTGAGGGGGTTGAGTGCTTCACACCTTTGTCCTTTTCAGCCACAGCTGCCTCTGCTCTGGCTCTCTCTGCCCAAAAACCTCACACCTTCCTCTGAAGCACCAGCAGTTGCTTTCAGGCTGGCCTTTCCTGGGCTTTGATGCAGCCTTGGCCCTGGGACAAGCTTTAAAGTTGAGGAGAAGGCACAGGAGAGACACATTTCCTCCTTGTCCATGGGTATTGCATACAGAGCTCAGTCTAAAGTCCCCAAAGTAGGCTTTGGTCATGGTCAGATTGTAAATGCTGACTTGGGAAATGCCTTATCTCCAGTGCTGCACAGGAAAACTGCTGCTGACAGGTGGAATGGCTGCTAACCAGTGAGAGAAAGCCCAGTCCACCTGAGCCCCCCTGATCTTTCAGCTTTGCTATATGTGGATGGAGGAACATCTTTCTGCCACAAGTGGATTCTCCTTTAAATGAGCCTCTTTGCTGCCAAGGTGAAGTTCAGAGCCAGTGTGGGAGGAACTGAGTTCCTCAAAATCCATGTCCCTTCCTTTTCTGCCTCAATTGAAAGGTTGCAGCTCTTCCTGCCCATGGCCCATTAAGGGCTTGAACCACTGATGGCCTTTTGGTTACCTCCTCCTCATTACCTGCATTTGAATCATAGAATCACAGAATACCAGGTTGGAAGGGACCTCAAGGATCATCTGGTCCCACAAGCATCAGGGCTTGATCTTCTGCTTGCCAAACACTTGCTAGGACCAGTTTACCTGTTGTCTCCAGTTTGTTCTCACCTTCCTAGGAAAAGCCAGTTCTGCACTTGGCCATTTACCTGCTTTGTGTAAGGAACCATGGTGTGATGTGGCCCAGTGTCTGGAGCCACCAGCGAGTGATGCTGTTCAGGATTACAGCACCGAAGTCACTGGGGGTCTAAAATTACACATTACATTTTGCTGCCAGTCCATTCCCCTCAGTACCTTGGTTCCCTGCTCACGTTTGTTTTGCAGATGCATCACATGTAATTCTTTCTTGCCTGTCTATTTCAGGACAGAGTATATATTAAAATCTTGATTCCACTCTGAGGTTTTTCCTTCCTTTTTTGTAAAAGAACTGAGGGTGCCTGTGTTTCATGTGAAGTTTCATCTGGAATGTGCAGAGGAAGGGGGATGTTTCACATCACTCAGTCTGGAATACAATTATGAGGGGGTCTGAAATGTCTTCACAGCATAATGCAAAGGGCAATTTGATCCAAGGAGGCCAACCACTGTAAAGCCCAGCCCAAGACACCTGGCAGAGACATGACACGGTCTTTCCCCCCATCCCCCAGTTCCTGAAATGACACAGCAGCTCCATCCATCTCTGCGTGGTGTTTTTGGAGACTCCCCAATGGACATGACTTGCTTATGCTACGTCTTGTACCAGCTAGACAACTTGAAGACCTGAGATGAAAGAAGTATTTGGACAAACAAGGATGGAGGCAGCCACAAGGCTGGTTTGAGGTAGAGCAGGGCAGACCTAAAGGAGAAGAAAGTGTCCCCCCCCACTTAAGTCTCCATCCAGACAAAGGAGCAAGGATGGAGAGCAAAAAATCCACAGAAATTTCCATGCTGCTTTCTTCAAGCAGTCATAGGAATACATCAAGCCTTAAGCCTGTTATCTCCCCCACTGGTGTCTTCCTATGGCCTCTTAAGGTTGAATTTGTTCAGATGGGAGGTGGATGGAGCTTTGTTTAGAGCACATCGTGTCACAGGTCTATCAGTGTTTTGTTGCACAGCAGCTCAGACCACTTTTGGGGCACTTTAGAAAGCGAAATGTTTGCCTCCTGGTCACTCACCAGCAGGAAACTGCTAATCCAGCACTAAATCCAGACTAATCCAGTCAAAAATCATGCCAATAAAAACAGAGGAGTAAAGTAGCTGGTTTAAGATAGAGATAGGACCAAGTGAGCAGCTTGATCCATAAGTCATGTGAACCCCCATCACTGCAATGGGACTATGCAGATGCCAGATGCTAAGCAAAGACCTCTGGCCATGAAACACAGGGTTATAGATGTGCTTTCCATGAGCTTTCCAATGCTTACCCTGCTTTGAGAATTAGTTTCTTCACAGGTAGAAGGACATTTCTGTGGCCAGGAACTTGCAGCTCTAATTGGCTCTGTACTTAATTCCTTCCTTTCCAGCCTTGCAGCAGTTGCAGTCATGGCAAGCCTATCAAATGTTTTCTGCCCACTGAGGGACAGGCAGGTGAAGGGTCTGGCTCTCAATTCTTCTGGCTTGTCATTTTTATCAGGCTGTGTCCTCCCCCTTGGTCATTACAGGATAAGAAAGGCATTTTACTGTATTTTCTCAGCCTTTAGCTTGTCCATCATTCCATGAGCAGGCTGCAGCAGAGAAAGAGAACAGATAAACTAAAGTGGGGGGAGGGTTGGTTCAGGCCATTAGAGCCTCTCCAGTAAGAAGAAGGTATGGCTGCTTTTGAGGGGGATGTTAGAAGGTCAGGAAGGGGGGAGTGATGACAGGGCTATGAGTCCAGGGAAAACAGAGCTGCAAAGTTTACACAGGAACCCACGGGAGGAGGCTGCGGGCAACTGCCTGTTTTGCTTGTCTTTAAAGGCAGCTATGAAAGGGGGTGGGGAAACATTAAGCACAGTGTAGACAAGGGAAGTAGAGAGAGGGTCTCCTGTGGGCTGGTGTGAGAAGGAAAGATAGATCATCTCTAAAAATATTAGAGGATATGGCTGTTGCCAGATGTGCCTGCAGAAGAAATCATAAGGTCCATCCATGTACAACATGCAAAGGAGGAAGCTCTTAATAAAGTCCCTAAGTCTCAGCTCTTCGAAGAAAAAATTACACAACCAGGCATTTAGCACAGATAGGGCCCGCCCGCTGGTGCTGGGAGGATGGGGGTTCAGCAGCCAAAGCAGGGGCCACAGGATACTGTGCCTAGCAGCCATGCTGCTGTCAGTCCCTCCTGCATGGTCCAGACCCAGTCTGTGCCTGACTGCTGGCAAACTCCCTCCACATTGGTTTAAAAATAAGCACTTCAGCCAGTTGGACAGTCTTCCTTGTAAAAATAAATACAACGGTTCTGCCAGCCAGCTGGGAATGCTCACTGGGGCACACACGAGTTGTGGGGGCACCTTTTCAAGGGTGGGCACCCTGGCTGGATACACAGCTGCCCTCTCCACCGACTCCCGAGTGTCGGAGGCACAAAATTCCCAACATCCACAGGAGGAAAACTTTGCAAAGCACCCAAACAGTATATTATCAGGGCTGCTGCTGCCCACAAAAGAGGGGGGGGTGAGGTTAGAGATCGCCTCTCATCATCCTGCACCTCCAAAGTTCACTTTCGTAGAATCACAGAACGCTTTGGGTTGAAAGGGACCTTAAACACCACCCAGTTCCAAACCCCTTGGTGGGCAGGGACCCCTCCTACCAGACCAGGTGGCTCAGCCGAGGTGCGCGGTATAGCGGGGGAGTAGGGATGGGGCAGGGGGGACGTGGAGGGGGGCGTGAGGGGAATGTGCGGGGTGTGCGCGCACGCGCAGGTGAGGGACTGCGGCCCCGCCCCTCCCCCCGCGCGCCGCTGCCATGGAGCAGTGGCGACCCCTACCGGCCTCGGCACGCTCCCCACCCGTCCCAATCACTGCGAGCGGCGCGGACAGAAATGAGGAGAAAAATCCACACACACCCCCGACCGTAAAAAAACCCAAAAACTCATCGGCTTTGGCTGTGACTGGAGAAGGGGGAAACAAAAAAACAAACAAAAAAAGCCCCACAAAGAAACAAAACACTTGCCCCAGCCTCAAAGGGTAACGATTTTTGTTAGGAAATCCTCCCTGCAATAAGGAATCAGCTGGGGATCTCTCACAGCTCTTTCAAAGTCTCAGGATTGGGAAAAGGGCAGAAGTATCCTCAGAGTGGAATAAAAGAAGGGACTGGCAGCAATGCAACTCGGTCAGCCAGATATCACCAACTAGAGGCACCAAGAGCAGTAACCAACACAACCAATTTCACTTGCAAGTGTCTGTGCTGTTCAGAGGCCATATACCCGTGTTAGCCAATGCTCCTGGCATAAATCACAGCGTATCACTCGTAATCCAAGGAAGGGTGACCAGCAGGTTGAGGGAGTCTCCCCATGTATTTGGCTCTCCTGAGACCCCACCTGGAGGGAGTCCAGAAGAGGGCCACTAAGAGAAGGTGCTGGGGAGACGTTATAGCACCTTCCAGTACCTGAGGTGGCCTACAAATCTGGGATGTTTTACGAGGGCATGTAGTGATAAGACAAGGGGGAGTGGTTTCAAGCTGAAAGAGGGTAAATTTACGTTAGACATTATGAAGAAATTCTTAAGTGTGAGGGTGGTAAGACCCTGGAACAGGTTGCCCAGCAAAGTTGGGGATGCCCCCTCTCTGCAAATGTTTAAGGCCAGGTTGGATGAAGCTTTGAGCAACCATGTCTAGTGGAAGGTGTCCCTGTCAGGGGGAGGTGGAACTAGGTGATCTTTAAGATCCCTTCTGACTCAAACCATTCTGTTCTTTTTCTCTGCCAGGAAAAACAACCGCCTTGGTGGATAGCTGAGAAATGCTCAAGGCAAGCTTTTTGTGTCTGCCATGAATTTTAAAAAGCCTTTTTTCCCTTTCTCTGACTGTATTTTTTTATCAACAGCCAAGGGAAATGAGGCCCCCCATTTTTAAGTAGTCAAGAAGGCATACTTCAAAGTAGCTGTAGCTGGCTCCCCTGTGCTAGAAGGTTTGAAGCCCAGTTCTACAGGGAACAAAATATTTTCAGTAATGTCTTCAAGGCTGGCATAAGTATTCCCAGAGCAGAAGAAGATGAAAAAAATTCCCAGAAATTAAAGTGGACCTGGCCAAGTTGTGGAAATTATGTAAAATAAACAGCAGGTAATTTAGTAAAGGCAAAAACACTTAAAGGAGGAATAAACATCTGTACTAATGTGTGCACTGAATTGCCAGTGCTTTAATAGCTCTGCAGAAAGGGCTAAAGTTGTTAACGTGGGTCAAAAATTAATTAAGGTGCGTATTCATGGCAACTGAAGCATAAAAACAAACAATTGCACTGTTTATGTATTTGATGCCTGAAGTCATATGTGTTAAACCTGCCTTATGGTGGGAGTCAGGAGATCTTACACCTATCCAGAAAGCAAACAATCATTTTTCGTCTCCATGGACATGAAATGAACCTTCCTAGTCTGGAAGGGCCTCAGCTGAATTCAGTGTGAAGATTTCCATCCTATACTGCAGGGAAGGACTCCCCTGGGACACAGTCCAACAGAAAGCAAGAAAAATGACCAGAGTTTTAGAAAACTTCATGATCTGTAGGAAAAGTCCGTAGGATGTGGGACTGCATAGAAAAGGCTGAGCAAAGGCAGCAGTTGGCAGGGGCGCAAAGTTGCAGTGAAGAGCCCTTGCGTGAGCATCGAGTAGGGAGGGTCAGTTGTCACCACTACAGATGGAAGCCAGGCTATACCCTAGGAGATGCCTTTGGAAGCGTGAGGACTGGCCCGTACAGTACTGGAGCAGCTTCACTCACGAAACCCAGAGTCTCCTGCCGTTTTGTCACGGGTCAGATAAACCCGCTGTAATTGTTTTGGAGGGGCCTGCTCCTGTTGCTCCCTACGACCCAAACCTCTCCTCGATACCGCCTTTGCCCGCCTCTCCCATTCCAGGGCGGGCTGTACCCTTTTTCCCGCCTCAATCCCTGCAGCCTCGCTGCTGTTCCCCACACCCGCTTTTACAACCACTCGCCGTACCCAAACTTCTGTCCCCAAGCCTGTCACCTTTTGCTCCGAATCAGCCAGGACACTGCAGCCCCGCACCACCCTCTCCCCGGACCACGATGGTCCCTCACCACCCTCTTCCCCGCCCATTACCTGTGGGCAGTTTCGTGATGAAGGCAGCCAACCCTGCGCCGAGCCCCCCCCTCTATCCCCCGCGTCCGTCCGTCCGCCCGCCCCGGTCCCGCCCCGCCGGGCCTCGCGCCTCGCTGGGAACTGTAGTCCGGGAACTACGATCCCCGGCGTGCCCCACCGCCTGCCCCGGGGCCGAGCCGGCAGAGAGCGGCGCGGTATGGCGCTGCGCGGCTGCCTGCGGGCCGGCCGGGGGCTGCTGCCGCTGCGCGCCGCGGGGCCGCCCGCCCGCAGGGGCTGCGCTGGGGGCCGGGTGAGCGCCCGGGCGAGGGGAGAGGGGCCGGGCCCGCCACCCGCGTCCTTGCCGCGGGCCAGGAAGGGCGCTGCGGGCCGGGACCAGTTTTGGCGGGGGGGTGAGGAGAGTGGCGGGAAGGGCTCCCGGCGGCAGGTGACCGTCCCCTCCGCTCACCTTGCAGCCGCCGGCCTTCGGGTTCCTCTTCGACGTGGACGGGGTGTTGGTACGGGGCAGCCAGGTGGTGCCCGCCGCCCGCCGGGCCTTCCAGAGGTTGTCGGACAGCAGCGGGCGGCTGCGGGTTCCCGTCGTCTTCCTGACCAACGCCGGCAACTGCCTGACGGCGGCCAAGGCCCGAGATCTCTCCCAGGCGCTGGGGCTGCAGGTAAGGACGGCGGACCCACTCCACGGTCGGTTCTTCACCACCCGACACTCCCCCCCCTCCCCGTCCCGTTGTCCCGGATTTTGAGGCACCGGGAGGAGGAGGATGAGAAGGAGGAGGGAGACCACCCAGGACCACTTCACATCCCCGGGATTAATGAAGAGCTGGGGGTGGCAGCACCACAGAGTGACCAGCGCTGCCTGGGCCGGAGGAGATGGAGGGTTGGTGGCATGAGGAAAGGATGTGACTGATTTCAAGGATAAATCTTCCTCACGGATCCCCCCGGCAGCTTCTCCTCCCTCCTGCAGGTCTCTCCGGAGCAGGTCATCCTGTCCCACAGCCCGTTGCGGCTCTTCAGCCAGTTCCACCAGAGGTGCATGCTGGTGGCTGGGCAAGGGCCCGTGGAAGAGAATGCCCAGAAGTATCCTTTGCTGTGCATGCCTTGTGCTCTGCGCGTCCTGCTGCTCCTGCCCTACCTGTGCCCCTGGCACTCTCTCAGGCAGCTTGCAGAAGCACAAGGAAATAGAAAGAGCATTGGTCTTCTACCACGGGAAGGCACCCTGGTGGAGAGGCTCCATTGTAGGCACTTACTGTTGGTCTCCATCTTGGTCACCTCCTTGGTCAGTGTTTGGCTTCTCATGCTGATTACCTGTCCTGTGGGCTGCATTGCTATTCCTGCTGGTTGGGTGTCAACGTGAGGACTCCATAAGCTATGGGCTTCTTTCACTTTTGAGGTAAAATTGTGCTCCTCTCCATTCTTATGCAAAGTGCATTAGAGACCACTCCCAACTCTCCCACAGTTAAGATTTTCCCCAGGAATCTGGCAGCAATTGAAGGAACTTTAATAGTAGAACCAGAGTGTCCCAGTACAGGGACATGGTCTGAATGACAGTCCAACATACATATTGCCTGGCCTAGGTGAGGGTACAGCAGGTATGACATATCCCATATCAGCAAGGATGTAAGAGCTATCTGCAGGGTTAATGGCATCCTATCTTCTACACACATTGTCATGCCCTCTGATTAATATTTGACTCAGTTTGGTACAAAACTTTGGCCTCTCTTTCCCAATGGCCAGGAGTTTAAGCCATTGAGCTATGAAGAAGGTGCTCTAAAAGCAAATGCAAGTCACCCTTCATCTGCATTTTTTTATCAGTTCAGACCATTTCTTTTCTCTAGCTAAGCTGACCAGAACTTCACTCATTCAGCTTCTAGCCAAGAAGCCTGGCCAGCCAGCCCCTTGGGCTGCTGCAGTATGAGAAACCTGGTCTTGGAGTCACCTCTCCTTTTTTCCTAACTTCAGGGATTGCTGGTCACAAACTAAACATCCTAGTCTGGGTTTTGGGTTTTTTTGGTAACTTTTAGGATCATCCTTAGGTTTAAGTACAGCATACAGCTTGACTGAAAGCCATGAGGTTATGTATTACCAGGTTAAAAAACTGCTCTGCTACTAGGACTTGTATTGGTTAGACCTGTAAATGCCTTTGCAGGTAACTTAAAAAGAACCAACAATCCCCATATCTTTCCTTGATGATCTGAAATAGCCTGGGGTTCAATCATGTTGTCACCATAGAGGCCCTGAGGAAGGCATATCCCCTATTGGACATGGTGGATCAGAGCCGGAGGCCAAAGGAGCTGGTAATTCCTGATGTGTTGGTCTGGTGTGGTGGTGCTTACAGCACATGGCGTGGGATGGAGAAGTTGCAGAGGCTCAGGGCTGCTAGTGACCTTCTTTAGCAAGAGCCTGGAACTGGCACTGACCAGCCAGCCTCTCTCTGCTCTTTTCAGTGCTGGTCCTGCTGGAGAAGCAATGGCTTTTCCCTCTCCTTATGCCTCTTTTTCATTGCTCTTCCTTGAAGTGAATGGCAAGATGGTCTGCTTGACACCTCTAGTTCTGAGACATGATCTGTGAAATCCAATATGGGTTGGGGGGGTGGGGGAAATTTTCCTTTGGGATTCCAGGTGGCCTTGTCCTGCCTCTTTATGGGACTGCTTTGGCTGGTTCAAAGGAAGCATTCTTAATTTTGTTTTGGAAACCACATTAGGTTTTCCATTGCTAATGCACTTCGTGTTTTCCTGGCAGCCTCCTCCAACCACTGGCTTCCCCAATATAGAAGGTAAGCAGTAGCCTTTGTTTACATATGAGCAGCAAGCAGAAATAACAAGCAGCCCAAGCCAGCTGGGATGGGAGCTAATAATGTGCTGTTGGCTCATTGGTATCCACAGGCAGCTTATTCAGAGGATAGAGTCAGGAGGTGGTCTTGCTGGCCTCACACAACATGAAGCACAAGCTGATAAGAGCAAAGCCAACTTTTCTCTGTGCCCAGGCTTCCACATCTAGAACCAGCTGTGCGTGTGGTGCAGAGTTATGCAGACTGGAGCCCTGGCACCAGTCATGTTCCAACAGGAGCTGTATTAGCCAGAGCATCCCAGCAGAGAAGTGTTTTTGTTAATGGGTGGCTTTTGGTAGTATTGGGTTCTGTACATGGATGCTGTGAGTTTCCAAGCACCTCTTGGAATCTTCCAGGGGTAATTCTCTTCGGTGAGCCAGTGAGGTGGGAGACAAGCCTGCAACTTATTGTTGATGTGCTCTTGAGCAATGGGAACCCTGGGGCAGAGCTGAAAGATATACCATACCCTCATCTGCCTGTCCTTGCCTGCAACATGGATCTCCTCTGGATGGCTGAAGCCAAGATGCCCAGGTGAAAAGCATGTGTAGTAAAAAGCATGTGTAGTATTTGTTTTAGCCTATTCCATACATCTGTCCTGCAAATGATCTTTTCCAGTTGCAGTTTTTTGGCATTAGAGTTTGACTGCATGGCAGAATTTGTAGCAGAGACATGAAAACTGCATGAGAAATGAGTACTTAAATTTCTAAGAGACTGAAGTCAGACCACTGCCTCCGTGGGTGTGAGTGGGTAGATACTGTATCCAAACTTGGCTACAGCAGATTGTCCTCACTGAGGAGTGTTTGCTCCTTAGAGAATATGACTAGAGATACTGATGACCTCCTTTCTGGAGCAGGTTTGGCCATGGCACTTTCCTTCTCTGCTTGGAGAATATCTACAAGAAAGTGACAGGCCGGGAGCTGAAGTACGAGGCTTTGATTGGCAAACCCAGCACAGTCACCTACCGCTATGCTGAGTACTTGATAAAACAGCAGGCAGAGAAACAGGGCTGGAAGTCTCCCATCCGACGCCTCTATGCAGTTGGGTAAGAGAATTGTTTTTCTCCTGGTGTCCTTAGGGAGCTGCACACTGAATTCTCTGAAGTGTTTGGGGTTTTTTTAATGACTATTTACAAAATTAATACCAAAATCCCCACTGTGTCTCTAGAGCCTCACATCCTGGAGGAAAAGCTTGCTAGCTTGTTGCTTGCTACACTTTTAATAATTTGAAGGGCCCCATCAGTCTAGCAAAACTTTTACTGTAGGATGCATAGTGCATGTAGCATGACTGGAACAAAGAAAAAGTTAAGAGACACAGAGGTAGGACCACGAGCCCAGTTAGGTCAAGCACTTTGGGTACATAGGAGATATATTACCGTTATGGGTGAAGCTGTCTCTGCTGGAGTTGAGTGTGTCTTTTCCCCTTTGAAAGAAGTGTGTGAAGCATCTGCCCCTCATCACAGTTGAACAGGACACACCAATAGGTAGGCTTACTGTTCCAGTCTGGTTTGTTCTCTTGATGTTTCCAAGTATCTTGTGCCCCTTCCTCCCTCAGTGCTGCCTTAATCCCAGTCTGACAGGCAGAAATTGATTGATGGGCTCGTGTCTCATTTCTGTTTCACACTGTGACCTTATCCAGGGATAACCCCATGTCCGATATCTATGGGGCAAATCTCTACAACAGCTACCTCAAGTCCGCTCACCAGAACCAGGTCCAGGCTGGGGGGAAGAGGAACCCACAGGCAGCCAGTCCCCAAATGGAGGATCACCTAGAGCTGAGGAAGGACTGCAGCAATACAGTGGAGAGTTGTGAGTCAATTCTGGTCTGCACTGGGGTCTACCGCCACAATGCAGATGTTCCCAGTAATGGGAAGGAGTGCACGATGGAGTCAGTGTTCCATGGACATCGGGACTTCTGCTTTGACCCCAGCCTGCTGGAGGCATCTTACATAGTGCAGGATGTGAATGAAGCTGTGCAGCTTGCTTTCAAGAAGGAAAACTGGAGCTAGGGATAAGAGGTGTGTTGAAAAATTTACTGTCAGGGATTTTATGTACTGAGAAGGGAAGAGAGGAAGAACAGGGAGAGACCTGGGGTGATCTGCTCTAGCCAACATGAAAGAAAACTCCGTATCTCAGCAGTAAAAGCTCGTTGCTTTTATAGATACCCATCTGGAATCCTGACAGCAGGCTTTCTACTGTGAACATACATTGCTGCCATCAGAAACTGAACCATAATGGAAACAGGGTATAAGGAGAAGGCCTGTCCCAGCAATCCCAGTTTTGTTTAGTCATCAGAGGATTTTTTTTCCCCACCTTTTTCTGCGTGAAGATCAGGCAGTCCCACCCTCATTCTCCTGATGTGTTTGAGCATGAAACTCTTCCCTGTGCAAGGAGCCACCATCACCCAATGTAGCATTTGTACAATGTACTATTTGTCTGGTCTGTAACTTCAGTACACCAGAAGTTGTGTTGTGACACTGCCAAGGGAAGACTTTAAAATTCTCCTTATAAAGAATAAGTGCCTATGGACTTCAACAAATTCTGTTTGCTTGGGGATTTGCCACTGCATCACTGTCAGTCTGAAACAAAGTCCCACTCTGCAGTCTGCAGGCAACTGTGGAGAGGCAGGGCCCCTCAAAGCTGCAGTAGCCAAAACAACTTGCTGCAGGGCGGAGGGGAAATTTGTATTTTCCCTCCCCCCCCCCTATTTGGCATTCTGTGAACGCTTCTGCCTTTTCACATCCCACTAGGGAGCCAGCAGCCTGCTCTCAATAGCAGAGGAAGCCACCACAGAGACTGAATCTCCAGAGGTCTCTTTGCCCAGAACTCAGTGTTGCAGCAAGAGGCTGTTTTGGTATGCACCCTAACCTCAAGTGGTGCAAAGACCATCTTCCTGCTTCAGTCCACACAGATGCCAGAGGGGCTGCTCTTTGGAATATGGGCCAACCAGAAGGAGTTACGGCCCACCTTTGCTTCTTCCTTGTGTGCAGGGATTGAAAGAGGTTGTCAAACCAGGATAGTGCCTGAGCTCCAAATCTCCAGTCCTCATCTTTAAGAGTACAAATGTACTTTTCATTCACTTTCTTGGGTTTTTCTCTCTTCCCTCATGTGGTTTGCAACTCAAGAATACCCCATATGGTCTGATCCCTGTTCCCTCCTCTTCTTTGAGCCTACAGGTAGAGTCTCCTTAAGATGACTTAGCAGCTGGGACTTGCCTGCCTGGGAACATTTCCATGTCCCTCATGACATGCCTCTGTTTTCCTAACTTGGGCTATCCAGAGAAAGATCAAGTCCTGTGTCGACTTAAGCAGTCCAAAGAAGTTAAGCAAGTATTGATCCAGAAGCTGCATATGAAAGATTGGTTCAGCAAGGAGCATCTTAAGTCCAGAGGAGCACTGTGATTTTAGAAGCATAAATCAGCTGACACATGGCAGAAAATCTATGGAGCCAGGACAACTGAGTTGGTGTTCCTAGTTATGCTTATCTCACACTACACTGAGAGATGAGAAATAGGTCTGCTCTACCTCCTCTTTATCCCTTCCTACTTTACTGGGCAGCTCAGTACAGGTGGTACAAACAAGGTGTTCTGCTCAGAAGTCTGGGTTGTTCTTAATTAAAATCCCAGCATCTGTCTGCACTGATATTCTGCTTCAGCAGCTCTCCGTCCTCTTAATGCTGATGTGTCTTCCTAGGGAGGTCACACTGCAGAGCAGGCTGTTTCTTACACTGTACCAGGCTCTGTATCTGAAGGGGACTGGTTGCACTGTCAGTGACCCAGACAAAGGAGTCCTCTGTGGCTTCTTTATACCTTATTTTATGATTAGGAGCAGCAAAACACCTCTGTGTGAGAATTTCCCTCCTGTGAAATCCATAGTGGGAAACAGTCTCTTCCATCTCTTAGCACTTGTTGGGGTTCTCCTTTATCTTGCCAGGACAAGAATCACTAGATTGCTTCTAAAAGCAACTGTAACATGAGGAACACAATCTTAGATTTTAATCTTTTACTGGAGAGGTAAAGAAGTTACCTTTTCATGTACCTACACAAGACAAGGAGTTGTCACCAGTTCCCAGAAGGGTAAGTACAGGGAAGGACTTTGCATATAACATAGGGAAGATCTTTAAACTTTCAGAGCATATCCACAGTTACAGGAGTGCTGTGGACTTACTGTGCAATGTCTGAAACTGGAGGCCCAAACCTGATTTGTTAATAAACAGCTTCAGTGTACCCCAGCCACACTTTTCAGTGCAGAAAGACGAATTCTCCCATTTAATAGTTGCTAACTTGGGTGATAACTTCCATAGGATTAGTTGGAAACTGTCTCCTAGACTGTGATTATATAGACTTCAAGAGTGCTGGTTGCTGGCAATAATGCCTTCAGTTTGGTGGGTACTTATTAGCAGAAATATTAAGGTCTGTCCATCTGTGTGCAGTAACCTTTTAGAGAGCTCGTTCTTGTTACTCATTAAGATTGTGGTGCCAGTTACTCAAAGATAAGGTGCTGCTGAACCAGTGTTCCCTGAGGGGTGTAGTGCTGCTGGATCAGCTGTCCAGGTGTACTGGCTGCTGCTCCAGTGACGGCAGTAGCTTTGTGGAAGGAATGTGCAGAACTTGAAGAAATCAAAGTTTGTAATTTTCATCAGCATGCATAGCACATGGCAGCCAGAAGTGAGGCAGGTAGCAAGAGGAAGGAGATAGCACCTCCTTCAAGAAAGGAAGACATGGAGAGTGAGCCAGGCATCTCCATCTTGGGAACATCAGTGGAGGTGGGCTGAATGATGTGAATCTGTTTCAGATTCCAAGTCTACTTTTATGTCCAGATTTTAATTTTTTTTTAACCATTACTGGTGTTGAAACAGGACCCTGGGAGTCGTAAAAATGCATAGGAGGAACTTAATTCCTAATCACTGAAGGAACTAAAGAAATGTTTCACTTTTGAATTAAACTTGGACAGAGGGGAGGAGAAAAAAATCTAGAACAATCCTGTACTCTTTCCCCAATTCTTACCAAGTGAAGTTGCACAAATAGCTCTGCTTGTTGGTCTGTGCACTAATTGGTCAGATGGGCTCCCCACTGAGCAACAGAGAGACCTTTCCTCTTTTGCCATGCTTAACTTCTTGAAACAGTGCACTTTATCCAAATCACAGCCCAGGAACTGCATGGCCACAGTGGATGGAGGAAGAAATTTGGGTTCTCCAGCTGCTGTTGGATACTGGATTTTATATTAGGATTTCTACAGAGGAAAGTGCCTGCCAGGTCTCTGTTCCAAGCGTTTTGTGCTAGAGTGCTGTGCAGGCTTCTGGTTTATCTGTAGTTCATTTGTGGACATCTGTTATTGCTAGAATTCAGTGAAATCCTTTTTTCTTGGAATGACATCTTCCTGGAATTAGCTTCAAGTGTCACTGGAACAAAAAATTTCTTTTGTCTCATGTATTGCACAGAAGTGGTATTTCTGAAGCTGCATTTCTCTCATTTGGAGCAAGCATGCTTCTGTGCAGATTATGGGACCAGGGAGGAGAGGGAATTTCACTTGCTGACCTAATACCCTAATATTTGTGTGGTACACTGCCCTATACAACAAACACGGTGAAGATCTGATCCTAAGAACTCCCTCTTCCACAGATGGATGGGTTTTTGTCAAGCCCAGGCAGGGTATGCAGTGAGGCGAGGCAACTAAGAATAGCAGGGAGGGTTCAGAAGAGGGATAGACCTTGTTCTGGATCTGAAGCAGAGTTTTTAATTCAGGCAATGACATGGTGGGCAGACTGGTCAGTTCTTTTATTCTACAGGACACATGAAACTACTAGCCTGATTTTCAGGGAGTCGTATACATTACTGTCCCTTTTCTTCCAATCTTAATTCTCATGTGTCTTTTCCCCTCCAATAAATGGATAATCTTCCAGATTATGTCTTGTACACTGTAGTAGAGTGATTACCTATCATATGGAGAAATTACAAGCTGTGGTTCTTTTAGATTTCATTTTAATTTTGACCCACTTCCAGAGATGCTCCGTTGATCTATTGATCTAGCAGATATAAAAATAATAAAAGATGTTTTATTTGAAAGAAATGTTAAGCTGTTGTGTGTATGCTTCATGAGTATTGTCTTGATCTCTTTCATGTCTTTGTCCTAGGAGAGTCAGGACAAATTCTGTCTTTTATTCTGTTCATCCAGCCATCTGAGATTTCCTTGAGAACCTCCCCAAAAGGTACCCCTCCAGCAATCCTTTTGATTTGGCTAAACTGTAATACCCTCTAAACTCTACGTCTGCCCATAGTTGGGTGGGATGAATGCAACTTTGACCATTTCTGCTCTGATGGAGAGGAAAAAAAAGAAAAAAAGACACATCACAAGCCATGATGCCCTGACTGACTGTTCACAGTCAGTTTTGGGATGCCACCTGTGTACAAGGTGCTTTCAAGTTAGACATTCAGTTGTGATGTGACCTAAGCAGTTGTTTGTGATGATAGCTTCTGCTGGGTGAGGTAGGCACAAGCTAGATTCCACCAACTCTGTCTGCTGCTGCAGATGAAGAGCAAGCCTAAGGGCCTTGGGAAAGACATCCTTACCATTAGAAGCATGTTCAGCATTGTGTTAAACCCTTTGTGAGTGTAAAAGGAACCCAAGTTGTTAGACCAGAGCTGTACTTTGGTATGGACTGAAAAAGGTGAGTGGAGTTAGGAAGACACATATTAACTGGCAAACTTTCGAAGCCAAAAGCTTCCATTGATTTCAACAGGTGGAAGATTAAAGATCCCACTAGGTGAAAATTTAATGATCTAGAAGCAGCCAGTTCACTTGCGTTGTTCTTAGAAGATATTCCACCCAAAGGTTTTCCATTTACAAAGTTCACAGCTCACATGAGGCACATTAAACAGCAAAGCAAGCATGATAATAAGCCCTGAGAACTACTTGATATTGTGAGGAGCAATTGGTAAAGCAGTTTTGAAAGGATAGAACAAGGATTCCCATTCTCATAAGAGAAAAGAATTAAGTTATATTCTACATCCTGAATGAATTACTTATGGCCCCAACCTCTGATAAATAACAAAAAAAAAGCATTAACCAACCCCCTCCTTTTTTCCAGTACTTGGATAGTTGGAGCACTTGCCCATCTAGAGTGGATCAAGATTTAGTTTGGCAGAAACAGATTGAAGCCTGGATCTCTCAAATGAATGTTTTTAATCACTATAGTATTGTCAAAGCAAAAAGGCAGCCTAGGGACACCTTCACCCTACAAGTCACTGTAGGAAACAGCCTTAGCTGGAAGATAGAATCCTATGAAAATCCTTGACCAATATAAGGAACAGAGTGAAATGCTGAGCCCTATAAACAAGAGAAACTGAGAGCTCTCTTGAGGTTGGAATTTGCTCTCAGGTGGATGAGGTGAGAAATCCCTACCAGAATAAACCCTGTTAAGTGTTTTAAATCTGGTTGACCTTAAATGCAACCTGAGAAGTTACCTGTTCAATGTGATACAGAACTTGGCCTTTCAGGGGCATGCCCAAACCCTTCCTTTACTGAATCTACCCTAACCTCAATTATAAAAGCACAAGTCTTTATGGATCTGTGTAGCCACACAGGAAATTTGATGAAAATTATGCACTCAAAGACCTTTATGGATCTAGTCTGCAACAGCTGAAAACTGCACACCAGCAAGGCACCTATGTGTTCTCTAGAAACCCAACTGTTTCATCATAAATCACTTTTCTCTAATTCACTGTAATAAACTGGTTTTTCCCTTTCAGTCAGTTCAGCTCTGAACAACTTTCACTTTCTCCTCAAGGTTAGTTCCATTCCACAACGTGTGTTATTAACTAAGTAGGTACAAAATAGTAAGCACAGCTCCCAAATCCTCTTCATTCTCCAAACCTGTAACCTGCTACATTCATAAAAAAAAAAAACCAAAAAACCCAAAACCTCTGTATTTTACGCTAGTATGAAGAGCTCTTTGACCCAAAATGTAATTATGAGCAATAGATTGTTACACTTTTATATCCTTTTGAAGCATATCTGTATTCCCCAAACTGTAATACTGGATCAGCTGCTTTAGTTACGAAGACTATGAGTTTGGAGGCAGACAAACCAAGGTGTCTTTGAATTTCAGTGCTGGCCAGGTGCAACTCTTCTACACAAAGCCTGTGTCACAGAATACCAGAACCTTCCTTTCCCACGCAGAAGGCATTTTAAGTATGGTTAGAGCAGATTACGCTCAAACTCACTGAGAGCAGCTTTGCCTCCTTCCCTCCCACTGCTGCCAGTTTCTGACAGCTTACTGCAGGGTATAATTAGGGATTTAGTTTCTGGTCTTTCTTTCAGGCATATATTTGCCTCTTTCCCTCCCACCCCAAGAAACTGAATCATTATTTAGTTTTCTCTTGTGTCCTGCCCTCAAGAAAGTCTTGTCTTTCTCCCAGCAAGGATGTTTTTGAGGGCACAGTACTTGTTTCAGCTAGTAGTGTAAATTTTAGATATTCAGTGTAACATTACACAAAACTGTTGTCTGTGGTTTACCTTTAAATATATGTATACACACACATCTCTCTATACACATAAACAAGCCGCAAACATAGCTTTGGAGCTGCTGGAGAGTAGAAGCTATTTATATTTTAACATTTTAATGCTTTAAGAGTAATTGTCAAGCACTAACACTTCTGAGGACTGTACATTGCATTAAATAACTGGATCACGTGGGAAGCATCAGTTTGTCACATCTCATCCTACAGTGTGCTACAAAAAGCTCTTCAATGCTTTCTCAAGTAGGAGAGATTTCTCCCCTCACTCCCATTTTAGGGTACAGGCATAATTTCTGCTTCCTTCCCCACAAATAAGCTCTTTTCTTATTCTCACCTGTTTGTTTGGGCTGTATTGCCCTGCTGGAGCCCATGCTCAGTCCGAGTAAGCCCTTTGAGCTCCCACACTTCTTCCCAGTGCTCCCCCATCCCTGCTTCCCTTTACCAGTAGCCACAGGTCCCTTTTCCCACCTGCCTACCTTGGATGCAGGGACCTTCCACCCCCAGCAGCCATTTCCATAAGGCTCCTCTTACTTTACTCACACAGCCTCAGACTTACCCGACCATGCTCTCCAGAGTCCGAGAGGTGAGAGCTCCTTCACCAGCCATGTGCCAGTCCATGGAGACCCACTTTACATCCAGCTCCTCCCTCCAGGTGCCTCACTTCCCATCCACCTGCACTGAGCTCACCCCATCATCTGCCTGAGGAGTCAGAGCCATTTCCCTAAGTGGGCACTCCAGCAGGGGATGACCTTAATGATTCTAATGATTCTATGCCTGAAGCCCAGGGACCCTCATCCACCTGCACTTTACCCCTGCAGGTGGAATAGACACCAGTCTGGCAAGAATCATGCCCAAAACTTTGTGAAATGAGACTTCTTTGTGAAATACGTCTCTGGATTGAAAGCAGAGGAAATGGAAGTGCCTATGGGCAGAGTGCCAGGGCAGCTAAGTAAGCATATCCAGACTGAGGTGCCCAGGGCATGGGGGAGTGCATTGCCTAGGAAGCCTGAAGCAGAGGAGCCAATGAGGCAGAGCCTCACAATCTGCTGCCCAGGTAGGGCAGGAGCAACCTTCACTGCCTGAGGGCTGTTTCCCTCAGCAGCTTAGATGGATGCTTGGTTTTCACTCCATGTCCTCTTGTAGAAGTGTAAAACATTTCTTGCTGTGCAATAGTTGAATGTGGAAGGAGCAAGGCCAATTCAGCTAATCCTCAGGACCGCCCACACATTAATGGTGCCAGTGACACTGGAGCTGGCTTACCCTGAGGAGAGCCGGGTGAATGTACCCTCCTTATATAAACTCCAGGATCCAGTACATAAGAATGCAGTTTTACCTTCCACCCTGAGTCACACGTACTTACGCTGTCATCTAACCCAGACTTTGGGTGGCAATCAAATTAGGATACACAGCTGCTGTCATTTACAAACCTTTGCTGCAATCCTGAGCCATCCTGAACTGGGCAACGCCCCACAATAGTGAAAGGGAAGTAGCACTGGGCCCTGCTTGAACCTGAAATAGCAAGGCAGACAGCAAACCTTGGCCATGGCCTCAACTCTCATGCTCCCTTTATAACAGAGACCATCCAGCAGAACCCTAAACAAGGTGTTTGTGGAGTTGTGTGAAAACTGTAGTCAAATCAATTCTTTGCCCACGTCTTTTTTTTTTTTTTTTTTTTGGCAGGTAAGTCTGTCAAAGAGCATCACCAGAGAAACATGTAGCACAGTGCTTTCTTCTCTGACAAAGTCCACACAGCTGGAGAAGCTGAAGGGCAAAGCAAACACAGTGGGAGCATATCTGGCAAGGAAAGGTGGGGTGGCTCACTGCTCACTGTCTTCTTGCATTGTCAGTGACCTCAGACTGAGTTACTCAGCTGAGAGCGGGGCTATTGCTTCTGACATGCAGAAGGTCATTGTATTCCCATGCACTATATCCCAGTATTGTGGAGGGAAAGATGTCCCCTGTGCCACTGTGGAGGCAGCAATGTGGCAGCACCTCTGAGGCATTGGCAAAGTATGTGGATTGTAGGAAGCAGACCTTGAGCAGCTCCTTGGCTCTGTGTGGCAGAGGGGATGCTGGAACTGTGAACCCTGAGCCAAGGGCCTCATCAGAGGCACATAAGCTGCCTGAACTAAACACTGTCCAGGGCTGTCTAGAGCCTGCTGTGAGAGGTTCTCAGCCTTAGGCTGCCATGCAGTCACCTGCTGGAAAATAAATGGTACCAATCCTCTTTGGACTCACCTGACCTTTAATTTGTGAATTTCAATGGTGCTAGTCATGGTTACAAGGCTAGTGGTGCTACCTGATGCATCCAGATTCCTCTGCAAGCACCTGCAGAGGTCTCCTGCCTGTTTTGCCCTGGGGTGAAACCTTTTGTTCTCTATCCTGGCACTAGGATACAACAACCCATGCAGTGCCCTCCAGGCTGGATTGTTCTTTGGAACACTCATGTTTCTTGTGATATAATTACTGACCTTAAAACAAAATGTTTTTATTTCCTAACTGAAATGTGGAATTAGGGAGAAAGGGTTCTTAGACAGCAAGAGAGCACATGCGTGCTCAGTCTCAGCTGTCACTGCGCACTGTGACAAGGTGAGTTAGGGGAAGGCACTGCAGACAAGGAGTGCTGATGCAAGGTTGGATCTTGGCAAGTGGATCGTAACACTAAAAGCACAATGTAACAGAAAATAGGTGTCCCCTGTCCTAGCTGTGTCCCAGCCAAGCAGGTCCTTGCAGCAGAACTGCAGCAGGCAGGATGTCAGCCAGCATGGGAGATCTTGGGAATGCCTGTGGCTTGCTACCCCACTTCAGGTGTTACACCACTTCAGTACTGTGCCCAAGTAATACCATTAAAGCCTGCCTAGCCTCCCACCTTTTTTTCCCTTGCTCTGTTTTCACCATCCTTTTAGAAAACAAATTTATCTGTGCCCCCTCTCCACTCTCCACTGACAGTAATGCTTTTGCTGTGATTCTTCTTTTCTTCTTGATTATTATTGTGTGTCTAAAGAAATCCTCATGTCAACACACCCCAAGCTCTCCCTTTCTCAATTATTTCTTTGTTTCAGGCTTAAACATGAATTCTCCTAGTACCCCAGACAGATTTCTCTATGTTGTCAAGCCGCCAGTGGCATTTACTGGAGTAGGGATCCTCAGGGATCCTGCACCAACATGGATTAGACAGTTGTCACAGCTGTCCTGGATGTCCTTTCCCAGTACTGGGCATCTGTTTCACTTAACCTCATGTTAGCAACACTGTCAAAAGCCAAACTATTTTGCATCTTTATCACATAGTGTAGTTAAATGCAGTCATTTGCAGGTACGGCTTACTTGGTGTGCTTCACATGACTGACAGGCATCACCTGGCTCATCACTGGTCACCACAGGTGGGAATGAGGGACTGGTGATGCTGAGCACCAAGCCACTTTGAAATGCAGAATCATAAAATTGTTTTGGTTGGAAAGGACTTCTAAGATCATCAGGTCCAATTGCTAACACTGCCAAGTCCAGTACTAAACCATCTCCCTAGGCACTACATCTACACATCTTTAAATACCTCCAGGGATGGTGACTCCATGACTTCCCTGGGCAGACTGTTCCAGTGCTTGATGACCCCTTCAACTTTTTCAGCAAATAAATTTGTTTTCTAATAGCAATCTAAACTTCCCGTGGCACAATATGAGGCCATTTCCTGTTGTTCTATCACATGATGTGCCAAGTCATTAGTGCTGGTGCTGTGACAGATCCAGGCAACCAAGCTCAATTCGAGGCCATTATGAGTGGGTCAATAAAGGCCCCAACTGGGTCTTTCAATAGAAGTGGGAACTTTAGGGCTATTCACATCAATTTAAAGTCACTGTACCATCACAGCAAGCTGGGCAGGGCCCTCAGAATGTGGCCTGGCTCAGCTCAGGAAACCAGTGGAGTAAAAGCCACTTACTTCAATGTACAATGATCTGCAACAGATCCAGGGCAGAGCATATTAATGTTCAAGCACCACAGATGAAGCACTATGAGTGAGTGCATCGATGCTGGCTCTTGGTCAGCCTAGAGAGAACAGGATAGAGTGACTGGCTCCTGATTTTCTGAAATGGGTGCCAGAGTAGTTTGGTGTGTCCATGGGTCCACCCAGTGGGGCTCTGGAGGGAGAGGAGGAAGCTGGGCCTCACTCCTCGAAGTCTGGCGTTATCGCAGCCCCGGGGACAAGGAGGGGGGCGTCACCCCCTCCTCCCTTATCGCCCCCCTCCTCCCCTCCCCCGGCCACACAGCCGCTCCCCCACCCCCATCCCACACACTGCCGCCAGCGGAGACGCCCGCACCGGCTCCAGCAGCTGCTGCGGTTGCGGCTCACCGCCCCCGGCCCCCCCCCCGCCGGCTCCCGCCGATCGGGCTCTCCGCACCGCTGCCGCCACCGCTGCCGCCACCGGTACCGGTGCGGCGGCGCGGGGGGCGGGCCGGGGGCGGGCCGGGGGCCGCGGCGGGGCCGTCAAGCCCGGCGCGCCGGCTCGGGGGGCCGGGGAGGACCATGCACCGCGCTGCCTCCAACCAGCGCTCGGTCTCCTCCTCCTCGGGCTCCTTCCAGCCGCCGCCGCCGCCGCCGCTGCCGCACGCCGCCGACCGGCAGCCCCTCTTCCCGGGGGGCTCCAGCAGCGGCTGCAGCCGGCGGGGCTCGGGGTCGAGCTCGGGCTCGGCGCGGGCCCGCCGCCCCCGCAGCCCCCGCAGCAGCACCGAGGAGGAGGAGGAGGAGGAGGACAGCATCAGCATCAGCAAGCCCCTGGTGCCACCGCCCGCCACCCCGCTGCCCGCCGCCGCCTCGCCGCTCCCCAGCAGCAGCAGCAGCAGTAGCAGCGGCGGCGGCGGCGGGAGCCCGGGCCGCAGCATGACGGCGGCGGAGCTCTACGGGGCGGCGGCGGCGGCGGGCGGCGGGGCGGCGGGCGGCGGGGCGGCGGCGGGGCCGGGGCTGGGGCCCGGCGGGGCGGCGGGCGGGCGACGCTGGGGCTACCAGGCGCTGTCCCTGGTGCTGCTGCTGGGGCAGGGCGCGCTGCTGGACCTCTACCTGATCGCTGTCACCGACCTGTACTGGTGCAGCTGGATCGCCACCGACCTGGTGCTGGCGGCCGGATGGGGCATCTTCTTCTGCCGGAACAGCCGGGCGAGACGCCGGGAGCGGCCCCCACCGCCCCCCGGGCCGCCGCCCCCTCACCCGCTGCTGCTACACGGCCCTCCCGGCGGACGCGGGGCCGGGGGCCGCGGGGCCGGGGGTCCCCCGCGCGGAGGAGACTTCGCCTACGCGCACCTCGCCTGGCTCATCTATTCCATCGCCTTCACGCCCAAGGCGGCGCTGATCCTGGGCACCTCCATCCTGGAGTTGATCGAGCTTCGCCTGCCGCTGGGTACCACCGGCTTCCGCATCACCCTGGCGCTCTCCGCCCCGCTGCTCTACTGCCTGCTGCGTGCCATTGGCACCGAGGGCTCCGGGCAGCTGCTCCTGCCGCCGCAGCCACCGCCCCAGCACCGCGCCGCCGCCGCCTTCCTCGCCACCTGCCTCGACCTGCTCGACAGCTTCTCCCTGCTGGAGCTGGTGCTGCAGCCCGGGCGGCCGGCGCTGCTGCCCGCTCCGCTGCGCTACCTCCTCATCGCCGTCTATTTCCTCTGCCTGGCATCGCCGGTGCTCTGGCTCTACGAGCTCAGCGCCGCCCGCCCCCCCGGCGCCGCTCGCCTTGCCCTCCACCTCCTGCTGCCCGCCGGGCTGCTGGACGCCCCGCTCCTGGCCCTCCGCTGCCTCCTGCTCCTGCGCTATCAGCAGCCCCTCTCCCTTTTCATGCTGAAGAACCTCTTCTTCCTGGCCTGCCGCGGCCTGGAGGCGCTGGAGACCTGCTGCCTCCTCCGGCCCGCCACCGCCCCGCCGCCTGCCAAGTACGGCCCCGCCACTGGCGCCCCCGCTGTCCCGCTGGGTCACGGGCTCTCCGACGCAGACGTGGGTCCCCACGGGTACGTCAACGCTTTGGCGGTCACCGCCCAGGGCTGACCTCTTCCTCCCGGAGGGGCTGCCGCCGCCTCCGGCTCTGCTACCGGCAGAGTCTCTCTGCCTTTCTGCTCAGGTTCCCGCCGCCGTGGCCGAGCAGGGGACGAGGACGCCGGCTCCCCCGCCGGACTCTCGCTCTCCTCCTCTCTTTCCCGCGCACAAATCCATCAGAGAAGCTCAGCGCAAACCCGACTGCCCGCGGGAACCTACGGCTGATGCTTATCCCAGAAAAACACCGCTGCCCTTCACGACGAGTCTTCTAATTCGCCTGCCCCTCCGCACTGTTTGGAGGGCCCCACTCCTCCCCTCCCGCACCCCGCTAGGACATTTTCTTGCTTTGTGACCATAAAGGTTTAGGTTTTTTCCTTTCCCCCTCAACAACAGGGCCTGCTTGGTTTTGTTCACTCCTTTAAGAGCTCCTGCTGACCATAACGACGAGTTGTGAGAGGGGTCTGACCATCAGAGACTGCCTTCAGGGCGTGGGCAGGACAAAAAGAATCACTCTTTGGTCTTACAAAGCTGCCACCTCCATTTCCCGCCAGCAGAGCTGCAGGAGGGTCTTTGCCTGCCAGCTGTGCCAACCTCTAGGAGCACACTGGCCCTCTGGTCATTTCAAGCCTATGAGGCACTTTCTCCAAGCCGAAAATGTCTACCTCTGTGCTTCATGTGCTTCAATTTTTTTTTTTTTTTTTTTTTTTTTTTTTTGACTTTACACTCTAAAGAAACACATGAATTCAGCATGGACATAATCCAGGGTCTTAGACCCCATTTCACTCCCACCAAGACACTTACTTCTGGTGAGAACAGGGTTTACAGCAGCCTATTGCTTGCTTCAGACGGCAGCACCCACATGCTGGGGCTTTGATTTCTCTGTGAATATGCATGCTTACGGTATCAGTGTTGGTTTCTTTTTATGCAGAGTGTAGGGACTCCCTTTTCATCAGCCAGGAAGGCTGGAAGAATCTTCTCTGTGCCCCTTCCTTGTCTGAGAGAGCAGAGATGGGGCTGAGCATGCCAACTGCTCCCTCTCAGACAGGAGGACAGAGGGTGTCAGCGCTGCTTGGGGCAGGCCCTGTTGCTCAGTGAACCTCACTTTTCAGCACAGAAAGGCTTCGGGTGCTGCAGGAGCCCCCAAGGCAGAGGAGCTCTGGTGAAATCCCACACACCAGCATGGTGTCCTCCATGTGGATGTGGTTAAGGGTGGGCGGGGAATAAATTATTAGTAACTTGTCATAGAAACCGTTCGCTTTGGTTTTAAGCTCCATGAGTGTTTGGTGGGGGTTAAGGCCCTGATCTTCTGCCTGGCTACAGCTGCTCCTGAAACCAGCCAAATGGAAGCAGGAGTACAGAGGCCATGTTCAGAGGAAGGCCTTTGCCTCTAGGCTTATGTTTTGTTATCTGGGCAAAGCTGCATTCATTGGGAAAACACATTTCCTGTCATCGTCCCTCCCACCCCCCCTTTTTTTTTTTCTCCAAGCTGTCCTGATGGGAAGGGGAAATAAAGCACAACCCACTGCTATCCAAAGCCAACAGCCGGTCTGCAGGAACAGCCCAGACACCTGCATACTCATCCATTCTCTGCTTCAGGGCTCGGCCTTCAGTGGGACTGAACCCCTGTCCCACCTCCCTTTTCAAAGTGGGATCAACTGCCTGCTCCGGTGGACTGCTAAAACAAAATGTTTACAGTCTGGTAACTTCCAGCTCCCCCAGGCAGAAGCGGGGGTGCCGTGGGGCTCTTCTCCCCTAGCTCTTGGGTGGCTGATGAGTTTCAAGGGGTTAGAAAAGCCCCTAGAAGAGATGGGGCAATAGCATTGTTCTGTTCAGAGCTGCAGCTAAGATGGAGGACTTGCTTATTCCCCACACCACATGGAGAATCAGCAAAGGCTAGGTTTAATTTTCCCACCAGTGCTTTATTTTTAACCTGAGCCCTTGTGTGGGCAAGTGTGTGAACTTGGGCCAGTGGCCTTTTTCTTCAGTAACTTCTTTTTGTCTGGACAATCTTGGTGCTGTGAGTGACTGTGATTGTAAAACTTGGTACTATGAACTTTTCCTATGTGATGTGAAGTGTGTCAAAGGGATGCTAAGCTCCTGGCCAAAGGAGGTGTAATTACAGGTATATTATGTTTGTAGAGATATTTGTTTCCTTGCACCTTCCTTTTTCAGTATTAGATAGTAAAGGTGCAGAAAGAACTACAGTATTAGTTCAAGAGAGAATGAGATACCTAGGAATACTTCATACATAGGCAAACAGCTAATGACAAAAAAAAAAATCAAGCAAAATAAACTCCCAAACTTTGCCAAAATACAAGGTGAAGGAAAAAAATGCAAAACTATTCATCCTGAACTAGGCTTCTATGGCCAAATTTCCAGTAGCATGAAAGTCCATAGAAGAACATCCCTTACACTGAAGTGTAAGCTGAGACACTGGAAGAATCACAGCAGAACACAAGTCTTACTTCAGTACTTCTTAATAGCACACAAAGCTGCTGTTTCAACAGTGAGTGCCTTTTTCCATTTAAAATAGTATTGAGAAAATGGCATATTTGAAATTTAACTAGCCACAGCATATTCAAACCATTGACAGTGAAATCTATTTAAATTTGTGTGTGGATGCAAAGGTTGCCAGGGACAGATGACCCTGCAAGACGATGCTTCTGTTATGTAGAATTCCTTTGTAGAAAAAGTGATTGTAGTGCTGTGATTTCTAGGCTGTTAGTAAGTGTGCTGCTTGGAGAGCATAAAGCTCTCATAGTAAGTAGTTGGTTGTACAGAAGTCCCCTTGGAACTAAAAGGGCAGCTCTTCTGCCACTTCAATTTCTTAGAGAAATATTTAAAGCTCTTCAATGTCATGTTTGTAAGCCTGGCCAGCCTTTTGAATTCCCTTCTTTTTAGTAATTGAGCTCTCACTTCCATTTAAACCTGTCTGTTGCATAATAGATCAGTTTGCAGAAGAGAAGATAGTGGTACCATTAAAGTGCAAAGTATACCTCACCCAATGCACCTTGTGCACCTACTGTGTAGTCACCCAGCCATAAACTCCTGGTCCAGGTCAATAACACTTTGCTAAACAAAGTTGTGCCATACTAACACATATGTCCATGGGCGTTCTGTTAGGAGCTCTGAAATACAGTTAAGCATTCTATTGCTCTCTGTTTGCTATCTTGACAGGAGAGATGACTACTCCCAGGAGGGGAAACTGAAGTGAGAGAAAAGGCCTCTGGCCAAGGCACTTGGCATCCCCCTGGCATTAATCAGAAATTGTATTTTTTAAAAAGCAAGATTGTTAAAATAAAATTAGAAACTTGTGACTGATTTTGCTCTTTTCTTCCTTCAGTTATTGCTGGGCTATTCAATTTTGCATTCAGGGTCCAACAGATGTAGTACAACTACTTGATTTCCTCATGTTGAATTCCTAAAATAGCGTCTCGATTTTCCTTCAAACTTCTTGTGTCAGTGAATTCTAAAAGCTGTAGCACCAAGGGAGTTACTTGAAAAGGGAATGACTAACACAAGAAAATCCAGATGACACTTCAGAGCTTCCTATTTAAATGACTTATAGGAATTCATACCACTTGAAAAAGGCTCATAGGAAAAAAAATAATCAGCTTTACATGTTAATTGCTGTAAGACAAAAGAAACTTTAAGTGGGATCATCAAGATGACAGTTACTCACATAAACTGAGAAATGGGTTCTCACTGGAGAAGCATTGAGATCACAGATGCCTCTTGCTTAGCTCCTTTTGGGCTGGGTCCTGTACAGACAAGGAACACAGGCAGCACCCAGTCTTAACCTTGGATCTATGCATGGACTGTCCCCTTTGTTATCTTTCTGGGCATCTGCTACAGAGAAAGCAAGTTTTTTCAACAATCCTGTCTCACTGGCCAGCCCTGCACAGAAATTACAAACATTTCATTTTTCTAACACCCAGTTTAAAGAAGCATGCACTTTCCACATGAGGGCCCTCAGCTGTATCCAGCAGCATAGTGCTTTGCAAGGATGTTTTGCTATTTGCCAACCAGTTCAGCTCTGGTTCTTGGTTCTGTCTCAGATTTTTTTTTTTTAAGGAATGCTAACATGAGGAGTTCAACAGAATTGAGGACATAAGTAAAAATATCCAAAACTACTCGTTTTTTAATTTAAGGAACAAAACACAAGTTATAAACAAATAAATTTATAAAATATACATAATAAAGCATTGGTTGTGAGTCAAAAGAGCAGATTACCTTCCAAGATACCAGATTTTAAAAAAGCTGAAGTAAAACTCTCTTAAGGTTTTATTGACAGGTAAACTTAGAAGGAGAGGAAGATGACAAGCTTATCTGAACACAAAAGAGAAAGGCCTGGACATATTTACATCTCACAAGCTGTTAACCAGCAGGTGGACTGCAGAAACTGTGATAAATATGGAAACCATCAGCCTTGACTAGTCTACTACCAAGCCAGTGCTACATGGGGCCAACATGCAGTCACTTGCAGGGAACAATTTTTTCTAGTACATCAAGCCCAGACTTTTAAAAATACTGGAATGATAGTTACTATCACTGCACCTGGAAGATGATCCCATCTTAGCCTATTAACTCTTTCACAAACATTAGCCTAAAAGACCTTCGCTTGAATTTATACCCAGAAAAGTCCATCTTACACTCATTTTTGCTCAGCCTCCACTCTAAAACAGCAGCTGCTGAAGGTACAATTTTCCCCCTCCAAAATAGTCTCTCATTTCCATAATTGTGTGTCACTATCTGCCTCTTTAGTTCAAGACTTCCTGGTGCTGATGTCCAAAAGCAGACATCAGTACATTAGAGAATTTACCAGACTCCCACAATTCAGTTATTCTGTATTCTGTCCCAGATTCTTCTTAAAGTTGTACAGTATGCCCAAATTCCATATTTTTGTCCATTGTCCCTTTTCCCCCTCTTTCCCCTATTGGTGGCTTTTAAGTACACCTCCCAGCAGGGATGTATGGAGAATTACAGAGACTCCTAATTAAACGTTTATGTCCACTTACTGCTCACTTCCTCCACTTGATTTCAATGGCGACAGAAACACACTTTTGAATGAATGAATGAGTAGTAAAAGAAAAAAAATCTCCAGATACACGTTATCAGCCAGTTAGAGACAGCCCTAACCCAGCTGAAGTTTAAGGCACTCATCTTTTACACTGAGTTTACAACAAAATATTTAAAATGTGTATTAAAATGCCAATGCAAGCGTTGCCCCGTTACCTAAATCTATTTTCCAAACCCTGGCAACGACTTTTATCCAGTGCAGTAGAACCAGTACAGCTGGAGGGCATTTTGAAGGCACAAGTAGATGAGCCACAGTAGCTTCCTTTGCTATCCATCAGTGAGGACTCAATGAAATACATTTCCTCAAGGAACAGAACTAGTCTGTTCTTTCACAGGGGTGGCTATTACTTCTTGTTGCTCTCCACAGATATTTTTACCAATGTTACCAAGTCTGCTGGACAATCATGCCACCAAGCAGCAGATGGGAAGCTCCCACCAGTAAGTCATTTATAATACAAGGACAAGAATGGTCCTGGAAATGCAGTTTCAGCACTGTGCATGGTACCACCTTCCATTCCTGTAGTTCAAATGGAACCTAACAGTCCTTCAAAGATTGGCCATTGTCTATCACCTCAGCTGCATACCCCCAGTCAGAGCTCCGTTGAATGTCCTGGAAAAATAACTGCTGCTGGAGGCTCTTTAGACTGTTTAAAACTTCTGGAGAGAGTTCTTGGAAGATCTCCTGTTTTTCCTGATCCTCCTCTTCTTCTTCCTCCTCCTCTTCCACAAGGTCCTCAGGAGGCAGAGGAGAACATCTAGAGATGTAGCCCTGGTCTGACTGCACTGACTGTCTTTGGTCTTTGCATTGGTCATCAAAGACCAGCTGGTGTTGCTTATTAGTGTCCTCTTGGCAGAGGGATGGCTCTGAAGGAACAACACTCTGCTGATAAAGAGAGTACATGAGTCCATTCAGATGGTGTCTCAGTTGACCTGAGAGGTTTGCAGGACTCTGGTCATCAATTGCTGAAACTCTGGAGTCATCATGGAGGATGATGTTGTTCCTCATTGAAAAGCTTGTCTCCAGAAGAGGAACTCCTTCCATACAGTCCTCATTACTCAGCACACGATGACCAAGTATGTTTTGATTTTCCATGGAAGACACAGGCTCCACTACCTGAACTAGAGGAACCTCATCCATAGGAAGGACCATGGTCTGAGAAGTCAGGTCCTCACATGGATTAAGTTGAGGCTGCAGTTTACAGCCTCCACTTTCATCTTCATGCATATTGAGGTTAATGACATAACAGCAGTTTGGGTCAGGCTCCTGTAGGTGCAGTTGGTGCTTCACAATTCCACCGGGTTCACTTAGCAGTGAATCCACCTGGCTCTCTCTGTTTAGAGACTGCAACTCTTCTTCATTATCTAAGCAGATGGTTTCATTCTCAAACCAGTCTGGGTGCTCTGTCTGCCAGTTTTTGAACTTTAGCACTGCCTCTTTCAACTTCCTCCCACTGGGGGTATCAATATAATTTTCAGCTGTGATTTCCTGGATTCGATGGATGCGCCCAGGTTCAAACTTCTCCAAATCCTGAATCCGAAAATAAATATCTTCAAACTTGTCCATCAGTTGATACCTGGATGTGACATTGAACAGATCAGGGATATCTTTCTCACTAGTTATCCCCTCAAAATAGCAGACTATATACATTCCAAAACAGGCTGGCTTCTTGAAATCTGGCAGGATCAAATTCAGGGCTGGGGTGAACAGATCTCCCACTGGCTTTTGCTGATCTTGTTTGAGACACACTGGCTCACTCCCAAGCATGGCCTGCCATTTGGCCTGGGTGCCCCGCGAGCACAAGATGATGATCTTTGAAGACAAGTCTTCCATTTCCTTCTTCTGTCGAGTAAGCCAGGGTAATGGCCCTAACTCTGAGATCTGATGATCTTCTAGCAGATCTAAGGCTACAGCAGTGCCACAGACCGTCATCAGAAACTCTGCAAACTTTAGCACCACGTCCACATACAGCAGGTGATCAGCAGAGTACACAATCCAAACCTTTCGGGGTTTCAAGGGTGGCAGAGGAAGGTCGGTATATGTTGCTGCTGAAAGGCAAACATTTGTCTCAACAACATTCCTAAAATGCTAAGAGTGCAAGCCAGCAGCAATCACCATAAGTGAATACTAACAAAAGGCTCTAGAAACTACCACTTTCAAAGCTATTTTGGCAACAAATGCAGACAACATATTAGAAGTTTAATATGAAGGTTCAGGCAGTGGAGCTATGTTTTATAATAATGCCTGGATGTTTCATGGAATTTCACCACACAAAAATAATACACCAGCTTCAAAAGGCCAACAAGCATAGCTATATTCTCTGTTGGAAAGCTGAGTGCACCCACCCCAAAACTCATTGCTATTGCTATGGCTTAGATGATGAGCAAACGTTCTTTTGCTAGTACAGCCCCATATGAGTCAAAAGCCTCACCACTTTATCAAGCAATTGCCTCCCATCTGACAAATACAACATTTCAAATTGCATATGCAAAGTTTCTTTTTGTTAACAGAAAGATCCTAAGGCTACCTTTTGGTTTTGAGAAACACCTATAGTGTAGTAGAGCCCATGAGAGCCCCTTCTGAACAATTGTATAAGACTTACAGAAAACAGCACATGTACTTGATAGAACACAGGCAGGACCACCTTACCTGTTTGCAAATCATTGTGGTTGCATTTCCCTTGCTGCTGCCCTGGAAGAGAGAGAAAGTCACTGTCAGTTCTGAAAACATGAAATAAGAGGAAACCCTTAAAATGACAATCCCTTCCAAAGATTAAGCTAAGAAACCTTTGGTTGTGCAGAGATGAAATCATGGGGAGAACGAAGCCTAATGGAAAAAGATACGCTAAATGAATGAAGACTCTTCTACAGCTGATTTTGTTATGCACCTCACTATGTGTTTCCTTTGAGAGGAGAAGGAATGCACTCAAAACCAATTTTCTCTATCTTCCCCAGATCTGGCCAGCCTCAAGAACTCCAATTGTTCTTCTACTAAGTAGAAGAGGCTTTTTTAGAGACAGCTTTTTCTTAAGAGGTTTCTCTGAAAAGATGACTAGAACATTATAGCTACATATTATATGAAGGTTTGATGTCAGGAAATTCTCCATAAGACTTCCAGATAAAAAAAAACCCCACACACTTAGGTAAAAAAACCCAACATCTAGTGAGTAGAACAGTTCCCCTGTGATAGCTTCTTTATGGTGGTAGCACAAAAGACTAGGAATCAGCCCTTAACAACCCAATTTTCCAACCCACTCATTGTCAACCTGTGTCCTGTTTTTCTTCTTCCATCTTCATTGAAAAGTATTATTTCAAATCACAAAAGTATAAAATGGATTTTTTTAGACTTTGAGGGACAGGGGAAAGACTACACTCTGGACAAACAGGAAGCTTTTGTCCTTCAAAACTCCTGTGCAGTACAGGAGTAAAATAAAAGATACCTGTAGTAATCTGCGGGAAACAAAGCTATGAAGCTAATTTTCCCCCTCACGAGCTCTGAAACACTAAGAAAATGGAGTATCAGAAAGCCTAATCATGGAAGGCTTTAGATAACTACCTGGATGGTATTAAGATGCTACAAGTCCTACGATGTAAAGCAGAAGGTGTT
This sequence comes from Heliangelus exortis, assembly GCF_036169615.1. Taxonomy (NCBI): domain Eukaryota; kingdom Metazoa; phylum Chordata; class Aves; order Apodiformes; family Trochilidae; genus Heliangelus; species Heliangelus exortis. The sequence continues at coordinate 134,228,086 of NC_092422.1, forward strand.
TATATGGACATTATCTCAGTGGCCAGACTCCAGAACAGCAAGGAAGAAAACAGAAATAGGAAGAGCTACAGAAGAAAAAATATAGCACTGAAAGTCTTTTCTTCCTAGCCAGTGCGAGTCTTACCTGCTCGTTTTTTGGTCATACAAACCACACCTGCTATGACAGATCCCACCAGTAACACACAGATCCCAGTGATACACCAGTAGAGCCATATAATCATATCACCTGCAGCATAAAAATAGTGTTTGGACATTGCTTTACAGTTTCACCAAAGAACAGAAGCTTCTTGAGCAGCAGGGGCCAAGGGAGAAGAAACCTAAACCTGCCCAAAACCACGGGTAGTCCAGCACTTCCCCCTTACAACATAGCACTGTCACTTCTCAAAATTAATTCCTGCTTTCACGATGAAGAAAACTTGTTCTACAAAGAACCATATGTGCCAGCACATTAAAAATACAGAGCAATATCCTTCCTCTAAGCAATGTTTATCCAGCTTTGACATGGATGCCACCCATGCCTTGCTTGCTCATGTAGTCTATCTTACAAAAACAGATTAAAAAAACCCAAAACATCATTTTGGGTCATGTATTTTTTTTAGTCTACAGGTGCTTTTTTTTAAATATTGGACAAACTAGCTCCTTACCGGTGCTGTTGAAGCTAAAAAAAAGATGTCAAATCATTATGCACATGATTTATCTTGATGTTCATAAAAATGAATATATGCAAGCTATTATCTCCAGAAGCTGCTTTATATTATGCAAATTTTTTAACACTGAGCAAAGTGACAGAAAGTATTTTATATTAAGACTCTTCTTGTCAAAACTGCTTCTCAAAGAATTTTATGCAAGTGAAGTATCTGTAAAAAATTTGCTCTTTAGGGTTCACACTGCATACAAACACTTTCCAAGCTGCATCATGGTGAAGTAACACTTAACACAATTAAGTCTGAATTCAGTGTTACAGGGGGACGTTTCCTGCCCATCAGATCATTCCCAGGGCAGATCATTTTGTTATTCTATTTGACAGGAAAAGAGCAGCAAGAAAAGTTTCAGGGTATTGGAAAAACTTCTTACCTGATGGGTCTGTAGCTGCAAAAGAGAATAGTCAGATTAGAAATTCAGCTCTCATCTGTAAAACCATGGAAATCTAATTTACAGAAAAGCAGTTCTCACTTGGAGCTGGTGAACATGGGATGAAAGCAGAGTGTCTCAGACAGTCTGTGCCACAGTTTGCAAAGAACGGCTGAATCTGCAGTTGAAATAAATTCAGAAAACAGAAGCTACTCTTAAAAGCAATTTTTCCCCACTTTCCTTTTTCCCTGCCTCTAACATTCCCTGTATTTTAGCAGAGACACAGAATTCCAATTTCCCTTTAGAAAACAAGTTTAATCGAGAATTTTTTACAGTATACATTTAAAAACCAATGAGGTCCTGAGGCTGCATATTTGCCATTCCCACTCCATAGTCTACAAACTTGACAGCCCCATATTAAGGAAAATCCAATGTCTGCAGAGAACATCTCCATAAAAAAAATTGTTCATCCATAATCATGATTCACCTAAAAGAGGCAATTAGGAATTAGCCAATCTTAGAACAAAACACTGTGCAAAAAGCATAGTATTCCTCAGCTGCTCACTGCTGGCTTGGTGAACCTACCTGTATTTCATAGTTGCAGCAAGTTCTTATATTCTTCTCTATTTTGATTGTGACATTCACTTGCTGTTGCAGTCCACTCTGTAGAAATCAGATGCAAATTATAAGGGAAGGAAGAAAATAGAATGAAAGCAGGAAAAAGAAAAGGAACTGACAGAAGAATATGAAGGGCTCCAAATAGCAGGTATTTCAATTAATTAATTTATTTATTTAGAACAAGAAACCCACAGAGAACAAATGGGATAAATGGTCTGGCCACCATCACTGCAAGTGCCCTGTGTAACAGACATGGTAATAAAATTAAGACAACAGCCTAAGGCTGCACAGGTAACAGGAATCTATTAAAGATGTACATTTTATAACTTCAAATGTGTTAACTTAAACTTACAGTTTCTTAGTAATGTAAGTGTTATTAATGTGTAGATATTAGTAGATATTAATAGGCTCCCTTGTATAATTAAAATGCTGTCAACATTTCTGCAAGTAGAACATGCAAGTAAGTTGTCCTTGTTACCTGCTGTATACAAATCAGTATAATGGCAATCTAAATATATTCTTTACAATAACCTGCAGATACATACTTCAAAATGAGGTATATTTCTCTCTGCCAGGGAAATATGCACATAACTGTACCAGCTGTGTCAGTTATAAATGACACAATAAAGGCATATTAGTGCATGCCATTTGAAGGGATTTAAGTACGGAAGGAATGGAAAGATTAAGCAAATTGAATGCCAATATATCCACCCTCTCCCAGGGAAGGGTGGGGACTGGTACCAAATATTCAGCATTTCTCCTTCCTCAGATGCCTGAGAGGGAACACCCTAGATCTACTTTGAGATTCTGAGCAACACAGGCTGTAAAACTTACAGGAACAGATTCTCAGTTTGATAGAAATATGTTACAAAACCACCCATTCTTGATCTAAAAAATGTAATTAACACCCCCCATCACATTTGATAAACGACTTGAATGACTTACTGAAACCTCAGTTTTGGTTGATTTGTTTAGTCTTATCCCCCAGGTGTTGGCTTGACAAAGATAATAAAGCTCAGACAGTCAAATATCTCTTTTACATCTTTTATCCACCAAATTCTGAAGTTTCCATTCACAAAGTTAATTAAAAATCTGTGAAAATAAGTCACTGAAAATTGCTGTACAAGCACATTTGTTACACCTCCTACATCATGGCTCCAAGTCTTTGTTTAGTTGTGATTTGTCTAAATTACCACAGAGGATATAACATAAAGATAATTACCTCAGTGAAATCACGTGTGATCATTTTACACTTCTTCTCATTTAGGAAACTGGTCACATGAATTTGGTATTGGGCTGCCTCCACCCATGGGTTAAAGCTTACAAGCAGAGTTGTATCATCTAGACTTTTACCTTGGATCCTGGGCTCCCACAAACTGCCTGGAAATAGTGAAGATATCCCCAAGTTTCATAACTGTCAAATATTTCAACAGAGCACCCATGTTGAAATAACCCAAACAGAAAAAACTTTACCTGTCTTTATGCATGGGATGGTTCTTTTCATTAGTGAGTCCTTGCAGTCTGCAAGAAAGACCAACAGTGACTATCTAGAAAAATTATACTTCCGTTTAGGAAAAGAATCAACTTTCTTAGCAGAAGCAAGACACTTAACTTAGTCTTTTTGATGAGACTAAGCAGCAGGAAAATTCTGCAGCCAAATAGTATTGGTTTTCGATGTGTAAACTAACCCCTCCACCAATTTTATGGTGAGTTTTTATTCCAGGAAGCATATAATTAACAAGAAAAGATCAAAACATACAATACTATTATAACAGTAATATTTGACAACTCCTGTTAATGTAAGACTTGTGTAGAGAGTCATAGAGGAATTAAAACTTCTTACTGATTTCTGGACCTTGGGAGTGCCACAGTGATAAATCCATCCAAAAGCTGTCTGTCTCAGGAAATCTGGGAGGCTGGAATCTTTCTTGAGCCTAAAACACTCTTCCACATTTCTACTTCTGTGTCATTCAATAGATTGGCCCTGCTCTTAGGGACTGTCAGAGTCAAATCCAGAGTAACATATTCAATATTTAGCAATGTGGGTTCTACAAATCTCAGACTAAACTGCCCCTCTCCTCCAGGGCTCAGACACAAAAGGAACAACCTCACTGCATAAACAGCTGAAAGAAAACATTGCATATCTTAAATTTTCAACTTTGAATGTTGGAAAATATGTGTGTTCTAATCAGCAAAGTGCCCTGCAACTGCTGAGGTTGACACAATGCACTAGGTTTCTGAACAGTGCAGGATAAAAGCCAGGAAGTTGTCAGTATGATCCGGTATAAGAGCTGAAAGCCATGTGCTCCCCTTGCTTTTCCAGCTTACATGACTGAAACTTCATGTACTATGCCATTTTGTAACTACAAAGTCACCTTGACAACTGTAAGCAAGTTAAGAAGAAAATTATGAACTAGTTTTCAAGCTATATTGAGTGTCAAATATTTATAAATGAAGTGCAGCCAGAGGGCACTACAGATGCTCAGTATCTTCAGGGAAAAACACCAACCAAACAAGCTCTTTATAGATTATAAGAAAATTTTCATATACACAAAAGAAGGTCAGGCACTCAGCTCTACCAGGTGTCTTGATAAATTATGCCTCACCGTGCCTTTGAAATCAATCTTCACTTGCCTAAACTTAGTATTAGATTCCAGACTTGACTCATTCTGATTTGGAAATTCTGGCCTGTATTACCAGCTTTTTAGCAAGTCCAAGGATTTGTCCAGCTTTCCTGAGCTTATAAAAATTTTTCCATGTAGGAACTAGAGATAACCAGAATCAAAGATTTTGACCTTCAAAGAACAGTCCCTCTGTGGTGACTTGTAGCACAAATGATACACTGACTTTATATATATATACCACAGAGTAGCACCATGGACCTTCTATACAGCAATATTCAGGAAAAGCAACAAGTTTTTATCATACTGTCACCCTACTGCCAAACTTGCTCACAGCTGATGTGTCTGGTCTAGAAAAAAAAAAAACCTAGAGGTCCACAAACCATCACAGTTCTAAGCTAACTAAGTAACCTAGAGCATCTCTTACCAGGCACTGTGAGAGCCATGGACTTGCAATTGTGGTCTCCAGCTACTCCCAGTTTGGGCAGGTGGTAGACAGTCACTTGGTAAGTCTGGCCAGGTTCCACTTCAAAACGGTCAAAAGTGAAATTCCACTGAAAACAAAACACATTCACAAGGACATAAAACAAGAATATTATTCTATAAAGGTTCTGTAACTAACATCTAACATGGTCCTGATGCACTGTGTTCCCTCATCCCATATGACCCTTTTTCTGAAGTTTGACTATAAAAATAAAAACCAAACAACCCAGAACTCAGGTGTATTAAATGTACCATTCCCCTGGTCTATCTCAAATTCTTCTGTTTGGACTGAGAAAAGTGCAGTTATTTTGCGTGACCTCTGAACTCTTTCAATACTTTCATGCCAAACAACAGTGTGGAGTTTCCACTTAATTTCATCCTGAACTAGAAGGAAATAAGGCTAAAATATTCTGAAATTCTAGTTGAGTATGAATCTTGCAGTGTTGTGCAAGTGCTAACCAGTTAGAATTGCACTTATACATACACAATTCTGTACTTGGCCATTCCATACAGATCTTCTTAAATCTATACTGCTTTCCATATAGCAGCAAAGCTGTGCAAATTGTGGGAGAGACGCTGGCTCCAGATGGTGAGCCAACTACAGCCCTGTTCTATATGGTAAGGAACAAATGCCAGGTTTCTGCTGTTCACAAAGGGAGCTTAGAATCTTTTTGACAAGTTTCCTAGACTGAGTGTCAGCTGAAGGACCACCCCCAAGGTTGGTGCTTTCCTCAACAGCAAGAGAGTGCAAGAAAGAAGTGGAAGTAAAAAGAAGGGTTAAGTTAAAGAGAAGGCTATGAATGTCATGGCTGTCAAGAAGAATGCAAAAACTACATCCAGAAAAATTACATATGCTGGGCACCGAGAGCAACAATTCTTAAAACCTAAAGGATGGGAAGAGTGGAAAAGAAAGCAAGATGAGTAAGCAGCTTGTACATGGTTACACACAAGCATAAAACAAACTGGAAACAACTCCAGGTTGCAAGCTCAGTATCTTGACGATTTAATCAACTCTAATCAGTCTGTACTTTTTAATCTATAACCTTGCTGTATGACAGTGAAAGTAGAAACAAACCCATGGACTAGAAAAAAAACATTTTAGAGCCTTTTGCACTCACCCGGCCTCCATCTGGACGGACCTGAAGTGGCAAGTTGTTCTGAAAGTCAAACTGGGCGCAGATCTGTTGGTTGCTGTTCACTTGCATGACAGCCAGCTCTGCCCCTCGGAGGTACCAGATGCTAGCTGCATGCAAAGGGGCAAAGAGAGCTGTCTCTTCCAGTCATCTGCATATGCAGAGATTGCAACCCTCACAAAGATTACCACTGTGTCTTCTTATCAGAGTCTTACTTTTTTTAAGCACTGGAGATTGCAACACAAGAATAACTGGCCATAAAAAAAGCGAGTGCATTGTGTTGACTTACAGCACTTTCAGCTTAAGTGTTGTCCTGCATGATAAAAGCTTCATCTGGGTAAAGGAAGGGGTGGAGTAGAGGGCAACTTTATTCTTCTAGACACCCCATCACTTACACAGGTTGTGTTTAGCTCTGCCTCTCAAGGCTTTTTCATGCAGTTTAGGCACCAAAGTAAATACACACCTGCTTCTACACTACTGCAGCTTTACTGAGATAATGCTAGACAGCCCTCAGACACAGGACATGTAGAAAAAAAGAAACTAATGTGCTTAACTCTGTATTGAATCAGTGCAAAACTATGGACGAGAGCATGCAGGGGGAAACACTGTATGCAAACAAACAATCAACGATATTTGGAGAGTGAGAAAACCTGACTTACTGGTACTCATTTAGGCTCCAACAATGAGACAATTATTCCTTTATCAAGACACAGCTGCATATAGGATATGTAAGTAACAAGGACTAGATTACCTGAAAAAGGAGGAACTTGCACTGGGTTAACAGTGCACAAGCAATTCAAATTAATTCTCATTTGTTCAGTTCACAGATGCAATTCCTCTGCATGAGACTGCTGCAGTTATTACTATGCCTATGAAAGGCAATGCAGTGTGAGACTCCTTTCTCCTCTTGCTGCCATGGTAAAGGTGTGGTCTGCTTGATTTAATTTTTATCTGCTTTTCCCATTTGAAATGACATTATCCCACATTTGTGGAAACATCTGAGATCCTTGAATACCCAGCACACACAAAGACCTGATACAATCACCAAATAAATCCAATTCAACCCCCAAACCGAACAAAATGAAACAGCCAAACCCTCAAATTTCAAAGCTCTGCTTCTATAACTCGATCAGTAAAAGACTTCAGTAAAAGACTTCATAATTCTCCTCACTATCCTTACTAGATCACACCTAATTCCTCCACTCCACATTCACATTAAAGAACCACCACTTACCATCAGTGGCCACTTTCCATTCTATCCGAAGCACAGGGAGCATGTTTCCATCCATCTGATGGAAAACATCAGAAGAGACATGAAGACTGCTTGGAGCAGAAGGAGTCCACTGGGAAATTTGCAGCCAGCTTGCCTCCATGCATGTACCTGTCCAGCAAATAAAAGCCACCATTTAGAGCAGGGCTGAGGAAAATCTGCTTATCTGCAATTATGCTCTGCCCTTTGGATTAGCATTAGTCAGAGGGAACAACTGGTTGATAGACTGCTTCACAGTTCAGAAAGGGAGTTTTTAGCATACAAGCACTTCATAATTTGCCTGTAATATTCTGAACTCACTCATTCTAGTAACTTACACTTCCTCTTGTCCTTAAAATCCATTAGTAATTTTCACAACCAGTCTAGTCAAGTTAAACAGGTCAAATAAATTTATTCTTGTAAATCCATACCTTGGTGCCAAAACACTCCTATGTTAGAAGACTAGTGCTAGGTTCCAGCCTTTCAATGATAAGAAGTCTGTCAGAGAAATTGTTCCAATAGTAAATTACTTTCTGTTTAAAATACACCTTCTAATTTGAATATACATCTGAACTTAGATTCCAACAACTGCTTGTCATGCCTTTCCTAAACTAATGAGTTCTCTGGACAGAAAAATGATTTATGCATGTCAATACAGTGTTAGGAAAAACTGGTCCTGTAATCTCATCCGAAAACAAAGTCAGGTACGACAGGCATTAGACAGACACGATCAACTTAACCTTCTGTAAAACATTTGACTTATCAGAGCATATTAAAAATAGATGCTGAGTATCAATGAAGCACAAACTCAGGAAGAACTAGGCTGACAAATCAAGGAGCTGCAAGTGGGAAGTCATTAATGTTTGAATGTTTTAAATAAGGCTGTGGGGAGTGAGTGTAGGCCCACTGAGATGTATTTTTCTAAAAAAATATCAACAATCTAGAAGTAAATATAAAATAATTCTTGATAGAGCATATGATAACTGTCAGACTAGGGGGGATGGGAAGGCAGAACTGTCGGTAAAAATAATCTGAGTCACTTTCTATATTGGACCCATTCAGACAACACTTCCTGACACACTGTAATATCTAAGTACATGTAGTGTAGGCCATATTTACCAAATGAAAATTTCTAAGTGTATTTATTTATAACAGAACTGCAGAAAAACTAGCAGAAAAACTAGAGTTGTGTCATGCCATCTACAAAACATAAGAACAGACTTGTATGATCACTGAACACATCAAAACAGGAATAAAATAGAAGAGGTAAAATTACATGGACTGGGGACATTGGTATGGTATTCTTGTAGCTACTTGTTGCATCCACACTAAACCACTGTACTACTGAAAAGAGAACAATGAAGAGCAAGAGAATAAATCTGTAGGTTGAACTCCTCAAAAGCAAACCATGTTTTGCTACCAGTTTCAGCTGGTAGAAATCCACACTAACAAAACCTAAATGATTCTATGAAAGATTGCTCTCTCAGTTCCATTTTCCACTTATTCCCTTGTATACATTAAAAAAAAAAAATAAGCGGGTTGTGTGATGATTTGGTTCACATAAAAAAAAAAAAAAAAAAAAAAAGATCTGCCAAACAAACATTTCTTAATTTCCTTGGTGGGTTACTCTGTCAGGCTGAGCTCCAGGAAGCAGCTAAGCCTGCAGGCCCACTACCATCAGCACTGTTCCAGGGGAAGCAGTGCGAGTATGCAGCCATCAACTGTCAGGGACATAGGTGGGTACAGCACCTTCCCCCAGCAGTTTGCCATTACACAGTGCAGAGTTAACTCCCCATCAAAATACATTTTTGGTCTTTTTTGCTAGGTCAGTGATTGAAACAGTGGAAAGTGAGCACTATCCTTTCTTGTGACAGCATGGTTTTAGGCTTAGGAAGTAATTCAGACAACCCTAAAATGCTCATTCTACTAGAAATACCTCTAGAAAAACTGGCAAGATTAAAGTACCTTTGAGAGAAGAGGGCACTAAGCACTGAAAAAATTAAATAAATATTTCCCCAAGAACAGAAAAGCAAGAACTATACAGCAGAATTTAAACCAAATACTCAAATGAGGCTGCATTTTAATGGGAGAGCTGCAGTTTGGCTTAACCATGTTGGCTGTATTCCAATGGCTACCTGCCAGCGGGAAATATGATTCAATCTAATCCCACACAATCCCTCTCCTTGACAAGAAGGTTTTAAATCTGGTTATTTTCCACACAGCCTTCTCCCTGATCTAGCATGCCAATTGAGGCTACAAAAATACTTGTTCCAGTCTGATACAGGGGTGGGCATTGAGGCAAAAATGAACCTGCTGAGAACGACAACTGCAGAGAAAAGCCAAGGAGTTCTGCAGCACTGTCCAGATTGCCTCCATGGACAAATGCAGAACATTCTCCCTTTTCTAACAATATTACCCATAGTTATAAAATATTTCAGATGCATGTCATTGCCAAGACTTGACCCCTTACACCTGATACATTCAATATATTTGCTCAGTTGGACTTAAAGTAACTATTTCCTTTTCCAACTCATTGTATCATTTAGGTTAGAAAAGACCTTTAAGATTGAGTTAATTCATTGGACTGGATGCCAAATATTTTATATTAATTGCTCTCATCTGCTCCCCTTTTTAACTTCCAGTTCATACAGTAATTTTTCAAGTACTGGTTTACAATGAGTATTTACCGACAAACTTGTTCTAAAATTCCCATTTCTTGAAAAACAGACTGTCCCAACTTTAAATAGAAACTAAATAAGTTGGGTTGCGTTCCACCCACTCAATCCCCAAACCCTCTCCAGAAAAAGACTTAACTTCCCATTTCTCTTTTAGTTGGAGCTGATTATGGACCAAACAAAAAACTCCCAAAGCAAGGCATGATAGCAGTGCTTCACTTTACATAACTCTAATTCTGACAGGAAGAACTTGCCAGATGAACCCAGTTAAAAACCAAAACAAAACAATAAACAAAATATGATCTGATGAGAAAACTGTAATGAAGAAAAAAATTACTTACTATTTCTTACGAGACAGTTTAAATCCTGTAGGGGAAAGAAAAAAGAATATTATTCTCTGAATAGAAACAGGATAGACAGCAATTTGCTTTTACTTGGTGGCCCGAGGTATAGTGAAATGAGGCAATCAGGTGTTGCTAATTACGAAGTGGGAGGCGTGAGCTTGTGTTAAGCCCACCTGTGCCCAATTGGGGCTTACCCCAGCTGCGCATGAGCAGGATTGGGCAACCAATAAAAGGTGAGCTTCCGAATGCATGCTCAGCTCACTCTCGAGCAGCCAGAGGAGGAGGTTAGCTGAGTCCAGAGCAGAAGCACGGAACAAGGCTAGCCAAGTCTAAATGCAGCAAGTTCAGAGCACTCTATGTGCACCTTGGCAAGAACACCTGTTTGACTTCGAAGCGTCATGCCCCAAGAAAGGTTTGTCTGCTACACTGAGGGGCAGAAAAAAACCCAATTCATGTAATAACGACACACACACAAAGTGGAAGAGTTGATTAAGGGAATGCAAAATCTCCCTTATAAGGAAAGGTTGAGGGAGCTGGGCCTCTTCAGCTTGGAGAAGATGAGAATGAGGGGTGACCTCATCAATGTTTATAAATACATAAAGGGAGAGAGCCAGGAGTATTGTTCCAGGCTTTTCTCAGTGACACCCAATGACAGGACAAGAGGCAACTGATATAAGTGTGAGCATAGCAGCTTCCATATAACCATGAGGAGAAATTTTTTTTACTGTGAGGATAGCAGAACACTGGAACAGGCTGCCCAGGGAGGTTGTGGAGTCTCCTTCTCTGGAGACATTCAATACTGGCCTGGACACGTTCCAAGTGACCTCCTGTAGGTGACCCTGCTCTGGCAGGGAGGTTGAACTTGGTGATCTTTTGAGGTCCCTTCCAACCCCTAACTTTCTGTGATTCTGTGAATTAACCATCAGTAAATGTCGCACAAAGTTTATGATCAGAAAACAGGAGGACAGCAGGCATGAAATCTGTGCACACCCTAAGCTGCATCAGCTATGGACAGTTTTTCCTGATGCCTCATAAGAAGCACAGAAAAAACGTTTAGTAATTACCAGATTTGTATGTAGGACATGGTGATTTTACTTCCTAGAACAGTATATAAAAGACAACCCATGATAAACAAATATTAATCAGAATTAAGACTTCTTCCTGATATAAAGAAGCAACCATAAGTTACGTGAGCTCTGCCTAGTTTTTCCCAGGTATGTTTTGTTGACACAGGAAGACCCCATGGTCACCAGAGAAAAAAGCACGTAAGCTTGCTTGGTTAATGGGATGCAAAATCCTAGCAATAAAGGAAATCTCAATTTTTCATTGATTTTGTAACTCAAGGTGAGGACTAGGTTTCTTCCCACTTGTTTCCTATGTCTTGACATATAAAGGTGGGTATTAGTGTAACACTGTTGCTACAATAGAATTCATTCTAGCAGAGAAGGCATTACAAGGTTTTTAACCTCTCTGCAATTTGTTAAGGTCAACAGGACTTATGAACATATCACAGATATAGGTATATTGAAAAAAATTCAGTGCAACTAAATTTTTTGTTTGTGCTTAAAAGATCAAATCAGTCACAGGTAAGGGAATCAACTTAATCAGTTTAAACATAAACATCAATTTCATATGAACTGTACCTTTGCAATTATACCACATGTAATTATTGCAAACATACAGAAAAATCGTCCATTGAGTATTTAGATCCTGTTACACTTAAGAAAAATTGGTTGCAAGTGCAGTTAATAGAAATGCTTTTGCAACTTTGTATCTTCCAAATCCAACTTTCTTCCCTCCCACCCCAGAACACTCCCACATAGCACCTGCAACCTGGATCTTTTGATAATAGAAAAAACCTAGAAAGCAAGGAAGCAAATGCAGATTAAACCAAATCCAAACTAGCTAAACTACAATCACTGAAAAAGAAGAATATTAATTGTAACTACGAGTATGGAAAAGCAGATTAAGCTATTAAAAAAATATACTCCTAACACTTAAAATGCTCCATCGAACTTCCTTAGGGAAATTAATTGGTCTGACAAGGCCTGTTGGGTAAACAGGTAAAGTGGTTTTGTCTGGGATGCAATGAATTTTCTTCACAGCAGTGCTCTGTTTCTGATTCGTGACCAAAGCAGTGTTGATAACACAGGGATGTTATTACTGAGCACTGCTTATGCAGTATAAAGGCCTTTTATATTTCTTGCTCTACTACCCCCAAGCAGGTAGGCTGGAGGTGCACAAGAAATTAGAAAGGAACACAGCCAGAACAGCAGACCACACCTGACTAATGGGACACCCCAGACCACATGACATTGTGCTCCACAATAAAAGCTGGAGGAAGAAGGAGGAAGGCGGGGACATTTGGAGTTACACCATTTGTCTTCCCAAGTAACTGCTCTGTGTGATGATGAAGCCTGCTTTCCGGGGGATAATAAGCATCTGCTCACTGATGGAAATCAATTCCTTAATTCACTTTGCTTACACACACAGCTTTTGTTTTACCTATTAAACTGTCCTTATATTAATCAACAAATTTTCTTTCAATTTTTTTCCTATCCTACTGAGAGAGTGATCAGCTGTGTGGGGCTGAGCTGCCAGCTAGAGGTAAGCCCGTGACAGACAACATAAATAATTGCCTTTTAACCATGTTTTTTTTGGCTTGTAACATAATGACTTCTGTTAAAACCTGTCCCTTAATATCCAGTCATTTTGTCCTTCTGTGGTTGAAGTTATCAGTAATTACTGTAAACTGCATAATGACAAAGCCCTTATATAAATTATAAGGCATTTGCCTGAAGAGCAGAAGCCACATTGCTTTCATTTCAGTACTGGTGTTTCTGCTTATTAGCAAATATGACATGGTTAAATAAGTGCTGCATTTCCCATTTTAATGATCAATATGAATATTGAACCAGCTCAATGGATAAATGGATTTTCTCCTCTTCCAGGTCTATTGTCCCAAGTAAAGTGTTGGCAATGATGCTCCCAACATTGATGAGGAATCTGTGCCCTTTTTGACTTTCATTAAAAATCCAAGAGCTTAATCAGGAACCACCAGCTGGTGGATGAGGATTCAGAACTGAAACTTGACAAGATACCTCTTACCTTCCAAACACTGGGCTTCTGTGGGGACAAACAACATTAGTTTTTCTGATGTGCCATCATTCCCTAGCTCTACCCAGGATTTTCAAGGGGCTACATGAATTTTTTTCCTATCCCACACTAGCCTGTTTACCTGGTATTCCAGTAACTTTCTTTTTTTATGTGTAGCTGGCTATGTTGGAGTGATTTAAGCTTCTACAGTTAGTAAAGAATTTACAGGTTTACCACAAGAAGGTGGGGAAAGCATTCTCCCACCACGTGGCAGCCTGCACTAACTCAATTGTTGGCCTACACCCTTCCCAGTCCCCAACATGCTGAAGCGATGACCTAACAGCCCAAAATGCCCAGAACAATCTGCCCACCCAAGAAGCCCTCAGTATTCACATAAGGAAGAAAATCTGACAGAGGAGAAGACAAAGCCACAATGCAGGCAGTGATACAACAACCCCAAAGGATACCTAGAAAGCAGACACCATGAAAACCCTCATCTCCTTTTTAGGTACTGCCCAGGTGAACTGGGCTGGGCTGAAACTGTGGGCATGGTTTTTTTATATCAAGATAGTGTAAATCCATAGAATTATATCTGAGAGTCAGGACGCAATTAAAGAAAAAGACGAGTCAGTTTTGCAGCAAAATAAGTCAACTACTTCCTGACTCAAACTGGCACCAGGGGTAATATTTGTTGGTTTTCCCTTGTAAAGATCCAACCAACTCAAAACTTTCTGATACATTTGCCCATTTAGAAAGCATTAACAAAGCTCTGCTCAGCAGACCCTACTTGAATGAGCACAAATTTAGATGACAGTATAGCAATAAAATTACAGTGATTGTTTCTGCTTACCCATATAAAGTTAGAAGCACTGACAGAATTGAGATGTGTCAGTCCACACAAAACAGACAAGCGGAGAAATGGAAGGGGAGGAACAAAGATGAAGAGCTCTTCAGAAAAGCTGAAGATGGAGACCACAGCCAGGCAACATACTCTGAACATTATTATAGAAGGGGCTTAAATTGAGATGTTATTTTCCCATCACTTTCCTATTGCCTTGCACGCCTAACAAGAAAAGCTACAGGAACAGGTGCCATAAATGTGTGATTGTGAGGTGATGCCCAAAACTATTATCAGAAGAGGACAGGCACAGTCACCTCTACATGTTTGTTTGGCATATTTTCACAGAAAGCCACACAACTGCTTCTTTCACGCTTCTTTTCCCCCCAAGATTTATCTTGTTTTTGAAAAAAAGAACACAACATATGCCTTGGAGAACCATAGGAATCTGAAAGAAATGGGAAACTGATTAACAGCACCATGTCATAACAAATCTATTAAATTAATAGGAGGCCAAGATTTCCCAGCAGGATGCTGTGGCAACTAGCAAGAAACTGTTGTGATCTGGGCAAGCATCCAAGTTTCCTTTAGAGAGCAGCTGCTGAATGGGAAGGACTCCAGCTTCCAAAAATCTGCCTCTCACCTATGCGCCATTCTACATATCTTCCGAGGCTTGGTGGATTTGAAGTTTACTGCAGTTTCCCTTTCCTGTGTCCATTGTTAAATGAAGCAGAGACCCATAGGACATGAAGATGTTTCAGGAATAACTGATAAAAGACAATTTGCTTAATAAAGCTGGTAGGAAACAACCATCTTCTACAAAAGTGTTTTTATTTTTTAAGCATTTTTCTCTATAGTTGCTACATTTTTCTCCCGTTCTTGCATAAATTCTCAGCAAAATCAAATCCAAACTCAAAAGCTGAATCTTCTTCACAAAACTGATTTTAAAAGTTTTCTTTATCGTATTTTTGATAGTTTCGATCACTAATACTTTTTATGCTGAAGTTTGGTCATTTTGACCACTAATCCTTTTTGTTCCAAGAAGTCTAGAAATATTTTAGCAGAACTAAGTGTGACCATGGTTTACAGTAACATCATACACAGCAAAAAGTTCCCGCAGAGGGGAATGAGAAAAATCACAGAATTACAGAATTGTCACGGCTGGAAAAGACCTCTAAGATCACCAGGTCCAGCTGTCAATCCAGAAAAGCAAAATTAAAAAATAACAATCTAATTAGACCATGTCCTGAAGTCCCTCTCATACATGTTTCTTGAATACTTCCAGGGATGGTGACTCCACCACGTCCCTGGGCAGCCTGTTCCAGTGCCTGACTACTCCTTCAGTAAAGAAATTCTTCCTAATGCCTGGTGCAACTTCAGGCCATTTCCTATAGTCCTATTGTTATTTACTTGGGAGAAGAGGCCAACACCCACCTCACTACAATCTCTTTTCAGGTAGTTGCAGAGAGCAATAAGGTCTCCCCTCAGCCTCCTCTTCAGCAAAATGAACAGCCCCAGTTCCCTCAGGCTCTGCTTATCTCTCTCTAGAACCTTCACCATTGTGGCTGCCCTTCTCTGAACCTGCTCCAGCAGCTCAATGTCTTTCTTGTAGTTAGAGGCCCAGAACTGAACACAGTACTTGAGGTACGGCCTCACCAGTGCAAAGTACAGAGGCACAATCACTTCCTTTCTGGTCATCACACAATTTGGGATCAATGAACACATTTGTAAAGGAGGACCAAGAGCAGTCTTCTTCACAAGCACCACCATCACTCATCTTCATAAGAGATGATACATTGGTTCTCTGCCAGATTTTTAGTGATAGCTGGCAAATGGATTTCAAAGAACAAACTAGGCACACCTATCCAGTTCTTTAAAAATGGCAAAGTTATAAACACTGCACTCCTCTAGGACATGTGGCATGCTGGGTCATGAAACACTTACACCCCAGTGACTGAACACAGTTATTAAACACTTGATGGTGAACAAGCAGATGGGTATTTAAAATGTGGGATGTTTTTCCCCTGTGTATAGATAAAAACCCTGAACCCCACCTCCTTGCAGATGATATATTCAAATAATAGTTATTAGAAGGAACTGGATTTGCAGCTGTGCTATTCAGCCTTAGAGCTGAGCAGGTTTGATGGAGTCATGGAGAATAGGGCCCACTAAGTGCATTTGTTGACATTTTAATAAGATGTTAATGAACATTTAGTTCTGCTTTTGCAATTTGCAGGTGTCTACTGATACTGGTTTGACACTTTCCCTGACAAATCAGCCTCTGTCACATGAATGTGTTGCTGAAAAAGCTGCAGGCCCTGACTTACTCTGAAGCTTGGGAAGAGCAGTGTGAGTGCAGTGGGTTAGAAAAAGGAAGTGGGTCTCACCAGCTCAGCAACAGCTTCCCTTTTGAACCACACCACAATCACTCACTGGAAGGGTTACTGAATCATCCTGCAGAAACAGTGCAACCAACAGAAAGGGAAGGGGAAACAGTTTTAAACTGTCATGACTTCAGCTGCTGGTACTTTTTAATATATATGTCAGCAGCTTCACAGTTGCTTCCAAGGAGGCCACTCATAGGTTTAAACCAACTCATTTTTCTTAAGTCTGTCTGCATTTTAGATAACAGATTACTGAAAGAAAAGGCCACAACAGCAGGCTTACACATTCACTGACCTATGAGTACACCCAGAGTTCGGGGCATTACATTTCCTCATGGAAAGCTGGGGATATACCAGTGAACCTCTCAGTGAGTTACTGTGGTTCACATTCCCTAAAAAGAGATACAGATAGGAAGACAAAGCCAGTCAAAGCCCAGGCATTCAAGGACAATGTGTTACTACCAAGCTCTGCATGACTAACAATGTTTGGGATACTCATGGTTGTGTTAGATGCCTAAGAAATACTGTAATGTTCTCTTCCCCCTTTGCTAAGATTTTGCATTTTGTAACTCCACAATGCCCAGCCTAAAGTAATATTGCAGACCTGGACTGCTTTTTGGGGTTACTTCAAGTAGAACTGCATGCAAGAGCAGAGTTTAGGTAAAACACACCAAAATACAGTCAAATGTTAGGAAAGAAGGCAGAATAGACAAAGGATAGGAAGTATGCACAGGAAAGAGATTATAGAAGCTTTCATCCCAAAGGACACATTCTGGTTTACATATGTCTATAGCTACATCTGACTATCTGCCTTCTCTAGACTACTGAGAGTGCATAATGACATTTAAAACTTTCTAGATTAGAAGATAACTGCCCATTGCCATGTTTATGCACGCACTGCTATTGTAACAAAAATAAAAAATACATCTCTTCCCCCCTCCTACAAACTATTTACATGTATCCTAGGAAAACAAAACAAAAACCAACACAGCAAAACACAACACAAAACAAAACACACAAACAAACAAAAAACCCCAACACCCACAACAAATCCCAACTCCCCCCCAGAGACCAGCTACAAGTTCATACTTTGGGCTGGTATGTTAGCTCAGTTTGGTTAGTTCACTGTCTATATAGACACTACATCTGCACCTCTTCACCTGTATCCTTTCTGGCTGGTTTCACAGACAGAAAAGGCAAAGAAAATCTGTCTTTTCAAAATTTCAAGTACATAGAATGTTTATCCTTTCCTTCAGCTGAGATTCCCTGCTTCCTCCTAAAAAGGCCTCAGCTGCAAAGAACAGGTTAAAACATTTAGGACGTTAGGCAACTTCAGCTATTAGCAAAGACTCCACACATCCTGCTCAGTAACTTGAGGCAGTTTTAGCAAAACTCAACACCCCCCGGCCCCCCCCCGACAGATGTCAGTGACAGGCGTTTCCTGACAGTTACCACACAGCCAGGCAAATTCTGTGGTATTTGTAACTCTAGTTTAACATTAAGTTGATGCAGATGTGCGTTATACACAACTGCTCCGATACGTACGGCCCCGCTTCAGCCACAACAAACTGTACAAAAACAAGTTACTGGTCCTTAACCCAGCTTGACACACGGATGAGGTCAGCAGCAGGACCAGAACCGTCATCGATGGGGACCCCCTGAAAGCTGCGGGAGCTGCGGTCCCCTCCCGCGGCCGGGCGCTCGCCGCCAGCCTGACCTCTCCATGAAGGGTTCGTCTCCCGAGGCTCTGCCCTTCGGGGCCCCCTGCGGACGCGGGGCCACGGCTGGGACCGAGGTGACTGGGGAAGGGGATACCTCGGAGCCACCCACCGCTCCGCGCTCAGGAGGGAGCGGGGCACCGCGCCCCTGTCCCGACGAGACCACACTGACTCCCGCACAATCCCTCAGCCCCTGAGGAAGCAGCTGTTGCTTCCTCATCCCAACTTTATGGCCGCCCCCCTGCCTCCGGGCCGCCGGATCCTTGTCCCTCTCCCGGCCCCGAGCCGCTCCTTGGAACCCCCAGGCGGACTGGGGGTCAGCGGCGCGGGACACCGCAGGAAGCGGGAAACCCCTCGCCGGCCCTGCCGTCCAGCCCAGCCCAGCCCAGCCCGGCCCGGCCCGGCCCGCTGGGGAGGCCGCGGGGACGCCGCCAGCCCCGTGTCCTGCCCGACTCCGCCGTGCCTGCCGTGCGGCTTCTCCTAATTCCCGGCGCCCCCGAGCCTCTCCGCGCTTACCGGCTGGGAGCAGGTGAAGGGCGGCTCGGCGCCCAGCAGCAGCCGCAGTGCCGCGCCGGCCGGCGGGATGAGGCAGAAGAGCAGGAGAAGCGATAAGGATAGAGGCAACCGCCCCGCGCCCGCCATGGCCCTGCCGCCAGGGCCTCGGGGCTTCCGGGCTCCTACCTGGGCGCGGGGCGGGGCGGGGCCGGCCCTCACCTGAGGAGGGGCCGCGGCGGGGCGGTGCTAAGGCTGCGGGCGGGGCTTGAGGGGGGCAGGGCGGTGAGCGGGGTTGGGGCCCGGCCCGGTGCGGTTCGGCCTAGCCCAGGAGCCCGCCCGCCCTCTCGGCGCAAGTGACCGTTGGAGCTAACGGTTGTGTCGGTTGGTTTGTGTGGGAGGGCGCGGCCGCGAAGAGCGGGCGGGGCTGCTCTGTCCTGCGGCTGGGGCCGAGTGACCCCACAGCCCTGCTGCGGGTTACCGTGAGCGCCCCTGACGGGAGGTGTGGCCCCGCTGGAAACAGCTCTGTGGGCAGAGATCGGGGCTGGGGAGCCCAAGCAGGATTTAGCTGAGGTTGTTCTGCACGTCCGTGAGTAAACGAAAAGGTTGCCGAGGGCTGCGCCTTCATCCTCCCCGGAACACGCCTGTAGCTTTAGGTAAATACTGCCGGCAGTAAAAACCAACAGCAGCGGCAGGCTGCAGCCACCCAATAAAAAGCATCATAGGGGTAATGCTGTGTTTTTCCCGTCTTCGGGCTGTTCTGAAGGTATCCAGTTCGTAGGGGGCTGTGCAAACCTTTTGCTTGCTCCCGATGACCGCTTTTCAGCTGTCTCGCCAGTTTCGCTCGGGGTTTGGCACCGTTCTTCTCTCCGCAGGACACCTGGAGCTGACTTTCACCTGAGTTTTGCCGTGTTTTTCACTTCATGGTTTTCACACCAAGCTGTAGCCCAGCCTCAGGGAGCTCAGCCGTGTTTCCAGCTCAGCGAGCTTTTTAGCAAAGCTGACCTATTTCCTGGGCTTCAACTGAGAGCCGAGAGCACGGTGGTTTCATAGGGTTTTGTGGTGGCAAACATCTAACTGAGGGCTGGTCTGAGATTGGAGATAACGAGGTTTCTGGTCATCGTTCTGCCATCCCAGTGCCCCAAGCTTATGACATCCCCAAGCTTTAATCACTTCCTGGGTTTTATCGTTTTGTGACATCTCTAATTAATAGTAGCAACAAAGCCTGCAGTTCTGACATTTGTGTGCAAGTCAGGAAAAAAAACCCAAACCCAAACCCCAACCAAAACAACCAATCAACCAAACAGCCAAAACCCCAACATGTAGTTGAAGAAAAACACTCTTTTTTTTTCTTTAGACATTATTGCACTTGATTGTATACCAAAGCACTCAGATTGATTTATAGTGCTGCAACAGGAAACAAAGTGCTCAGCTGCCACGGCAGCGTAGTTGCTGGATAACCACAGAAAAACAAATTTGTTTAATAGAAAAGTGCATGGTATGTTACTATCTATCGTTCCATTGGCTTCATGGCTTATGCATATACTAATTATACTGTATTCAGGTTGTAAGCATTTTTTTAATCCATATGCTTGCTAAAAAATAATCCATTGGAGAAAATGTTAAATGCATGGGTATGTATGAGTCACACTTTGGACTCCGTGACATGGCAGAATTTCTCTGGTGACAATAGCACAAATTGTGATCCGATTTCCTAAGTTACTGTTTAAGGGGCAGGCTGAGACCATCCAAGACTGCTCTGCTGGCCCTTGAATACACGAGAAATCCATGAACGGTTGTGGGACTGGTGATGGGAAATAAGGGGCTGCAGGAAACTTGTTTTTCCATCACTTCTGAGAGAGGGGAGTGGTGTCAAAAGAGTTCTGATAACACTTACAATATTAAACAAATATGGACATTGTTTAGAAATTTATTAGCAATTTTTAAAATAACATCATTCCTTAGATAAAAATGCAATCTTACAGGAATATACATTTGTCCCACACAGAGTTGACCCTATAGCTCACTGGAGGGCCATTCGCTCTAACTTTCTTCTGTTGTTTTTAAAACGTGCGAGAGGGCAAGACGGACTCTGGCACTGATGACAGGCTTACATGACGGTTACAAACTGTACAGCATTATTTACAAAAGCATTTCTGTGGGCTCATGAAAACTAGATATAAAATTATGGGAGAAGGTAAAGAACTAAGACGAGGGAAAGGCTTGGGTGGAGGTGCAAGGGAGGGCTGGGAGGGTGGGCAGGGAGTGTAGGGAAGAGTGGGAGAGGAGGTTTATATCTGGACTGATTCATACTTGAGAGAGGGTCATTTTACAGCTCTGGGCAATTAAAATGAAGGCAAAACATTTATATTTATCAACATTTATAGCTGATGATCAGAGCAGGAAATGATGCTCCAGGGCCTGAATTTAAGAGGTGCTGGGGAACTCCATCTTCCCTGAAGTCACTGGGAAACACAGGTATGCAGTACCTCGCCAGGCTAGACCCAAACCACGCAGATACGGGCCAGACACAGATCCCCCCCAGACCTTAAACAGTTTTGATCCTGCAGTGCTCACTCATCAGCACTGATGTGAATTCAGACTGAGAGATCAGCTTCTAAATTACACTTTTGCTCCTGAAACTGGACTACATTCCAACCACTTCTTGCCAGAATTCACCCAAAGCAACTTACCCCTTGCTCTATCAAGTGACAGTCATTTGGAGAGAGATTCCATCATTCAGGATAGATTTTTAAGGCAGTTTTAAAAGTATCTCCCCCTTTTATTGTGTGTGTGATGCAGCAATATTTGTCTAAGAGATATTTACAATCTCACTCCCTCCCCCTCTGAAATCATCCCACATTCAAACTGTCAAGACTGAATAAGCCTGAACAAGCCTGAACCATTCACTTCTGTGAGCGATCATACGGTTGATGATATTTAGGTAGCATTGGCTGCCAGTCTACCTGAGTGCTTGAGATGGGAGCAGAGCAGAGTGGGATGTTTAAAATATTAAAAGCATTACAGCCTGTTTGGAAAAGAGCTTGTTTTATGCCCAGCCAGGCAAAATGTAAAATGCTACAGAAAACAAGGGGCATTTCATAATCCAAAAGATGAGGCTAATGAATGTTGTCTGAGTTTGGGGGTCTGGCAGAATAATCTGCCAGGTGGAGTGATGCCTGCTCGTGCCAGGGCTTGCCCTTGCTCCTCTAGGCCTGGGGTGCAACTGCTAACCCTGGCCTAAACAGGGGCTGGGCAGAGCTCCATGAACTTCAGGCAGCAGGAGCAGAGGCTGTCTGCCTGACATGGGGTAGAAGAACAACAGCATGGGAACATGATGAGCTCCTGATCCTGCCTAACTAAGCCCTTGGTAATACTAATGAAGATTCCCTTATTACATCAGTCATTGGTGCTGGTCCTCTCAATTAGCCCTTTAGAAAGTGGCTTGATTAAGTTGCCTAATTGTCTCCTGCCACCTGAGATCCCTGTTATCCAGGTGGGGCTGATAGCTCTGACATCAACCCTTGGGAGGTGTTGTGTCTTTGTGGACCAGCTGCTGCAGGTTGTGCAGGGTATACTGCAAGGTACCTCAAGTGGCAGTAGAGCCCACATTTAGGCAACTGAGTCGAGCCCTGTGACCCTAAAGAAGGCCTGTTTTTTTTATGCTCAGGTATTAACAGTTAAGTCAAATCCCCTGTAAGGGACAGCGGAAGAATGGAGAATTTAACTAGAACACTAAAGTTTACACCAGGAGAGGGTTTTTTTTGTCGGTTGGTTTTTTTTTTTTTTGTTTGTTTGTTTGTTTGGGGGTTTTTTTGTAATTTGTTTTCCATTGCAGTGTGGTGATGCTGACATCTCTGAAAGCAATTTGAGCCCAGCCTGTCTTCAGTACTGGATACATCTCTCAGTTGTTTCTCTGTGCTCACTTTCCCCATCTCAGGGGGCTGTAGCAGCAAGTATATGGTGGTTTCTGCTGTCCAGAAAACAAAGCAGCAACAGAGAGCAAGGCTCCACAGACTGAGAGCTCATTGGAGACCTTTCAGATCCCTAACCCAGAATAAAACTTAGAAAACTTTGCCACATTCAGAAGATGAAAAAAAAAGAAACCCTGTGCAGCTATTGAAATTTATGTTTCTTAACTTTGTTCTGTTTATTTTCTTCTCCAAAGAAGTCTATAAAAAATTTTCTGGGCCCAGTTCTGTTTTCCACATTGTTTGCATCAACGCAACATCATTGGCCTCTAATGCCCTCCATCTTTATGCTAGCAAGACAGGAACTGGGGCTTCTGACGATCTGGAATGCTTTTCTAGTATGCATTACAGTTTTCATTATGGGAACTAATAAAATCTCACTGCTACCAGAAGCCCCAGACTGAATTTACTTATTAACTTTTTGTGCTTGATATTCCCCCGTTCAGTGTTCCTCTCCCCCACCCTGCCCTGCCATGAAGACAGTCACAACGGAACCATGCATATATCTTAGGATACCCAGTTCTACTCAGTGGGGCTGCTTCACTTCAGCTCACTGGACCACCACACTGGGGTTTCTCATCTACATGGATGAAGCAAGGCCTCCAGCTTCATCTACAACGCAGGTGAACAGCCCCACAGGCTCGTGGTGCTGTCACACCTTGTATGATTGTGTCTGTGTGCAAACGCGCATACTTCTCATACAGCAATTTGAAACTATCAGGCAGAAAAGACACAGGAGCCTGGCTGAGACCCATACAACTGTTATATTGGCGTCAGTCTAAAGAAAGCAATGATACATTGCTTTGAAAATTATCAAGAAATGTAAAAAAATGCATTTGCCCTTTTTTTGTTGTTGTTGTCATCATTGTTGTAGTCATTGGGGCAGGGTTCTGAGTCAGAAAACAAAGCAGAAATAGATGCAGTTCTGTACATGGCGCCTCGCTGGCTGTGCCTCTGTGCTGGGTGTGGTGGGCAGAGTAACAAAACAGGCAGGACCCCTGCAGTAGCAGCAGCATCTACACCATCATCGTTCATATGTCCAGCTGAAGAGGCAGACGATGCAGAAAAGGTCTGTGGATAATGAAACTCCCGCTCTGGATCATGAGTTCCACTTTCTTCCCCATCGAGTCAGCCACACAGAAATAAGGAAGAGAAAAAGAAATGCACCTGATGCAGCTGGCCCAGTACTGCCTGGAATAGTGGGCAGGAATGATAGAGGGAGGAGGTTTGTTGTTTTATAAGAAATGTCTTTAGTCTGCAGTGTACTCTTGCAAGTCAGAGATGCTCAGTGGCAAACAGCAGATCATTTTCCCCATTCTTTCTTTTCATGTCACTCCTCAGCCATCAGTTCCTTCAAAGCTTCCATCCACAGCACAGTGATTATACTCACCAACCACTCCCATGCACAGGGAAAGAAGGATACTCCAGGAATTAAACCTGCCCCTGCCTTCCCACCGTCCCCCAGACTTGACCTCACCTGAAGGAGCCAGTAGCTCTTTGCTCAGGCCTGTCACAATGTGCACACTGGAAGTACCTGAAATTAATTTAAAAAAAGGAAAAAGCTGCCTTCCCCAGAAACAGAAATTTGCACAGCTGGCACCAGCAATTACTAAAATTAACAAATTACTAAGCACCTGCCTCTTAAGCTGCAAAAGTCATCTGCCCTTTCTGCTAGCCACATGTTTTTCACTCTGCAGGACCTAAGGGGTCTTCTAGCAGAGAATTGTGTTTCCCCTGGCCATTATAGGTTCTGATTCCCAAGAAAGTTGCAGCTTTCACTGGGAATATGTGTAGGGCATAGTCCTTTCCACCATTTTCCTTCCTATCAAAAAAAAAAAAATCCTAAAAGATGACGTGTAATGAAGCATCCAAAACACCCATTGCTATCACTAATTGGAGCAGAGAACACCTCTGTATCCCACTGGGAGGGTCAGGTGGGCTTTCTAGTGGAAGAAAATGAGATGGGGAGCCCTTACACTGATTTAATTTTCAGATACAGGCAGGCATCGCATTATTACCTTTCGTTAGCTCTGTAGCACTTCAGCAGCAAACTCTCAAAGGGAGACACACTTGGCACCCATCTTGATGTAGACATAAGGAATGGAAAGGATGAGACTGACTGATATAAGATGTTTGCTTTCTCCGGGGAAGACTTGAAGTAAGACTTTAATGCCAGATCATAGTATAAATGGATTCATAGTTCTCTAGTTTAAAAGGATTTGGGTTTTTTTCCAAGATACTTTGAGCTGCTACTGGCCGGTTCCAAATGACACTGGAAAAAAGTGCACTGTCAAAAATACCCTTTGCTATTTCTGCTTTATGCCCCAGAGTATCAAGAAGAAAAACAAGAACATGACAAAAAGAATGTAATCAACATATGTGATAAATTATGTTCTCAAACAGCTGCAGAAGCTCAGATTTGAATGAAGTTTAGATCTGAGTCAGATCACATCTCCTAAGCTCATCACTGATCTGCAAGCTTGTGAACAATCTTGAGAAATGAGAAAAAAAAGCAGCAGTCTAGAAAAAAAATCAGTTGTGAAAAATCTAATAATATCTGCCCATTTTTTCAGCCTCTCTCACAGGTTAGGGCCACGTACTGATGAGAGGAAAGTCAAGAGAGGTTCGCACTCACTGGTAGGGAAATATGGCTGGGACATGCTGTGCTGTCGGATGTTTTGTGACTTAGAATTTGACCCAGCCACTGAAGTCTGGGAAGAGGGATGAGACCGTGTGCATGAACACAAAAAAGCTACTGCATCTCCACCAGGCTGCACCAATTCTCCTAAGTAACAATTCAGAACTCTCTCCCTCACTTACCCTCTGCTTTCAGCCCAGATCAGAGTTTGATAATTTTGCTTTGCTAACAATTCTGCCTCTTGCCTTTATTCATCTCAGGATCCTGCTATGATCAGTTGGGGTCAGCTATTTAATAAAAGATTTTAAAAGCAGATTTTTATTTCCCTGCTCCTTGAATTGCTGGTGCCAGATGAATACATAGGATGGATCTGCCAAATGGGCTTGGGGATCCTGCCACCCTCAAGTGGGATGAGACCTTTAGAGAAGCTGACCAAAAGGAAAGAGGATATTGCCTGGATAAAATGTCCCATTCTTGGGAACTAAAATTTTCTAAAGTCATTGTGCATGTTCAAAGTGAGTGAGGAAGTAGGAAAATGAACACAAGATATGCAAAATCAGTAACGTTCAACCTGTCAGTGGACTGAAGAATAGTTACTTACAGCAGGTACACTTTGTTCATTGTACAAACTAAAAAAGGAAAAAAATAGTACCCCTTTTCCTAACCACACGTAGAAAAGCACTTAGAAGTTCAAAGGTAAAGCTTGGCACATTCCAAATACGAAATGATTCACTTGACATGCAGCAAAATATACAAGAAGTGATTTTTTTTTTTTTTTTTTTAACAAACTTAATTCAATTCATTATCTTTGCTTGGCACAATTGCAATTAATTTTAAAAAAATATTTGAAAAGTACTGAAACTGACCTGAATTCAAGTATAACGGTTTCTTCAACAGAAACATTATCAATGCAATAAAACATCACACGGAATATATTGAAGCATAATGCCTTCTGGTTTTTTTGTTTCCCTCCCACCCCTACAATTTTTTTTTCTGTACAGTTTTCATGTCAACACAACTTACAATTGTATTTTAAAATGAATATTATTGCATTGTTTTTGCATATCTTGTGGAACAGAAAATGCAAAGAGTTACTGATTCCCCTTTCAAAAGCAGAGACAGCGGTTTGTTTTTGCATCCAAATGGCCCCAGATACAGATCTCCTGCAGCTCAAACTAGGATGTGGAGAACTGCACGCACTTACACACGCGCGCGCTCGCACACTCGCTCTGTATTGCTCCCACAATCACAGATATACTTAGCACTAAAAAGAATCCAAATCAATCACTCAGATGTGCAAGACTATATCAAGTGCATTGCCTACTATCTTTAAATTATAAAACAACAACAAAAAAAGGTTTCAGTTACTAGGAAATAAAATTACAAATTCTCAGTGTACATAATGGTTGGTAAAACTTGTCTATTGTTATACTTCTACCAAATTCCAATGGAGAACACCCCCCCAGCTTTAAATAATACAACATGATCAAACCAATTTGACATTTGCAAAGGTGAAAAATAAACCAAAACAAAAAGGTAGGTGATTACAAAACGTTGTAAACACTCTCCCTCAGAAAAAAGAAAAAAAAAAAAAAAAGTCAAAATAAAAACTGCAACATGCTTTCAAGAAAATATCAAACTGCAAAACAAGGAGAGATCTACACAAGCACACCACCACCTCAGCAAGTACGGGGCAGGGCAGCCCCACTGCAGAGCCTGCTCCCTGCTCTCCCATTTGCTGTCACAGCTGGCTGTCTGAGCTCTGACTGGTCGGCAGAGACTGCCTGATCTTGGATTGGCTGGAAAGTGACTGCTCGAGCTCTTATTGGTTGGCAAGAGTGGCTGCCTGAGCTCAGATTGGTTGGCAGAGACTGCTGCCTGGGAGTCTTGGCAGGGTTGGGCAGCATTTCCACCTGCCCCTCAGGCACCCTCAGTCTTCTTCTGCTTCCTCCTCCCCTTGGCGGTATGGGAATCCACAGCAGAAGTCTTCCTCTCCTTCTGAATCAAAGGGCCTTGGCTTTATGGAGATGGTGAGGCTCATACAGAATATGTGCAAAATGATTTTTACAAGCAAAGTTGAAAGACACCCGTTTGACGCAGGGTCCTTTTGGCTAGGGCCATCCACAGGAAGCTGAGGTTCTCCTTTGCTCTCTGGAGGCAGTCGTTCCTTGTGCAGGGACTGAAAAAAAGAGGGAGCTGGCTCTCCTCCTCTTCCATCTCCTCCTCCTCACTCTTCCTTCATGGACACATGCTGGGGTTATATCCGCTCCTGAAAAGCTTTCTTACACCACCCAACTCTGCGACTCGTCCCAACAGAAATGAATGAAGAACGCTGTTCCGGTTACTCCAGGTCACGAGAACAGTGAGGCACTTCTGAAACAAACCCATTAGGAACATTGAAACAAATAAAAAACCAGCATCGCTTCCAGCCCTGGCAACTACAGGCTGCTGATATAAATCCTGCTGTCCTTGAGCTCCTCCTGACTTTTTCTACAATCCGGGTTCTGCACCTCTTCCTCTTCCTCTCCTGCACTGTCCTGCCCTGGGTCCCTGCAGTTAACAAAAGGCAAGAGGTTGCCATTGGGGCTCTGCTTGCTGTTACCATTGAGAATGTTGTCTGCTGCATTTTCCATCTCTTCTATCGTCATGTCACAGGCGTCTGCAAGCTCCTGGGTTGTGACCTCAATGAACTTTGGATCTTGAGCAAACTGCATCAGTCCTTCCGAAATCAAGACCTTCAAGAGCAGGCAGGGAACCAGAGACAAAGAGAAATGTTAGTGCTCCACCCCATCAACCCTATCGCACCCCATCACATCCCTCTCCACTGCTGTATTTTCCCCAGCGGTCCTTCTCCCATTCATCCTGCTAACCCCTGCGTGGAGACGAGCTCTTGTACCACCCTTGGCCTCGCAGGCAGCAATATATCTGTCGCCCTCCTCTTCCCAGAGCCACCTTTCTAGTTGACCTCGACACCGCTCACGCCCTTCACCACTCTGCAGCCTTACCGCTTCCACCAGGCTGCTAGCACTGCCGTGAAACTGCCTGCTGCTCCCTCCGCTCTGGCTGGGGACGGTGAGGGAGACGGGCCTGGCTCTCCTGGGGCTGCCGCAGCCGGTGTCGTCGGTGTACCCAGAGCCGCAGTGTACTGAGGGGAAGCTGCTGTTCAGCTTCTCGCTGGACTCCGCCCCGTCGAGGCGCAGCGTCGGGATGTTCTGGTGCTGCCAGCCGCGGCTGCAGGGTGTGGCGGGGGGCGTAGCGCAGAGCCGAGAGAACATGGTGGGGGAATGGCTTCGCTGGAGAAGGGGACTCAGGCCGGCCACTGCTAATGCCTGCGGACAGAGGAAGAACAACATGAGGGAGAGCCTGCTCTGAACAGCACGGATAGAAAGAGGAGGCGCTGGAGAAACTTAGCTGAGAAAGGCCCGGGAGGTCTGGAAGCTTGTGAAAAAACTTCTAGCTGCTGGAATGGTTTGGATGTTTCCTGTGAACTCATTTTGCATGCTTTCCTTTAAATGGTGTATCCTGAACTACTGCCAAGCACCAGACTGAAAACTCTTGTGGTTGCAGTTCTTGAACTTTGGAGCCACTGCACAGACAGGAGGCATGCAGCCCCGCTCCCCGCAGCCTTGCCAGAAACACCACCCTCCTCTCCAGTGGGTGAGACAGCAATTCATGTTCCCACCACTGCCACCACCCTACTGCTAGCTTTTACTGCCAACTGCTGTGTTTTTTGTTAAGTATCTGCTGTGGAACCTGAATAGATACCAGATGTGAATTTTAGATGTGTCTGCAGTTGACAATAACGAGAAATCCACCACTGGATTTTAAGGCATCTGCTGTTGATGGGAGGATCAGTATCTGCTGATTATACTTGGAGCCATCTAGTCCTTCCTGTAATCATATACACAACCTCTGAGTCATCCAGTCTCCTTTTATAATGAATTTCTCACAAAGCCCTTGTTGTACAGGGTTGATCTGACTCCTTATTCACAGTGACTGCTGCCTTGTTCATAAGCAGTTCTGTCAGTCTCATAAATAAGTGTGTTTTACAGGGCTCACTACTGCCTAGTATGAGCAAATAAATGCATAGAAAATACAAAAACATGTAGACTGTGTTGCAGAGAATCCTCTTGTTCAGATTGGTGCTGTTCTCATCCAGCTTCAGCTATCTGATGGCTCTGTGTTTAGCCTAAGCCAACTGCACAGAGAGGCACCAACGAGCTGTCCATCTCTTTTGGATACCTGCGTGAAAATTCTTCCTGGAGGACAAGACCTAGACAAGACGCATTGTTGCCCTGTGGAGATGTTTTTTCCTTCTGTTGACCACTGTGAGACTGAACTGACTGGTTTAAACCAGATGGCTAACTTTAGGGTATGTGAAGTGAAGCTCCATCCATCTGCCACTGAAATCCTTGGGAATGAATAACCATGCTGTGCTGCTGATTTCAGAGACAGATGAGCAAAAAAAATCAGTTAATAGTCACCTACAAGCTTCATGGAGATTTTCTCAGGAAAATTTGACTCCTACCAAATTTTGTTGAGGAATTGAGCCCTGGAAAATTCATCCGTATAAATCATGCCCTGTAGGCTATGATGACCTCAGCACATCCCTTAAATTCATGTGACTTCAAGGAGAGCCCGAGATCTGCCAGGCAGGACAACTAAACCAGCTTTTCAGCTTGCTGGCAGAAACATATACAAGGTGTTTTATCCAAAATGAAAGGTACTGAGAAAGTTGAAATAAGCTCTTAGGGAACACTGAGATTCAGTTGCAAATATTTACATATTATGATGTAGTATTAGCATTCTGTGAGATCACTCTGTCAAGTATTCATGAGCAACCAAATCAATTGTGCTTAGCAGAGGCAACCCTTCCACTTTTCATTCTTGTTTTAAGCACTTTTGTAGGCTAACATTTTTGTAAACATATGAACATTGCTGAGGGCTGTCAGCTGGAGGCCAAATGCCTATTTCAGGTTAACCTTTCAGCCTGGCTGGGTGACACAGGTGGGTGGGTAGAGCCCCATCCTTCTACGTTTGGAACTGCATGGTGGGATGAGGAAGAGAGTGATTCTGCCAGCTGGGTGGGTTGAGAGAGTGGTAGGCATGTGTCCCCTCTGCCTAGCCAGCCATGGGAGGGCAGGAAGTCTGAGGAGGGCTGTGACTGCTGTGGGAAGGTGGCATGGTGTTTCCTGCCCACTCCTCCCTGCTCTATCAGATTTGCTACTTGTTCCTGCCACAGCTCTAACGCTCTGCAGGCCACTGCTTTTTGGAGGTTGATTCTTAAAGGATAACAGGCTGGGAGTGGAGGTGAGAAAAAACAGGAAGCCTCAAGCGTACTCTCCTCTGACTCCTCTGCTCTGAATTTCCACTCTTCTCACCCCTGCAATGTGGCATTTTCTGCTCCTGTGGCAGCCTTAGGAGGTGGGAAAGCCATCAGCCCTACCCTGGGGGACTGCACAGGTCAGGATACTTCACTTGCAAGGAGGCCCTACCATCTATGCTTGTTTCTGTTATGGTGACAAAAAGTGGCATCATCAAACGAAGAGATAAATCTACTTTGGACTATGCCAGCTGGCTAATCATCTAGGTATGTGCCTAAGCATACATTTGTCAGGCTGCTCAATGCAATTACAAAGGGCTTAAGAAGCTGATTAATTACATATAATCAGTTTAGGTTTCAAAATGATGAATTACAGTTACTGGTTACCTTTAATTAATACAAAAGTAGAACCTGCAGTTTTTATTCACGTGCATATCACCATCAAAGCCAGTGTAATTACATGGCAGCATACAATTTGGGTAGTTGTTTTTATCTTTTTGCTAATTTTTTTATTTTACTCTTCTATGGACATCAGAAAATGATAACTCTGCTGACTCCAAAGGAGATGCTCCTGTAACATTCTACTGGGAACTATAAAAATCCTGAAAGCAGGAATGAGCATGATGGGAACTATGATTTCTAAAAATTGGATCTTCGATATGGATGAGAACTATCCCAAACAGTTTGTAAAAAGTTTGTTGGGAGACAGTGTGGGGGCACTACAGATGGTAGAGTCTCAGTGACATCGATGGGGCCTTTGGGGTTATTGATGCTTACCTGATGATGTACCAGATGCAAAGGCAGAACTGTCTTCTGTGAGATGTCTACACCCTGGTTTTTCTGTCTTTTCAGACACTCTAAGTGAAAAGATGCTCTTCGACCTGAAACAGCAATCACACACAACTGTGTTCATTATCATCACTCATGCTACACTACAGTTAATCTGAATTAAATTTCTCTTAATGCTGTACCACTGAAGATAGAGCAAAGACACAAACATTTTAAGCTCTGTCCACTTTACCTCAACACCTTGCCCTTTCCAAAGCATTTGTATTTACAGAAAGCAGTCAAGCATCATGGGCCAACCAGCACTACCTTCCAAGCAAGCTGCAAGATGGACAACCTGGACAACAACTTTTATGTTTCCTCTTCTAAAACACTGTTGTACTAGAAATCATGCAGCTGATTTCCCTCCTAAGCAGTGGAAGTGTTCTTAGATCTCTCTGGCTCAGGGAAAGCCCTCAGCAGGAGTGATGATGGCAGCTTAGGCTCTGGTACTGTGCCTGGCTGCACACAACATGCAGGAGGAGACATCGAGATGCTCAGGTGACATTGGCTCCCGCTTGCATGTGATCTGTGTCCCTTAGCTACCAGACATACCAGTTTATGAGGCTGTGTCTATAGCAAGGTCAAGTGGAAGTGAATTAATCCATGGTGAATTCATTGGTGAATGGAAGGCTGCTTCCATAGGCATGAAACATTTTCAAACTTCTTAAAAAAGGGAGAGAGAAAAACATTTTCTCTCTTGAAAAAAAAATCATTTAGGGGGAACTATTGAAATGTTCACATTGTTTACTTTCTATTAAATTCTGTAAATATGAGAAAGGTACTCCCTGTGCAGGAATTCAAAATACTGAAAAGTATGTTTATAAACAAGTACACAGGCTTTACTTCTGAGGAATGGCAAATAAATCCAGTATTAAAGATAGAGCTTCATGGTACACTGAAATAGTTTGTGGACTTCTTGCTCCTGTTGACGGTTTTCTAAAGATGAAAAGAAGATTATAATTCTGAAAATTTTAAGTATCTATAATATTGATTTGTTGAGCAAAGACCCTCTCAGGGGTTGGAGGAAACATGGTATAAGCCAGAGAATGAATGCAACAATGCAGATTAAAATTATTTTCTCTTCCTATAGAAAAAAATTATAGTAAAATGAGTATGACATCACTGTTTAAATATTCATTTAGTAGTTAATGTAGGAATGTAGTTAATGAAGCATTGTGTCAAGGACTGACTGCAAATTTGGCCTTACAGATACAGGAATTGTCATAAAGTAAATGCCTTTACTGTACAAGCATCCTGAAGGATTTGAGTAAAGACTCAGTAGCCCCACTTTAAAGAGTACACTTCCTAATCTGTCACTTTTATTATATAGGAATACATTATATATATATAATATATATAACATATATATAATGTATATAGTAACATATAATATATAATATATCTAATACGGGATTATTTTTAGCTTCTCCTCCAAACATCCTTCTTTTTCCACATCAGTACTCATAAAAAAG
Organism: Heliangelus exortis; assembly: GCF_036169615.1. Classification (NCBI taxonomy): domain Eukaryota; kingdom Metazoa; phylum Chordata; class Aves; order Apodiformes; family Trochilidae; genus Heliangelus; species Heliangelus exortis. Next base: position 134,261,040 of record NC_092422.1, read on the forward strand.
GCTGAAAAATATTCTACATAAAAGATCTCCTTTTCTTCCAGAGTCACACGTTTGTCCTGATACTTTCACAAGATCCCCTGATTAATGGATTTCACCTGGGGACAGTCTGCATGCTCAAGCACTTGAAAATCTCCAGGTACAACCAGAGCAGAAAGCAAATTTATATTGTATTAACATAATCTGAAATGCATGGTTTTCCTTGCAGCAGACAAAGGAGAACCTCTGCTTTCTCCCTGCTAAACACACAGAGAACAGAACAGAACACCATATACTCCAGCCTAGCCCATTTGGTGACTCCCTGCTGATTGTTTGGAGAGTCTATAGTGCTCTAATAAACACTCATTATTCACAGGCAGCCTTAATCAAACAGATCACATGGACTATCCAAACAGCCCCAGATTCATCTCCTGCCTGAGCATGAAGTCAGTAGAGTCATGTGCACAATCAGGATCACATGCACATTGTGGGATGTCTGGTCTCACGAGCTAAATGCAGCAAACAGCAACACCTGTGCCCATATGTGTGGGGATTCCTCCAGCAAGATGTGACAACTCAGTTGTGTCACAGGAGAGCAGAGCTTGCACATCACACTGGGATGTTACCTAGTGCTGAGGAGCACAGAAACCCTTTCTTCGGAGAGTGCCGGCTGTCCTCTCCTTTGCTGTGTTCTGGTGGAGTAAGTTGTCTGTTTTCATCGTCTTGGTATGCAAGCCTGGAAAACAGAACAGAGGGATTCTAGAAAAGCAGCTGATATTGGACAGAATAACCCCTCTTCCATCAGGGAAGCCAGGAAATTCATGTTATCAAGTGGATGCAACAGTGAGCTAGCTTTGAGCATTAACTGGTCCAGGAGCAGTAAGAGAGACCATGGGACAGAGAAAGTTCTAAAGAGGAGATCTGGGAACATTAAATGGTAGAAGTGAATGGGGAGGGGGGAGGCCCTGCAGGTCCAGATGTCTCATGCAGTGGAGAATTAAAATCCTAGGTGAAAGATATGCTTTTCATTGTTACTTCTCAGGTCTGAGCTGCATTTTTCAAAAATATTTTCTGGTATTTGAGTTGTCTGACTAAGGTCTTTGGTCTTATCCCATAAATTTCAATTTTGGTAGAAAAATGTCACCTCTTCCCACCTCTCCCCCTTAATTATAAAACCACCCAAACACCTTGACTAAAGCTGCAAAGCTCACATTTCAGTAGAGAGCAGACTTGGTTCACTACAGTACTCAATGTCTTCATTCAAATTTTCATCATAAGTCTCATCCTGAGACACTTCCTCTTGGCAAACAATTGCCAGCTGGCTGTCTCTGGAACTGGACCTAATGAGCAAAAAAGACAAGTCAAGATATGGAGATGGTAAAGACAACTTGTTATAAACACAAAAATGACAGGCTCCATCTGTCTCAGTTTATTATAATGTCGAAGAGCAATCATAGAAAAATCAATGACTGAACAGATCTGCAGAGGTCAAACACAAAGCAACAACATTTGTCTTTGGCCTCTTTCAGAGGAAGAGTTTCTTAAATCAATGCTGAAACAACACTGTAAACTTACTATTGTCATTTATGACTACATATACTCTATAAATGTGCACATCACACCAATCACATTTCCAAATATACACCTCACTGAATCCAAAGTAAAATCTGAGATGAGCTCTTGGAAATACAGCTTTTTCCCTTGATGCAGAAGCCTTGGAATTTCACAGAAGCCTCCTAAACATGAACAGTACTGCGGTGTATGGTCTCTGCCTCCCAAATCACTTTGTGCCATGTCTCCCCTCTGCCTCCTGTTCATATTCTTGTTCCTTGTGTGTTTTCCATCTTTGTTCCCTTTCTCTCATCACTAGCTGCAGAGTTCTTCTACTGTATTCAGTGGGATCTGTTCAGCCCCCCTAAGCATGACAGCCCTTTATTTCCTGCTTTCTTCCTTTTTGTCCCTCTCAGCCCTCTTGTTCATGTCTCAGCCCTCATATTTCACTTCATTCTGAATTTGAATTTTCTGAGGAGCTAAGTCAACTCTGAAGGTAGTGTGAATGTTTGAGATACCAACATGGAGGCACTGAAGCCAATGTCAGTCTGTTGCTAGAATTTGCAGGAAAGATAAGTGTGGCAGGTTTTTTTAATTTTCCAGGGACTGGATAGGAAACATTATTTTATAATTTTATTTCAGCAAAAAGCACTATGTGCTTTTGCAATTGCAAAAAGCAATGTGCTTATGCATGATATAGAACACCCTGTAGTGGTGGAGTGACCTTCCTGCTGAAACGGGAGGCAAGTAAAACTGCTAAGGTACAGGAGGGGAGAAATCAGTACATGGCAGCTTCCTCTATTCAGCAGTCTGTGTTTAGCCAAAACCATACAGAATTTTTGTACAAACATGCCACGGTGTATTTTACTGTGCTGTGATCAGCGAGTGCCTAGATGTGTAAGCCTAGCTAGACACTGAAAAAAACCCCCATATCTAGAAATCAGCTAGGTACAGTCCATGCATCACTACCTGCCTGACCTGGGAGTATTTTCTGGAGATGTTAGGGTGATCATTACCTCTTTTTTCAGCCCTACTGACATCAGAAAGAGGAGTTCATATTCAGCATTAATGGGTATTTGGACTTTGAATGGGAGAAACAATGGGTCTTACACCCAGCAAGCATAAGAGCATGAGGGAGAACACGTACCGTCCCAGTGTTTCGTAGTAATGAGTCCTAATTCAAGGAAGGTACCCAAGAAAGCAAGGAGAGAAAAGAACACCATGTTAGCAGTGTCATAGGAGCACAAATCAGCAAGGGAGGAGGGCAGATGGCAACACACGTTGTGCAGCTCCTGCGGCTTCCCCCAGGAAGGCACAAAAGAGAAAAAACACTGGGCTCTTTCTTTGGGCAGTTCTGCACCCACTGAATGTTCTCCATCTTATTGTCCTATTCTGTCCTTTGCTTGGGCAGCGTTTCCCAACCTTGTCACATTGCCTCCTCTCTGCACTGAAAAAAAAAAATAATCCAGCTCCTTCGTGCTGTTACTGAAATGCTTAAAAAAGTCCCCCACTGATAAAAATGGTACTCCTTTCATATTAAGCCATCTCTCTGTAGACAGCCTGAAAGCTGTCCTGAAAAAGGAATTTCTTTGCTTTGCATAGTGCTGCATTTCTGAAAGCCTTGCTTTCCTTCTCCCTTAATGCCTTTAGTGATCTCTGTAGGGATGGGACCCATTGACTAAAAACCCACTGCTATTCCACAAAGGTCCCTATTGGGTGCTCAGGAGATGATTTGCAATCCCTTTGTCTTGTAGTTAACAGTTGACAAAACACCTCCCTGTAGTGAAGGAGGGACATATAAGGCTCATTTTTGTTCTCACTTGAGTTTCTTCATGATAAAACCCAAAGAAACTGAGTGTGTTGATCAGTGATAGTACTGCTACTTTAGAGTGGTTAGCTGATGCATATTTGTGGCACTGTGGGCTTTGGCACAAGTGGAGAACCAGGTGGCTCAATCCAGGCTGCAGGCTGGTTGATGTTTGTTGGGTCTGGTGGGTAACTTCAGTGTGGCAGCAGAGCTCTGGTGTCTGCATGCATGTTCCTCCCCCTCATCCCTCGACCCATCCTCTGTCCGTGAAGCTTACCTTTTGGAAGGTAGTTTCCAAGGAGCCTCTTGGACACGTATGGTGGGTGACAATGGGGTTCCGTGGCCTTCCACTGTGCTGACAGTGCTGGGGTAGCTGGGTGGGCTGGGGAAGCGGCACAGGGCAGTATTGTTGGCATTGTTGATGTTGGCATTGGAGCCTGAAGATGAGTAGCTGCTGGGAGTGAATGTGGAGTCCACCAACTTCTCATGAGATGGAGACTCAGTATCTCCCTGGTTGTTGCCAGACTTATTGATGTGCAAAGGTCGCTGGGTGGTGAATGTCTGGGGGAACCCACTCCTGCCATCAGTTTGGTAATAGCTGACATGGTTTCCAAACAAGCCTCCAGCTCTCTGTCAGAGAAACAGAAATTATTGTCCCTTCGTGAGTGAGAGGATGTGCAAGGGCCTTGCTGTTTACTGCTTAGGCAGTTGTTGAGGAAAAAAAATGTGAGGACTAAAGTGTGCATGATGGCGCCGGTGCTCCCCCCACCAGAGAATGGTACATGGACTTCTATTCATGGGTAGGGGTGCAAGAACAAGGTAACTGCTCTCTGGTTTTCACAGTGCAACTACAAAGCAACATTTAGACATGAGGGGGAATTTGAGAAGAGCACTAGAAACTATTAATTGCCTGGAGGAACAAATGAAGAAAGATTTAACGAGCCAGTTATGCTGTTTAAATGATGAGTAATAAAAGGCACTAACAGCATCTTTCAGTAAGGAAAGGAGGAAAATGCCAAAGGAGAGGGAATATTACCCAGGGAGACAATTACAAGAAGCAGGAGTGAAATAAAAAAAAGATTTAGGTAACTTGCTCAGAAAATTTCCTCCTTCCATAGGAGCTCTCTTGGGCTCTGGTCTAATTTTTGGAAGGGAGGGTGGAAGGATGCTACTCGTGCCAATGAAAGGAGGAGTGAACAAAACACAGAGTTGCGACTGGCAGCTGCTCTGCAGACTGTAGGATGGCTGAACTGATTTGTTCTTCAGACTCTTTGGCCATTCTCATTCTACTTTTATTTAGGTTTGAGGAGACAAACTTCCACTGGAAGAAAAGGAGATAAAAACTGTGCAAAGGTCTCAGGATTTGTCACCCTATGTCCACCACTCTATGGTCAAGAAAACAGGGAGGTCCCAGCTGAAACAGCTCAGATATTGGTCTAACCTCAGTTTGTAAACTTGTTCAGCACCTACCCGGAAGATATCATCTTCAGAGGCAGCAGAAACAGCTTCTTTCATAGCCTTATCTAGCTCTTCTTCAGCTGTCAGATCTCCAGAAATGGCTCGTCGGATCTCCGGCCCAATGTCGTGAAGTGTGCGCAAACCAGCCTGCAAAACAGCAAACTATAGAGCTTTATATCTCCGACTGGGCACATGAGAAATAAAAGCAGTGTTATTTCTTCCTAAGCACTGTAAAGCCCTTTTACTTAAAATATTAAGCATCTCCAGCTTCTTGAAAAACATCAACAAATTCTGCTCTTTTATCTCCATCTTAGAGATGGAAAAACTCTTAGCAATTCAACATAGGAATGTTTATTGCTAGTCCCCTGGCTTCATCACAACACGACAGAGACATAAATCATAGGCCTGACCAAGCAGGTCTGCATGCTTTCAACTTTGAGTTCTTAGATCCACAATCCAGAAGCCCTAGAGCACCCACAGTTCCAGCTGAACCATATATCCAGTGCCTCTGAAAATATCTTCTTTTGAATCAGCAGCTTAAATATGGATTTAATAGCTAGCTAGACTTCTGGCATCTGGACCTGGACAGTCTTCAGAGCCTTCATTGACTGGAAATCCCTTCCAGGGAGTCCATCCAGAAAGGTAAGCTATGGGTATGCTGAGACCTTACTCTCTATCTATGCCTGCATCACAGCATGTTTTAGCTTGCTGGAGCTCCAGAGTTAACTTTCTTCTTTATTGTATACTTGAGGGACACAAATGGTGCTGCTTGTAGAGTCAATGAGGCTTTCTCCTTCTTTCACACAGCCTGGTAGTCCACCCAGTGAACATGTGGTGAACAGATCTCAGGTCTGAGAGCCTGATGCCCGGTCTGTTGGATAGACTTGGCATTCTGGTATGATTTTTTGCTTTTGAACTGATTTTGCCTCCCAGCAACATGCTCTCTCTGACCCTGCTAGAGTGATCCCCCTCAGAAAGTTTAGAATGAATGCTGTAATAACCAACTGTCTGCTGGACACTTCATACCAGCTCTCTAAAAAGAACCCAAATTTCAAATATTACCAGCAGATTGATAAACCATGGATATACCTCACTTATGCCTTCCACCTACAGAGCCAAGGGATGGGGCTTGTGGCACATACATGTTTATCAAAAACGACTGATGTAGCAATTCAAGGGGTCTACAAGCTCCTTCCCAGTGTGGATAGTCCATTGCAGCCCCCAGTATGTTGAGAGGGAAGTAGGGTCTAATGCCTCTACTGTACCACTCCTGTCCACCCTGTGCCTGCTTGTCACCTGTAAGGAGAGCGCGTTGCGCTGGGAGGGCTTGCCCACCAATCCCTGCTCTTTGCGTTTCTTGAACTTTCGGAAATACTCCTGAATCAGGAAAGTGGCGTAGAACTTCCCAACAGTCACCTCGTCATCTGCAAAGGGGTATTAAAAAAGCAATAAATTAAACAAGCAAGTGATTGTAAAAGGTGTATTCACTAATGTGAGCTTTGCAGTTTGCAGCAGGAACATTGGGCATGGCCATGCATCTCTGCTTCTTATGGCATCTGGGTGCAGTACTGAAGGATGGGATTGCTGCACCATCAGGAGAAGAGGTGCATGTGGCACTTGGGTAAGCTATCTCTGCTGGCAGAGAGAAGAACCCCTATAGCCATGCATCTCTGGATGTATGTTGCTTATGGTGAAGTGCCTCTGACTTTTGCAGCCTCTGGCATTAGTTTTCCACATAGGATCTTGCTACAGCAGCAGCCTCCCAGTTGGCGTCAATGCACGCTGCTTTGTTTTGTGACAACCTGAGGTAACAGATACTCAGAGTCTGGGCTCACCAGCATCATCTGACTGACCATCCATTCCAGACATGATCTGGCCCTTGTCTGCATTGAAATTCTGTCAGGTTGTGCCTAGCATAGAGTTATAGAATGGTTTGGGTTGGAAGGGACCTTAAAGATCATCTAGTTCCAACCCCCCTGCATGGGCAGGGACACTTCCCACTAGATCAGGTTGCTCAAAGCCCCCATCCAGCCTGGCCTTGGACACTTCCAGGGAGGGGACAGCCACAACTTCCTGTTCCAGTATCTCACCACCCTCAAAATAAAGAATTTCTTCCTAATGTCTAACCTAAATCTCCCCTCTTCAAGTTTGAAACCATTTCCCCTTGTCCTCTCACTACACACCCATGTAAAAAGCCCTACCCCAGCTTTCTTGTAGTCCCCCTTCAGATATTGGAAGGTTGTTATAAGGTCACCTCAGAGCCTCCTCTTCTCCAAGCTGAACAACCCCAACTTCCTCATCCTGCCTTCATAAGGGAGGTGCTCCAGCCCTCTAATCATTTTAGTGGCTCTGCTCTGGACATGTTCCAGGAGCTCCATGTCCTTCTTATGCTGGGGACTCCAGAACTGGACACAGCACTCCAGGTGGGATATCACAAGAGCAGAGTAGAGGGGGAGAATTACCTACCTCGACCTGCTGTCTCTGTTTCTTTTGATGCAGCCCAGGACACAGCTGGCTTTCTGGGCTGCAAGCACACACTGACAGCTCATGTTGAGCTTCTGGTCCACCACCACCCCAAGTCCTTCTCCTCAGGGCTGTCCGTAATCCTTTCTATCACCCTGTATTTGTGCATGGAATTGCCACGACCCAGGTGCAGAACCTTGCACTTGGCCTTCTTGAACTTCCTGAGTCCACTTCTTAAGCCTGTCAAGGTCCCTCTGGATGATATCCCTTCCCTCAAGTGTGTTGACTTCACCACAGTTTGGTGTTGTCAGCAAATTCGCTAGGGGGGCATTTGATTCCATTGTCCATGTTGCCAAGAAAGATGTTAAACAACACTGCTCTGAGTACTGACCCTTGAGGAACACCACTTGTCACACATCTCCATTTGGACACTGAGCCACTGATCACAACTCTTTGGGTGTGACCAGCCAGCCAGTTCTTATCCAGTAAGTGGTCCATCCATCAAATCATGGTTCCAGTTTAGAGATCACAATGTCGTCTGGGATAGTACTGAATGCTCTGCAGATGTCCAGGTAGATGATGCCTGTTTTCTGCCTTTGTCCAGCAAGGCTGTGACCCCATCATAAAGGGCCACCAAATTAGTCAGGCATGACTTACCCCAGATGAAGCCATGTTGGCTGTCACTAGTCATCCCTTTAGTTATCTGCTTGCCTTAGCAAAGCCTTCAGGAGGATTTTACTCAATGATCTTGCCAGCCATAGAGGTAAGACTGACTGGTTGTATTTCCCTAGGTCTTCTTTTTTTTTTTTTTTTCATTTTTGAAAATGGGGGGTTTTCATTCTTTTTCATTCAGTGGGAACTTCACCAGACTGCCATGACTTTTCAAATATGATGGACAGTGGCTTTGCAACTTCATCTGCCAGTTCTTTCAGGAGCTTTGGCTGAATCCCATCAGGTCCCATGGACTTGTTCACCTTCAGCTTCTTTAAGTTCTTTAGGTGGTATCAATCCTGTTCTTCATCTATAGATCTTCCTTTTCTCAGTCCCTGCCTTTAGCTTCTGTAACATGGAGGGTGTGACCAGAGTCCTTGCCCTTGAAGACAGAGGCGAAGTAGTCATTGAGTATCTTGGCCTTCTCTACATCTTGGGTGACCAGCTCTCCTGTTTCCTTCTGGAGTGGGCCCACATTTTCCCTGGTCTTTCTCTTATCACTTACATACCTATAGACATTTTTCTTGTTGTCCTTAACCCCCCTTGCCAGATCCAGTTCTGTGCTTCTGATTTCATAACTTGATCTCTTGCTTCTCTGACTACTTCTCTGTACTTCTCCTAGATTATTTGTCCGTGCTGCCATCCTCTGTTAAATTCATTTTTACCCCTAGGTGTGTCCAGGAATTCCTTGCTCATACACGCTGGCCTCCTGGCACTCCTGCCTGCCTTCTTCTTCACTGGGACACATTGGTGCTGGGCATGCAGGAGGTTATTCTTGAATATGGACCATTTTTCCTAGGCTCCTTTCCCATCCAGGTCTTCATCCCATTCCACCCTACTAAACAGATCCTTGAAGAGACTAGAGTTTGCCCTTTTAAAATCAAGTGCTTTAAAATCAAGTGATTTTTAAAATCAAGTCCATTTACTTTGCACTTTCCTCGCTGCCCTAAGGATCTTGAATTCTACAGTCTCTGTAGCCTTGGCTCCCGTTAATTCTCACATCACTCACCACCCTGTCTCTGTTGGTGAGAACAACGTCTAGCAAAGCTTCTTTTCTGGTTGGTTCCTCTACTGTTGGAAGGAGGAATTTGTCATCAACGCACTCAAGGAACTTCTTGGAGTGCTGATGCTTTGCTGTGTTGTCCCTCCAGCATATGTTGGGGTGATTAAAGTCCCCCAGGAGGACCATGGTTTGTGAGGGTGAAGCAGCTCCTATCTTTTTATAGAGGGCCTTATCCTCTTCGTCATCCTGGTTGGGTGGCCTGTAGCAGACCCCTAGCATGGGGGTCAGTGCACCAAAATGTTCACATCTCCACAAAAATGAAGTAATTATTGTATTCTCTATCAATACAATTTGCCAGGCAGCCAACATGTGCACCAAGGTTTTATCCAGGTAACTCTTCTCCCTTCTCCAGACCCACTGGAAATTTTATAAGACATGGTCCACTGACTTCAGAGCAGGATGAGCAAGGTTCAGGATCTGGGTGCAACTATTTATTAATTGCTAAGTGCTGTTTTGTGCTATAGCCACCTGGAAAGTCAGTGAAGGACACACTGGATGCCTGTGTACCTGGGGCCTCAAGAAGCCTAGCAAAAGGAGTTACCCAAAAGCCTGGTAAGCCTGGTAAGACTACCAGGGGTGCTGCATGGAAACCCACAGCAATCTATTACACAGGTTCACACTGGCTGAGGAATGTCCACAGGTGCATGAGTCTTTGACAGGTATTGTAGTACAAAGAAGTTATGTGAATGAAAGAAGAGTTATATGCCATAATAAAAGTAGTTTTGCTCAATATGAAGGGGTTATGATATGGGGATAAGTCCTTGACTTGAGTGTTTGGCCATACACCTTACAAAATCAGATTACAATCTTCACCAGCCTCGCAGGAGCTACTTAGCTCTGCCTGCTTCCTCCGCCCCTGGCAGGCATCAGGCACTGTGATCAAACTGAAGCAACATCTAGGAATAAAGGTTTTTAGCTCCTATTTATGTGTATATTCTTCCTTCCCTGATTGCTCAGCAGTCAGAACATGATATTCATGTTCGTACAGGTAGAAACAGATCTCAGCCTGCTGAAATACAGGTAACAGCTTGCAGAAGAAGGCTTGCCTTCCATATTCCACCTGACGGTCGTGAGGTGCAGTAGGACATGTCAGGTGGGGAAAAAGAGAGACTGGGGGAGACTGGGATAAGATCCTGCACTTACCACCTGCAGGGGGCACCACCTGGTCCAATAGCTTCATGCTGGTGCGCTTCCAGATTTTCTTAATTATTGCTCTCAGCTCTTCGTTGGCTTGCTCCAGGTTACCTGCAGGGCGAAAATCATCAGAGACAGGAATTAAGCAGACCCTGCAGAGGAGCAATTTCATGTCTGGCATGGCAGCCTTAGGAAGAAAATATAGCTTTTCCAGTAGTGGAAAGTTTTGGACAAAAAGATGCTCTAACTGTTGCTAAAGCATCCTGATAGGAAGAGATTTCCACCTAAATATGCAGTCATTCCAGGGTAGGAAGGTGACTGTATTGCTGACTGAAAGTCTGCAACAGCCAGAAACAACAGAATATAGCTGCTACTTTATCCCAAAAAGCAAAAATCTCATCTAACACTTCAAATTTTAATTGAGATCCAGTGAGGTTGAATATGATGAGAAGGGAGGTCAGTTAATGGAAAACTGCAGCCCAGGGAACAGAATTGGTCGTTAAAGATGCATCTAGAAATCTGAAAACCTGGGCCTGCTTGCAGCATTTTCCAAAAATTACCTGTTGCAATCCCTGCCTCCCAGCAGATCTAAAATTGTTTGCATGGTGCCAAGAGTTTGCCTTGTAGTGTTTGCACAGTGCTCCGGCAAGGTACTTCCAGGTATGTGTAGGGCTTTCACTATTTGACTCAGAGGACTGTCCCAGGATATTAGCATTTATTCTCTGAAGAACAGCATAGGCTGTAACAAGCCTTTTATGTAATTGTCTGAACTTAGACTTTACATGTTCCTCCAAGGAGCTCTGAGCTAGATGGGACATTAATCAAGCCACATTACCCTTTTGAGAGTCAGTGAAGCAGACTTGATTTATATCCTTTCTTTCTAGATACCCATTTCCTCCCATACGACTCACCTTCAATTTTATTTCTTGATTTATCTACATTTGAACCCTTATAATTGAAGCTCCCTTGTCTCTCTCTCTAGGTGTACAAAACCACTAACTTGTCCTTCTAAAGGTGGTGTTCCTGCAGCTTTTCTTATTGCTCCCCAGCATTAAGGCTCCTCAGTGTGCACGGCAGTAGCTCTCTTAATAGGATGCAGTGAAGACAGGGACACTAAGTAACTTGCTGAGGAGGGAACAGGTGGACAGCATCAAAGGCAGAAATCTGACTCAAGAGTGTTAATTCCAAACTGCTGCCCTAACCATTTACAGTCCTGCTAAGGCAAGGAAGAAAGAGGCTATCAGTGGCTTCCCAGGAATTCACTGGCATTGACTCTGAGATTCTGAGGCTAAAATGGACAAGAAAATTGAGTACTTTTTGGGTCTCCATTTCATAAAACACTGCAAGAACTTCTGCAAGTGTTGTGATTGGCTTTTCCCTCAGGAGAGCCTCCGTGGCTACAGTCAAATTCTGCTTAGCACAACATCCAAGGCCTTAATATAATATTAAAATTTGACCACTTTTATTTTAGCTCAACTGACAGTGTAATCCTGGCACAGTAAATTAAGGTTCTGCTGGTCTCTGCTTTCCCATGCCCACAATGTAATGCAGCCACTCCTGAGGCAGAGGTGTTTAGTTGTGAATCACAGACAGTTTAGAGCATCACATTAATAAACAAAGCCAGGTTTTGGCTAAGGACCAGTATCTTTGAGTACAGCAGTTTTAAGAATGCAACAAATGAGACAAGCTGAGCCCAAAATCTTGTCTGCTTTCCACAATTATACCTGCTGCTCTATGCAAAGCTATTAGCAGTGCCTTTGCTTCTCATCTGTCTTTAGGCTTACAACACCCCTGTCACTAAGTGATGTTAACTCATGCTAATGAAAGCAGAGGAGGAGTTTTAGTGAGGTGAAACCCTTGAATCTAAGCTCTTTTGCTTCCCTTGAATTGGAAGATCAGTGACAACAGCAGTCAAAAAGCAGACCAGCTCTGCATCTAGTTTGCCCAGGGGGAGTCTTCTTTGCCCTTCTTCCTTCTGATTGCTGTTTGAGCAGGCATTGATCTAAAACTTTTAACTTTGAGACCACTGATCAATAATCTGAGATGATACCACAGGAAGCACCAGCTTTCTAGGTAACTGGAAATGCTGTTCTCTAGAAGCTATTATTCCTCCAAACATCTTTACCTTGTTTTTGTATCGTCTGCTGTGTATCAGTAAATGGTATCAGTTTGCACAAGATATCCTTAGTGTTGTATTACAGCTCATCACAATCTGGTGTGAACACCACTCAGATACCTTCACGCTCTTGCAGTCAGCAAGCTTCCTACCTTCTGTCTTGATCCTCAGTGCTGTTCTGACCAATGCAAAGAGAGTGGCATTGAACATAACAGTCCCATCACTGTTCAGTGGCATATTCATGGAGACAAGGCGCTGTGATGTAAGGACAAGAAAGAGGAAAATCTTCATACTTCAAAAGCACATGTATGTATAAATGCTCTTCTTCATGCCCTCATGATGCCATCCAGACCTGCCACCCCTCTTATATAAGCGTCCATGGTCTATGAATTTAGTTAAACAAATATAAAAGTAGTTGTCATATCTACCTGTCATCCCAGACATGCTGTCTTTCTCCTGAGGTTTCTCTCCCATTACTAGATACTCTATTTTCGTCAATGTGGTTATCATTTTCTAACCTTTGTTTTCCCCAGTGGCCAGTAGGCATTTGCCTGCAGTGTATTGCTTGGGCAAATATTTCTTCCAGTCTCTAAACCATTTGGATTTTAAATTACACCTTTTTTTCGTTACAAAGAGCAAACTGGTTTCTTCATACCTCATAAGGCACTTGAAAACGTGCCTGTGCTAACGCTGGTGCAACTGTACATAAACAGAGAGCCAGAATCTTTTTCTTTAGTGACAGGCTTGGGGAAAGGGTATTAGCTGAACCTGAAAGTGGGTCTGCTTTATCCAACCACTACCCCTCTCACTTTTAAAACAGGGCTGCCTGCCCTGCAGTAATTCTAGAAAGCCATGTAGGACAGACAGTGAGTGCTGAGTATCGTTGGAGTGAAGGAAGCATAAAGGTTATAAGCATGTCATTATCCACTATAATGAGAGAGACCTTTTACACAGTTAGAGTCTCACAACCAAATAAATGAGACATTTTCAGAGAAATACTGTTCATGCCCTTTGTGTACATTAATACCAAGCTCACCTTGCTGTTTAATATGTCAGTTATTTAAATGAGAATGAGAGAAAACCCTAAGCTTTTGGTGCACTGTTTATTAAAAAAAAAATAATAAAAAATCTCAGAGATATTTTTACTTGCCCTGTTATTTCTGTCTGTCCTAATCTGTCTTGGGATGTGTGTTTGATAACACCAACCTATGTGTGATGGGTTCTGTGCTTGGCATTTGAGAGCCGTATGTAGTTACCAGGGATGCTCTCCCCAGGCTGGAGAGAGGGGCTGGACGTGTGCTGATGTCCCTGACTAGGTGACAACCCCCTGCTAGTGGACCCTCCAGCCCTGGCCCAAGTTGTTGACGCCCGGAGGAGCCCGGGGACCTGTGCAGGGCGGCCGAGGGAGGGGAGAGGTTCAGAGACCTGATGACTGCAGGCTCTGCAGCCTCGGGGAAGCCCCCTCCTGCCGGGATCCCTGCCAGCCCCGGCCGGCGGGCAGCGGAGAGAGTCACCCGGGCTGGTCGACAGGCTTGGCTAGGAAATGCCACCGTGTGCTATTTATTTGCTGTGACTCCTAGCCGTCCCCAAGCCGCAGCGTGCCTTACTTTGCAAGCCACCCGGTGAGGGCAGAGCTTCCCGAAGCCCAGGGGGGGCTGGATCCGCCGGAGCAGTGTCACCACGTCCAAGTGTTTTATCCGTCCCCTAGAGAGGAAAAGGAACAGTGAGGGGCGCGTCCTTACTGAGGAGTCAACTGCTGACCCGCCTGCAGCCTGTGGATGCATCCAGAAGTATCAGGGAGATCTTCCCAGCCCCACGGCTGCCACACCCCCTCATAGCCCGGGGATGGCTTCAGGGATAATTTCCAACCCCTTTGCATTCTGTGCATTCCTCAGGATTGGCCCAACACTCATGGAGCTCCTAGTAGTGGAGACGACCCAGCTGTCAGTCATACAGAAGTCAATAATTGCAGGAACTGCCCTCAGTGGCTTGAAGGCTGAGTTTTCTTAGTGTCAGAATGGACTGTTTGGGGTTGTCCCCTCCACCATTGACCTTCTCAAAATCTACAGCTGCTTATTTACTTGTTGGTCTTATGGTTACAGCAGGCACAGTGGTGCAAAGAATCCATTTTTTTATCTCTGGTGCTTTACCTCCCGTATAAATAGCCCTAAGGCACTGTCTTTTGATGCTTGTTTATGCTTTGGGCTGTCACTGGAACCAGCACAGAACAAAGTGCTGAACTTCCTCCACAGCAGCAGTTGGGTTTCTTTTAAGTCCTGTAAATGCAGCTCAGAAGAATTGTCTCATGGAAGGATGACATCTACCAGAGCCAGAGGTGGGATTTCCAGCATGGGACATCAGTAGGGAAGAGAAAAAAGGAACTTCCCATTTACAGGATGTCATCTGGACAGAGTGGCCCTTTATTATATAGCTTCAGCCACTGCAGTCTTGCCCTCCAACAAGCACAGATAGTAGCAGCTGTTTTGTTAACAAACATCATACTTATTAGAATTCTGTGCTTATCCCCTGTCCATATAAGAAGTCTCTCTGGGCAGTCCCCATGGTTGGGAAAAAGGATTTCAATGTACGTGTCACTCTGATAATGTGACCCGGCCTCACACACTGCAGAACCTGAGCCCAAAATAATCCTGACACTATGTCTCAAGGAGATCTGATTTTAGTTTATGCCAAGATCCCTTTCCACGCATTTTGCGTTATGAAGGGGGCTTTGCAATTACAATTTTCAGCTGTACAGTAAAGTCACAGGGATCTAAATGCACTTTAAGCCTAAGCATGTGTCAAACAGAGCATATACTACTGAATGTCAGCTAAGCCTTTGTTTGTACTTGTGTAACTTTTAATCCCTGCAGGTCTGCTGATGTGAACAACCTCTGCAGACAACGCATCTGCAGACAACCATGTGAAGGTACAGGTTGTGATAGGCCTATATGGCATATGACAAAAAGGAGATAAGAGCACATCAACTCTACTGTGAGTAGAAAGTCAAACAGAACAGTCACACCTCAGTATAGCAAACACATGCAGGAATAAACCAGCCTCTAACCTCCTTTTCTCAGACTCCTGTTGCCAGTCCCTAAACTGTCTAAATCTCACCCAGAATGAAAGTTAAGCACTGTCCTGTCAGTAACACTGAGATTTTTATGTGATTCTGTACTTTGCTGGCTTATCGATCACCATCAATACCCTGTGAATGTATTTAATTTAGGATTTTTGTAGGAAAAAAGTGTTCCTGCAGAAGGAATTTGACACTTACTGCACAGAAAATAAGAGAACAAAAAAACAAACAAACAAACAAAAAACAAACAAACAAAAAAAAAAACAAACACCAAAAAACCAAAAAAACCCAGAAAATAACAAGGCTGTTCTCCCAAGGAGCTCTGATATCCAGGCTGGGGGGTTACTTACTTGGCTTCGGGGTCATACTCTGCCCAGATCCTTTTAAACTCGTCCAGGTGGTGTGGTCCTAAAATGGACCAGTCCCGTGTCAGGTAATCAAAGTTATCCATTATAACAGCTACAAAAAGATTGATGATCTGCAAACAAGGACAGAGATGACTTGATGGATGAGGCAGGTAACAGCAGACTTTTCTGGGTTCTCCATTTAAGGCCTGGATTTGGACTCATAAAAGTAGGAAGTCATTTGGTATGGGTCTTCTGTTTCCTCCTGCCAGCCCTTCAGTTTAATAGGAAGATCCCAAAGACAGGATGTTCTCAGCTGGTCACATTTCTCTCTCTTCCCTACTAAATGGGTGAGGCTCAAGTTTGCTGAATGCTTAAACATGCTGCGAAGGACTTTTAATTTACCTGTGTCTTTGCCTAGCAGAACAGGATAGTGGTGAGATAACCTGGGATTTATCCACTATAGGAGTAGGGCTGAGACAAAATTCCTTTCTTCTGGCCTAAGACCACAACTTTTAAAATGTTGCTGCTGTTCACTGGGAGTTTTGCACACTGATGCCAGCTGCAGAGCATGTGCTGTCACTCTGAGCAACGCCACATTGCCAACAGCGAGCAGATGCAAGTGGGATATGTGTATTCTCACAGTCATTGCTGCTGGCAGGGGAGGAAAAACCTGCTCAACAGCCAGAAGGAAGGTAGGAGGGAAAGTGGGAAGTGTGGCTGAGGCGTTGCTAGCCTCAGCAGAGCCCACGACATGCTAATTTGGTTTTCTCATTGAGGAGGAGGGGGAAAGAACACTCCTTTGCTGTGCACAAAGGACTGGGAGTGGAAGCAGAGCATCCCCCTGGGCTGGAGGGAGTCAGGCAGGAATGGCAATGACCAAGGTGTCTCTGAAAGGGCACGGCTGGGAAAGACCCCATGAGAAGATTTCCCCTCTGTGAGATCATTCTTCTGCTGTGTAGGGCTGGTGTCTGGGGAGTCAGGGGCTCAGTCTGACAGAGGGCAGGTTTTGGTTGCTGGGGCAGACTCACCAGGAAGGCACAGAGCATGTAGAAGCTGATGAAATAGAAGACAGCGAAGCTGCTGCCACAGGAGTGATCGGCTTCGGTGGAGTTGGCCGGCTCTGACTCTGGGTCACACTTCTTGTCTGGGAGACATGCCAGCATAATTTCCTGCCAGGCCTCACCAGTGGCACACCTGAGCATGGCAAGGTCAAGGGAAGACAGCATTGACCTTCGATGTGAGAGGGACTGGCACATTAGCAACCTGTTCTTGCTCCCATGAACATTAATGGGAATTTTGCCACTGAGGTCAGTTAAAAGCAAGATGGTCAGTCTTTGACATACACTGGCCCACCCTGCTCCTTTTTTTGGCTTTGTTGCCATCATCAGTATATTATTCCTGACCGGTTTTGTGTAGTCCGGGTATGGGGCTGTCATGTTCCAACCAGCCAGAGTCATCAAGACATGTGTGACGTGGCTATGGATCACATCAAAAAAACTCCTTGAAAATTAAGAGAGAGTATTGAATTTGTGCCAGCTGCCCACCCCTTCATCACCCCTCCCTATCCACAACACACATGGTCACAGCTAGAGCAGGATGATGTGCTAAGCTGAGCTGGACATGACCATGTCAAAGCATGAGTAGGAGTTCATGTCCCTTTCCCTGCTAAAAAAAGCTGGAAATCATGCTGACTTGATTTGAAAAAAAAAAAAAAAAAAAAAGAAAGAAAAAAAGGAGTTTGTGATGCATATCACCGTTAGAGAACCCTGAAAACTGGCTACTTTCCTTCTGAGTGGGAGGACATCCCTCTCTCCCTCCCCAGCACTGAGTATTGGCCAGTGTCAGCTATCAGGGCACAAGGCTTAATGGGCTGGTTGTTTCATCTGACATAACTCCAGGCTTCCCTGCTAAGGGACAACATGTTTCTACTCACCTCATCAGCATGACACAGTGGAAGGAGATAAGCTGTGCCCAAGAGCAGGGAAATCATGCTCTCAGATTGATACAACCCAGAGCTGTCAGACACACACCTGAAAAGCAGCAGCACTGCCTGGGGGAAGGTCTGGAAGTTGTTGTTGCGGTTGATTTCTGTGGTATCGTTCAGCGCAATTTTACCGAACACCTGGAATAAAGCAGAAGTCTTTTCAGTTTAGCCCTGCAGAATTCCCAGAGCCTCTTGTCACCTGTAGCTCTTGGCCTCACCCTGACTCGGATATTTGGCAGAATCTGCTTCTCTCTTAAAAAATTGTTTCCTCAGGTCTTTCATTTTACTGTTACTTCCCTTGTTTGTCACTTTATCACCAGAAAAGAACTAATTTTTTAACAAGAGGCATCTTCTGTTAAAATAAGACATCTTTCCTTATTTCATATACTGAGTATGTGAAATGGGGTCTTGTTTTAACAGGCATTCATGTGGGGAGGGGGTCCATCTGAAATAAATCAGTAACACAGAAGAAAAGGCTCCTTCCATCATTGCTTATCTGTCTTCAGTAGGGAGAAATAATAGCAAAAGACCATCAGCTACAAAGCCTTGAGCTTTCAACACTGTGGAGTGCCTTGGAACTTCCCACAACAATGTGAAGTACGTTGCCTTGGTTCTGGAGACTGTCCACATGCTGTATCCACACTTGTCACCAGCAGGTGTTTTGGGCCTGCCTCAGAATGCATCACACTGAAGGTGATTACTAGGTCTGCCCAGAGAAGGATGGCTTACAGCTTTCCTCTATGCCCAAGCAACTGTAGCTGCACCAACTAGTTCATGCAGCCACAGCATGAATCCTACAACCATCAGCAAACCTTTTTGGGTTTGGCCCAAACCAACCAAATCTTTTTGGGTTTGCTTTCGGATGTGAAGTCCCCACTGCAGGAGAGTTTCAGACTCCTTTGAAAAAGTCTTCTATAGCTTTGGTACTTCTGGGTACCAGGACTGAGAGCTTAACAAACCTTGCCTGTCAGAAAGGTCTCTGGCTAGCATAGTCTGTCAGAACTATTTATTCCTCATTGATAGCAACATGACAGAGATCTCAACGACTGAGAGCTGTAATCTCATAGCCAAAATGAGCATCAGGAACAGAGCAGCTCTGAGAGAACACAGAGTTTCTTTTCAATCAAATGTCACTGATAATTAAACCCCAAGAGAAACAACAACCTGGAGAGAAGAGCAGGGACAATGGCAGGGAGGCCATGCCAGGCGGGAGGGAGACTTTCTGCAGGGGTTCCTTATGGATGTGGGGGCCCTCCCCCAGGCCCAGCCACCCCCATGCCAGGGGTTAGCAATGACAGCCCCAGCTGCACTGAGGAGGAGCAGAAGGAGAGTTTAAATGCTCAGAGGCAGTTTGAGCTGAAGCAGCCCATATTTTTCACTTCAGGCAAGCGTAGGCAAGGGAGCTTCCCATGCTGGAAGTCTGATTTTCCTTTTGATCTTGCAGTTTCCTTTAGACATGAGGCTCTGGTGGCAGCTACTGCAGGTACTTTGCTCTGGGCACCTATGAGGAGGTGGCCTCTTCAGTCTGTGCCTCCTGGGTCATGATATAAGTGGCTTCATCCACCAGCATCAGTTTGGGTGTTTCCACTTCAGCATATTAGGTAGTGAGGTTTGAATGTTGTTACGCTCCAAGTCAGGGCAGTAGCTGAAACAAAGTGGCAGATCTCCTTTATGTGGTAAATCCTTATATTTTCATCAGATCTGGTAGCTATTTAATGAGGCAAGGAAGGATTTTCCTTCCCACTTGTCCCTGTGTGTCAGCAGGTTCAAGAGGGCAGCACAGAAATTGTCTGAGATGCCATTCAGACAAAAAGTGATAATAACAGGTTTGTGGGCTCTAAGCAAAGAAGGAAGATGACAAAAGTTGGCTTTCTCACTCGAAGACAGAAGAGCAGGAGGTGATCTAGTAATCTAGTCCAATGTGAAAGACAGATGTATGAACTTCAGACTACTGATATGATTTAAAAAGAGGCTTGAATGTAAGCCAATGCTTGAATATCAGACTTAGAACTAACCAACAGAAAAGGGTTTAGATGCACAGAATAAAATATCTAGCCTTGACAGTACCCCAATCACTGTAAACCCTGTCTTCATGGCTGCTTGGAAGCCATTTTTGTGTAGGTTCATAATGCTGCTGTAATATTCTGAAGTGATTTTCTGTATAGCACAGGTAATCCTGGAAGATCTTGGCCATTTGAGCTAGATAAGTATTAAAGGTAAAACTGGCAAGTTTACAGCATGAGTCGAGCAGACTAAATGGCAGCTGTAATCACTGGAGGCAATTGAGATAACCTGTGATAATTCAAGGAAAGATTGGTTATACTTTTCAAACTGGAGCAGGGTAGATGGAGTCTGTGAAAAGACATGATTATAATAACAGGAAACAAATTAAAACAAGGTCACAGAGGTCAGATGAATTTTCTGTCAGCATTGTGAAACCAAGAAGTCTGTCATGTTTGGAGAACCCTGGAAGCAATTATACCATGCCTTTCTTTACTTTGGTCTCTGGTCCCAGATGGCTGACTTGTCCGAGATATTTGATTAACACTGAAGTGGAAAGAGAGGTTTAGTCTGAAGAGCAGCCCAGAAAATGAGGCTGGGACTGTCACAGGCTGTGCATATATCACACGCTTTCTTCAATGGTCTGCATGTAACAACAGTTCCTTGCATAAATGAATGCTCAAGCTGGTTCCAAGTTAATTTTCTAACTGAACAGGATACTGTATTGATGCATCTTCCCAAAGAACAGGCACAAACACAAAGCATTGGTACATTGGGTCTGATCTTGTATGTGCCTTCATGGGCATAAATCAAAAGCTGCTCTTTAAGAATCAGTGGAAGTTATGCCAGTGTGAAAGTGATGCAAGAGAAAAACTGATTTTGTTCAGTGCAGCATGTCCAAAAGCCCACTGAAACACCTAATTTCAAGCGGTGAGGCAGTAAGCCTCCTTTGCCACTGCTGGTGGGTATTCCTTTGGGAGTATGGAAGGCAGGTATGGTCCTTTGAGTGTTTGCATATTGCACATTGTGCTGCTTTTGGAAGTGACAATGTTTTCCAACCAAAGGCAGCTGCCACCTCACCTTACTGGGGGAAAATAATCTTGTAAGCCCCTATGACCATACATTGATCTAGTTACTTTACAAGACTGTCCTTAAAACTCTAACAGGAAAAGACAAAGTTGACCTCTTCAGCATCATTTACCTGCATCCCGATCACGGCGTAGATGAAGAACAACATCACTATTAAAAGAGCCACGTAGGGGAGAGCCTAGGAATAAAAAAGAAACAAAAGAGAAAACTTTGTGTCCAACGAGTCCTGCACACTGGAGCCTGGTTCATGCTCCTGGCTTCGGAAAACTGTAAGAGCCCAGCCTCAAACGTGGAGTCTGTAATTTGGCCCGGTGGCCACTAGGTGCCTCTCCAGGCCCACATTTGCTTGCCCTCTCCACCACCTGGCTGCTGCCACCCAGCTCAGGCAGGCCCTGACTCCGCTCCCACTCGTGATGGTGTAGCTCTTGCTGCCTTCAAGGCAGTCCTGCCCTTGACGTAGTGAGGAAAGCGAGGGCAAAAAAAAAAAAGTGTCTACAGCTGCTTAGCAGGAGGAAAAACCACTCATAACTAGTATTATTCTCGCACTAGTAGCAATGCTTTTTTTCCTGGACCCAGCCTGGTGAAATAAAAATTGCAACAGCTGCTGAGATCCAAATTCAAGGCTTCTGCTACAATGGCTGCTACCATCCTGAGTACCTAGAGCAGCAACAGCTTTGCTCCCTGATCAGTGTTTGGTATCTGTCATGGTGTCTGCAATGCACTGAGTGTCTGTGATCAGGTGCTGAAGAGAAAATGCAGGGCCCTGATATGCAGGGCTGCCTCATAAGGAAGAGGCTTGTGCAGTCAGCTGAGTGCCGAGTGCTATGGGTTTCCTTTGCCTCCAGAAGGAATGAAGGCCACAGCTTGGGACCTCACAGGCTCAGGCTTTTGAGGAGGAATTTTCTACTCAGTTGCTTTTGAAATATATAATGCTCAAGGCAGAGATTTCCAGACCTTACTTCAGAGCCAATGGTGGATGCATTCATCCTGAAAATGCGTACAGTCCCTGATCTGGATTTTGAACATCCCATTTCACAGAGCATGAAAAGCCTACAACATTATTATTTTTGGAAATATAAGATTATTTACACATATTAAGTTTATGTCTAAATTCAGCAGCACTTAATACTACAGGGGGAATTGAGGAAAAAAAAAATCACTGACCACTATGGAGATTTGGCTAAGATCTGCAGAAATAATCTCAAAGAGATCAGAATATTAAAATAACAAAAACCCAAGCCTTTAAACAATATCTGTAATCATCATCTTGAGATTTGGGGACAGATTCCTTTGTGTTTTATGGGGTCAGACAAATCAACATGTACCCCACAATGTCAGTGGAGCTGCACCATCTCAGAACTGGGCTCCAAACATTTTGTGATGATCTAGCTGGGACTTGATACACACATGCCTTAAGAACAGCTCCCGGGAGAGTGGCCAGACAGATCTGGGGTGTATAACCCCACCAGTTCTTCTGTCTTTCAAATGGTGATGTGAAAAAGTGTTTTCCCTCCTAGCTGTCTGGCCCTCCACTTTCTTTCCAAGTTCCTTTGCCAATGCTCATCCTGGTTCTCATGCACCTTTCCTACTCATCCCTGCCCCTTATTCCTGGCAGCTCCTTCAACTCCCCACCTCCCATATCCACTCTTCTGCCTCTGTCCTCTTCTGTCTCCACCCTTCCTTGGTGTTACCACTTTGTCCTTGTGATTCCCATGGCCTTGCCTTGCCCTCAGCACCCCTCTCACTTCCTACTCCTCCCACTCACCAGCCTGTGCTCCCTTGCTATCTCTGCAGATGGAAACCCCTCTGAGCATTTTCCCACCACACACTCCTCTGACAGGTGCCCCAAGTTGCATGTGAGGTCTGCCCACAGTGCACAGGGCACATGGTCCTTACGATGGGCTCTGAATTCCAGCACAAGTTTGTTGCCCATTAGGCTGCCCCATGTGAGCAGGGATGCTTCCTGGAAGCCTGTGGGGACAGGGAGA
Organism: Heliangelus exortis; assembly: GCF_036169615.1. Classification (NCBI taxonomy): domain Eukaryota; kingdom Metazoa; phylum Chordata; class Aves; order Apodiformes; family Trochilidae; genus Heliangelus; species Heliangelus exortis. The sequence goes on from NC_092422.1 coordinate 134,283,804, forward strand.
AGAGTCTGTGCCAAAGTCTACAGGGATCCCAGGTTTTGACAGTGGGAGTGTCTGAGTCAAGAGCTCAGCATGGGGAGTATTCGTAGCTACCAAAGGAGCCTCTCAGTAGTTGCAAGAGGAGGAGCTTGGAGCAGAGAATACCATGTTATAAATGGCTAAAGGCTTTCAAAGAAAAAGACGCTTGCAGAGGGTTTTTTTATATATTATTTTTTTTTCCCCTGCTGTGTAAGTTACCTCCCTTGGTACTTTCTCCCATCACCCTAGAGCCCTGCCTAAAAGTGACTCTCCAATCAGAGAGGTCTGAAGGTCACTGGAGGAAAGTACAAGGCACTCCCTTTCCCACCCATCTCATCGTCTCCAGCCAAGAGCTGTGGCAAGCTGAGCTCAGGATAAGAGTCAGCTATTGCTAAAGAGGCTGGAGGGGCACAGGGGCAAGGGGAGGAGAAGCGGGAACTGGAAAGTGTGACTCTGTCCCCTGCATCAGGGGTGACTGAGCTGTGCCATGGGAATCTCATACCTATGTATTCAGACAAAAGGGTTCCCACTGGAGCTGCTCAAATAACAACCTGGAAGTTAGCAACCATGTAAGCAATGGAAAAAAGCTGTTTGAGGCATGTGTCAGAAAACTGCTGTGCAATATTAGATGCTCTGGCAGTCCAGAAGTGTGCAAAATAATGGGTCTTTGCAAGAGCCTGGTGGTCTGGCTACTGAGATCACCTGAGATGTGCCCTGGAAAAGGTCCAAATTGACCCCTGGTGTACATGTTACTTCTGTGGGCAGAGACAGAAGTTGTCTGGAAACAATCCACAGCTCTGCAGGCTTCAATCCCAGTTTGTATTGTAGCTGGGAGGTGTAAGTTTTAAATATGGATCAGATCCTTTCCCATTTGGGTCAATAAAAATGCTACTGAACATTTGAAGCCTCAGTCTGAGGGATATATGGCTGTTCTTTCAAGACTTGTGTGCTGGACAATTTCCTTTCATGCTTTCATCCAGTAGTGTATCCTGCATCTTCAGTCACGTTTAGAGCAATATTTTTATCCCTGTGCTATCTTTCCCTAACACTTTCTCTGGATCTGCCCCAGCTGACACCCATGTTGTTCTGGCCCAGTATACCCAGGTCAGCTAGTTAGTTAAGTGCAAGACAATGCTATGCTTCATCTCTAACTAGCATTTTTCTATAAATGGCCAAGTTAGGGGCTGGTTTGGCAGCAGGTTTTCTAGCAATTAACTGTCTCTTGTTGTTTGTTTTCTTCAAGAGGTGATGTTTCTTACCCAGTCTGGTTTCCTTTGCCTTCCCCCGTCTACTCTGGTACTCTACCTACCACTGAAATGCAACCTCCATCCAGGCTAAAAGCAGGAGCAATTTAATGTCTTGGCATCATTATCAGAGCCAAAGGTGTGGGGCCAAAAAGGTGAAATTCTTCCTGGATAAAAGCCTTGGGGCCATATAACTCTAATACTCACTGAAAAATCCTGAAAACAAGGCTTAAGGGAAACTTAATTGAGGACCAGGCCTTGCCCATAACCTCATATTTGAATAAAGCAACAGATATAAAATACCGCTAAAATAGGGGGAAAAAAAAAAAAAGAAAAAGAGGAGATTGAAGTGTTACAGACAGGCAGTAATTGAGTTGAACTGAACTATTAAAGATGTTCAGGAAGGTCTCAAGCTATTACTCATGCTTTAAAGATGAAACTTATACCCAGGCAGACATCCCCTACAAAGCCCCATTTACTTGATTGTCATTTGTGCCACGTGTCCCTGGTGCACATCGCTCTGACCAGCCGCCTTTGGGCTCAGGCACTTGGGTACAAACCCTCCCCAAGAGACCACCAAGGGGACATAAAGGTCTTAGAGATAAATAAAGGAGTACCTGGAAGGACTTGATGAAGGTCCAAAGCAGTGTCCGGATGCCCTCCCCTCGGCTCAGGAGCTTCACAAGACGCATCACACGGAAGAGTCGGAAGAAGGTGATTGAGATGCGAGAGTTTTCCTCTGCATTCTGGAAGCCATTGGCACAGAGGCAGAAGTTACAACAGCATGGGAAGAACAGAGACCCTGGGCCACAGAGGAAGCTACATCAAGAGCTCACTGCACTGTTCCTTGTCCTGGTACTGCTCCCTGGACTTGCATTGCCTTGGCACCCCAGAAAAGGACTGAGGCAGGTCAAACTTGCACTCTCTCACATGCTCGTGAGGCTACTCTACGGGGTCCATCAGCCTGTCCCTTTGGGTTTCCTGGACTGATGGGATTAGGGATATGTAATGCTATAAACCCCTCCATTACATCTCCTCCTTACACCGGAAAGATGCAATTCTCCTTTGACATAGACACTTTCTCTGTTGACCTGTCCCAGACGTTTTACCCCAGTGAGCACCTCAGGTTCTGGTGAAACATCTGGCCTGACATCAGCCATGGGTTTCTTGCTCTGCTGGGAAACATTAGCAGGTCCCAGGTCTGCTGCGGGGTGTGAAACCCCCCGGGGTGACAGTGTGCACTGCCTCAAGCCCAAGCTACCAGCGTCACTGTCCCCGGGGGCAGCCCTGCAGTCCCTGCGCTGCTCGGGCCGTGCTCCTGGGGGCTGGCCCGTGGCTGCTCGCTGCCCCCGCTGCTCTGCCTTGGGGCCTTTCGTGTTTCTCATGACCCCTTTGTATTTCCCACAGTCTGCACACTGACTTTTGTTTTCTTAAAAACATTTTATTTTGGCTTCACTGCTACTGTTCAAGCATGCAGCATTTTAAAATAGGCTTTCCTCTGGCCTCTGTTCTTTTTTTTTTTTTTCTTTTCTCTCACAGCATCTGGTTTGTCCCACAGCATTTTCCCCTGGGTCTGTAACCAGCTCTGACGCTCCCCAGCCATAACACGTGTGAATCCATCTGAGCACTGCCACAGTGGCAGGTTCACCTGGGCCTCAGCAGAGGACCTGCTGCCTGGCTCCAGGGCAGGCAAAGCATAGAAAGTGCCATGTTCCCCAGTTCATTAACCTCTTCAAATACTGTGTGAAGCCTGCGGAGCTGGTGGCTTTCATTAGCAGCACTGTGGGAACATGACCTCTTGTCATGGGGGGAGATAACACTGTCGCCCTGCCACTTGACCTAGCATGGAGCAAAGAAGTGCACAGAAACCCCCTCTCTGTCCCCTCCCAGGCTGCAAAGACCACAGTTTGAGTCGCCTCTGAAAGAGGAACATTTAGGAGGAAGAAACAGTGCAGATCACCCCCGCTGTTAACTACTCACCACTGTGTAAACCAAGAGAGAACAGACCCTTTGGATTTCCTGTCACCGGGCAGCAGAAACAGCAGCTGCTTGACTGTCTGCTCCTGATAAAACCCAAGGCACAGGAACCGCCTGGATGTACATTTCTGGGATTGAATGTCCAGATAGGGGTGTGTACCTGTGCTCTGTGTGTGCTCCTGTTTCCAAGCCAAGGCGAGCAGATGGGTGCTTACCTTTGCTGGCTCTGCCTGGCCCCGTTCCCTGGCTCCTGTTGTGTAGCCATGGGGTAGACAGGGGCCACATCTGCTTGTTAGTGTGTGCAGGAACTTCCCCGCATGGAAGGCTGAGGGCTCTGTACAGTAGTTCAGGGTTGCACCCCAGTGAAGTTTGTCTGTCTGCGGTGAGTCAGCAGAGGATTATTTTGTGTGGCTTCCTTCAGTCTGCAGCAAAGGCTGATGCTCACTGCTGGTGCAGTACCCAGGTGAAAATGATTAGAGGAGCAGGCTGTGTCAAGGAAAAGCTTGAGTGCTCCCTAGATCTCATATAATTCTCATTTTCTGACCTGAACAACATGCTGTAGGCTTCAGTGAACTGGAGGGCATTGCTCTGAGGTGAAGGAGGAAACGCAGTCTCCAAGTAATCAAACATTGTGGCATCCAGTCCTCTCAACACTATAATCCCAGAGAGGTAAATACCTCTTCCTGTCCTACAGAAGTCCTATGGCCTCCCTTCCTCTTTGTCTAAGAAGCTAAACTGCTATACCATTTGAAAGAGGGTTGATGTCTAAATTTAAAAGTTGCGTGGACAACAGTACTGCTGTGGTTGTGACCAAAGCAAAAAAATAGAAGTGTTTTCCTATTCTGCCTGCTGCTGCTTTTGTTGGTTTTGCCATTTGCATGGCATAAAGTTGGGACTTGGGTCTGAACAAAGGTTTTAGCATTCCTTTGTCTTTTGTTCCTTAGAGGAAGCATCTGCTTTGGCAGAAAATTATCCCTGTCCTCCTAGTGTCCTGGAGCAGGCAAAGTCTAAGCAGTGGATAAACCAGAACAGATTGCTCCCTGACGCAAATCTGCAATTTACTGGCAGCAAAGCACTTAGCTGAAAACACTCAGTGATGCCTCAGGAGATTATGGTCATTTTAAGACTAGGTGGCTACAGATTAGCTGGTGCTTGAGTAGCCATGACTGCTTTCTCCTGGCTTTCATCCAGCTTCTTGAAGGCATATCCTTGCCTTCAAGAGGTTCTGCAAAGTGGCTGGATCAAGAGACTGGAGTTACTGCAACTCTGTTGGGGTGGTGTGGGAACTGCCTTGTATACCAAGGTAGCAGAGTTTGTGTGCACCATTGCATGATTTACTCTTTTTTTTTTTTTTTTTTTTTTTTTTTTTTTTTTTTTTTTTTGGTGCAAACTATGAACTCAAATGCCACAGTGAATTACCGCATTGAAGAGGAACTTCAGAGTCTTAATATTTTCTAGTCTGGAGTATTCCACATGAAGTCACATTGAAAACTCATTCAAGTGTCATGTTGATAGTGATGCAGTTGTTTGCTAACAAGAAATCTTACTAGGTCTCGTTCTCTCTTGGTGATTCATTAGAAGGCAGAACAACAGTTAACTTGACCAAAGGAAAGCTCAGGATGCACAAGAAATACACATGTGCAGCATATTCACAGCTCATGTGAACACCAGACTCACACCAATACATGACATGGCAGCTTCATGCACAAATAACTAGGCTGGGCTTGGAGAGAGAACTTGTGATCACAGGTAAGAGAAAAAAGGAGTGTGTTAGAAAGAGTGTCACAGAAGCTGGGAGGGTGGTCTGTATTTTCAGTCTTACCATAGAGGAAGAACATTGGGTATGTTCAGCTGGCTTTAAAGAAAGGCAGACAGAAATAAGCTGTAATAAGTCTCCAAACAAGAGCCCTAGCAAACCAGGTCTTGGCTAACACAGGAGCAACAAAATGGCAGAAGAGGGCAAAAGGGAGTTTGAAAGAAATGCACAAGAGGCTGGGCTTATTCCCTAGGATGCCCAGGATCAAAGCTGGCCATGGTAGAAGTAGGTACAACACGCACTGAATTTGGTGTAAGCTGTACCCACTACCACCACATGTGAATTGCGCCCATTATCTCCTTGGGTGCTAGACATTGTGGCATCCAGAGGGTGGAGGTACAAATATTTTAACATTTTAACAAATGTTTCTTGTGTCACAACAAACAAGTTCAATTTGAGGGGCTGATGTAGCTTCCCAACTCCGATCCAGGCCACGTCTGCACAGGGACCAGCCAGCTTCTAGTGCATCAGTTTGTTTTTTAAACCCGTAATATCCCAATGCTAAAGGAACATTTTCTATTTACACATCCAAATTCCCTTCACGCATAGTTCTGGGTGATAACATTGTTACGAAAACAAGGGGTTGGGCCCTCTGATCAGCTCTTGGCAATCCTACAACACCTACCGCCATCTCTGGAAGGTGGGTTGGTAAAGCTGGTCAGCTTGCTGTACCTTCACCCACCTCACAGCAGAACTCCAGGGACCCAATGGATGTGTCCTTGGGGGCCAAGCTGAGCTGAGCCAAGTCCTGGTCATGTCTGGAAGAGTCTGGTTGCTGCAAACACTCCACCTGACATCCCTTGATTAACTTCTGTGGCTATTTCCAATACTGAGAACAGTTCTAAAAACTACCCAAGGCTGCAAATACCCTTAGGTGTAAGAAGCAGAATTGAAAATTAAATAAACCCTGCTTTACTGGGAATTCTTCAGTTCAATAGTAACATAATCCTTCAGGCCTAACCTCTACCATATGTCCCATATGCCAAGCCTGTCTGTCATTGCTTCCTGTGACTACATTAGCAAAGCTGGAATTTATGTATTTCTTCTTCTGCCAATGGCAGAATTCGCCTCTAGTGCTACAGAGGACTCCTGCAGCATGCTCCTGGTCTCGAGGGACACTGCAGTAACCAAACTGGTGGTGTATTACCTGAATAAAAACTGCAGTTTGTATGAACAGTGATAAAGACAAATGATAGCAGTTAAAAACCCAAGGTACACCTAATCATAAAATATAGTCTCTGGGGTTAACTCATTGGTTTGGTAGAGTCAGATTGCATTGCTTTTTCCCTCCTCTTTCACATGTTTGCTCTTCTGCTTCTTTTTTCAGATCACATATGGGCAAACGGTGTCTTGAATATCAAATAAAGGAGTAGTCCCCATAGAGACGTTTCTCACAGATCAGGTTAGATTTTGATTTTGTGTTGATGGGCAAATACCTCCTTTCCAGCAGAGTTTCTCTATCCAACCCCCCCCTTTCCTCTTTCTAGTTTTGTAAATCATCTTTTCCAACCTTAGATGGACCCTTATTGTGCTAGAGGCTACATTTCTGGTAGAAGGTACAAAGCCCCTTCAAACTAACTGAAGGAAGCCCAAAATTTTCAGTACCTTTCCAGGTACTTTCCAGTCCTTTCCAGGACTCTCCATCTTCCTATTGGTGCACCTGTGACTGACTGGATGAAGAAGCCTTGTAAATTACTGTGGAATACTATACCCTAATTGCCATTTTGATAGTGTGTTTCATTGAGAAGTGCAAGTAATAGCAATGTAGCAGGGTAAAAAAATCTGTATAAAAGGATATGACTATATAAGGCACTGTGGATATGGGACACTCAGCTTGGAGGAGCTGGCATCACATTGAAAAATTAGAAACCAAAGGTTGTGATTATCTTTGGCAATGCTAAGAAAGAGAAGTAGAGTTTGACTTCTCCTCTTTTATTCCCCGAGTTAACTGGTCTGCGTTTTAAGATGGGGTCAAATATGTAGCAAATTATATCACTGCCTATGGCAAAGGCTCAAAAGCAGCACAGGAGTTTCTGTTAACCCTGGCAGGGGGTATTTGTACAAACTACAGCACTATGGGCTGATGTTCCTGATATACTTGTGCATACAGTATTTTTTGTGTGATGATATGAGGGGGAAATCAGCCCCCAGCTGCAGGCTGCTGAATATATTTTTTATATGCACAAAAGTTTCAGAGAGGACCTAAATCCTACCATTTTCCACCTGTGCCACAGATATCTGAGAACCTGTTGCTGGGACTTTCACGTGCGGCCATTCCTAACTATAAGGCTGAGAAAGCTAGTGCTAGATTTTCTGATAATTTCAGCCTTCCAAGAGATGCCAGTTTTAGGATAAGGACAGGCACCTGGCAGCTGAGAATGTAGTAGTCACATCAGTTGTTCCCAGGGACGGAGGCATGGTGATAGGTACTTGGAATGAAGTGTCTAATGCTTGTCTGAAGTGGGCAGGATTTAATTTCTACAGATCTCAGAGCAATGTACAAAAGTAAATCCTCATCTGTCTAATGGCTTTCAGGGAACTTTTGGAGAAGTTACCCCACTTCAGAGAAGGCAGCTTTAGCTGTCAGTTGGGGCACAACAGCACGTGCATAACTGAATGAAAAAAGGCAACAACGATAATTGCCAGATCAGTCAAGCCATGATCCCCTGCACAGTTTCCATCATAGAGAAAAGGGACCTGAAGTATGAACCACAAACAAATTTAGGGGTATATTTAGAATGATGTAGAAGGGAACCTGCAGTCTAAGAATGGGAAGAGAAATACCAGAGGCAGGATGCATCTGTGTAAAGACACTCAGTGGGGATGAGTCCAATGAAAATGCTTAGATGATTTTTTTTTTCCTCTTCTCTTGATGTCACCATATCTAAAAAGGTAATAGAAATGCTAAGGAGCAGAAGAGGTCAAGAAACAGAAAAGCAGGTTCTAGAAGCCAAAGTAAAGATTCAGAAAGATAGAAACTGAGGTATTCCTGGAGCATGTCTGAAAACCTCCTCAGAATATTGTTGCCTGCATAGATCTAATTTTAACTATTTTCAATGTGTATTAGAGCACCAAATTCTTAAACAGACACATTGCTTGAGACACTTGTAACCTGTGTGTGTCCTTAAAGCCTCTAGAGGCATAAAAGTGCACAGCTTATGCTCATCATGAATTTAGGATCCCAAGTAAGTCAGTCACTGTGAAAGAAAGTTTATTCAATGAAGAGGTACTTAAAACCTCAGAGACCACAGTATCAAATTAAGTGATGGTACTGTGTCCCTGCTAATCTTGTTCTTTCTGGGCAAGTGGGAATGAGGCTTACTGGTGGCTATTTGCAAAGAACATAGCACCTCTATCAGAGTCTCTGGAACCTCCAAGCTGATCTATATTTCAAACTTAATGTCTGATCTTGCCAACACAGGTTGTGTTTCTTGATTTCCAAGTCTAGATTATAGCATGAATGCTTTGACAGATAGAAGAGGACAGAATTTGTACTCCAGTAGAATCAGTTTCAGTGTTTGAAGGGAAACGTGGAACAGTCAATATCATACAATATTTATGCTGTTAATGTAATCCATTTCAAAATTCTGAGACTTAAGTGTCAGAGCTATAGAGACAAGGAAAAATATAATAAGACTAAAGATGTTTCACTGTCATGGTAGTATCAAAGACCCCTGAAATATCCATGGCTTAGAAGATCTTCTGGGCATGTAAAGATTTGGATCTTTTTTCTACACAGGTTGCACTGAAGATGAGTTCAGTTCCTTAGAGGATCTAGTGTCTGCTTGGAAGTCCAAACTGATATTTTCCTGGTGTGTGAAGAATAAAATTTCCCTGGTCATAGTTTTCTAACAATTCTTCTTCCATTCACTGAGAGGAGTCTCTTTTTGCAAGACAGCATCCAACTTTTATGTCGTGGAGGGCTCTGATTTGGCTTGATCCAGGGAACATTCAAGCAGCTGAATGCACAGTGTTACTGTTGCTTTATTAGTCAGAGCTGTCTCAGTCAATGCAGTGGTACAGTGGCAGCCCTCTAATTTTGTATGGTATCCCTAGGTTTGAAGAGGTGAGAGGAAATCTGTGCTGATACTTCATCACCGTGATATGACAGAGTATCTTCATATTTCTCAAGAAAACAAATGGTCAGATGCTTATTTTGCCTTTTGTGGCAAACAATCGGTAACGGCATTTCTCAATGGAGGCCAACAGGCCTTGTGGATGAAGCTCTTAGGAGACCACTTGCAGTTGTTGGTGTTGGTGATGGATGTCTAGTAAGACATTTCCTTGATTGCTGTTGACATTTAGTGAATGAAAAGTTACCCATGAAGATGCCATACCTGTTGGAAACTTGTCCAATAGTTCATTAGCCTTCTCCTGTGAAGGGGTGATAGTTGTTCATTTCTTGCTTTTTTCCTGCTCATTGCAGGAAGGATACTTCTGAGGCTCTGCACTGTTTACCTGAGCAGGTTGTAGTGCTGTGTAGCTCCTTTGCAGTTCTAGGATAATCAGTCTTTTCTATCTCAAACTCTTTGGATCTAGAGGTACTCCAAGGGTCCTGCCTATTTTAGCCATACTGCATCTCTGACCTTCTTGGACACAGTATTAAGGGTAGAAAGAGTTATTCTATGGAAAAGAACTCACTATGCAAACACAGGGAAGATTTTGAAGAGAATTAAAAGCAGTTCTGCTAAGGGATACCAGACAAGCAACAGTGATTTGATTTTGTTGCTACAAGGAGTGAAAAAGAACTGATGCGCTTTTTCAGCTGCTCAGCCACTTCATCTTGACTGGATGTAGAAGACACAAGGCAATGTCAAGATAAACACACTACTGTTCTGGAGATTTTTCTTTCACATATGTGGGTCACACTGAGATGGGATCCGCAAGGACATGAACTTTACAAACAACAAGAATATACTAGAGAATAGAAGAAAAGGATGTTTAGAATTTATCAATGATAAAAGAGAAGACACTAGACTTGTGTGTTTGTAGCATCAAAAGTCTGAAGTGACCTCAGGAGGCTGGCTGAGTAACAAAGGAGGAGAGCTGGAAAAAGTCAGGGTTTCAAATTGACCTGGCTGCTGGCAGGTAATATCCAGCCATTACACCAGGGAGTAACCACAACTCCCTCCAGAGTCCTCTGTCTGCAGCTGCTGTGTGTGGTTTTAATAACAAGAACTCTAGGGATAATCCACCTGCCACCAAAGTCTGTGAAGTTATTATAAGACCAGGCAGAAATGTACCTGGCATTTCTCTGACAGGGAATAATACTGAATTGCAGATGGCATAATTCTCAATTCCTACAACCTTACAGTGAAATCAAATTATTAGGGGAACAAAAAAAATAGCACCAGACAAGCTGCTCAAGCTCTGGATTCTTCCAGTAAGTGTGCACCCCTTTGCGAGTGTCTAGAAATGCTTTGAATACAACTAGCCAGAATTATTTAGTTTTCCTACAAAAATATCTTCTGTTAGAGGAATGTTGATGCTAAAAGTTAAATATTTTGTAGAAACATGTCAATTTGGAAATTTTTTTTCCAGAAATGTAAGATTGAAATATCACATTTTGTCCTTGCACATTTCAATTTGAGCCTTCATTTGCATCAGAAATGTTATGTAAATGCAAAAAGGATCAAGCTCAGACAAGACTATTTTTGCCTTACTTAAGCAAATATTTTTAATTTTCCTCAATTATTTCTGTTGGAATGATCTTTGGTTTGGTTTTAATGCCTATTGGAAAAGGGCTCTGTCTTACAGGAAAAGAGGGAATCCAGGTGTTTGATGTTGCCTTCACCTGGGCAAATCGTCAACACTTTGCTGATTTCCCTGAAAAAAGCCCTGACTTGCTCCAGTGCAATGTAACATGGTAAGCATCAGACAGCATTGCAGAAGAGACTGAAATCTCTTGCACTAGATAATTTAAATTTTATTAATTATTTTAATTATAATTTATTTTATAAATTATTCCCAAGTTTATAAGGAAAATTAGGAAAAATGTGACACCTGGAATGAGGTTTGCCATTACATTTGTGTCTGCACTGACTCTTGTGGGTAAATAGGCACTGAGTGCCAGCTCACACAAATGCAATATGTATATGTGTTTATACTTCACATTGATTCCACATGATCCCATATGTCATAGGAAATATTAGCATATCTGTATGCAACAAAAGCCTATTTCAAATACAGTTAGTAGGGTCAAGGTAACTTTTAAAGCAAATGAGTCCTACAGCTATCATTTTTTTCCCTTCATTTCTTATGTATTCTAAGATTTTGAAATTCTAGATCTTGCTTTTCTAATTAGCTTCAAATATGCAAATCATACCAATTTGAGTAGCTTATTAATCAATTTCATATATATATATATCCATGAAATTGGCAGACAGTAATTTTACAGTTCCCAGTGCTTAAGGTAAATATAAGCAGAGTCAATTGCTTTAATTTGGTTATTCAGATTACCCTAGATTGACAATTACTGGGCAGTTGAAAAAAGAATAATTTTTTACACAGCTGAAAACTCTGTTTTTTCTCATGACTTTCAGAAAAGCAGAACAATTGGTAAAATATATCTATGCAAATTATTCTTAATTTTCAGGATGTTTTAATAATCCTTCTCATTAGTTCTGGATAAATGATGAGTTCAAGTCTTATGGTAATCAAGCCTGGGGGCTCCTAAGAATCAAGTAGATATCAAACACTATCAGAGATGTAGTGCTCATCTTAAGTACAAGATGGCCTGATTCGGAGAGGCAGGTACAGATTATCTGTGTTTTATTTTATGTGCTTTATGGAACAGGTCACCAAAAAAAACCCTAGAATATCTGGACAGAAGGTGTCTGAAGATGAACCAAGCCATAAAAAGAAATGTTGAAAGGTTACTTGTGTAGGACCTTTTGTTTTACAGGTGGAATAATTTTAAGGATTTTCCAGTTTGAGTATCACCTTAGGAGAGGTTTTGTTGAACATCTCTGCTTGAAGCCATGTGTGACAGAGTGGCCTTTTTCATTCAGCTCGCCTTTTCACTTATCAGTTCTTGATTCACAGGGCAAGGGCACCCAAGAGAGGTAACCAGGCTGTCCCAACCCAGACCAGACTCAGGGGATGGCCCCAGGAACAGATCAGACCACTAAGGAGGATGGAGCACAAGTGAGTGTGAAAATTAAGAGTGCCCAGGTCTCTAGTTTCCCTAGCTCTATTGCAATCAATGCCAATGGTTTCCTCATTGCTGTTCCTGGGTAGTCCAATGGGCCTCACCGTCTTTCCCATGGTAAAGTTAATATGACTTTTAAACACCCAGCAGTGTAATTATCACTGTGCTGAAAAGGGCAGTCTTCTTTTCCTCTGCCTCTTTAGGAAGATTTATATTCTCTCTTACATTGGTCTTCTCCTCTTCTTCTCTTCTCTTCTCTTCTCTTCTCTTCTCTTCTCTTCTCTTCTCTTCTCTTCTCTTCTCTTCTCTTCTCTTCTCTTCTCTTCTCTTCTCTTCTCTTCTCTTTTCTCTTCTCTTCTCTTCTCTTCTCTTCTCTTCTCTTCTCTTCTCTTCTCTTCTCTTCTCTTCTCTTCTCTTCTCTTCTCTTCTCTTCTCCTCTTTCTTACTTTTTTTTCTTTTTTTTTCATTGCCTAGGAGGCAGGGATGGAGGTAGAGAAATGTGTGGGTCTGGTTTTCGAAAAGGAGCACATCTTGGATCTAGTTTTGACTCACTCTTAATGACAGTTCTCAGATCCAGGATCCCCCGTTCCAAACACCCAGATAAATCCACCATCTGTAGTAGTGTTGAGAAAGCACAGGTGCTCTGGAGGGCCACAGGTAGAGACAGCTTGTCCTGCTAAGGTTCTTGAGTACTAAGATCATGCCACTGATTTTGATCTTGAAATGAAAGAGACTGATCAAAGCATTCATACCTGTCTTGGTTACCTTAAAGACATGCTGGTGTGTACACTGTATATTTTTCCTCTCACTTGCCACCTCACAGCCTGTCTTGAAAAGCATAACAGCAACAGAGTTCTTCTGCAAGATGAATTTCCTGAGCCATAGGTAGGCAGGAACTTTCCTTGTCTCCAGCATCTTGCAGTGCTCCATTAATACTGAGAAGGTATCATCTACTGGTTTGATATTCCCTAGGGGCTGATGATTTGAGGAATTAAGCCAACTGCTAGAAGCGCATCCTTCTTGTATCATGGTTGTGTTAGTCTTCAGTGCACTGTGCATTTGAGCACATCTACAGCTATTTGTTAATTACTTATTAATCGATGAGATTGTATTATGTGGGAAAAGAATAAGGAAGAAGAAACCACAGACTGAAACTTGGTGCCCTCTGTGTATTGGGGTTACTGGGGTGTCTCTGGGCAGCCTCATCTGCCTGGGGAAGAAAGGAGGCTGGAGATCTTTGGACTTTGTAGGGCTCCACCTGCGAAGAGAGTTGCTCAGTATGAAGGATTTACTGTAATGTGGTTCCAGATGCACACAAATCAGGAAGGAAGCTTCAGTAGCATCTTTGCAACTTCTGCATAATAGATGTGGAACTGCACTGGTGGCATGGAGATCAAGAGCAGGACTGTGGTCTGCAGCAAAATACCAACTCCTCAGTATGGTAGCTCTTCTTGGTGCAAGTGGAGCCAGATGGAAACTAGATCATGAGCAGGTTTTTCCAAAGAGGAAGGCAGGCAATATACCAGCTCAAAGACTCTTCATGCAGTGCTGCCAGGATCCTTCCTTTGGCAAGCCCAAAGGAACTGGGGCAGGGTGATGAAGAGTGAGCCATCTTATGCTTTGATGAAGGTGCTGAAAGAAAACTGCATGTGCCATTGAAAACAGAAGGCCCAATCCACCTGCATACAAATGCAACAGGACTGTGGATTGCAAGAGATAGACAAAGGTGAACTAGCAATCTTTGTTTTGGTAATAAATTTGCTTGAGAGCAAATTTAGCCAGAGATAGGGATAGCCAGAGATACCAGCAGCCCATAGAGTTTGTTATGGACTATTTTCATTTGAGATTTGTAGCTGTTAGAATTTAATCCCCAGGATTTGTCTTTTCATTGTATTTTAAATAGAAAGTTATTTAATGTTTGTGCAGAATGTTTCCTAGGAGAGAATAGTCTACAGACACATATTGTATTTCTGTATATTAATATGGGATACAATAAAAACTACAAGCCATGTTTGTTCTACATCTCTATCAAAAAATAACTTAGTATTGATTTGATTAATTCTTTGGTTAAAAAAATAGTAGGGATGGATTGGATGATTTGCAATGCTCACCATGGGTGACTTACTATGTTTGAGTCTGGACAAACAGTTGAGATTCAAAAGCCCTAGCTCCACGTATCAGTTTATTTTAGTGCCTTTCTCTTAAGAAGTGTTCCTTTACTACTGAGGCACCTTTGTCTTCATGTCTGTTCAGCTTAGGAAAAGATTTCACCTGATCTGGCTTTGGACAGATCGGATTTTCTCCCAGTCACTCTGACAAGGCTTAGCAAAGGGCTCTGCTGACTGGAATCACAGAGTTGAACTTTGAGAGAATGACTGAGATGTGATCAGCTGGGATGTCCCATTACTCTGTAACACTGTAAATTTTACTGGCAATTAGAGCCAGACCCAGACTTTTGGCCATCGATCAGCTGACCATAAACAGCAGCCCAGGTGTTCTGGATGTAGTTGGGAATGGGTCCCATTTAGCAGATGTTTTTGAAGATTAGGAAGATGTTTTATGAAAAGGAAGTAATTTTGTTGTCAGGTTATGACAGATAGTCTGAACAAAGAGCAGACTAGTGAGGGAAGGTAAGAGAACAACCATTTTAAAAACAGTTTTCTACTGAGAAATAAAAAATCCCCTATGGTTTCCTGCCTGGTACATGTAAAGGTAGAGAGAAGGCAGTAGGAGTTAATGAGGGCGCGATGTTGACTACATTAGGAAGGTTATAACTAGTTTACATGTGTTCACCTTTGATTGCAAATCTGGATAGAGGCTATATCTCCTTGCTTACCAACAAAAAATCGACAATCAGGTCTTTATTTAATGTGAACCTGTTAGTTTTTGCATTTGGGTTTGCAAAATGGTACCCATCACCATGCTGAACTGCTGCTGAGTGCCTGGAACAACAGCCTTCCCCAAGAAGAACAGCCTCCCCTCTCAGCTGATGGTATCTTGGCTGAAGACAGGAAAAAAATTACTGATTACAGTAGGGAGAAGGGAGCTAATTACTGCCTTGCTCAAAACTACTCCGAGTGCTCCTGGGAAAGGGAAAGATGATCTCTGCTACCCAAGTTTTCAGCAAAATTTGGAGAAAGTGACTGGGGAGAAGAAGATGGGGAAGAAGGGAAAGTTAAAGAGGAAAACAAGTTAAATACTTTTGTGTGTTTTTCTTCTTCTTTCACCTTATTGCTTTCATTGGAACTGGCAGTGCAATCTGAAACCAGTTAGCAGATGTCTAAATATGCATAATAGTAATAGATGGTGCCCACAATGAGGTCTTGGAGGGCAGATGATAAAAGCCCTTATACTTTGGATGAAGAATAGAAGCTTTTACAGGAAACCTAATGAGCGAAATACAGGGGACTGCACCCTTTCTTACTGCAGTCTGCATGTAGAGGACAGAGATGCTGGAAAATTCCTTGGGCATTCTCAGCAAAGTAGGTCTTAGAAAAAGGCGAATTAAATGCCTGAAAATGTCTTTCACTTCGTCAAGGAATTGCTTTAGATGACAGAACTTAGTTTGAACTTAGCTAAGCACCTTTTTGGCCATCTAACTTGGGTTTGGGGAGTTATCATTATTTAACATTAATATATTAAAAGATGATCTAAGGAATCAGACTCAGATTTTTCCGTGGGTTCATAGAAAGATACAATCTCTGTTAGGGTTCAGTAAAAGTTAAAAGAAATTTCTGCTCTGCAAAAGGAATGACTTATCCTGGCTAGCAAGCCAGTGGAAAATATAGCCAGCTTAAGGTAGTTTTTTCTTAAGATTTTTGATAAATTTTTCTTTTAAGTGTTTAACTAACTTTGTATAAAAATATATTGGAATTAAAAATAAAATGAAATATAACCATATGATATCACAAATTTTAATGCCAAAATATTGTTGTGGGGTATTTTTGATTTGTTTTGTGTTGCTTTTTTGTTTTCAAGTGATGTAATACAGAAATTACAAGAAAAATTAAATACTGGCCAGAAAATCTGGATGTAGGCTTTTTAAAGAACTTTTTGTACAGAACTGTACACATCATGCTTTTACTATTGAACCAACACAGAACAAGGCTTGCAGTACTTTGTGTTCCTACTATTAGCTACTGTTGTTATTGCAACAATAATTTACAGTCAAATAAGAAATGAGGAATCCTCCTCTAAAAGTCTTAAAACCTACCAAGGTTTTGGGTATGTGAAAGCCTGCAGTAATTAAAAGCACAAGCCACTCCTCAGTGCAGTCAGCAAGATGCTGTGTGACATTGTTTTAAAGACAGCTCTAAACATTACCACTGAGGACCCCAGAGAGGTCTGTGCACCAAATCTTACAGCTACAGGGCTATCTGACTTTCTCTTCTCCTGGATTCTTTACCTTTTGTTTCTTTTATTTTGATTAACTAGCATGTGTGTGGCTATATTTTATCCAGTAAGGCAAATTTGGTTTTATGCTGCTCTTAAATCTCCCTTGCATTCTGAAAATTCCATGCACCTGGAATAATCTTAGAAGCCAAGTATAACAGGTAGATTTGTGGAAATCACCCTATTGAGGTATTTTCTCAAAACTGGATGGTGTGGAGAGTTTTTCAAAGTGATTTTGCCCACAGAAATTACATGGTTGCTTCTTATGGTGCTGATACTGCTAGTCATCAGTAACAACTCAAATACTCATGTGAACTGAGGAAGGAGTAATTTTCATTAACTATCCCCTTTTCTGCAAAAAAATATATTTTTTTCCTGTTTGCCCATATTTCATATAGATTTCCTTACAGAAAAGTTGTGCAGTTGCCCAAATCAGCTCTATGAATGGGCATACCATATTATGAATTCTGGAAATGCACTCAGAATATCAACATTTTAAAGTCAAAATAAAAAAAAAAAAAAAAAGAGGCCCCATCTTTGTGACAAAAATATACATAAATAAAAACAAAACAAGCCTGTTCAAACATGGTTGTGGTCAGATAGTCTCACCATACTTCTTTGTCACCAACATAGTGAAAAACATGCACTGGTGATGTTGATTAAGAATAAGAGGCAATCAAATTCAAATTGATCTAAGCCTAATTTGGGGAAAAGGTCAGTGCACATCTCCTGATGTTCACAAAAGGCAAAATAAATCACTGTGTGCTGTCATTTGCCATTGCTAAAACTCACAACCATGCTTCAACTTGGCTTCCTACATAGAGAAGCTGGGGCCACCATGATATGTTACCTGGATTATGCTAGTGATAAAACCACCACCAGATATTAAAAAAAAGCAAACTGCCCCCACCCCCCATCAATTTTACCAGTAGTTCTTCCACAAAGAAAACAAGTCATATATACAAACATATACACACACACAGGGATAGCTCGGGACTACATACAACTTCTAGGATGGCAGCAGTAAGGGTATGACAACACAAGATGTCAAAAGAAGCCACTGTGCTTCTCCAGCCCTTTGCTACATAATTTGGAGGCCTCTGCTACGCAGATGGCATTTGAAAAGGAGAGAGGAAGAAGAAGAGAAGGAGGGAGATGTTTTCTGCCTCTTTTGGAAGGTCTGGATAAACGAACTTGCAAGTTCCTGGAACTGCAAAAATTTCTGTCCAGTGGCAGCTGATGGCCAAAATCTGAGCAGCAAAGGGCGTGGAAGCGGAGAGAACCAGACAGGCAGAGACAGAAAGACAGACAGGCAGACAGACACAGCGACACAGATGAATGCCAGTCCCAACTGAGGTTCAGGCTAGATGTATGTCGTCCTTCCACCGATCCTTGCTCCCATTCCGGGGGGGTGTGTGTATAGGACTGTGCTGTAGGGGCCGACTGCTCCTGTCCTTGTGCAGGCGAAACACCCCAGGGCATTCTGCCTGAATAAGGACTGCAGGGTTTCAGCCACTTTCAGGTTCTCTGCCTTCAGACACATTGGTTGAGGGTGAAAATGAACTTGTGAGGTTTAGTGTGGCTGGAGACAAAGGAGAGAAAAGCAAGAGGAAAAAGGAAGAAAGGGGGGGTGGGTTAAAAGGGAGAAGTGCAGGAGAAGGTGAGAAGGAGGCTTGAGTATAGGCTGTCAGGTATTCCAAAGAATGAGAGCATGAGCCCATGACAAATCATATGAAGCCTCTTGACACCAAAACCAAGACGACTATAAGGAAAGGCCTCATGTGCCTGGTTTAAGCCTGAACTTCCTGACTTCAGAAATAAGAAAGGCTAAAGGAGGAATCACTGAACAGGCCTCCAAATATTCTTGGGAGCTCAATGCTTTGGTATCTCCCTGACCTTACTGCATCAATGCTCAGGAATCAACTGAGCTGCAACCCTCTGCTGATTTCCTATCTGAGTTTGGAAACATTTTCAGAAGTGCAAGATCAAAAAGTACTCAGCTTTTCTGAATATCTGATAAGCAAACACCAAACCACCACCCTGCAGGCCTACGCACATCAAACCACAGGCCCAGCCACAACATTTTCTAGAAGTAATGCAGAAAGATGGGTTTTGGGTTTCTCTAACCTTCTTCATAGGGTTGCTACTTCTTGAAGTACACATGCCCTATGTCTCCCCAATGTCACCATAGATCAGATCACACAGAACACTTCCTTTTTCTCTCTTCCTGTCTCTTCTACCAAAAAAACCACCTTTTCCATCAGCCCTCAAACCAGTCACAATGCTCACTCTTAGGAAAATCTGTACTGCTACAACAGGAAGGCAACTTATGTGGGGAAATACTCCATTATTTCACAACAGTGTTCAATTCTCTATCCCTGACAGTTATTTTCTTGTATCCATGCACACCCCCCTGGCTCATCACATCCCCTGACAATATTGCATACCTTTGATGGGTTCCTCCTCTGTACCTCCTGCAGTGTTCACAGGCACACTCAGACACACAACTACTGTCACTGAGTAGAACAGGCAGGATGGATACCAGTCCAGATATTTTTGATCAGTCACCCTCATGCACTCCCAGACACGACTGACACACACAGAGGTACCTGCACATGCAGACATGCTCAGAGGCAGCAGAAAAACCTGTCAGGGACAGGCTCACAGGTCAGTCCTCCCTCCCTGACACCCTTTCAAGACAGACAGAAACAAACACGACACTCCCACTATCACTGGTACGTATGCTGGTGCTCTGGAGACACACATGCTGCCACCCAAACACGCCTCTGTAACTCTCACACCCTCATGCTGTGAACTTCCCATTGCAGCTGGACAGGCCAGTGTCTCAGCTGGCCACAGGGTCCCATCCAGCTCAATGGGCACTGCTGTGAGCATCATCTGGGTGGCAAATGCAGCCCCAGCGCATCTTTGGTCTGACACCAGCAGGGTAAAGAATGAAGAAAAAAGACCCCATGGACAGGAGATATGTTGGCTTTTCTCTCTGACTGAGAGGAAGGATGTTACATTAACAGCTTTCCCAGTGACTCAGGGTCTGGCTGTTTTTCTTTCATCACTTTTGGCACCACAGCACAGAACACAAATTGAGCTTGATTTCCCCCTTTGATACAACACAACAAATAGTAATGAGCAACCTTCTTTGCCTGGAGGAGGGGACAGCAGGCTGTCAGTCAGCTTCACAGTACTCAACTCCAGGCTGTGCCTGCTGATGTGGAAAGGAAGAAAATGCAAGCCTGTGCCTGTGGCTACTTCTGGGAAGATATATTTGGCATTTGCTGGCTTTTATTCAATTCCTATAACATTGTCTTTCCCATTATTATTGTGATAGTAGTATTTTTTCCACCTTAAGGTTTTCTTCTAAAGAACTAAAGGTGTTTTGTAAACACTACTGGCAATGCTTTCTTCATGTAGGAGAAAATCACAATCTCCAATTTACTGATGGGGAAACTGAGGCATTGGGATCTATTAAAAATCTAAGGGATACAACCCGCAGACCCCATGTACTACATCATCTTTCACCCTATTGCCCAAAAGTTGTGCTTGGTCTTAGCATGTAGAGAGAGTTGACACATGTTAGATGTAGTCACTCCCCCCAGAAAGTCCTCTACTCCCTCTTTAGTTATTTAATGAGTGGCTTAAGAGTGGCCAGAGTTGAATCATTGAATATTTTCAGAATATTATGAAAAAATGTTCATTTTGTGACTAGGAAGCTAGCTATGTAACAACCAGGTGGTGGCTCTTTGGACAGAGGCACTCCTTAATTTTTCAATGGACTTCTGCAACGAAAAAAACCAGATTCTGGCCTTCGATGACATCAACTTTATTTTAGGCAGAGAATGAAAAAGAGAGGGGGCTTTGTCGAGGGTAATTAAACACTTAAGAAGCAAGGTTCTGAAAAAGCATCTCGAAAGTAAGGCAATTTAGAAGTGAATTTTGACAGAAATTGTGCCACTCTGAGTTAGTTTTCAAACCCACCAGATTTTAACCTACCCTGTGACCCTTTCACTTACTCAGTGGTGTGAAATACATTTCCCTGTCTGTGAAGCTGGCTGGGGGGACCTGTGAGATGTTCCCAAGTTGCAGAAAGCAAGTGGGCCTAGAGTGATGCAACTGGACTTATTGATTGACATACCTCCATGCCATGGAGGTGTTCGAAGTGGGATCTTCCTAAGGACTCAGAAATTCTGAAGGCAGCCTGGGGGCCTACCTCATGAGTACATGCCTTCTCACTGTTTTTGAGTGCATGGCCATGCTAACAAAAATATGCTGAGCTTGACATGCAAGTGTGCACTCAACTTTAGGCATGCAGCTGAACATGCCTGCATACAGGAAACTCTCAGGTATAAGCACCAACCCAAAAGCAGATCAAACTTGCACAGTTAGATAGCCACATGGGCTCAGAAAACATGTTCATAGACTCAGTTATGTACACAGCAACCCACATATCTCTATCAACAACCATTCACAACACAAGTACGTATGAAATATGCAGGCTTACATACACACTCTCTTTTCCCCTCCCACAGATTCATGTCTGTACACTCTCCCACGGATTTGCAGCTGATACACAAATATCCACATTCAAAAACATATAATACAACCAATTGATTACACACACAGAGACCCACCCATGCACACTCACATATATCTTAATGGAGGTTTTGGTCTGGGAAATTCCTTTTCAAGAAACAAAAATAGTTGTCAAGAGGAAAAAAAAAAACAAACCAGAGCACGGGGAACTGCAGAAAGAAATGCAAGCGCATACCCACACGCTTGCAGTGGACCTTGTCAGTACCACCAGAACCAACACCTACTGCAGCTCAGCACCTGCTGGGTATGCTTGCCCTGAGTGAAAACATCTGGTGAACCTCACAAAGATTTCAGGTTTACAGATCCATGGCCACATAACTCCAGGTGCCTCCATCTTCCCTAACTGCCCACAATCACAACTGTCCCTTAGCTACACGAGCAGCACCTTCCAAGACCCTACCACAAATGCTCTTCAGCTTCTGAGAAACTGGGCAGAAACAGCTTACCTGCACCTGACCAGGCTAAAAATATCCAAATAATGGTTTTAGGGTGTTGGGTTTTTTTTTTTTTTTTTTTTGTTTTTGTTTTGTTTTGTTTTGTTTTGTTTTGTTTTGTTTGTTTGTTTGTTTTTTTGTTGTTTTTTTTTTCTTTTTCTTTTTTTCAGACTCCAGGAACACGACAAGACAGTGTACGGAAACACAAGGCAGGGTTTGCTCAAACCCACAAACGGCAAGAAAGCAACAGGCTCCTGAGTAGAAGGGGTGAATTGGATCTGATAAACTGCCTCACACTGCTTGGGAAGGTGACAACTGTCCATTCAAGATGGGCTGCTACTTCCAAAGCCCATCTGCTACAGATGTAACATCTCGAGTGCTGCTAGCAGGAAGGGAATCCAACAGGACAAACCAACATAAAAACATTCTCTTATTCAACGTGTTGTAAGTGCAAAGGGATTTCAAAACATTTCAGAACAAACTTCATCCATAGCTGCTGCTCAATTATCAGTGCATCAAAAGATTGTGCAAGTTCTTAGTAACAAACATTAGAAACTAGTAGCAAAGGACTTGCCTAGATAAAAAGAGAAAATTTAAACATGCCAGGTAACAAAAAAACATGTGCAAAAATCTGTAAAAACTGTATAGAAGGAACGGATTCTTTAGAGGAAACAGAGGGACCATCATGAAATGCTGTTCATAACCCTAACCAAAGAGTCAGGGCCACTCCTGCTGCCTCCTCAACTAAGACAGGTGATGGCTGTTTGGACAAAGGCACAACCTCAATTTTCATACACTTCTGCAACCAAAAACTGGATTCTGTGCCTTGGCTGACATGAAATTGAATTTAGACAGGGAATGGAAAAGAGAGGAAGCCTTATTAGTCGCAATTAAACACATCAGTATGGATAGCCCTGGAGACTGAAGACCTGAACACAACACAATTAGCAGCAGCGAGACCTTCTCAACAACATGCTGAGAGTGGGCATGATTTATCTTGCTTAAATTTAGTGTCTGAGAGCTGGGTGTCTAGACAAACCTAACAAACCTAGACACTCTCCAGTCACAGGATGGGCACCTCCAAAGAGAAATTAATTTCCCCTGTCTCCCTGTCACTCTTATGTACAGAAATGTATCAGCTGGCCTGGGTAGCTGTGCATTTCTCTCCACTGACTCTTAAGAGGAAACCTGGGTGACTATCTGTCGTCCTTGCAGATGACTAAAGTTTAGTGAAATATATATCAAAGTGACTTAAACCATGAAGGAAAAAGTTCTTTAATTAATAGAAAATTGCTGTGAATTTCTTCAAATGAATCCATCATATTTTCCCATCAGTACATGGCTTCTGACTGTGACAAGTGTTCATTTATTTATCAAAACCAAGGATTTCCCTCCTTTCTGCTTGGAAGACTTGTGTATGGATTCAAATACAGTCAGGAAAGTATTGTTGATGTTTACAATAATGCATCTCCAGTTAACTGTGCTTATTTCTTCAATTACCAGCTCAGCCTCTATAGATGAAAACTGAACTTTTCCCCAGTCCAAAGCCTATTACCAGGTTTCCCATTTAGTTTTCTTATGACAAGTGTGGCATAAAAAAGCACTTCATTTCATTCTTTAAAATTAACAACTTCAGCCTGCTCACCTTTTTAACTTCACTCTACAAAGTCAGCCCAGTCCTAATATGTCTCTAATAGAAGAGCAACCAAAATTTTTTACAACATTCTGGGGAAAACGTTGCAAACAAGATTTTTTTGTCCAGAAAGTAGGACATTTAAGAGATATAAAATAAAAGTTTATTTTCAGTTGAAATTATTTTCCATTCTCTCAAAGGATAAAGAAAATAGACTTGTGTCAAATAAAATATTTCTTCTAAATCAAAATATTAAAACTTTGATAAATGTCTCAGTTTCAGAATGTAAAAAAATGAAGTTGGACAGAAATTATACTAGAACCATGATATGAAAACATTCTTTTTGGAAAGTTCAAAGTAAGACATTTTGATTTTTGTAAAATGTTGCCTACATTTTTCCACAAATACGCCACTGAGTGAAAACTATTCTGTCATTTTCTGCTTTTTGTGGATTGTGTCTACAGTACTCAACAATTCCAAGCTGGAATGTTTATTCAACAGCTACACTGTTTTATAAATTTGTGATTGATTTGCTCATTGTTAACATATTTACTGCAACTTCCTTTCAATCTTTTATTGCCCTTACCTCAATAAACTGGATTCTGCACGGCAATTTCTGTCAGTACTCAGAAACTCAGTGGGTTCTTTGTTGTCTTTCTTTTGAGAATCTGTGTGCTTCCTACCTGTCCTTTGTCTATTTATCTGGAAATTCTATATCCATTCACCTCCAAAAAGAGAGAGAAAAGTGTGCCTGATGTGATTTATTCCTTGAACACCAGCTGCTCATTTCAGTCTCCACGGCTCATTCAGTCCTTCACCTGTCTGCTGAGATGGGCACCAGAGGGGCCAATCAGTGTCATTTATTCTGGTGGAATTTATGAGTTGGAGCAAACTGGGTTACAAACCCAAAAAACTAGGCTTTTTTCTTCTTTGAACTTTCTGTTTTTATTTTATCTACCTTTTTTTTTTAGTGTAGAAACTGAATATTAGGAGTAGGTTGCTCTAAACAGAGACAATTTGATCTTTATTTCTTGTGTAAGAAGCCTGGGTGAGAATTCCTGGTTTGGGATTCCTGGTTTGGTTCCCGCAGTTCCACCTCGAAAGAACTGACCTTTAGATCTCTGTGGGGTGGAGTATTGAACTGCCATGGGAAGAAAAGCATGACACTCGGTAGACCAAAGTGCTGGCCTGGGGCTATACTAGCAGCTTCCCATGGCACAAATAGCTTTTTCACTTACACTCCACATTTCCCATCACTTTTCCTGCTATACAGTTTAATTCATGCCAGGAGGATTATGAAGGGAAGAAAATGATGCAACAGTCAAAAGGTCCTTTAAGTCGTTCCAAAAATTAAATCAGAATGAAAAGAAAACAAAAACAAAAGAAAGAAAGAAAAAAAAGGAAAAAAAAAAAAAAGAAAGAAAAAATAGAGCTTAAAAATTAAACAAAAAGCTCTGAAAAGAAACTCAAAGGAAAGGAGGAAGGGTGAGGAAAAAAACCAGACCCGGGAAAGGCAAATGAATGTTAGAGCAGGCACGATCATGGACAGACGCCAGCTACTTACGTTCACCTCGGTGATTGCTATATCAACAATGCTACCCACAACAATCAAGGCGTCAAATGTATTCCATGCATCACAGAAATAGTGCTGCATGTGGCAGAGAAGCCAAGAAGAGAAAGAGAGAGAGGAAGAGAAGAAAATGAGAGAGAGAGAGGAAGGAGAGAGAGAGGGAAAGGGAGAAAAGAGGGAAAAAAAGCAAAAAATAAAATAAAATAAAAAAAACAAACCGAAACAAAACAAAATCATGAAAGAGGGAGAGAAGAGGAAAAAAAATAAGAAAATAAGAGGTTACGTGGACATATTAAATAGTCTCTTACCACTCTACAATATTGGTTGCTCAAACCTCTGTAATGTTTCACATGATGGAGGGTATCAACAAAAGCCTGGTTAGTCAGAAAGTTACACTCAAGCATGTCTACCTTTTGGAGGGAAAAAAGCACACACACCCCAAACTCTGTGCACTTTCACCAGTCACAGCCTTGGGGCAAGCTATGACGAGTGAAAAAGAAGGAGGCATTTCCCCCCCTCCTTTTTTTGTTTCCCTGGGAGAAGGAGAAGGACGACGGCAAGTTCAATAAAAGCATGACTAGAGGGAAAAAAACAGAAAAAAAAAAAAAAAAGAAGAAAAAAAAAAAGAGAGAAAGAAAGAGAGAAAGAGAGAGGAACAGCAGAGGAGGAGGAGGAGGTGGTGGTATCCTGGGGAGGGTAGAGTAATACTCACATTAGTTTCACTGAGAATGACGTCTATAATGCTGCCAATTACGATGAGGAAGTCAAAAACATTCCAAGGATCACTAAAGTAACCCTACATAAGGAAGGGGCAGGCAGGATGGGGATTAAAAAGGAATGTTAGACAGACAAAAACAGTTCAAAATTACCATTAGAATTACTGCCCTGATACTTCAAGGAGTTTTTCTACTCGTTGCAACTTTAGCTGTAGCCCAGTCCTGGGATCCCTGACTTGTGTGAGCATCCCTCTATCCGGCTAATTCAATCCCAGGGCAGCCACCCTTCCCCTCCAGCTCTGAGATGAGGGGTGAAGGGAAGTAGCATCGAGTGCTTTGAGCATGGCTGCTCGGAGCAGGGTTTATAGGACCAGCTTCTCCACATATCTCCACTTACTGCACAGCACCCTTCCACATTTGGCTTAGGTTTGGCTGGGGACAGAGTACAGAACAGAGTACGGTTCCCTCAAAAAATGACTCCCCTTCTGCTAGTGTGAATCCAGTCCATATTCCAGATGTAATGCTCTGTGCTGGCAGTGGGAATGGCCAGTTGCTGGGTCATGATGTAGCAGAGGGCACAGTTGAGCTGAGGATGTGCTATATCTTTATGCAGCCATAATGAGTAATGCAGCAGTGATTAGTCTAACAGTTTCTATTACTTTAGCTTCCATCTTAAAATGTCAGAACAGTTCTGTTACTTAGAAAGCAAGTCTGACAAAAGGAAGGTCTGAACGTTGCATGTGCATCCTACTAGGAAGGGGTAATGAGAGCAAATCTGGCTTTAGCATGAGATCTGTTGCTCACTCATGCTGAAAATAGTGCCACAACATCAGCTGTCTAGGACAGGCTATGGCAGACCCACTAGCATGTGCTAAACTCATACCTTCCTTTTGCTATTCAGAATTACTTCAGGTGCTATCTCAAGCATCTCATTGTCCTAAGTAGGGCTCAGGAGATGCTAATCAGCACTGCTTGCTGTCCCCATCCTGCATAGTTTTTGGCTGGATGGGCCATAAGGATACAGGACCCTTTTAGAAAAGGTCCTGTTCAGCCCAGGCAGTGAGCTGCTGTATTTAAACTTCCTGTGCAAGTTAATGTCATGTTATGAAAACTCTTGGCTCACTGAACACCCGTGCCTACCTCTCCCCTTATTCTGCAGTCCTAAAAGGAGGCAAACATACATAATCTTCCATACTCTGTGTTCAGTTTTGTGAGCATGGGCTCATCTGACCTCCCTGTTTCCCAGCTGCAGTATGTCTCTGTGAGACTGAACCCAAGCTGCACTGCAATTCTATTCTTAGCCAGAGAGTCAGGTCATGGGTAAAATGTGAGTCTGTGTTCCCAGGCAACATTGCAAAAAACAAAAAAGAGAAGAAAAAACAATTTAAAAAATATCCCAGCACTGGCATTGCACAAGCTGGATTTGGGAACCTGAAATTACTGTGGGTTCAGCCATCACGTGAAACAGGCATTGGCTAAAAGTGTCTTTTAAAATGCTGAAATGCTGCCTCCAGAATGTCTTAAGATTCACAGTTATAAACTGTGTTCTCTTTGGGGCAGGAAAAAAAAAAAAAAAAAAAAAAAAAAAAAAAAAAAAAAAAGGAGCAGGGTTCTACACCAGTGAAGAGAGCTGGCAGAGTAGACTTTGACATCTCATCTTTAAAATCAGAAAAGAACCACTTCCTAATTCTGCTGCCTGAAATAGGCAACTCTTAGCAGACCTACACTGGGCAGAGCAATCGTCTCATAGCTACACATTACTATACAATTAGCTACAACAGGGAGGAAGGAAACAGGAGCAAAAGCAAATTTAGAGAATATTATTATTCAGCGTCCAGCCTAGAAAATACACAACAAATATTAGAATGAATTCAGCAGTGATGTCCAGCATCGTTAGCGACCAGATGGACCTGGAATAAAACTGTAATTAGACTTCACCAAGAGGAAGGAGAGGGAGAGAACAGCAGATTAAATTGTAAAGGCAAATGCATTTTGAATAAATAAAGGACAGACACAGATCATACAGAGTTGCAAAAAGTGCCTCTGCAGCCTGATGCGACCTTGGCAGAGAGTACACTTGCAGGATCAAAGAGAATAGAGTAGAAGGCAATGGACCCAATCCTCCTGCCCCTGTTCATGTGTGCAGTCCTGCTGAAGGCGACAGAACTGCTCACATGCCAAATGAATACGTGCATTCAATATAGCATAGCTATCTTCCACTCCCTTCTCAAATTGCATAGTTTTGGGACTTGTAAGGATTTCAGCAGGAACCCAAACAACTCCAAAAAACCAGTTTGCTTTTGAGCAGCTGCAAGAGTTAAAATCCAAAACACATTGTTCAGGTTTTGCCCACGAAAATGATGACCATTTATTTTTAAATCTGTGATGATGGTGGTTATGTTTACTATGACTGGCATCATACTGCAAGGAATGTTTTTGGTGTAAACAAATTCACAATTTCACAATTTCTTTTTACTGAGCGACTCCAGGCATAGATCCCATTGCTGCTAGTAAAACCAGGTGACAAGCAGCATCAAATCCTGTCCTCAGATGACCACTGAAGTCAGTTCAAAATTACTCCCAGATGCAATAGTGTACCTTCTGTCGTATCAACGACACTACACTGACACAGTTGGCACATCTCAGGAGAGACTCAGGCCTGGAAAGAAAAGATCCCTTTTTCATTGCTATCATAAATAGCTGCTTTGGACCTTTGTGACACCACAGCATATCTGAAGTTACTCTGCTGACTTCTGTGAAGTTGCTCCAAATTTACATTGTGAGCTCTTTCTCCTGGAATGCTTTTGCTGAGTCTCATCAACAAACTCCTTGCTTGAAAGTCGTAGGCTGTTTTGTTCTGGGACTGCAGAAAGCATTACTGTGGTGTGTTATTAGGTGGCTGTAAGACAGACTCAGAGAACTCTCCCTTCTGTGCCTCTTAGATGAGTGATAGAGAGGCACCATGGATATGAATGCAGTTTTACTCAACCCCACATCCAATATGTCAGTGTTGTATTAAAGAAATGTGCGAGTTTAAAAACCTTCCTTTCCTCCTCACCTGCTCCCTCTGTATTTCAAACAGAAGGGTGAAAAACAGGAAGATATTGACAGTAAGAGAGCTCAAAGAAAGCAGAACATAGATGCTTCATTTGTGTGCAAGGTAATGGAATTGTTCCTTAAAAAGCCACACTCCTTTGCGTCATTTATCTGTGAACATCCATGTGGTTACTTCGTTTTGGATCAGACCTCATAATCAGGAGTTATATGTCAAGAGTGGACTACACGCCTTTGGGACTTGCCTCTTGCGACCTCAAAGTACCTCTTTAAGCGACATTCCTTACTGGAGTGTACCAGGGTCGCTAATGAAAGACAAGCTGAATGAAGGAAGAGCTTTCACTCTAATAAAGAGTATTTTCAAACTATTTTCCCACCAGAAAGTTCTGTATACTTTTCCCAAGGGGATGGAGGTCTGACTGGAAATGAATTGATGGCACTGTTTGTTTTTGCAGTACAGGAATTTAGAGTGTAATACCATATTTTACCCTTAAAGGGAGACGCTTGACCCTGATTTAGCTGTCTAATTACATGTCACATAAAGGTAGCCTCAGGGGCTACTGGGGAATGGTAGTCCCCATCCCTCTCTCTTGTGGGATGTCTTTGGAGATCCATGAAGCTTTTAGGAAAAAAGGAGGACAGAAAGAGATCAGGAGGATTGGACTGAATATTCAGGAAGCATGAAATAACCCCACCATTAGAGCCCATTTTTTCCTTTTTTTTTTTAAATTTCCCCAAAAATAGTAAAGAATACTATATCATTACATGATCAATAAGTTAATGAAAGGCTGAGCATAAATATGCAGTGGCTGACTGGAATGGAATCTCATTTGTGTGAAGGGAGCAGACATAGTGTTTCAGAATGAGTATGCCAATCGTTTTTAGGTTTCCTGGTTGCTGAAATTAGCTATCAAAGAAGCTGGGGTTTGTTTTGTTACTCATAGAGCCATTGAAACCTCTGAAGACCATTGCTATTACTTTTTGTGAATATGAGATCCAAATGCATTATCTAAGAGCCCTCATTAATAGTAGGGAAAATTGCCCACCAGAGTCTATCCGAAAGTCTAAGTTCAGGGTCACCTGGAGCCCATAATTAGAATGTGTGGTGGCCGGAGAGCTATTCAGCTACACTGAAACACAGAAATACTCAGGGGAATCGTGCTGCTGAGTGATGGCACCAGCTGGGTTTTGAGCATCCAGCCTGGTGGGAACTGCAGTGTCACTTGTGTGTCAATCGATGTGCAGTTATTTATCTGCTTAGCCCCAGGTTTTCGTTCCATCCCTTACAAGGTGGCTGGCAAAAATTAACAAACTCCTCTGGGGGAAAAGTCTCTCAAGATGAAGAGCACAGCAAGGGTCAAAGCTGTTCAATGGGTGGGATCTGAATGTGGGTCAGATGTCCCCAGTGGAAGAAGATGCTGCAGTGTCATAGGAAAGAAGGGGAAGACATGCAAGCATGCATGCCTGTACCAATACAGAAATGAAGCATTTTAGAGAAAAAACTAAGACCTATAGGTAACTACACAGCCTAAAAAAAAAAAAAAAAACCACCCTAAAAAAACCCCCCAAATAAAGTCAGCTACAGGAGAACCTTCCTACCACTTAACTGAAATAAACCTGCATGTTCAAACTACAAAAAGAAACATCGGTCTTAATCAGATGGAAAGAGTATAGAGTAGTCATAGAATGGGGTTGATACCCTCATATTTGGTGTGATTTCTTAGCAAAAAATTATAAAGAGCACCAAAAGGGACTTTGCAGGGGGATTTGCAAAGTGAGATGAACTGCTAGTTAGGTTGATGGTTGCTCAGCATGTGACTCCATTTCTGAAGATGCTGCAGACTATTTGAAACTCCAAGAGTCAGTTCTCAGACTTCACTAAAAGAGGCTTTCCCTGAAAGCATTGTTGCAAAAGGGACAGTTTCATTGGAAAATACTATTGAATCAAACTATGTTTACACAGTACTATGATTCTTGGCGTATTTTCTCACAGCAGATTTGAGTGATTTGAATGTATCCTGAACAATCTTACACAGCTACAATAGCTTGTGACACCAAATGGGGATTTATGTCAGATTCTGTTATACTAAGATACCATTTAGCCATAACAGCAATCAGGGAAATTAGCAGAACCTAATAGAGAAGGAATAAAGTGGAGGATGCAGCTGCTTGGAGCTCCTGACAGGCTGCAGGAAAACAGCATCTATTTGCATGCTATCTATCAGCTCTCACCCATTGACAGATTAATTCTGAGACAGAGACTCCCTGCAGTTCACCTACCAGTTTCTGCAATGAGTCACTGCTGCAGGGAATTGCAGCAGCTCTCCCCCAGGTCTCAGTCAAATTTTTCAACAGACAAGGAGTAAGGAAAGGAGCTTTTTAGCTTCCTAGACTGCTCCAGAGGTCTGGTCCAATCTAAAGAATCCTCGTGCCTCTCCCTGCTCATTCTGTAAGAGAATGAAACCAACTTGTAGAGCAACATCGGTGCTTAATAACTTTAATGTTTTCCTTTGTCCTCAGTCTATTTCATGCACTCACCCTCACAGTGGGGATGCTGGTGTCCCAGGGGCTCTGAGGGCCTGCCTGGATACACTGCACTCTGCTTGACAGGAACAAAGGAGCACTTAAATGGCTCTGCCATATGAAAAAAAAACCCCACAAATATTTATTTCTAAGTCTCCAGTATAAACCTGGGGTAGGTTGTGACTGGTTAAAATTTACTACCTTCCACTTATTTTTGAGTCTGTAGGTCCTAAAACCACTTACAGTTCTCACTTGTGCTTCTAGTGTAAAAATAATTCTGCCACAGGAAGCAATCAAAAAAAAAAAAACAACAAAAAAACCCAAACCAACCAACCACATGCTGCTTGAACCAAGCTCCCCAGGCCATCATTTAAAAAACATCTATGCAGGCTGAAACTAAATAATCGCTTGTGTCACAGCAGACCTATTTTATGCTCTCCACACCTGCTGATAGTTGACAAAGTTGGAGAGAAATGATTGGATTGGAAAAGTCTTAATTATGCCTGTCCTGTGAACTGGGAATTCCCCATTTCCAGAACTTGCAGCCCATTTAATTCGAACAGAATTGTATTTTCTAGATGGTCCCATGAGCTTCTCCATGCCTACCTACAGGGTAGTACAATTATTTTACATATTTCTGTTTTCCATTTACTGTAAAGTGGCCAGTAGTAGATAAACACTCAGCCACGTGGGAGGCTTGAAGTGCAGTGTTATGGTCCCAGGTCTGATGAAGAAAAAGCAATATGGAAACAGTTACTGTGAAAGCATCTTCAGAGCTGGCAAAGGATATATTTCAAGGCAGCATGATGAAAAGGCTTAAGGAAATTATAGCAGTAAAACATGCTGAAACTGGGTAATACAACCCTGATGGAATTTGGACCTGGGTTACTCTTAGCTGCCTCTGAAGAGAAGGTGAGTAATGTCTCAGAACAGTAATGCCTAAGGCCTCCTTGACATCAATATATGAAAATGGAGGCAGAGTAACAGAAAGCTCTCTTATAAATTCTGCTGTCCACCTAGAAAAATAAGACACAAATTCATGACTTTCCTACAGGTGTGTTGTAGCACGGTGACACCCTTTGAGGAGCTGGGCCCTTTCCTTCATGAACAGTGACTACATTGAGATCATTTAACATTTGTTGCTTTGCAGTCAGAAACCAGACTTGTTCTCAGCAAAGAGAAACAAAATCAACACCAGTCTTACTGAAACGACCGAAAAGTGAATGTGATGGCTTACTATATCTGAACAGATCCTTTATCACAAAATGCAGTCTGTGAGGATTTTGCTGTCAAATTCTGTTAGGAAGAAGCAGTAAATGCTCAAAGACTGCAAGGTCTACAAAAAGCAGGTCTTGATGGTGGCCAACAAATAACTCTTGAAGGCAATAAAACAAACCAGCAACATGAAACAGTCTTATAAAAAGAGCAAAAGGATGGGTTTGCTGTTTAAGATAGTCTGCTGAAGTTGGACTGACATCTCAGCCAAGGGGAGGATGACTAAAAATAAGTAACACTCAACCTTTAAGTGCAGAAGTGACACATCTTCCAGGGTGAAGAGCCACTTATTGCTGTGGGAAGACAAAATTGTGGCAAGTAACATGTGGAGAAGCATCCTGAATACAGGGCTGGACTTGGAATAGTTTGCCTGTCTCTCTATTCACCATTGGAAAAGGCTAAGGACTGCTCTGACATGTTTGATGACTGGAGAGTGAATGTTCACTGGAAGAAAGGCAAAATCTTCTACAAATAGGCCAGTAGGAATGAGCAATAGGTTTGAGTAGTTTATTATTTTGTAAGTTGTCTCCATTATCATAAAAGAATTTATTTTCTATAGATTAGAGTAGTTAATAAAATAATGTTTAGTTTCATTTAATCCACCAATCATAACTTTCCAAAAGGGGATGGTTACTCTCATTTTACATTTGGGGAAGCCAAAATGTAGAAAACTAAGGTTTTCAAGGTTCTAAAAAAGCCAGAAGCATGACAGGGAAGAGAAATAAACTCTTTGATCACAGCCATGTGATCATCTGTCAGTGCAAATGCCACTTCCTAACATGACGAGATATTCTTGACAGGGGCTGTATCAAGGTCTGTTATCTGGTATCATTCTTACATAAAGAGAAGATTCACATCTCTTAGAACTTTCAGGCCTTTAAAACAACCTCGTATGAAGTGACAGAGGGTTGGGAATTTTCTTCTGAGAGTAAGAGCAAGCCACTTTTCCCTGGAACTGTTCCCTTTACATGCTGTTGCTGACGCTGTTGATGCTGTTGTGAACGAGACCCCAGTTCACCATCCCACTGGGCTTTTAACACTGTGTGAATAATTTTTCATATTAAATAATTAAGTGTAATAGCTAATACACTACTTCCCACACTGCTGCATTGTGCAGTCATATAATTATTTTTGATCATTTATAATGACATTAAAACCCCCAAGTGCCAGACTGAAAATAAATCTGTCACAATGTTGCAGCAATATGCAAATTCTCCTGGTATGTTTGCTGTGAAGAAAATGGTCCCCTCTCATTGAGGTTTTTATACAGCTTCTTTAACAGTTGTTTTCTGCCTGCTAAATTCTCACTGATCCTTCAGAAAGCTGGAGAATTGCATAGCTCTGGCTGATCAGTGTTAGAAATTTCACACATTCTATATAGTAGTTAGAGGATCTACTTGTGAGAAGAAAGTCGCTGGCCTCATCCTGCAGGAAGAACATCCTGCATTAAAAAAAATAATGTAACAAGGGAAGCAGCAGATCAAACAGCCTTTTAGCCCCTCACCAATTGCTTCCACCATAACATGAAAGGAAAGAGGAAAGGTTTGTTCTGTATACACACTGCATTCTTGGCCTCTTCTTTGGGGGCCCCAACAGAGAAACCAACTGAGATCTGCTCTGCTCATGCCCTTCCTCAACATGTTTTCCACAATGAAACATGAAATAGACCAATGTAATTCATATAGGATGTTAACCACATTGCTCAGAAGGAAGACTGATTTTTTTCCTGACCCAGATTCAACCAGAAGTAGGAGCTAGGATATACTGCAAAACTCCATGTCTCATCATCTATTTAGTTTCTTCTGTTACATTCACCTACTAAGTGTTTTTCACACTGCATGACTTGTTTAGGTGGAGTCACGCCTATGCCATCTCAAAATATGAGCATATGCACAATAGAAAAGCTTTAGTCTGGCACTACTTTATTCTCCTTCAAAGTGTTGGGAATGGCCAGACTTTGCCTCCTACACATGCACAGGAACTGGTAAGGAACTCAGTGAAATCTGGAAGTATCAGAGAGGATTCCCTGTACTCTAATGTGACAGAGAAGGCAACTATTTGCTTGCTGATTCCTCACTTCTAGAAATTGTTGCTAAATCAAGCTCATCTTTAATGTTCTGTAGCAAATTTACTTTTTCTGTATTAACTGAAGGATTTATAGTTTGAGGCTCTACAGTTACATCAGGTATACTGTTTAACTTGATGAGCAAACACTCTAAAACACCAGGATGTAGTTCTTTCTTTCTACTCCTCAGTAGTTTTGTTTTAAGGCCTGGAATAATGCAAACAGCTGTTTTGGCCCATTACTGGTGGGGTGCACTTGCATGTTCTGTGAGAAATCTCAGCGCAGAGCTGCTGTGAGAATGTTGTGGCACAAGAGGCCCAGTTACTTTCCTAGCCTTTTTTTTTCTCTCCTTTCTCCTGGAACTACTGGCAGATAGAAACTGTCAAGCAAGCAGCATCCAGGAGCAAGTCTACTTGATGACCCTCTGTTCCAGCCTACTGTGAGGTATGAAGGATTGGGATGACATGATCATCTATGTTCTGAATAAATGTCCTAAGTATTTATTCACATCAAAGTCACCTCAACATGCTGCTCTGACACACAGAATTTCTAGTATTTACTTTTGTAGAAAGGGCTTAGAAAAGAGGCTCATTCTTCCTCCCAGACCTGTGGACATGAAAGACCATATGGTCAAATCTCCACATGACATGCATTGCTATATAATATGCATGAAACTCTTGGCAGACAGGTAATCATAGTAAAGAAAAAGCAGAAGAGTGATTAATGGGAGGTTAAGATTTTTTTCCCTTTTCTAGTGTATTTTCAAAACCCCTGAGCCTTTTTTATGCTCCTATATTTTATTGAAGTTCCCTGGCAGACATCCCAGGTCTCCATGTCCAAACACATCAGTATCTCAGCCACATACCCTCCCTCTGTACTGTCTCATCAGAATAATTTGCAATAAAGTTGGGTGCAATGTACATTCCTGGTTCTGTGGATTAATCTCAACCCTGGTCCAGAATGCATCAGTATGTTCCCTCAGAAGTTCTTTCCTTTTTCACATGATTTTTTTTCCTGGGTGAAGTTTGAATGTATTGAAAAGTCTTCTGAAAATTCCAAACCAGGACAAAACACTTGTTCCACCCAAAGGCAGGGTAGTGGTTAGATACTGCCCTTCCTATTACACAGGGTAAATGACTTCAGTCAGCAAATACTCCACGTCTAGATGCTGTCCCTCCAAAACAGAAAGGGTAATACTGAAGCTTAAAAGAAGAAACAATAAGATGACTACTTAGGTTAAGAACCTGCCAAAACCAGCAGAGAAAATCTGCAAAGTCTTTTGACAACCAGAATTGTTTGGCTAAACTCCATGAGAAGGAGGCAGCTGCCTGCACTTACACATTTAAACCACCTGACCTACTAATTTATACCATCATACTGCATCTCAGACCATGTGAATTTTACCTAAATATGATTCCTATGTCTCTGGGATGGGCCTGAAGTGTTTTTCAGTGCTGAGCAAAAGACCACTCAAGTGCTAACAGTTTTCCTGATGTTTTTGTATCGGTGCTGAATGTCTTTGCTTCCTCCATATAAGCTGGAGAGATAAAACACTGTGATGAATGATCCCAAGGCAGCATCCTAAGCTGTATGAGTATTTCTAAAGTTTCTGAGATGGAGAAGTATGAAAAGCATTAAATTTCCAAGATTAGCCAACCTGGTTTCTGTAGTGCAAGGGAATAGATTGGATATAAATTTCTGTTGGTTTTGAAAATGGTGTAGCCTCTATTCTGGGCAAGGAATGACAGATTATGGTTATGGTGAGAAAGAAGAATGCAAGTAGTATGAAGCAGTCAGTGTGATTTTAGGAGAGACTGCTCAAAGACCTGTTTATAGGCTTATAAATGTACGAGAAATTGAGTAGTAATATGGGAACAAAAACAGATGAGTCATTTTGCCAGTTGGAGAAGATGTATCAGTGCATCAAATGCATGATAAATTCTGACTGAGAGGAGCTTAAAGAGCAATAAGGAAGGACAAATACATCAGAGGAGAAAGAAACACTGAGGACAGGTAGATCCATCACTGAATGGAGACTAAGAAATAACCCTGGGCAACACTCATGACTTCTAGTACTCACAGGGTCATTGCTCTTCCTGGGGTCATGTGGGATTCTAGGCTTTGTGCTGAATGTGAAACTTGTCTGGAAGCCTGAACTCTGCTGCATGAAAATGACATTGAAGAATAGCAAGAATTAACAGTAATGTAGCAGTGATAAATAAGGGACTGAACTAACTATCTGAGGCAGGACAGATGGCGTTGTTACAGGCTGCTTTACAAGTATCATCTATAAACACCCAGGGAAGAAAGGTGCTGACAGTGTCTGGTAAATAGAATAGACTTGTGATCTGTAGTCTTTCTGATAGTCACAATTCCACAGAGGAAATCTCCAAGATTCCCTTTCCCCATAGAGCCCTGGATTTGACAAAATATATTAACATGTGTCATGCTTTATGCATGGGAGTTGTTCCACTGGTACATCTTCCCTAGTCTGAGATTTGAGGAACAGCAGCAGAAAATTTACAGTGCTCAGATTACTAGTCCTGCTGTAGGTAATAAGGGGATAGATGAAATGTTGTCTGAAAAAAAAAAGTAGATGTGATTCATTAGTAAAAGAGCCATTCTAGGAAGCTAGAAAAATCTGAAATTTCTGGAGCCATATTCATCCTGATATTTGCACATGCATGGATAGATGGCACAGCTTCATATGAATAGGAATTCTAACTTGTTGTCATTCAGTTGAAAAGATAAAGTTTTGTAGAGCAGCTGGTTCTTCATGGACTGATGATTGTGGGGATTTCTTAAGAAGCTAAGGGCTGTGATCAACTCAGACAGCACAGCACCTCTCATTCCCTTTAGCAGTTTTCTCTGGAAAAAGCATGAAGAAGCAGCAGCTTGCTCTATATAGAAACCGGACAACAGCTGGCCAGACTGGCCATAGAATTTATGAAGTTAGAATAACAAAGTGGCAAAAGGCTTTGGCTCAACAGTATTACTTTTAGACTGTCTGTCTCCTTTGAAGTAACCAGTCTTGGATCAGATTATAAGTGTCAGCCAAGACAAACACTCAGGTTCATTTGAGAGTTTCGCTTCAGAGCAGCACATTAATGCTCTGTAAGGAGATGCAGGGCATGTAGTGGATATTTTCTTTATTAGCAGACCTAATCATCCCAAATCTCTCTTGCTCATTGTTAGCACATCCTCCTGTCAAGACTTCATCAGACATGGATGAGCAGTCTTACATACTGCTTATATTTATCATGCAAAAAAACCCCCTGGAAGAACTCTTTATCTCTTTCAGCAAATGTGCCTGACAGAAACAGGGGGGCTCTCAGAGGCTGCCCCTGACCCTGCCTGGTGTGCCCACTCTGTACCAGCAGCAGCTGCTCCAGCATCTCACCTCTCTGTAGACTCCTTGGAGACTAAACAAACCAAGACTCTGTTCACAGATGGCTAATAAAAAGAATAGGTATCAGAGGGACTTTCTGACTAGAGGAAGCAATTTCAACAGTAACAGCATGTTTGGTTAGGAAAGCACTTGCATTTCTACCCCCTTCACATACTTTTTTGTAAGTGTTAGGAGATGAGCCCTGACTCAGATTTGGATCCTTATTGCTACAGTCAGCTTCTCAATGAGTAAATCTGTGCTCTTACCACAAGAACTGATTGCACAGTTGGTTTATCCATGCTGATATTTTGCAGTCAGGCTTAGATGTGATCCCACTTAAAGTCTGTGCAACTGACCCACCTTTTTTTCCCACCTTTGGCAGTAAGAGGGACATGTCTCTTCACAGACTGGGAGTGAAGAAATAAAAACTGGATGCAGTAAAAAATCCACCCTTTTTGTTGTCACGCATGTAATGCATGGGTAGCACTGTAATGCATTGCAATACTCTCTACAGTAGTGATTTCCACACGGCTGCCTGCAGCTGGAACTCTGCATATTAAGGCTTCCCCCAAAGCTGTGCTTCAAGGGCACTTCCCTGTGGTGACTTCTATAAGAAGCTAGGGCGATAGCAGCTCTGAGTACCTCAGAGATCTGTCCCAGTTCCCTTAGCAAGCCTCTCTGGTAGAAGTTCAAATAAACAGTAGCTTGTTCTGTCTTGCACAGATGGAGAAAACTGCAATCTTCTGTTGCTGCTGCAGACCGCTCATTCCAAGGTGCCTTTAGGAAGCAAGGCAGAGCTCCGTGGTGGCTCCTTCAGAGTTAAATTCAGTCACTGTGCTGCTTGGGGCAGCTGAAGGTTAGCTGCAGAATTCACTGCACCGCAAATTTGGAGAAAATGGACTGAGTTTTGCCAGCTTCAGTTCTGCTCTGCCACATTCTTCTGAGACTTGTTCCAAAGCCAAGGACACAACGCCTTCAGCTACCCAGGTTTCCTGATTTCTTGTTGTCAGTCATAAAGCTTACAGCTCCCTCATTTTAGGCTACTCTTCAGATAGGAAAGAGCAGTATTTGGGCCCAAATTCAATATGAGATAAAACAGCTTAAACAAATGCTGATTTGTATTTTATCGCTCTGGAAATGGCAGCCAAATCTGTCTTCACAGAGATCTCACGAGCATTTAAGCTTGCCATTTCACATCTGGGAAACACTAATATAACCTAGCATCTCATTGATTTGTCTGAGTACCTTGACTGGTTAGAGGGGTGAGGATGGTGGCTGTGTTGTAGTGATTTTCACATGGGTGACAATAAAACTTTTCTGGACATTTTCAGCTGGTGTTCCTGGGGACAACCTCCATCTGAAATGTGCAATTTGCATTGCATGATCAGGGGACATGAGATCTGGCCAGACAGAGAGCTGATGTAACAGCTTTCTCTATGCTGGAGAGAGTCCCACATCAGAAGCTATTCCAGGCAAATTCAGCTTCAACCCCAATGTGCAACTTTAGGAGGAGCAGGTTGTGCTCCCACGTGTTGGTCCATACCATTCCAAAGAGTAATCTGAGAGAGGAGGTTTCCTTCTTTGAAGACCAGGTTGAGTCTATAAAGAGCAAGGAATGAAGGCCAGATCCTTGTACTGAGCAGACAATGGCAAGTTATGCAAGGAATTTTGATGTTTCCAAACTTGAGTCACTGGCTGGTACTCAACATAATACAGCGTGAAGATGCTGCTGGAAGCAAGTTTTTTTTTGCTTTGCTTTAGTTGTTGTTTTCACATGTTTGTTCCTGGTTTTCTTCCCTGTATGTCCTGTGGTTCCATTTTTAAGAACATTGCTTATGCTCCTGAAGGTATTAGACTAAAATAGCAGTTTTAAAGTTCATACTATTTTTGGCATACCGGCCAGACCAGGACTTGAAACAGATTTATTCTTTTTGCTCGCTGTTCTTTCAGGATGGGCAGGACCATCCTTGAGGTCTGATCCTTAATTGAGAAGACTTTATTAATACTCTGCTCTTCTAGTCACAATGAAATCTTCTTTTACTATAGTGTAGTAGCTGGAGATTTACTTTGTTAATTACAGAATCATTGAAGACTGGTCCAAGGGAGACCTCATGAGATGGTCTACACTATTCCCCTGTCCAAAGGCAGATCACACATTCCTAAACTGTTCCTAATGGAAGTTTCCACTAACTTTGTCTTGAAATGTCAATTTATGGAGATTCTACAAGCTCTTTAGGCAATCTGTTTCAATGTTTTCTACCCAGAGGATAAAAGTTTACCTTCAGTTGATTTTGTTTAATGCTTTGTTGCACAGCAAAACTTGAAATTGAACACAGAACAGAAAAATAAGACTTAGGAAGAAGAAAGGACCCCCAGTATCATCAAGTCCAGTTCATTACTGCTGGAGGCAACCATGTCAGCTAAGGCTTTCTCTGAGAGCTTAATATTTGAACTGATATAACTTTTCCCCTACATGCTCAAAACAACTTCTGAGAACATCATCTGTCTCAAAGTTAACAATCTCCTGTAAAGCAGAACCATAAAATCAGAAGAACATTGCAAAGCCTGTGAGATACATTTCTTGGCATAATATGTGCAGATAATATGCCAGAAGACTTACTTGCTAATAGGCATGGCAAAATCTCAAAAGTCAAAGGTACTTCCCTTATGAAATTACAATCCCTTTTGAAAGAGATGATGATACCTTGAAATTTCCCAAGACAGTGGTTGGAATCTCACACACTCAAAAAATTAAAAAAAAAAAAAGAAAAAAGAAAAAAAAAACACCAGTCCTTTACTCAAACAGCACAAGATGATCCTAAAATTGTTACTCTCCCAGGAAGAAGTCCTAGCAAGTGTGGAAGAAGAAGATAGAGACTTTTTGGGTTTAAAGTTAACACATGAAAAAGTAAGATCGAACTCAGTAGAGCGAAGTTTCTGACCTGAGGATGAGGAAAGTGTTAGGTTTGAGCTAGGAGGAGCTCTTAACTTCACTGGTCCCCTAAAAATTTAACATGAAGGACAAACACTACTGTCAGACGTGATTGTTCTCATCTTTACCAATGTCATAACTGATGCTTCTGACAGTATTTGCTTACCCCAATGTATCAAAGTATTCTTCAAGGTACAACCCCATGTATCAAGGTATTATTGAAGATATGAAGTGGCATGAGGTACCTGTGTTTAAGTGTCAGGATTCCATTCCTGAATTTAAATCCCAAGGAAGAAAGCTTTATGTAACCTTAAATTATGTGAGGTCAGAATCTTTGCCCTTGTCCTGCATCAAATGTGCCAGCTTAGTTGGATGATCTTGTAGTTTATAATTGTACTGCATGTTGCAGCTATACTAGCAAAATGCCGCAGCCTGATGGACAGGACTACACTCTCAGACAGGACCTGCTGGAGTACTGAATATTGTCAGTGAAGTCTTAAATTCAAAACTAAAGTAATACAAACTGCCATTGAGATGTAGGCCTCCCCGAAGAAACGTCTTTTTCCAAAGCTCATAACTCAAAATAAGGCATACTTGATTAACTTCACTTGGGCCAGGAGACTAATCATGGATGCTATTTATAATTAATTTAAGTAAAGTCAGAGCGAGCATTCGAATAGCATTCAGAATGGAAAACATCATAGTGTTAACATTGTGTCACTATCAAGCTTAGTGAAAACAGAGAACTAGGAAACTTTTCTATGAAAAGGTGTTGCTTCTTTGGTTTTTTTTTTCATAATGTGTCTACTCTCCAGTGAAAAAATTGTTACATATGTATGAGACTCCAATCCAGAGAGCAACTGTCCAGCTCAGTTAATGGTGGGGTAATAGATCAGAAAGTTTCACCTCCTCCTTCTCCTCACAGCTGCCCCGCACACACGCACACACACACAGAGGCCAGGAAACTCTATGCCTACAGCACCTACCTTGGGTTTGAAGGCGATTAACTTCAGGACCATCTCAAC
This sequence comes from Heliangelus exortis, assembly GCF_036169615.1. Classification (NCBI taxonomy): domain Eukaryota; kingdom Metazoa; phylum Chordata; class Aves; order Apodiformes; family Trochilidae; genus Heliangelus; species Heliangelus exortis. The sequence goes on from NC_092422.1 coordinate 134,325,621, forward strand.
AGTAAAGAGCCCAGTGAAGAGCATGTTGAGGATGTTCATGGCTTCCTTGAACATGCAGCTCTGACCGTAGTGCTGAAAAATAGTGTCATGGCAGCAGCATCAGGAACCAACACATCAACTAGTTAGGAATCCACAGGGTCCTGCTAATTTCCCTTTCAGATAAGGTTCTCTACAGTAAACTACACCATGCTCAAATTTTTTTTTTCCAATTTAGAATTCCCATCTTGCTTCACACATAAGCATTTCCATACCTCTAGTCATTTGTGCCACCTGACTTTGGATCTCCTATCTTTTTAAAAGCCTCTCTTTGAGTGAGGGTAACCAAAATCACACTTATCATTCTGGGTGAGGGCTCATTATAAATACGCATAACGGTACCAGGCAGTTTCCAATTGTGTTTGTTATCTCACCCATCCATAACACTTGGATTACTGCTGCACGGTGAACAGGGGTTTCACTGAACTGTTCGTAATTGATACCAAACCATTCCCCAAGAAATTACACTTAATTCAAAATACTACAAAGTACATGAGCAGCTCAAATCATATCTTTCCAATATACATTATCTTGTATTTGTCAACTCTGAATTAAATTTGCAATCATGCTGCTTATTCACTTAACTTTATTAAGATCTTATGAAGTTACTCTCTGTCTTCTATTGATTAATTGAAATCGTGTCTTCTGCGAATATTGCCATCTCACTTTTCATATCCCTATTTCCAGATCATTATACTTGAGACTGGTTGCACTGTCTTAATCTAAGGTAATCTTCCAGTTCATGTCATAAGACCCCATTCGTTGTTGCTTAACTTTGATAAACTTTAACAAATGGGGATCAATCTTAATAGTCTGCATTAGATCAGGGAGACTTATTTAAAGGAATTTCAGTTAAAACAATTAAGCTGCAGTGAAAAGCCAGACCAGAGAAAAATATTTTGTTGAGGTGTTTTCAAAAACCTTGTAAAATTTTCCTTGAAGGACTCTAGTATCTGCAAGACTGCTTGTAAAAACTTGGAATTTTACTGCAACATGGCTTTTGCATTTGCTGTCCCTCATATTGCTTGATGAAATCTGGCCACAGTACTTTGAAAAACTGAAACTGTACTTTTCTCAAGCTGGACAAAAGCTTACTCTAATTTCCAGAGATGCTGTGCTGCCTGGGGGCTCACAAACATCTTACACCTTCTAGCTCTACCTGCCCTGGGCTTGTACCATGGCCACTGAGTGTGTTTCAAAGCTTCAGAGTAAACACAGCAGTCCTTCTCTATTGCTTCATGACAGCAGGGCAGTAGATACTGAAGCTGAGAGCAGAGCTCATATTCCCTCCCTCCTTTGCTGATACCTTAGGCAAGACAGCAGAGGAAGCATTTTCAATGGGGATGGGAAGGAGCTGGACCAGAGGAAGACAAGTTAGGGGTTGGGGTTCAAGAAATCTGGTGAGATTGGACAGGAGGCAGTGAGAACAAACAAGGCCCATTTCCTGACTGAGGGGAAGCTAAGACTTCTTTTTTGTAAACTCACTTCTTAATACATATTTTTACTCCTTCCCCTTTAATGCTGTTCCACGTGCACATCTGCTACCTCTGCTATTTTTGTAGATCCAGCTGCCAATGTTTCTTTGTTGTATTTAGATATCTGGAAAAACTTGACATGGTAAGGGACTAAATGCACAGTACAATGGATAGTAAGGCAATCAGCAGGATCATTAGTGAAGCAAGCTAGGCAAGCACCCCTCAGAAAATGCTTTAAGAAGAGCTGCTTTGACCTTTAGGTGACGGGATAGACATTATGGCATCTACAGGTTCTTTCTAGACAGTTTCTATGGTTCTTAGATCTAAGGTGAGTGGCAGTTCCAGGCTTATTCCTGCATTTCAGAGAAGATAAGTCAGAACTGAGAAGTCACTACTTATACTGGCCACTGAATTGATTAGTGAGGTATATGTTTTGGTTTTTTCCCTGTTCTCTGTTTTTAAGGAGTTACAAAAAGAATTATTGCAAGTGTCAGATACTAGCAGGAAAAGGAAGAGAGGAAGAGGCCTCATTTTAACTAAATGTCATCAGAAGTGAACATGGTAAGATGTTTTTTATCATGTACCTGCCCCCTCTCTCAATACATGGTCTGAATATGAAAATAGGTCTCAATCTCAGCCATTTCTACATGTTCTTCAACAAAGTCTAATGATACACCACCTGTAAGGTTTTGTGCTTTCATACTTACTTGCATGGCCAGGCAGATGGTGTTCAGCAGGATCAGAACGAACATCAGGTATTCAAAATAGGTGGAGTTGACCACATACCAAACTTTGTACTGGTACTGGTTTTTAGGAATGTATCTCCGCAGAGGCCGGGCCTTCAGGGCATATTCTACACACTGGCGCTGTGAAAGAGGGAGGGTAGATTTAAAAATCAAAACCATTCATGTTTTTTACTGAAATGAAAATGCTTGGAAAATTTTATTCTACGTCCTCATCTGAATGTGTATATTCTGCCTGTGGAAGGGTTCCCTGTGCATTTATTTTGGCCAGACAATGCTGGCATGCTCATCTAATCTCAGTGATCCAAATGGTACAGCACAAATTTTTAAGTAAATGTCCCTTGAGCAAATCTTACAGCAAGATTTTTCACCTGACTCCTGAAAGACGGCAGTGAAGACAGCTTAGTGTTTTATCTTGGCCATCTCCACATGTTCCTCATTTTATTTGTTTCTCTCTAAAATGCTTACTCTCAATGTATGTTCTGTGTTTAATGGCAACAAGTTGTTGTAAAATACCTGGTTTTTGTCCAGCTCGCAGTTCTTGTACTCTTGTTCTCCTTGCTCCTGAAATGTGACGATGACGAAACCAACGAAGATGTTCATCATGAAGAAAGCAATGATGATGATGTAGATAATAAAGAAGATGGAGATCTCAACCCTGTGATTATAGATGGGTCCCACATCCTCCATGTGGGAATCAATGGACCTATACAGCAACCTGAAAGCAAACAGGAGCCAAATGCAGAGAAAATCTGCAACTGCCTTGAAGCCTTAGAGGTGATGCTATAAAGTTTTACTTTGTGATTTTGTTCCACTTTTATCAAAATTACAACACTCAGAGATGCACAGGCTTGCACCGTTTAGAGCATAAACTCTTCCAAAAGAGAAGACAAAGCTCTTAATAACTTTACGTGTTGAACATGTTCAGGAGGTTTTGCTGTTGAAAAATTACAATTTAAAATAAATGCATGCCCTTCAGTTAGCAGAAGTCTGTGTTGTTGGGAGGAAAGTTTTGTGAGAAAAGAGGATCTCAGCATTACTAACATTTGTTAACATTGCTGTTAGCATCACCTACTGACAAAGGTTCAGTCCTCTGATACTCTGCATACCCATGTCACTCTGACAGAGTGGAGTTGTGAGAGCCCTTCACCCCTGTGGCACAGACAGCACAGCCAGACATCCCATGTCCATACTGCAGAGATAGCACTGCTGTGTTTCATATTGCCCTGCTGGCTCCCTCAGGAAACTTGCAACACCTACCTAGCAATACTGTTAAGTGCCTGACGGGCATTTTATATCCATTTATTTAAATAATATTTGCAACAAATATTGCTATAGCTTCTACCACTGACAGTAATTTTTTAAGAACTGTGCACTGCAATTGCTGCAGGCCCAAAGAAACACATAATAGGAACACAAAACACATACTAGTATGATGACTACTGCTACTATTGCTACAGATAATACTTTAGACTTATTTACTTAGAGTGGGAAGAGCTATGCTCTGCATTTGAACTTTCTCTTTTGAAATGAATGAGGACATTACTACTGTTGCACTGGCCCAAGAAGCACTCACTCTGGCCAGCCCTCAAAGGTTGAGACAGTGAAAAGGGCCATCATGGCAGTCAAGACGTTGTCGAAGTCAAACTTGCTGTTCTCCCAGCTCCGGGGCTGTATCATTGGCTGATTGACCTCACCATCCTTGTAGGTAATGTAGTACCCTCTGTGGATGAAGGCAGAGAGAGAACATGGCAGAACTGTGCTTCCCAGTACGAGGCCCTGAGAGTGGGTGGCCAGTGAAGGGAGCTAACTGGGAAAGGTTAAACTCACCTGCATTCTGCTTCTGTCTGTTTGGAGCTATCAGTGCAGCTGTACAGCTTGCCCTTGAAAAGGAAGAAAGAGGAATGAAGCTTCCTTTCCTGACAGTGCAAGGGTTGGGACACAACATGTAGCAAAGGGACTGCATTTGTTACTTGCTTAACAAATTATCCATGTGTTTACATGCAAGTAGATGTGAACAAACTGGACTGGAGTCGCCTGTATCTGGGTATTTCAGAGCACAGGCTTTCATCTGCTTGTACAGGACTTTTACGTCTCTGTCCTGAGGTCTATCTACCACTGAGTGCTGTAGAACACAATCTGCCAAAAGGGTGATGAAGGGCAAAGAAATAATATCAGACATAAAGAAGTGAATAAATAACCTCCCATGATTCTCTGGCATGCCTTTTCTTCTACAAGGTGAGGGGTAGGCAGCCTGAGAGTACCAGTCCTTTAAAAATACCCCCTTTGCTTTCTTCGCACTCAGTCATGCCACAACCTATTCAGGCAAGAAGGCAGCTACTGATGTTACTGACGACTTCTTGCAATTACAGGTGAAGGGTGGGAGTTCTAAATATGCCTTGTCCAATTTTGGTGAACTTCTGGTAGCAGAAGTGCAGGTAACACTGGTAACAATGTTTTGGCTTTCACACAGAAGACTCCATCTCCCCTTTCTCAGGCTATTTTATGCTATTTTTCTTCCCCTTTCTGAATACAGCTCAGTTTAATGGATGAATGAATGAGCCCTATGGTTTTACCTTAAACAACTGAACTCCAATGCAGGCAAACATGAACTGCAGCAAAGTGGTGACAATCACAATGTTTCCAATGGTTCGGATGGCGACAAACACACACTGGACCACATGCTGCAAACGAAAGATAGGAATAAAAATAACTTCCAGGATTGCTTTGAGCTGCTCTGGCTAAAGGAGAAGCCCAAGACTAAAAGTACAATTAAAAGAATTTCATTTAACTATTGCCCATTAAGTAATGTCTCAGAAAAGGTGAAAGACCATAACCTTGTTATGTTCCTCACAGTACTCCTAGCAGCAGGCAGAAAGGGATAGGAAAATACCAGAGCTCAGCTCTCTGAAACTTCCAGCAGCACTTACACCCACCAGTAGACAGGAAGGAGTTTATGGTATACAGCAAGGCTATGTGAACACATTTATCACCCTAGAAAACTACATAGTTTAACTTTAGTGGTAATGCTGGCCCACCCAGCTGGAAAGCATCTTGGCAGAAAAAAACCCAAGGATCCTGGTAGACATCTAAGTTGAACGTGAGCTCTTGCTGAAAAGGCAGCAAACGCTATTCCTGGGCTGCACTATGCAAAATACAGCAGGTTGAGAGGTAACTCTTCCCCTCTACCCAGCACTAGTGAGGTCACACCTGGAATACTTGGTCCAGTTCTGGGCTCCTCAATACAAGAAACCTATGGATACACTGAAGAGAGTCCAGCAGAGGGCCAAAAAGATGATTAAAGGACTGGAGCATCCATCCCATGAGGAAAGGCTGAGAAAAATGGGACTGCTTAGTCTAGAGAAGACTCAAGGGAATCCTGTCAATGTATATAAATACCTGAAGGGAGGGTGCAAAGAAGACAAAGCCAGGCTCTTTTCAGTGGTGCCCACTGACAGGACAAGAGGCAATGGGCACAAACTGAAATGCAAAAGGTTAATCTGAACACTGGTAAACGCTTTTTTACGAGGGTGACTGAGCACTGGAACAGCTTGTCCAGAGCAGTTGTGGTGTCTTCCATCTTGGAGATATTCAAAAGCCATCTGGGCATGCTCCTGGGCAACCTGCTCTTGGTGGCCCTGCCACCAAGGGTTATTGGACAAGACAACCTACAGAGGTCTCTCCAATCCTCAACTGTTCAATTATTCTGCTGAAACACTACTTGAACCATTGCAAAAGTTCTTGTAGCTTGAAATAACTTGAATTTGTAGTTTAGAGAATTCATTTGAACTCTCCTAACCTTTAGTCCTTTGGCTCTGTTGATGGCCCTCAGTGGTCTAAGAACTCGAAGAACACGCAGGATCTTCACCACATTGATGGCACTGGACCTAAAAGAAAGAATTGGAAGGTCTGAGAGATCCAGCAATATAGGGTTGTGCTGCGAGGGCAGATGGATTTCACCCACTCTTTCTTGTTTGAAATTCTACATAACCTTAGACTGCCGAGGATACTTAGAGTTAATTCTTTGCTACAGCACTTCAGAGGTAAGAACACTGCTCTCTGATGTTATCTTGATAGGTCTTGCTTCCTTCTCTGGGCAAACTCAGTATAAATTCTCCTGGCTTTCACCAGCTCTGCTGTATCAATGAAGGAAATAGAACATGGGTAGGGTATTTAATTAGCAGAGAAATCTGCCAAATACTCTGTAGATATCTAAAGGGAATTGCCCCAAGTCATCACAAGACATTTTCAGATAAGGCTCAAAGAAACACTCCACTGATAAATCCATGGAAGAGTGGAAACTCCAGATGACTCCTGTGTTACAGGTATACTGTCCACCTGGAGTTTGATCCTGCAGTGTGTTTGGCCTCTGATCTCACAAATCAATTAAGTGTATTCATAAGTTTAAGGATATGAGAGCTATCACCGAGTTGATTAGGATGACTTACACTTAAAATTGACATAATTTTAAATATTGAACATAGCTGTCTACTACAACAAAGCTCTCTGCATCCTCTAAGACTAAAACCCTGGCTGAAAATCTTCTCCATGCTGAAAGACACCAGGCCCTCTTACAGATTTTGGGGACAGTATTTTTTCCCAATGGACCTGACAAATCCTTCGGCTTGACTTAGTTCTGGAACATAACGTACATGAACTGCTGACTTGAAGTGGTCACCATTGGAAGCTTATTTCTTACCAGATGTGAAACTACTATTTAGGAAACTCCCCATCTGATAAATAGAGTTCCACAATCAAATAAATTAGTAAACTTAACAGATCAGCCAACACAGTGGCATGAGAGAAGGATCAACTGTCACTGCCATCAGTACTCTGGAGATTCTCATGTATTTCTTCAAGTAATTAATAGTTTTCTGTTGAACAATAACCACAACATCTTAGGAAGTAGGAAAGTATTATCACCCTACTTTCCAAAGTGGTAATTAGAACTCCAGGGGAGAAAAGTGAGCCACTTCACTGTTTTGAGCTGATACAGTATATCAGAGCCAAACATCATGATTCCCTATGGACCGTTTCTTGTTCTCATTTGCTCTTTTTGGAAGACTTGCCGCACAGGTCGCTAGTGTAGCATTTCCTAATGACAACCTTCCCTCATGAGTATGAATTTTAATGATCTTGAATCATCTGAGAAAAATATCTCCAGAATCCTGAGAAAAATCTTACCTAGATAAGACAATGAGACTAAGGTATCCCCTCCCAACCCAGCCCTAAAATCCCCCCCGAAATAACTCATTTGAAATTAGTTCACTCACTGGATGCCAAAAGAGATGAGAGAAACGCTGACCACCAGAAGGTCTAAGATGTTGAAATAGTTTCTGCAGAAGGAGCCCTTATGGAGGAAAGCCCCGTATGCTGTCATCTGCAGGAAGGCACATGAAGACACAAACACACTTTGCCATTAGCATCTGTTCAGAAACCAAAGCCAACTGGTTGTGCTCAGAGTATATAACTGGGGAAGGGCAGTATTTCTAACACAGCAGGCAATTTACCCCCAGGCCCCGAAAGTGGAGTCCCCATTGAAAGAAAAGAGAATGAAGAAGACAGTAAGGTAACTGTGAAAGGCCTAACTAGGGAAAATATGCACTTTGAGTGCACAGAGTATGTAATGTTCAGAATCAGCAAAGGAGCAGTGACTGCTTGCTAAAACTACTTGCATTTAAATGCTTTACCCTTTTTCTGAAATGGCAGGGGACACTTGTGAGCATGATACTATTATATAAAGGACTTTTTAGCTAAATTGAATTAAAAAAAAAAAAAAGAAAATAAAAAGGACTCTTTTGTCATGTTTTTCAATGCTTATACCAGCTGCAGTGGAGAGCTGAGTTCTCTTCACTCCATGGAGAAAAACCAGAATCCCTTCAGGATTTGGTGGTTTAGACCTGAACTGAAATAACAAGAGGAATCCTTGCTCTCTTCAGTTTGTCCCTCCTTCTCAGCTCAATCCTGTATCTCTTTTCCTACTCCTATCCAGCTTCCTCCATTTTTGTTCTAGAAGAAGTTGCATTTTCCTCTCGTTTTTCCTCATAAAGCCCCAGGTAAGATTCCTCTAGACAGAGTGGTCTCTTTGTGGGGGTAATAATTATATACATCACCCAGTACAGGAAATGAAAGATTTTACTTATTTCACTAGGGTCTGTCTGGCCCTTCTGGGTATGAAGGGGTACTGAATACTGGCTGGTACTGGGGAGGATGTCACAGCTCCAGAACTGGAACAAGTGACAGTGTAAACAGAAATGGGCATCAGTCACAATGTCAGACCTAAACACGTCTTAGCTCAGAATTTGAATTTTAGACTGAGCTCAGTTGCAGAATGCAGACTAAATGGGTCTGGCATGGTTAAAGAGGGTGAGGTGGTTGGGATATTTGTAGCACCTACCTTAGGCTTGGTGGGCAGTATAGTATAGATGCTTTGAAGAAACCCCAACCCCACAACTACTAACCTCCCTTCATTACCTGGGTTAGGAACATAGACTTCTAAATTTGGTCCTCTGGATATCATCTAAGTTAGATATCTAAAATAACTTGAAGCAGATAGTGTGAGACTGTTCTTTAATGATGAGCTCTAACCAGACTCCAGCTGAGAAATGGAAACTAGAAATTCACATTGGAGTTTTCTGGCTCCAGCTAACAGCTCAGAATGGCATCTCTGTGAGTAGTTTTCAGAAAGGCCTACCTGTGACAACTTTATTCAGAGTAGGGTGAAAGGGCATATGATATGTCAGATTACCTTTTTTCATCAAACATGACATCAGGGAACTGACTATAAATCAGTCAGACAGAACTTAGAAGGGGAGGAAGTATAAACTCTGGTCTTGGCTTAGAATTTATACTTAGGGACACATTCAATTGAGGGGGGGAGGGAAAGGAGGGGTTCTTGCCATAACAAAGGTGGTAAAGTTGTGCTTTACTGGTTAGATTTTGTATGGCAATCTTTAAAGAAAGGAGACACCATTGAAATCAGGAGGGGAAGCTCTGCTGAGTTTAAGTTCTATACAAACTGTGGTTCTCTCAAGCCTGTTAAGAAATTTGTAATCTCAGAAGAAACTCTTAAAGAGTGTATAACCTATTTCTGCCTCCCACTGGGGGCACTGAATATGCTTTTAGGATGCTAATTAAAAACAAACCTGGTGGCCACCTTGCTAACATTCACCAGATCCTGCTGTGGCAGTGTGATGATTGCAGATGTCATCAGCCACACGAGGGCAGATGGAATTTATTTCTCTACAGCCTTGAACATCCTGTAGCCATTTATGCTTTTGTTTCTTACCATTTACACTAACTTTGCTGCTGTGCAAAACATTGTGCTCAATGCAAGGCTGCAGAGAAATATATTCTGAAAAACAAAGCAACTTGAGTTGGAGGAACTGACAGGATAAGAACAGAAGAATTTTTAAAACCATTGTAGTCCTTGCACTCTTCTCCCACATAAACCCAGAGAATACCCTGGGGTGTTGACATAAATCCACTGAAGTTAACAGGAGAACATTGGGAAGGCTCAGGTGCTATGCAACGCTCTCCTCTGCTGAAAACAGAGCAATATGCCAATGGTTTGTGTTAATTTCTGCTTCCTCCTCATGGAGTCATGAGGAGTATTGGTGTTTGCTTCAGTGTGAGCAGAATTAGCAATTCTAAATTCAAAAAAGTGCCTTGAACTATAGCTTTATTTCTAAATATTGCTCTTGAGATGCTTTCCTTTTTTAACAGGCCTTACTGATCAACTGTTTGGTATGTACACATTCAGATTTACTGTGCAAATACAGATTCACATAAGCATAATATATACATCTCTTTGAAGAATGTTAAGGCTTTAGTGATTTTCTGTCATATCAAAAAGGACATCTCTCCACAAAAATATGCAGGGGTCACCCTGCTTGCCAGCCTCCAATATGGATACTGTTATTAGGGTCCTGAGCTGGAAGATCTGAGAAACGCTAAGGTACTGACTGCCAGCACTTAGAACTAGCTTTAGCTTGCTGAGAAAAAAAAAAAAGCTGCCAAGAGAACCTAGCATTTAGAAGGCCAGAACTTTGCTTAATTACTGTTATTTAAATTATTAGCCTACCAATTTGGGAAAATTAGAGTTAAGAACAAGGCTGCCTATTTTTATTTTCTTCCAAGCTAAACCATTCTCCTGCCCGTTTCCCATAGTACTGAGTATGTTCCCGGGAAACAGGAAGCCAGGTTTCAAACAGGTGATGCAGCAATTTTTTTTCACGGCTACATATCTTGGTATTTCAGTGATTTGTACTCTCAGTTACCTCTCCACACCTAAAAACTGAGATTCTGCACTATGCTCCCTGTCTAATACTTGACTGCGAACCCTGTAATCTCATAGAAGTTATTGGCTGCCCTCCAGCCCAGCCTCATGACTTGTGCAGAATGCAGATTTTCTCTTTGGGTTAGAGCATGTGTAAGAGGAGGTGTGTGTGTGCTCAGAGTTCCTTGCACAGCAAACAAATTGTGTTTTGGAAAGACTGGCAAGTGTAGAGAAAGAAATTTATGGAGTGATGGCCTTTTTCTTGGTGCCCTTTGATTTTTCCCAACAGGATCATCCTTTCGTTGCAATTCCCCTAAAGACCATTGTTTAGATGTAGGCCCTGAATTACAAGTTTGAATATCAAAATTTCACAGAAGGCTTTTAAAACAACTACCAAAAGAATAAAATCAAAAGATAGATAATCATTTGTGTAGAGATAGTAACAGGGTTAAAAAAACCACAAACAAAACAAAACAAAAACAAGAAAAAGAGAGTGAAAGAAAGAAATAAATAAAGGAAGTAAGAAAGGAAGAAAGAAAGGAATAAAGAAATAAAGGAGAAACCGAGTGTATTGCTCAGATTGGTTACCTTAAGAATAATTTCTAATGTAAAGATACTAGTGAAGACATAGTCTGCATTGCCTAGGATCTGAAAAATAAGCACAATTGGGTTAGTGGTACTGAGCGTGACCCAGGAACAAACAGGCGAGTGTGTTAGCAACAGATAGTGGCAGAAAACTATTAAGCTTGTGAACAAGTAATGGTAGAGAAGATGGGCACTTTACCTTCAGAGCAATTTCAATGGTGAAAATTACAGTAAAAACTATATCAAAATAATAGAGAATCTGTAAAAACAAAAGGGAATAGGAGCAGGGAGGGTAGATCAGTGACTGATCACTTGCATGGGAAATCACAGTTCAAAATCAAATGCATATGCCATTTAACGAGGGATCAGGGAAGAATATATGGGAAATGGTTTTGTAACGACGTCCTGTTGAATGCAGTGAAGGTCCTGGCACAGAGGACAAGAAGCACATTACATGAAATTTTTTCTGAGTTACAATCCCATGAGGGCTCCAGAGGCAAAATAACATTTTAGGTTTCGTAGAGGTTTGGGTTTTTTTCTCGCTTAAAAAAATACGATAAAGAACAGATAATTCAAGGATTTTCCCCAATAGTCTTCCAAATTAAGAATACAAGGATGACTGGTCTCTCAGTGGAAAACATGACATCTCTTCTTATTAACTTCCATTCAGGCTTGTTCCGTGCCTCTCACAAAGGAAGAAAAGCAAACTGCAAATTCACACTCTAGCTATTTTTTTTTCCTCTGGCCTGATTTGCCCTGGATTAGGATAAATAACAAAGACTCTGCCAATTGAACAGAATCCCAGCTCTTGTATTGCAAACATAATTTGGTTGTGTACTAAAGGTGCCCAACTTAGATCTTGCATCTTTCTATTGGCATCCTGGATACTAGGCAATTTGAAACACTTATCATTCCCATGAACTCATACCCACTGGTGGAAATGCTGTTATGCATAGCAGACCACAAAAAAGTGATCCTGCATTGTCACAGAAGGCAACAGTAAGTCTGGAAGTGTAAAGTGATTTTCAAAGTAGCAGCATCAAGGACAGAAGTGTCTTTCACTGGTGAATTGATATCCTACAAAAGCAAATGGGAACTTTCTAATTGAATGATGGGACCAATACTGAACTATATTTGTTTTCAATTTATGTCTTAGAATCATAGAATGGCTAGAGTTGGAAGGGACCTTAAAGTTCACCTAATTCCACCCGCACCTACCACTAGAGACCAGGGTGCTCAAGGCCCCATCCTACCTGACCTTGAACACTCCAGGGAAGGGGCATCCACAACTTCCCTGGGCAACGTCTTACAGCATCTCACCACCTTTACAGGAAAGATTTTTTGTCTTCATATCTAGCCTAAATTTCCCCTCTTTGGGTTTTACACCATTGCCCCTTGCCCTCTCACGACACACCCATGCAAAATTTTAGTGCTATCTACAGTGGAAATCAAAAGTATCCTGCCCTTGGATTACTGCTGTTTTAGCTCAACCAACTTGCAAACTAGAAAGGCCAATATTTGGAATCTGTAGAAAACTGATAATTTGTGAAATTTAAACCTTTACTGCTAAAACGCTAATGAACATACAGCAGTAAACTACCTTCCCTCATCCCACAGGTGGTTATTGTATCAAAATGACATAGCATAATTCAGACTTATAGCTGGCTAGATTCTTATGGCTTGGTATGCCAAGGGCAGTGAGGGAGCTACTGCAATATAAGGGGTTATTTTAGAATGCATTATTTAAGCATGATCCAAATCTGGACTAATTTGAAGACCCTGAATGTCAAATGAAAAATGTATTACCTATTGCTACTGTGTACTTTAAAATTCTTCCAGTCAGTGCTCAATTTTTGACCCCAAGTCATTCTCACTTCAAGGCTGTCTTGGGCTCTATTGATTTTTGCAACTAAGAGAATTAAAAAAGGGCCATTTCAAGGATGGACAAATCTCAATTGCATCCTATATCAATTTACTCACATTATAACTGGAAATGTCCCCTAGCCTTGCTGCCTTGTAGGTCCTGACATTCGGCTATTATATCAATGGAATAATTTTACAATCAATGGGCCAGATTCATGGGTACACTTGCGTTGCATCGCATGACTCCATCAACAGAAAGCATCCATAAACTTAATTAAAATGGATGATTAAGGTGTACCTGCATCTGCTTTACATCACCAGAGTACCACAAAGCAGCTAGAGAATACTAGTGAATCTGCCCCCAAATCTACAGCTAGTAAAATATCACTTATAGATGAAATCATGCCTAATGAAAACGATCACTGTTCCACCTGTGCAGGCAGGACCATTTATCAGCAGGCATGATTATTATCTAAATATGAATTTACTCTAGAATATATTAAAATGAACAAGCACCTTACCAAGCTACAAACAGGAGAATATTGTGAACACATCAAGTTTTATGACTTGCTTGGGCTTTTAAAGGCTGTTTGATAAGATAGAGAGGTACTTCCAAAAACTTACTGCCACAGCCCAGTGTGACACAGGACAGATGCAGCCACTAGCCCAACCCAGAACAGAAGCTGCAGCATCCAAGTCTCTTCACTAGCCCTTGCTGGAGGAGAGTCTCTGCATCCCTTTCTTCCTGCTCTGGGAGAGTTTGTGTCATTGGCAGCACTAGCTGTGCACATGTAAATGCCTGATAATGTTGTCCCAGAGGGAAGGTAGAGGTGGTTTGCATTCAGCTTGCTTGCTTGCTTTCCCTGCCAGGCCTCTGTGGGCACAATCTTACTATTCTACTGTCAAAGTGTAAAGGCAGATCACATTTGCAACCCAAAATCTTGTCAGTGTCCCCTTGTTGTATGATACATTTTACCATCTGTACCTGCAAAAATTAAAGACAGATTTTCATGCAAACATCAGTAACTTCAAATATATGAGACAACACTTTGCCCCAAACCTTCAGCTCTTTTATCCAGGACAACCAACTTTTACTACTTTTATTCCTTATTTAAATCTTGCTACTACAGATACTGCAGCAGTTTGGTGGCATGTCAGAAGCCTGTATGCCAGTTGACATCTTGCTGCAGTGCTAACACATGCTGACATATATTTATCCCTACATGGTGAGCACACTTAGCCATTCATGAGTGGGTCATTGGTGGATTAGGTTTGACTGTATTATTTAGTACTCTCTTGCAGGACAAAATGCAAAGCAGCTTTGAGATAAGTTCAGGAATGAACTTCCATTAACACCGTCTCTGCATGCAAATATATGTTTAAATGCATGCTCAGGCCAGCATACTTCAGGGAGGTAGAACACTGAATCTTAAATTAAGGTTTTGTTATTAACCAATAGAAAAATTGTCCCACTCTTAAAGCCTACCAAGCTCTTCCAGCTTAAAGACACCAAAATGCCACAGCAGACACCAAGGATCAGCAGTCTTACATATGACTGACAATTCTTCTGGTTTCTGCAGTGACTCCAGAATAATGGAAACAACTACTAGCAAAATTGGGGGCACTGAACATTTCAAAAGGTAAAAAAAAATGGTTAGGAAAGAAGGTGAGAATGTATCTCTGTGCAGAATGCCTTCCTCTCTTTTCCCCAGGCTGGTGAGAAGCACATCATATTTTCTGAGGATTACCTCAAATTTAATGATAACTTTTTATCTTGTGTTGAAATAACCTGATTCTAACTTTGATGACACCCATTTCCCACAGAGTGGGAAACTGCATCAAACTGAAGAATGTTACTCCCTGTTTACACCAGTGTGAACAAAGTAAAAACGAGGCCCTGGCTTTTCAGTACAAAAGGAAGCACTTGGCAGGAGAGCAAATGTTCTAAAGGGAACCTGGAAATGCCCCCAAATTAGAATTATCTGTATTACAATCAGTGTTTCTACAGGCTATTTCTAATGCCTTAATAGCAGGGAACAATAATTTTGCTTCAGCCTCCTGCCTTTCCTTCCCTTACACACACTTCTGAAATGAACTAGAGGCCAAATTCTGCACTGACTCATGTTCTCTGCAAAACTGGATGATTTCACACAGCCTACAAAAGGCACAAATCAGGGAAGACAGTCACTCCCAAAGCCTCTGATGCAATTTTTTTTCTGCCTTTCTTGGCTTCAACTCATGATCTGCTGGTACCACACTTTTAATACACAAAGAGGGAAGGAGGATGGGAAGCATACTTGGTTCCTAAAGGAGAGGTGTCGGACAGGGTCCTCGGCTGCCAAGGAGATGCTGCTGAGCAAGATGAAAAACAGGATCAGGTTGGTGAAAATGTTATCGTTAACGATTCGATGGCAGTGGACACGAAACCTGCAAGAGAGAGGAGAGGCACAACCTTACCTCTCAGAAAACAGCAAGACCTGGGAAACATTCCCCTCTCCTCTATTGCCAGCAGGACTGGACCTGGAGGATTGTTCTGCAGAGCAGCTTCTCCCTACCCCAGCAGCAGGGAAAATGGACGGCCCAGGCAAGCTGGACCTGCTGGGTGCTGGGCAGACTCAGCTTTCCATGTCATGCAATGGTGGCCACTGTGTTTCTGAGCTGAGGCTGGAGTGTCACTGAGCAGGAGCAGTGAGTGATCAGCCTTGCTAATGCCTTGAGATGTGGTCAAATGCATGTAGAGCAGGGTGGCATTTACTAAGGGATTCTGAGAAGATATCATGCTATGCAGGCTGTCTGCTAAATATCACCCTAATATAAAGTGCTTGGTGGTCTTAGTGGGAAACCAGCAAATAAAGTGGCAGTTCAAACAGCAGCATGCTTACTGCAGATGATTACACCTTCCATTTGTTGGTATCAGGATACCAGGAGTTAAACCATGTAAAAGTCCTATATATAATTCTAGAGATAATTCATTAATATATTTAGCTTTACTTTTGGCTGTTAAGCCTCCAAGCCCCTATTATAGCAATTTTACAGTTGATAGCAGACGTTAATTTACTTCTTCAACAAGTGGCAGTGGGTGGATGGCAAAGCTGGCATTAGAGCCCATAACTCCTAAGTGTAATCAGTCCCTCCCTGTTGCACATATTCAAGGAGGACTTGCAAGAGCATTGCTGTGGAAAGACAACATCTGAACTGAGTTCTGCTTTTATGGTCCTGCCTTAATCTGGGGCTGTGTTTGGAGGCCAAGTCCCCAAGGGAGTTGTTGGGGTCCACAGTACTGCACAGACCACTGGGCAGTGAGCTCATTTCTGCCCCCTTGGAAAGATATATTCCCCTGTGTAGTAGTTCAGTCCTCCTGCAGTAATGGACTCACACATCCATGTTGGAAAGACAGCTGGGGAGACATGAAGCCTCATTGTGGGAGACCAAGGAAAGGGTCTGAGAGAATTACGCTTCTCAGCCTCCCTTCAGAACTCTGGACTTTCATCCTCCCCCTCCTCCCTTATCTGGTATGCTTGTTCTTGACACTTGGTAATGAGCAGAGAAGCACACAAACTCCCTGCTGGGAGTGGGTTTTAGCAGCCATTAGGACAGGAAGCTCCTATCTCATGCTTGACTGATTGCATGATGGCTTGTCTAAGCTTTCATGATTTTTGTCTTCAACCAGCTTTACAGGTGCAATGACATTCCACTGAATACTATCTGAGGGCTCCCTATGGTTGTGCTTTCTGGAGGATTTCACGTCAAAGCCTTTAAAGGAGAGAATGGTCAAAGGAAGTCTTTGGTATGAACTACTGGAAGGGAGTTCTGAACCTTTTGACCTTAGGGGCACAGTGTGAAAGGGGTACCTGCTCTCTGCCTCCTTGTTCCAGCTAAACAGTCTCTTAAATACCTGTTGTTAGGACTGAAGATGAAAAAAGCACTGGCATCAGGCATGGGCACAGCCTTTTCCTTGAGGTGCAGCTCAGACATCGGGCGAGGCCGAGGACCGACGGGCATCTCAGGTTCTTCCTCATCTTCCTCAGCTGCAAGAAGCATTTTTATGTTTTAATACAACTCCCCTTAATGTTGGTAAACCCACAATACCCTCAGAACAGTCTCCTTTGTTGCTTCACTGTCCCTTGTGCAAAAAAACCCCAACCCTTTCTAATGACACCAATCTTTCTTGCTGTGGTCTAAATCCATTTTCTACTTGCTTATTTTCCATGGACACAGAAAGTCCTTCCTCTTCTAGGCTTTTATGTACCTGAGGACCATTATTATGCCTCTGCAAGAATTTCTGGTTCCTAGATTAAAACAACAGTCTTTCCTGAAGTGTTGTGTTCCCTCCCAAGACTCTGATCATTCTTCCTACTTTCCTCCAGATTATCTGCAGGATCAACCTGCAGTTTTGTAGTTTTATTGTTGCAGAAGACAGCTGGATTACTTCTTATAATACAATCTTCCTGTTTAAATGTTCTTTCTGTGCACTTCTTTTCATTAATTTGCCATCAGTTTCTGATTTGCACAAGGCACAGATTATTAACCACAGAACAGCTGCCTAGCTTGTCACTCCCTCCTCTGCATTTCTGCTGCTGACTATTCCTAAGAGTGGCACTTTGATCTCATCTTTATTGAACTGCATCTTATTTTCTTCAGGCCATTCCTCCAGTTTATCAAGATCTGTTTTTCTCCTCTTTGTAAAGCTCCCCATGGAGTCACTGCCACATCTGGGATTGTATCTGTGCCACATCTGGGATTGTATCTGGATCAGCCCATTTATGCCTTAGAGCAAACATGAAGCATGGGCACTTTGACTTACACCAGTCAGAAATTCTTAAAATTGTGCCTATTCATAATTCAGTTGGGGGAGGACTGAAAAGGTGGGAACAAGGTTGACTATTGAACCTGATGCCTATGGAGCATATGTCCAGGCACTGTGCAGATCCAGGCACTCAAGATAAAAGAATAGTGAGATGGGGGCTAGGTGGGCCCTTTCACACAACCTTCCACCTTTGAGGAGTTCTTATACCTGCCGAAGTCAGATGCTGTAAATGACATGATAGGAGTTTGCTATTTTGAAAATCCCAATCCTCTCACTTACTCAGCATGACAAGGAAAAATATTTTAACAAAGGTGTCTGCATCTGACAGGTTAGATGCAACTTATTTATCTTCCAGAAAATGCAAAGGAGGAAAATCTAGTTAAAAGGTTTATCTTGAGTCCATAAAGTGAGAGAAATTTCAGGAAGAGCCTGCTAGTGTTGGGTCAGATACTGTACTCGATCTAGTAATGGAATCAACTGAGATCCTAATCTAGATGTCAGATCTACTGCTTATAGAAATGGCATGCTGCACAGCTGCCAGCATTCGTAGAAGCAAAGGTCAATATAAGATTCCCGGGTGGGCTGGGAAGGGCGTGGGCTGCAATCCAACGCTTGTTCTTTGTTTTCTCTACTTAGGGTATCTTTGCATTTAAAGAGTGACTCTCCTAGTCGAGCTTGCTAAAATCATAAAGAAACATAAAGACTCAGGGTTGGCAAGTTCAGATCTACATTTAAAGTTTCCTAAAGTTCAAGGGAATTCAAATCTGGAACCGTCATCTTGAATTATGCTTCATTAGCAAACCGACGTCCTTTGATTGTGAGGCCATGCGCACACACAGACTACAGTGCAGCAGTGCAGCATCAGTGAGAAATTCAATGATGAGGATTTTTTTTTTTTTTTTAATGGAACACAGACCAGAACTCTTGTGTAAGGGCATTGTTTTACTTCAAGCTGCCATGAATCATCCCAAGCTTTTATGTTCATCTGACATTGTGAATTCTTTGTCTTGTTCTGTACTAGACCACAAGACTTGCTCCCTGTCTTTCTATGATAAACATATCATCATGATAATCCTGCTACTATACACAAATCCCTGGAAGAATGAGTCTCTGCCTCCAACAAAGGGTATAGATGATCTGATGAGCTGCGATGGCACGGACTATTCTAGGAGCTACGAGCAACACTGTGAAGCAAATGCAGTGAGAAAAGGTTACTGAGAAAACTGATTGAGGCACTGGAAACAGGAGACTGAGCAAGGTAAGTTGAAAGAATATAGGGAAAACGGATGAAATGGCCATTTCAAATTGCTTCTAAACACTGGGTTAGGGCAAATGATATTTTCAGAGGATGGAATGGTACACAGCCATGGAAAGGTCACAGGCATTAACAGCTTAAATCATGAACAAAAAGTACATAGAAGCACCTGATTTCATATAAGAAACAAGTGGATGCTTCATTCGAAGCACAAGTGAAATGGATCCACATGCAAGTGGGCAAGAAAACTTGTACCTGGGTGGGCTGTGTATGGTTTCACAGCATCTCCTGTAGTACAGCTGGATTGATTAGCAACCAGCAGAAGTATTATGGACCAGTCAGATGGCTACAAGGGAACTGTACAGGTATACATAGAGGCACTGGGAAATTCTTGCTTGCCTTTTTGCTCCAAGGATAGCCTTGGAGCTTAGTTCTGTAGAACTGACTACACAAGACAGATGTGACATGTCTTATCAGCTCTGGAGAGGGCCTTGACATTTCTGAGCTCAATATAGAAGAATGGAATAGAGGACTATGGCAAATATGATCAAAACTTTACTGCATCTGAACATTATGGTTGGCTTTCATAAACTCTGAAAGAAGTGGCCAGGCAATTTTGTGAGCTGTTAGAGACCATTTCCAGCCAAAAGCTAAGATTTTCAGAGGGACAGAAAAGAGAAAGATTAACTTCACTCTTCACAAAGACTTGATAAACAATTCAGGGAACAAGCTTCTTTAGAAATGGCATTATACAATGACAAATGACCAAGATACTGTCCTCTTTCACATTTCTAGTATTTTAGGAGACAGACAAAAAAAGTGATCATCCATTCAAATTTTCAGTTCCATTCAAAGGAAGTATGCCAAGCTGTGGACTGGCACTCCAAGGCCGGCATTAGAAGTTTTACTTTACTGCACTCTAGTACTATGCATAGCTGTAGATAAAATGTCCATGACACAACCTGTAGATGCAGTTTTTGTCATATGGTTCGTATGCTGGAATATTTCTAAGCCTGTCTGCAGAATGTAACTGAACCACAATTCTATTTCTATTTGAGTGGCTGTACCTTCACTTGGAAGAAAAAAAAAAGGTCTGCAAATCCAAGAAAGCTGTGAAACAGAACCATAATAAAGCTGTTTTGTAGAGAAGACCACAAGTCCTCAGGTGTCACTGATAATGAACTGGGAGCTTAAGCCCAGGTGTGCCCACTAATTAGGGCCTGCCCCAGCCGGAAATGGGCGGGGCTGAAGGGCTAGGTAAAAGGCATGCTCCCAGAAGCAGCGGTCAGAAGCAGATGAAGATGCCTGAGGAGAGGAACAGCAGGAAAGAGCTCCCGGAGAAGAACCGAGTCCCCGAAAGAAAGAAGGCTCGCTGCAACACTGTTTTCACTTGTGCTTCTGACTACAGAGTCTACCAAGCTCCTTAGCAACTGGAGATGGGTGTCCAGTAAGTGCCTGTGCCTATAGAGGTGGTAGAAAGATTAAAGACCGAGTGATCCGAGTGATCTGTGCCCAGGTAATGTTAAAATAGTATTGTATGGTGTTGGAACCACACTCTATACTTGATAAATGTGGATGAATAGAAGTATAGCAAATGCAGGGAGTTTTTGTACTGAAAATCAAATGCAATGAACACTTTTCATTTTTCCTTGTCTGCAGCCCTTGTCCACCTATTAAAAATGAACTATTGTGTCTGTTTTCACCCTAGCATATCAGTGTGCTATCAGACATTTACCAGGAATTATGGAATATAAGAGTATGTGTTTCACTACCTATTACAGACTGTTACATAGTCATAGAAACACAGAAGAGCAGAGCAGGAAAGGATCACACAAAGCCCTCTGGTTCATGCCTCTTCAACAGCAGGATAAGCAAATTACTATATCTAAACCTGTTCTGCCTGATGCTTTTCTAATCTGTTAGCAACATTCAGTAGTGCTGGGACTCCACAATCATCTTCATAATCTTTTCCAGTCTGAACATTAGAATATTCTCCCCTTGTGTCAATCTTAAATTTGTTACTTCTTCGTAATGGAGATAATTCCCCTCCTACATGCAACAACCTTTTTATTCATTTGAAGAGATTTCTGCTGCCTCACCTAGCTCAAATGACCATAATTCTTTCTGTCTTAATTCTTGCTTCCTGCTAGCATTGCTTTACCATGCTCTTCTACACATCTTGCAATTCAGCCCCACTTCTCCTAAGAGAGCACCCAAAATTAGATACATTATCCCAGCTGAGATTTTTTCAGTGCCAAACTGAATAAAACAATTGTTTGCTCTGGTTAGCTTTCAACGTCCAGTTAGAAAAAAACCCCATAAATGGACTAAAGAGTTGTGTTTGCACTGTTGATAAACCCCATTGCTTGCTTGCCTTTGGAAAGATGGCAAAATATTGGCACCTGTTGAGCTTGTGATCATAAGGTTCAGATTCTTCAGACTGTTACCTAGCTAGCTGGCACCTATTTATTCCTGTCAATGTGCAGAGCTTGGCACTGCCAACTTTTAGACCATTTATCCAGTTCCTTAAGAGCTCCTTGAATTCTAATGCTGCCCTCCAGTATGTTTCATGTCCTTTCTAGCTTCATGTCATCTGCTAATTCAGGTCATTACAATGAATTCAGCACAACCCCTTGAGCCATCATTACACTTGGCCATTACTTGGGCCATCACTACTCTCCACATAAAGGGTCTGAACAATGTATCTCCCAGTCACCTAGACCATGTTTTTGTTGCTTGCTTATGAGAATGTTGTAAGGGACAATCAGAAGTCTTAGAAAAGCTAAAGAATTACATCAACTTCTTCTCTCCTGTCTACAAGTTTTGTCAGCCAGTTTCAGAAGTAAATAAGGGTGGTTTGATATGATTTGTTCTTGGCAAGTCTATGCTGGCTGTTAGTCATCTCCTTATCTTGCAGTCATACAGTTTGTTTTATCATTTGTTCCAGCACTTTTCCAAGAATGGAAGTTGAACTGACTAGCTTATAACTCTCCTGCTCCAACACCATGCCCCATTAGCCTTCAGGATCTCTTCAAGAAAAACTGCTCGAAGTTCTGAGATAACCTCAATCAATCTTTTAAATATCTGAGGATGAAGTCAATTATGTCCAATTGACTTAAAAACTAGCATAACTAAAGATACTTTGTTTTTGTACCAATGCTAGGTTGAAAACTTATGCCTTTAGAATACTGTCATACTCTCTTTTTTATTTTAAAGAAGTGCAAAAAGGCATTCAGCTCTTTGCCTGTCATGAGTATCTGTTGTGTGTTTCCTCTGATCACTGACTACTGAAAAAATAGAATGAAAACAGTCATATGCACATTTTCATATACAGAAATTTGTATGTGATTCTAATAAAATATGAATAATCAGTACAGGGACAGCAAGGGCCACGTTCACACCTGTGTAAAGACAGGCAAGTGCATCATTCTGTCTTGTGGTGAAAGCGTTACGTGTTCAGCATACTTGTTACCACAGTTTGGCTTTACATGTATTAGAAACAAGAACTTCTCTTTGTTGAATCAGAGATATGAGGAAGAAGATATGTACCTGGACCTTCTGCTGGGGGATATGGGCTCTTTTCTTCGTTTTCATTGGGCTGATAATCATCCATGTTGATCTGACAGAAATGGAAGGAGAAGAGGCAAAGCCTTAATCAGACAAAGCAAAGGCTTTTCATTCCTTCAGAAGCTCGAGCTGTTCAAATTCTCATTGCACAGAGTGCTGGCTGGCAGCAGACCTTACCTTGGTAGCAGGTGGGGATTCTCCATCAGCAGTGATTGATTTCAGCTCAATTTTCTCCTCCTTTGTCTCCTCCTCCACAGCTGTTTTTTCTATCTCCTGTTTCTTTTCTGGACTAGCAGTCCTAACAATTTCATGAGATAAAAAGCAAAGAGGTACAGAGGTGAAAAGCTGTATCCTTTTCAGGAACTTTATATAGTACAGCACACAACATGAGAACACCTGGCTGGCTGGCACCTCCATTCTGAGTCCAGCTCACATACCAGTGGCTTTGACTTGTCCTCATCTGCAGGCACAGGCAGAGACTCTGCTCTAACTCCATATAGCATCCTTTTATTTTATAACTTTCTCAATATAAGTTTGTGTGTCAGTGGGTGGGTTTGATGCACATATGGGGAAATATGAGCCTGTGTGTTTGTGCACATGCACAGACTAGGTCTGTCAGTAGAGATCTCTTTGTTAAACCAATGGCAAAACCACCAACCATTATAAGACCATATCTTGTGCTCTTCCTCTAGGTTGCCTATAAAGTTTTACCCCTTGCTGTACTCCTACAGCAAGGAAAACCTGCTAGCTGGCATGCAGGATGAAGCAGAAAAATCTGCACAAGAGATCCCTCCAAGCAGTCTGTAAAATAATGAATAGACATAACCATGAAGGCTACACTGTTGGCAGCTGGGCATGTCAGAGAAGCTATGCTTCCAGCTCATGCCCCCTAAAAGTCTGAAGAAACACTAAAGGAGTGGCAGAAGAAAAACAGCATGTAGCATCAAAAAAGAAGGAAGCTGCTGAATCTTGTGTCATTGAAACAACAGTCTGAAAATATTCCTTGAGGTTCAAAACAATAAGAAGGTAATAGGTAGATTCAAATGGGATTGTTTCACACTTGTTCTCTGCTGATGCCCTGAAAGCTCATCAGTCACCTAGACTTTTTTTTCTCTGCTTAAATCATAGCAACTCTGGGGATTCCCAGCTCATGACACCTCCTATTCCTTTAGTTTGAATTGTTTTACATAAAAATCTACATATACATAATTCCATGTATAACTATATTAATCACATATATCTAAATACACCCACATATATGTTATACATACATACATACTTAACTTGCACTTTTATATGTACATAATGTGTGTAATTATACACCCAGGAATGCATGCATGACAGTGTATGTGTACGCAAATGGCTTTACCTAGCTAGTTTTTTCCTTTCTTTTTCCTCTTCCTCCTCTTTCTGTGCAGATGTTAAACTCTCAGCATCAGCAAGGTTGTCCACAGCAATGGCCAAAAATACATTCAGCAGGATATCTGTTTGTTTGCTTCTTAAAGAAAATGGGCTTTGAAAAACTGCAGAAAAGCATTATATCAAAGGTTTCTAAAATGAAAATTTTTAGCAACCTGTCATCACTTCTCTCTGATTTTCCAAACTTCTCTTTCACATAAATGTTCAGGATGTCCATAACCAGCACGCACAAATCTTCCATTCACCTTCCATTCAAATGGCTAACACAGTGTGTGGGGTTTCCAAACTTTCACAAAATGACTCATATAACTTATATTTTAGTTTCCAATTGCCCGGAAGTCTTGCTTTGTGCAACAAATCACACTGAAGAGGAGCACTGAATGCTTTGCGTCTTCGACTGCTTAGGTCACTTTTATTAAAACTCTCATGATCAAGAGCCTCAAATCAAAAAGCACCCGGGTTTTCCAGTTTTGGTCTCTGTATCGAGTTGAACAACCTCATTATAGGTATTCTCACAGACAAGAGTGGATTTTATGGACAGTGAACATAGCACTCTCATTAGCATTTCTGTGGCAACCAAAAAGAAATTAATTTAGTCTGAGCACTGAAGAGCTGAGCTGACAACTCTGCCATCTCCTAGCAGAGGGTCCATGCGCTGCCGGTCATGTTCATGGAGCTGCAGGGCAAGGAATTACAACTGTTTTCTTGTCTTGCCAGTCAGTGCTCAGATCCTGTGTTACCAGACTGAACATGAACTTCTTTTATACATTTCTGTGGTAACTTCTAAGTAAACCCCAGTTCAAGGCTTTGTCTGGAAATACAGACACTCCCCTGCCTATGCTCCAAGGTCTGATGGCTCCAAAGTCAGACAGCATGTAAATCTGGCTCATGTTTTGCTCTGCAGTTCACAAGGAGATCCAAATTTTAGCTTTTTTAAGCTGTCAGGCAGGCTGTCTCCCTCGACCTTCAGATAAGTAGAATTGCACCATCTCACTTTGAAGAGAGGGTGTGCGGGTCAACTAAAATGTCAAATAACAGGGTTTGAGAGATCTGAATTATGAGGAAGGCCAGGAGAGCTGGGCTAAGGCTGAATTTTATAGAAGAGTCAGTATAAAATGAAATCTCACCTCTGACACAGGAGGGCCATTTATTAGAGGAGAAACTAAACAGTAACAAATTTGGAGAACACTGAGAATATGGAAGAGAACCATAGATCTGTTATACAAAAATTCCTGTGAAAAGACACTCACAGCCTAATAACGCAATGTGCCTTCTACCTCCTGGGATATGTACAGTGCCCTCACTTCACCTTGAAGCCAGAGGGAACTGAAGTTACTTAACACCAGTGCAGGCTGGAAGATAACAGAGCACATAATTTTCTGTTTGAAGAACAGGCAGATTGCAGTAACTGAAATGGAACACAGTTCGTGTTATTTTATACATGAATTAATATATGATCTCACAGAAATCAATTATGTCAAACATATGTTACTTGTATTACAGCATTTGTATATAGCATATTGCAGATTATACATATTTTTATTTTACATAAAGCTTGGATGAAGGCACATAGAATATACTATTACGAAGGCAATTAAAACAAAATTATGCAGTAAGTACAGTAGGTACATCCAGAGATATGTTTCTGGAGAAGGCAGGAAAGAAAAAAAGTATGAGAGAGCTAAGGGGAATGAAAAATAAAAACACTAAACATGTACAGATACTAAATAAAAGATAGCATGTGGAACTGGCATGTAGCTGGCTCTTACAACTATTTATGTGCCTGAAGTCTTAGCATTAGCTAAAATTAAACAAACTTGTTTAACTTTTGGCAGTGCAAAGCCAAAATTCAGACCTAGGGAAAAAGTAAAAATGTAAGGTATGAAAGTCATTATTTTCTGACATAACAAAGTAATGAAGGGTGGCTTTAAATTCAGCCCCATTTAGAGAAAAGACTAGCATGAAAGGATACAGTTTCCACAGATGAAGAGGATGATGAAGTAAATACAGACCAACATTCCTGGAAAAGAGGGGCCTCCATAAGCCATGATGCCATCATACATCACCGAATTCCAGTCCTCCCCAGTCAGGATCTAAATGACACGTTCCCACCAATAAGGGATACAGTGTTAGACCACAAGAGAATCTGAAAACCCCGTTAACACAAAGATACTTGTTACTCTAGAGAATAACCCCTCCCCCAGGATGGTTGGAGAATCTGTCTGTATCCATCTAGAAAACAAAAAAAAACCCAAAACAGGGAGAATGCAAAAGGGCCTTTGCTTAAAGTATAAAAAATAAAAGATACGTGCCCCTGAAGACAATGGCTGAAACCAAACATCTCTCCCAGAAAACTCTGTTCAACTGTTCCCACCTCCGACAGGCATTTCCTTCCCATGTGCCTGTTGTTTCAGAGAGTTTGCACAACCTACAGTATTGATGAAAGCCCTCACATCCATCTCTACCACTTCTCTTCACCTTCCATGTGAAATTATGACCCTCGTGCTCTTGGACGATCACCCCCAAAACTGCAGTCAGCTTAAAAAACATTTCATTACTTCTCTGGTGCTGTGAGCAGGTATCTGCTCCTCATTACTGTGGGAGGGGGGAGCACACTTAGAGGGTTGGGCCTTGGCATGCAAGTGCTGCCCTGTGACATGGCAATGGCAATATCATGTCCCACCCTACTAAGGCCTGGTGACCTCCTTGCACACAGGGGCTTTAGCTCTGGTTCCCCACTTTGGGAGGGAACACCCCTGTGCTGGCAGCACAGGGTGGCACTTTGCTGCTGGAGTTCTTAGGCTGTCTGGTTGCAGGGGAAGGGTCCAGGACCTGCTCTCTTTTACATAGGTTTACATAGGTGTTACCCTATGTAAACACAATATATTGGCCCCAACTGGGACCACTCTTGCCCCTACCTGAAATACAGTGAGGAGGGACTGGGGAAAGTTGTCAAATGTACTCCTCCTGGTCTGCATCTCATCAAAGTTAAACTTGCCCCCAAAGAGCTGCATCCCCAGGAGTGAGAAGATGATAATGAAGAGGAAGAGAAGCAATAACAGGGAGGCAATGGAGCGGACTGAATTCAGGAGTGAAGCCACAAGGTTGCTCAGGGAGTTCCAGTATCTGGGAGAGAAAATAGAGGCAGTTAAAATTCCTTCAGTCCAAGACAGGTGCTCATGGACTGCACGGGATATTGGTTCAGTCTGCCTTCTGTGTGTGAGCAGGCATTTCCAAACACCCTGTTAAGCAGTGAATCATCAATGTGCTTCCCTAAGATAATGAGACCTACTGCAGCTAATGAGTAATTTTACTACCACACCTGTACATACACAATTCCCTCTACCCCCCACCCCATATGCCCACCCAGAAGATTATTGCAGCACTCTCCATCTAAGTCTCTGCAAATCTTATGTCAATACATGGTGATTAGTTCTTGCTGCTCCAGTGAGTTACATTCTAACCAGCCTCATTACAACACTCACAGATGTTATGGCAGCCCAAATACCTCACTCCAGAGAATGGCCTGTGATAGCTAACAAGAGCAGATGGGGAAACAGTTCGGATGCAAACACAAACTTGTCCAAAATCTGGTGTGTGTGTGACTATGTGCTCACTGACAGATATAGATTGCTAAGGTTTTTGGGACTGGGAGGAATGGGGAAGATGTTATAGGTCCTACATGTCCACCAATATTTGTTTTATACTGACCCTAGAAGAAACTCCAGATCTGTATCTGGAAAGTCTGGAGTACTTTTCACTTGGAAGAGCATACCACCATGGTTTTGGGTAGCAAACACACTATAATTTCTCAGACAGATTGTAGAACATTTTGGTCTTGAATTTGCTCAGCCACTGCTCGTCTACTGCTTAGTTCATCATGACCACTGACCTTTTATGTAGTTTTAAGCCTGACAGAGCTTTCAGACTAATTTTGAATGCCCATTACTAGCAAGCTTCAACAGCTTTCACAGGACAGCAAGCCTGCAATGTTTGCCTGTAATCTCTAAGTCTTCTAGCACTATCTCTTGTGGCCTAACACTATGCTGTGAGATCGCACTGTGGCCAAAATCCTCCACTACCTCCTCTCAAAGCCTGTAATAGTGAACTTTTCTTTCTTTAGAGGACTTTGAATTTCTAGACTTACTTTCCTCAAAGACAAAAGTTCCACTTGAGAAAGATGGCAGACATGTCTATAGCTCTTGCTTCTGAGGAAGCCTGGTTCTACAACATACAAATCTGTTCTGAAGGTAATGTAGTCATTAGAGACAAGGGTTCTTAAACTCCAAGTTAAATGAATATTTTTAAAATGTCAGTGTAAAATGATGACTTTCCTTGCCCCATGGAAGACAGGAATGATTGAGCGCACAATCACTTTTTGAAGGTTAGCAATCTGATCTGCAGAGGGACACCACCATATCTTCTGAAGTTCAGCAACTGGTTTATCTCCAGTGGCCGAGCTTCAAAGAAAACTGTGATGTTTTCCCTTCAGCTCAGCTTCAGCACTTCAGAGAAAACTAGAATGCTTTCAAGTTTAACTGCAATTAAAGAAGTGAACAATGAAAAACTACAGAGTCAAGGTAAGGGCATGGAAGCTGTGGGCTCAGTGCCACCAAATGTCTCCACTGACTGTGCAATGTAGCAGCTCGCTGTATTTGCATTTATGCTTACAGCTCACACACTTTCACACTTCGGGAGAAAGGAAAAGTGACAGCGTTGGGAATCACAATGAAGAGCGAAAAATTAATTTCTGATGAAACTTGACTGACTTCAGCATCCTTAAACCAGAAGCTGTTGGGTTCCAGAATATCTCTCCAAGCCTTCCAGTGTCAGTCAGGACACACATTTTCTAGATCTTTCTAGCAGCGTCCTTTAAGAGGCATACAGTAGAGCTGTTACCCATCTGAATACTCTTGGTGACTTAAAGCTTTAATGTTTTTTTAGCTCCAAGCACAACTGCACGGACTTTTGTCAGCTCTGCATGTCTTACAAATGGCTCAGTACCTGAGATTAAGTTTCTTATGTAACTATTAAACATGAAGCAATTAACTGAGATGACCTGGTGATAAAATGAGTGCTATTTTAGCTGTGCAGAGTGCTAACTAGAAACACACCACCATTAGAAAAGTAAACAAACCAAGGGGGAGGGGAGAGAGGAGCAAAAGGAAAAAGGATTGAATTGACTGTGATGTAAAAATCACAATTGTCTTATCTTAGTTTCCTAGATGTCTGAACTGAGGGTACCATCTGTCACATTAGGTGGCTGCAGATATAACATGAACACACCCCCAGTGAGATCTGGGTTTACTCAATGAAACACAAGGCTTTTAAGTCAGGAATGGATGAAGCCCAGACAAAGAATAAGTCTCTCATCACTTCACCCTCTTTGGTTGATACACTACAAAAAAACCCAAACCCAATGAAATGGGAGGTATGAGAGAAAGCACCGCTGCTTCCTCAGACTTGCAGAATGACTATACACATATATACAAATGAATGTGCTTCTGAACATCTCCCACTTGCAGGCCTCTGCAGACCCTTAAGTATGCCAGTGAAAGAGACCCTGCAAAACAGTGTAGTAGGACATGATGAAGACTACTGTTTGAAAATGAAGGAATGATGCAGAGAAGTTAAATGGTTTGCTCAACATCTCACACAAAAATCAGTTGTAGAATTGGATTGTAGAATTGTAGGATTGGAACAGAATGGGTTCTTTTCTTCTCTTCCCTTTCCTCTCCATTACCTTCCGCTATGTCTTTATGATACTGGCAATCACAGACACAGAGCTTAAAACAATAGCAAGCAACAGCTGGCAGTTTAATTGCAGGAAAGCTTCCCACATTATTCATCCAATATAAAACCACTTTGACAGCAGGTACAAAAAAAAAAAGGTATCCTGTGTCTCCTCGCTACAGTTAACAATGCCTTATCTAGTAGTAAGCCATATGTATAAAATGTCAAATTTCAGTATGCTGTTGCAAATAAATTGCTTTATTTTATAAGTATAAAGCACTAAACACAGGAATTCATAAAGCAGTAAAGCACTATTTATAAAGAGAAAATAATTTCTCTTTTTAACAAAGAAGATTTTCAGCAGAACCCTGTAAAAATTAGGGAGACTAAACCAAACAGATTATATTGTCTGCTTGTCTAATGTATAAGACTAAACAATTCTGAAGAATATTTATAATTTTGGAAGAAATTTTTGCCCTTGAAATTCTAAATGCAGTTTCTGAAATGATGCATTGTTCATCTGATGTTGTCTTTATTTGTTTCTATTATATTAGGGAGCTGTATTTGTGTTTTTCCTAGAAGGGTATAATCTTGACACACCCTGAACTTGATTGTGTTTCTTGTTTACCATGGAAAATCCATACAAATATGCAAGGATTAGGCTACCTACAGATATAATCTCACGTGAGTAATTTTCCTACTTTGTGCCTTTTTAACAACCTTGGTTATCACTCTTTCCATCTCCATTGTATTCCTCCATGTCACTGCTCATGTATGTATGCTTGGCTTAAAACATTATCATTCCCTCTGCTCTTCCCAGCTTTCTAGGATTATATTTTTATTTTCACTGCACTCAGGGAGGTATGAGAGAAAGAACCAGTACTGATAATGTGGTGAATAAACCACCATTATATTTAGAGCTGAATGAATAATGGCAAAATCTGTATTTTTCTGGAGAACATCAGAGGTAAAAGTTTTGCTTCAGTGCCAGAATATTCTCTACTCCAGTAAGATATGAGTGGGCCTAAAATACTGCTTTGGAGGCTTGTGCTAGGGCCTTCTGCATGAGAGTGAACTTCACCCACGGAGGGGAAAAATCATGAAGAAAATTATGAATAATTAAAACCCACATTTAAATCTGAGACTACTGCAACCTACTTGCCAATATTTTAGGAACAGGAAAGAAGTCAAAATCTGATTAATACATTATTCATTACCGGTTATTCCTCAGTTCTGTGCTTTACACATAGACCCCTGTACAAATTGCTGGAGACTTATTCTAGGTAATATTTGTTTCCATGCAAAATTGTATTCTAGTTCTCCTGCAGAATGAGGGTAAATAAATATAACTAGTCCTACTGCTGGTTGGTTTCAATATTACATCTCTGCAAAAAGCTTTAGGAATACTTGATTAGTACAATAAGCCAAGCTTCCTAAAGTATTAATGATGCTCTCTCAGCATTTGCCTTTCTTTTAGACTATTCTCTTAGCTAGATTATATATTTTGTGTAGAAGTGGAGAAATGTCTTGAAAAAACAATGTCCTCTCCAGGATGCTATGTTGAAACTTGCATTTTTATAGCTTTTGGTATGTTGCCCTGAGTGTATCTTATTACTCAGTGCCTCAAACAGCTACTGGTTTCCTCAGAAACCAGACCTGGGACTCTGAATGAACATTTGCAGACTCAGGGATCCAGGAAAAACAGTCACCAGACCAGAGATCCCCACTATTTCTGAAAAGACAAAGATGCATTTCTTGCTGAAAACTCTTTTTAGTTGGGACAGTTTTCCCTGTCCTATGATCACACATCTAAACAGAATATTTGTAGTCTTGCTTTGGCCTCTCTCTCTAAGACTGTAAGCTGATTTTCTGTGTCTGCCATCTAACCCTCAAAACCATCCACTCTGACAGACAGTTGAGGCTCAGAAGCTTTAAGGGTTAAACCTTGTCTGGTGCACAAGTCCAAATCTGATTTTGTTTGTTTGGTTGGTTTTTGTTTGTTTTCTTCTACCGCACAGCTCTGCCATGGTCTTTTCTCATCTGCTCATCTGATTTTGTCTCAAATTTGTCTGAAATTTCTTTTGCGGAAATATGTAGCAATTCTAGAGATGTTTTCACAGATGAGTTTGCAGAAAATGCACTTTTACCACCTCAGTCAAGCTTTTATGGTGCTGACTGGTACCCACAAGGAGAAGGCAAGCCTTGTCCTACTTCAGGTGAGCACTTGGATAAATTTATTCCAAGAGTTCTCATGTGGGCAAGCTGGGAGCTGATCTCTCCAACAACCTCCAGTCAAGCTGAAAAACTCCCTAACCAAGCTGGTGCTTTGGAGTTGCCTAGCTGCAGGAAGCAGAGACTTTTTAATAGGTAACAGTGTGTCTTTATGTAGAGGGAGAGGAGAAAGAAAGAAAGAAAAGGAAAAAGAGGGGACACTGGAGTATGAAAAAGTGTGGTATCTACTTCAAGCTGCTGCTATATGCCTGACTCCTTTGAAGAAGGGCTAGCAATGTCCTAGCAAGCTGGTGTTCACACTATCTCCTACTGGACCTGGCATGGGTTCCTCTGTCAAACACTGACTTGGCTCAAAGCATGGAACAGCTTCCACCAGCCCCTTGTGCCAGACTCCTCACCAGGACCTACCACTCACTTCAGAGATATCCTATTTATAGAGCTCTCCCCATCCTACCCCAGACTTCAGAAGAGAAGGACTGTCAACTTAGCACTTTCACCACCAACTAATGGTAGAAAAAGTGAAAAAACAGGGATGTGAGTGACTTATATGTATATATGTTGTACACTGAGCAGCAGCCCTCCTTCATTCACAAAAACCATAAAAGTACCTTGTGATTTTGAATATCCTTAGGAGTCGAACACATCTCAATACTGAGATGCCCAGTGGTGACATGATCTTTGTCTCAACCAGAATTGTTTCCAGGATTCCTCCACACACAATGAAACAGTCAAAGCGGTTGAAGAGGGACACAAAATAGGCCTGGAGACCAAGGCTGTACATCTTCAGCAGCATCTCAGCCGTGAAAAGAGCTAGCAGCACCTTATTGGCAGTGTCTCATGAAAAACAGAAAAAAAGAAAGAGATTAATGAAACTTAGTGGAAAGTTCATCACAGCTATCCATTGTCCCTTGTCTATAAGAAACCCCTTCAGGGATCAGTCTGGAAGATTAACTTCATATAAACTTGCTCCAATGAATGGACTTCAAAAGTGTGGACATCTCATCCAGAGAAATGTTTTACAAAGATGCTTACAAGATTCTTACGTATTGCACATACAGCTGTGATGTATTACACAATCACTCGACCTCCATGCCAGAGACATGCCTTCCTGTGCACAACCTCCCATCACACTTGTCATCTGCAGATGAGAGTGGGAATAGAAGAGCTGCTGTGCTACCTACTGTTGCTTAATTAAGCTTTTCAGCTGCTCTCACCTCCAGTGAGGATTCAACTGTTCTGCAGACAGAAGAACTTTACAAATCACTCTCCCCTCCTCACCTCCCTGGTAACTAGAATGTGCCATAAACGCTGTTTCAAGGAAAATTGTGGAGAACCTTAGTAACTATCCATAAATTGGGAATCCAGTTGCTGCAAATATATATTTAGCATAAGCTCCTGATTTCTCTTATACTCAGTAGAATGTGCTTTGGCTGGAAACAAGGAGCTTAGGTTTTCCATGAAGCTTCTTCCCTTGTGGGCAGGTATTTTGTTCTATTACCTGAGATCCTTCTCAGACAGAGATCTACCTTAAGCTGTATATGGTCCTTTTTACATTTTGTGGCCTGATGCATCAGCTCCTCCCTCAGCCCTCTTTCTTGACATGACCATAATAAACAGAGCTATCAGCCTCTCCTCACCTTGAACCTCTGTGAGCCAGTCTGGCTGGTTGTAGTGTTCAGAGGCAATGGTGAGGGTGTTGAGAAACACAAGGAAGATCACGAGCCAGTAGAAAACATTGGACTTGACAGCAGCACGGCACTTTCTTCTGCAGAATCGATTCCATCGGCGCCAGTAGCGACTTGGAAAATTGGAAAAGGAAAAATTCTTTTCAGATAGAGATCCCTAGGCTATTTCAAATTTCAGTCAAGAGACACTCTGCTCTTGATCTATTGTTCAAGAGTGGCTGAGAGTAACTTTAAAGTTCAGCCTGAGAAATGTTCTCTCACTCTCATCTGAGTCGACAGTTGCTACCATCCTTCCTTTAGCTACAGGAACACAGTTATTCTGAAACCAATTTGCAATATTTTTGGGTTAATAAATAAACTTCAAACAATGTCTTAGAATTATGGAATGGCTACTGTTGGAAGAGACCTTAAAGACTGTCCAGTTCCAACCCCCCTGCATGAGCAGGGACACCTACCACTAGACCAGGTTGCTAAAGAACTCATCCAACCTGGGTTGGATGAACACTTCCAGGGAGGGGGAAGCCACAATTTCCCTGTGCACCCTGTTTACCATCTCACCACTCTCACAGTAAAGAATTACATCCTAATATCTAATCTAAATCTCCCCTCTTTAAGGTTTAAACTATTCTCTTTTGCCCTCTCTCTACACACCTGTAGGCTCCCCTTCAAGTACTGGAAATAAGCCATAAGGTCACCTCCAAGCATCCTCTTCTCCAGGCAACTATCTTGACTAAGTCATCCATTGCCTCTAACCTGAGAGGGTTTTTAACTCAGGTCCCACAAAAATAATTATTCTTTTCGTATTTAATACTTATGGACTGCAATAGGACCTTGCAGAGTCTCAGGATAGTCTATGAAAAGAAACCCACCATGTACCATGGACCTGTGGATTAAGTCCTTGGAGAGGTAAGGTCAAATAAAATCCATGGAGCATTTCTAGCATTCAGGAATGTTAAGGATTAAGCCCAATTTGAGGGCTAACTCTGAACAGAAAAACAAAATCTAGGGGACCTCAGCATTGCATCTTCAGGCCTAGAACTACAGATATCATTTGCTAATCAACAGACCTTCTAAAACTTGCCTTCCATGAACACATTCCCTTGTGTCACTGATTTCTGAGGGTAATTACTAACCACAGAAGATATTTAAAGCTAATTACACACCTCCTACTCTTCAGAATTTAACTTGCATAGCAACCTGTTTCCAGGCAACACTTGCCACTGTATAATAAATCTAATATTTTTATATAGATGTTATATACATATATGCATGTGTGTGCATGTGTGCATGTCTCTTTAGAGACACACACATTGAAAATATTACAGGAAAAAAGAACTTTTCTTTGTTAGCCTTCTCTTGTATAACCAGTGATAAACTGTGGCCAACCTCATGGTCAGGGTTCAGCATCTATATAAACTAAACCCAGGGAATGTGAACATGAATGAATTTTGCAACATTTTTACAGGTAATCAAATCCCAGCTGTCTTAGTCATGCACTTTATAAAGGCACCTAGTCTAGCTAGCATGAACGTTTAATAAAGGTTGTGTGCCCTGCAGTGGATTTGAGACAAGAAACATAGAATCATAGAATCATAGAATAGGCTGGGTTGGAAGGGACCTCAGAGATCATCGAGTCCAACCCTTGAACAACTACCACCACAGTCACTAGACTATGGCACTGAGTGCCATATCGAGTCGCTTTTTAAATGTCTCCAGGGACGACGAGTCCACCACCTCCCCAGGCAGCCCGTTCCAATATCTGATCACCCTTTCCGTGAAAAAACAGTTGTCTCAACTTTCAAAATGACCACAACATTTCATGGGCATGTAATTAAATCATTAGCAATCCAACACACTTCTGTGTGTACTCCTGCACAAAGGAGCATGCCCATGATGATGCAATGATACAGGTGATATTTTTGTAGTTACGCCTACATACAAATAAATCCACAGATTGTAACAATGTGATAATGCATGCAAGTCTTTGCACAGGGATGCATGTAGCTAGCTCGTCTGCATCTGAGCATTCCTGAATTTACATTACTGTTCATTATTTAGGTACATTGAAGAACAATGTTTCTCATTTGTTCCAGTTATTCTATAAATCAATTTGATTTTTATATAAAAATGACTTTGGATTCAGGGTTATGGAGGCAGCTGGGCTCTCCTGGAGAACTAGAAACCTCGACAACCAGGTTCCATGAATTCAGTAAACCTTGAAACCACAAATGACCATGAGGGGTCTGCTTCACATTTTCAAAAGCTTTAAGTCAACAGAAGAACAAATATCACCATAAAACCTCCACATATCCCATGGTGGAAGGGAGCTTTTCACAAGTGAGATGCAAAACTTATCAGCTGAAAGATCTAGCAAAGTAGAATAGTGCAAAAAAGAGATCCTTGAGCTGCTAGGGTTGATGTTGACAGATGCAGTATAATTATGTGATTTCTTCTTCTTTTATATCTTGAGATATGTAGGTAGCAATAAGATGGGTACATCTGAGTGAAACAGTGGCAGTAGTTCCCGTGCCTTATTTCATTATGAAGTTAATAAAAAGGACCTTATTTTTGATAGATGAAAAATTAAATAAAATTTGACAAGCTTAGCAGTATGTCCTAAAATCACCACTCTGTCCCACAGGTGCAAGAGTAAACCACTTCACAAAGCAAGGAACAAAATCAGTGGAAAGGAACAAAAGTCAATTTACTTACCTAAACTTTGATTTTGAGATTCGATGCCTGAAAGATAAGAACAGCCATTAAAATCTGAAGCTGTCTCATACCTCCCAGGCTTTTATGAAAATAGCAATAGAAAGTGACAAAGTTAATCTCAATCAAAATTTTAATGGATACTACTTTCCTCTTAAATCCTCTTTAAGTCAATGTAGGCACTGGGCAGGGCTAGAATTCCCTGATACACAAATCCTGTATTTTGTTGGGAGTCAGGAAGCAGGAGCTGTGATGTACTGGAATCCTACCCCCCACAGAGATCAGTGAACTAGCTCTTCTCTTAGGTAAAAGGCTGGGCTTGTGCTAGGGATGCTCTATATCTGCTACCAAATCTATCTTTCAAGTATGCATCTTTTTTCTTTTAGTCACTAGTTTGTTTTTTTTTATATATTGAAATATTTATGCCTTTATACAGACAGACTTGTTGCTTTCACACATCACCTATCACTTCAGGATATATAAGCACATTATAAAACCATGGGGAAAATAACACTTTCTTTTTTTTTTCCCCAGCAATTGAGGGAAAAACAGCATGTGGTGGATATTGTTAAACTTAGATACTAACACTTATTTGTCTTTGCTATCTATGTAAATCGGTTTGAATTCAAAAGGGTCTGAACATTAACAGATTCTGTTGCTATCAGTGAAATTTTGGGAATTAAGCATTCACGAAAATTTGAACGTGTTCCCTCTATATGTATGTATTTAAATATCTAATCCTAGCTTTTTATGAGAAGTCATAGGCAGAGCTAGAGACAGAGCCCAGTTCTCTAATCATTGTTTTGCTCTGCTTGACATATGTCCTTTAAAGCCTCTGAACTCTTTAGCTGTATTTTAGTACATTTGTAATGGAGCAGAGAGAGAAATAAAGGTGTGTAGATGCAATGACATGAGTCAGAAGTGATTTAGGTAGCTACAAAATCTATTACAAATGGTAGAAGGAATGAGAATCTGGGCAGTGACTATGAACAAGATATTTCTCTTAGGCTGAAACATTTCTTAAGGTTCCCTCTGTGATAGGAAAGTGATTAATTGTTGACAACAGTCAGCAAAAGTCCTACTGTATTGGCTTAAAAATAAGAATCACCATTAGTATACATGGGACAAAGTACTTCTTAAAGCATCTAGCACTACTTTCTGTAACAGTCTTAAAAATGGTCATGTCCCTGTTTGAGGACACCAGTCACTGACAAGTAATCAGTGATGGGTCAGTTCCTTATGTGGAAGAGATTTTAGTGAGAGGAACATTTCAACAGCAGATGGTCCAAGCCAAAAAATAAAAAATAGAAAAAGCCTTTGCACTGAAAACATCATTCCTGCTGTGTCACAGGCAGCTTGTCTAGGCCACATACGAGGCAACAGTGTGGTTAGAGACATACTCAAGAACTCTTTTGATAAAGAAGAAATAATGAACTAGCTGAACAGAATGCTAAATTATGCTTCAGTGTCAAAGAAAGCTTTAACAGTGATGAGAAGTGAAGCACCTACAAAGAGTATCCCTGATGTTAACACTATCCCAACTTCTCACTAAGAATTATAGCTTGGTAAGCCCTGTCTACAAACTGTAATGGATCACACTTAGAGGCAACAGGAAAGAAAGCTCACACAAAGACGGGGGGAAAAAAAAAAAAGAAAAAGTCACAATGAAGGAGGAAGCTGGGCATTGGAAAGGAAATGGCAAGGACTTTCATGGAAAAAGGCTGGGGAGGGGGGAAAGAGAGCAAGAGAGATGTCATAGGGAACCTGCTAGATGGAAAACGAGTGACAGGGAGTGAAGTCCTCTGGTGACCTCTCTGGCTAATGGCTTCCAGTAAGGAAGGTATGGGGCATTTAAGGAGTCTTTTATTTATTTAAGCGGAAGAGATGTGGCAGGTATCGTACTCATCATGCATGAGATAATTATATCTTTGGAGCATTGTGAGCAGCAGCCAAGTGCATTCAGTGTGCCTACAGGTTACCTACAGCCCCTCCGCCACCATTGCCTTACTGCTATGGCAGAAGGCTTTATCATATGTGGGTGTGTTATATATATAGGACAGGACAAGGAAGGAGGAAGAGATTTATATTTAGAGGCAGAATACAAGAGTGAAACAAAATTTTGAAAACATGAACTGTATAATAATTGATTCTGAAAACACTGTGCCCGAACCTGAAACAAATATTTCAAATGACCCTTAAGGTCAAGAAACTGTTGTCTTTCAAAACAAGCATTAATTAAGCCATATATATATAAACTTTCATAACATCACTAGAGGCTGTCAAATATTCTGGATTTGGGGAACTTGCTGTGGCCCCTTTGTGATACTCCAAACTGGCACTTGCCAGGAGTTCCATGTGGAACAGATTCTTTAATAAGTTTAAACACAGATCTCTTGAATCTATAGTATCCTGCGACCTTTATGTCATTTCAAGAAAGAGAGTGTCCCCATTTCTGTCCATCTCTGGAATGTGTTGAGAAACTGATTTTTAAAATCATGGTATACGAGTCTATAGAAAAAAACACTAGTGTTTCTTTCATAGGAACCATGTAACATAGATTATAATTTAGAAAGACAAATACAAAAATCAGACCTCTACTCTGGCTAGTTATCTTTTAAATTCCCTAAAGCTCTTCTAACTTTACACAGTCATGTACCACATACAGTAAAATTTAAAGATTTTATCAGCATAAGCTCAGGATAACCACCACAATTCAAACGTGCAAGATATGCTACAATCTGAGAGATGAAGCCTTCATTTCTTTGTTCATGATCAACACCAGAGAGAAGAAACTGTGCACTTGTGAAGGTTGTGACATTCTTGTATAACAGGCACTGAGGACTTTGTATGATTTTATACACAACAAACAATTAGGGAAAAATTTTATAGATCTCTAAGCGTGACACAAAGGCCACGTTAGAAACATTTTCTGGGTGTAGAAGGCACTACCCATGACCATGAAATTGTCTGGTATGCTAGTCACAACTATTTTTACACTATATGCTCCCTCTTATAGACAACTATCTTCATGAGGACTTAGAAAAGCCCTTGGATACTAATAAAAGATCTCAGTAAAACACAGAAATTTACTTACTATGCCTCTCTGTTCTACACAGCTTTGGGGAACATCCAAAGAGCTGCACTGTAGAAATCCAGCAGATTTTAAAACTGTGAGAACACAAAACTGGTGTGATGTTGGTTCTGTTTTGGTGCAGTACTGTGCGTTCATGCAGCGAACAGTCAAAGAGCATAACATTTTTCCCTCTCTCTATTCCTGCTGATGACATTTCGTTCCTTCTAGTCGGGATGCTGGCATACCTGGACAGAAGATGCCCACCCAAGGGTTTTTTTTTCCACATATTACTGTGGACAAGAGCATATAGTGGAATGACATTTTCAGGAATGCATGCTGCATATCTGATAATCTCTCAGTTTACTGAAGTGTTAGGACCAAGATCTGCGCTCAGCTATGCCACTGTGATTCACACTGAAGCAATGGGACTCCATCCTTCTGCCTGTACAATGCAATTAACACTAGAGGGGCATGCAATGACCATTTCTCATTTCTGACCATTAATTAAAAGCTTCCAGCAACACGGAACAGAAGACTGGCCCTGAAGAACATGAGCTGTGATGTGGACTGAGGTCCTCCTGCTGAGGCAATCACTGAATTTCAGCAGAGTCCACAGAGTGATGCTTCTTCTGATGTTTCTTACTTCAGCATTTAGTGAATAATCTTACTATCCCCGGGGCAAGTCATAGGCAAGTTCTGTCACTGAATCTGAAGTAGGAAGATAATTCCTCTTCCACAAGGGCATGCTACTGTCGCTCAGACACATATCTAGAGCTGACTGTGAACATGAAAGCACCTTCCTTATAATAAATTGGAGAGCAGTAGCTGAGGCTGACACATACGGGTCGATCCTGTGTGTTTTCCTGCTAAAGTCACCAGTGGTTTCAGAGCTTTTGGCAGACTTTTCTTATCTTCTGATGTGATGCAGTCTTGGGGGAAGATGGAAGGAAGAAGACTATCTTTTAATAAGGTGAAATAAGGTGAAAACCAGCAGCAACTATATCAAACCTGTAAGCAAACTGACTCTTTCACTTTTACCATTGGCTCCTACATTGGTTATTGCAAGAACTGCATGGGAATTGTGTTCCCAGCCAGAAAAGCTCCAAGGGAAAATCACTGCTGGTTCAGACACCACAGAAAACTGTCATAATTCATAGTATTTTCAGGACACACAGTTTTCAAGTAAGAAAGCCAGTGTAAGTTCAATTTCTTTTATCCTTTTAACCCTCTTTGATGGAAAAAGCAGTTGAACTGTCCCCAAAATATATGGAAATCCTGACCAAGGTGAAAACACCAAGTGGCTTATTGTTTCAGTGAAAGCAGATAATTTTAAGCTCTTTTCCCCTTTGAGCTCAAGTGCTTCACTTTTCTATTGAGGCTTTATGAAACATTAGTTCCCACAAAGGTCTTTTTTATAACTAATACATATGTATAAAAGCAAGCTCTATTGTGGCACTCCAGATCTGTCTGGTTGTGCTAGAAAATTAACATTCTGGTTGTATTGGAAGATTATATATACTGACATCCCGCACAGAACAGATTACTACTGATTATGAGCAATAGCCTGTCCTCAGGAATCCAAGCCCCTGCACAGCAGTAACTGTAGAGGCTCAGGGAAATTACTCGCTATTGCCAAGTCCTGGGTATAAAGATATCCTGTAAACAGAAACTCATTGCTCCTAGTTCTGGGTTTATCCCACTGAGGCTTGCTGCAGAGGAAACACATTTCTTTGTACTCAGAGGCAACAGGTTATTAAAGTTGTGACAAATCAGAAGTAGGTAAGGTCCATTTCCAAATGTCCTTGAGGATAAAAGTGGTTGTGTGTTGCATTTCTACTGCAGGATAGATGTCAGTGCAGTTCAAGGCAAAACCATAACAGGATGACAGAAGTTGTGGGATGCTTTTCAATGTCCTGTTGAACACTACAAAACCTTTTTTCAAAGTCGTATGCCTAATAAAGCTAACCCCCATATTAAGAAGATAACTACTCCCTGCCACAGCTCTTCTGATGGCAACAGAATTACACCAGGAATTAATATGAATGAGGTTTCTTTTCCTGTTTGAGTTCCAAGACACTGGATTTACACAATAAGCAAAGAAGGTTTACATGTTAGATTCTTTCTGAAATTCCTTCTGCTGGTTTGAAGACTGGCATTGGTCCAGACAGCACAGCTGATGGAGGCAGTTTCTATAATATGGATACTATAGAAACAAAAGCTTCTTTGAGACAATTCATCAGTAGAAGATAGCTTGTGTTTGAGAGGTACTCTCTTGATCTCACTCAGCATATGTCTCTGTGGAGCTGAGAAAGGCTGCCAGGGAAGATCTTTTCCAAAAGGCATTCTTGATCCTGGCTTCTCAAGCACGTCTTTCTGCCATTTACAGACCCAGCCTTTCAAAGCTCTATAGTTTTTTATAAGAACAGAAAGAACACCCAGTAATTCTAAGTTATCTTCAATAACAATGTTTTTTCTTTCAGTGTCCTGGGTACTTTTTTCATTCTAACATGAGTGTACTGATGATGGAAAGCTCATCCTGTTACTATGGTGTTGGTGCTGGGGTGGTTAAATGCCCTAGCAGTCTGATGCCACTAAATAAATAGATATATTACCTTAGACTTGAAATCTCCCTGTTACTTCAGTCATATCTGGTAGCAACTTGCCCAGTGCAGCCTCTGCCCTCTGGGAAAAAAAAATTTATAGGAAGGCAATGGGGATTCATGGTCACTAGGTGATTTTAGCAGGCAGGTAAAAATGAAGACTCATGTGCAATAGAGGAAACTTAACAGTCAAACAAAAAGTTTGCCTATCCACTTCCACTGTAAAAGCAAATTCCAGAGGGCAGATGACTGCTTAGAAATCCAGGCCTAGTCTTCAACAGGATCTTAGTCTTAATCAGGATGGCATGACTGTAATTATGAATGCTTACTGAAATTCACAAATACTAGATGAGGAATTAATTTGAAAAACTCAATTGACTTCCCACATGAATTATCTCTATTCTTGAACACGGGGCCGAATTCTGATTCTCTTAGTCAGGTTCCAATAAAAGAAAATGCTGAAATAAATTCTTGCTTACATTTTTATGTTCTAGACAGAATATTGGCCTATAGGGGGTTTAAATGAGGACTAGGTGAGAAGGGGACTTAATACTTCTTGAACACAGGAAAGCTAGTTTTTCTGCCTGCTTGAGAGTGTCATGCAGTAAAAAAGCAAACCAGAGAGGACTCCAAGTCTCTGAATCAAAGGTAGATCTGAATTTAGCCATAACTAAGGTATTTGCAGCTCACAAGTTTGAAACAAACATTTTACAAAAGCAGGAGGAATTGGAAAAATGTTCATCCCGCTCCAGAATTTCAAATACAATAATACAGTCACTCATTTTGGATGAAGGAGCCTATCCATCGCTTAGAGATGAAAAGCAATCTGAGTGAGGCCTTGAGGATCTTAGCTGTCCTTGGGTAAGGGGTAAAAAAGCACCCGCCTCAATAAAAGACTTCAGTTCCTTTACTATTCATCACTCATTTTCAAATGAAGTGTAAAATGGCAAGGAAATTGCTTATGTCCCTGAATCTTACATGTCCTGCTCTTGTGAAACTTAAGTCCCTTTTTTAACATTTGTGACATGGGAAGAAGAAATGAAGTTGTTTTCCAGTCATTTTTCTATACCTTCTTCCCTAAAATCTGTTTGGTGTAGCCATCATTTCTCCCAATACGAGGAGAATAGTGACTGTGGGGCCAGATCACAGTATGGCCATTCTCCTGCGGGCTATTTTAAGTAAACAACATTCTAAGTAATATTTATCTTTAGAGTTGGGTCTAACTTCAGCTATCCTGGCCACGCTCCAGCCAAGATAATTATGTTCTGCTTGCTAAAATTCCCCATGCAGTTTCAGCAAAAAACAAGCTATCCCTCATACATAGCTATCCTTTATACCTCTCCTCATACACTTGTGCCCTTTGTTTTTAAACATCTGTCAGATTTTACCCTGAAGGTGGCTGAACTTGAACGCTGTGAAAACAATCCCTGCTTTACAGTTTGTAAAGTGCTTTAGGATCCTTCGAGATTAAGGACATTAAATTAATGCAAGCTGTAATATTAAAAATATATGCAATGTCATAGTAACAGTTGCCATTGTTGTTGGCTCTGGGTAGCACCAGGGGACCTATTGTTTTGGGAGCCACAACTGCAGAATAGAGATGGTTCTCCAAATTGGATCCAGCTGGAATAAGTGGTCACATATCCAGCTGCTGCTTTCTGTAATGTGACAAGAGCACAAGCAGCTCTTGTCACATATAGCTTCTTGGTGGAGTGCTAAAGAAAGGGCTACAGCTGCATCAGTGCTATGAATGGATCTAGTCTTGTATCTTCAGAAAAGGGTTCATAAACTAAACTCAAGGACTCAGCAGGTGAGTAGCAGTGGGCAGGTGAAGGAAAGCTATCACAAATTATTCCTTATGTCTTCTGGAGTTTGTAAGTTTGTGAGCTGATGCTTACAGGACAACAGATTGAATTTACAACATATTCTACATATCACATTTGTAAAGCGGATATGATCTCCTCCACTTCACTTTGTAGAGGGGGTAAAGACTGCGCGGGAGATACAATCAAGGTTTACAAAGTCATAAAATGCTAGATAAGATGAATGTGGAACTGTTGATCACTAAATCTCACAGTATTAGTAGGAAACAATGTTGACTGTAAGTAGTAGTGGATCAGCTTAAAACAGATACAAGAAAGTACTT
Source organism: Heliangelus exortis (assembly GCF_036169615.1). NCBI lineage: Eukaryota > Metazoa > Chordata > Aves > Apodiformes > Trochilidae > Heliangelus > Heliangelus exortis. Next base: position 134,369,827 of record NC_092422.1, read on the forward strand.
TCCTAAACAGATGGTAGCAAACTTCTGAAATTTGTTGCCACAGGAGATTGCAATGAGAGACAGTGTTAGTGGGTTCAGATAAATTCACGAACGGCAGGGGACTACAGCATAGGAAATGGCCAGGCTTGTGCACCTGACCTCCTATCACTGTCAGGATGTGAACATTGGGGCAGTTGGACCACAGCTCTGAGAGACCAGATAATTTCTTACACACTTATGATGAGCATTTCACCAACACCAAAGGGCTCAAGTTATGCCTAAGGACAGGAAAGAGTATCAGAATACTCCAGCATGGTACAAGCTACAGCACTGATATGCTTAGCCCATTTTTCATGGAAATCTGCAGGGACTAACATATTCCCCCACAGCATAAAGTCTGTTCTTGTTCAAGTCATGCAAAAGGGAAGAAAGGTCTCCTCTTGCTCATTATTTCTCTCTGTGATGCTATAAAACACAACATATAATATGGTATTCCGTTGGTGCTTTCTGTCACATTCTTGAGCATCTCCATTAACTGCAATGGTGCAATTTCAGGAGACATTATTCCTTACTAATAAATTTATTTCCTTGTCACTGCAGCATTGTGTTCAGCATTTGAAGGGTGTAATTCAGGCTGCAGGATAGGAGTTATCATTCATGTATTTTCTATTACAAGAGACTGTAAAGTGTACAGGAAAAATTTCAGAAATGAAAATAGACCAGTAATTTCCACTATTTGGTCTACATTTACTGGATTTGATTATTTTCCACCAAAGAAGAATTTTTAAATATGAACACTGCTACCCATCAATACTTCTTTGAGCTATTACACAGAACCAGATTTGCTTATCCTGGACATTCTGTGCTTTATTTACACCTATGTAAACAGAGAGGCTCTCCAGTAACATCCAGAGTGAGTTTACATTGCAATTAAGATAAGAACTGGGATGAATAGATCTTCTGCCCTCTCTGCTTTCACCCACTGTGGGGCTTTCTTCTCCTTAAAAAGGCTGACATTTGTTCTAGCTTTTACTCAACAAGCTCAATCCAACCCCTACATCCGTATATCTGTGTTTATGTACTCACGCTAGCCTAGCACCGCAGTTTTCTCCTTCAATATCTGTTCCAGGGACGTTGTCTGTGTTCACGGACTCGGTCTCACTGGTGGGCATGCTCACTGCAAGAGTCAAAGAAAGGGAAGAAAGAGAGAGGGTTGGCCATTAGAACCTGACACGTCTATTAATGAATGACATGAGTGAAGGAACTGGCTTAATGAAAAGACCTTCAGCTGCAGCTCCTGAGGATAAAGCAATTTGCTGAACAAGTCTAATGCCTGCTTGCACAGACCAGGTTGGGCAGATAGACTTCAGGAACATACACAGGTTACTCAAATGCTAAAGAAAAGGGAAGAAGCAGCTGCTAGCTTTTTTTCAGAGTCAGTTCCTGGAAATTTTATGAATGAAAACATTTGAAAATCAGAGAACCTAGCAAAGCCAGCAAGAAGCTTTTGTTTGGTTCAATGGAATGCTTTTAAAAAAATGCCCCTTTACTTGCACCTGCCCAAACACCTCACTGCCCACCCAATCTTTTGTACTATGAATAGAATGCAAAGTACCCAACTGACATGAATTCAGACAAACAGCTTCTGTTAGTCTGATAGCAAGTGCCACATAAACAATACTGATGGCTCACCGATCATATACTAACCATTAATGTGTTTCAGACTCACACATGTAGACTGGCCCTATAGGGATGAGAGGGGAATGCAGACTCTCTGACTGATTCAGATATTACCAGTAAAGGAGTTGGTGAATATGGACTATGTTGTAGACTTTATTTTGACACTCACCAACTAAGAACTAGACTAAATCTCCTAGGCTTTTACAGAAGTGCCATGGAACAAACATCAAATGAAAGCAACCTTAGCTGTGAACCTCTCTCATCTGGATTTAAGGGCCTGTCAATTTTTTTATCTGTTATCAAAACTCAGTATTTTATTTGCTCCTGCAGATCAAACACCCTCCACCCCCCCACCAGCATTATTGCCATTCCAACAGTTGCTTCCAGCTCCTATATGAGCTCTAATAACTCCTTACTATTTTATCATCCATTGTAAGTTAGGACAATGGACAGGATCCAATATGTCCTCTTCCCTTCTCCCACCTTATCAAATAAACAAATGAAAAAACTTATACTTAGAGCTGAATGATAACAGATCTCTCAGATGCCTGGTAGAACTTCAGAATATGACGTGTGTTAGCAGTTCGATATATATCTGGGATGAGACTCAGAGCATGCACTGTTAGCCATTGGAGAGGCTTCTTATAGCCTGTACTAAGAACATAAGGATTTGTGGGACCTTGGTGCAAAAGGAGGCAATGTAGACCAAATATGTTCTGCATTTCAATTGGGCAGAAGTTTAATGGGCTGTGGGACCATTTCAGAATCTTTCAGAGGCTATAAAGCTCTCAGAAGGTTCTTCCAAAGAGGTCCTAGGCTTCTGTTTTGAAAGCAGTATGGTAGAAATGTTGCTCAAACAGAACTGTCTTTCCTTCATTCCATCCCAACAACTCACAAGCTTACAACATATGTCTTAGGAAATCTGAAGTTCTTGTGCTGTATTCTTATGACCATGTGAAATAATGGACTCTCTAGCACTCCTGACATAACTAAGAAACATTTCTCTCCAGTGGTGCCCATTCCTTTATGAAGACTACGTGTTTTACTTCTTGTCTATTTGGAAAGACAAATTAAGGAATCAACTGAATTTATATTTTGAGGTACATGAAACAGTCAAGTAAGCTGAAAGAAAAAATAACATTCATAATTAAAATTCTTGGTCCCTTCAAGAAGAAACCCAAAATGTTGATATTTCACAAGTCAGCTTTGGAGATGGGGTAAAGCACTTTTAAGACATATTTGAGCTTATTTGCAAATGGAAATAAAATTTTAAGACACTAGCACGAGACTGATTTGCAGAGCAGCTTATTCTCTTGGATGCATGAAGAGGACACTGCACAAGCAATAGAAAAAGCAAGGCGTGTACATGCAGAAGTATACAAAGCTATAATATATGTCAGTCTGCATACAAATATACAGGCACACACAGAGATATAACGCAGCGTGGACACATACTGTTGTGGAACATTACCATGAGTTTCTGTGGAGTGACTAAACCAAGCAAACTTTCCTTTCTTCTTATCAGGCAAGCCAGCTGGGGTGCTTCCTTTCACAGACAAGATGGTCAGTGTCAAGTACCAGGAACAAGACATCAATAGAGAACATGCAGCCAGTGACAGGCAAAAGAAAAAAACAAGGAACTCAGCTTACACATGACATCCACTGCTGTCTGAAAACTTCATCATGTGAATTAAAAGTAGAAAATGAAAAGGTATACAGAAGTCTGAAATATCATAGCAGATCATCAGAGGGTAACCCTTCCTTTCTGATCCTTTTTGTATCTTGCTTCTGAGAGCATGAAGTTGCTGATTTTAAGTTTATGGGTCAAATCCTTTTCCCAGTGATGTCAATGGCAAAACTCTTCTTGTTTGACTACCTGACATTGATATTGATGAGACTAAGGCAATTTCAATGTATCCTGAGGGTTTGCCCTGACCATTAGGGTCAGAATCTGGACTAGCCTATTTCTGAATGGGATTCGTTGACATTCTTCCTAAACCTCTCCGATATCTAGAAACTCTTTCAAAACTGTCAGAGACAGTTCTAAAACTGCTAAAAGAAAGTTGTTTGAGTAATCACATTTCTCTGTATTTCCCCATCTCTAGAGACTTACAACCATCAAGTGTACAACTCAGATGTACACTGTCTTACTCAAACTAGGATATCCCTACACTATGTCTCATTATTTCCTTTTGTTCACATGTGGCATTCTCCCTCTGATGTCTTCCTGTTGCACAGCTTTTTATAGCATTACTTAACATTGATTCTCTGCCTATTATTCACAGAAGTCCTCAGCCCGCACAGATCATAGATGCATGCACAGAGACATCTTAAAGCATATTTCATGCTCCCCTAGTCTTACTGCAGCAGAAAGCCAAATTTAAGTAAAGGGAGGGATGCAGGTGCAGTGGCACATGGGCTGAAGAGACACCTGTGGCTCAGGCCAGTTTGGTGGTAAGAGTTCACAGGTGTTTATTATACTTCACCAATGGAAAATGTTAAGGACAATAAAAAGTATTAAGATGTTCTCAAGTATTAAAGGAACAGTGGCCTACAAGTTTAAAGGTAGGAGGGAAGAAGATAACTTCATTCCCCAGTGTCGTATGCTCTCAACAGGGCAATCACTTGCATTACTTGGCACCTCACATCACCTTCAATATCAAGGGATAATTATGTATGCAGATGGTGTGAGGTTCATTCAGACCAGTTAACAAATCCTGAAAATAGAAGATGCTGCAGAAGAGTTGTGTATAAAAGGGGGTGGAAGAGGAAGCAGACCAACTACTGCTCAAATGACTTCTGACGTAGTTCTCAGAGACACACAAGCTCTAGTCTAGAAAAAAGGAAAGCATTTTTTTCAGTCTGAATAATTAATTATTGAAACCATGTACCAACAATACTGGCGGTATCCACCACAGGAATGTTTTAATAAGGAAAAGATGTTTTTTTCCTAAATGGTGGGCTCTAGTCCAGATTGGAGTTATGTTTAGGTGTATGGTATACAGACTTTGCCATCTCAGTGGCCAGTGGCCACTTCATCCCACTAAATTTGGGACCTGAGACAAAGGCAAGAATGCAGATTTCTTCCCACCTGGGCAAAAGCAATTTAGCAGTGGAAATCTTGGTGCCTTGCATCCTGTGCCATGTGTGTTCAGTGACTTATGCTTTCTTACAGGAGTGGCTCCAGGCATAGAGGGACTCTCCATTTCCCAGTCTTCAAGCAGACTACCAAACCTTCCATTTACCACATACTTTGCTTTGAAGGTGCTTCAGTGTCCAAACTACAGCATGGGCAAGGCAATGATCAATCTGTGCATATTATTCAGCTGCTCACATAATATCCCAAGGTATTAGGTCATGCAATGAAATATCAGTATTGGACACAGGTGACTTCTTTACAGTAGAGAACAACTCTCTCCCCACACCTGTCCATCCAAAGTGACAGGAGGTTGTTAAAGGGGTGAGAAGACATTTTCATCAGGCAGCTTGCTTCTGCCTGACTACACCAGGGGCAGCAGTTCAGCTAAGAGGGCAATGAGCACACAGAGCGGGCAGCTCTCTTCAATCAAATCGGTACAGTTAACCACTAAAAGTAACACAAGGAGAGGTCACACAGAAGATATTAAATATTGCACAGAATGATAGAAGGGACCTTTAAAGACCATCCTGTCCACCCTTCCTGCTATGGGCAGGGGCATCTGTCACTAGATCAAGTTGTTCAAAGCCCCAGCCAACCTGACCTGGAACACTTATAATGATCTTACATCCACAACTTCTCTAGGCAACCTGTTCCAGTGTACCTGTTATTGGAGCAAATCATGGTGGCTTTGCTGACATGAGAATCTCTTTTTTTCCAATTTATCATCAGAACTATAATTCACTGTGGTTGATTAAATCTCCCATTAGTTACATGCTCTCCAATAAGCATAGCAATTTTTTTAAAAAAAGAGTTGGAACAACTATTTAAAGCCATGCAAGTATTTAATGGTTTCAACAGAGTGCAAAACATAAGGAACAGTAGGTTTCATAGTCTCTATGTTTGCTTCTGAAAGCTTTGCACTTCTTGCATCTTGCCACAGCATGGCTCATCTCTGAATGTGAACTTTGGCTCCTGGACTACCTAAACTCCAATTTTCTATTACTTACACAGCATTCCTGGTGGCAGCTAAAGCAACAAGAACACCTTCCTTAAAAATTAATCTGAAAAATGCTTCGTATTATGTTAATTCTATCTATGAGACCCAACAGACATAAATAAGGATAAAGAGTCTGCAGCCTGTGACTGGCTAGACAGACAGATGTGCAAGACCCTTTGAGAGCCTCTGTTTCATGTCACTGGCATCAAGCATTGGCACCAGTTCTACTCTTGCACTAACATATGTCCCTTCACCAACGAAATGCCCCGTGGACATGCAATGAATTACTGGATGGCAGACTGCCAAAGGACAGCCAACCACTGAAACAGAAAGCTGGCACAAGCAAATAACCTTCTGTCTAGCCCTGAAATAATTTTTCCTTTATATACTTGGAGAACAATATTTTCCCCCAGTTCAGAAACAACATAATCACTGTTGCATCTTGCATTTATGTTGGTCATCTTGGCAGTGGAAGCAATTCTAATATTTGGATTTATCTCCATGGATTATATAACATTACAACACTAACTGCTGAATATCACAATTTAAGATCCAGAGCAGATCAAGTCCAGGCAAAGGGTACCCAGTTCCACAGATATAGACAAAGATAAACTTTTCACAGATTTTAATGTGCCATGTTACTGCACGACTCTGCAGATCCATGCATTTCTTTTAGAACTGTATGTCAGAGGCTATTCACATTGCCTGACTTCATGTCTCTGATGTAGCTGTTTGAGTTGGGCTGCAGAGGCTGATAGATTCTTATCACAGGTTTTCTGAATGCCATGCTGATGTCTTCCTCAACTGTGTAGACAGGCTGGGCATTCACCATATGCGCTTGGGTTAGGTACCTGACTTGAAACAGTGCATCTAACAGCATGTTCATTCATACTGAAAAAGATCCATAGTGGGTTTTCAGGTTAAGAAAAGCAACAATGCATTTGATTGAATACTCCCACTTAGACTCCAGTTTCTCCAACACTCCAGTTTCTACTGGTATTGAATAACTTTGCAAACAAGTGTCTAAATCACCCCTTTTCCCCATGCTCGTATTTGAGATCAGAAGGACCTGACATCACTCCATCATCATTTCACCTTATTGTGTCAGTTTAGAAATACAACGAAGCTTTTCTATGTATCTGTTCAGCTTCTCTAAAAGGGGGATTATAATTCTGCACTCACCTTGAAAACCTCTCTGAGATCTGCAGATGAAACACATTATAATAAGCACTAAGTACTATAGTTACTAATGATGCTAATGTCTCCCTAGCGGGACTTTACCAAACTATAAAGCAAATCTAAAGAGCAAAGAAGTCCTGTGAATTCTTCACCTGGGATTTAAGATTTCTTTTTGCAACAAGCACAGGAATAAATTACAATAGCCAGGATACTTCCTTTACCAGAATCTGCATCAAGCGAATGACTTTGTCTCCAGTAATAACCCTGCTTCCCATGGTGCCTCTCATGCCCATCATTTCATGAACGAGTCTATGGGCAGCTGTCAGAATATCAATCAAGTCATATTTTTTCAGTGGAGAGCCCTCGTTTTAATTAAGAAGTGAATATTGCCTAGCTTTCCTCTTCTCATAACCTGTTTAGGAAATGCTGCACTCATTAATCTCATTCATTAATTTAAATAAGATACACCTTTCTTTCTACTGCATGCATACAGCGTCTTGGGAACAATCAGTGAGTAGCAGCCTGCAGAAAGTAAACTGTGCACAGGTAAATCTCTAGACCTTCTGATTTTGTCAGGAAAATATACTGGATATGACTGAAGAACTCCTGTAATTTCTGTTCTGGAAAGGAGTTCTGCAATATGAAATCTTCTACAGAAGAGGAAAGGAAACCTGAAATATTTCTTGGACCTTGGTGGTTGCATTTCTCCCAGAGATAGAAAGAATACATCAATAAATCTAGCACAGTAAAAAAACAAACAAAAAAATCCAGAAAAAAATTGTGGAAAAGCTTGGAAAATGCTTACCAAGGGCTCAGAGGTCAATGTTCATACAGACAGTATCATAAACGCAATATTACAATAAATAAATGTAATATCCACACTTTGCGTAACCTAATTTCTGGTTACATACAAATGACTGAAATTGCAAGGAGAGGCAGCTTGATTCATGCTTTGACTCAAGGTCGGCCACAGGATCTAGGATAGTAATAAAGAGCCATAAAGTGATTGCCAGTTGTATCCACTTCAGAAAAAGGCTTTCAGTAAAACCATCTTTACACCAGTCACCCAGCAGCAAAGGTGGTACAGCTGGTATGTAGTAACAAGACCTGCTATTACTGTAAAACCAGGCTGGGCATTGGACTGCATCGGGAAAGACTGATGCAGTATGGCACTGTTTTACTGAATGGAGCAATAGAAACTAGAAACATTGCCAAAACTGAGGTGGAGAATCTTATCACCAAACGTTTCATTCAGAGATAAATTATATATTTTACAATACAAAATTGCAACGTACATACTTTATATAAAAAGACTTGGGTCTACATGTCTTTCTCCTCTTCCACTCATGTTATCATATGTGCATACACATCCTACGATATTGAGGAGATATAATCATGGGCTAAGTAAATTTATACCATACATGAAGAGGAGTAGGAGAGATACATATCAGTTGTGCAGACATGTGGCTATCAGATCTGTCATTATCTTGCTACTAATTAGTTTTCCTGGGACTTATTTTGCTACAACAAACTCCTCAGCTACCATTTTTCTTCTTTTTACAGTGATATTGACAGTATTATGCTGTATTCCACAAATATTTGTTCATTCCAGCTGGGAAGTGGAATGCACAGAGGACCAAAGAATGGGCACTGTCAAACTCCAGCCCCTGCCAAGAGACAGACTTTGCAAGCCTCACATCTGTATTTGAAAGAAAGAACTTAAAATCCTCTTCCCATTTTCCTGCCTGAAGGGCAAAATTATATTTTGCATGACCTATGGTATCTCAAGTGTCTGCTCAGCAAAGGATGTAAGACTCACTCAAAAGCAGACTTTACAGAAGGGAAATCTTACTGCTAAAAAGGGCAGGAGTGTCCCTGGGTGACTGGTTGTACTGCTGAACAAACATCTCAGTCCATGACAGGAGTCCATTCACTGCAGAGTGACTGCCTGCAAGTGCAATGGAATTGACAATTCTCTTAATCCATATGGCTGAAGAAGGACAACTGGGCTGCTACACCAACATATCATGAAAGATGTCTCTCTCCTGAATCTGGATCCACCTATAACATCCTAGATTGGTTTTCTTGTCTGATAGATTACTTGTTTGCCTTGCTAGGAGAAAGAAAACAACAACAACAACAAACTAATAGGCTAAAGTGCTAGGCATTTACTTGCCAGGACATAGTTTATTGCATACGTTTCTGGTGTCATTCTAAAACTTTTTAACAACCTCTCCAGTTCCCACAGAATTCAGAAAAAAAAATTTAAAAAAAAATAGAAAGAGAAAGAAACAAATAAAAAAGAAGGAAAGGCAAAACAGATGAACAATTGAGGATACTCAACAGTATTTTGTGATGGTGAACAAATCACAACAGTATATTCAGAATGGTTCTGTGAGATCTCTCTCATTCTTTATGATTTTTAATGGAGAAAGCAGCAGTGCCATCAAATATACCTGAATCTACCCTGCAAAATGACATATGGGCACAATAAGCAGGAGGATCTCACTTAAAAAACCAGAAAGATTCTACTATTGCAGGCTGGTCTGGCAGGCACCTTAGGAATGGGGCACGAGAGCTGCAAACACTGCAGATAATGTGCTGGGAAGTGATACAAACATTGATCATGAACAAAATAACTACACTACAAAGTGCCCTCAAGACAGTAAAATCAACAACTACAAGGAAAAAAAAAAGTCCCTAGTGTTTTGATTGGGTTTGGCTCTCTGATAATCATGGCATTATTCATATTTTGCTCACTAGCACCGTTATTGATGAAAATAACCAGCACATAAGTTTCAAGCACAACTGTAGTTTTAAAGCAGACTACATGTTTTCTGAAATTCCTCTGTGTGTGTGAATTTGTCCATCTGCCCACCCTTACAAATATACACCTGGGTGGTGAAACAGTAACTTTGATAAGAAGCTCTATTTCAGCAGAAGCATCTTTGTTCTTTCAGTTCACAGCCCTGTGAATCTGTTGTCTGTGCAGAGTCTATGAGAAGCAACAAAAAAAAAAAAAAAAAAAAAAAAAATTGCAGAAGCTAGTTCCAAGTCGATCTGCTTAGGTCATCAGAAACTCTCCAGGGAGTACTGCTTGCCACATAGATTGCTAAGCTTCAAAGTGAGAGATGCAGCTCCAGCTGTTTTATGACATTCCTGCCTGTCACAAGTCATTTCAAGGTGGGTGATGCCTCAAAACTTGGTAAGTGGCCTACAGTTTGTGATCTAGAGCACATAAGAGGATATTTCAGGAAAGAAAGGATGGTTTGGATGGTGCAGTGAGTAGGGAATCATGCCCTGGTAGCTTGCACTGGACAACTTTTGGAAGCTTGCACAACCCTGCAACCAGGGATCTAAAGCAGGAATTGTGCCCCTGAGAGAGTAGGTCTATCTGAAGACTATCTCTGGTATAGAAGAAGGAAACTGGTCTCCTGGAGGCTTGCCCTTGTTGTCAGCACATCACAAAGGAAAGGAAACCCAAATGTGAGGGAGAAATGGGGCTGTATTATTATTTCAAAGGACAGGCAGGGTATTTGGGCAGAGGTTGGGCCAGAGGTGAAGGGACTGTGTGAAAGAACAAGTGGCTGAATATTTTCACCTGAAATACCACCCTGCAAGCTGGAAGAGTAGTGTATGCTTTCTCCATCTGGAAACACTTAATTCAGGAGTTATTTCCTTTAAATATTTAAGCATTAATATTATCAAAAAGAGAGCAGCAAGGCCCTGTCCATTTTAGAAGTCCCTTTGCTTAGGCAGTGCATGACCAAGATTAATTCTCAGCAAGTACAGACATTTTCTAATAGCAGTATTCATGTGGGATGTGTGAGAAGGCTTCTGGATGATGCATTTCTGTTGGTAAACAATCAAGAAATTCAGTTCACTGACATACAGGTACAGCAACACACACGTATCAGATCTAGGTCACTCTGGAACCAGAGCTGTGTGAGAGAACTGGTCCCCTGTAGTTGCATTCATGGTGTAGTTGCATTCATGGATCATAATGAACAGATTCTATTCAGTTTCATCATCTGAAATGGAACTCATCCCTCCTATTCTGAAATGTGCACTGAATTCTGTTTTGAAACCCTAGTCTGCTACATTCCTTCTGTGCCTAGTAAATAAGATGCTTGTGATTTTGTGTGCTGCTCCTGCATGGGGTGTTCTTTCAGTCACTTCTGCTAACATAATGACTAGTCTGATACTAGACACTATTATCACAATATCATATGAGTCAGAAGCATGAGACATGCTAGCGGGGCAGGCTGTGTTTTACTGTGCAGCCAGGAGAAAAGCAAAGAATTCAAGGTAAAGAATGTTGCCTTTAAAGTCAGCTTGTCAAACCTGCAATTAAAGCTTTTATACCTCTTGAGCAGGGCATTGAGAACAGGTCAATTACCCTGAGCCAAAGAAACAGGCATTTCATAGTGGCTTTGAAATAATAGATTTCCAGTTTGCAAATACTTCTAGCATGCAGGAGAGTGAGGGACTGATAACAACAGCTTGAGCTAAGCTGAGTGTGGGCAGGTGTTATGCAAGCTTCCCTCACAAAGCTGTGTTAAAGAAATTCATTTGTGACCTGGCATAGCCCTGTTATTCTGCTCGTGGTTCTTCAAACAGCTAGGTAATACACTTACATTTTGATCTGCACATCTGTGAGGATCCACGCAGATCTGTCACTGCATCCTTGTTCTGAAGCTTAACCCTTCTGCTACTACAGCCTATAGATTTTCAATGTAGTTGGTAATGTCCTCATCCAGTGACACCCATGTTACCTATCCTTGGGTCCACTACAAGACCTCTGTAGTTTGCACTTAGACGGACAAGTCTGACTGCTGTCCTTTTTCAAGTGGACAAGGAGAAGTGAAATGCATCACAAAATCATTATAGTTGGAAAAGGCCATCAAGATCATCAAGTCCAACCTCTAACCTAGAACTGCCAAGTCCACCACTGAATGATGTCCTGAAGCACCAGATCTACACATCTTTTAAATAGATGGAATGGTTACTCCACTGTGTCAAGCTTGGTCCAGTGCTTGACAACCCTTCCAGTGAAGGAAGGGCATCCACAGCTTCCCTGGGCAACCTGATCCAATGTCTCACCACTATTATAGTGAAGAATTTGTTCCTGATGTCTAACCTACATCTGCTCTCTTCCAGTTTTAAGCCATTACCTGTGCTGTCACTTCATGCCCTTGTAAAAAGTGCCTCCTAGCTTTCCTGTACAGTTCTTTCAGGTACTGGAAGGCTGCTATAAGGTCTCTGCTGAGCCTTCTCTTCTCCAGGCTGAACAACCCCGACTCTCTCAGCCTGTCCTCATTAGAGAGGTGCTAGAGCCCCCTGGTTGTCTTTGTGGCCCTCCTCAGGACTCACTCCAGCATATCCATGTCCTTGTGCTGGGGGCTTTAGAACTGGGCAAAGGAGTCCAGGTGGGGTCTCATGAGAGCAGAGAAGAAGTAGTAGATCCTGGTACTGAATGTCTTCTACACCTCTCTAACCATGGGAAATAAAGCACGTTCAATCCAACAGAAACTGTAGCAATAGCAGTTTTCACAGAGACTGTTTTCTCTAATGTCCTTTCATGAGAAGTGGAATCAGAGTGGCAGTGAATAAATCTTGACAGCTTCAAGAAATTCTTTCCAGCAGGGGAGATGGGATTAATTTATTTGCACAAAGGTGTTTTCCTAAGCAATATAAACAATGAATTCCCTCTAAAGCCTTACCTTCAAAGATATTTCTCTGTAACGTATTAGTACCATAAGAGGGTTCCTATATCAATATAAGTATCTCTTTCAGCAGGTGAAACAGAGGTGTTATCACACCAATCTTTGCTACAGAAATAGCTTTTGTATTAGATAAACTTAATGCCCTATCAACATTAATGTCAGTCTCTATATGTAGCCAGTCACACATCACTGCTCTAGCAGTCCTCAGTGTAATGTTGTTTGCATTTCAGGTTACAAGAGTCAGGGAAGGAAGAAGCTGAAGAAGCCTGTAAACTGAACAATAAAAGCCACACTCACAGTTAGAAGAAAGCAAGAGTGCATGGTAGATGATCCTAAAATTTTTTCAACCAAAGAGGAAGAGTTGTTCTTTTTTTTCCCCAGACGTGAACTATAGTCTCCTGGGAACTTATCTAATGTATATAGCTTGTGATGCCTGCAAGAGACTAGGAAAGAAAATTGAGGCAGTGGGAAGAAATAAGCTGAGTTTGGAGTTTGCTTCTCCCACTGCCCTCCATTATTCCATGCAGAAGGGCCAGCAGTAACACAGAATTTGTGGCTGCTCACTGCAACAACCTTCTCAGGGTCAATAATTATCTCAGAACTGTCACTTTTCACCAGCACTCACTCAAGGAGCTGGCTGCTAGAGTAAGACAGAGGCCTGAGTTTGGCCCACCTTCCCTAAACTGAACAGTTACTCAGCTCTGCTTTCTAGAAATGCTTTTCCCACTTCACCAAACAGCACCAGACCTTTTGATGCTATGTTGGAACAAATTACTGCAGAATTATATATTGTAACACTGGCCACACAGTTGTCCTGAGGGTCCCTGCATACCAGCAGATTTTGCTTCTTTTGCTCTCCATTCAAACAAAGGAAACATTGTTTTCACCATACTGTGCTTTGACATAAAATCCAGGCTTGAGCTAAACTGCTTATTTATCGCATTTGGTTAGACAAGATTTACCTACTCTCAGCAGTAACTATTAGCAGAGAAAGAAGGGGAAGAAGGTTTTCAAATGGTTGCTCGCTTTTTGTACTATGATCAAAGCTTTCTTTCAGACAGAAACTATGAAAACTGCAAAGCAGTGAAATCTACAGAACACAACGTACATGCAGCTTTTGATAAAAGCTGTGTTGTTAATTTATATTGGTAATAAAACCCAGACTGTTGATTAACTTACACAGAGTCAACCATTCACATGTTCAGGGGAGCAAGGAAATTGTATCTACTGAAGTGATTAAGACGATTGCAGTGAATTCTAAGAGAAGAAAGATTGTTCAAAGGTACCCTGATCACATCCATAAATGCCCTATGTGATACAATCCAAGATCAAAATTCTGGTCTAAAAGGCAGAGAATAGTGTCAGAAACTCTGGCACTGGGAAGGAGGGTGACTTTGAGAACATCTTTAGCCTTCCTGTGCCTTTTTCCTTAAATTTTACAAAAGAGCCCAGAATAACCCTTCTCCCCTCTCCAAATATTTAGCTGCATACATCTTTAAAGAATTAATGTATACTTAGCATTTCTAAGCATAACTGAAATGCCAAAGTTTTTTGTTTCTCTTTGTTGAGAAAACTAATTTTTTTCCTAAGCATCTCCTCTTTTCTTCTCCTGGAAATGGGGAAAAGACAAAATGAAAAAGGGCAAGGCCCTACCACTTCCTTCCATTTTCACTCACAATAAAATTGTGAATTAAGAAATTAACATGTGAAGACAGTCAGGAGGGAAGTCTACTCTCAGTTTTGTTCTTATTCCAAAAAGAAAATGTCAAATGTTGGCATCGTAGTTCTGTTGACAATGATGGAACATGGGGCAAAAGTGGAAGCAGAATCACCCTAAATGGTCTTTCTTTTATTACTTCAGCTGCATAGAAAATTACACAACCAAAATGAAACTTTTAAATGGCAACTTCACTTACTCCCATCTACCGTGCTGACTGCCATTGCTCTAGGTACTCTGCCACCACAACTATCTACAGGGTCATTATGAAGCCTCACAAATGATCTCTTATTCTTTTCTGATATATGTTCTTTTTTCTTTTTTGGTTATAAAACTTTATCTGGGTCCAATCCCACATTTCTCTAAGTACAGTTAACAAAGCAAAATGCTTGTAATGCCAGAGGGTCAAATTCATGCCAGACACAGCTGCATTTTAGCCAGCAGAATTGTGCAGTGGGCAAACAGTACTATCTGGACTATGCTCTCCCTTTGGCAGATGATAGTTACACAATATTGAAGTCGTGTACAAGCACAGAGAAGCCTCTGGCACATCAAGACCTCACTTTGGGCAACATTGTCAAGTGCTGACACTTGCATGCTTTGTTACTGACCTCAGATGAAATAGAGTGGGGCCCAAGTCCTTACCCAGGCAAAATCCCCAGCAACTTCAGTAGGACTTTTGCCTGAGGACTGCAGGAGTGATTCAGCCCAACGTGAGAACTAACATCCCAGAAGCTTTTCCTAGGCAGTATGCTAATTATAGACCCAAGCCCCACATCTGTAGTGCAAATCCATGCAGCATTTTGCAACCTGAGTAGCTCTGTGAAGAAGAGAACAACCACACAGCAAAACCAAAGCTGACTTATCATTTATAAGGGCATTTTAGTAAGTGTACTCAAACTGTAGTATTTATATTCAGAGCAGTGTACGAGCTATTTAAAAGATGGCAAGGTAGCAAAACACCATGGTGCCACAGAGCATGCACTGGGCACAGCACACAGCTGGGAGTTGCTGCCACTCCAGTCCAAGCAAACTGTGATTTGGAACCTCTGCACCTGTGTACATGGAGTTTTTTCCCCTAGAAGAAACTGGTGGTGCAGCAAACACCAAAAAGCACTTCTTTTGTCCTCCTGTCTCTCTCCAGGTGAAAGAGAATGAATCTATCACAGCTACTAAAAACCTGGTGAAACACTTGCCAGGTGCCCTTGTGAAATGCCTAGAACTGTTGGCACTGCAGCTAATATTGTCTTAGTTATCAGATGATTATTTTCTACATCAGTGGATAATGATAAAAGTAGATGATATTGTGCTTTTTTCCTATGTAGATGTGGTCTTGACAGATAATAAATCACTTTACTACACTGTCTTTTATTTCCTTGCATTTATGTATGGAAAGCAAAATGCAACCAGGTTGTGTGATACCATTCTCAAATCATCACCTGGTATTGGAGGAACTAAGTTGATAAAGGTTTCGTTTTCCAGCCTGTGCCTCTTATAGCTTTTGCTTAGATGGTCTTAAATCCCAAGTGAGTGTGCTGTGTTGGTTTGGTTTTTGTTTTGGTTTTTTTTAATTGATTTTTGACACTAGGAAAAATCCTCTAGAATATCAAGTTGTACATGCTTGTCAAGGGGTGGTGCCCCATGTCCTTTCATGTATATGTGAAATACACTGGGACAAAATCTGTGGATATATACAAATCCAGGCAAATTAATCAGGGTGAACTGACTTGCTGTCACCAGAGAAGTTCAAGTGTGTTTGAAGTATGTCCCATTAAACAGCAGACAAAAATTAACTCGATATACCATCTTTTTGCTCACAGAGTAAGAAGACATAAGTTTTAAGTCAGTGATGGTCTGGAATGAATTTAAAATAGACAACTTGTAAATATACTCTCATTTTCCCTTCTGCATTTTTCATGTTAATTCCACAGCTGTGCACTTCCCCATTAAATTTCATCATAAAAAATGGACCAAGTGTTTTTAGGCCACCCTGAAATTTTAGTCTGTAAACAAGTCTTTGAAATCTTGTTATTCACTTTCTACCTTAGACACTACCCCACAGCACCATGCTATTTTTTCAGGCTGAAAGGAATAAGCTACTCCCTTGTCAGTATGCTAGGCCCATGATTTAGAGGCCACAGAGCAAGCTGACATATGAAATTACTAAATGTAAAAGTGGTGTTCTTTTACCTGGGTATCCTGATTAGATGGGTACACAAATCTCTCTCTAGCCAACAGTTTAAAACTGCTAACTTTCCCAAAGGGTTGCACAGGATTGAGTGACAGCTTTCATTAAAGTCAACAGAAAGTATTTGCTACATAGCCACACTGAATTAAGTGGCATCTCCTTGTGGTTTGTTGATTTTGCAAAGGAAGTCAAGTCAACAGGAACTGGACAGATAAATCCTACATAGCCTGAACTTTTAAAGAAAAGTGGTAATATTGTTGCCCCTGTTATGTAATAAAGTCAAACTACTATTACAGAATAACCTTGTCTGGAAGAGACCTTTAAGATCATGGAGTCGAACCATAACCATAACCATTGGAACTCTATTGGAACTCCTTTGAAGAAAGCCCTGTTTGGGTTGAAATTACTGAGGCTTCTATTTCTAGAGTTCTCAACTTCTTCTCTCCTATTTCAACCACCAGCTCTTCTGTTGTCATTTCTGGACTGATGTTCAGAAACACAAATAATTTCCATGAAAGATACAGATTTTCCAAAAGTTCTAATGGTTCAATTTCTCCTAAAAGTTGTACTTTTGCAACTGAAAACTTCCACCCTGTCTGAAACTAATTTTCTCCCAGGGAAGGCTTCCATAAAACTGTGGTTAAATGCACTCTACTGCCCAGTCATGACTAGTGCTTCTCACAAGTAACAGTGGTTATGAGAGACAAAATCTGTGACCCAATGAAGAGTTAGATTGCTGTTGATCCCTTAGGGGCAGTGAACTCAGTGAACTCAGAGGCAGGAACTCAGTAACATATATTTCCAAAAGTCATTAGGACACTACAATAACTGCTCTGAAGATGAGAGCTGAAGACTGTACCTTTTGAGGTAGTTTAGTTTTCTACATAATTTAGAATCTTTCTGCATTTCTGTACTTGTTGTCTTCAGTTGGGAACTTTCTATTCCCACTTTATCTGGGTCATAAATCTTCACCTCCAGTCAACCCCTTCCCACACCTTTCTTTATTTAATGCAATATCTGAAGTATTAATATATGCTTTTGATAGGCAGCACATTGATTTTTACTGTTTTTTTCTGATGTGCTACATGAAAATCTGATTAACTTCAGCCACCAGTAACATTACAGTAGAGAGCCCTGGAGTGCGATTAGACTTTAAATTTTTGTAGGTAAGCTACTTGTCAATCATCTCTTGAATTTACAGTACTACTTGGGATACAACCTAACTAGAAGAATGAGTTTTCTTGAATCATAGAATGCATTTGTTATCAGATCTCAGACCAGTTACTCTTAGGCACTCTCTTGACATTTCATGTGGTCATACTCACATTGCAGATGGCAGCAGCAAACAGAATTGAAATAGGGGGGAAACAGAGGGAGGGTAAAATCTGAGCTGTCAGAAACATCCAATTACTTCTCCCTGCCCATTCACAGCTTTTTCGTGACCCCAGTGCAGTCAATGGGAGTGTTGCCAATTAATTTCAATAAGAGGAGAATCTGGGCTGGATTGAGGTTTCCTCCTGCTTCTGCCTGCAGCAACACAGATGTATTCCAGACTATTCTTGTAAAGAGAGGAAAAAAAAAAAAAAAAAAAAAAAAAAAAAGCGCAAGGGCAAGTTCCCAGTTACTGTGGCAACAGGAGGGACAGTTATCTTTGCTATCATGTAATTTTGAAATTCAGTAGCTGTTTTGTGCCATGACATGTGTTTCTCTCCTCTGTCAAATTAATGTTTTCTTCCTGTGTGGAAGGCCCATCAGGGAAAGAGCATAGAAGAAAACCATCAACACAAACAGGCCCCAGAAGCCTTTTCACATTTCCCACCTCACATCTGCCAGAACAGCAAAATCATGTTTGCTAACAACAAGGAAAAAAAATGCCTTCAACATGTACCTAAACATACAGAGAATGAATTCAGCCTGATCTGTGAATGCTCCTCAATGCATGTGAGAGACAACTGGCAATAAATTTCCTCAGAAGAATGGCAGGATGTCTGCTGTAGAAAGCAACAAGTAAAGGCTACACAGATTGTCTGACTCTGGCTGCATTTATCTTCCTTTCTTACACTTGATTCCACTCTAAGGTGTAGTCCACTCTTTATTCCACTTGCTGGTGTAGTCCTTGGACTTGTTAACCATTTTATCAAGGGCTGTAAACAAGCAATGAGACTTAAGGTGAGGTTTGACAGCTTCAGGAAAGCAGTGACCTGTACAATATATGACTAATTATGTCCTAAGGACCAGCATAGGCACTCAAATCAAATGGGGATGCAAGTTAATTCCTCTTCCTTTCCACCCTGTGTTCTCTGTTTTACAGGAGGCAGTTCTTGTGCTGACAGGCAGACAGTCCTCTCTACAGAGTAAGAGGACAGCAAAACTGCAGAGGACAGCTGCCTCTGCAGCCAAGGACAGAGATGAAACTGGAAATATACGTTCCTGTGTTTGGGATGATTCAGTTTAGGTAGACTACCTGTGTCAGATCCCAGATGGTATAAATTGCTGAATCTCAGAATTTACTTAGCTGAGACTACAATTTAATAAGTATATTTTAATTTAACTTCTAAGCTTTTCTGATATTCTTTATATATATAAAAAAAACAACACACCAACCCAAACCTCCAACCAACCTCCAATTGAAAACTGAGGAAGCAAAAATTGATGACTTCTTTAAAGTAACTGTGCGAGTCACTGTCAGAGTTCAGACAGGAGCTCACATCTCCTGAGCATCAATACAATATAACTGATGCAAGGGGAATCCCTAAAGTAGGCAACAGCATACGGTGTGAAATACCCTGTGTACCACAGTGAATTTTTGTCTGAAAGTCTTAGGGCTGGCATCTTAAAAGTCAACATTATTAATTAATTAATCACTGAACAAAATGTGCTGTAAAAGGACAGTAATACCCTTCTGTCAAGTTATGGATGGTGTAGTGGAGACAGAACTCACTAAACTTAGAAGAGCACTTGAAAGAAAAGTTCACTGATGCCACATATGAGGAACTCTTTCAGCTATAGTTAAAGACAAAAAGACATGGAAGATATTGGAGGCTCAGCCCTGCTACTAGATAAGATTTGAATGTTTTTGCAGGCACTTAAGCCAAAAGGATTCCTAAGGGCATTTACAACCGATCCATCTGTCCATTATATTTGGATCTTATTTTCTAGATTTTTTTTTTAAGGCAAGACCATCTTTCTCCCTCAGTTTAGCCCTAACTGCTGTCATGAAAGCCAAAACATTTGACACAGTATTTAACATACAAAAAAAACCCTAAACAAAACACCATGTCACTTACTCACAGTACCTTTTCTGAGGTATTAGCTTAAGTTGAAGCCTGCTTCTTGGTTTGATTTTGGTACAGTGCAATACAAAAGGTCAAGGTGTTAACCCTGGGTAGGAGTATGCACCCAGGTATTTTCCTTGTCTCTGGGGTAGGGCAGGAAAATGTTACTCTTTACCGTCTGTACCCAGAGGCTATTTGCTTGCTCACCAGAGGATGGCAGCACAGAGACCCTTTACTTTCATAGAAAAGCTATCGGCAGGCAGGCCAAGATAAAGCACTAGGTAATATACATCAAAGACAGAAGGATTAATTTGGCCACACGGTCTAAGAAGAATACTGCTACCAACTGCCTGCTCTAGATGGGGCACACATGTCTGAATAAAAGGCAAATAAACTTCACGGAGTGACCAGATTGCTTGGTGTCTTCTTGGTTCTCCTGTGCAGAGACTTTTGTTGGCATGACCATTGTCCCCAGCACACAGCCAAAATCCATCCACAGACTTTCTTCACATTCTCAGAAACTCCTCTCAACAGAGGAGTAGTTTTCCTGCTTAGTGCTAGGCACTGCAGGCATCTATTCCCAAGCCCAGTCTGCCGTGGGACAAAAAGGGATAATTTGCACCAGAGACACAATGTCACTGAGAATGATTTCTTGTGTACTAAGGAAGAGTCAGCAACCACTGCCCTTAGCCCTGACACTTGAAACCAATGGCATTGAAAACATTGTATTCATTAATAGTTGTTGGGGAATGTTAGAGAGGTTTGGAGAATGTTGGAGAATATTCAGGAATATTCTCCAACATTCTCCAAACCTCTCTAACATTCCCCAACATATAGTCTGGAAAAGCAACAGGTAAAATGTTACTTTGCTAGTAGTACATAGTTCTGTAACTAACAACCAACTGTGAGAAACTCTAGGCAAATTTTCAGATGTAAAAGGACTAATTTTATAAACCACGTCCTACAAAATTCACCTAAACAGAACAGGAAGAGTTGAAAACAAGCTATTTTATCTTTCAGATCCTGGCATCACCAGACATAAAAGGAGCTTCTTAGCTCAAATATGGATTGACCCCACTACATAGCATGTGCAATGAATCAACACCTGATATATTCCACAACTCTTTTACCAAAGCACCATTATGATAACATTAGTTAAAAAGGAAAAACTCTAGGTTTGTTAGTAACCAAAGGAAAGTTTTCATCACACTACCTTACCAGTATGGTTACAATTTTCTTTAGCAAGCATATATTTAAGATGAAATGTGATAAACACAACCCAATTCCTACTGCAGTCAAGGAAAAGTCTGCTGGTGACTTCAGTGGAATTGTGTACCACTTAGTCCTTGGCATCCCCATTTAAATGTCATTTAAGTATATCAACCAGAGCCCACCATGGTAGTATTTTTTTGTTTGGTTTGGTTTGTTTTTTAAGTAGAGAATTCTATCTAGAAATAAATTAATTTGGATTACCAGACATCACCTTACACATACTATGTGCCACAGGGCAGCAAATTCTTACCATGAATAATAATTGCATTTCTGAGTTATTACTGAGGTTAAATTGTGAAAGTAAGCTGTATGCCCTATGAAGACAGAAGCATAAAAATCAAGATAATCTGATTTGGGGAAAGTTTGAAGAAGTCACCCCAGTGACTCCTTCAAGTCCAGATACCTAAATATCATGCCTATAACCTGATGTTCATGACATCACATTTTTCTTTCTAAAATACCTTAAGTGTTCTGGCAGCAAAGGGAACAATACTTAATCACCAGAATATCAAAAGCATCTGAAACAAATATTGCTTTAATTTTTAGACAAAACTTCCATATGTTCAGTCTTCTATTATTAGAATATATGCATATTATTAGAATATATGCATCTGATTGGATCATCCCATGGATTTGGCTTGCTTGGTAGGAAGGGTGATCTCTAGGAAAATGGTTCATGTCTTTTCTTCCAAAATCAAGATAGGAAGATGCACATTTCTGTAATAAAAGCTAAAAGTAGACATAGTATCCATTAACTGTGTTACTGACTAGAGGTTAACTGACACTTCCCAAGTGCATGACCTGCAATGACAACAGTGTTTCTGAAGAATTACACAGACTGTATTGGTAAAAGACAAAATGGCAGGAGAAGATTCAATGAAGGCAATGAAATGTAGGGAATCTCTGCTTTTTTCAAGCCCTTCTTTCTTCAGGACTTCCAAGAAGGAAAGATAGTTGGTGAATTCTCACTTTGCACAAGTGCCTACTTAACTCCAGAAGAGAAGAATAAGAGATAATTCCCTTAGTGGATATTTCTGAGAGCTTAATTGCAGCCTGGCAAAAGCAAACAATTCCATGGATTTCAATGGAGTTATGGGTGGCTCAGTGTACAACAAGGTTGATTTGATCCTTCTTCCATACTGTAGCACTGCTTTGCCAAGTAACCTTTGCTTTCAAAGGAATTAGCCATGTGTAAACAGCCTGCAACACTGGACTTCAACTAAATAGGTGACAGGAGACAGATGTATATTTTAAATCTCGTCTCAGTAGTGGACTTTGACAGCAAGCATTGACCTTTATTTCTGTTTAATATCAAGCTTTTATGTCAGTATTACAGACAAGAAACTGAGGATCTGCAGAACAGTATCAATTCTTGTATAATGTACTTCCCCCTCCTGCAGTTTCCTATGGGCATTATACTGGAATCATATGTAAGCACAGTGAGAGTCTTAGAAGAACTTGTTCTTCCTTATAAGCCACCTCAGCACTACAGCAGGTGAGCACAGACTCTCTTAATAAAAGCACACAGAGAGACAGAGACAGACAGACAGACAAAAGAAAATTGCTTACTGTTTCGAGGCTTTTCTTCATCCATGCCTTCATCTTCATTTTCTGGGTCAATATCTTCTGCTTGAGTTATCCAGTCTAAGTATCCCTTCAAATCCTCCTCCAGTTGTTGTTTTTCCCGTAACTTCTGGAAATCACCTCGAGCCTTAGCCTTCTCTCTTTCTTTGGAAAACTCCCTAGCAAGAGGGAGGGAGAGGACATGGGCGGAGGGAAGGAAGACATTGAAAAACTATGGGTTAGACTGATTTCCATCAGAAATTCTCCACATCCTGTGTAGCACAGCCAGCTTTCTCTATTCTTTCAAGGCAGACACATGAATGGAGCATCCTTGCTAGATACACATCTAAAGCTGGAGTGTTCACTTTTCAACCAATGTGTAGGAAAAGATTGATACCTCTTTATAATCCTTTCATTCTCAACATTTCATTGAAAATTCAAATAAAATGCATATGTAACATTTATGTACGGCATCATACACTTTCTAATATTCTTTACAACTTTATATTCCCCAACAGTTATCCATAAATATCTATATGAATAATAGTTAATTTAATTCAATCATGAGCAATTTGACAATAACTTGACATCTGGAGAGTGAGAGGATGGTTCTAATTTTTAGCCAGGTTTCAATCTGTCTTTAAACTTACATGTGTAATAACAATTAAACTGGCCTAATTGTAAGTGCAATTAATGGTACTCACAGTTCTGTACACATTTAATTCTAGGCAATTTCAGCCACAGTACAGCACAACACATTTAAAAACTCAGACCTCATTGTTTAACTGCAGACATTCAGTATTCAGGGCTACTATCTGACACGAAACATTATTTTTCAAAACCCAAATTGGACAGGCAAACATTATAAATTGTGGGCAGAGAAAACTAAGATTCAGTCAGAGAGTGAACTAGAGTAGATATTGGATAGTTTTAATGACAATAAAGACTTAAAAGAAAGGGCACAGGAACATGAATTTCATCTTGCTTAGTTATGAAGGTGGGTTCTTGCTTTGTCTTCTTTTTGGCTGTGGTCCTGTTTCTTCCTTTCTTTCAGAGAAACCTATATTGAGTTATTTTTTTCTGAAAATGCTGAGCTGCCTCTATTTAGAGACTCTCTTGTGGTTCTAAACCAGGTTTTAATACTTATATTTTAAAAAGTAAGCTTAATGACTATGAAAAGTGCTGGATCAAGAGTGCTTAATCATTGACTTCTGTCTGCTGTAGCAAATGAGTACATAAAGCACACACAGCAGATAATATGGCCCACTGTTTCTAGAAGAGAGAGGTAGAGTAATTATTTTCAATGCATTATACATTACACTTGCTGATGACTGTCAGCAGTGAGTGGGTACAAAAAAACAAAACAAAGCTTCACAAAACTTCACCCACTATTTACCTAGGTTTGCTTCTGCAAAAATAGATATGAAACCTACCACTAACTTTGGTGGGTTAATATTAGGATTATAAAAACCCTCCTTAGAATGTTAATAAGTGCCACATGAAGTGTCATCAGACAACAGAAATGGAGGTAAGTTTCTAACAGTGGTAGTGAAATACTCGCCCCCTGTATGGTCCAAAATGCACTGAAAGATTTCCACTGACTTTACATGCCTTGGATCAGGCTTTCTATATTATGAGCTGTGCATGAAACCTGCACTGCAGCAGAATGAAAGTAGGATGATGCCTTCATTTTAGGACAGAGTATGTGACTAAGTATCTCTGTGTGATCTCCAACCCTGTCACACTGCTGAGGGTTTATCTCATCCCTTGGGACTGCAATAAAGAAGGAGGAAATGAGGAAAAGAATCCCTGGCTTCTCAGGCCTGAAGGTAGATCACAGTCAACCCAGGGACCAAAATTAGTCACAAGGAAAAAACTGCTATTGCCAGCACAGTAAGAATGAAAAATCAAATTTACTCATGCTGGGGAAATATTATCCTATTTAGAATGTAAAACAACCCACAACAATAATGATAAAGCTGTACAATGAATTATTGAAAAACTCTTGTTATATTTTCTGCTTGAATAACATCTTTTCTCTAGGTCTCATATAGTGCCTTATCAAAATTAATGAATAAACTCTCAAAAAGAAATAAATCATTAAATAACGCTATGTATTTTTAAGACTGATAAATCAAATGCCAATATTTTAATTGTTGGCTCCTAAACTGGTATTTTAGAATGGGTCCAATTTTGAAAAGGACCTCAGCTGCAACTGTGAACTATTTACATTTGCATGGATATAACTAGCAAGGGGCTGTTTTAGAAACCGAAGTGGAAAACATCATGAAGCAGCCCAGTTTACAGAAAGTGAAATTCCTACAATGTACCAAAGTGGATCATTTATGTTGAATGCATCTAAACTGCATGACTACTTAAGTCTTTTCAGGCCTCTCTTACTGTCTCTCTCAAATGGGACTTGGGCTGAAGGCAGAGCTGACTAAACCAACATGAGATTTCATTTACTCTGACCTCTTTCCTGGCAGTAAGAGGATCAAAACCAACCAACTGGGTTTTCCAGGATCCTCTCAAAGTAGAAGAAATGGCTCTTTTTATGCCCTCCACTTGCCCTAGGCAACTGCTTGTTTGGCCTGTGCCCTGAGATTCGGATCGCTGCCAGGCAAAACAGAAAAGGAATGTGAATCTATATGCTTTTCAGGTCTAAAAGTTGGACCCACAATGCCATTTTTTCCTCACTAATTGACTGAAACTGGTAACACAGATGTGAACATCTCTGATTTCAAGAGACCTCTAAGAGTGGTTTCATCACTTACAGCAATGATGTGGAAACCTTTTGCCTGGGCTTGAAGAAGTCTACTGTGTGATCTGCTGAGTAGATATATCCTTTGGAGTGCATGAAATTTATATTGAGCTCAGACAAGACAGGAAGAGGTTTATAGCTATACACATTAATACTCTGTCATTCTGTTTAGCTTAGCATGTGACTAGTAAATTCACCAGAAGGACCATGAATGAATGACATACCTAAGGAAAAACAAATTACAAATGAGTTTTTTAGTTAGAGCAGAATTCAGCATTTGATTTTGCAGGTGCAATCAAAGTGTCTTTGTGAGTACAATTAATTACACTTACATATTCAGCAGTGATTAAAAAAGCCTAAGTTGATCTGTCATTGACAAAGTCTAACTATACAACATGCTTGGTGAAGTTCCTGAAATAGATAAATGGGAAGAAATCAGAAGTGCCCAGAACAGATATATAAAGATGGCTGGGAATGCTTCTTTGCATCTGCATGAAACAGACAGGTGGATCATCTACATAGGTCAGACTAATTGCAATAGGAAGTGTCTAAAAAAAAAAAAAAGGTTGAACCTGCAAAGCAAAGACACTTTGCAACTCAGCAGAATTTAGAACTGCTTTAGAAAGATAATTGTTTAAGAACTGCTTATTTAGCCCCGAGAAAATTTGGAACATTTCTCCTATAATTTCTCTGTTTTTTCATGGATTCAAATTCTTTTCTTTTTACTTTTCTCCATTTGGAAAAAATTTTGCAGAAACAGGGTAGCTGTTATAACACTGTGAACACATCCAGAAATAGTGACTCACAGCTTGGACAAGGTGAACTCTGCCTTTGATTTCAGTTCTCTTTACAGATTGTTTCCATCTCTTACCACTAACTATGGTGGTCTAGTTGCAGTATGTCAGGTGGTAGAAGACCTGGGCCCCAAAACACTTTCTTGATTTGAAAAACAAAAAAAAGAAGAAATTCTATTTTTAGTTATTTACAGACACAAATCCAAGTGTAGGTAAATATAATCAGTAGTGCTTCAGCTGCATGCGCTACTCCGTGCTGGGCTCACAGGAGCTGTTTATCTAATCAGATACTGTATAATCTTTAACCATTTGTCCTATATGGTCCTTGAATGCCTCTCTGACACCTTCCCTCTGTCAACTGGTCATCCTCTACCACAGATGACATTCCTCACCTACTAATTAGAGTATCCACCTTCACAAACAAGGAACTCATATTTAAAGATTTAAATTTACATTATGTTTTAAATTTATGTTATAAGCAATTTTACATTTTAAAATTGTACCCTGAGTATCACTCTCCAGATATCCAAACACAGATTATTGCCTGACATTTCATTAGTGGGGATTTTTCACCACTCCCATTAACAGCTTGGAAAACCTTCTCTTTGCAGCAGCTGTCTTAGTGGAATGTATTCTTCAATGAGGTAATGAAGATTGTCGTAACACCTCCTGTAGGTCTGCTATTACCTGTCTCTTTGCAGACTGTAGATCTTAGGCCAATTGTGGATCTTCTTCTCCAGTCCTACTACTGCCCTTCTATATTGTTATACTGAGAACATAATTTCTGTGAGGCCTCAAGTCCTCTCTATGGCTCCTAGATAATTTTGCCTCTCTTATCAAAAGATAAGGAACAACAGGGCTGCCTGCTCAGGCAACAATGCTCTGGCCAAATTAATTTAGCACTCGTTAAAGGAGGCAGGATGTTAGAAAACAAAGAAAAGGAGAATGCATAAAAGTCCTCATGCCATATTTATCCATGTACATAGAATGGCTGAAGGCTCTCAGTCATGTCCAAATATGGAATTAGGAGCCTAATTCTAGGAGATCTTTTTTTAAAAATCTTGCGAGGAATGTTTGCTGGCTTGATTCCTCTAATTATGTGGGTCCCCAGGGGCAGTAAAGTTTTTAACTACTGGGGAAAATATCAATTGTTTTTAATCAAAGCTACTAACATGATGTTTTGCACTGAGTCATACTGCAGAACTGAAATACAGCTAAATGTCTCGAGGTCTTAGAAATTCTGACATACTGGAAGGAACTCTCCTGATTCTATGCTGATCCTTAGAAAAGGTCAGAGAAAAATGATCTTTCCTCCTGGCATCATTCTAGGCTTGTAATCTGCACAACAGAGAGGATGTGCTTATTGAGGAAGAAACATGCTCAAGGCACTCTCCCAAGAAAATAGTTTCTCACTAGATTGTGCTTTAGAGACACTTAGCAATGTGACAATTTCTCATATGAGAAGACATCATTTGGCTGGAACCTTATCCCACAAATATGAAGTGATTTGTCTCCTTCACCCTTCAGTCCCACTGACTTCCAGAGATTTTTCTATACTCCCCTTTTGCTCTGGTGAATGGTATGCTTCACCCAAAGTGGAGCTAGCATTGTCCTCTTCCTGCAGAGTATGAGTAGAGGTTTTGGGAAGGTGAACATGTTACAGGCAAAGGTAGTCTTCTATTGCTTTGATTTAGTCAAAAGATGCCTTCCATGCCATTAGGAATGCCATATTTTGCTCTTACCACCACAACAGTTTAGGCCTTCTGTTAAGGTTCCTGAGATCAACCCAACACTTCCCATTGTTTTGGTAACCAGAGAGGAGGAAGAGAAATACAAATTTTAAAAAATAAACAATAATAAAACATTTTCCTGGTACTGCTTACCCGCTAAGTACACCGAGAACCAAGTTAAGTACAAAAAATGACCCTATGATGATTAGTGTAACAAAATAGATCCAGGGCCAGTCCCTTCCTATGGCATCATTGACCTGGAAGAGTGGAATGATAATTAGTGAGACAAGCTCAGATTCTGAGCACTGCAAGGCTCCAGCCAAAGAGATCCCAAGTCACCAGCAGTAGGATTTTCAATAGTCAGTTTTGTGGAAATTTATGACAGGTTGACATTAGCAATTTTGAATGCCCTGAGGTTGAATTTCTTTTCCAGACAATAACATCTTTTTTGTTACCTGTATTTTTATTTGCAATGTTTGAACATTTTGTCAAAATTTTTGAGAGCTGATGTGAGACTTCCTGAGGTTCAGCTTTTTAATCCCTCTGAAAGAATCCTGGTGACAGGGAAGAACCCTTATTATGGAGTCTTGCCCTGTAGCATTGGAAAAAGGACACCAAAACTGTCAGCTTACCCGCTCAACACACCAAGAACCAGATTTAGAACGAAAAAGGATCCAAAGATGACCAGACTGACAAAATACACCCATGGTAACTCATAGCCCATAGCGTCCTGCATCTGGAAAGACGAAGGAAAGTTAGAAGACAGAGAGGAAAAGCAGAAATGATTAGGCAAAGGAACAGATGGAAAGGTTTGTAAACAGAGCCTGTAGTTGGTTTAAACATAACTATAGCAAGTGCTTCTGTAGGTTCTTTCTGATGTGACCACTCCTTTGACTGCTTTTTCCCTTTAGCTGTTTCCTTACAAGCAGTGATTAATACAGGCTGAGATATAACCATGTGCCATGCTGGCACATCTGTCAATGCTTAAAGTTGTGGACTGTCACTTTCTGGAGTTTAGCACAACACAACAAGGGCCCATCTGATGACTTCTGAACTTCTAACCATTGCACATACGTATGACTCTGCTGACAGTGAAAATATTTCTAGTTTTTGTTAAGCATTGCCACATTGTGTTGTCAAATCATCTTTACTTCCCATATGTAGCACAGGTACATGTACCTCAGAGAAAAGCATGTTATAACTGGGCAAATACTGATCTTTCCCTGGCGATGCTCTGGCAATCTTCACAGTTTAGCACAGTGAGGGCAGTAGCTGAATGCTTTGGAGGAAAGTTCTCTCAAGGCCTCCCATGTTCTGACCTGGTCAAGTGTTTCCTAAAGCTTTCTTACAAACTTCCCTCTCTCCTTGAAAGATGAGTCTCTCCTCTAAAATGTGATTCCTGCATAACTAGAGAATTTGAGACTGCAAACTGAATGAATGACCACTGGCAAATGAAGCGACAGGGCTATTGTTTTAGCACCAGAATCTACATTATTATTATGTGTAGAGCAACTCTAGCACATAAGATACTGTGTATATTCTAAAAGCATCTAGCACACAAATACTATTTTATCTTTAAGTCTCCTTCAGAGTTCCAAATTTTTGAAAGTTGCTGGATACCTCAATAGAATCTCACTTTCATGATGTTATCAAAAATATCAGTCTTTTTCTTTACTTTTCATGAACTCTTATCTCCTGAGCCAGACATAACATCAGTAAAGGAACAGATGGTGGTTAACATTTTCAGGAGCACTAAAATGATTTATGAACATATATTGCAGATTTGGAAGTATTAAAAGGCATAAAGAGTCTAGGTTCCTTTGTTTTCTATGCTTTTGAATATTTTATCATATGTTGTCCTCTCTTTCCAGGAAAAAGATCTCTCCGTTGCAACCTAAGCGTTTGTTGTGATCTCAGAAGAAATATTCTCCCATTCATGGGCACTGTGACACTTCAAAGGAGGCTATCTGACTCAAGATCCATAAAAACTCAGGAAAGGAATTTTAGACCTTCAGTAAGACAACACAGGAGAATAACACTAACATAATGAGTTCTTTGTGGATGGAAGTGCATTATCCATTTTTCTTTCAAATTACAGTCATTAAAGCACTTGTCTGGCAATTGACCACAGTCAGTGGGTCAGTCTAGAACTCTATCCTTCAGCTGCAATTGACCTGATGTAGATCTGTTAAAAAAGAAGCTCAAAATCTGCATCTTTGAAAACAGTTCATCAGCTCCTTCCTCACAGGTCTAATACATTTGGTGGTCAGAAGATAGTACCTGAAAATCTAACATTCTCTAAGCATATTAACCAACTTCCCTTTCAATACTTCTGTGGAATTGCTCTGTTATTTTATAAATAGTATGAATGATTCTTTCTGTTCGCAAGCTATGTCTCATCCCACATAACCAAAATGTAGAAAACTCTGGTGTGAAACACATCAGTGCTTTAAAAAGAACAAACCAACAAGGTATATAAAGTTGGAATCAAATATTCACCTGAAATCACAGTGGAGAAATCAGGTAGGCAAAATGTAGCTGCCTAAGCTGGAATTAAGTAAAGAAATGAGACTTAACATCCCCTCTCTTTTACAAAGAATGAGACTACCTATATAAAGCAATTCACACAAACAGTGAGTATGGATGACCTGGTAAAACTGTGACAAGAATTTAGCAGTGCAGGCACAAAGATGACTTGCCTTCCCTCTAATTATGATAGATGGTGACAAAAAAGCACCAGCTTCAGGTATTTATCTATCCACAGTTGTTTGGGTTTTTTTTGTTTGTTAGGTTTTTTTTTTCCTGTTAGCTGGGAAAGTAGAACTTTTTAAAGCTGTGGTACAAGTGAATCCCAAATAGCAAATGCCAGGCTACCAGGAAAAGAATTAAGGTGCATGTCAGGACACGTTCTCTGGCAAAAAGAAATTTCCAGATCACAAGAAGCTTCCACTGTGGCCTTGCTAAAGTATATAGCTAGAGTAGAGTGTACTTTCACTATTCCCAATGCCTGCACTATTGCATAACAATTGTACCAGTTAGCATCAGCACAAATTAGTCCTGAGCAACAGACCCACATTCTGGTACAACACAGCATTTGGTACTTCTCAGATGTTTAAGAGATTGGCTTTTCATCTCCTTTTTATTGCCCAGTCCTATACATAACAGAGAATCTGAGAGGCAGAGAAACTTCTCAGGTGCAGAGAAACCATCAGTGTTTAGCAGATAGCTGAGCCTGTCTGTTCGGTGCTCTGTACTCCCTCATTTCGGTGCTCTCACTTCTTACATTCTTTTGTAGATGGCAAGATTATTCCATATAATGTGGGACTGAGCCACAAAAGACATAAATGTATGCTATATCTTGATACAATATTAGATATTTGGTAAATTATGTTTAGACTTTGATAAGGAAACAATACAGTGTGAGCTTACTCTTTGCTCTTGAAAAACATCTTCAGGAGAAATGCAGAAGTATAAGCTGCTTGACAGAAGTTGGGGAAAAAAAGAGAAATAGACTTACTCAGAACACTAACAGCAATGTTTCAACATTTAAGAACCATTAAATTCTTGGCTAAGATTGTATGGTTCCAAATACCCAGAAATGCTTCCTCCAAAATGGAAGTATCCTAGAAGCCCAGGATGCACCATCCTCAACTGAACAATGCTCCTATCCAGTTACCATTAAAAATCTTGCACTTGTGTTTGAGTAAAACTGCTTCCTGGAAACTTATCATTCTGTGAATATGTAGCTATTTATCATGTGTGTATGGATACACATGTCCTGTTGACAGCAGCTGGAGGCTTTCACTGCAAGAGTAACTAAGGTGGTAGAGCTGATTTTTCCTAATTATGCTGTAGAAGTGGAGGAGCCACAGAGGGTCATATGCTCACTACTGAGAACAGAAAAAAAAAGATATACGAAATATATATTATACTGCTGTCCACAGTGAAAATAAAGGGGTTGTATTGGGTCAGTGTGGTGGGATTTTGGTAGGAGTGCAGAGGCACAGGGGTGGCTCTTGTGAGAAGCAGCTGGAAGCTCCCCTTGTTCCAAAAACACCTGGATGTGCTTCAGGCCAAGGCTGAGTCCATCAGCAACAGTGGTAACACCTCTGTGAGTGACGTATTTGAAAAGGGGAAAAGGAAACTAAAAGATCTGCAAGGGAGAAGGGAGGAAGTGCGAGCAACATCTGAGCAGAGACACCAAGACTGGAAAGGAGGTGGAGGAGGTTCCCCTGCAGCTGTGGTGAGATGGCTGCTGTCCCCTGCAGCCCATGGAGGATCATGGTAGAGCAGCATGTGAAGGACCACAGTGGAGCAGATGTGGACCTGCATATGTGGAGGAACCCCTACCAGAGGAGGTGACTGCACCTGAAGCAGGCCATGACTGTGGGAAGCCTGAACTGAAGCAATCTGTTCCTAAGGGACTGCGGGACCGGTGTCAAAGGGGTTCATGAAGGACTCTCTCCTGTGAGAGGGACCCTATGTTGGAGCAGGAGAAGAGTGTGAAGAGCCCTACACCCTGAGGAGGACAGGAGCAGCAGAAAACGATGTGTGATGAACTGACCCAAACCCCCATTCCCTGTCCCATTGTGCTGCTTGGGGGGAGGAGGAAGAGAAATCATCAGCAATGTAATTTTGGCCTAGTAAGAAGGGAGGGATGGGGAAAGGTATTTTAAGATCTGATTTTGTATCTTATTTTCCTGCTCTGATTTGAATGGCTACAAATTAAGCCGATTTTTGTTTTCCCCAAATTGAGTGTGCTTTTCCCCTAAACATAACTGGGGAGTGAACCCTCCTTGTCCTTGTCTTGATCTACCAGATTTTTGTTAGATTTTCTCCTCCCTGTCCCACAGTGGAAGAAGGAGAGATTGAGTAGCTGTATGGTTCTTTGTTGCCTGCTGGGCTTGAACCACAAGAAGTGTTCAGTTGTAGGTGACCTCTCTAGGCTTAACAGTATAACTCCTAAAATATAGCTCATCTGTCTGGTCACTGAGTGCACCTCTTTTCCCTGAGCGATTACTATTAACCAAATGAACCTTAAACAGAAAAGATGAATCATCTTCTAAATTTACAGATATGAACAAAGATTATCAGCCAGTGTAGGTCTGAATTATAGAGTTCCTTTTAGAGTCAATTTAAGCATGTATGAGACGATTGCTAGGTCAGTTGTTAGCACAGCATTGGTTGGTACTCTGCATATTGTCATTTATAAAAGGAGCTTCACTTTCTGTGTCAAACTGCCTGACCTTTCACAGCTCGTATCTAAACACTCACATCTGATTATTCTGAAAAGTGAGAAAGTTGGTACATTTCTGAACATCAATTTCTCTTCTCTCAGAAACATCAGAGAAAAGGATCTTAGATTCCTTCTCATGATTTGCTACATTTGCTCTCTGGCACCATGGGGATATAATTTTTTAGCTCATTTTGGCTTCAGCTTTCCAATCTCTGAAGTAGGATACTACCTTGCCTCATTGGGTACTGTCAAAGTATCCACTTAGTATCCTGATGACAAGAGCGTTTTTGAGAATAGTTGAACTTTGATAGTCCTTGATGGATCTCATCCTTTGCCAAAGTAATCTTAATTGCTATCACGGCTATGATATCGATACTATAAATGTCCAGTTGAAGTTTTTTTCAATAATAATCCCCTAGAAATTTTTAATTCTGTGATTTGCTGATCACAACTAAAACAAGCAGATTCAGTAGGGCTGAGGAATAATAGTCTATTTCTCTCTATAAACAGACATTTGTGTTTGCCTTCTGCTCTTTCAGAAGACTTAGGTGAAGACACACTGATAAAGCCACCAGAGATATGTATCCTTTACTTGTTTAGACATTACTTTTTTTCTCCAAAGAACAATAGTCCAGCACATTTTGCAAGTATCTTGTTAATTACACAGGCTTCATAGTTCAAAGATAATATTAGAGGCATATTATTTTTTAACATAATGGTTAAGCATTGCCAAGCACATAGTGGAGGTCTTTCAGTGACTTAATCAGAGAGGTAGACACAATACTCTAAATTCTGCTGACTTTACAATTCACACCCCCACACCCTGGCACTTTAAGCCAAATGTCTTTCAGAAATAACTGAAAGTTACAGGAAAAGTTTAAAGCATCGTAGAAGGACAGCTGTCACTGGAAACCAGGAAGCTGAAGTAAAAAAATTGTCCTGTTCAATGCACAATACCGGAGAGCTGCAGCTTAATGGAAAGTATGTTAGCTAGGGCACCAGGGATAGGCTTCCATCTCTTGCAAAAATTTCTAACTGGTTTCTAATGCCTATAAAATCTTAGGATAGCCTTTTTAAAATACAAGTGTAGGGCATCAAGTATTTGATAAGGAAGTGTATAACCTTTCACAAAGTAACATTAATCAAGATCAGAATGCTCAAGAAAATTAAAGAAGAGTAAATTTGGCTATTTTGTGTAGAAATGCTATTTTATGCAGCCTATCTGTGGAATTCATTGCCTCAGAAAGTTATTTAGAAAAATTTAAAGATTGTGGCCTGTAGCAAGATCACTGGCTGAAACCAAGTCAATCTTTCTTGTAACAATATAAAAATTGGAGAATATTGGAAGAAGGAGACAGAAGAAAGAGGAGTTAATTATTGTCTCTGAATATTATTTCCTGCTTTTCAATTTGAAAACCATCTTTTTTTCAGGAAAAGTACTTAAGCACCTTCATAACTTAAGGATTAATAGAAGTGATTTTCTTATCTTGGATCAAAGATCAAATGTTAGCTTACTGACAAGCATGGCTCAGGTGATATATAAGGGCCACTCACATACCAATGTGAGATTTAGATACTGATCAGTAATGAAGATGTTTGGATAACAACATAAATTTTCCTTTCCACTCCCCTCCTTCTCTTCACATGATTATTTAGGTGAATCAGTTTCATTCATACATATGCTCATGGAATTACAACTTTAAACTCTGCTTAAATAACACTAGAAACTTTTTATATGCGATGACATGCTGCTTTGCTCCATAAGGGAAAAATGTTCTCTCCCAAATTTTATAGTCAGAACTTAGGTTCAAAAACAATTTAAATAATCATAAGATGGAATGTCAACTTTCACAGCTATGGCTGTGTTAACAAAATTAAAGAAAAAAAAGTCTGCATAATGGACAGTCAGTAAACCCTGCACCTCGGGTAAGGTCTGTGTGGCCTAGAAAGGAAAGCACTCCTACTCTTCTATTATTTATTTTACTTCAGTTATATCTTTGCATTGTTTTCCTGATAGTTAAAGCTTTACTTTTTTCCTGAAACTTCACAATGGGCTAAAGGCTGTGAATTCATATAGTCAGGGATCAAAAAATGTCTCATAAAACCAATGTAATCTTTTTGAACTAAGTTGGGGTGAATTTCCCAGAAAGTGTCTAGGTACATTTGTCCAGTGAAGAAGTGAAATTCTGAAATATTTATTTTTCTGCCTTTCCTCATGCTAGATATATCAGCAAAAACAGCCAAAGAACAAAATATTCATCCCACACAAGAAATAGGATATGGCTGGCAGTTCCTAAAAACATCCACCTGGCAACTGTAAGTGGCAATAGCATGATTTTTGAGGTTGTTCTACAAACTGAGAAGAAACTGTTTGTCCAGTGGTTGACTTCTCAACTGCTGATCTGATCTGTGTTTAAGAACACCTTGGCTCCAAAGTGCTTGCAGCCTTTGGCATAAAAGATCTTACTAGTAGTCAGAGCAGGCAAACAACTTGTGATGTGAAGGTTTGACTCCTTTCTTTCACTCAGCATCTCCTTATGCATCTAAGACATCTGACAATTGTCATGCTCTTAAACAAGTCACCTGTAGGTAGTTGGACTGTAACTATTGAGACTGTGATATAAATAAACAAACCCCTAAGTATGCAAAAATGTAGTATTGTGGGTTAGCTCTGGTAACAAATCCTGCATATTGTATTTTTCCTGTGATCTCCAAACAGTACGCTGCCTATGTTATAATGTTTTTTCATGTAATATTTGTGATAAATATATTAATTATGCATCTTGCAACTTCTCGTAAGCCCCACTGTGCTTAATATTGCGTTTAACAAAGAAATTATTCAATGTCATTTACAATTTCTGACTTTTCCACAGAACTTTAAATGCCAATAAGAAAAATGTCAAGGAGGTGACAAATAACTAAATGTATGGTAAAAAGGGACACAGTACTGAAAGACTCTATGTATTTTAGGCTCCATAAGCACTTTTTTCAGCCTGTGGGACAAAGTACCTAATTGCTTCTTTAGCACTGAAATCCTACACATCCTGGATCTGCTGATTGGTTTGGAGGCTGAACAGTGTGAGGCTGCTGCATGTCATGTCAATGCTTAAGAAATTCCTGACTGGTCTCCCCTGCACCTCAATTAAGTCTATACATTATACATCCATCTGTCACCAGAAGGAGCAAGAATAGGATCATACTTCCTATTACCTATGGTATATCCTTAAAGTTTGATTTAGATTTAGTAGATTATTACCCTAAAGATGAAGATTCCACTTTGCAGATCCTTCAGTACTTAAAATCTAATTGTTTTATCTTGGTTGTTTTTTAATCCTGTACTCATGTATGTGCATAATTTAAGGTGTATGAATAATTCCATTGAAGTCAACGGTCAGTACTATTTTTACCAGCAGAAATGAACTACTATGCATAAATGCTTTGCTGGAATGGGATAGGGCATAGAACTGGGAGAAATATATGATAAGAAGATAATTATCTGAAGTTCCCTTGGAAAAATTAGAAGTTTAATGTACAGAATGACAGAAAAATAATGAGTAGGTTTAAGCTTTTCAGTCTGGACATTCTAGCGCATCATGAGAAGTTTTATCATTTGTCTTGTCAACCTGAAATAGCCTTTCAGCTTTCTGAGGCTTTAAGACAGGTGATGGAGTGGGAATTTAAGGTCTCAGAGATGACTCAAGGCAGAAGGACAGAGGTGTGGGCAAAAAGCACAGAACTACAAACTTGGTAATAAGCAAAAAAAACCTAAAAACCAACCCCCCCCCTAAAAATACCCAACAACCAAAAAAACCTAAAAACCTCTAAAACAGACCAGGCTTAATTTTACAGACTTAGGAACAATGGAATAAAATTGCTTTTGAATGGCTTAAACCATAAACAAAAGACCCCAAGTTCCTTTGCTCTTTTTCTGGGTAGAATTTCTTTCTATGCATCACCATCATATTAAAGGGACTCCATGCCACATTTGTTCCTTATGACTGTTCTGAAATACCCCACCTGTTGTAGTTGGCACTATCAGACAACAGAGAGACTGGAGATACAGTCTGTAGTTACAGTGGAAAGACTGGAGAGTTCAACCGAGCTTCAGTCTGAACTGATGACACTCAAAGGAAGGAGCACTTGATCAGTTGCTCCACTTAAAAATTATTTATTTTGACAGTAATATTTTTGAAGTGCTGTAGGAGAAGGAAAATTTTAGGCTCAGTTGTTCCTTTGAAGCACTTATTTTTAAGACTTTTTTTACTGTGTTACCTCAATTATGGAATTTTACAAATTCCATTTGTGCATTCTATACTACATATAAGCATCTATAACCTCTTTTCAGAGTGTCTCCAAGAGAAAGGCAAGACAGAGCTGGATGAAGGCAAGTGCACAATGATCGTGAATCAGGGCAGAGAACACTTCAGGCAGGTTATTCTCTTAAATGGTAACTGTAGGATAAATGCAAATCATGTAGGCACGATTCATCATATGTGGGCAGTGGGAAGAATATAAAGATTCCTATGTGTACCTTGCTTCCCCAGTTGTTCCGTAGCTCTGTAGTGATTGAAAGAGCAAATTAAAATTCTACTCTGAGCTAGAAATATTGGCAATTAGTACAGAACTCTGCAGGAGTTAAGTGGAACTCTTAACGGAGAAAGGACTGCCTCAATGAAGACAACAGAAACATCAAGGGAAGAGGTTCATTTCCAACAGAGAACCCTTGAGAAAGAATTGAAGAAGCTGCAGCAATGGGAAAGGAGTCCAGAAGAAAGAAGAAGAAGGAAGCAGACAGATCTGAGAAGATGGAATCTGTGGAGGTTCCTTCTTCACCTGCTGATAAAGACTATGTTGAATCTGCTGTAGATGTCTTCATCCAACTACACTTGCCCTGATCCAGATGAACTATAATTCCTGGCTTATTTTAGAAAAACTTTGGGAATAGATATAGATCACAGATACGCCACCTGACCTCCCTGACAAGAGAATGAGTTAGAACTGATCAAACTTTGCACAAAAAAACCACAGTAAAGGACAAGTGAAAGCAATACGGAGCTTAACTTTAGAGTCATGAGAGTACACACTCCTGTAAAAGATACACCTTGACTGTCTTGAAATTACTGGGGAGACTGTGCAAAGGCAAGAGTCCTGAAGAAGGGCCTTATGAGGCTGCTGCAACCTGTGCAAGAACAAGGACACCTAGGAGCACTGCCTTCTAACCATGGCAGATTCTTAATGGCAAAGTGAAAACATGTAAAATAGCTGTTTGAGGTTCTCTGAAATTATACCATCACAGTGGAATGCCATTTCATTGTTATATGAGCTCCCTTTAATGAAGGACACAAAAAATATGTGAAGCAAACTGTATTTGCTTTTGTGTTGCATACCGTATGCAGGAAGTACACTGTTACCAGTAGAATTTGCCAAGCACTGAGTCATATTTTCAACACTAATTAAATAGTTGCCCCACCTTTTCAAGGATACACACAGTTTCTCAGCTGGAAATGACTGTATAAAGTCTGAGGCACATTAAAAACCAACTTTCAACAACCTAGCTCTGGATTACTGACTGATACTGTATGCTGACATGGAATCCTTCCACTGTATTTTTAGGCCCCAAGTATATAAGCACTAGATTCCACAATATTATTTCAACCTTTGCTAAAGAGTTCTATATTTGTATTTCAGCTGTTTTCAGTTTGGGTGCACATTGTTTTTTGCAGTCAGCTGTTCTTTAACAGACTGAGCTATTATGACAAATATAAGGTCTCTGTCTGAGAACGGGAAGAGAATTAAAACTTGTATTCAAATACCATCAGGTCAAAATGTCTGTGGTACACAATGATTGAACTGTTTTTTCACTGCCATCTATTTCTGTTGAAAATGCTTAGTGGTCCTATACTTCTATGTCACAGTAGCTTGTGCTTGCTGGAGAGGTAGGGAGACAATATTGACTTGGGTATGTTTACTGCTGTCTTAATTAAAGCACTAATTTTGAATGGCCTTCAGACAAGATACTGTGTAACTTCAACTGATAGCAAAGGCCACTGGCATTTGACTTCATAATTTTAATTTCAAAATATAGGAAAACAAATTAGGCTCGTGCTTGACTTAAAGAGAACAGCAGTGTTACTGGGTTGTGTTTTCACAAAGTTGGAACATTTATTAGCATTAATCATGTTCCAAAGAGATATGTATTACCATGGAAAATCAACTTTCTGAAAAGTGTATTTTGCTTACAAAATCTCAACGTATTAAATTTTGTTTGTGCCAAGTACCACCTGGAAAGTAGTCAACTTTACTAGGGGAGGGAAATCAGGAAACTGTTATTTACACCTCTTCCCATCTCACCTGTCTTCTCTGCTGTCTTGTAGTTCCTATTTTTCTGTGAAAACTGGAGGGGGCTACATATCTCTGCAGCATGTTTGGTAAAACAGGGATACTGAACTCTCACTGAAAACATTAGTTTCACAGCAAGAATTCCTTACATCAGAAACAAATTCTGAGCTCAAACAAGCCTCCTGCTTTGCCATCTCACTCTCTTTCTCCATGTTTAGTATGTAAAAGAGAAAAAAATAATTAACTGTATTTTGATTCTGTTTACCATAAAACATGTTACCCTGTAGTGAAATATTGAAATGCATTTAGTGCCAATGATAAAGCAGCTCACATTCAGGAGTGTGAGGGAACTGTTGTACTTTGAAGTTGTATATATGTTTGCTGCAGGGTTTTTTTTGTTTTGTTTTTGTTTGGTTGGTTTCATTTTGCTTTGCTTTGCTTTGTTTGGGTTTTTTTTGTTTTGTTTTCCAATGGTGGCTCTGTGTCCTACAGGCCATCTGGGAAAGAACAAGCCATACCCTGACCCAGGGAGAGCTCTTAGAGACACCAGGCTCAGACGTAAGCAGGCCTTCAGGACTTTCCAGAAACAGCCTGGATGCTGAACCAAGCCCTTGTTCTTGATCCATTCTGCTTGTTGATATAGAAGGCTGACAGAACATTTCCTTGCCTTCCCCCTACTCAGTAGCTAACACCAATAGTGACATGAGTTTTGACTTCTTATTGCACTACTCTTTTTGGTTCCTGAAGAGTAGATCTACCTAGAGGAGATTCATGTCATTGATTCAACTGCAGTGTTCTTCTGAAAGTCAAGTCCCTACACAGGTAACAGCACCCACTAAGGCTCCCCATTCTCTCCTGTGGCTGATTATGTGAGTGGATTAGCTTGGTGAGTGAATTTTCAATTTGCAGAAACACCATTTAGTGACCTCCAAAAATTGTTTGGACTTATTTGACTTAATGAGGATTTGAATTCAGGCTCTAGAGGCAACAAGTCACAGAGCTTTAAGTGAGTTGCCTTGCTTCCACCAAAGTGTGTGTAGGTTTTTTTTTTTCCCTCTAAAATGAAAAAGTTGATCTTCGAAAAATTCATCTAAAAGCCCACGGGCTACTTAGTCACAGGGCTGATAGTTCTTTCATTATAGCTACTTCAGCAGTTCTATCTCTTACTGCTGCTCAGCTATTTAAAAACCTTTTCATCTTTGAAAGGCTTTGGAAATTCACTCCAAAAGAATAAAGTGCTGATTTCAAGCATGAAAATATCCCCTGGGATGGTGGATTTCTAAATCTGGAGATTTCATTTAATCTTAAAATTCTGGGCTATCCCTTCCTGTCTCTGTTTACTTTATATTTGCATTTGCATGGCTGATTATCCAGAAAGGATTTTTCTGCCTGTTTAACTTTCTGCCTGTTTAACTTAAAATTGCTATTTTATAACTACTTCTATTTATCTCATTGCAGACTGATAGCAAATGCTACCACAAGTATATCAGAACAGCACTGATTGATGCATTCACAGGAATATACAAGCACATACTGTTCATTGATTTACATAGTCATTTAAGTCCTTAAAAATAAAAATAATGTAAAAGAGTACTGTAAGCTGTAGAGAATCATGACCTTCTTTAAGAAATGGAGACATGACTCTCAACTTTTACAATCGATCAGTATATCCCAATTTCCTGTGTAGCCAATTCCCAATCTATGATATTCCTAGAAATCCATTCTACATTTTAGGTAATGAATCCAGCTTTTAGTTGTGAAATCACACCCCAAATTCTTAAATAAAATGTACAATACCTAGCACTCATGGAAGAAAGCTAACAAACCTTTATATGAAGGCACACCAGCCACTCACACTGTAGAAGCACTTGAGATGCACTGGAGAAACTACTATCAAAAATCTGAATGAGGTGCAACTCCATTACAAGCAGACAAGACTGCTGCATCCTTTTTCTTGTGAATTTTATCAGCAACACCCAGTAGGCAAGCTCATCACAACATCTGTGACCAATTTTGTCTAGATATGCTCTAAAAATCCAAACTGTGGAGGTAATATGGTAAATAATCCTGTGGTTGCATACTAAACCCTTCATTTTCTACTTCTGGTTACTTTGTATCTTTAGGAATCTTTCTCCAATTTTGGTTCTAGGTCTCCAATTTGAGTGCCATTCCAAAGTTTGGAGAGGAGTTCTAGAGGAGGCCATGGGCACAGCTGTGCTATACACTTATGATGGTATGACCATACATCATAATGACCACTTAAGTCCCGCTCAAGCAGCGACTCTATGGAAGTAGATTAAGCAAGCCAATACTAGTAGCCCAATTTGCTTTGCAGGTAGGAAGATCTTATTCCCAGTAAGACTGGTGAGAGAATGGTTATATTGTCCTTTGTCTTGAAAACAAGATGTTGAAATGGGTTGAACTCAAAATACATGAGCTTCATAAACACTTCTAGAGCCACCGCTTATGTTCTGACCTTGGGTGTATTCCCCTATCTTTTTCTTTGCCAGAGCCTAGATAATGAACCAAAACAAATTTGTCTACTGAGTATGGGTTCAAACTTAATAACTCCATGCGTGATTATTTCAGAAGGTAACGATTATCAGTTCTTGAAAAATTGGTAGTTGGGCCCAAGCAGTGCACCCACAAAGAGAGGCACTCAAATTCCTAAGTCATATACAAGAATTCCAGTAGCTTAGGTCTTGATTTCATAGCTCTGGAATAGAAGATTAAAGCTTAGACATAAAAGGGTCTCTGTAGTGATTAGACAGAAGCAATTAAGGAACAGTCTAAGGAAGAAAAAAAGAGGTAAGAATAGAGAAAGGGCAACAGAAAGACAGGGCTGTTAAAGAGGTCCTTCCCAAGCAGGAGCACTGGGCAGAGGCTCTCCATTAACACCTCTACATAACCAACCCAAAGAACCTTATTTTTAAGGGAAAGTTTCTTTTCCTATGGAGGAAGAGGACTGAGAGGTCCAAAGTTGAGGTCTGAAGGGCTCATGAAAACTTCATTTTGCACAATAAGTGCCTATTTTGTGTTGAATAGATGTTCAGCAGTAGGTTTTTGTGGCAAGAGGCAACCAGCAAGTCACTGCTGTTACTCTCTTTCAAGGCAGCAATACAGACAACCATGACAGTTGCGAATGTTATTATTCAGGAGAAAAAGAATACAGATTTAAGCCAGCATTTACACAAATTGAGTGGGGACACTATTTTTTCAGTGCATTAATGCTATGGCCCTTCAGTGCGCTGAACTATGGGTCCTCTCCCCTTACCTACCACTGTTACAGCAGATGGAGATGAAACAACCTCTGCAGTCACAGAGATGGGTTGCTCATACCTGCGTGCTTATTCTTTGTAATTTTTTCACATCCATGCAAAACCCTGCCAAAAAGATGATTAAAGAACCCCAACCCTCAACAATAAAACCCCGGCATTTTATTGGAGGAGTGGGGGTGGATGAGGAATAAACACCATGGAAACATGTAGACAGATATATTCTTAAAATCAGATCATTCTCTTGTGTGGAAAGCCTTGCTAATTCAAGCCTAAGTTCTGCAAGAATAAAGGGTTAGAAGGAAAAACACAGCTGGTGAAAATTGGGGGTTGCAGCTCTGCGTTTAATGTCTTCCACTTTGTGGGATAATTTCTGTATTCCTCACATCATCTTCCTCATTGGCTGCAACAGGCTGTGGAGGATGAGAAAAGCTCAGAAGATACATCAATGCTGTCAGAAAAATAAACTATATCTGTTGTCCAGTTTGTTCCATTTTGATTTCATGATGAGAATTGTAAAAGTGACTGTTAGGTCCAGTTTAAGCTCATTTAGTGACACTTGGAAGTACAGTCTCATAGATTCAGAGATGGAAGTATCTTCCAGGACAGTCTGTTTAACCCATTGCATCTGTATATTCTGCTCTGCGCTGCCCTTGGGTATGTGATGTTTCTGAGTGTTTCCACTGATTAAATCTCACTACATTGTCATTCTCACTACCTTGTGGTTTCTCTACTGCACTGTTTTAGACTACAAAACATTTTCTTGCCTAGGGTCTGGGCAAGCCTATCAAAGATTGTTCAGTTAAATTTCAGAGAGTCAGCTTATTATGTGCCAGTTCAGGCATCTCTTCCAGGGACAGGTTAGCACCCTGGATCTCATCCAGACCTGGCCATAGTCCATCTAGAATAATACCACACTCTTTAGTTTACAGTTAGAGCCTTGAGGTAAACTGTCCCTGGAGGCACAGCATGCTATTTTCAGAGACTCAACCAAGTATTTTGAAGCGTTGTCCAAATGACATGGGACAAAGCCAATACTCCAGGCTCAAGACTGCT
The DNA here is from genome assembly GCF_036169615.1 of Heliangelus exortis. Classification (NCBI taxonomy): domain Eukaryota; kingdom Metazoa; phylum Chordata; class Aves; order Apodiformes; family Trochilidae; genus Heliangelus; species Heliangelus exortis. The sequence goes on from NC_092422.1 coordinate 134,413,733, forward strand.
CATTATGAACAATCATCAAGCAGATCGAGTAGAATTACATGCTCCTAGAATCCTGGATCCTAGATTCTTAGAATTAAAGCTGTAATGGGTAAGCTGTAATGGTCAAGCAACATGCAGAACATCTCAGGACCAGGTTTTCCACTACCCAGCAGTGTGAACAGGCAATGCAACAACATATGGTTGCATTTTGCACTTGTTTTAATTTATGTATAAAATTGCTTAAATGCAGGGCAGTGGAGAGACAGAAATGTAAAATGGAGGCTGCAGTTTTGTTTGCAGTGTCACAGGGATCCAGTTGCAATGAGCACATTTCACCCAAAGATGAAGGCCTTTCTAGGGACAGGGCACTGTCCGAATTTTATTTAACTCAGAAGCGAAGCTTCCCCTGAAGGACACTAGCAAACTGATTAAAAGTAATTAAAAAGATGCCCCACTAGGGAGCACTGAAAGAACTGAGTCTGCTCAGATTAGAAAAAGATAAGAAAAAAAAAGGGAAGATAACAAATGCCTAGAAATACTTCAGCAGGTTGTTACAAACTACACAGGGATTAATTCTTCTCTTTAGTCAACAAGACAGTAAGAAATAAGGGATTGTAGCTGAGACTGCTTACAAAATACCAAATAACTTAATTTGTAATGTTTAGCTTTGTATCTGCTACTGGAAGTTTCTAAGACTGAGGGGTCTCCAGAAATGGGCCTTGGTGCCTGCACAAGGGAGTGAGCTGCTCATACTGTCTGATCATATACTAAAGAGAGTTTTGAGAATAATAATCTCAGTATTTCTACAATCCATAGGAAAAATTATGATGTGATAAGAGGTACCTGTATACTGAAAGACTCTATGAAGTGACTGCATAAGGAAAAACCACCTGGCAGGTATATTGGGATAAAGTAAACCATGTAAGATGCTGAGGAATCGTAGGAGATATGCTCCTGCAAGTACTTAATGCTCCCTTTGACAAAGAACAATTCTTCACCTAAGAGTCAAGATGGTTGTTTTGCACAGATTTTCATCTGGTCCAAATTAGTTATTTTAGACAAAAAATTGGCTCCTTGTAATTTATTGTCTTACCTGACACTATAGCAATGTCAAACTGTTTTCTCTAACACTTTTTTTCATTTCCAATTTCAAAAGAAGCCAAACTACTCTCAAATCTTATCTGTTGAGTAAGAGAGGAGACTGCAAAGTGCATTGATCTCACTGATGGCAAATCCTTCTAGGGAATAGGTTTTATGCTTTCCTGTCTCTGATTATCTTTTTGGGAGGATGTGGATTACAGGCTGGAAAATAGTACTTTATGAGAGAGGACACAGCTTCACTACAGAGGTGAAAAACTGGAGGAAGCATGAAGAAGGAAGCAGAAAAATATAATTAAAATTTGAGGAGCTACTAAGTGCATTAGGCATTCAGGGCTTGTGGAATGTCATACAGCTTTCTAATTTTTAAACATGCAGGTTTATACTTGCAAAGTGTGGCATAAGACAGATATAGGTTTCATGAAATTACTATTATATTTCTCAGGGCAATGTGTTGAAATGTGTTAAGGTCCCTGTGTTCCTACTGAGAGGAATACAGAGATCTAGGTACCTTTCAAAGCTATTTTTCAGAAAATATGAAGATATAATTGAAAAGCACTTATAGAAACATTCAAACCAAGGGAATTGCTCTGTTACCTAAACACTTCCAGCCAAGTAATTCAGGCCAGAGCTTTAGCTATTGTTCTGCTGAGTTTTTGTTCAGGCTCTTGGTTTCAGATTTAAGGAGGGAAGGAAGAAAACTCCCTACATCCACATGTATGTCCTTGGAAGACAATGACAACAGACACAAATACCCTCATTAGGTATCTGAAAGCCCTCTTGTTGTACACATGACTCCATGTGGAAAATCTCAGCAGCATGATCAAGATTTTACAAAGTGAGATTTTAGAAAGTGAGATGCTGACCTTTTGAATAAATTGGAATTTTGCCATTGACTCCAGCAGGACTCCAGATTCAGCCTTGGTATCTACCCTGAATTGCAGAGGAGCAAAGAACCTAACAGTCTGCTTGAACTTTTAATGCTCAGCACTTTTAAGCTTAAGCACCTTAAGCTTACATAATTAAGCTTAAGGAATGACCTCTGAAAAGCATCATCTACAATTTTCAGCTTCAAAACTGATTTGCAGACAGCATTTAATTCTATTGTTCTTAAACCTGTATTTTTCTTTCAGTGTAAAACAGATAACCAGCTCTCTGCCTCAGAATGTAGTTGGAGAGAGGGAATCTTTAAGTCTGGATTTCTAATTTAATTAACTGTGCAGATTTATTTCCTAATAAAGAAAATCTTAATTTCCATGACCTCACTGTGAATCCAGAAACTCTTTCAAAGTGTTATCTATTTGAGAAGAGAATAGCCTCCTATCTTTGCAGTCCTGTGAGATGTAGTCCCCAATGGGTTGCCTATGACAAGTCTGCTCTTGGCTAAAAAGGCAAAGGCCAGGGAGTAGAGTTATGTATGAGCCAGACTTCACTAATGAAGCAGTAGCTAACACTTGGTTTAAAATATATATTTATATACTACTACACTTACAAAAAGTACTCCTTCACTCTCACAAATTGAAATGTTGCATCTTTTCTATTCTTTACTAAGTATACTTTCTTTTTGATCTGGCTAGTTTAAACTAGATTGCCCTTTCATGGACTATAAAACTTATGGTATAAACCACCATAGAAACACCCACACATAAAATTACAGTGCAAGTGGTTAGAGACTGTTTCTTCACATAAATTTTTAAGTCACAATGATTCTCATAGGTGTGCCCTGCAGTAACTGCCTGATCAGCATCTCACCCCAGAGTAGTACAGACCTCTCTGCAGAAGTAAATAGGCATCTCAGATAATTTATTTGCCATATGGCAAACACTGATCAGATCTGACTTCTATCCACTTCATCCATGTAAGACAAAGAGGCAAAAAGTCAGACAGTACAATAGTACTCTTAGGATTATTCACAGAGGCTTAACCGAGTATGTCTGTCAGCTCAGGTGTTCAGGTATTTACTGAACTTTGCATTTCATGGCCTTTAAATATAGGAGAGCTGTTATTTCCTTTGCAAACTGAATTTCTCCCTCCTCAATTACTGAAATTTCATCTGCAGTGCTAACTCTTATCTTTTGTAGTCTTGTCTAGGAATAACAGGGAAGTGATGAAAACAAATATTTATTTTGTTTCCAAAGCAAGCATTCTATCAGAGCCATAATCTAAAAGGCTAACTACATGAATGCCCCTAAAAATAATGACCATCAATCTGTATTAATTTCAGGTCTCAATTCACCATACTGCCCCTAAAGAAAAAATACGAGCTCAGAAAAACAGTGAAAAAAAGCTGGCTGGATACCAACCAAAAGCTAACAGCTAGAATCCAGGTTGCTGCAGGGATGTCATAAAAAAAAAAAATCAGACCATCTGCAGCAGTCACGGTAGAAAACCATTTAGCAGTGAGTATATGCTTTTGGCTCCCATTATTAGACAACTGATAACTGAGTTTTGAATGATTCACATCCAGTCATGCAAAAGATGCATGGACCCAGAAGTGTGGGGATTGGCAAGATCTTTCATAATACTTGCCTTTGGGGAAAATGATGAGGACTTGAGGATAGATTTCATATTATTAAATATACACTGCCCAAACTATTTTCATGTTTATTTCTGATACATTTTACTTTCCCTTTTTTCCCCCGAACTACCTATAAATCCTCTCAATCACAAGAAGACTGAAGGAATATGAGCTAAAGATGAAAAAAAGACAGGTAATATTATATATAGTCATACTTGAGTTGTGGAGCAGTTTTGCCCAGTTTCTTTTCTGACTGATGTTCTCCATTATTTCATTAATCTATACTCTCTTTTCAAGTAAAGGCAATTTTTGTGCGTTGAGACTCAGACTCCTTTTGTGGTTTGAACTCTGCTTTATCTCAGGCATTAGAAAGAAGCTAGAGTCACAGTTCTAATCCTAATTTATGAGGATAGAAAGACAACTGTTAACTGTTCTACATAGAGGCTATCTATTGCAGATAAGCTAAATCTTCAAAAGGAAATCTTGTACACTCTAATTCACTGGTGGGTAGAAGGCAACTTCTTATCTATTTAGATAGAAGTTGATGTTGACTGATCAGTCCAGATTATCCTTTGTGTGCTTTGGGTCATCTTGAGTTAAATTCCATCATGCACTCTAGCATATACTACCATCTTGGAGAACCAGCTGTCATGATATACCAGTCTTCAAAGTTAGTCAGAGTTCAGGTTACCAATATATAGGTGGGACTGAACTGTGTATGAATTGAATTCCTGGACCATAACATATTGCTGAAAAAGTTGATGGCAAGAGCTGAATCCTGAAGCATGTTTATATCTTGTTTACAGGTGAAAGCTAAATCTGATTTTAACTCCTATGAATTTCACAGCACATTAGGAGCTGCAGGGTAGAAACCAAAGGTATTGAAAATTCCACTGATAAGTTAAAGAACAAGATGGGACTGAGTTTAGATTAAAGATACAATGAATGTTTCAGATAAACCTGTAACCACAATCAACACCAGTATCAGAGTTAGGAGAATTTCTTCTAATACTATTATGATAGAAGTCATAATCAGGAGTAGAGCTGTCATGAAAAGGGATTTGTGAGGCCTTTCTTATAAACACCTATGAGCTGATCAGTATGTGATCAATGTGCCTTTGTAACAGTAATGTCTTGGGTAGAGCATACAGTTATCTGGCACAAATTCTTCTACATTAATAATCTGGAGATGTAAGAGATATTTCACTCCTGCAGAGAGGGTCTTTGCATGCCATGCTACTCAACAAAGGTACATTTGCAAATCTCCAAACCAAGAGGCCACATGCCATCTTTCAACTTTAAAACATCAATGGAAAGTTAACATTTACATTTAGCTGCATCAGATAAGCCTTCTTATTTTACCCACCAATATTCTGAGTTAATTAAAGCTCCATGCTAGAAAACATGCCTTTGCTATATAGAAGAAGCAAGAGAGCTAAAGCTCTGAAGTTCCAGCATAGCCAGGGTACCTGAGCAGCCCTTTTAGCTCATCATTTTCGGATACGTACCCAGTACAGCACATCTGTCCAGCCCTCCATGGTGATGCACTGAAACACTGTCAGCATGGCAAAAGCAAAATTGTCAAAGTTGGTAATGCCGTGCTTGGGACCCTCCCAGCCCGCCTTGCACTCTGTGCCATTCTGACACTGCCGCCCATGAGCAGACTGGGGGGCACAGGGAGATGGATCATCTTCTGCAGGTGTATCTGAAAGGAGAAGAGGGAGAAATGAAGTGAATTCATTGTTATTTGACACACTGGTAAGCAAGTGAAGGAGATTTGATTTTAACATATATTTTGCAGTGAATTTGACGGATTCGTCAAGGAATACACAAGAAACTATTAATTTTAATGGACAGAGGGATGCTTTGTTATGCTTCACTTTCTTTTTTTCAAAAACATTGGCCAAGTTGTCAATTTTTACAGTCAAAACTCTCTTTCAACATGAGTGGGAACATTAGATAAAGTCTATTACACTTCTTTGGGCTGCATGTAATAACCTGTGCTTTCACACTGTAGTCACCTGGCATCAGGGTTAATATTGGAAGGGAACTGCAGCACTGACTGGCTCCCTGTTGAAGGAGGCTGAACCCCTGCAGCAGACAGGCTTCAGTGCTCTGAAAATAGGTTGATACAGTTCTGGGCCACTGCTAAACTACATCAGTCTTTGGAAATCTCCTCTATTGGAGTTTAGAAGCTGTGTGGCATTTTATCAATAGCCCAGTGGCACTCAGAAGCTCTGTGTGGCTCTACTGCTTAAATCCACCTCTCACTATGTACAGGTGTTTCCAAAGATTTGCAAACCCATATAATAATGTGCCTAGATGCTTTGATACATGTAAAATGATACAGAAAGCATTTTTATAAAGACACAAATTCCTGCAGTAGGAATTTGCAGATTTCAGTGCTTATTGCTATATTTTTAACAGGTGCAGGTATGCATGTGCAGGGTAGCAAGTAATTATGTTTGTTTCTATCTTACATGGAGAAAAATGTAATTTTCCAAAGGTTTTGATCATATTATGATCATTAAAGCATACTAGAAATAGTAATATTAGAATTAGATCCTATAATGGATAATATTTATAGACAGTATGATATATACACTTTAAAGATGTAAATCAGACTATTTGCTGTAATTTTAGCATTCTTTCCAGAAAATGAAATCTTCCAATGTTACAGAAGTAGGAAATACAGAACTTCTGAAATAATTTTCTGCTGTAGAATATTTTCTTGGTTGCAAGTTTAACTGGGCCCTAGACAGTGGCACCCACCACCACATGGGGAGCCACAGCTGCTCAGTTTGTATTAAAAAAACCTAAAAAGTCACATTAGGCAGTTAGGTGAGTGAATGACAATAAAACTGAATTATTTTAAAATGCAACTTTTTCTTTCTGTAAATAATTTGAAAGTTCTTTCCTGATAGATTTGGAGTAAAAAGTTTTTTCTCAATATACTTTTACTTTTTTTGTTAGCTGCAGCAGTCATAAACTGTGATTGAAAAGAAAATAAAAAATGCAAAAAAAAAAAAAAAAGGGTTCTGGGCCTCAACTAGATATTCCTTTACAATTATACAGTTTTAATATTAAGATGTATCCTTGTACAAGACTAATAAAAAAATGTAAGAACTGTTAATTTCCATAATTCCGTCTCTTTCAAAGTTCAGTCCACCAGTGGTGAAATCATCATGGTGTTGCCTGAGCTTCTACTAGGCTTGTTAAAGAACTCAAGCTGGCTTGAAGTGCCAAAGATGCGTATTAGAGAGTCCATTGCTGTGTTCAGCAGGAATTGGCAGTTCTTGCTTGTAGCCTTTACAGACAGGCCAAGAACTGAATGCCCAAGATGAGCCAGCTAAACTCTCACCTTTAGAGACAGTCCCTCGACATCAAAAGTGATTCATAACCAAGGAGTAGAACAAAGGAATCACTGCTGTGAAACCCCAGACAGGTACACAGCAATAAGTGACAGCCACCCATCTTCTGTGCCACTGCAAGTGCTCCATTATATAAAGGGAAAGCCTATCTCAGAAAATCTTCCCATGTACAATAAAGTGTTACCCTTACCTATAAGTCCCCCTTGCACATGGTAGCAAGTTTTATGCATCTTCCCCATGAATAACTCCAGTCCAATGATGGCATAGATAATAATGACAAACAGCACCAGCAGGGCAATGTGCAACAAAGGGACCATGGCCTTGATAATTGAGTTTAAAACCACCTGGAGACCTGAAGAGAGAACAGAAGGAAGTACTTCTGAGCAAGAGAACAAAATTAAGAGAGGCTATAAATTGCACAATAACATGTCATTTTTATTTCATTTTCCCTCACTTGAACTCGTTATCTCTTTGATGTAGAGATGTACATTTACAGATCACCTCCTTCTAGAAGATCCCCAACATTTCATAAATTTACCATCACAGACTAAAGTAAACCAGGTATTTCCTCACCTGTCACTGAAATACCAACACCTTGGGGAGAGAACACATTAGCTATTCTTCATGTTCTTGAAAACCAGTCCTAAGCTAATCCACAGACAGTACTGAGGAGAATGAAAGCATAGAAAAAACAAAACCCATCCAAAACTGAGGCAGAAGATGGTACATGATGGTAAATGCTGGGGCACCACACAGCTTCATCCAGAAGCATGGGGAGAGGTGGCAAACTGTAGTCTTCTCCCTACTCTAATTCTAGATTCTTCTATGGGTCAAACCAGTCTCAAGCAGACCCTGAGCTGCTGTAGGACCACCAAAGCCATACTGACTGAGAGCTCCTGGACCTCTCAAGATCTCTCTGCATTTCAGATCTACCTCACCTTACTTCAGCCTGAACAGAGGGAGAATCAGAAGTAGTAGATTTGCTTTTGGCCTAAGATTTAGGCCAAATCCACTCTAAAAGAGAGGTTATCCAGATCCCCAGAAAGGAGTATGAAAAAATATTATTCACAGTGCTTGTTAAGGCCTGAGACTGGTGTAAGTCCTAATCATGAGTGAGCCATGCATTTCCAGAATGGCCCAGTAGAGGTGATCTGTAGCAAAGTTTGCTAAAGTGCAAAGATTTTGTACCTTCAGATGCAGTTAACCCAAGCTGTAGATTCACCGGCCTTTCTCTGTCTCCTTCTCCTCATTTGTAAAATCAGAATAACAAAACCAGCCTCATAAGCCTTTAGTAAGGGTTTACATTTACAAAAGTCTTAAAGCTATTATCACTGGTGGCACTGATGCCAACCACTGTCACTGGCAAGTTGTTAATGTTGGAAGAATTGAGAGACCTTTTGTTTGTAGTCTGCAAATAGCCAGGTCAGAACAATTACAAGCTCATGATTTTGCTACAATTGAGAGCCAGAAACGATTAATGTCTCCTGCAAATGCTGTCATGTCTTCAGAGAAACTGACATGAGCTCAGTTTGAGCTCATTTGAAAAATGAGATCCTTGAGTTGTAAATACCTGTTATACATCTGCCATGAGAGTTTGTGGTTTGTGACAACTATTAACTTCTAAAATGTATCATCTGATTTTAATTTTTGTTACTTTTTTTTTTTTTTTAAACTAATTTAAACGCTTTCTAATAAGAATGACACACCTCTTGATAAGCAATTTCACTTGTAGGCAATCCTCTTGTCAACTCACAGCTAAGGCAGAGATTTTGCTTTTGTTTCCCAGCTATGTTGGAACACAGCAGAAGCCACCAAAGGCAGCATCAGCTGCCAAGCCAGAAAGATCATTCATTGCCTGATAGTAACACAAAGCTGGCTACTAGCACCACTGTAGTCAGAACATTGGATGAGGGGCCTGCAGTCAGTTCAGTTATCTGTTAACAGTTCATCTAAAAAAGGTTCACCCGAAGGGAGTAATATTCATCATGGAACATTCTGGCTTTCACAATGAGATCCTTACATGAAATACAATAGTGACATGATGAAAACTCATCCTATATAAGAGTGGGGTGTTCTAGCTACTCTGGATAAGCAATGTCTCTGGCAAAAAACATTACCGTGATGTAGCTTCAAATAAAAATAAATCTACACAAAGACACAAAAAATGCCTCCATATTTCAAGAGTGTTGTTAATCCAAAAGCAGCCAGGATTAGAAAGTCAAAGGTTCTAATACCAGGTCTTATGTAACATACCCTTAATTATTAATTGATTTAATATTCATCACAAGGTATACTCAGTGCTCTGAGAGAACACTGAGGACAGACACAATGATGAACAAAAAGCTTTCTCAAATTAAATGTGGCTTCATTATCACCCATGCCATGAGAGTGCTTCAGTGTACTTCATGTGTGCAGAGAAGATAATATCTGCACAAGCCAATACTTTTTTGTGTGTTAAAAAAAAGTAGTCCTTGTGAAATCAAAGGCTTACTCTGTAAACAGGAGATGACAAGGTCTTTAGACGGTCAAGAGGAACATGTATCACCCGAAGATTTACATAAACATCAACTAGCTTAATTAGAGAAAAGCTTCTCAAGGATAATAAACCAGCTTGGAAGAAGAGATGAGTTACCAAAACTGTTAGCATGAACTGATGTGTGTGTTGTGTACTAGCAGTAGGGCAGTCTGGTTTTAAATCCAGATGATTCCACTAAATAGTAACTCGACATACATTACCATGAAAGTACTCAGAGAGTTTCTAAAAGTTTAAAACAGCTAACTTTGGAGCAACTTCTGAAATGTCCTCTCAGAAGTAACAAATGCTACTTGTAGAAGGGAAAGGGATATATATATATATATCTATATATGTCTATATATGCACATCACCATGCTCCCAGCATTTCTGTTGAGATTATTGCTGCAATATATCTGGCTGCCCGTTAAGTCACTTTATTATTCTCAGTTCAGGCAGCCACTTGCAACAGGAACAGCTGTTACAATGAGGAACCAGGCCTTGACAGTCATCAAAGTCTGTGGAGCAAAAAGGGGGAAAGAACAGATAAAGAAGGATTAAAGGACTGGGGGAGAGCCATGAGCAGGAAGAACAGAGACACTTTTTAAATAAAAAACCCACATGCTTCAAAATACATCAAATTTGTGTTCTGAAACTTGAGAGATGCATTTCTAATCAGGGTAACTCAAGGAAAACTGTCCTCTTACATGCAGACAGCAAGATTTTTCTAACCATTGGTGAGAACTTCTACATACTTTTACATGATCTTCCCCTGTGCAGAGAAAAAAGGCAGATGACATCTTAAAGAAATCACTTTTCTGTCTGAACTCATGCATAGTCTTAGTCTTTGTACACTGTGACACACAGATAACAACCAACATATGTGCCCCAAATACAGGCACAATACAGTTCCACTTTCCTGATGCTGTCTCTAATACACCATTGCAAATCTTTGCCATTTTCTGCCTTCTGGAGGTAAGGCTTGCACTCCTAGCAATGAATTGTGCAGCTTATAATCATGATTAAATCAGAATTCTTGGTGATCTGATCAGACCAAAACGTTGGCCTTTGTTTTCAAGCAAGCGATGCCAGTAATTTCCTTCCCACAGTAGAGTGAAAAGTTATGTTTTTACACTGCTGTACAGAGGCTGGCAATTGCATCATTGGCCAAGCATAAACACAGAGTCCTGAACTTTTTCCCTGGAAATTAAATATAAAAATAAATGATCTTCAAATATTTGGCATTCTAAATATACAAAATAATTTGTGGGAGCACACTGGACGGATACCTGTGAGGGGACAGAATCTGGATTGAGGAGCTCATTCCAGGCTGGACAGAGAGATAACTGCACAGAGGTTAGGGAGAGTGCCATAAAAAGGATTGTTTGCAGTTTTTCAGTGTACGCTTTTCTTCTGTTAATAATTGAAGATCTTAAGCAGCTTTTAGCATTTATTTTAAAAACACTTCAGTTTACCTTTAAAAAAACTCTTTTGGCTGCATTCTGTTGCCTGACATTGATGCCATAAATGTTTCAGTACGCAAAACACATTAATGCCATTCCCTAGGCTCACAGCATTTAGCATTTATTTACACTGAAAAAAATGTTTCAAATATTTATTATATGTGCTACAACAGTGTTTTACCAGGTCAAGCCCTTTTCGGCCTCTAGAGGACTGTGTTGAGCCAAAGGTTTAGGGCACAACCGAGGAATAAGGGAATGGGGAAAAGACAAGGAAAAGAACAGAGCAACACTGATCTTTTCCAAAGCTATGGCAAATACACTGTAAGTGATGGTGCAGGTGTTCTAGAGCTATTATAAGACTGTGTAGTTTTCTCTCAGGAAGATAATAATAAGAGGGGCTGGTTGCTGTCTCATGGATTCAGGCAGTTATTGAAGAATGTGCTTATCTCTGAGCATGTAAGTGTCATCACCTAGAGCAATGGGATTACCTACATACCCAATTGTACGTACCCAATACTACAAGCTATTTTGGATTTCAACCAATACTCAGCAAGATGGCACGAAAAAATAAAAGGTGCACCAGACCCAGCTGCGAAAGTGAACTTGGCATTTTTGCACAGTGGAATATATCCAAGGACATTAAGGGTAGGCTGGTGTCAGAAAAAACATTTGAGCCTTTCCATGCACAGCTGTGTTTCACATTTTCATGTGTCTTCAATTATGGGTCAAATTTGGTTTACTGGACAGGGTGGTTTCCTGTTCTGCTGATACTGTCGGTCCATATCTTCAGAGAAAGTGTATCCCGAGTCTATTCCTTCACTGGTTTTGCAAGGCTGAATTTTGCCTGCACGTGTTGCCTGAACCAGAAGTATGAGCAAGCACAGCCTCATACAAATGACCTTCTGGAAATGGGCAGGAATAAGAGGGAAAAGAAGAGGATGTTCATTGCCTTCCATATCTCCTCTGCTTCCTGATACATACACACAAACACACACACACAGAGACACAGATTTTTGTACTTCAGCCAGTGCCAAGGGTGTAGGAGGTAATTATTTTCTGCTAATATAGTTCAGAAGAAAGCTACCACTTTCTGCAAGAAGGAAGCAGAGGAGGATTTGTGACTCAGCAGAGTGCCTGAGTCAGATCACTTCTGGGAACCACTCTTAAGTGGTAGAGTTTATGCACCATCCCTAGACATCAGCTAGGCCTACCCACAAATCTCAGTTATTTCTGATGATACACTAAGAGTCTGCCACTACAGTTATTTCTGTTTCCAAAGTACAAGAAATATAATCAGTAATAGTCCCCAGAGTGGATGTTTATAATTTAATAAACATTGGTATTGGCTAAGGAAATTGAAAACAATTAAATATTCATAAATATGAAAGGTTTTATAGCAATTTTAAGGGAAGCTAAGGAAATGACAGTCATTTCTATCAGAAAATTGTCCAGTCATGACAAGATATCTTAGATAACTACATGCACAATGATTTGTGAGGGAAAACATTGAGGACATTTTTCCCTGGTGTTGCAAAGGGAACTCATATGGCATGGTTCCGTTAAGGACACCTGTATAGTAACATCATGGGGAGGTAGTTCTTTCTGTCTTGCTAGAGTCTTAAAATATTAGTGGCAGATTGATACATAAAACAAATTCTGTGGGTGTAATGGCACAACTTTAGGGCTGCAGGTGTCATTTTTACTTCAAGATTAATAGAGAAGGTCTTGGAATAGAAAGGAAAGACATGACACAGGACAGAACACAGCTGAAGCAAAAAGAAAGAAAAAACAGAAAAAACATTTTTCAAGATAAACAGTGACTTTTTTGAGTTGGTAATGCCATTTAGACATATACAAACATCAAGTTCAAAACCATGTGCTGGAATGAGTAGAAAAGGAAAGTTTTGGCATCTGCTCCTAGTGTTCTCATTCCTTTATTTTCAAACCATGTTTTCATTGACTTTTAAACTGAAATACACATACACACAAAAGGAGAATCATACAAATGGGTATGTGTATGCAAACACAAATGTTTTATATTTGTCAAGTCTTGTAGTACCACCCTTGTGAGAAAGGAACAGCAGAACAAAACCAAAAATCACAACAAACCCCAGCTCTTCCTTCTGGATTCTTCTCTCTTGGGAAGCAATTCATCTTCAGTATGCTCTGCTTGTCAGAGTGACCTAAACCTAGACAGCCAAACAATAGAGCTTGCCCTCAGCATGGTGGCTACATGGCATCAAGTTCTGGCTGCCTGAGCAGGGCTGTTGGATAACTCTACACAACTGCCATAGGCTCTTTGCCTCTCTGCTGAAACAAACCTCTACTGCCATTCATAGAATCATCCCTCTCCTGTCCTGGAGGGCTTTTGTTGTGGAATGTTAGGAAGGCTCGGAGAATGTTGGAGAATATTCCCGAATATTCTCGAAGAGATGGGAGGTGCGACCCCTTTGCTATGCCCAACCCCATGTTTGGGAGGCCAATTAGATCGGCCCATACTCCGGTGCTACCTGCACCGGGGATTCGCTGTGCTACAGGTAAACACACTGGGTGTCCAATAAAAGTGCGTGTTGGTGGTGGGGGCGTGGTCACGGAAGCACTATATAAGCGAAAGTTGCTGCGCAATAAACCAGAAGTTCGTTTATCAACCATATTGGTTGCACGCATTTTCTTTGCCGCTCCCGCAGGCTTTAACCTTTTTTAAGAGATTTTTGTTCCAAGTGTGTAAGTGTTCACTTTTCTATAAAGTTGCTTGCTGTTCAGAAGACCTTGCTCATCCTTCAAGTCTAAATACTTTAGGTAGCTTTATAAACTCAATTTTATTCTTCAGCCATTTGATCCTAGACCAGTTCAGCTGAGAAGGAGGTCTAGACAAGATCTACAGGTTTTAAATGTAAATAAATAAATAAATAAAATAAAAATGAAAAATGTGTAGCATCCCTCACATGCAGCTACCTGAGTATGGAGAAGGAGCATAGAGATAAAAGTAGCAACTAAGCAACTGCCTGCTGAAAATTCCATGTTAGAGAAAAAGGACCATTTTGATCAAAAAACACAAATGCAGTTTGGTAAGCTAACTCTGAGCATTGGGTATTTTGAACAAGGACCACAATGTGCTGTAACGTAATGTGCTGAAAGGGGGGAAGATGAGGTCAAGTATTCACTGCCAGGCAAGGATTCCTAAAGGTGAGCTGAAAATAAGGCCATGTGAAGGGCACATAGCAGCCCTGGCCAGCAAGGATCAGCTGCCGTCCTTTCCTTTTTTTCCGTGCTCATGGACTCTCTGAGAAAATGGTTCTTGGGCTTATTGTAAAGGTTTTATCTATAATTAATCACTGTGCAGGATCACATATAGGAATAGCTTTTATTTTTCCCTCTCCCTACAGAGTTATGCAAAACCAAAGAAGACTGCAGCAGTTCCCTGTGAAATGACCCATTACACTTCCAGTTTTTAAATTTCTTCTTGCTCAAGCACAGCTGTGACAGAAAATTGTCTTTCAAGCACCAGTACAACAGTAGATTTTGCACTAGTCCTGTGCCACTTTATTCAGTCAGAAAACTAGTGTAGGAATGTGTCAAAGTGTTGAATTCCCCTTCGTATGGTCAAGAGAGCATACTCCCCTCCACCTCCCCAAACAATAGTTAAGTAACCTCTAAACTGAGATAACCATGACAGAGTTTTGTTTCAGACTGCCAAATGCTGTTTGTAAACATCTCTGAGGAATTCCTACACACATTATCCTATCTTAAAGACGTAGTTTTTGAAACAAGAAACTATGGACATCTTTAACGACTGTGATGTTTTCACCACAGTAACAGGAACAGGTTCAAAGCACTTGGCTCTCAATGGTGAATGTACCAGCCCTTAATCAGAGGACTAATCACTGCTGGGTTACAAATGCCTTTTTAAAGTTGCTAAAATCCCAGGCTTATAAACAGGATTACTTTTAAGTGTTTATTTTCATGGGTCCCATGATAAGTGAACATTAGGGCCTTTGGTTCATTGCTAAATAATAATTTTTTTATAAATAATAAAGTCCTTTAGTTATCTGAGCTCCTCCTGATGCTCCTTCTAACATCACTTGTGAACAGGTTTAGTAGAGGTAAAAGCTAGGAAGGTAACAAATGTCATCAGGGATCCTGCAAATGTAAAAAGTGCATTCAGGGATGATAATATTACAGTCTTGTAGCACTTGTAAAAAAATATACTTATGGCAAAAATTGCTCTTGTTGTGGGTTCAACTGTCCAAGCCTATCTTAACTAGCATACCATAAGCTACACTAAGTTTTAGCTTTTCATGATAGAAAATTTGCAATGAAACCTAGATAAAACCCAAAACTTCCTTTCTAGATGGATACCTACATAGGAATGCAGAATTTTATATGACAAACATACGCTATATAGGCCAGGAGAAGAAAACAGTCTACCTCTTAACATTGGTTAGTATTTAATGTGTATATCTGGGACTGAGCTCTGGAGAGATATAGCATAATATTTTCAAAATTGATGTCATGCTGTGTTTTCATGAGTATTTTGAGAATCCAAAACCAGAAAGTTACCTGATCAGGTAATGAAAAAATTAATGCAAAACACACGATATGATCACTGCTGTATTACTGTCTTCATGCCCATGTGGGATTTGTTTTCTCGTTTTAAACTACTAAAAATTGTGTTAATGAAAATGCATGGTACAATGGCCAAATCCTTAAAAATCATAGGCAGACAAATCTGGACAACTTTACCTCTTAGTTTTAATAAGGACTCACGTAGTATTCAGTGGTTAATCACTCTCATCTCAGAATACCTAAAACTCCAAGTTCTTTTCTTCTCCACACTAGTAAGACTGTTGCTTTTGATTTTTAAAAATCTGGTTAAACTTAAAGCTCTGGTTGAAGGCATCAGATAATAAAATAGCATTAGGTGAAAAAATGGCTCCTGAAATAAAAAGCAAAACCTCCTTTGGCTCACTAGGTAGCTCCAGTATGTTTGGACAGAAAAATTAATGGTTGTAGTTTTGTAAAGACGTATGTGTCAGATGAAAGAACAGTTCTTTATTGATATTTACTTTCCTGTTAGTTTCTTTACAGCTCACACAATTCAAAAGATTTCTGTTCAGATTATGCATGCATTGCTGGAATGCACTGGAACCAAACATTTATTTGTTTTGAACTTCCTTTTACATATAATAAGCTATCAAGAGGGAATCATAAGGCTCCCCTGTTGCAAAATGAACAGCTAAATTAAACTCTTTACTGATACAGAAATCTACAAAAATAAACCTGAGTGGAATTTGCCCCCATCCAAACTAAAGATTTTAAGTGAAATAATGATCTCAGCACTGGAATGTGAAAAACAAAAGATAGGATAAAGCTTGAGTTTAAATTTTCACCTATATTGTGAGGCCAATTGTGAGACCCAACCTTAAAGTCTTGCATTGGGTGCTGTTCATACTAAATAACAGAACTGTTTTAGCATTACTGAAGCTGAGAAAAATTATTATTTGCAGAGGGCTAGCAGATGTTTTCTGAACTGTGATTGATGTGGCAGGGCAAACCAGAAGAAGACAATCTAAAACTGAGAAAATAAGAGGCATAGCTATTCAAACAACTCAGAAAAAAACGGTTGCAACAAAGGGCAATACACATATGGGATAGGTTATTGTTACATGTGTTAAACAGAAATCAGATTTGCTTCTGGGAAAAAGGGAGATTAAGACAGACATCCAATCTTCTCCCCCTTTTCCTGGCAGAAAGGAAACTTTGATAAAATGTTATAAGATTGGGTGGGTTAGGCGGACAGCAGTTTGTGTTTGGCCAATACTTCCCAACAATCAGAATAACAAACTATTTCTTCCATCAGTGAATATCTTAGGCATAGAAAAGTTTATTAGTTGCTCATACCAGCCAATACTCCTGTGTTCTCAACTAGCATAGTAAGGTCAAGCAGATTTAACTCAGAAGGCAGTAGCTGGTTTTGGAGAAGCTAGATTAAAAAGAACAGGAAACACCTCCAATGGATTTATGTAGCCACTGAAATCTTTAAATACATTTCCTCAGATTTGTCTTCTCTCAGTTCAGTATGTTTTGGTTTTTTTCCTCCTATAGCACTTGAACAAGATGCAATATTATTACAAAAGCAGATCATCACTGAAAAATATAATTTATTCAAAGCCAAAACAGGAAACTTAAAATGTATTCATTGGTTGAAAGAATTACCTCACTGGTCCACTGCTCTGTGCTTTGCTGGTATTTTGATAATGCTTTGTGAAAATCACAGCAATGACCATAGGCATCTAACAATGCTTTCAGAAGACCAGGACAAACAGAATTTAATTAAAAAATGCCAGAACCACAGAGCATCCATGTACTGCCATGAGTCCTGAGCAAAGCACTCATCTGTGAACTATCTTGTGTCCCACTTCTGAGACAAATGCTACCCAGCATGTGCTAGTCACCTCTTCAAGAGAGCATGAGAAAACTTCAGGCATATAAAAAATTTCCAACAATTCAGTAACAAATTTATAGATGCATATTCACTTTGGAGAAAAAGAATTAAAGATTTCCTTACAAGATCTTAAATTAATAAGCAATACAAAATTATGCCAATTGGAATCAATGTATGAAATTACATTCGGTGTATGTAAGCCTGGGATGACATCAGATGGAATAAAGATCTACAGGATAGATTGTACTCTTACTATTTTGATCTGGAACAGCAGTATCTTTCCTCACCCATCATGGAGACAGCAACAGCCAATAAGTACAACTGAGCAAATGGGAACTCAACACGCTCCTGGTGACACCAGTTACCTACAGGCTCTATGTACACCTCTGCTACTTTTTGGTCCAGACAAAAGCACATCTAAACAACAAGGGAAACTGTTCTCAGGAGACAGCAGATGGCATTCTTATATTTTCAAATGCTTTAGGACAAGCATCTTGATGGCATGGGCTCTCTCACAGACCTATGTCCTATACCCATTCTGAATGAGAACTCTGGGCACTACTTGAAGAACGAAAAAAAAGGTTCCAGAAAGAAAGTCTGATCCACCCAGGACCCTTGTAAAAAAACATCTTAAGGCAAGCTTAGATTTTTCTACTATCTCCACATCTGTTCTTTGAGGTCAACATGGGTTTTATTTTCTTCATTTGGAAGAGATTTCCTACACCCTGATGTGGTATTACATTATGATATTGTGTTGTTTATTTTTTTTCTCTTGTGAAGACATGTTGAATAATCATGCCAGCATGCACAGTAATTGGTAGGATAAAGGCTGACACAGTTATTTGGTACATTTGTAGTCAGTGCTATTTTTAAAAGAGCTACATAGCCAAGATCAAATAATAAATATTTCTCTGTTTTCATTGGTGTTCCTTAAATATGAGAGAAATCTTTATTACAACAAGAACTCTGTGCCTCTGTGAGTAATCTTCTTTACTAAGAAGATTTTTTTTACAAACCTCTTTTTATTACACTGAGTTAACCTCTTCTGCCACAAGTTACATCATTCTGCAGGTTGTACCAATCAAGGTTGTGTAAGCCCTGCTCACAGGAATGATCTTTACATATGGGAGATGCTATGCTGGAGTCATAATACTCCCTTGAGTAATGGTGAGCTAAGTAAATAAAGGACTTGAAAGCATGTGTAGAGTTTTAAGTTAACTATGAAATTAGCTTAATGGGGACATTTGGTTCAGACTGTTCTTTCTTTTTTTCTCCACTCCTTTTCCATGTGTAATGAAAAAGAAATTGGCCACTTGAGATTAAAATCAGCTAGGCAATGACATGGGAAAGGTGGTGCAACTTGTCCTCACATGGTGTTGTATGTGCTGGAGAGATGGTACAGATGGTTGAGAAGTCTTGGTCAAGAGTGAAGGAGATAGAAATGAATCTGCCTGAAAGCACGTTTCCTAAGGCTTTAGAGCCCAAGAGAAAAACAAGGAACTGGACTTGGCAAAAGCCAACATTATTACACGCAACAACAACAAAATTTAAGGCAGAATAAAGATTTGGAAGCCAATTTTTGCCCAAATGTGTTTGCAGTGATTCCTTCTGTTTTCAATTACTTTTATCACATAGGTTTAGTACATCGTCTCCTCCAGTTTATTCTACACTTTTGTACCTACCCACAAACCTTTCACACTGCAGAAGCTTTGATCAGGCTGCTTCTCTTACTACCTCACATTGAAGGCAAGTCAGAGTTCTCCACTGGTATGCTGCCTATACCATAACCTCACATGCATCAGGAGGCTAGACTTAAGCCCCCAGTTCGACCAGTGGCAGAGTATAAACAGAAACCATGTGCAAACCATACGGCTGTCAACTATACTGTCTCAGAAGCATACAAATTTTGAAAAAAATTATCTGACAGTTAGTATTTGCTTAAAACTTAAGACTTCATATATGCTACTCAACATATAGATACAGGCAATGGCTCATATTTCTTTGCCATATTCCAAAAATGCACGGTTCTCCAAAGAGATGTAATTTTAGAATTCTTGAATTCTCTGTGTTTGTTACCTCGATTACAGTATTTTCTCAACTGTGTAAAGTGGTGTTAATTTTCTTGGACCGTGCAGAAAACAACAAGAAATTGTAGTTGAACATTTTGATTGTGCACTAAAAAAAGAAATCCCAATGCAAGCCAAACAAGTACATTGAGTGTGCTTGTTTCAGTGGCTACGAAATAGAATCACTGCAATAGGTTGACCTACATTGTCTCAGCGGCTGGAAAGGGCAATTGCAGAAGGGCAATGTTGGGCCAGACAGTTGGGTGCAAGGGATGGAATAAGGAGGATGTCATTGATGCACACACACACAGAAGTAACTTAAAAACATGTAGAGTTGCCGTAGTTCTCATCCTCCAGTAAAGTGGCTTGGCACACTCTAGTTGACAGGATACTATAAATAAGAATAGTGAATTTCCACTGGGAGGGGGCATTTGATGGTAGTTAATCACCATTTCTCTCTCTCTGCTTTATATAGTGCAGGCAGAACGTAAAGTTTCAGGAGCAGTGTGCCTACAAACAGGAATTGGGCTCTCTCTCTATGATGCTTGATTCTTATTTACTGTCTTAGTCTTCTCCACACACCAGGTAGGGTGGCTTTGAGGATGCTCTAAATACATCTCATTGCAATATGGCCTCTAGACAAATTCAGTTTTACAAGGATTACACAAAAGAGAAAATGTTATGTCTGTTCCCTTCTTGATGATGCACAGTACCTCCAAACCAGGTGTATCTGAAGACTAAGTCTTTAGTATAATACCAGTTTCTAGCTCAGAGCACAAGAAGTCCTACTGATAGGCAACAAACATCAAAACCCTATTTTAATAAATCATTCAAGAGTAGATTCAGAGTTCTGGAATCAAACATGAGATAAAGGATTTGTTCAGTCTTAATTTTGGAGCATTACCATGGTGAGCCTGGCATGTTGCTACTGTCTTAAACTCTGTAAATAACTCTATATTTTTCTATAAAAGTCTCCCTGAAGTATGAGATCAGAATTCCCTTATGATTGGAAATAAATAGATTAGATCAAATACCTTAGAAGAGAAATGTTGCCAGTGTTAGAGTTAAGGACAATCTCCATTGGAAAATGTAGCCTATAGCCTAAATGTTTAAATATTTTGTTAGTATTTTAAGGCTTTTTCTCTTGTAAAACAAAAAAAAAAAAAAAAAAAAAAAAAAGGCTGTAATTTAGCATGTGCAATGTACAAAGGCAGTGTCCCACACAGACAAATCCTAGACTGAAAAAATCCTGACTGACTAGTCCAGTCCAATCAGCCCTGGGATTTTCCTGTTTCACCTATCTGTAACAATATGGTAAATTAACAATGAACCCAGCTGGGTGACTTTGCCAATACAACATCTCTCAAATGGGTCAAAATTTTCCTCATGCATTACTCATAATGTTTTCAGGGGCTTTTAACACTTCTCATATTCATGGCATGTGGGAAATGTGGCATCATAGGTACACATCTGAATGTATATCAGGACACTGCAAGTAAAGATAGAATATTTCCTACATACTAAGGAGTTCAAAGAAACAATCTGATTACTGCCAGTGAGTCTGGAATAAGGATGGAAGATAACTATGATAATGAGAGAACACTGCAATGAATATATGGTAGAGAATGTTGCGGGACGGAGAAAGCATTATAAATTTTAATAGAGAAAAGCTTTTCAGAGCAAATGAGGACTAACTGTAATGAGAGATCAAAATCTAAAAACTTCTAAATTTTTCATTTTTCTGAAGGTGCCGAATTTTCACATGAACTCAGAGCAAGCACAGATTTCAACAACAGCAATATCAGTCACACTAGTTAGTCTTGAGACCCCATGTGGTGTACTATGTCCACTTCTGGATGCCTTAACAAAAGAAGGACAAGAATCTGCTGACATGAGTCAAAAGGAGGCCCATCAATATGATCAGAGGGCTGGAACAGCTACTCTATGAAGACAGGCTGAGAAAGCTGGGGGGTTTAATCCTGGAGAAGAGAAGGCTCTGAGGAGACCTTATAGACTCCTTCCAGTACTTGAAGGGGCCTACAAGAAAGCTGAGGAGGGACTCTGTGCAAAGGCGTGTAGTGATAGGACAAGGGGTAGTGGCTTTAAACCCAAGAAGCTAGATGTTGGTTAGACATTAGGAAGAGATTCTTCACTGTGACAGTGGTGAGACACTGGGACATGTTTCCCAGAGAAGCTGTGGCTGCCCCCTCCCTGGAAGTGTTCAAGGCCAGGCTGGATAGGGCTTGGAGCAACCTGGTCTAGTGGGACGTGTCCCTGCCCAAGCAGGAGGGTTCGAACTGGATTATTCTTAAGGTGTCTTCCAATCCAAACCCTTCTATGAGTCTATGATTAGTTATTTAAATACAAGCAACCTCTAGGCATTCATGGATGAAAATTCTAGTCTTACTTGATTTTACCTAAAGAAATATGCTCAGCCATATATACTCTGTTTTTCACTGACAGAAAGACCACAAGGAGTGTCTGGCTTAAGCTTTTTTGCTTATACTCTCTATTTCCCAGTTTTGCTATCGTTGCAATCAGTAGATCATGTAATTACTGGTGCTAGAGACCTGCTTACACTGCCTTTGAGTAACTCTCCTGCTAAGAGTCTCTCCAGCGAAACTTGAACACATACAGGCTTAGATATTCTTTTTAAAAAAAGAAAAGAAAAAGTATGGCAAGTTTTTGTTTTAATGGAACACTCAAGCTTTCTATCCAGTTTTGGTAAGGTTACCATAGTCTTCTGTCTACATAAATCTAGCTGGTCAGCAGAGGATCTCACTGAAAATAGAAATATAGAGCACAACATCTATTCAAATTATATGGCTTTCAAGTTATCTAGAAGAGGTTGTAAATTAAATTTGGCAAGTACCAGACAGGCAATGACTAGTGACAACAATGTAGGTACATGAAGACAAAGCACAATATAAAGAAGATGAACAGACTATATGAGGTGGCATAATTGAGCAGCAAGAATAAAGGTGTTGGAACTGGAAATTCTTAAGTTAAATGGGCATGAGTTAGCCTGTGTAGTAGTAATTGATTGCCCTTTCCAATAGCCTGGAGTGATTTTCTTTTTTAAACTGATCATTTTTCTTCATTGCCGAACTTGATGATTCTTTTTGCCCTCCTCAGGCACAAAATGTTTAAAACAAGTTTTGAGATATTTAGTTATGTAAAACAGAGATAAAAGAGTAATCAACATAACAGTCCTGACATAAAAGGGCTGACTTTGTACCTAGAAAGCTTTGCAATGCTTTAGTCCTGCCAAATGAGATACTGGGTAACAGTTTCCAAGACACTAAAGTGATTAAAGTTTTGGTATGCCTGCTGATTTTGCACTTGTCTACATATGTCTGTCAAGGGAATTGTTTTCTCTCTCCTTTCTCAAATCAATATATAGATTTTCATGTCACATTAAGATGGGTGCTCTGATGCACATATACATTTTTTTTACTGCTTTGGTAAACCAACTCTAAAGTTTTTTCAGCAACTAAAGTATGCACTACAAGAATTATGTTAGTATGACAATAACAGAACAGTTGAGCAGTGCTATCTTGCTTGTGCATCAATGATACAAAATCTTTATGCATAATTTTCAAAAATTATTTACCACAGCAAAACCTAAATCATCCACATGCTTTTCAAATATTCACCATTAATTGACAGGTTAATGCCAGGCTAAACAGATTTGGAAATTTTTTATTTTTTTTTTAATCACTGAAATCAATCACTACTGCACTGCTTGGAAATGTGTAAGTACTTAACACCAGCTTTGAAGGTGTAATGGGAATACAAAACCACTAAATTCAGTGCCTTTAAAGATGTTTCCCACAATGTTGCAGTTGTGTTTCTGACATGGCTAAAAAAGTGTGTCTCATCTTTCAAGCAAAATGTCTATCACATTCCTTATGACAAATGGTCTTGAGAACATCCATATAATGTCAAAGAATAAAAGTAACATCTGTTCTCTTAAAGATTATGAAGTATTTATGTGCCCACAACAGCCATACAGAAGTATCTTCAGGATTTCTTGAACTGATGACCTCAAATCCTTTCGGTTTTGAGATTCATTTAAGTAATTTAGGGGCTGGGACAGTTTGATCCAAACAGACTGTCAAAGGTACCTTGCCTTTCTGCCTGAGGGTAAAGCAACTTTGCTTGCAGAAGAATCACTCCCTGCACTGAACAGAGGAGATATTTTCTGATAGAAGACAGCCAAGTCAAAGAACCATGGAGGGGTCTCAAAGAAAAGATTCTCATGTCTGACGCTAATGTCCTCTGTCTGAAGCTTTCAGATACCCATGTTGACCCAGGTGTCTAGCACTGGTAGCCAATATGAGATAAACCTTGAGCTTTTGCTTCAGTCTCTCCATCTGCAAAATATTGACTCTGGTAGTTTGCTTTAGAGGGCAATTAGTATGTTTTTCCTTTACTTCTAATCATACTTATATGGAAAATCTATATTGTGAAACAGGTCTTTAAATGCTTGAACCTCAACACAAAAGATGTCCCTCTTATTGAATTATTTGCTATGATGAACTGTGCCAGATAAAAATATGCACACAAACTGCTTTTGACTCAGAAAAAATTGTTCCACATTGCGAGCCAATTCCTCTACGTCAGACAACCTATTTCCCAACCACAATGCTTAGGAGTTTAAGATTTGCATAAAAAAATTGACCATGTGCTTCATAAATTTGGTTTATAAAAATTATTATGCCTTACACCTCTTTTTTTTTTTCTCCAAATAGTGGCAGTTAACATCTGAACCTCAAGGCAACCAGTAGCTGTTGGAATTTCCATGTAAAAGAAGGCTGCCAATAAGATTCTTACTAATAAGATTCTGTTTCCATACGTTTTCAGAGTCTGTTAAGTGAGAAGAAACTGCAGTGCATGTTACATTCATGTAATTTTAGGGCAAATCTGTGTTGGTCATCTCCTCACAGTGGGAAAGTCTACTACATTTTGGAAGCGGAAGGAAACTAAAGGCATTATTTTATGATGGCAAAACACTGCAAGTGCAATGTTGGTAACTCACCCAGTGGTGTTTATCATGTTTCAGGAACGGAACTTGAATGAGACCCAGAGACTGGACTTCCAAGCCTCTGGACTAATTTGTTGTGTAATAATGTAATCCTGTAATGTAGTATATACGGTTGGCTTAGGCAATCTTATCTAAAAGGCCTCAAGAGAAAAGTTATGCTCCAATACATATGAATGTGATAACATCTATCTAGACTAATAAACAGGGGTCCGTAGAACTCAAAAATGCACAGTGAAGATACCTCAGCAGGCTTTCTAAAAGCCCCAAAGAAGCCTGGTCCAATAAATAGAACCCTAGTCAGAGTGATTAATAGAGATGTCTGTCAGGTCAAGTTTATGGTTTGTCTGCTTCACACTGGACTGACATTTCAATGTCTAGACCAAACATTTGCTGTCTTGTATCAGTCCACCTTGATCTGTTCTGGTGTAAATTAAATACTTCTTTTGATGAGAAAGCCCACAAATGGACTATTAGGTAGTGTCCCCTGGGATCAAGATCATATATGTACATGGGTATGAACTGTGTCAGATTTGGGTCCCTCCCTAGCTTCCCCTAGTCCTCTAAGAGCACTAGTCAAGAGGCCTGACAAGTAGTAACAACAGACCTTGGTCTTGGGGAACATGTTCTCCAAAACAACAAGAACTAGAAGCACAGTTAAGCTCATCCTATACTTGAACAACTTGCAGAACACATCCCAGTGTGAACCACATCTCACCAAGAAACCTCCAGTTCATTAATGTTTATATTCAAGTACCTTCCTTTTATCATACAGTGGGGTCAAAACTAGGAAGGGACAAAAGACTCCGAGCAGAGAAGAACTAGGAAAGAACAACAAAACTTTAATTTACAGACAGTAATTTACAGACACTGCTTCTAGTGCAGATTGAAGACCACAGATTGAATATGCTTCATGAGACAAATCTAGTCAAAAGCAGATCTGCGTTCTGCATGGACTGAAAATTTGCATGGTACACGATTATCTGCAGGAATCAAGCCATGCAGTAATCCCCAGTAGAGGTGGCTTGAATGGTGGCTGTTAATTCTGTATCAGAGGGGAAGGTCCTAGTTGTCTAATTCATTTATTTTTCAATATTTTCTATCCACCCACTGATGCTCAAAGTAACCCCAAGTTTGACACAAGATGAGGCCTCTCTGACAGATTATCACAAATTACTTTTTATGAGACCAAATAGTGGTGCTTTCAATTGTCTCAGTACTTTTTGTGCTTTTATCAGTGCTTCAGCTCCTGCCACAAAGATTCTCACCTTTCAGTTAAAAAGTTTCTGCCCTCAATGGTTGTGTAGAAAAGCCTGCAAATGTGGCTTCAACGTAACCTCATGAGTCAGAAAATAAGCCAAAGAACCTCATACTTTTTTTTCCCCAAACAAATAAATCATGATTTTTTAGCTGATCTCACAGTTTATGGTAACTTGACTCAAGGTTTCTGAATTACTAAGGTTAGAAGCACTTTAAGATATCAAACAAGCAAGCTTCACAAATGAAAATAAATAAAGCCCTCTCCAGAGCTATTTTGGAGATTAACTCCTTTTCTGCTAACTGCATCTCATTGCTATAAACACGGAGAGCAATGACAGCTTCCAATTAATGCTCTCTCCAAAAGGTCAATAGATCACCTCTACAAGAAATTCTCAAGCCAAATGATATAACCCTCCCACACTGTGATGCCCATATTCCACCTTCAAAACAGAATTTCCCGACTTCCAGTTACTCATACCTTCACTATAAATAAGAAAATGGGTTTTAGACTATCAAGAGCTGCTTGAGGACTTTCTCAGAGGCATTAAAAATAATTTAAGCAAAGAAGACTGTCAGAGAATATGACTATCTCATTGCCCTATGTCCTGTTGGTTCTAAATTGTTCCCAGCACTCTTGATCAAAACATCACGTGCAAAGAAGAAAATGAAAAAGCTCCTTTCCCTCCAAAACCAACACAAATGACCATGCAGCACTTCCATCAAGTTCAAATACTTATAATACCAATTAATGCACTGTGACAACACAACTATTTAGAGGATTTCTTGCTTGAAATAATGAAAACTTTGGATGTCAAACTTTCATTGTTGACAAAGGTTGGACAATCAGATTGACACACAATGAAACTTTCATTACCCTTCAGCTCTTATTTGGTCATCCTTTGATTAGTATTATCCTTTGATTAAGCTTATCATGAATCTGCATTAATTTTAAAAAACGCCTCCTACACACTCCCAAAATAATCTGCATCACACTCCATCTTCAAAATTGTTATACAAATTGTCCCATGTTATACATAAGAGAAAAACAATGATGATACTTACTAGGAACTCCAGACACCAGTCGCAAGGGACGTAATACTCGGAAAGCCCGCAGTGCTTTAACATCGAATCCGGCACCTTTTCCTCCTATTGAATTCCCCCCATCTGCTTTGGTTGCTTGTTCTAAAATTGCACTAAAAAGCCTGCAAAAAGAAAGAGGAAACAATCTGTAGGCAGACAGCAAGGCTTGGGCTAAACAGGAACACAGATCATCATCATCACATCACCCAAGCTATCTCACAGACATGTGAAGAGTGTCACACATCTTAGTTGACATTTGCATATGGTGGAGGAGAGACAGACTCTTCCCATATGCCATAGCCATGGTGATGTCTATACCATTTGCAGAACACTTGTTTATGGAGTAGACATAAATGCAGGATGCTCCTCCTTCAGCCTAATGACTTCCTGCAGCCAGATACAGAGCACCCCAGTGACTGGCCTGCCTGGTGCCACATGGAGGTTTGCTTCCTGCCCTGCAAGCTGGGATGTGCCAGCTGCTTCAAAATGGCCATCCTGGCAATGCCTTGTGCCAGATTTAAACCATCACCAACAGAAAGCACGTAGGTCAGATTCTGAAGGCAATCTGCAGGTTTTCCTTACTAAACAGTCTGGACATAGTGAGATTTGGGATGAAAAGAGAGAAAGTACAAATATCATTCATAACAATTGGAGTCTTTAATTATCTGTCACCCATTTGACAAGGAATTAAGATTCACCAAGGTCACTGCAGGTAAGACGTGGTGGAAAGCTCAGAAATTCTTCAAGGTGCAAATTTTTAGGTAAGGGAGTATGCATAGATACACAGATCCATGTGTAAATCTCCTAATGAATTGGCTAGGGAAATCACAAAACTGTAGGAGTCTTATTAGAATGTTTTATTATACCGTCTTAATGTTTTATCTTGGCTAGTAGGAGTAGCTGCTTTAGGAGAAGATGTCTCACTCAAAACAGATTTGAAAATACAGAGCAAGATAGAAAAGACAATGTTCTGTGAAAGAGCTGAAGGCTCACCCTGTGTGTTAATAAGAACTTGATTTAATAAATTAGCTTTCAGGAAGCAGCTTCTATTTTTCTGGTAAAACATTAGTACCTTTGGGGGAGGATGGATTCCTCATGAATTTGCTAATGACATTGCTTTCAGCCTTGAAATCATCAGCTTGAATCCAGCCAAATTCAGTAGAGATTAAAAGCTGTTCCAGTCTAAATGGATGCTTGGCGCTCTGTATAAAAGCTTGTCTGCCACTGGCAGAAACCCCACGGCCCATAGCATGCTGTGGAGGACACCAGACACAGCTTTAAAGAAGCTGCCTGGGATGCCAGAAGGCACCTGGTTGGAGTGTCCTGGATTCAGCACTGACTGATTTCTCCCTCAGATATTGCAGTCTGCAGTGCCTCTGTCAGGATCTCATCCATATGCCCTGACGGACATATTCCACAGGGAGCCCCTCAGACTTGCATATCAAGCAGAGACCAAGCTGCTTGATTCCTTTAATAAGGAGTTCCAATCCCTGCAATCCATGGTTAAAATTTACACAAGCATAGGGAGTTTGCCCTGCATAGAAAAGGGTAGATTCAAGCCACACACATTTCCCCAGCACTAAATCCAAGCAAAAACATGGATTAGAGGAGGGCAAATGTGAAATTAGTTTCTTAAGTAGTTTGTAAAAAAAAACAAACCAAAACCTCATATCAAAAGTCTTATAAAACTTGTCAGCAGTGACTGAGGAACTCCTAACTGCATCTATTCAAAGCCTCAAATTCAAGCACTATAGAAAGATTTAACAACTGGGTAACAAGCGTGGGGAAAACCATGTGGGGAGTTTGGATGCTGAGTTTGTAGGTGTTGCAGACTAAGAAGCAGGATGCAGAGAAGACAAAAAAAGGGCCTATGAAAAATACTGTGTTGAGTACAGATATCACAGAGAGAGATAAACAAGGGCTGATGCAAAGAACATGAATTATTGGAATGTATGCATTTCTTGAGCTGCGTACACAAATTATACAGTTGTAATTTTCTGCTGGTCTTCATAATAGAAACACTGTAGGTCAAATTTGGCCTAATGTATTTCCAGTAAGCTAGTGATTAAACATTAGGAATGTGCTCTATTTCTAATTCAAATGTTTCTATCTTCCTAGTCAACAGAATTCCCACACTAGATGGTGAGTGACACATCTCTACATCAGTCCTTGTCTCCTGGGGTTTTTCAGCTGTCTTGCAAATCTCAGAACAAGAAATCTCAAGGAACTCAGTCAGCAATTGTGCAAATTGAATCCTTGAGAATCCTTGTGGCCACAGAAAATATCATTAAAAAATACAGAAATCTATCTTATTTCCTTCCAGCTGACTACATTCCTCCAGTCTAAGTTCACGCCCCATTTTTTTTTCATGATAGCACTTTCCACTGATGTAACACAATTAACAGCATCTTCATCTTGATTGCTGAATTGTACTTGTGACATGACTACAGCTAAACTAAATATATTCAGCTCACATGAACTATAAAGTATAAAATAAACTTCTCTCACACATGGGTGTGTGGACATAGTCCATTTTCTATTTTTTTTTTAACATTTACTTGTAAGGTATGAAGCTAGACTGGCTCTTTTTCTTATTTTTTTCTGTTTCCCTTTTGACATCTGAAACATCAAAAAAGTTTTCACTTAGCTAGGTGACCCCAACAGCATCATAAGGCTGTAACTTGCTTACAGCTCTTCATTTCTTCCTCTGTGGGGAGGGCACACTGATTTTTATAGCATTAAAAAAGAACTTGTAAAGGACCTCCACAGCGTAAAAAGAAAACAGAAGGCTTGGTATTTCTAAGGCTAAAAACCAGCAGAAAAAACACAGTTGAAAGAATTCTCGTTGATATAAGGAAATTGTAAATTACAATTATATTTTTCATTATGCTTTACAGTTCACCTGTGATTTGTGAGTGCGAAAGTGTTTGAATCTGCCCCTTAGAAACTCCACATAGATTTTCAGAAAGACATATACTTTGACCACATTTTCCAGTCTGCTCTGAATTCCAGATGCATTTCAAACACCTTCACTGCTTACCTTCCAAAATAACACTGCCTTTCAAATTACGACATCCTTTTTTTCTGGCAGAAGCTATGGGTCCTTGGAGAATGTGCTTGGCAGGAAAACCACAGCATTGCCAGGAAAGACAGATATTCTTCTAGCACAACATTGTCAAACTAGTCTTTTCTCAAGAGAAATTTCATCCAACAGCCTAATATTAAAGGACATCACTCTTACATCTGAAATTTTTAATGTTTCCCAAAAGAAGAACAGTAAGACTGATGGAACCAGGAAACAATTTAACTAATAGCTAGTGTTTGTGGGTTGTGCCTCACCAGGCAGCTTAGAGGTGGGATCTCTGCTCTTAACTAATGAAGTTTTTATCCTAAGAGCCTCCGATTGATACCCACACACTAGCATCTTTCTTCAAAGCAGCATTCAATGGTGGCTGCTATAGCAGGGTCATAGGCTATTTAAAG
The DNA here is from genome assembly GCF_036169615.1 of Heliangelus exortis. Taxonomy (NCBI): domain Eukaryota; kingdom Metazoa; phylum Chordata; class Aves; order Apodiformes; family Trochilidae; genus Heliangelus; species Heliangelus exortis. The sequence goes on from NC_092422.1 coordinate 134,444,052, forward strand.
ATAAGCTAGAATCAAGCTTTAAAAGACTTAGTTGATGAATAAGCAAATCTCCCACAGAGCAAGAATGGTAAGCTGTTACAAGCTTATAGATCTAAAGTGCATCGTTTCTCTAGAAAATATAGCAGTTGTGTTCAGTGTTGCCCCCTGCTGCTGCTCTGTATTCCTGTGGACTTGTTAGAAACACTGACTCTAAGATCCTTTTGGATATCAGGAGACATATTTTCAGAAGGGAGGGGAAAATATACAGGCACAATTTAACAAATTTTTTAATAAAAACTCAGACAATATACAGGCACAATTTAAAAAATTTTTTAATAAAAACTCAGACTTCCCTCCAAAATTTATGCCTGCTCCTACACATGTATTTTCCTCTTTTCTATCAACGTTTATGTTTCAACATAAAGGAAGTCAGTTTTGATGTAGTATAACATCAAGGTATATGTGGTAAGCAGTGTAAACTAGGTGTATTTAGAAACAAGTTATCTAAAACCTTTCTATTTTTTTTTTCTTCTTTATCTTCCAATGGTACTTGAAGAAATACTTCCCACCTAGCCTTTCTATTTTTTGTAGCAAGGACAATAATCCTAGAAAATGTAGATGATTCCTAAGGCAGAACAAGCATGAATGGCAATAACCACAGTCATTCTGGGACTTGCTTCTTCTAGTATGAGTCTTATACCATCATTGTCTGGTCTCACACAACACGATTCCCTCTTCCCAGTACTACACCCATACCCAATGTACTCAGCTTTCTTCAGTAGCTCCATCAATACGCAGAAAAAGGCACCACACAGAAATGTTACCAGCACTTGCTTTTTTCCTCCTCTCTCTCTCTCTCTTTTTGAAATTTATTTTAAGCCTTTTCCATGAGACTTCCTCCCTGACAAAATATTCAAATAGTCTGAAATGTAAACGTACTGTCATTGAGGGGTTTCAGACAGCCCCCAGGAAAAGAAGACAGAACAGAAGACGAACAGATAGTATCACCACGTAGATTTCGTAGAGGGGTTGTAGAGAGAAAAAGCAGTGCACGAGGCCAGGCTGTGGTAGTGTACAAGTGAGTTTAAACAGATAAACATCAAGAAAACCTGTCTGGCCTTGAAGTGGAATCTGTCACTTGAGATTGTTACTATTTAACAGAGACCTTAGGGTCTTGGTCATGTTTATTATACTTGTTTAATCCCCCTCCAGTTAAATTTTTTGTTCCCCATCAAGAGACTGAGAGCTCCTGGAGGCAAGAGCCAAGAGCTTCAGCTTCTGTGAATGGCAAGGGAATTAATTTCAGTCTGAATATCATTCTGCTGATTAACTGCCCTAGTAGGAAAACGAAATAGGATTGCACTTAAACTAGATATAATATGCTGCCCTGTGATTTCTGGAGCCCTGCTCTCTTGCATTCCAATGGAAGAAGAGGTAGTGTGTCCTCTCTTTAAGAAGTCTTTCCCTTAAAAATGGAAAGAGATAATGGAAAGAGAGCTTTTGTTCTCCATTCTTTATTGAACTTAAGCAGAAACTTCAAAGCAGAGGAAATACCTGAGGGGATTCAAAGGCAGAATCAGCTGTGGAATTGGACACCAATACCAGGGACGGGGTGGGGAATTGCCAGTTTTCAATTACTAATTTGCTGTGGGATCCTCTGGTTGTGGGTAGGAATGAAGGAGATAGGGAAGGGGGCATTGCTGTAAGGAGAAGCATTATGCCCACGTGGAGGAAGAGAGGTCCTGGGACTAAGTATAGGTTCCAGAGTTTCCTCTCTCCCCTTCACTAGGAATTCTCTTCCATTCACTTTTCCCCATAATGATGGAAAGTAGGGAGGGCTGGGTAGCACACAGCAGCATGCTGATGTAATTTTTTTTTGGGTACTGCAAAAATGGCCAAGAAGCTAGATGGACTTTGTTTTGAGGCAGAAATTACGAAGGAGGTGATAAGTCCCTTTTGATGATTTCCTTAGGAGCTGATGTAGGATTTCCTTGGCAAAGAGGTGAAAAGGCTGCAGGTTTTTGTGGGCAATGAAACTCTTTAACAATGGAGTAGTGGGAAGACGGGAAAAATTACGCAGGAGAAAAAATACTTGTTCTCTTTGTCTTCAGGGGTACTTTAGCCTTCACTTCTTCCCTTCAATAACCACAATTCAAACCCCTTATTTATCTCTTAACGTCAGGTAGAAAAAGCAGGATGTATTTATTTTGCTTTTATTCAAATAAATTAAACGCCAAGCTTGAAAAATACAGAGAGGAATAATAGGATTAGAAAGATTGCTCAAAGTGGTAATTTGATCTACAATAGTAAAATTAGTCTTAAAAAAGGTTAAAACATTAAAAGACTCAAAATAAAAAATGCTGAAATCACCAGCAGAAGGGTGCAAGTGAAGAACTTATTTTTGTTTGTATATACAAAACCCTGGGATGTAAATTTTTTATCCATCTTTGAGAGTAAGAAAAAACAGTAAAAGTTCACAGAAGATGATGGCAGAATTTGTCATCCAACTCTAACCTTAATTAAAGGCTCCTGCCTAGATGTTATTTTTTTTAATACTTATACAGATTTACAAAGGTATTTTCTTTCATTTAAGCATATTCAGGCATTTGACTTCATCCAACAGTTTTGCACAGCTTCCTCTTTTTATCCCGGCTCCCAAAGTGCTGTTGAATTTACATGTCTTGCAGACCATTAGAAGCCTTGGAAAAGGCTAAGTAGCAAGGGATATCAGACAGAAAATGTATATCAACTGACTGTCAGTCCTTAGTATTTACCTCAATGTAAATCATTGCTACATAATGAATCAAGCATGAATCAGGTCACACCCACAGAAGACCAGTGAGTGAACTCTCTTTTTAGATTACACAGCAATACCTGATAAAACACATAGAGTCTGTAGAGGTGCTAACACAGGAGGGACAAATGGTGGTAGTAAGAGAAACATGATGGACAGCAATCTTTAATATCACCAATAAGTAAGGCACCAAGCATTCACCCACCCTCATGCTCCCAGACCTTTCCAGTGTCTGTGTGTGTGCAAGTGTGTTCAAAGACAAAATGTTGGTACTCACCCTACTACCACAATTATAAAATCTAGTAAATTCCAGCCATTGCGGAGGTAAGCGTTGGGGTGAAAGAGAAGTCCATATGCTATTACTTTTAAAAATGCTTCCACTGTAAAAATTATGAGAAAGAGATATTCCACTCGTTCCTGGGGAAGAGAACAAGAGAGACAGTGGTTAGGATGAGTGACAAACCATGGATAAGAACATTTTCTTCTGCCACAGTCTACCCATGCAGCCTCCAACTCGCTGACTAGCCACTTGGATTACATTTAATGTGTCACCTTTGTCTTCATGCTTGCATTGTCTGCAAACATCCTGTCAAGACAGTGGCAGTAAATTCTGATTAGGCTCTGAAATTTGCTGTCCTTGCCTTGGCAGGGAATGCCTGCTGCACAGGCCTGTGAAAAGGAGAGGGGAAGAGGGTCAGCAGGCATGTTCCAGCACTCAGGTCTCTACAAAATCCATTGCCAAGTAACATCAGCCATCAGAATGAACTGCATCCAGTCTTTTTTCTATCTCTGGAGAAGAAATGCTACTGGGTGCAATGCTGTGGAGAGAGACAGGGAGAAATAAAGAGATGTCTGTATCAAACTGTGCTGTCTTTGGGATTCCCTTTCCTGTTGCTGGGGAAACAGTTGGCTAGATATTGTTGAAAAATTATTTCCAGATCAGACTAACTGCTACTAGAGGCTTTTAGTCATTCCATCAGAAATGTACATGTTCCTGTGAAATGTAGGCCGCAATTCAGCATATCCAAACAAAGTCACTTCCAGTGACAGTACACTCTGATAAAGGCAAGCAGGCAGGCTTTTGCAGTCAGTACACAGGGCTCATCGTCCCTTATCTCTGGGGTTTTAGGCCCAGTATGGAAGAAGAACAGCAGTGCTGAAGAAATGGTAAGGACCTCCAACTAAGTAGGAGGGAAAATGCAATTTTAGGTAATCACTACAGAAGTGCTCCATAGCAAGCTGAGTGGGAAATAAGTAAGTGAAAACTAAATGACAGGAAAGGGGGACTGGTTCCCTAGAAGAACTACAAATGTATTAAAAATTCACATTAAATAAATTAAAATCTGAGATAAATAGAAATTAAAACACCTTATGTATTCGTAGTCATATCTTACAGGGTAACAAGTAGGACAATCAGGCAGGTCACTACTTTATTTTGAGCTCCAAACTGCAATTGCTCTGTTCCTCTGTCCAGCTGATTGCATGTATGATGCTTTCATATGATGCAAGTTGTGAAGGATTGCAAAATATAATTTCATCACTTAACTTGGTTGCCCATTTGGTTGTTTCCATTCAGCTCCAGGCAATTAACAATTTGCTAGCAATTCACTAATCAAAAAAGCCAATTTCTAGTTCATCTGCATGTTTACATTACCATGTTATTTTACATGACAGAGAAATTCCCATCTGACAGCAACAGTCACATGTTTATCCTTTAAAATATTGCAGCTTTCACTCAAACAGTGCTTTTACAATGTCTGCTGTATTATTGCCCAGTGCTTAGTACAAGAAATGCTTAAAAAAAATAGTAGAATCATTCTGTAGTTATCTGATCCAGCTGTAAAACTTCTGAATGTGCCCACAGCACAGAATTTGCCCGCATCTCCAGATGGAGACAGCTCAAACTAAGAATTTCCCTCACTATGAACTCAGAGAAGGAAACAACACCATACAGTATTAGTAACCATTACATCCCCAGCTCTACAAATGCTAAGCACATTTAATTTAACACAAGAATTGGCACGTAAGTGCTAACAACCAGGAGTCCAGCCGTGGGCCAGGCCACAGAAAAGAGCCCCGTAGTGGCTTGCACAATGGAGAAGGGGCTAACCTGGCAGCCCTTCTCCCTCCACAGCCGCCAAGAACTGAACGGGTACTAATTGACTTCCAAATCATAGTAAACTACACCCAAACAATCAAGCTGTATGCACACGCTTGTAAAGTAAGATGGGCTGTTGTTAAGCTTCTTAAAAAAAGACACAACAAAATCACTGCACGATGGGAAGGCCTTTACAAACCCTCTTCCTGATTGCCCTGCACCTTGAGGCCACCATGTGCCTCTGTCAGCATGGCTTGAGGCCAGACACCAACCCACGCTGCAGGAATTGCTGGGAGGCTGTGCCCTGACCCTGAAAGGGTGAGGTGAAGACTGCGTGGATGCTGGAGGAAGATGGAAATGGGTCCCATGGGGAAAGAACATGCCCTGAAGTGAGGATGGGAAGAGGGAGCGCTAAACCTGGGATGGATGTGGCCTCACTTGGGGTGAACAAACATCTTTTAGGATAGAAACAAAGATTTCTCTTGCCGCAACCCAGTCCACTGATTCAGCCAAGGGCTTTCCACAGTTTTGGGCAAGCTCTTTCCCTCTCACAAAAGAGGGCCACAGTAGGTTCAATATGACTCTCATTCAAGCTGCCTTTGATGTTGCCCTGTGCACTCAATTTCTCCAGCATCCCACCCTGCTAACAGAGGTCTGAGCTCATGGAGAAATGCTGCAGGCCCTAAAAAAACAGACTTCCCCCCAAAAACCTCTCTCTTGGCAGTCACAGCGGAGACTGACCCCAAGGGAATGTTGAAGAGCCTAACCTCTCATTTAGTACCTCCAGGTCTGATTTGATGCAGCCTGGCAGAACAATGAAAGAGGAAGACATAAAGCTGCTCCCATGCCCATCGATTTAACAGCAAAAGCATCCTTGACCTCTGGGTGCCCTGGGACAAACACTGCTGCCAGCTCTGTGTCCCCTTTCTGCTTCTCCTGGGGCCACAGTGCCCCTGGCCTGCCAGGCCAGAAGAGCCTTTCCACTCCATGAATTCCATTGAAATATCTCTACTAAGGCAATTAAAAGGCCAAGAAAGCAAACACTTGAGAGGGAACAACTTGCTTTGTTTTAAAACAGATACTGCACAGAGCACCCAGTGTTTCAACAATTAGCATGGTCCATTTAGTTGGGTTTAGGACAGCCTTTTTGCCTGTAGACTCTCTGTTCTGTTGCTGTAAAAATGCTGTCTGTTAAATCATGTTACTGAGGAAATAATACACCAAAATATTACACACACATGCATGTATGTACCTGTACATAAATACAGGCATATACAACTACAAGCTGTTTGAATAAAGTCCTTACAACTTAGACTTACAACAAGTCCCTACAATTCCCTGCTTAAGGTGAAAAGATCTATAAAAAATGTAATTCTATAAAAGCCCCTGAGGTGAATATGATACAGAACGATGAACAGAGGAGAGAGATTTTATGATCTTCTGCACTTAAATTAATGATATCCAGATCTAAAACTGAAGGAAAAATACTGCTGAGATTAAACAGAGCGGCTACTATGGGACCATTTCAGGAAGCTACTCCTGCTTAGTCTCAAGAAGAATTTGAAAAGCCTACTAATTAATTTGCATTCTCTTTACTCCTTATACTATAAAACTCAAGAGCCTTTACGAACACAGAATAACTCAGTAACAATACAGCATAACTGGGCTCCCAGGAATTTGGGTTTCAGTCCCAGTTCTGATGCCACCTTGCCTGGTGAACTCACAGATGTGACTCAACCACCCCCTGTTCCAGGTTGGAAATAAAAGGAGAATCTGCTGCCTTAAACAGCCAGACAACAATTTATCTCTGCTAAATGGGCTTCCACACTTCTTACTGCTTGTTTGGAGCTTTGCTCTTACAGACTGGGCAGACTGGGCCCCAGTGTTTCAGACTCCTGAGGGACATAGCCCTGCAAATGCACAATACATAATGCACACTCCTCTGAGAAGAACTTGGAGCAATTTTAAAAAAAAAAAAACAACCTAGCTAGACAAATATTGGCATTTCTCTTTGACAGAGCTCCCTGTTGACAGAGAGGGAGGTAGCTGCCCACTGCCTTCATGAGGTGGAAAGTAGACAGCAACAGCATCGTCCCTTGCAACACAAACCCAGTCCACAGCATCAAAAGAGTGGGAACTTATTTTGAAGCTGGAAGAAAGAGGTAACAGTATTTTTTCATTTGTGCCTTAGAAATGGGAACTACGCTGATGTGGCTAAGGCACGTGAATATTGCAGGTTGCAGAGTTACGAAGCAGGAGCTTCCAGCTTGGGCAATAGTAATGAAAATGTTTTGAAAACCAGAGGAATAAAACCCAGTTATATATGAGCAGAAAAATAGGAAGGACAAAAGGTTTAGAAAACTGTCCAGTCTCTAGAGCATACACAGATGTTTTGGGACTGGTTCTACCACTGTTTTTTTCTGGATTTGTTTTTTTTTTAACAGACACAGGTCATGAGCATCAGCTACTCTATCTGGTGAGTTAGCCAGCAGTAGAACTGCCAAGAAACAAATTGTACATCAACTTACCCTTAGCAAAGAAACAAATATTAACTTACTGTTAAGCCTCTAAGATATATTTCCAAAAGAGGATTACTACATTAAGTATGAAACCCCCTCTAATCCCATGTGCCTTCTGAAGACGTCAAAGGTTTGTTTTTGTTTATAATTTTGAAACTGTACATAATGACATCCTGGGTCATAAAAGGAGTCTGAAAACAGGAAATCCAAGCAAATTGCTCTAGGGTGCCATAAGACTTTTCCTCTGCCAGAAGAGGAGTGAGTAGACCAGTGCTATTTCAGAGAAATGGTCCTCTGTATTCAGAGGACAATTCACTCCGTTTTGATCCCAGCTCTCCAAACCTCATCTGCACAGCAGTATTACTAGTTTGTAACATTTTCAATACAAGAGTTTCTCAAGACTCAAAACACAATTAAGTCTTTATATCTCACACACCCCAGTTTAAAGAGCTTATAATTAAAATTCAGTCACTACAAGTTTTCTCAAACTTTTCTGTCTCTCTTCTTGTACTCTGTTCATCTTGCTAAAAACCACATTTCAAAAACTAGATCTTCTATATTTTAAGTATTTACAGCTAGCCCTGCAAAACTAGAACCTTTATGAAGCTGCCTGTTGGATCTTAGACCAAGCTATGTCAGTGTCTGCATTATTATTCCCTAGTGCTTCCTTAAACATGAGAGAATACATTTCTTCCATAATGCAAATACTCAATACTCTAAGGAAAACAGCCTTAAAGGCCTCTGTCATAAAGGTATTTTGACATTAATTGCATAAACAGTCTATGAAAGATTCAAGTCAGAGGGGCAGCATTCAAACTTCTTCCTAGCAGGGCAAAAATATTTTCTGATGGGCACTAAGGAGATTAAACTGCTGGGAAGGATAGTCCAGAGACCTTATGAAGAGAGGTTCCATGTTTTTGGATTATGAATTACCATCCCATCCAAGATATGGATACCCTCACTACGTGAATATGATGACCTGAAGGGTGCTGTTAACATTGATAACTTTGACCTTAGGTAAGAAAGAGCCACATGTGTGCACTTAAAGGATCAATGCAATAAAGCGGATGTTAAGACAAGTTTGTTGACATTGAGTTACTTCTGAATGCAGTCAGTTACTCAACAGACATTTTCAGTCACATGGGGGGGGGTGAAAACAGTATGCAGGCACATGAAGGAGTAAAACAAAGGAGAGAATGTTTGGATTTTTTTTTCTCTTAAAATTACTACCATTGTAGAAATAAATGGCCATATCAATTTGTTTGATAAAAATAAAGGGATCGTAAGATAGCATACTACTGAACATAATTCCATTTTTTGTAACTGCTGGTCCTAAAACACAGTGTCCCTTCTTCTACCTGTTTCCCAAAATAAATAGCAACAAAAATTGAGGAAAAGAACACTATCTGATTTTACCTAACGAGGATAAAATAAGCGCAAAGAAGGAAGTGGGTGGCTAGCATTTAACTAAACATAACTCACAATGTTGGTAAATGGAAGTCAGAACAACTGAAAAGTCACGTTTCCGGATACAGTCAGTATTGCCTCTATCCATTCCAATCATGTTATATATGTATCTACATAACATCAGGCTTTGAAATGAGCAGAGTTAAAAGTCACATTGAGCACTGCAGAAATATCACCTTCTAATACCTGTAGACATGAGGTAGTCTCATGTGCAGCTAATTTTAAGGTGTCCAACGCTAGAAGAGTAAACCAGACAAAGGCAGAATTCTCACTAATCTGAAATCAGTAATTATAAAACAGGAATGTAGTGTAAGCCAGCCCTTGGTACTTTATGATAATTCATCACATGCCCATGATCCATTTAGGAACTTCCACTGAAATGTATAAAAGAGAGGACAGCAACAGTGTCAAATTATGCCTGATATTCAAGAGTTCCTTGGCAAATGAATGAATTCATGCATTGCTCTCTTGCAGGATCTAGTCTAAGCTCCTTACTTTTCTTACAGCACTTTGGCAAGGATCAAATTGAATTTATTTATGGGTTCAGTGGAATTAAATTCTGTGTCACAGTCCAATTGTAATACAAAGCCCAGGTACAAGGGGGTCAGTCCTCTATGCTATGTACCTTGTACAAGCACACTTTCCCTTTCAGTGAACCATGTTTCTTATTCACTCAATCCTAAAGATGATGAATGCCATTACTATTCTGATTTACCATCATTTCACCTACATTTTTTACTAACACTAAGTACAGAAACAGGCTCCAGCTACTTCAAGCAATTCAATTATTGTGAATCCTAATTTCAGAAGGGATAGACATGACAATATCATGTTGGACCACAACACGAGGAATATTATTTTGAAACCTTTATGCAAGAGAAATTCTGAACTTGATTTGATTTGAGTCCTACTTTGAGTCAGGATTTGGACTAAACAACTCGCAGAAGTCCCCTTCAACTCTATATGCATATTTTATAATTCCAAATAAACCTCTAGTCCTCAGAATAATCTAACAAACTCCCTATTACCTTTCCATTGCATATGAACACTTCCCAGTGGGATACCTCATTCTCCATAGTAGAGATAGAAAAGGATATGCCTTTCTGGTTTCATATAAAAGAATATGCATTCACTAGGACTTAAAATTTGGATCCTCGTGACGATTAGATAATGTCTAACATATAAGATTTTTCTTTACAGTCTTTGGCTTGCAGTAGGAAAAATCTCTTGGGTGTTGTTGCTCAAGATTTCTTTTTTGAAATAAAAAAATACAATTCTTTTTAAATATTAATTAAATCCAGACAATATACTCTTCATAGGCTCTGTTTTTCTTTGACATGATTACGAACTGAAGCCATCCAAACAGGCCATTTACAAACATTCCAACCTGAGCAGCTGTGAAGAGGCAAAGAATGCCATATCCTACTTTCTTTTGTTTTGGTCCACTACTCTGATTAAATTGAAATGAACTATCACTTTATATTCTGATCAGACCAATAAGAGATTACCATTCTAGAAGGAAGCAACATTAGAGAAGGCAGCATAAGGTTTATGACTGTGAGAGCTTCATTTAGGATCTCTGGATAGAAATTAAAAGCTGGCTAGGTGTTGTGTTGTTACCATGCCTACGAATTAAATTCACCCCTAGAAGAAAGCTTTTACTAGTTTTCTTTGTTCAGTTTCAGAGACATTGAGGCAATCCAGTGTCTTCTTCCAAGGTTAACAGAGCCATTTGAAATACCACAGTCAATTGTCCATCTACCAACCACTGATTAAGGATGGGGTACCAGACGCATCCAGTTAAATCAGAGCAGCTACATCTAAAGGGCATATAGTATCTCATCCAGCTCCCTAAATGACTCAAATAAGTTAGAAATTGGCTACTCGCCATGGTAAGGTGTTTGAACATGGTTATTTATGCAATGAGATAAAGAAGTCTATCAGCCATAAGACATTTAAGTACTCCATTGCATTATTACTTTTATTATTAATAATATTAAGAAACAAACCTAGCATAACCTAATTTTTCTCTGCTCAAAAGCATGCTAATGTTCAATATCGAGAATTTTATTACCAGGCAGAACAGTAAATACCTATTCCACCTTAGGAGGAATTCTTAAAAACTATCTTAATAAATATTGACTCATTGGGGCATTTTCAGTCAACGTTAAAAATGTCATCTTTACAGTGCATCGTCTACACAGGATGCACAAGCACATTTGGTTTTGGAAGCAAGCTACATGACCTCAGCAATAACTATTCTAATGATTTTATTGTTCTGCATCATCTATAGGCTGGTTCCTACAGTCACAGGTCTGGAGTTCTCCTCATTATATTATTTTGATCTGATCATCATTACACAATTAGTGCTTTCAATACTTAATTTTTCATTGAGTCCCTAAACTTCTTTGTCATAGAAAAAAGCTTAACAAAGATGAATTCCAAACATCTGAATGCTGAAAAAAATGAGACTGTCCCCATAAGATTTATTAATTTCAAGTCAATTACAGAATTTCAGGGGTTGATGTTTATTTAACTGCTTGGAATCAAAAGCATCCCAACTGCCTTGTAAGCTGAGACTGTTGTCATATAAACAACTATGCTGAGGTACATTCATATTCGTACTTAGTCACCTCTTCTAAGAGACCACTGAAAACTTGTCCCCAAAATGAAGGACTGAATTTCCAACACAGCTCTTGGAAATATGCCCATAATGGGACTTTTTGTCTGCCAGGAATTTTTACAATCCCTTCATGGATAAGGGATATGGAGGAGCTGCATTCCATACACTTAATTTAATGAAGCACCTTTTCTCTAAGAAAACATTTCTCTTTTCCCTTTTAAAAAATGGTGTGATCCTACAAGATTTTGAGTAATTCTAGTATATGCTAGGTTAGACTGAACTATAGTCTAAATCAGGGAGAATTTTGTTAATAATTTAACATGAAAAGTATTATCGTCTTATTAGGTTAGTCAAGAATTGTCTACAGGTTGAATTTTCCTTTTCTCTTCATCCTCTTTATAACTTCTCAGGAACCACTGAAAAATTAGAACCTTCCCTAATTTGTCTTGCAGGGGGGAAACCCAGTTTGAAGGAGGCACCACCATGTATTGGGGTGACAGAAGGACTGGCATTGACTCTCTTGTGCAAACCCTTCACTTAGGGCATGTTTTTAGAAGAGAACAGGACTAGCAGGAGAAAAAGTAGACTAGCCAAAGAAACTGTTTGGGCAGCAGGAATGGGACTGGATGCCAGCAAAAATGGTCTCCACAAGAAACAATAGCCAAGGCTAGCACAATTTAGACCCTTAGTGAATCAACTACTGAGCTAAAAACTTCCGAGTCACAAGAGACCCCTTGCAGACATCTGGTCCTGAATCGTCGTTTTAATAGGCAACTGAGCACAGACTTTTCTCTGACTGACCACCCAGAAGAGCTCATCAAATCCCACTTTAAAAACATTTCTGTCAAATGCATTTTAATCCAATCACTCTTGTGCATTTTATGATGCTCTAATTTATGTTTTTAATCTACTACAATTCTTTTATAATTGTTTGTGCAGTACAGTGACGCCTGACAGGAAATGCTTTATGAATAAATTGAATTTATGACTATTTATAACCTCTCTCTTTTTAAATTTCTAAGCAAATAACTTGGTCTCAGAGTTTAATGTTCTAGGGTTGGGGTCTCTCTGTACACATTCATACAACACGTGACACATGCACTAGAGAAAAAGAGAGACAGAGGTGGAGTGTGTACGTGTGTGTGACCTTTTCTCTCCATGAGTAACTTAAGGGCATATTTAACATTCTGTTCACACTGCTCATGGCAGATAGGAAAAACACAACTGAAGGGGATGAAAAATGAAATGTCCTTGTATCTTCTCCATCTCAGCCTCTATCTTCCTTTTTGTGGGGCAAAGGTTTTCAGATTTTGTGTACTACCCCTGAGTAAGTTTGTTTGCTTGCTGCTTGGTAGGACAGGGCACATGAAATAAGGCAGCTATAAGAACCTCTGACAACCAGCACATAAAACTCATTTTATTTCCTTAATGGAAGTCTAATTGGTAATTAAAAACATGACTGTGACCTGTGCAATACCCAGAGAATAGAAATGGACTTAATTTTAAACAGATAAAGCTCATAAGGATGCAGCTCTGCAGAGTAGCAAGATTTCTTCTGGGCAAGGACAAAAGAAACAAGTGCTTTAAGTTTTAGCATTTTTTTCTTGATTTAGGCTGACCAGAAACAGGCAAACAACTGATATCTTTCTCTAATTCTTCAGTGCCTGAAATTGGTTGACTCCCGCCAGCCGCTCTGCTGTAGTGGCTGCTGATGTTGAAATAAACTCAGATATAAGAAGCTGAAAAATGGAATTTGGATTCTTTCTGTCTATCCCCTTCCCCCCTTGCCCCACATTCCCCCAGTGATACAGGGGCATGTACTTTCATTTCTTTTAAGACAAACGTGTTTCATCCTCATAAGTGTGTGCATTGCAAGGGTAAAGAGGCAAACTAACAATCTTGACAAGCACCACCAGTTCCATCCAGTTTGGCTGGGGGTAGGTGTCATGTTGGTGTAACCTTACCCTGCAGGACACTAGGATCACTCCCACAAAGCCCACAGCAGTGATTGGGTGGGTGCAGAGTAATGCAAGGACATGTCATAACAAAATACTTGGACTTGCTTCAAGCAACCCAAAAACATGGATCTGAGAATGTTGAAATATTTTTGTTCTATAAAAACTGTTTAAACATAATGCTTTATTATCTCTGCACTGAAATGCTTTGAGAACTTTCCTTTAGGGACACTAGAGAGGGTAATGTTACGTATAGAATACTTCAATTTCTCATTCTAATATCCAACAAAACAGAGTTTTGAAATATTGGAATTTCCCAGACAACACCCAGATTTCCACCAGCCTGAATGGCAAACCAGTAGGAGGGAAAAAGGAAAGAAGAGAAGCAGCTCTGAAATGGGTTAACACATGAAGGAGGATTTCTAATGAAGTTCAGGCATTAATAAGGAATGAACATTGCACCCAGGACAATTTTTGCAAGCAAAAACTCTGTAAAGAGCTACAGGGAACTGCTGATTTTCATGCCAGAGGCAGAGAATGTACCTGTATATTCTCTTACTATGATCAACCCTTAAAACAGTATTTACGCTCAGGTAGATAAACTCTAAAAAAAACTTAAGAAAAACATTAGACTCTAGACAGTGAAAGGCCAGTAATATTATTAATATCCTATAATGCTCTTTAATTAAAGTAAGCTTCAGTAGCTTCTGGCTAGTTTGCAAAAAAAGTCATACTCTTCCTACATTACTGGCTTTAGGGGTGGCTTTATCTCCTACAAGCATTGCAGGCCAAAGAATTTCTGACTACAGGGAAAATTAGGTTTCAGCTGGCCTGTCTGGAAAAAAAAAAAATAAAAATCTAAATCCCACCCGCAATCAGAAGTCTGTTTCATCAGTTACAGTCAAATCCTTATGACGTCCATTGCTCGGGAGGTCACTGCCGGTGAAATGATCTCTAAGAACACAGCCAGATTTCCTCTATGTCAGACAGACTACTGCTCGGGGCTGGCAAGCTTTTTGCCAAATGGACTCAGATTTCAAAGATTTTGTGTTCACTTGATGAAAATAAGATGTTACACACTTTGTGTTTTCTCTTACTCTGTTCCCAAGGCTCCCTCTCTCTCCGGTCATACTCAGAGCTCTAAGCAAACAGGATGCCTATTGATCTGTCTCAAAATTATTTTAAATGCTATTAGTGTTACTTATTACTAGTGTTACTATTAGTCTTCTAATTTTTTAATCCTGACTAGCTGTTCTAACTGATTGGTAATACAGCAAACCCATCATTTTTGCCTTGCTGCTGACCAAGTCCCAGCTCATGCCACAGAAATAAGAGAACCAACGTCTGTAGTTGAATGTCAGTGGGGCATGCATGTTTTCTTGTGCTCAGTACATACTCCTCATATCCTCCCAAACTCCGCAGTGACATTTTCCATGACATTTTCTGGCTTTTTACCCCTCTGTTCCCCCACTCTGCTTTCCGTACATTTTGGGTCATATATAGTAAATCTGGGCTCATTGCTGTTAATGCAAAAGTGGCAGAAGCTGGATTAACTCCTGGATACCATTTTAAGAAAATTACTTTCCAATTACATTGTTATCTCTCAGTCAAACATTCAATGATTACTGAGTTTAGCTGAAGACTATCGTGCTTAATTCAGAAATATCAAATCAATCTACATTGCAAAAAATCAGACATGTTGTGTCATAAAACACTCAAAAAAAAAAAAAAGAAAAAAAAAAAGAGTATTTTGCAAACACTTAGAATCTCTCATGGAACAGATTTAAAATTAAGTCCTTATTTGGACATAATTTGCACAAACTTCTGGAATATCTGCAAGATTAAGAACTCAGTAAGAACTAAGTACATTAAGCTCTGTAATGTATTAGCAGAAACAGTCTCCTATTGTAACACTAAATCAAACTGCACAGACTTGGGAGATTTTAGTGTTTTCTTTCAACTGTCTACAAACTCTGCTAAGGCAGTGTTGTGCTAATGTTTGAGCTCAATGGTGGAACTGATTAAAAACTATAATTAAATGGAGCAAGCTGTTGTTATTTACGGAACAGCAAAAAGGGTGTTAAAAAAGAACAAGTGTAGAAATGGTGAGAAATAATTTCAATATTACTCTTCCATCCCATTTTGACTATCTTTGGTACCACTATCAACATACGTATGGAAAAAATAACAAGATTCACAGGTAATAAGCATTGATCAGTCCACAGTTTTTCTTGACCCCTTGAAAAACTTTGCAAGAACAAACAGCAACCTAATTTTTTTTTTCATAGAACCTTTTAAGAATGGAAAGGGACTTTGTGATTAAATTTTCACAAACACTTATGTTTTGGTGAAATTTTCCTAAGTATTTTTTTTCTCCTGTAGCCATTCCCTTCTTATAAGATCTATCAGGATTCATGAAGATGTAAAAAAATATTAGTAAGATATCATGTTACAAGGCCTCCAGGGTGACTCCATAAGCTACTTTACACAACTTATTTTCCAGTCACGTCTGCCACTTTCATGTCCTCTCTTTCACTGTCTTTGCGCTGTCCCACTCTGCTTTATTTCAAACTCTGTTTGTTTTCACAAGGAGATGAAACAAAATAACCAGGGAGGACTCTGAATTCACCAGCTTATAGAGAAGACCATAAAGTAAAATCATTAACAGAAATTCTTTAGTTTTCATTAGCTTTCTTTCTGCAGTCATTCACTTCATGAAAAGTTAAATTACTAAGAACTGATGCCATTAGATTCACTGTATTATAGTATTTAGTTGGGCTGTTACACCGAAAAACAGAATTGACAGTGAAATCTCTTGTATTATTTGCCAGATGTGAAACTAGGAGGGCTAAATTATTAGTCTTCTAGAGCATGCTGAATGGATGAGATTGCTAGGGATAAGCTTGTATCATCACCTTAGTGCTTTAGATCACTTTTAGTGCTTTTCAGCAGAAAAGGTTCCAGGGTTTATAGTCAATCACAGTCTCAATATGACTCAATGTCATGCTATTGCAAAGCAACAACAACTACAACAACAAAGGCAAACAACACGCTGGGACGTCTAAACAAACGTACAAACCACAAGAGGCAAGAAAAAGTCCTGTTATACACAGTGGGGGTGAAACTTCTGCTGAAATTTAGCGAATGGACAGATTGGAGAAGGACCAGGGGGAGCAAAAGTATCTTCTGAATCTTAGAAAAATTACCTGAGAAGAAAGATTGCTATGAGGCCATTCAGCACAGAGGAGGCAGGACAAGACAAAACTATAGACTGCTGCTGTATATGATACAGTGAATAACCCATTTGCCTGCATCCACTTTGGATATGGCAGGAAATAATGGCTTTACACTGGCACAAGGAACGTTTAGGATGGACAATAAGGAAACCCTTCCTTGGCATGCTGGTATTGGTGACAGGGCTGTTTCAGACTACACTGCCTCAGAATTTATGGACTTTAAATCACTAGAGGCTAAATCCTCCTGTAGGGAAGAATGGCTGAATGTCCTTCTAAAGTATCTTCTAGGCCTAGCTTTTATATTCCTGAAGCTCTAATAGATATTCATGGCTAAAAGATCCAGCTAGATTTGTCTCATCAGGGAGACAGCTGTCTATCGGCTTTGGACAGAAAGACACCAGGGGACAGTCATTCTGTATTCATGAGTGAATAGCCTTTCAAAATGCCTTTGACACCCATGCAGCTAAAGCAGATCTATGAAAGAAATACACTAGTTTTTTTGGATTTTAAGAAATGCCTCCATATGTCATAATTTGAAAAAGGAGCTCAATAGCTCCCTTGGGGGAAACAGAATTCAGGCGTCCTCCTAGGGCTGATCAGTTTAGAAATGCCATCGCAATTGCACTAGAATAGAGTAAGTTTTTCTGTTCTTACTGTGTAGTTTTAGATTTTTCTAAGATTATGTTGTAGAGGGGTCAAGTTAAGAGGAGACATTTCCCCCTCTCAAGCATTACTCTTCTGACAATTCTGGGCTAGTGATTTTATGGTGGAAATTTCTCTTCCTCAGTGGATCTGATTCTGAAAGGCATTTGAGAACACGACCTTGTGATGTTTAGTCTTCTTTTGATTTCTTTTGTTTTAGGTCCATAGAGTCCCTGCCACAGAAATCTATGAGCTTTGCTGAGCATATTTTTAATTAATTCTGGACTTGGAGAAATATGGGGATTAGTGGATTGCTGAACTCTTTATGTCTCCTGAGCAATGCTAGAATTTTCTTGCTCCAAGGAGCAGAGAAAGGGTCGGCATTTGTTGAGAATTTAGCTTAGGCCACTGAATCTACAGACTTCCATAGATCAGAGAAGTCTTCAAAGAAGCAACACTACTAGCTTGAGTAAGTACAGTCTCCTTCATCCAAGCATTGCAACAGATTTCACAGACAGTAATGAATGAATTAAAATATAAATCATACCACATGGGCAAAAGACAAACTGCCTCCATTTCACAAGTGGGAAAATTGAGAAATACATAGGATAAAGGTATTTGAAGATCTGAGGTCTTCCAGTTTCTGAGTACCCATTTCAGGACAATGACAGCCTGATTATTTTTTTTTTCAGAGACACCAAGTGGTTTGTTGACTAATTGGAGCGATGATGCCTCTAGGGATAGGAGCTTGGCACACTGACTTGGCTGACTTAACCAGCTAACGAGCTAATAGCAATTTAGAGAAGATGAACCTCTGACAAGCATGAAAAGAACTTGTCTAAACATTTAAAAGTCTTTGATTAATTCCTGGTGGATGAAAACTGAGATATTGCTGTCTCTGTCCCTCTTTGTCCCACTCTACTGCTTCCACTCTACCTCATCCCTCCTGCTTTTGCCATCTTTCTATGCTTTTGTTTTCTTTGTCGCTTTGTTTTGCACTCCACTTTTCTTCTCCTTTATACAAGGTTCTAGTGGTTCATCTGAAACTGCAGATTTCTGGGTCTCCAGCTTCAAAAAATAATCTGTTTCCAAACTGCAGGACAAGTTTGGAAATTAGTCCTGCCTGGTTACTGTCTTGTGATGGTACCAGGAGTAGGATATCGTAATCCTGGGGGGATACTTTACTATTCCACACGTAGATAAAGCGTGTATACCAGGCATGGTTTGTGAGGTACTGAAGAAATTTCGTTATCTGACAAGGTTATTTTTGTGTCACTTCCATAAAGTATTCTGATATATAGTGCTATAGCAGAACACATGATTTGGTGACATTTCCACTGTTACATCAAACTGATACCAGGGCATCTCAGATATAACTGCAGAGTCAATGCAGACCAGAAGACCTAAAATTCTCTCTCAACTGCCACGTTATGTTTGAACAAAACACTGTCAGAAAGAGTCTAGCAGCCTTCTGTTGATATATTTATTGAAAGTGGGGAGAATGTGATATAATTCATCATAGCATATTGAATGTAATGTATCGCAGCTGCAATGTTATTTCGTTCTCCAAAGTCTCACTTCTGTTTAATCCACAGTCTGCTGCTCACTGGAGTGCAGAAGGCTGCAGTACACCTCACACGGTAGAGATGTGCTGCATTTACACTCACCAGAGTGGGAACTGATATACTTTTTTCCCAATAAAATGACGCTGCTCTGTTTACACACCTTGACTTGGACCAGTTGCCAGAGTCCTGATAAAGTTGAGCTAGACACTGTATGTCAACCTACCATTTCTCCTACCTGTTGGTACATTTTTTTTCCCTCTGCAAAACTGAAACAACCCTTGCAAAATTGTGAGTCAGTTCAACTAAAATGGTATCTGACAGGGTGCACTATCTGGGGTGGTGACAAAGTAATGTGGTAGGCCTCTGCTTCTTAAACTACAGAACAAAAACCAATTATATAAAAAGACAGTGCACCTACCAAGTGGTGTCTCTTGTAAAACAGAAGCCATGTAGCTCACTGCTAAAGCTACAGAACTCCTCCTTAAAGCAGTCAGAATTCATGCTGTGGGTAGATTGACAGGAATGGAGATCTGAGATCAAATTCTGAGCAGATCATAAATAAAAAGAAATAATATCGGCTTCCTCTTGACAGTAACCTCTCCACACTACCTACAAGTCTGTACTGGTAAGCTTTTGGTAAGGCTTATGCTTCAGGATTTTGCAGCATGAACAAAGACGACCTTCACAAGGAGGGAAATGAGGGCCTCTAATAAGCAGTGGCAGGTACACCAAAAAGAGCAGAAAGTCCCCAGAAAGAGGGATGCGGCATTATTCCAGCCTTAGCTGTGTCTGCAATGCCCTTCCCTCCCCAGTTCTCCAGCTTTGCATTCTCCCAAGGGGAACTTTACAGCTCTCTAAAACAATCTTTATGGGCCTGTGTTTTACCAGGCAGCAATTTCTGAAAGGAATACTGCTGCTTTAGCAGTTATTCATAACTGTTTAAGAATATGCTGGTGTTTAGGAAAAAAAGAACCCAACAGTAACAGGTACTAGAAACTTCTGATTTTCTCCATCTTTGAAACTCAGCCTAGTTAGGAAAGAAAAAAAAAAATAAATGTGCTTATACATGCAAGACTATAAATTAATTGATACATTTTTCTCTCATATCTAGCCTCCGAGTTTTTCCAGCTCTGAGCAAGACCTAAAAATGTACCACATCATCTGTACTGCTTTCATAACTCAGAACCCCAAGTCTCCTTAGGAAACTTCTGTTTCAGAACAATTTAATAAAATGTGATATTAACATCCCGATGGCTTTTCCCTCATGAGTTAGAAGTGTGACTCTCTCTGTTTTGATTAATTTCTGATAGATAAATACAGCCTACCTCGATTAGAGAAATTCCCATGTTCTGCATTTTTTTTTTGACTGGTGAGGCTTTCTTTACTTTGTACCCTGAGCTCTTAAGTGGCTTTGCCTCGTTGAAAAGCTGTATCTCTGCCCAGCACGCCTGCATTCCTACAGAGAGTTGACTAATCCCTCTGTGTACTCCCAATCTGCCTGCAAAGAATGCAGAGCACTCCCGGATCTTTAAATGGAGGCAACACAAAAATCTATTTTCTTTTATTAACAGAAAAGAATCCCTGTACTGTTTTTTAAAAAAATCCAAGCCCTCTCCTTTTCAGAGTCATCTTTTTTTCCCCCCCCTGTTTTACTCAATTATAGCTGATTGGTTATTAACTGACAAGATATATGAGTCATGCAGGATCTAGGACACAGGATGTGTTCAGAGTTGCTTAATCACGTTCTAATATTTAACATGTACACTTGTTTATTAGATAATAGAGTTGTGCATGATATTTACATTGTGCCATATTAATTTGGGATGTTAGTGCCATAAGGGCCACAGAATGATAAACAAAAATTATACAGGCAAGTGAGAAGGCAGAAAGAAAAGCAAAACCAAAGCACCACGAGTAACAGACTCCCAGGCCATGGGAAGGAAGAATTCACATTCAGATTTTTCTGTTGGGGCACTTGTAGGTCTCATTTCAGTTATATCAATTTAAGCTCAGAATAACTTCATTTCATTGTGTTTGTCTAGTCTTGCCCTAAAGCAGTCAATCTTTCTACACTTCAAATTTTCCTCAAAAATATCTAGCTTCAAAACGATGCTAAAACTCCTTCAGTATACGAATGCAGATGTTGATGAAAACATTTTATGCTCAGAGTTCTGCTCGTGAGAACCACTGCCATTTGCACGAGAAAAAACAATAAAAATCTAAATAAGATTACTTGGCTGTGAAACTTACCCAGCAATGTCAAAGCTACATAGACAAAATGGAAGAAGAGAAAAGAAACAGGATGTGCTTAATGTAAGCAAGAATATTTGAACTCATGGTACTTAAGGAAGGTAAGGAAAACCAAAAACCTGCTATTTGGCTAACTTCTCCTGGAAGCACTTGACAAATGAATGTGGTTTTGAAAGGCCTGAAGGCAGTTTACCACAGGGACTGAGTCAAGGCTGCTTTGCATGAGAAAGGATGATGGCATTCTGCAAGACACAGAGGACAGATGCCTATTTTAAGGAGATGGTTTGCTGTCTCCAGAGACCATTGATGTGGATACAAGACAACAGGGAGGACTGCAGCAAGAGCAGTCATAAAACCAGAGCTTAACATGGAAAATGTATAAATTAATTGCTTGTTATTTCAAGTCTTCTTTGTTTTTCTTCCTCACATTTGATGGATTATGTTTCTTGCCCTCCTTCTTGTGAGTTTTCCCATTTTATCGGCTCTTTTTAAATTTTATTTTATTTTATTTTAGTATTAACTTCCGTCACACTGTCAAAGTTCACAAGCCATTGATAAAACGCTACAATCACCCTATATTTGTAAATCCCTGGACTATTTTTTTTTTAACAGAAATCCACAGGAAAAATACATTCCTTAGGAGCCATCAGAGCATGACTTCTCATGCCTCCCATGAGAAGTCCAAAGAAGATAACACCAGAAAAACATAAGGTAAAAAGCCAGAGCCAGCTGGGGGAAAAAAAAGGTAGTCTGAGGATCAGAGGTGCTTCGGCTCTTCTTTAAGACCATGCAGGGACCACTGGTGCTGGCCTAAAGCTTATTTCTAATTCTCTTCCCCTGACTTGTAAAGAAATGCTGTCATGGTATGATGCTATTGTTCAGCAAGGGTATTGAACAGAGGGTACAGCAAAGTATTCCCAACTGCTGGTCTGGACATTTGGACCCAAGAGATGTCAAACTTCTAACCAAAATGACTCCCTTGCAATTTCCAGAAAACTGAAGAATCCCAAATTCCACAGCTGCATTTCCCCAAGCTATTGCTAGTCCTGCAATATGCACAACAGTGAATCAGAGCCAATATTTCAAAAGCAACTTGTCCAAGCTCTGGCTTCTCTGTCTGTACCAAAGCGCCCACCAACATTTCCTGAGCTATTCAGTAGTTCTCACTGCCTTCAGCAGGAAGAGGAACAGGGTTGTGTTTTCCAAATAAGCAAGGAGTTTTGTACTTTGTACACCAAATTTTATTGTACTTTGGTGTACTTCGTACATCAGTTACAAACTCCAGTGTTTTTTGCAGATATGCACGTTATTATTTTCAATTCCCCCTCACGCCTGATCTCCAGGAGTGGTCCCAAAGCTCTACTTGGTCTCCAGCCCAGTGGTTGTTCACCTGTCTGCCCAGAAGCAGCTGCTTGCTGGGAAAGCCTAATAAATTCTGAAGGCATCCCTCATGTTTGATCCCCATCCTTAGGCTTCATTGCCATTTTTTCTATTTTTTTCCTTAGTCACCAAGAAGCTTTCCTTTTAAGCAGACTCTAAACAAAATGCATGTTTCCCCTTCCAACATTACAAAGGTCTCAGTGACATGGCAGAAAAGCTAAAATGCACAGCGATTAAGATATCACTTCAATTTATTGTCCAATTCATGTTATCAAGGCCCATACACTCCAGACACTTCTCTCAGAAAACAGAAGCTGAAGGGCACAAAATTTGTTCCTCATCTCTGCAGTGCTTGTCCAGAAATGCTATCGCTTTAGTACGTCACAAAATGATCATAAAAACATCAGCATCTGCAATACCATAATACAGAAAAGCCTTATAAAAAATGATTAGACATAAGGGAAAAAAGACAACCAATAGATATACATCCTCTGCCAATCTGCTAAAGGAAAAGGAGTAAAGCAGACTGGTATACAACATTGGAAAAGAATTAATCTGACTCATACAATTACTAAAGTACATTTGTCTCCATAACCCCGTAGGCACCTGCATTTTTCATCCTATTGGACAGTGTTTCCAACTTTTCCTTGTTAGCAAATAGCCCTTTTAGCCTTGCTGGTTTTTAACTGTTACTTAACTGTTAAGAAAGAAACATGAAAGAACCAGTACAACTACGTAAGATATTTGCTAGATGGGGTAGGTGATGAAGGGAAGACAACGAAATCCCCTCAGCCTGGTTGCTTAAGGGAAACAGAAGCACTGCTGTCTTGCAACTGAAAAACATTGCTCAGGAACAAGAGTGTCAAGGGCTGCAGAAACACAGAAAAGACGCAGAAATTAGGAAATGTCACTTACCTTTGATATACCTAAATATGAATTACACCTATATAATATTTTTAAGCAGTGAAGCTCCTTACAGCCTAAAAGAACAAATTTGTGTGAAATTACAGACCAGCAGAACTTTGCTGGTTTGCCTGGATATTAAAAGTGGTGTCATTAAGAGCGGTGTCATTAAAAACTCAGCATTTACACCCAGTTACCAGGGAGAGATGACCGTTGTTTTAATCAGTTCTTACCAATCTGCATAAGATGCACGAAATCGTAGTTCCACTCTAATGGCCAATTTATGCAAAACATTTGAATCTTTCATAACCTCAAGGATTTCTCAGTTTATATTGAAAAGGAGGGAGGTGGGAAGATGGGTATTTCTTCTGTCCTAGGCTACAGAGGAACGAAGGCTCATCAGGCACAGAATGTTTTAAATGGGCCACTCAACCCACAGCAGCACCAAATTAGGGCAGCTTCTCTGTCTACAGCAGAAAATAGCACTGTGAGGCTGGTTTTGTGAGTAGCTCTTCTGCAGTTTCTCAGGCCCACTCAATAGCTCCGCACAAATGTGGAATTTGTCACTTCAAACTGAGAACTTAACATTGAAAACTCTGCCCTATGTGATTTACCCAAACTGTGCACGGTGAGCTGAGGCTGTTGGAGGGCACAACCCACAGCTCCCATGCCAGTCCCTGTTCTGCCGGCACCATCTGCAATGCGCACTGAGAAAGTGCTGAGGAGGAGGTAAACATCTTCTCACATGTGGTCTTCTCTCAGCAAAACAAACATACTGGTTGGCTTCAAACTGCAGATATTGTCAAGTTAATTATTGCTGTCGAGTTAATTATTGCTGCTCTTCTTATTATTTTCCACCCATCATCTCTCCTGTAACGATTCGCTAGCTTCTTCGGAGAAAGAAGTGTGGCTGTGGGTAATGATTTTACTGCTTTTCCTCCTCTGCCTGCCTCTCAATCGCTCTTTTATATTGAAAAATCATTTATATGCTAGTTTAATTAGCTAATTATGAACATATTTGGGTATTTTAAGGAGGAAGAATCATTGTTTACTTGCTAGTAATTAAGTGGGTTGCATTTTATTTCAGTGTCAGGAAATTTATGAATATTATTTTTCTGGATGACAGTACCAAATATTAAAAATGTAATTATTTGCTTATATCTTGGTACATTGAATGAGAAAGTAAATTTCCATGACTATAGGCTTTGGGCTTCTGGTGGATTATCATTAGTATAACTGATCTGGATATACTTTTTAGGATGTAAACAGAGCAGTTGAGAAAGGAATGCTTGTTAAAGACAGAAAGCCTCATTGCATTTTGAAGGCTTTGCAGAATACTCAATTCACCTGCCTGCTGTCAATGCCAGCACAAAGTAGCTTCCAATTCCTTCTTCTCCCTTCAGGGTATAGGCAAAAGCAAGCATCCAAATGGGTGTTCTTGTGATCTATATGCAGCAGCTGTACTACATTCATCCTGCCAGTCCAAGAGAAGCTCTGTGGGCAAGAAGGTTCTACTTAAATCACTTGACACTAACAAACAGGACAGGCTGCCAGAAAGCAGCAGTAAGTTTGAGTGGAAGGAATGGGTGAGAGCAGTGGAGGCACAGACACTGATGCTCAGCTCTTACCAAGATAGGGAGGCAGTAGTGCATCCTCTCCAAGTCTGGTCTGCCACAAACAGCAAACATCCAGATTTTAGCAATCCCAGTAAGATATTCTTGTAATACCCAGACTGTGAATCAGGACTAAAGAAAAGCACATGAGTCTTGTAACGATGTATCTCTGAATACCACTGTTAATTTCCCAGGATCAGGTCCTACTTGCGGCACTCATCCTTCCATTCCAACAAGGGGCAGCATGGAATGAGATAAATGATGCAGAAACAACATGGTATAAAGACTGTGGCATCTTCAGACTTTTTCTCCATTTCTAAACCTCCCAATTTGAGAAACATACATTACTCAGTCACTCTAGCTTAACTGAGTGAGATTTTAAGACCCCCATTTGCAAGTTTCAGGGACAGCAGAGCAAAGCTTCTGTCACAGGTCAAGCCCCTTCCATTGTCTGTACCCCACAGCTCACTCTGTGAAAGCACTTAGAAAACAGTCACAGAAGAAGTATTAAGTCTTTGATAATACAAAACAAGGAACTCAACTAGTTCATTCAATATCTAGTTCACTGAGTCAGGGTGAGAAAAACAACATGTTCCTATTAATGTACTTTATGAGAGAGTGCCTAGAAAGAAGAGATGCCTGTAGGACAGGATATCTACAGCTCAGTTCCCTCCCAAAGTCTTTCTTCTGTTCCCAGTGGTGACAAAACCAGCACAGATCCTATGGCTTTCAGTGGCACTGCTTCTAACGTCAGTGATAGATAAAAAGAAGGTTTATTTAAAAAAAAAACAACAAAAAAAACACACAATAAAAAAACCCACAAACAAAACCACCATGTAGCGTGTCCTCTATTTTTTTCTTTTTCCAGAAAATTTTAGGGGAGACAATAAATCATCCCTTCCAAAGTCCATTTTGCACTTTGTATACTGCTTATTGTTGTTTGCAAATATATTTTTTCTACGAACCCTTTATCTATTTCAAACTAGTACATACTATAACTAGCAGCAACTAAATATGCAAACCCTGAATTTGCCTAAAAAGGATCTATTAAGAACATCAGTAGTGCATTTACACTTAGTTCTTCTTCTTTGATTTATAGTTTCTGAGGCTTTGCTACACATTTTCAAACTTTACTACAAAAATTATATGAGCAAAAATTTTTTCAGACCAAAGCTGAGAACAACTTAGCTGCAGAAGACTGGGCTTCTACAAAATAATCAACTATTGTGAAATACAAGGTAAAACTGTGAGATTCAGCAAGATATACACATTAAACTACAAGTGAAAGCAACTTCCATTAGCCCACAGAGTTCACCCAACTCCTCCTTTCCAAAGGTCCCAAAGATTAAATCTATCTCGCAATGTGAACTGAAGGTCATTAGAGATGGGTCCAGCTGCACTAGCAGGAAAATGAGTGCTGGAGTCAAGGACTTGGGCTATATATAACTTGCCATCAACTTCATCCAGCCTTAACCTTGTGGTTAAGCATTCACCTTAACCTGGTTAAGAATCAAAGCATTCCAGTGAATTTTAAGTACTTTGGTAGCATGCGAGAAGAAAGTTGATCTCAGGTATTCATAATACTGCAATTCACTGCTTCACAGTTTATTAATGATGTGTTCAGTGAACTTAGAAGTATGAGCCTCAAGCCCCTGTGTCCTTACACCACTTTCTCACAAGTACCTTTTTTTTCAACTATAAATTCATACCAGAGTCCATTCCAGCATCACATGGTTAATTAATATCTTGGCTATACATGCAACATTTTATTGCTTAAACACTTTTAGAATCTAGTTTATATACATTTTCATAATCAAATTATCGATAACTGGTCTTCCCTTGGTGATACGAACATCTGAACTGACTAATGAATATTAAAGGTTAATACTTTATCAAATGTCTTAAGGCCATATACCATCAAGATCTACAGCACCGTGACAGCTGCTAAAGTATGAGAACAACCCACATGTCTATCCAATAATTTGAGGGTATGGTCACTGAAGGTTTGGCCAAACTGCAGAGCCATGAAAGACTGCTGCAAGCAGATGGCTAGAGTTTTGTTCACAGATGGGGCAAAATCATCTCAAAATTTAAGATTCCTTGGAAGCAAATAGTGGTGCTTGCCCTGTGCAGAGCTCCCAATGTCTGCAGACTCATTGCATTTTAAGTCAGCAACACTATTTATATGTTTGAAAAAATCACTTGGGAGCAGGAGAAATAATGTTGCAACTTCTGTGTCAACAAGGAGTGTATGTGACCCTGAGTCAGCAAGACTCTTAAACTTTCATGGTATAAACTTTTAAAAGCTCCACCTCCATTAGGAGAGTTTCTTATTCTGCCTAATCAATACAGCCACAGTGTCCCTTCAGCCCAGGTGTTGCAGTCACTGTGACCAAAGTTTTACAGATTTCTTTCAAGTTTGACTTCTTAAAAATATTAACAGTAGCACCCAAGGACAGAGAAATTTCCATGATGCCTCATTAACCATTGTTTTCCATCCTGAAAACCAGAAGAGAATGTGCTGCTGAGCACAGAGGCCCCACAAATGGTTTATGTTATAATCATAGAATCCCTAAGGTTAGGAAAGATCTCTAAGACAATCCAAGTCCAGCCGTCAACCCAACATCACCAATAGAATCACAGAAACTTAGATTTTTGTTCCTATGGTTGACAAAAGTAGGGGAGAATAAGGGAGCAAGGGGAAGGGGAATGTTGACAGAGGTGAGCAGACAGGAGATATTACCCATTTTTTTCACCTCTACCTTTGAAGAGACCCCATTTTTTTCATTTGACAGCTAACACCACATGCAGACGTGCTTATCTCAGCAGCAGCAAAGCTTCTACTAGCATAAAAAGGAAAGTAAATTTTAACAGTTGCACATGAAGAAATAGGGCTGAACTCTACAATATTTTCTACCCTGCAATGTCCAGTCTACTTTTATTATGCTTACATTATAAAGATGGATCTTACACTATTTCTCTTCCAAGCCTCTTCTACAAGCCAGGCAGCCTTACAGTTAGAATGTTTCCTAATACTTGAGTCATCATTTTATTTGTCAAATGCTGCTAGTTTTCACTCGGTTTCCATCCTCCAAATGAGTCTGCAAACCCAGGGACTTATCTTTTTAGTCTTTGGGGCAAAAAGTACTAACTTAATGCTTCAGAAGTGTGCTATTTTTGAAGTAAGAAATCAACCTTTTTTAAATTCAGTGTTTAGTAACCAAAAGAAGTCTACCAAAATAAGATCAGAGATTTTTTAAACCGGGGTGAGAAAGGGAGGACAGATACATCCCCAGAGTATGCAAAATAGAAATGAGATTGAAAAGTGAATTAGGCTCAGATAAAGTCACCTTGATTCAAATTACACAAGCGCAGGCAGCAGTAGCACTAGAGATGTGGCCCTGTGATATCTAACTCAGAAGTTGCCATCCTATTAGTAACACAGAATGCTTCCCTGCATGACAAGCCTATAACCAGAAATGGATATTATATTGGATGTACTAACATCCCCCAAATTAGAGTCCATACAGGCAAGTTGCAATGCACAGAGCACTAGCAACTATGTTGGCCAGCCCAAATCCTACCAGCCTGATAGGTTCCAGTGAACAGTGCAGCTGATCCCAGGCTGAGAGGCAGCCCACCTCTCAGAGAGAGGAGAGAATGTCATTTCAATCGAAGACCTCAGCTCTGCCCAAGCAGCACAACTGCAGGATTGCATCTTGTCTCAAAGCTCATCAGCTGGTGTGAGGATGAAATCAGTAACAGGATAAGCAAGACCCAAACACAAGTGGTTCTGCTGTTGCAGCTGGAGGAAGCTAAGCCCCCTCCAGTCCTGGGGCTATAATCAAGATAGGATGGAAGAGCAGACTGGATTCAGTACAGGCAGCTTGATCACTGCTGACTGAAACTAAACCATGAAGCATTCTGCAGTATGTTTCAGTCTTCCTGGCCTGTTGTCCACATCAGAGCCACAAGTATGCTCTCAAGTCCCTGAGATTTCCTTCCCTGTGAAAGGCTGTGTGCCTCCAGGCACAGGGTTTGGAAGCAGCCAGGGAACACATTTAGACCCAAACAGTGCAAAGCACACTTTGACCTCACTGCTTGCTTATAGATGGAGTGAAGACAAAGATGGATGCGCATTAAGCAATGCCCTGAGGACTGGGATTCTGCCCAGTGGACTTCCCCTCTCCATTCTATTCAAAAAGGAGCAAGAGTCTTCTGGATCAGACCTTGCTGTGCAGTCTCAAGTGACAGTTATGCTCAAAAGTGTTTCTTTGTACTTTTGCATGCTAAGAACTTGATATTTTGGGTTATTCCTATGTGGAAAACACATGAAGCTGCAGATGAAGCCTGCTATGTACTCTGTGCAAGTTTGGTTTGTTGTCTTCTTTTTTTTTTTTTTATTAAGGACAGATGAAATCAGAGGTATATAGTTAATCAACCTTTTCCTTCTGAAGAAAATAACTTATTTTCAAAGACTGCTGGAGCCTGACCCTGGAGGAGACAAATGGTGCCTATCTCTGAGGTGGGAAATATGAGCATTTCAAAATTTTAATCATTCTGGAATACATGCACCTCACAACCTGTACAAAAAAAAAGGATAGAAGATACTCAGTCCATAGAGGAAGGCTTTTCCATGAAGCTGTCCATTCCATCTTTACATTAAATCTGTTTAATTAGGTACCTGAAAATTACGGGGTTGGAGAAAGTCATACAACTAACCAGTGATTTAGGAACTTCTTCTACTGATTTGAAAGGACATTAAAAAGGGACAGGGCTTGGTTGTTTGATTTGCCTCTCGAAGCTGAACTATCCTGGACATTCAGTTGTCAAAGAAACCAAGAAGCTGGATTTAAAGTCATTATGACTTCCAGATGGAGGGAAAAATGAACTAGAGAAAATCATTATGTATCATTTGCATACTAAAAGGGGGAGTACTTGTCAAATGAGCACGATTTCCCATGACAAGCTGAGGCATATCTTATACAGAACTCTGAAAATGAGTTTTCCTTTTAGTTAAAGTTTACTTAATTTTCAACTGAAACACTGTTTGTGGTTTTTTAAGGTTAAAAGAGACTGCAAAGTCCCACATGTGAGGTCTCACTTAACCTACAGACTCCCAGCAAGGCTGGAAGGTGCTGGTCTCCCAC
Source organism: Heliangelus exortis (assembly GCF_036169615.1). Classification (NCBI taxonomy): domain Eukaryota; kingdom Metazoa; phylum Chordata; class Aves; order Apodiformes; family Trochilidae; genus Heliangelus; species Heliangelus exortis. The sequence goes on from NC_092422.1 coordinate 134,474,226, forward strand.
TCTGTGGTCTCATTTTCAGGAATTCCTCCCATGCAAGTGGGCATCCTCATTAACTGTCTGACCAGATTCAGTAGGTGGTTTGGTGGCACTCATCAGCAAAAATTGTGTGTCGGGGGATCTGGAGCCCCCATACTGACTCTCTGTGATGGTTGCAGCTGATGAGTTCACTCCCCGAGGTGGGTTTGCTACATCGACATGTCTTTTCTCTATACTACTACAGACACATGCACACCCTCACCGAAGTTTCCTAATAGGCAGCTGACAGACAGGAAGATTATTTCCAATAACTTGGTTTATTTATCACAGCTCCTGATGACGTAAAGTGACCCACATGGAGGGCAGCATGTTTATCTGCAACCTTCACCTACATCAGCAGGAGTAAGGACAAAATAATCAGGTGCCAGGATAGCAAAATGCAATATGCAAAGTCTCGAACTTGACACCAAAAAGGTGCGGCCTGGAGGGAGGGAGTTCAGGTCATGTAAACAAAGCAGTGCAAAGCAGAGGCAACCTGGACTTTCCTCTGGTTCCTTGTTGATGCAGTGACTGCCAGCAATTTAATCCTGGGACAGTTCCAAGCAGGCCTCACAACAAGAGATACCAGACCCCAGAAGCTGCACTGGCAGAACATGCTGGGATGCTGTTCTCCTTTTGCTGTCCCGTGGCGGCTGGGTGAATGCACTCAGTCTCGTAACAGAGGAAATTTTCTTAGGACAGTTCAAACAGATCTAGGACATTTCATGAGCCAAGCTCTTTAACTCCCACTGGCCTGATCCTAAGACAGTGTGTGACCTCCTTCACAATTAATCTGAGATAACTTAGCTAGCAGGGATCAGGGATCTACTTGCCCAGTGTTAGGTGTATTTTGGAAAGCATCAGTTACTCCCTTCTTCCAAATCCTGACTGGAGTGATGGGAAACCAAATCATAGAGGGGCACAAGAATTTTATGTGGTAGCCCATAAGCAAAATCAACGTCCTGTTTTAACTGCAGCTTTGAGGTCATCTTATTGATCTGATTTTTTTGCTCCATCTTGTATCACAAAAGGCCCCCTGCTCCTTCCCTTCCCATAATATCCCACTCTTATCATTACAATATCCTTCTCTGCAGCTTCAGCCAGCTGGAAGAGCTATCCAGTATCTCTCTACTGTAGTGACTCTTTGCTACTCACAGCTCAGTGGAATACGTGCATGAAACAGGGAATGTTGGGAAGAATTGGAAAATGTATAAACAAATAACTAGAGAAACTGGCTTGCTGCTGCAGAAACAGCAGATGAGGACAATTTCTATCATGGAGCTTAAGCAAATGGGGCAGCTGCTAGCTAAGCGCGCTCCAGGTAAGTATGGCTCTTTCCATCAGTGAGAATTTAGCAAGGGTTAAAAGTTCAACAAAAGGGGATGTTAATGTGCACTTGATAAATCTCTTAGGACTGCAGTAACAGGAGTAATAATATAAAACTGGAGATAGCAGCAGGTGAAAAATTTACCCAGAAAAACACAGGCTGGCAAAAAAAATAAGACAAAGGAATTCTGGTTCCCAGCTGAGGACTGCTAAATAGGTCAGACATGTAAAGATATTCTTTATGTGGCTATCTTATCTGCTTTCACTTGTGAAAGAATTTGTGCATTAGTGGTATTAATGGAAGACAAAGATATGAAGGAAATAGCTTTCTCCATGTTTCAAAATTTATCATCATAGTATAAGAATTTCTTTGCTTTTCTAGTTCTATTTTACAATTGCAGAAAAAAACTTCTAAGTCAATAATTTACTGGTATGAGTCCTAAGCAGAGATTTAAAGGTCAGTGTCACTAACTGTTCTTGTGAGGATATTTTAATTAAGAAAATGAGGGATTACAAAATAAGACAAATTTTGCAGGAGATAGACCTTGCAAAAAAACCCCAACTTTGCCATGGTTGGGTGAAATAAAATAAAGTATCTACTGTAAGTATGAATATTAAGAGGAAGGGAAGAAAGCATATTTATGTTCTGCAATGTGAGAATTTAAAGAGAAACTTTTTTTGTCTAAATGACAAAGAAAAAAACACACTAAAAATTGCAGAGTATGTAGAAAGGTATGAGAAAGCAAAATTTCCAATCTCTGAATTTTCTCATATTAATTTCTGGGAAAGACAGAACAATAGACCAAGAAATTTTTTATTGAAGCTGAACTGCTTTACTAAGGAAACTTTGGACTTACTGATAATGTGATTCCACAGTTTCACAGAATATTTTTGGAAGAAATGTATTGGTCTGGTTTAAAAATGGAGAATAGTGAAGAATACCTACAGCCTTAGTGAGTCCACATCTTACAGTGCCTCAGTTATTGTCTCCAAATCAGAAAAACACAGAACCATGAGAGTCAGTTTTTCTTTCCCTTCGCCTCTCCCATCTAGGGAGAGGCGATCACTGATTCTGTGAAAGGCTTTGGTCTTGTCTCCATGATAAGGGATCAAGGAGAAACAAGATGGTATGAGGCAAATGCATATTTGGGTGGTTAAAATATCCTCTCCATGCTGTGGAATGCACAAGAAGGGAAGAAATGAGCTGTGGGCAACTTCACAGAAAAAGGCAATACCTGGAACCCCTGCACAGAGACTGTAAAAGAACAAACTAGCTTCTGAGGGAAAGCAGGGGTGCAAAACCACACATTGGAAGAGAAGAAACAGAAAGATGCACAGAGACGGTGGCAAGAAGGGAATGAAACTACAGAACTGAAAAAAGCTGAGCAAGTAATACAGGTTGCACAGCAGGGCTGAAAAACACATGAAAGCAAGAAACTCTGAGTGTGCAATGCACTTACACACCTAAAAAGGCCAAGCTGTGTAGCTGCACTGATGATTCCTCTGTTTTGTTCTGTACGGCAACAAACTGGAACATATCAAAACTGCAAGTCTAAAATAAAAGAGCAAACAATCACAAGGACAAGGATTGAATCTCACAAAGGAAGGACTGGCAACATGCAGCAAGGAGATCTCAAAGAGGGAGGTATCTCCAGACCAACTATCAGGAGGCCAGTACAGTTTTCTCTACTCTCTAGTTCCCAAGAAAAATATGTAAGCCTTGCAACACAGAGATGGAGAAGTTACTCTGTGCATAAGAGGACTGGAACTTCAATAAGTAGCAGAAAAAGCAGTAGGTATAAAAGGTTTGGAATATCCTTTATAACTCCATAATGTACATCTTTCAAAGGCCGAAATGATGCTGAGCTGTCTTACCAGAGCATATACTCTGTTCTTGCAGGGAGGTCAACAGTTTCATGTAAACTAATTAGGACACAACACCCTTTCCTCTTGCTGTTATACAAATTGTTTTCCTTTTATTGGTGATCACAGTCCTGTAGCAAATGTAAAAACATCTTATATATATGACTAGTATTAAGAAGTGTGTTTAATGTATTCTTAACTCTCTGTAATGAAATTTAGTGTCTAGGAGAACAGACTGCACTCTATGGCCAGACAATTCTTTGCAGACCACAGGAAACAAAACTAGGGTTTGAAGACCACAGTCAGTCAGTTCTAATCTAAAGAATAGTAGAACAACTTTTTCAGCTACACTAGTTCCTAAAGAATAAAGGTTGCCAGGAAAAGCTGAGTATTACAGGATTGTAAAATTAGTGGCAGCAGGGCATACAATCTTCATGATCTATCTGAATTACAAGCATTTGATGGAGCATCTCAGGAAATACTATCTCCAGAATTAATCAACTTCAATCTAGGTGGGAGCAAAATCATCCAAAGCAAAACTAAATGGCAGTAAACAAAATCTAGTTTTTGGTACTATATCAAGTCTGAATACTCGGTTTACTGGAATATTATAGGGAAACAGGTTAGTTCAGTATTTGCCTGACATTTTCATCATTGTTACGTCCATAACATCTTCATCATATGTGTCCATAAGAAAGATTAACATGGTTATAAACTAAAAAAGTGTTGAAAACATTAGTCAGAGCAGAAATCAGAAGAAGAGAAGAAAGAAAACTTTAGAGGCTGGAACAACAATCGGAAAACACGAGACAGACATGAGGTTTATACAGAAGCATTATCCACTGTCACAGATTGACTGTAAGGATCATATATGGTGCCATAGGCTGCAACAGTGCACAAATGTCAGTCAGGTTCTCTTCCTCATACCTTGCAAGGATATCACTATCCCTCTAACAACCTTGAAAAATAGGTTCAGGGCTCAAGACATGCAAAGTCACCCCAGTGTAGCTAAGGATAAGGTAGGAATCCCTTCAGGATCTCAGTGGCCTATGACACAGCTGTGATTAAACATCTCTACAACTACAGAAAGGCACATGCAGACAGCAAGTCTGATGATGTTCACACAGCATGTGAGAGAGTTCAGATGAGCCTCAACACTAAAGTCAAAACACCAGTTTTGCTCTGCATGGACAATTTATTTGCACAGGTATATTAGCAGCCCTTGCAAGTTGCTTCCCCTGAAACAGAGGAAAAACTGAGTGCCTTACTACACAGGAATTTTTTTATGTACATGAGAAACCCTGCAATAAATAGGATATCTGAAAATTCCTGCATTGGTTCAGGGATCTTTCGACCTTCCCAAAATCATATGCTTTTTTTTAAATTGTTTTTTTAATTTTTTTTTTATTAGGGGCCAGGACATCAGTGAACAGGAAGACTCAGTTCCTATTTCTAGAACGCTCAAGGATAATTCATTCACTTTGAGACATCTCATTAACTAAAACAAAAATCTAGCTAAAGCAGAAGCAAAGGCGAAACAAGAACATCCGGGGGCTGACTTAAAAGAAGACACTAAGAAAATGAAATACACAGACCTTGGCTCAGAGACAATGAAGAAAAAGAATGTAACAAGAAATTACAAATACTTGAAAGCTATAAACACCAAGAAAGGAGAGGAATTTTGGGTTGTGCAAGAAGTAGTAAACCTATGAGTAATAACATTAAATTAAGAAAAGATAAACTTGCACTGAAACATCAATTTGTCTTTACAAGTAGTTCTAGCATGATATCAAGCAGTCTTCCAAGAGGAAGTTCAGAAGATCCATTGCTTTGGGTATTTAGGAGGATTTTGGACAAATAATTAAAAGTGCATTGTAGGGAAAATATTCCACACTGAGAGCCAGAAAAGTTGCATTATTTATTAAGTTTTTGTTAGCTGTTCTTACTGTGACTTCTCTGAACATGCTTTTTGAAATAAAATTTCAGAATAAGATATTCTTGCTCACAAAGATGGTGAATGCTGTCTTTTCTTGTTAAGAGAGCCTTCAAAATAGAACAGTTTCGTACATTCCTTAGTGAATACTGTTTGACATCACCATATTTAAACCCCATGTAACCAATTTAAAAGGAAAGACTAAGAAAAAGCTAAGTATGCAGACCTTGGCAAAGAGACAATGAAGAAGAAGGACCTGAAGATATATCTGTTTCATATTTGAAGGGTTTAAACCACAAAGAAACAGAGACAAAAACCCACTCAAGCAATGGCAGCTTAAATGACTTCCTCAGAGTCCAGAGCTTGACAATCATGAAGCCAAGAATTGATCCCAGGGGTATTCTCAAGAAGTTGAACACTCTGGATTCCCTTTGTAAATCAACGGGACATGTGCCTGCTCATGTCATGAATAAGAGTTCATGCTCTATAAAAAATGTGCTTTGAGTAAATCTAAATTATAAGATGTACTAAGAAGCATGCTAGCAGTCATAGAAAATGAAGACACATTCAGTCACATGGTGCAACAGATATTTAGCTGTATAAAGGTAACTTGACAACTGATACACAAACATTTTTATATTAAAAACAGTAAGAGCAGATTTCAAACAAACAGAACCTTTGTAGATCAAAAGGCCAAAGAGAAAAGAATTGTACTTGTTACGCATGACCAAGCCTGAATCTATGAAGCTTGTTCCATTCCTGCATTGAAAACATTTGGGTGATTTTTATAACTGCTGGGGAATTGAACAGAGACCTTTTTGACCTTAAATGAGCTCATTTCTGCTTTGTACTAGGAAAAATAAATTTGGTGCAGGTAAAAAGTATTTTCCAAACCTTACTCTCATAGAGAAGAGATACCATGCTTGCATGTACAGCTGAACGTCAACCATGTCCCATTCTAATAAAGAGTTTTTTCTGCCAGTGGCAGCAGCAGCTGGAGATAATCCAGGCAGCTAGAGTTGGAAATCTTCTTTAAAAGCCTAATGATTAATCAAGTCTGTTTTTGCAGTATTAGTACTGTCAGGAGTGACAGACAGGCTGATGAGAAGAGCCCAATCCCTTAGAAATTAATTCAAGTCCTTCAAACGGGATGAAGCAATTGCATCACCAATGGAAACAAAAAGCATCACTGTCACTGCTCATTGATGGAAATGAAGGGTAGCAGCTGGATCCCACTGGATCACTTTGTAGTTGCCTGCGGCTCTCATGCACTGTTCAAATCTTCAGGGTAAACATGATGCTGGACAACAGTGAGACTATGGCAGCTTCACTAGCAGAAAATTAATGCAGGATCCTAAGCAAAGGGGGAGCAGAGTAGACTGGATCCACCTGTGGTCTTACCTAGGAATTCAAACTTAGTGCCTGGATCTCTAATGGCAAAATGGTGCTGTGACCTCTGCAGTCTACACACCAGTGTGAGGGGAAGTGCTTCACATCTGAGAGATGGGAACATGTTGCCATCTCACAGGCAGAACATAGCCCCCTGGCCCTCCTGCCAGGCACAAGACTAAGATTAGAGGGGAAGGTGTGGTTGCACTGTCTGTTGGCTGAACGATGCTGCTATGTCCCCAGAGCCCATCATAGTGTACTCTCCGTTTTGAGAGGTGAGATGTTCCAGGGAAATCAGCACAGACCTCAAACTTAATGGATTTCTGGTCTCTGCAACACCTGAATTTTCCTTTGATTTAGCACTTTTTACAGAGAATATGAAAGGGTGAGGGGTGGAGGGAGGATCTGTGTTTCCAACTATTGTATAAAAGAAAAGAAAGTATCTGAGTTGTTGGAGTCATTAACACACCAGAGTCCAGGGTTGGCAATGTGTGTGCTACACAGTTTGTCAGCTCCCTTTTGATTCCTTCTTATTTTGTGCTTATCCTCAGTTTCTCCTCCACAAAATGCACGGTTACATATATTCTTCATAATGCCATGAGGCCAGGCAGCTGCCACGCTGAGCCTGTAGGACAGACTACACTGCTTTTATTCCATGCAGCTACTCCAAGGTGAACATCCTGAAAATGCACAGCCAGGGGAACACGCTGAAAAGGTACAGCCAGAGGAACCTCCCTCCACTGCAGACCTGAATGGGATTGCTGAAGACCAGCTCAGCTTGTGGCTACCTCCCAGGGTGTACCCCAAGGCCACCCCAGGCAGCAGGAAGAGGAGCAGAGCCATGGGACAGAGAGCTGAGGGTGGACATGGGTGTGTGGAGCTCAGTCCCTCTCTCCCTGGATGTAGCACTGAAATTAAACAAGAAGCTGGGGGTCTGACTCTGACTAGTAAGTGGGGAATGGAAACCATTTTCTTTGTCAGTGGACCCATGGACATAATTGCACTGAGCAGCCACCTGCATGCCCTGCCTTGCTTTTGTTTCTCTCCTCCCCACCAATGCAAAGTGCAGCACTGCACAGGTCAAGGCAGGCAGGAGGAGAACAGTGCAAAGTATCACTTTCCATTTGATAGCTGTGCCAACTAAATGCAACAGTCTTTTTAATAAAAAAGCTAAAAAGGCTCAAGGCCAAGCTTTGGCCAAAACATGAATCACCATAAAACTGCACTTACAAAGATCCCCATATAAGGAAATCTAAAGAATCATCCCAAGCCCCTTGCATGTGCAGATATCCTTGAACAAAATGAGCTGAGTGCATGTGTGGATATTCATATGCACGTGTGCCAATTTCTGAAAAGTAATACAAGGAAAAAAAAAAATCAAAGAATAAGAATAGTATAATTTTGGGCAGTAGTGCTAGAGCAGAAAATCTATCATACCACTATATTTAAACAGGGAAATCATCCATCAGTCTTGAAAAATGTAAAAACCATCCAAAAAGTTAAAATCATACACACTGGGCTTCTTTGTAACTGTGCTGTACTATGAGGAGCAGTGGTATTTGAGCTGCCCTGATCCCTCACTTCCCCCTGCTTTGGAGAAAGTCTACTCTGAGCTGCACAGAGCAATAATGCAGGAGATGACAGCATTGTGCATACACACAGAGACTGAACACAAACACTGTTCAATCTCTGACCACTCTCTTCTGAAAAGAAGATCCCCATATAAGGAGATCTAATAGTTTCCCTTTGGGGCTCCAGCAGTGGGTAGCTGTGGAGGGATTACACAGACACAGGCTGACTCTTGCAGTTCAACATCATTTTAACCCATTCCTTGGTGATTTAGCTTTGAAATTGCTTTGCTGTTGTGATTCCCAGGCTTGAGGAGGCAACGCAGGGAAGCAGGCAAGGCAAGGGTGGCTGCTGGGGATGCCTCAAAGGAAGCATTGGGCTCCTGCCTGCTGGAGGACCAGGCTGTCCTGACCTGCCTGTGGTAGGGCTGAAAAGACAGCACATTTGACAAAGCCACCCCACGTACCCTACACGATGTAACAGAGCCTATATGCTTGTCTAGGTATTCAGAAGAGCCCCAGCACTACAGCATTTGAATCATACTCTAAACAAAAGGCAGTCAGAAGGAAGGGGTACAGAGATGCAGCTGATTCAATACAGACAGCTATTATTGGAAGATGATTTTGTTAATAAATTATCCCAATTGTAGCCTAGCTAGTGGTCATGTGAGAAGCCCAAAGTCACTGGTTAAAGCTGAAGTGATTTTCTTTTGTTCTATAATTTAGTTCCTTGGGAGGTGTCAGCCTCCCAACAATTTCTAGTCACACACATGTACAATCCACATGCTAATTTCAGCACACAAACTCAAGATGCCTCCCATACTCCCAAATGCCTTCCTGACAGAAAGATGACAGCATGGGTGGAAAAGGGAGGACAACCACATTAACCAGTCTGGGGAAGTGGGAAGGAATGAAAAGAAGGTAATATTGATAGGAAGTGACAAGATTTTCAGAAAAAGAGGGGAATGAATGAAAATCTAGGAAGGGAGGGAAAAGTATAAAAGGAAGGGGTATGAAGAATAAGAGGACAGAGAAAGATTTCAAGGAAGGAATGAAATACAGAATTCAAATCATCCAAGCAATGCAGATCTACTAAAAGCTGCTAAAGAGAAAACACGTTTTAAGGATGGGCTGAAGTTTTCTAAACAGAGACATTTTGAAAACCTTAAATTTTCTGAGGCCCCCATACTAGGCTGGCAGATCTGATTCAGAACCTGACAGAGAATCAGACTCTCCTGGAGGCCAGGCAAGAGTTCTGGGTATCTAAAATGGCACAGCATGCTCAAGTTCAGGAAGCTGAATTGTGCTTTAAATGTCAAAGACTGGAAGGTACATCCAGACACCCAATGAGAAAAAGAGAGATCCAGAACGATGGGGACCAGTAGCAGGGTCAAATCTTCTCATTCTCCAGCAACCTGGCAACATAAAAAAAGCCTGAACTATGTGGAAATCAGTAGCCACTATTGTACTAGGGTGGATAACTTACCAAAGGGTGGGTCCAAAAGATCAAAGTCACTGAGAACAAGAAAAGAAAAAATGAGGAAAAAAAAAACCAAGAAAAGAAAAAACGTGCTTGGATCAATTATCTGCCATGTGAGGTTGGGTGTGTTATAAAAACATCTGCACAAATCAGGAGCAGCCATCACTTTTTAAGTACAGGTTCAGATTGCTTATAATAGGAGTAATACTTGAGAGCAATAGGGAGAGCTTAGGAAAAAATAGACAGTGTAAAAATACAGCAGCCATATTAGGGGGCAAAAATGAAAATCTGATCAGTCCCTTATCTTGTGGACAGCAGCAGCTGCTCAGCTAATAGTCCAGGATGAAGGAAAGCCTCCAGTGGTACTTCTGCAGAGTACTTCTTGTAGACTTTCTGAACCACAAGTATTATTTTCGCACCTAATGGCTTTTGATGGTTTTCTGTTCTGTGAATGAGCCAGGTGTCTTCTCAGATTTCTATGAACTCTTGGTATCCACGACACCCTACATGAAGGAGCTCCACAGATGAATCCCAGGACATGTTAAAAGTCAAGTTCTTCTGACTGCTTTGAACCTGCCTTATCACTTACTAGTTTCACATAATCCTTTGTCTTCCTCAGTACATGTATAGGAAAAGATGGTGCGCAGTTATTTCCCTATATCTCCACCTGGTGCAAGTCATGATTTCAAAAACAAAGTACAAAAATTCCATGAGGAAGCTCTGGTGTTTATCCTATTCATGCTTCCCTGAATCAGAAAGCTGGCTATCTTTTTCTTTGGTATAGTTGTTACTGTATATTGTTAACAAGATAGAGTAGTCAGAAAATCACTTTTGATGAAATGAGCAGGAGGAAGGCAATCTACTTGCATTTTCTTACACCTTCTTTCTCCTCAGTGGACTGATCCTTTCTGTTAACAACAAACTTCATTGAGCTGCCTTCACACTGACTTTTATGTCCTTCACTAATGCAACCCAGTTAAAAATAGCAGATGATAAGGGAACAACTAGCCTGGCTACTATCACTGCCAGGCAAAGGAGACCTACCTTAGCTCCAGCACCCTCACCTCTCTTTTTCCTCATATGGAAGAAAAGTTCTGTTCCTACATCTTGTGCAGAAAAGTAAGAGGTATCATTAACTGATCCTGCCTCTGCACTTATTTATTTGTTGTCTGGGTGTTCCTGGAGGAAATACAAAGGGCAGCCTTTGTGTCTGTCATCACATCAAGATACACATATTACAAACTCCATGTGGCAGCACTGCTCCCTCAGTCTGCATGGGTTGCACTTTAGGGTGGATCTTATCAGGCATTTGTCTTTTCTGTACACCCCTTCTCAGAGAACAACTGAGAAGGAATACAGGATTTTCTGTGGAAATAGAAGAGCAGAGGCTAAGTTGGGACACACAAATATTAATTTTGAAGAACTGATAGATCAAGGGAGGAGAGGAAAAAAAAATGGAAGGAGACTGCAGAAAAGGAGAGAAATGGGGAAGACAGAAAGGGTCGTTGCTCTTATGATGCAGCACAGTGAGCATTTTTAATTGGGCCAGCTGTGTAAGAAGGCAAATGACAGCCTGGTTTTACCGTGTATTTTCTGAACTTACGTAACCTTAGCATGCTCCCTTATTACAATATATTTTATTGCTAATAATTTCCATCTGCAAAACAGTCTCTTACTGAGATGTACTATATGCAGCACAGTGGAGCTGAAGTTACAGTTACTGATTTGGTAACCAAATCTGGATCTTCATGGGTTCAGAAAAGTCTGTCCTTTTAGGGGGGGGTGGGGGGTTTAGCACTACCAAGAAGAGAAATTCACAATTTTTAAATCACTTAAAAGACACCCATCAGGAGTTTCGTTCAATGCCTATATCCAAAGTTTGGAGAGATATAGTAGATGATAATTTTTAGTTCTTTTAGACCAAGGCTGCATGCGAACACACAGCAACATAAATACCCTAAGAGTTATAAAATAATACAAAAGTATATTCTTCTGCATGCACAAATACATATGTGCATAGAGGACAAGCCTCTGCAGAAGAGAGTGATATATCTTTAGTCAGTTACTACTAGTAATCCAAACAAAAATCAAACAAACATTACTTTGTGGGAGACATTTTAAAATCATACATATTCATGCAACAGTTTAAAAATCCATGTGGGTATAACACTGAGATTTTGTCTGCACTGAGGTCAAGGAACAGGGTTGTGGCAAGATGTGGGCTATTGGCTTTCTAAAAAGCTGCTGACTTTTATAAAGGTATAAACCTGAGATGCCCAACATATCTGTCAAAAAAATGAAGTGATGAAGAAAAGTACATGGAGATACACTTTTACCATTGAAATCCTTGACCTAAAACTTCTCACATTTGAACCTGTTTTGTTGGGGCTAAAATAGCACATTTAGTTCCACAGACAGTATCATTAGACCCTTGTATGACCCATCTGCACTTCTGTCTGCTTGCTTGAAGTATTCTTCAATTGAAATAATTATGACAAGATGACAAAAAAATAATCTAAAACATATGACATGTGCCTAAAGGGTGGTGTTTCACACCAAAAAGATTAAGAATGAAAAGGAGTATTCTCATTCTAAGGCAGTCATCCTACACAGCTCTCTTGGGCGATGTTTATTCCTATATATCACACCAGCACAACATACAGCAGCTTTGAACATTATTTTGGTTGTAAACTATGTCAGAGCTCTCCCTGGCTATGTCTCAGTCTAAGTGGCACCTGTTCATTTCCTGATGGGTGATAAACTGCTATGTGCTGTGTTCAAGAGCGCCAACACACAGAGCCAAACTTACCTAGAAATATTAAAAAGACCCAAATAAATACATTTCCCACTCAGTTCCCTGCAGAATCTATAAAATCTCACAGCAGCTTATGCAGCATAATTCCCAAAAGCACAGTTCAGATGTGGTTGAGTGCAGCTGGTTACCCAAATTACAGATTACCTCCTATTGCACCAATTTAGCCAGGCAATGGCAAAGCCATGAGCAGGACCAACTGCAAGAAACATCTCCTGTGGGAACATTTGCTGTTGCTGTGGGAGGGGTGGAGGCAACCAGCTCCTTACACAGAGCAGGAGGCAGCAGCCTGCCTCTAGGTCCTAAAACTGAGCCCCAGGTCCTGAGGCTGTAGTGGTCAGACCACTCAGAGACATGCTAGGGAATCTGCCTAATTAAGGATCACATGAGAAAAAGCTTGTACAAGTTCCACCTCAGATAGAAAATTGAAAAAGAAATATCCCTGAACTGATTACAAGGTCTCTCAGCACTTACAAATCCCATTTGACAACAACAAAGCTGTAGGTGATCAGGTCCTCAATAACAACAGCTGTTTACAGAGAGGTTCACTCCACTTCTCAGGCTAGTTGGACTAGCAAAGTACTTTGAAAAAGAGCTGCCTATACCACAATAAAATTAATAATAACTAAAAGGGTATTGTATGAGTCTGAATTAAATATTTTTGTTAAAATACAATGGAGGTCATTTGTTTGCATCCTGAAAAGAAACTGCACTCCTCTGTATCTTAAACACTAGCAATAAAACTGTTGATGAAGGCCTAATTGTGTCTCAGAACAATATATTCTTCTTAAACCAAGAAGAGCCCAGCTTGGCACTCAGATCACATTTTTAGAACTGACTGTTGTTTCAGACACAAACAAACATGTTTCTCCACTTTTTGGTCTTGAGTAGGGACAGCATGAACCCACATAAAAAAAAAAAAATTGGATCCTTTTCATTTTAGGCTACCCAATGATGCTCCTCTTCAAAACACAGCTTCCGCAGGACACAGACTGAATATTAGTTACTGGGAACCAGTAATTCCTAACAACTTTGGAGAAAGTGCTACTGGCACGTAGTGGGCTCAAGTCAGTTCTCAGATCTAAGAAAAATGATGCATAAAAACATTGCCAGAAGGCAGCAATGGTAAGCTGTCAACATGACTCGAGTCCCTTCAGTTTCACTCTTGGGCTTTCAATTGCAACCTGCCCTAGGAAGCTTGCAGAAGAGCTACAGTTGGAAAGGAATGCCCGCAAAACCCAGGCTATTTTCTTGAATGAAATATATGCTTTTTAAAAAGTCAGTGGTAGGGCAAATGAAAAGCAAAGGATTATTAACATGGGGGGGCTGAAACCAAAAGTAAGAAATGCTTTTGGCTTTTGGATCAGCCCTCTCAGTGAGAGGTCAAAGCAAATTTTACCTCTGCTTGTTCTCACCTTGGAAGCCAGGAAGGTATAGATCCCACCTCTATAGATAGATAGAGGCTGACACTGCAATATTCAGGAATATATAATGCAGAGGATATGAGATAAATAGATTTTCAATACAACACCCTAAGCAGAAGCAAAAAAGATACAGAAATCTGGAGTAAGTCGATTCTTACTTATCTTTCACAGAGACAGAAGACATAAACTCAGTTTAGAGGTGATGCTGTCTTAATAAGATATCTGAGATGACATTTCCTAATAGCCTCCAGAAAATCCACTTTTTCCACTACCTGTAAATGCTCTCAGTTCATGCATGCAGAAATTGTCACTTGTTTACACCTACCTAATATCTGGAGAGACAGTTACAGCCTCTTCATGTGCAAATGTGAACTTGAATGCACGCGTGTTCCTCCACTGATGGTCTGCACAGTTCTGGCAACTACCTGCAAATATGACTTTAAAACCCCAGTGCTAAAAGCAAATATGAGCTTGGGTTGAAAGATTTACATATGTCCTTATTATATGCCCTGGCTTGTCTAAATCTTATGGGTGGTTAATATATTAAAGGAAAAAGAATTAACTGCTAATAATGTGTCCAGTGCTCCACAAGTACACAGAATTTTACACGCATGCATAGGATTGTGATTTATGCCTGCTGTAAACTTAATGTTTGCAGCTATAAGCAATTCCTCTCTTTGCAAAGAAAGAAGGCACATTAGAATGAGAAAGGTGAAAAGAACTAAAAAGAAATCCTTATGCTTATGCTTGCTCTCTAAGAAGCACAGCCCTCTGGAAAGCACACACATTTCAACTCATTTGCTCTCATGTGGCAATTTTGTTTTAATTCCAGTCGCTTGGGATTTAGCATGTATAGTACCTCCTGGTACTTCTGTTAATACACCCACACACTCCTCTCAAGCACGGATGTCCCAGAGTCTGAGTGCCTCTAACCAACACAGACAGCAACAGCAGCAGCATAAAAGCAAAAACCTGAGCACAGGCAGACAGAATCCAGGACAAAGATGCTTCCTTCAACTTACAGCTTCCTGAGAATTTGAATAAACATATGCTTAAGCTAGAGGGGTTTACATTTCCAAGCAGGAGGGCTATGCCAGTTCTTAAAAAGGGCTGCAGCCCAGGAAAAAATGGTGGGTTTTCTTGGCTTTTGGCCATTGTGGCTAACCCGAGGGTCAGCATATTATGTCCATAAAACACATCGGTGCACACAGTGTTGTTTAGTGATGCATGTGTGCTAGAGAAAAAAGTATATTTGGAGACACACAGACTTGCTGAGCTCTAGCCACAGCCTGAGCTCTGATCCTAGGTACAGCCTCCCATCAGCAGGGAGGAAGGATTATCTGGCTGAACTGTTGAGTCAGAAGCTGCGAGAACACTGCGGGGCATCGCTGACTCCTGGCAGCTGGTGGACTCATCTCTTCCCTCCTTACCACAGGGAAGGCTCTCCATAGATGTTCCCTAGGAATCACTGAGCCTGGCAGGGAGCTTTGGGCAGGAATCTATGTTTTACGATTATAAGGTCTGCATACAAAGTATCTAGGCACAAAAAAGGGAAGGGTTTCAATACCATCTCTTGAATTCAAACACTGGGAAAGCCAGCTATTAACATTCATGCTATTTCATCTTTAACAGCATTATTGAATCCTGACATCTGTGGTTTATATTATATAAACAATATAATCACCAATACAGTCTCCTTTCTAGCAGGGGGCTTTTTCACTTGGCAAAGTTTTGTCCCTCCCTTCAGCTTTAGTGAATCAGAATTAAATCATACAGTAAACTATAATCTTCCATACCACGATTTACCACCCCAGTGCACAGAAAGTACTGTTTCTCAATCAATAGAAATTACACATATCCATTTAAGTAATTCCTGGCGGTACTGTGCACTTCCCCTCTAACAAGGAGATGAATTCGGCTGCCCCTTTCTGTGCCTGCAGATCAGGGGGGAGTATATTAACAAGATCAAACAGCAGAGGTCTAAAGATATTCTGAACAAAATCTAAAACGTAATGTTTCTTCATCTGAGAGAGGAGTCTCATATCACCTAGAGCTATCTAGGGGGGAAAAAAAAACAACATTAGCAGGGATCTCACGGAACTTCAAAAATAAATTATTCTAATTTATGAACTGACATGAATACATTGGAACAGCAGAACCCTGGATTTATTCAAGGCATAGCTTTAGTGACCTTTGTAGATGCCTGCAGATAAACGCATACAGTTGTGTTGGTACAATATCTTAGCCAGTATGTTCATGATATTCCAGTATTCTCTTACCATAGCTCTGAAAAAAAAAACTCAACAAAAAAACCCCCAAACCCAGACCCTCATATTTTTGATTGGTAATAGTCTTCCATCAGTCTTTTATTTCCATTAAAACTGCTATTTTACACTCATTTATCAAATTAAATAAGGAGACTGTCTTGGTTTATGTCAGGCTTAAAGGCTTGTGACAAACAAACCAACAAAAGAATAATAGACCAAGAAGGCTTTTTCAAAATGAGGACAATTAGCACAACATGTGAAACAGAAGTGAGAACAGAAATGATACTTCTCCAGGAATCTCTCATGAGGCATAAGAAGAGCCAAAATCTGTTTTTATAATAACCGTCAAAAGCAAACTACCCACTGCTCCAACATACACCTCTGGAAGATAAAAATTAATATCAGGGTGCAAAGAAATCACATATTTGAGGGAGCTGCTTCAGCAGGAACAGGATCTGCTCAGAAGCTAATAACTTTGTAGGTGAGCATGTTTTGGTTCAAATCTTAAGGCCTTAATGACTTTCTAGATCTTGTTACTTGCCCTCAGCTGGTAGTTCAGAGCTGGAGCAGCAACTGCTAGAGAATATTAAGAGCTGCAGCTCACCCATTCCCAGGCACCAGTAAATGATGACTCACTGACCATGCTCTGTCACACGCACCTACCGTGTCTTCCACTGAAGTGGCTCTCTTGTCCCTCCTTATCCTCAACATTTATTTGAAATGTGTTTTGAGATGTACCACTCTGAGACTTGCGCACTTCACATTACTGCTTCTCCAGAGGAGGTATCACATCCAAATACAATTTTGAAAGTGTCTGCAATATCACATAAACCCAGCAACTTCCTCACTCTTCATCTTGTTCCCATGGGTCTGCACACCTACATGGTGGCTGCTGCTAGTGCTACCTGCAGCTCCCTGAGACATGCTCGTCTGTAACATTTAACAATAACCTTATAGCAGATGCCAGGAACCCCAAAACTTCTGTCTCTTCCCACTCAAGACTGAAACAAATAATTTTCTCTTCAGAGCAATAAAACCTTTCATTCCTACTTCTACTTTGTGTTTTCTATTGTATAACATAATAATAGCTGTTAAAAATGAAATAAACATTTCAAAATGAAAAATTGAAATATTCCACTCCAAAAAGCTGGAAATAAAATATTACAATATTCTTCCTCTGCTCTCTCTGTGTTTTATTTATTGTGTCTATGGTAACAAACACTGTTCAAGAATCTCAGGTTTGCTGAAATTACTTTTTTATAAGTGAAATAGTTCCAGAAAATGTCTGACCAATTCCAGCAGCTGCATCAATCACTAAAGTACTTGTCTATCTCATCACAACTGGGTTAAGATGTCCAGGGAGAGGCTATAAGCCCTGAGTTTGAAATAGTTACATTGGTAGCTGGAGATTAACTGCTGTTGATTAACCAGAGCATGACATTTAATTATCAGCTGATTTGGTGCAGGATGGAAACAGAAAAAGAGCTGTTTGAACTCTAACTCTTCCTTCTTTACATCTAGTTAGCTCAGATTTTGCAGAAATACAGACCAAATTTCAAAGTGATACTAAATACCTTGTCTTTTGTATTCATTGTTAATGGTGGCAGTTACCCTTGAAAGGAGCACCAAGTATTAAATTGCTCAGCAAACAAAATTTATTTCTGTATATGAAAACAGCATGAACATTGAATTTTGGAAGAGGATCTGTTTAAATTTCAAAATAAATCACTCTCATTTGTTATTTACTGTTCTTGTCCTAAACATATAATGTTAAAATATCTAGAAATTGCCTTGTCAGAGAATGACTGCTGAAAGTGATAAAAGCTGTCACTTAATCAAAAAGCCTAAATTAATCAAAAGGAAAGCAGATCTAGCACCACCATTAAGGCTTTTTTTCTGCTCCACCAAGAATGACAGACATGACTGAGGGAGCTGCAAAGTTGACAAACAAAAATGACAACTAAAGGAAGAGGAAACTTCTCAGGCCTCAATGCAGAAGCAGGCACACTGACTGTCCCAGCATCTCCTCCAGAACACCTAAGTCTGCCCTGCAGTTTTAGACAAATTTGTTCTTCACCTCATTTATTTTCAGAGTGGTAATAAAATGCTGTGTTAAGAAACTGCTTACCCACCACAGAGACAAGGCTTCTTTTCCAGAGTGGACAAATAACCCCCCTCTTTAGTTTAAACATCATTTTGTGAACTGCTTTTGGATTCCCCAAGATGAGCAGCTCTACAGGAGTGACAACATTTCTTCAGAAATTCTTCTCTCCTAGAAGCTGCCGACAGACCACAGAACTGGGTTTGCACAGAAGAATGACTCATCACTTCTGATTAGAGGGATGAAATAAACACGGGCTTTATCAACAATGGAAGTTTTACCACTTCAAATTCTATAAAACATAGTTCCAAATTATAGAGCTACATTTTCTCTTGTAAGGGAATGCATTTCCACTACCACCTGGGTAAGTTTGGAATGTAATCTCTTCACCTGAGGCTAACCAGTAATAACATTATACTGGGGGATATAATTGTTGTCTATACACAAACCATGGGAAATTCTAAGGAGGGAGAAGACCTATTTAACCAAAATGACATATTTGCTCAAGAAACACATGCCTATGCTTCAAGCACAAAATAGAAAAAGATTTCTGAGAAAAAGTGAGGCTATAGGACTGCCTCAAATCCTAGTTGTCAAGAGAAAACTGTTGTAAACTGTGGTTTAATCAGTTTGTGAAAGTTCCATGCTCTTCCTACATTACTAGAAAGGGCTTCAGTGATCAGGAAGGTCTAGGAAATTCCCAAATTTGGTTTTCAATCTGTTTTCCCCCAAAATAATTATTGAATTGATAGAGACAGAAACTCTCCAACAACAAGGTAACCTATTCCATATGAAAATGCAACTAAAGAGCCCTAGAAAAGCCAAATGCACTTACTTGACCTCTGCAAAGCCTTGAATATCTTGGTGCTGTAAAATTACTACATACATGCATGATTGCTTTCTGATGCTATCTGAAAGTTTCTTAAAACAGAAAGCTGACATGCTTGTAATATTACGCAAACCAAAATAATCCCTATTTTTATTCAAACACAAGTCCAATCTTCTCTTAGTGACCTATTTAATCATTTGTAACACAGACCAAATTGCATGTTACACAGAAAAGTATCTTGATTTAGTGTGTTAAATTTTCTTCCTTTCATCTAAGCCAGGAAATCCATGTTTGGCTGGCAGTGATGATGATGCTGTTTGATGCCATATGCCATGAAGAGCCAGACTGTGTTTCAGGGCCCAGAAATTGGATTTAATCAAACCAGAAAGGAATCTAAACCATCACTGCTCAGTCCTTTCAGGAAACACTAGCAATGAAGTCTCACAGACACTGGCATAATTTCTGAAGAATGCTAACAGAGGTGGGCCAGATCTGTGACATGTATCTGCACAAGACACATGCAATTTAATTGCATGATTAATCCAGTATTTTCATGTTTTTAAAAATGACATTTGTTAACTTCCCTCCAAGAAATATAATTATCAGCAAAAAGTACTAATAAAGCTTACAGTTTGTCATACAAATAATTAAGGATGCTCCAACCTTTCTATTTTCCCTTGGACATTTTCCAGCCCATCATCTTACCTGCCCTAGGCATTCATTCTCTTCTGTTTCATTCTGTTACAGCTTTAAACCACAAGTCCCTTTTCATGCCACCCAAGCCCACATGCTCTCTTCCATTTCTACTTACACTTCAGACTCCACCCTACATCCGTCAGCGTTTCTCAATGAGGTAATGATGACCGCACAAAAAGAACACTCCTTTTTCTTCTCACATGTGCCAAATACACACTTGGTTATCATAAACTTTGCAAGAGACTTATTTTGAATCCCACTAGTACAGAGAAAATCTGTTCGCTATTCTCTGCTTTCTAAAGGTGTCACCAATAACAAACAACACGACATCTGCTGCGTGTTTGTTGCTAACAAAGCCGTTGGGCTACTAGAGCTCAGTGTTTTCTACATACAGTATTCCAAATTAGCATCAGTCTTCCATTTTTATTGACAAGGGATGAATAATAAAATTGTTCCTTTTATTTTCTCTTGAAGATGTTCTAACAAGGAATTCAGTGGTATTGCATGCAATATCCATTTCACATCTGCAGGCTAATGCTTATTCGCTTTACAAAAACTGTGAAAAACACCTCTACCTGTAAGAATTGCAATTTTAAAGCTTCAGTTATGGTACTGCTCTGTTGTGTCTGTTAGGAAACTCATATTGCTGAACAGAGAAAGGGAATTCTTATTCCCTCTTGGTCTCCATGTCATTTGCTTTAAGGTTTCTTGACAGACCAGCCTCACTGCCAACTCTCTGAAGCTGTGTTGCATTTGAACTCAAAGATTCTCCTAAGGCATTCCTACATTTCCTATCATGTTTTGTAACAAAACTAAAAGTATATTCTGGACTACAGGGAACTGTGGAAAGCTGTCACTCAGTGTTGCTAAATCCAGAGGCGGCTCTGCTACCAGAATGGTCAAGACAAGACCATTGATGACAAGAGAAGACCATTTTGGAGAGCCAAGCTGCATGCCTGAACCACGTAAACTACTTTGTTCATGAACAAGATGAGGCAATTCATGAATCTTCATAGGTATTCAAAACTACCTACATACCAAATCCCCTTTTCTCTTTATGAAAGAAATTATGAAAAAAAAACCCAACCAAAACAGTTTCTAAAATTGATATTCCACCCAACTAATGGATAGTCTGATTTACTGAATTTATTCCTCTCTCCTCAAAAAGACAAAGATGTTACTAAAGACTCCACAACCTCTGGTAATGCCAACTGTGAAACTGTATAATTTCCTTGTGGACTAGATATAGTCTACAAAAGCAAAGGGATTTAAATTTGTTTTTGCAATGTGTTTGTTTTTTGAGAACACGTTTGTCAAAATTATCTGAAAATTTTTTGAAGGAATGTTCTCTGTTTGCAACAAGCCAGCTATACCAGACAACAAGAATTCAAATGTCTTTGATGAGCTCTTTTGCTCTGCCAAGCAACTGGGAGACCTAGGGAAGGAGCAAGTAAGAGGAAATTATATGTTGAATAAAATGCTGAATTAAATGATCTAAATACTGAAAACAGACTGAAGAAATTCTCAGTGCAGTGTAAAGCAGCAGCTCTGGAACAGTCAGCATGGTAAAATGGGGAGATCAAGGCACAGGGACACTGACTGCAGGAGACGATTAATAATTTTAATTTTTATCAGCCAAAGTATTACTGAACAGTTTTCCTATTACTTGTGCCATCTGCATTCAAAGTAAACAACACATGAGTATGTGGGACAAATACACTCAGAACAGACTGCAAATCTTCTTCCAGACAAGCACAATTATGTATGGCTCTCTCTTTTGCCAGATTTATTATTACATGGCAAGAAATGAAAAAGATTACAGAATAAAAAGGCCATTTCCACGTTGAACAACCAGACAGGATAGGTACAAAGATTCAAGTGACTGTTGAATAATTCATTTATTTATTAAAGAGAACAGGGAGTTCTGAAGCTGGTGTAATACAAGGACACCTAACATTGAAAACGTGCCCTAAAGTAACTAAATTCGGTGACATTCACGAAAATTGCCTTTCAGTCAAAGAGCAAATATATTTTTGGCTAATAATTGTTGACAGAAATAAAAGTCTCTGCCAAAAATATTTACACTCAATTTGATTATAACAATGATCAGAGAGCATTGTTGAATTTACTGTGTTCATTCAGTTTTGGCAACAATGTCAACACAAATATGAAATCATTCTCTCTCTCCAGATCTTTTAGATGTACTTAGTGCACATTCATTTATATATTTATGTTTGTGCATAATTATCTATGTTTTTATACATATTCCAATTTGTTAAATCTTTTCATTTCAATTTCAAAGATAGAATCATCCCCAGTGCTTCTGGTGTAAAGCAGCAAGCATCTGGGATAAGTTAGCAGTTCTGCCCCTTTATCAAATTGATACTAGTCAGTTCTATGAACAATCCATAGTTTTTGTCACTGCCTTGAGAAGCAACATGTTCTGACTCCAGGGGAATTTTTACTTTTCAACATTATATTGTCCAGAGTAACAGAGGTTATAATAAACTAGCCTTTTGCATCTAACCCTCTCACCCTTAATCTGCCTGAAGGCCACACACTAATCCCTCTTGAAAACAGAGTGGGTTTTGCAGAGAGAGGTGGCTCATGACTGCTCCAGCAAACCCAGTTGATGGCAACCATCCCTCAAAAAATGGCCTACTGTAGACCAGAGCCAGCTTTCCAAAGGAATTTAAATCAAAAATTTAGGCTAGTTTTGCTGCATTGCACTGAATCTCTCTTTGTCAATAACCCAAATACCAGAAATAGATTTTGACTGGCTGCAACTTGGTTGCTGTGAATTTGATACAGGTGGCAAGATTCACCTGCTTGTGGAAAGACAGAGGAAGGACATGGCTGCGTTGCTGCCCATATTGCCCTCTGTTTGAATTGGCTCTCACAACTTGCCTAGTGAAAAGGAGTCCAAACCTTAATCTCAAATGTGCCTTCGTATCAGAAATATGCCATGGCTCATATTGGTCTGGCATACTTCTGAAAAATGCTGTTAAGTACTGCACTCAACAACCTGCAAGTCAATATGTACTTGGGAGGGAAGAAAAGGGTTGGTATGTGGGAGAATTAAATGAACTGAAAGGGAAGAGAAGCTCTGATGGTGGAAAGGGTTTTCTTTGGAGCCCCTGTAGTATCCACAGAGAACTGCTGCAGAAACTTTACAAGGTGCTGTGGGGTTTTCCTTCTTCATCAAATATCATCTGCCAGAATATCTACCTGACTCCAAACAATTTGGTCAATGAAGGAAACTTTGGCATTCCTCCACCTCCACAGCAGAGTGATCTTTTAAAGATTTCTCACCTTGGGGTGCATTTTCTGCTCTGTTTACAGCAACAGCCTGGTGTGAGATCCTTAGCTTGGGGCCTTCATTTCTCATTAGGATTCTCAGCTTCATAAAGAAAGGTTTGAGCAGCAAAAGCTTCAGGCTCTGTTCATGTCAGAATGAATTTAATGTGCCATGAAACCAAATGCAGCCATAAACTGAGACTTCTGTTAAAGCAACTAGAGTTTCTATTAACTGCAGCGATTACCGAAAAGTGTCTGTAAACGTTTCAATGTCTGGTTCAGTTTGGTTTTTTTTTTGCTGGATAGAAGGTTAATACAGCATGATAGATTAAAACACCATGCAGCTTCAGTAGCTTGCAGCAGAGGGTTCTTTCTACAGCTACAGTTAAAAAAAAAATTTAAAAAAGGAAAGAAAGTATGCATTTAGTGTTAAGAAATAATAGCATCTTCCTGTGCCTTGTATCTGCATAGTTCAGGACAATTTCAAAATGCTAATTAAACATTTCAGCAGCCTGGAAGATGAGTAAGAATTATTCTCATTTATGGATGGTTAAACATAGGCTCAGGGAATTTAGATGTCTTATCCTAAAAGAGAAAGCCAACCAACTGAAAACCTGGGACTTGATTTTCCAGTACCAAACACTTACCACTAAATTAATCTTATGTCTCTTGGAAATAAGAGTGCTGTGATTAAATATTTTTTGACATGCTAAGTTTGGTGATCCCCTCTGTAATGCAGGAATCTGTCACAAGCAGCAGTGTTGACTGACATGATGTTGTGTGTTAATGTGTATCACTACAGCAGGTCTTCCTCTACCAGCTTTCCTAAGTCTTCTGCCACATGGCTTCAGAAGGAATATCTTCCTCAGTAAGATAAAATGTACTTCAAGTAGTTTATTCTGTGTGCCTACTTGAAACATATTTCCCCTTGGGCTTCCTTTCACGCTGACTTGACCCCATCCAGCACCCCAACCGCTTCCATAGCTCCCTTAACTTCATGAGAGCTTAAGGCCTTATCTGTTTTTTTCCCTGCCCCTATAACTAAGATTCTCACTGTATGCAGAATCTCACATGAAGCTGCGTGGAGAACTAAACTGAACAACTGGCAAGGATTAGACAGAAATGATGGTGTATGTGATCTCAGTTTCCTTACATAACTGAGGTAGCATGTCAGGGTCAGCACTGAAGACACTCTGCTGTGGAAATGGAGTGTAGCTGGGGAGAACAGTATGAACCTCAATATCATACCACATGCAAAAAGGCAGTATAGAGAACACTGATGTAGGAGCTCAGCGTGTCCTACCATTGCTTATCATTTGTGGTTTAATTTTGTCTTAATTGCATAGGATTGGTGCAAATTCACCATAGCTGTCAAAAAAATACAGACTCCATAAACTAAGCTTGTCTGGCATCAGTGAGTGAGCAAGAAGTTGTAATCCATAGCCATGGTTTCCAGTTATATACCAAAAGAGGACTTAACAGCAGTTGTTTTCCCCTTTCTCCCCTCCCAGTACTGACCTTTATCGTCACTCTTCAACAGCCCGTCACTTCATCCTATTTCCAGAATCCTGGTCATTACTCCAGAACACAAATTTAGACCTTGGTCTGTATATATCAGTCTTGTCTCCTTCAGGCTGAAGACCTGATAGACATTAAGACTCTATCCATTTACAGTTTATTAGTTCTGTAATTTTTGATCCATGGGATAGTTTGGCACACAGAGTCATCTATACTGTATTGCACCTCCCAGGCCAAGGAAAATGATCACTTTTTGAACCTTGATGCTGCTCTTGGTGGGATGGCCCAAAGAAACATCCTCCAAACTGTGTACAGAATGCTGGGACATAAACAGTGGTGAACATCCACACAAGGAGACAAAGTTGTTGGAAATTGGGATTTTTTTCATAAATGTCATGGAGCCCAAGAGATACGCAAGAAATACAAAAAGACTCACAAAGTCTCCTAAGCAGGCCTGGACCTGACTTCATTTCTCAGAGGTCTCATGGAGCTAAGAACCACATTGAGAAAGAAGCAATATGGCTAGTTAGGATAGAAAGAGACCAGATAAACACAAGGAAAAATCTATACATATTACAAGAGTCTTCAGTTATTATAAAACATTTAAAAATCCTCTTATGAACTTGCAGATATATCAAAAGTGGGTCTGCAGAAAAGGGCATAAATAAGCATGAGGCACAATATACCTAGGTTGAAGGTAGAGGCAAGTGCTCTGCACTGATCTTGAAAAGACAAAGTAAATGAGTTCCACATTACAAGGAGGACCAGTAGAGAGCAAAATTCTACTTAGTAAGTGCTGCAGAGCTCACAGCTTCAGTTAGCTCTATATCAGGAAAAGCAAGAATCCATGAACCATTAACCTTTTAGGTGGCAGGATCAAAACACAGCAGTTTGGTAAGCATTCAGCCAAGGAAACTGTAACAAGGACTAGCTGAGGCCTCAAACAAAACAGGGATGTGACACCCTGGTAAGAAAATACAAGACTGAATAAATATGGTTTATGGACTAATTAAGCTCTATATCTTCTAGATGCAGTGCTTTGGGAAACTCAATTCAGCCTTCACTCTAGCAGATGTTACTTTAGAAGTACATGATTTTGGAGAGCATAACAAAAATAGCCGTGATGTTTGCAGTAAGAGAGCTGAGTTCATTTAGAACAGCTCTTTCTGCAAGAAACATTTGCACATCTTTCTGATCCTTATTTACTCTACAGACTATGAGCACTTCTTTTACATCTCTCATAGGAATTTTTCAAAACATTAATATAATAATATCACACCATCTTAATCCACAGCCTGGTAAGCACTCACAGAACACACATGAAGTCCCATGAGAAACTGCTGGGAGAGGAGTAAAAAAATTCTTGAATGCAAGTGTAGTTATGGAAGGCATAGTTCCTGACTTAAGGGTCAGCATTTTATCTGAAGAAGTTGATAGCTGTGTTAAACAGGTGGGTAATCTACAACTCTAAAGGCCACAGTAGTTATTTGTTGTGTAGCGACTGGTCCCTTTTTTTCCAGATTATCTAAGTGAAAAGACTGCAGAATTCTTTCTTTGGAACCTGCCACCAAAATGTACATTCAGCTTCAGTGCAAGCCTCTTAGCTTCTCTGTGGTTGTGCAGAAATGTAGTATTTTGCCCCAGAGAAGACAGGAGAAATAAAAAAACAAAACAAAAAAACCCAGTTCAGATTGTATGAAAGATTTAAATCTAAACTTTTTGGTTTTTGAAAGTTTAAAATTATAATTAGCTTAGCTTTCTAAAGAAAAGGTCATTTTGAAATGAAAAAGCACTATTTTTAAATCTCAAAAAGGTCAAAATGTATGTATTGCGAATGTGGAAAATTTCCGCTCCCCAAAAATATTTGACTTAAAAAATTAACCAAAACTAACTTGTGACTGTGAACTGGTTCAGTTTTGATGAATCCACTTGCTCTGAAAAATACTCTTTTAATGGAAATGTTAACAACTAACTCCATGGTGCCACTCCTAAAACACTACATGATGTAATGACAGAGCCAGAGTCACCAGTACTGGTGGCTTATGCTTTGTTGACATAGAAGAAAAAAGGATTAAGATGTTTGAAAACACAAATGGTTTTGCCAAATTAGCATCTTCCAATAAACTCAAAAGCTACTCTCATTGAAATGAGTTGCAAAACATCTTTTAAAATACTACATAAGTGAGAGGTTGGTTTGCCTCTATATTAATTTGGTTACTTAAAACAGATCTTGAAACACAATCATGAAGTTTGGCTAACATGACCAAGCAAGCCCCCAGAGCAGGTAAAAGGGAAGATTAAACATCTCGACCATTAAAGAAATAAAATAAAATAATATTTGAGCAATCTTAAACTGAATTAAAACATCTATATGTGAGCTTTACATTTTGCAATGACAGATAACACAGTTGAACTGCAGATCATACTGAGAAAAGGAGAGCATTCTATTATCACAAACACTCAGAAAGAGACAATCCACCTTCAACATCCATTAATTTTGCTTTTGGATAACCATGGAACAATTCCTGCTCTACCAATAATCCCTGTGCCATGAGGGAACAGTCCTGGCCTTAAGCTTTGCCAGAGGAAGTATAGATTGGCTATTAGGAAAAATTTTCTCATGGAAAGGGTTGTCAAGGCTTGGATCAGGCTGCCCAGTGAAGTGGCTGAGTCATCATCCCTGAAGGTATTTAGAAGCCATGTAGATGTGGTGCTTAGGGACATGGTTTAGTGGCGGACTTGGCAGTGCTGGGTTAGTAGTTGGACTTGAAGGTCTTTTCCAGCAAAAAACATTCTATGGTCCCTCAAAACCATTAATAGTTTTCATTCAAATGATCAAAATTAAGTAGCTAATAATGCAGGATTATAGCTGAAAATCTAATTTAATTATCTTCAACATTTTTCTGTAAGTTTATTATACTGCCCTTGTGACCCTGACAACCAATTTTTAATTTGAAAAAAATCTTTCACCTCATATGGCAAGGAAGTGTTCTAGTAGATACTAAATGTGAAACAGAGTACCAGGCTACAGAGCACATACTGGAATACACTTCTCAGTGGCACCCTGAGCACAGGGTGGAAGGAAGATGAGTAGGTACAGGGTACAAAGTGTGAAATCATATGCCATTGCTAAACAGCTGAGGCAACTCCAGGGCAAAGCCAGCCTGTTGCTTTAAGATGGCATTAAGACCTCAGATGCACGATAGTAAATTGCAACCTCCCTCTTCTAAACATTTTGCAGCATCCAATTAACCATATCCTCTTGTGATGCACAAAGACAATCTGTCACTGCAAACAGTGGCAATTCTTTTAAGATTGCCTCTTACCGTGATCACAGTAAAACTCTCCATGCTAAAACCTTTCTTCATTTACAATAAAATGTGAATAAAAACTGAGAAAGAGTTAAGAACTATTTTTTAAGACTTCTCTAAAAGGCTGAGGAATCTAATCAAAGGAGTTGTGATTATTAGCTCAGGACAACCTACCATCACTGCTACATGGACAAATTGAACTGCATGCCAGAGCACGCTGATGACACACTAATTTATCAGTCAGAATGCAGAAAATTGTAGAGTGCATTGTGACTTTCCAGATCACATTTCTTCCCCACGGATCTTCCATTCTATCTTAAAGAGACATTGCAATGGAGCATAAGGCTAAAGTGGATTTTAGGAGGGAAAGTGAAGAAAGGCATCCCATGGGAAAATGCCTGATTTTGAGCACCAAACTTAAAAGCCTAAATTACTCAATCTCCCCTTACGCCCCCCAGAAACAAGCAGGGTCCAGTAGACAAATACTAACAGAAAGCAAGAGTTGAAGCATCCTTTGAATCACACTCTTGTCTGTCTAATCTGAGACAATTGTTGGGGACTTGTACAAACAAAAACACTAACAGAAAGAAAATATGGTGGCGCTACTTAAAGGGAAAAGCTACAAGTATTCAGAGTTCCTAATTTTGGCAGCAGATATCCGGGAAGGCAGGACAACAGGAAAGTCAAAGGAGTGGATCTGAAGAGAGCACAATTTGGTCACCCCAGAGGATTGTCAGGAAAGACCTCTAGAGACTGGTCTATGGAAAAAGGCATTAAGGAAAGATGGAAGTTCTTTAATAAAATAAATCTGATTCACTGTGGAGAAGAGACAAGTCACATACTAATCTTGATTAGACTGCAAGCTCTTCACTTACCCGAAGCATGAAAAGAAAAAAACCAGCAATGAAAACCAAGACAGATAGCCAAGTATAAGACCAACAAGATTACATTTAGTTTCAGGGTGTTATTCATTAAGAGTGCCCAGGGTAGAAAGTTGGAGGTAACCACCACAAAACGTGAGGAAATTATTCAATAAAGACTCTAGCAATAAAAATAGGCTCAAGAGTAGTCTGCCCTGAAACAGAGCAGAAGTTTTTGATGTGTGATGTCAAAAAGGTCAAGTTGTTTAATGTTTTTTGTGTGCCAATAGTCACAAAAGATAAGCTTTCATCATACAGCTATTATATCTAATTCTCATCACAAAAGAGCAAGGTCCAAGTCTTTGAATAGAAAAAAACCTCCCCAGATTAACAAGCATTAGTTAAATTCAATTGTTTCTAAATTGTCCAGATCTAATGAGCTTCATCTCAGCCTAAAACTAAAGGTTTGGCTGATGAAATCTAAACCTTTTAGCAGTTATTTTGAAAACTCATCAAGGCTGGTAAAGTATTAGACATCACATTTACCTTTCTCTAGTCTCTCATTTTTATAAGATGTGAAATGAGAAGAAAGAGAATTGGAAACAGTCAGTTTAACTTCAATTTCTGGAACAAATTATGGAACATTTATAACTATATGGAAGGTAATTATCAACATTCAGTGAAAAAAAATCATGTCGCACAAATCTAATTTATTTTTAGGACCTGGAACCAGGACTCATGAAAAGAGAGAAAAACATTCAGTGTTGTACAACTTGACTTCAGTAATGTATGCAATGTTCTTTTATGTGCCATAAATGTAGAAAACAAGACTTAAATGTAAATAGATGCAAACTAGTAGGAAGACTATTTTAGAGATTACTTCCCAAAATACAAACAAGACTTGTCACTGTGTGAACTGTTGATATGTACAAGAAAAGTTAATGTGAAATTATCCTTCTTTTCTACTGAACAACTGGAAGGTTCAGATCTGCGTGTCCATTTCCTGGGACCACACAGAGGCTTATTAAAGAAAGTCCAATGGGAGGAACGGAAAGTATGAGGGGACTCAAAAACATCCTTCACGGAGGCCTACCAAAGGCACTAGCACCGATAATAGAATCTGAACTTCTTCCATGTCAGAAGTCTCTTAATAGTAACAAGTTCATCCTTTCAATATTGATACAGAAAAGCAGTAACTAACCTCATTTATTTCACATTTTAAGATCAATTCTATCTTATCTACAGCAGAAAATTAGTCAAAAATGATTAGACAGTGTCATGCCAGTGTACAATTTTACACTATATATGTATGCATGTGTATGTTTACACACATAAAACAATGTAGGTTAGTATGTCCTCAGAAGAAGTCCACTTGTTTTATATTCCTTAGAACTGTCCTTACTTATGCTGAACTATAGAGGATCAGACTAAAATAGCTAGATCAGATAAAACAATGACCCCATACACTGCAGCCCAGTATGAGTGCTAACAATTCCCGTTAATAGGAACACCTCGGGTTCCACCTTATAACCTGACCTCTGCAAGGTTAAAAGCCACTGTTGAGACCTAACATCATATCAACATTCCATCTATGAATTCAGAACTAGGGCAGACCTCTATGTCCTACAACTTGCTATTCTTCAATCTGCACTCTTCAACAGCTCACTTCTTACCTAGACTCCATATCCCCACAGTTTTTTCAATTACCTACACCCAGTAGGGTTTGCATTCTTAAACTTACCCTTAAAAGTTATTAGTTGTTTTTTTTTAAATTACACAATTATAGACTTCTGTTTCCTCATTAATTACAGCTGGGATACACTGAAGTGTTTTAAGATGTGCCCTTCCTGTGTCAAAAGATAGACAGTGCCTGCCGTTTCAAGCAGCCTATTTTCCCTGGGAGGATTTCTGCCCTGGACAATTCCAATGAAGACCAGAGCTGCCCTGTAAAGGGCTCCCTTTGTGAAGGGCAGGTGAAACTTTAAAGGATCATAGCTGTATTTAAAGATGCCAAGGTCTGCCCTCTAAGCTTCATTATATCCATCTACACTTTGGCCTATGACTGAACTTCTCATGATGCCCCTTAATCTCATCCCTTCTGTAACGTAGTCAGACTTCCAGTTGGAAAACCTTCTTGCCCTTTAGCTAGAACTACAGCTAAACCACTCGCTGTTCACAGGAGTTGACAGCTCAGCTAATTTCCTGCTACGCTGGCTCCAGCCCAGCTTTTTACCCCTTCTCTCCCTGCACCCCCCTTTCCCACCACAGCAGCTGCAGAGAGGTGCCACCCCTAATGATTCCCAGCAGTGCCGAGCTGGAGGTGCCGATGTCACGGAGGATGGCAGCAGAGTGCAAAGCATGACAACAACAGCAGCAAGTGGGCAGAGCAGAAAAGGACAGATTACTGTCTATGTGATTACTGTCATTTATCTCAAGTCAAGCAGAAGGCAGAGTGTGCTCTGCTTTTGTGTGTTCTTTCCCTCTGTCGATACAGAGCAATTCCTGAAAACACTGCACAGGGATGTTATGCACCTGTTAAGCGTTGTTTTAAGCGCAGAAAACCACCACAGTCTAAGCAAATAATTGCCCCTTACAGCAGTCAAAAGTTTCTCTAGAACACAAGTGCTACAGGAAAAACAACTACATGATGAAAAAAGCTACAGGATGAAGCTTCCAGTTTGGGCACCAACTAGAAAAGCTGTAGGATTTTTTACAACTGTATACATTTCCATCTTTCAATGTATTGGACAGAGCAAGGTTTGAAATGCAGACATGAAATTTATCCTTACAGCTCTGCCTTCTCAATGCAGCAGGACTGTGATCTTCTCAGGGCAGCTGCCTGCTGGGAAGTTGCAGGAAAACTGCTCAACTCCAGTGCAGAAAGGCCACTGCACAGACAAGAAAGCAAGCAGTCTATTCAAATCCTGGGATCATTCTAAAACATGCTCTTACATCTGGTTGTTGTCGTTGCCAATTCTTTTCTCCCTGGATTTACCAGGGTACTATTCTGTCACAGTTAAGTGTTTTCAATTCTGGCTGTTAAATTTCTAAAAGAAATACATATATTTCAAAGCATACAGATTTAGATACCAATGCTTTATCCAAAAAATGTAATTTCTGAATCTTAAAACAGACTTTCTAATTTTAGCCAAAAAGCTTCATGCCATCACTAATAGTCTTCTTTACAACACATACTTTCCCCCTCTGAAACTGGATCCAAACTTTACTCCTTGGCCCCATCATTAGGTTAAGAACAAATTATAAAATAAGACTCAACAAAAGCCTATGTCCTTATGAAATATATATCTACTCTGAGGCCCAAGAATATTCCATATGCCCTAATTTTTCATTCCACTAGTCCTGAACTAGATACAAAATTCAGAAAAGATTTCATTTGGGTAGAGGGTGGGAAGTTTTTCTTTTCCATAATTAAGGGAGCAGAAAACGCTATAGCCCAAATGAAGTTTAACAAAAGTCTCCTGAATAAATCTATGGGCCTCCTGAGGGGCTGTTTTTGGTTTTGTTTTTTTCCGGTACCTCTACAGACAGAGGAAGAAGAATAACAACTGCATCTCAGGTATGGTGTGCTAGGGGTTGACTGTGGCTGGATGCCAGGCATCCACCAAGACGTTCTATCACTCCCCTCCTCAGCTGGACAGACAAGAAAAAAAATATAAAAAAAGGCTTGTGGGTTGAAATAAGGATAGGCAGAGATCACTCACTGATTACTGTCACGGGCAAAACAGACTAGACTTGAGGAAATTAGTTTAATTTATTACTAACCAAATCACAGTAGGCTAATGAGAAATGAAACTAAATTTACAAACACCTTTCTCCCACCCACCCCTTCTTCCCGGTCTTAACTTCATTCTCAGATTTTTGCCTTCTCTCCCCGGGCAGCACAGGGGGATGGGGAATAGGGACTGTGGTCAAAGAAGGGCAACAAAGCTGGTGAAGAGTCTGGAGCACAAGTCTGGAGAAAAGAAGACTGCAGGGAGACCTTATCACTCTCTCTAACTTCCTGAAATGAGGTTGTAGCAAGGTGAGTCTCTTTTCCCAAGAAGTTTGTTCCCCAAAGAACAAGAGGTAATGTCCTTAAGTTGTGCCAGGGGGAAGTGGGGGCAGGAGGCAGGCAGAGTGTGTGTGGTATGACAGATTGAATATTAGGAGAAGTTTCTTTACTGGAAAGGTTATCAGGTGCTGAAACAGGTGAAGTCCTTATTCCTGGTGATATTTAAAAGAGATGTAAATGGGGGCCTTAGGGACATGGTTTAGTGGTGGACTTGGCAGTGCTGGGTTAAAGGTTGGGCTTGGTCATTTTACAGGTCTTTTTCATCCAAAGTGATTCTATGCTTCTCAGAGAAGCCAACCTGCATTCACCCACTAAATAAACCTTGGCACACAAAACCAACACTGGCGGCTGGGTAAAATCAAGACTATGTATGAAATCTTCAAGGACATTTAAAATGTATTATAATGCTCATTTGTCTACCAGCTACCTAGGATTTTCATGGCTTTCAGTTTCGTTTCCTTTGAAGACAAAACTTACTTGCTTCTGCTGTTTGTAGTATATTCTGTATTAAATACAAGCAGTCTGAAGCTTTCATGGTAGATTATTAAGAAGAAAGTTCCTGGTAGACAAAATATTCAGAAGTTGCTATTAAAATGGGTTAAGCATTGGTTGCTTTTAATAACATAGTAATTAGAGAGGCTTCATCTGACACCACAGACTGCCACTGCCCAGCAGCTATTTTTCTCGTTGCCTATGTCACTCTGCCCTGAGAGCACACAAAGTCTTTGAAAATATCAACATAGAGACTTTTCAATCTGTTCTCAAATTAGAGAATATTGCCTTGATTCTTGCCTCCACTCTCAGTCTGCCTCACCAGCCTGCTCTCTCAGCCATTATAATTTTACAGTAAACAGGGAGTTCATGAAGACCCATTTAAAGAAGCTCTGAGTACTGGGTTGCCAGAGTTAGATTTCTTCTTTTTTTTTGCATCTCCAGAAACTCTTCTGTACTTTCCAGCAATGGGGCATGAACACCACCAGCATGATTTTGCAAGACAAGTCCAATGATTGAGCAGAGGTGGTCTTTATAGAGGTTTCCTTCGTCACCCTATCTTCTGTAATGCCCTTGAACAGGACAAATCTACCAGAGCAGCACAGCAATGCTGGTGAAATGTGTGTGAGGGTGGGGAGAGTGAGGGAGAATAAGGAATGCTGAGGATTCTCTCTCCTGCACCCTGCTTAGCCAGGCAGTCCTTGGGCCAGAAGAGGGAGGAGAAAACATCTTCCTCCAGAGGGCTATTTGTAGAATTAATAACAAAACCTAATGGTGTACTCCTCTTAGTTCCAACAGGGACAAGCAAACACAAGCAAAAACAATTAAATAAGTAAATAAAGAAATTTCATAAAAGCATACACCACAGCCTGCACAGCTAGATCAGAAAGCTAAAGGTTACCCCCTATTCCACCCTCTTGGCCAAATCGCTCAGAACTTAAAATAAAAGCAATCTGAAAAAGAAAACATGTACTTGAAACATGATTTCCCAGTGCCCCAGTTGGTGCCTTCTCTCTGTCCTGCCCTGCTTCATGCATGAAGGCCACCCCCAGCCCTCCCTGAGCTGGGCTGAGATGCTCTCCTCACTGCACCAAGCAGCAGGAACATGACACAGTCAGACAGAGCAGCCACAACCAGAGCTGAAGCCACCCACGAGAGGAGGAACTGATGGCCAGGACACACAGCTGCACACTGAGGAGACTGACAGCAGTGCCCAGAGACGGCATTGAGCTGTAGCAGCCTGAAATAAGCACACTGTAAACAGGAGACAAAGGCACAGCCTGTCTCATCACAGCATTAGCAAAGAAACAACCAGCTGCGGGGGGTCTTGAAAAGTCCATGGAGTCGTGGCTTTCCAGTTCCAGGAGGTGAAGGGGGAGGATGCCCTTGCTGCAAGGCTCTCAGGAGCACCCTGCCCCTCCGTGCACCCAATGGGCAGCATGTCTCTTCCACTCACTCCTTTTACTGCCAGCTCCTTCCATTAGCCCGATTAGGAATAATTAAAAGACTGATTGGGTTTGAAGCAGGAGAAAAAAAAAACACACAAGCAAAACAAACAACCGAACACCTCTCTGCTAATGGATTTTTCTCCTCCTTGACATATTAACTCCAGATACCACAAGCTGCCACTTTCAGTCCACATAAGATAAAGGTGCGACAAGCCGACCTGAGGTTGCTATGGAGACCAAAATCTTTCTCAGTGCCATGGTAACTGACTCTGGGATGTGCTATGAAAAGCTAACTGCACACCAGTTGAGATTTTTCATTTTTTTAAAACCAATTAACTGAGAGTTCAGTTAAATTAGTTTCTGTTTAAAGAAAGACACTGTCATAATGTAACGTATATTAGTTGGTATCTTTTTCTGAGCAAAACAGAAGGAAACAAAATCTTAGGGATTTAACTGAGGTCCACTTGACTGTTTTTCAAACACAAAAGCCTTATTTTTTCACATAACAAATTCAATTTTTATATATTTAAGCTGAATTAGAAAAAGGAAAGGGTTGAACAGCTTCTCTTAGGACATATTGCTGTATTCCTTGCACTTTCAAGTTTCTGACATCACTGGAAGTTTCAAATAGACAAGAAATCAGCTTTCAGAGGAGAATAAAATAAGATTTTAGTAAAACATGTAAGATAAATGTGATAAAGCTGTGATAGCAGCTGGATATAATATAGCAAGCATCCATTGCCACTCAGCCCTTTGACCTCTCTGTGCCTATTTTCCCACTTTAGTGAGAGGTGATTCTTCCCTCTCTTTATAGTATCCTGTGATATCAGTGAACACAAAACTCCCAGATATCACCATCAGAAATTTAAATACTCCTTTTTTTTTTTTTTTTTTTTCCTGTTTTGAGCACATGCATGACAAACATATGCTCTTCACTGTGGAATTGATGTCTATAGCTTCCTGCACATGAGGGTACTCCTGATAAACCATGAGTTTCCAAGGTGCTGCTCCATCTTCTGACGACAAACATGCAGTGTGAAGATACTGTTGCTTCAGGTTAGTGAGCGAAGAAAATAACAGTTTACCCTTCCCCACATGACCAAGAAATGGTGAAAGTGGGCAGGGACAGGAAAAATAATGAATCTATGATAATTCACTCTCCAGGGCAACACTGAAAAGGCTAAGCAACATCTGGGCAATACATGCCAGCACCACATGCACTGTTTGCAAAACCATATTCATAAGCTGAGGTGGAGAGAGCTCACATCAATAGCCATGGTCTTATGATTCCTACAGTGCTTCCCAGAAAAGTCTGCTAATTCAGAAATATGGTTTGAATCCAATTCATGTATTTTGTGGGTCAGAAATCTGGCCCTTGAAAGTGAGAAGAATTATGAAGAAATAAAGAATATGTCGTTCATTTCAGGGATGTAGGTGGCAGAGCTCTCCTACTAAAATGACATAGAAGGCTGTCCTCATTTCACCCAGTTGTAGATGGATACCATTTGTGCTGTGGATTGAACATTGGGCATATGCAGCAGCAGTCACACAGCACTCCAGGTAGTGAGACATGAACCCAATCTTGCCTCACTTTGTGCTTTACCTTTTACTTGTTTGCCTGTGCTTCAAATTAATTTTTACCTAAGCAAAAGCTTCAGCAAGAAATGTCCCTGGAACACAGCTATAAATACTGCACAATCATTTCAGATTTCCAACAAGTGTCACAAAATAGCCCAGGTAGAAGGATACTGATTCTGGAAGTTTTGATATGAAAACTGTCATTGCTAATAAACAGCCTGTAATAACTAAGAACATTTTATCTGAGTTTAAAGTGAGCAAACTCAGGTTTCTATATAAGGCAGCTATTGCATCAGGAGAAGATGTACTGAGTAGGTCTAAAAAAAACCACCCTTACAGTCTGTCTTTGTTCAGAAGACAATTCCTCTCTTAGTTTTAGTTATTCTAAAAAAAAACAAAACATAAATTCCATTGCATTAAATACAGTGAAAGGTTATTTTTTCAGAATTTATGTAAGACATATCCCTGCAGTATCACAAAAAAGCCATGCTAAGAGAGAAGAGGACCTCTCAAACATGAAAAACACAAGGCAGATACTACAGTAAACATGTTGCAATCACTATGGAAATATAACTCCAAAGTTTCTGTCAGGTGTTTAAATAGCAAATAGAGAGTCTGAGCAAAAGACATCCAAGGTACAAGCTAGAATTCACAGGTCTCCTTCCCCAAAAAGAAGGAACACATACTAGGAGGTAATATGAAAAGAAAAACTAGGTGAGCAAAAAGTGCCAAGGAAAGAGAAGATATTTTGATGGCAACTACTGGAGAGTGAAGCATTGGCTGATGAGCAGCAGGAATCCATCTCAGAGTTTTTCAAGAGGTGCTAAAAATACTCACAAGTATAAGAAGCCAAACAAGCTAGCTAGTTGAGGAGAAGCAAGAACAAATGAGGAAAAATCTTAACATGTTACAGCAGCAACATACAAAGGAGAAGCCAAGAGAAGAAGAGAATTGAGAAGTCATTCCTATCTCCAGCTGCTATTCTGTTTTACCTTATGTTTGCTGCACAATTTATTTAGGTTGAAAATTTATTTAGGTGAAAATAAAACTGTGAAATAGGTATTTAGTGTTTGACTCTTCAGAGAAGTTCCACATTGCAGAGACAAGTGCTCTAAACATAGTATTTAGCCACAAGGCCTAAACCTTATATCAACAATTTTTACACTGTTAATCCAGCGACAACTTTTAGTAATTATACTCTGTTATACATCCTCAATTATATAAAACAAAAATTCTCATTTTGGGTGGCTTTCCTTTTATTTGTCTAGGATGCTAGTTAAATTTGTCTTAAATCAAATGATTAATCAATGTACATCACATTGAAGTACAGATTGAAACACTGGCTGGGAGAATGTATCTGATTAGCTAAGAACCTACAGAAACCAGGTCTTATTTTGTACTGTAAGCTGTATTTCTTGAGAGTCGGAATTAAATAACAGACGGAGATAGATGAAATATGCCTGTCCCTGAAAATAGCTATCCATTCTTCTTACCATATTATAAAGTCAAACGTACTCTTATGAAAATCCTGTGTCCTGAATTGCTGTAGCTATGTGGGAAATTCCCTGTAAGTCCTTTGTGTGCTATGAATGTTCTAGAAGTTGAAGCTTTCCAGATATAGGAGAAATTACCAAAAAGAAGACTAATAACAATAAAATAAAATTTAAAAAAATCACATGCCTGTTTCTTCCTGACCAAATGTAATGCTAAGTGATGGTCAGGAACAGCTGAATGAAAATATTTGTCCCTTTTAAGACACAGTGATTTAATTTTAAAAAGCAGCCAATTTGCACAGCCATTTTGCTGCCATAACCTTTTATTTTTTTATTCTCAGCTAAAATGAATCTCAAGCTTCCTCATCTCTTTTTGTCTCAGTCAGGAGTCCCACATGTATGCTGTATGCAACTTTCTACACTTCCATACTAGTCCTCAAGATACCATGAAAAATGCCCTTGTCAAAATACTCCAGCCTCCTTAGAAAGAGGTGGTTTCCCAAGTTATTACAGGGAAGTTTGTTCCCTTGAGATCTCAAGCACAGTGCAACAGAAGAACTCAGGAACTATCATCTCCTCCAAGCTGAATGTTACTACCATTTAGCTCTTCAGCAAAACACATGCAGACATCATCTGCCACCATTTACAGCCCAAATCCCATTGAAACCCAAAACCTTGGTTGGGTATGGCTAAGTGTAGAATTTCCCTTGTAGTGTTTCATCAAATTAACTGACTTTACTGCTCTTTTCTCTTCAGCTACCCTGACATTTTACCTGTTTACACTAAATGCACATTAAGAGCTGTATCAACAACAAAAGGGCAGCTGGCAGACCTCGTATTATGCACTAGCAATCCCTACCATCACTTTAAGCAAGCAAATGAGCAGCATCAGATAAACGAAATGACAGAGGTTGAAGGTTTCTTTTCCTCCTCCCTTGCAGTAGAAAAATGAAATTACTGCTTTGCAAACTGGTGTATCTGAAAGGGGAAGAAAACTTTCTTAAAAGTCTATTTGGTGAAAAAAATTAACACATCCAGATACATTATCATCCTGAGCTGCTCCCTCCAGAGCCAGCCAGAAATTAGTCATGGGCAAACTGTAAATACCTTGAAGGTTCAGACCAGCATTCAGAATGTCTGATACTTATCATAATCCCTTGAGTCTGCAGAATAGTCTTTATTGCTGTTTCTTGAGGCTTCTGAACAAAGCACAGAGACATGGAAAATATGAAAAATTGAAGCAAAAAAATGGCCACACATTTTTGAATTACAGAAAGAGCTCCATCTGAGTTTTGTGGGAAGACTGCAGTTAGAAGTTAATATGCCTAAACTGGTTTATATATCCTAAACTGCTTTTGTGGCAGGACTACTTGGAACTCTTATAATCCTTTCAGCTACATGCACAGCCCTGATCAGATTCTAACCTGATCTCTCAAAACTCTGAAGTACCATTTTTTAATGCAGAAAAACAAAGGAAAAAACTGCAGATTTTTGTGTATGCTGACAGAGACATTTCACTGATTTGAGAGAAAGATGGGGGGGAAAAAAACAGTCACATACATTACATTTAGGGGTTTTTTGTTTGTTTTGTTTGGTTGTTTGGTTTTGGTTTTGGTTTTTTTTTTTCCTTGGGAATAAAAGTATAGTGAAGTAATAAGTCTTACAGCAGACAATCAAGAAATACTGCTGTTTGCAATGCATCTCAACATCTGATTATAAGAAATAGGCAGAAAGACTTCTACACCATACCGTTCAGTGCACAAAGACATGAAAATTAATAGAATAGCAACCATTCTTATTATGCCATTCACATACTAAATTTCACCGACTGGACTGTATTCAAAACATTACTCAAGCAAAAGAGGTTTCATAGAAACATACAACATGCCCATACAACATGCCACATTTTTCCATGGCTTATCAAAACTGTAGCAGTGCCTATGGATCCAAGAAACGATACAAAACCTTATGCAAAATATGAGGTGATGACCAGCAGTTCACAAAAATACTTAAGTGATGGGGAAAAAAAACCCAACCAACCAACCAAAAAAAACCCAAAAAACCAACCAAACAAAAACAAAACAAAAAAAAACCAAAAACCAAAACCAAAACCAAAAAACCCAAAAAAAAAAAAACAAAAAAGAAAAAAAAAGGAAGAAAAAGAGTAAAAGAAAAAATTTTCTAAGCCAGATAGACAGAGATATTGATGTGTACGTGTGCTCCCAGGAGAATTGTATATTCTGAAGAGGAATTTCAAACCAGAGCTGGTGCAATAATGTATATTAACTAAAAGGAATATGGAATAGAACAAACAATAGAGAAAAGAGCTAACATAACAGGCCCAATTACCTTCTCCTAAGAAAGTTTCTTACATAAAAACTTTTGATTATTTGTTCCACATGATGTAAAGAAGAAAACAGTTCTGCTGAAAACAAGAAATTATTCCTTTACTGTGTTTCTAAAGATATTCCCCCTATGAATTCACAAAGAAGAACTAATTGTACGTGGAGCTGCAAAAAGTCTATATAAACAATATTTAACTCCTTGTACTAGCCCAGTACTACATATGCGTATTTATTTAATTTGGTATCTTTTCAGCACACTCTGTTTTCTGTAAAACATTTGCTGAGCTTATCTGAAAATAATTTATCTTTGAAAAGTGGCCTCTTGCCTTTTTGAAATAAAAAAAGAGCAGTGAACCAAACAACACCAAAAATAAAAAAAGTCTAGGTTTATTTTTTTTATCTAGAAACTGCTCAAAATGGCAAAACTTTGCATGGAAAAGTCAGAAGAGTGAAGAAAAAATATCTGAAGCACAGAAAATACAATGTGTTGCATAGGTCTACTGGTAAGTTGAGCTGTGTGGAGTGAAGTGTTGCAGACACATCCCAAATCCTTGCAGGCTATCATTATAGAATAATGTAAAAAAAAAAAAAAAAAAAAAAATCTTCACATTCTAAACTTTACTTTTCGAAAAGCAATAGTCCAGATAATGGCACAAGTTTTAAAAGAGGAAAATTAAACAAAAATAATCATAAAGCCAAGTACTTTAAAAGTTCCTTCAAATACATGATTTGTTCACTGTATTTATTGATTGTAATTATTAACTGTAATAGGTAGTACCACTTCTGATATGTAGAACAACAAAATAGAAACAAACTGTGTGGCAGAATCATGCTGCTATTGGGCATTTTTGTTGGTCACAGAGCTGCTTGATTCAGGATATATGTTTTATGAATCGCATGATAAATAAAAAGATTGCATTCACTATATCCTTTTACAGC
Source organism: Heliangelus exortis (assembly GCF_036169615.1). Lineage (NCBI taxonomy): Eukaryota > Metazoa > Chordata > Aves > Apodiformes > Trochilidae > Heliangelus > Heliangelus exortis. The sequence continues at coordinate 134,515,282 of NC_092422.1, forward strand.
AGCAGAAAGAGAAAAATCAGGCTGCAATTACTACTGAAATTCTTTAGATATAAAGATATTTATAGTATTCTTTTCCTCACACTGATTTTACATGAGAAGCTCCAATAAAATTATTGAGAAAAGGACAACAAATCTAGCTCTAGTTGACTGGCAAAATGAAGACAAACATCTTGATACTAAATGCCTTTACTGGGAAAAGGGTGACCAGCTTTTGTTTCCAAGCACCAGAAACTTATGAAAAACAGCAGGAAAAAAACCTAAGGAGTCTGTGACACTAAGCCAGTAGGAGTTTATGTGCAACACAAGTTTAAGGGCTTTTAGCTCCTTGAATAGTTAACGGTGTAGTGTCCCAAGTTCATGAGTGTTTCTTATGTTACCAAAGCAACTTGCAGTTCATTGAAAATTCTGAAAAATTCAAGTTCCAGAAGAAGAATGAAAAAACATGCAAATAAATGTTTTGACACCAACACTGTGACAAATGGCAGACAGAGCTTGAGTGCAAGACAGATTGAAGGAAAATGCTAAGCTCAGGTTAATTTGACTAAGTAGTACTAAGCCAGTGCTTCCTTAGAAGACAAAGCTGCTCTACATAAAGTGATTAACAACAGTTTTGTCTCTTCTCTATAGGTGTAGAAATTAAACTCTCAAAGATTATCTAAGAATAACTAAGGGCAAAATTTGGTTCATGCAGCTTTTAGTCCGGCTGTCTGTATCCAAAAGGCATATCCAATTATAAATTCACATCCATTCCTACTTTTCTTGTACAGGAAGTCAAAAAAGAAAAAAACTCGCACAACAAAAATCTTTATTGCATTTGCAGTATGTGAAAACAGATGCCCCAGACTGTTGAGAAATGGCCAACTTCTGCATTGTTCAGTAAAATTTAATTATAAAAAAACCCAAAGACCCATTTAAGCCACATGTTTTGATTAAAAAAAAGTAGGGTAAAAGAATAGATATATTCTTCTTATTACCTTCTTGCTTCAGGGCTTGCTATCTATGGTAATACAATTACAATCTCAGGAATAGAATTGATCAGAATTTTTATAATCACATCCGACCCTCACAAATCAAGTTCCTTTTTTCTGTGTTTGGTGGGGCTTTTTTTCCATTTGAATTTTATAGTTATTTCCTCAATAGTCTCCACCCCAACCATAAAATAAAGTTTTAAAAATAATTGCTACTAAATGGTTTATTTTTCTCTCTCTAGTTCTCTTTACTATGAATCCAATCAGCTAGAAAATCCTGTATAAAGTAGGGCTGGCTTTGGATTATTTCTGTCTCTTTCCTTCTGTCTCCTTTGATCAGTTACAGTTTATTGAAAAAGCATACTCTTGGCATTAGAGAAATGCAGCACAATGAAACAGCAAGGGAGGTTTGAAGGGCTGTCTTATCACTAGGCCTTCTGCAGTTACAACATTAATTTTGCTGACTTGCAAACTCATGGAAACACCAAGTGATTTTGTTTTATCTTACACATTTCATTTGTTATTCACTGGCTTTTATTTTTAATGATGAAGCACTTATGTCATCCATGTAATTCCTTTTTATGAAGGGATATCCCTGAACCAGGAGAATGCAGTGTAAATGAGTAGAATAAAGAAAAAGAAACAGTCAGATTCTCTCCTCCGGTTACAAGGAGCTAATGACAACCAGAAGTCCATGCTAAGAATGGAAGAAAGAACTGAATCCATGATTTAAAGAAACAGAGAAAAGAACTAATTTACACCAGGTAGCAATTTCAGAACTGGAAAAGCCAGGCAGAGGCATATGATTGCCTTTGCTCCCTAGACTGAATGGGAGCCAAGGCAAGAACAGTTTGGAAAGGTCCAGCTTAGGTTCCCTGTGAATTTCTCAAGTGAAAGTAAATGCACGTATCACGCTTGCTGACTGAATGTTTCTGAATCAATAACATATCTTATTTTCTTATTCCTGCATATTGTTTTGTGTAGCAGCACTCATACCTTACAAAACAGTTTACCACATTAAGCATATATAATAAAAAAAAATAAAAAAGAAGGAGGAATTCTTGGCTAGTGTAATGCCCTGCACTGTCTGGAACACATGCCTATAAACTGAGAGGACAGATAACTAAATCTGCCTGTTGGAAATCACTGGAACTTCCCCAACACCCAGGGCATACAGGACTTGCCAGGTTTCTAGAACAGAGAAAACAGATTTTCATCTCCCTTGGCCAAATTTTCAAAGCTACTGAGGAGACGGAAAAGGCTAATAGAGCCAAGTGAGATTTTCAGGCACAAGTAACCAAGTGAGCCATATATCTCCTTGGCCCTAACCTTCTTATGCACTTTAAAAAAATCTCGTTAGGCACATATTTGCATCTTGAGATACCTGTGTGTTTTGAAAAATCTGGTCTCTTCCCTCTGAAAATTCAACCTTTTATCTACTTGTAGCTTATTCTTGCTTACATGTAGGCTTTCACAAGATGCAATAGGCTTCTGACCTTGTAAAAGGCATCCTGGAAAGCTGTTTTACAGTGCTCTTTAAAGGAGGGACTAAGCATGAAAAGCATGAAATAATACCTCTAGAAAGAATAGATTGAACAGCTTTTTTTTTTTTCCTTGCTTTTCTTTTTTTTTTTTTTTTTTTTTTTTTGGCTGTTTAACCAGCACAGCCCTAGATTATAGGGAGTTTGGTTTCATTATATAACAACCCATCATTGTTCCCTAATACATTATCTCATCAGGAGGCCCCATTTCAGAGAGGCTACACAGACACGCATTTCTTAATAGCAGAGCTAAGTGGTGGCATGATCTAGTGGATTAATTATATAACTGGCAAGTAGGCTTTCCTGGCTGTAATACAATTTTAAATTTACATCTTTAAATCAAATTTTTAGACAAATAAGAAGTTTTTGACTTCACGAGTTCTGCAGCTAAGCTCCTTTCTTGAAAAAACAATTGTTTACCTCTTAGGAGCTCCTTCAATTATTTTTATCCTCACTACAGTCAGAAGCTTCCGGGGCACATCTTCATTTCAAAAGCATACAGTGAAAACCTCACAAATTTCAATTGCTGCTTTGTGGAAGCAGAAGCCAAGGTATATTAATTAAAATACACATTTCATAAAATTATTTTCATTAGGAAGGAAAAAGGAGAAGAAAATTGGGATTGTTTAGTTTGAAGAAGAGGAAGCTGAGGGGAGACTTTATTGTTCTCTTCAACTCCCTGAAAGGAATAGTCAGGTGGGGCTTGGCCTCTTTTCCCAAGTAAATAACAACAGGATTAGAGGAAATGCCCTGAAGTTGCACCAGGGAAAGTTTAGGCTAGACATTAGGAAGAATTTCTTTACTGAAGGAGTAATCAGACACTGTAATGGGCTGCCCAGGGAGGTGGCGGAGTCGCCATCTGTGGAAGTATTCAAGAGCCACGTAGATGAGGCACTTCAGGATATGTTCTAGTGGGCATGGTGTTTTTTCTGGGTTGATGGTTAAACTCTAAGGTCAGAGTTCTTTTCCAACTGTGAAGATTCTTTGAAAACTTAGTGGACTTTTAGAGTTCTTACCGATTTTTACATTTGGCAGGAGCTTGTCTGAGAAGTCCTAGAGTAGCAGACTCCTATCAAAGTTGTACCCAGTTGCTGACAGAACTACAAGCAATGACAGACTAAGACACCTTTGGATAACTTTTTCCCTCCCTATTTGGAAAAGCTTTACATTTTTTTGCTATGAAATATAGCATCAGATTATGCATTTAGCATATACTTTTAAATCTTTCCCATATAGTACCAATCCTTCTACAAATACAGACCATGAGGCTATCAGGATTTATGAACAATGTGTGCAAGCTGTCAGACCCCTGAAGGGTATCATTAAATAAAGCATGGTAGATAAGTAGATTCCATATGAATTTTTCCCCAAGCTTCCTCTTTTTCTGAAATTCAAGCTCTGATGAGGAATCATTTCAGAGAGGCTTTTACTCTTCTAGAGTCAGAGCACCTTATCAAATTATCCTAAATGTTTTTGCTATGAAATTATTTTAATGCTCTAAACATGGTTTCATGTTAAAATTTATGAGAGTTTACAACAGAATTTCACTTTTAGAACAATGTTATGATTTACTTTTGTACAGTGAGATTGGAAGAAAGCAGAGGAGAAAAATCCCACTGATTTTTACATCAGTGTACAGTTTTACAGTCAGCCTCAGTAACAAGAGACAATCCAGTTTTCAGAGCCAAAAGCTTTTATACTGCTCCTTTCATTAGACATCTTACATATTTGTTGATCCTGTTTACTCCCTCTCTGAATATCAATATACTTCTTCCACATCTCTTCTTATTGCCTGAAGCTTCCATTTTACTATCTTCAGATTAGCAACTGAATAATAATTGAATTTATTGATATAGATTATTCTTCACAATATAAATTGCCCTATTTGGACAGATTTACTAAATAAACTGACAGCAACTCCTCATGCTCAAGGTAGCTGCTGCCAAGAAGTCAACAACAAACCATCTACTTTCCTTAACCCATAAGCAATGCCTGTATATTAATGAAAAAGATTTTGACTTCTAGCCTAGGCATAAATTAAGCCTAAACCAGATTTTGGATCTAACAGGAAAGGTACATTTCCATTCCACCTAGTTCTAATCTCATTTGCCTTGACTTTTCACTAGTGTTAATTCTTCTTGTTCTATTAGGGGTGTTTCTAATCTTCATTTTTGTAGACAAAAATCAGAACCTTTTATTTCAGATTTAAAGTCTGAAGACCTTTTTCCATCTTGAATCATTTGCAATTCACACTAATTGTAACTACATTAGTGAAAATCTGGAGTAACTCCAGCTGGAGGCTGTAATGTTTTGGCAAGGAGATAGTGAGAAAAATTTAGCAACAATTTCTTTTGCTCATGTAACTGACTACAGCTCCAGTAAAAGAAAATAGTATTAATGGTCATAACTGTAAATTCTAAAATCTTTTGTCTCTTTTTCACCATGGAAAAGAAATTGCACATCATGATAAAACTATGGAAAGTAGATGCTTTTGTAGTTAAAGACTAAATTGACATCAATCAAGTGATAATGAAACTTCCAGAAGGCACTTCTGCCAGCTTAGATTAGTTAACATTTTCTAAAAAATACTAGTGCAGTGCATTCAAGAGGAAAATACGAATTTTTTAGCAAGAATTTTCATTACCTCCAATCATTGATATGTCTGTTAGGACTTGGTGCTAAATGCACCAAGCATGCACAATGGAGGGGGAAAAAAAAAGGATAATAATGTTGGCTTTTAAAAAGAAAACCGTCCCTCCCACAGAATAATTTTTAATAGCTAATATTACACCTAGTGTGAGTTACGGGGTTAGTAACGTAATTTGAATAAAACTTCAAATTATCTCTAAGTTACAGATTGTCATAAAGTAATGCTTGATGGACAGAAGACACAAAGAATAATATTTAATAACAAAGAGTCCTGTACTTGTCTCATATTTGAAAATAATCTATTAGGTCATCTTTTCTTTAGCAGATATATTGGTTACTATGGTCGACAAAATTCATATTTCTTCCCTTTAGATGAAGAATAGGTTTGTCCAGGGAACTTGTGGGTTTTGGAATGGATCCAGACTACTTGGTACTGAAGGAGCAGGCAGTGTACATGTGCTGCTCTCCTGCAGTTCCTCTCTAGTCCCAGGGTCCCGACTCCCTGTGGTTACTTCCTCAGCCTTGATCAGCTCTACTCTGCTCACAGAAGCACACAGCTTCTTTGAAGAGATGCAAAAGGCTTCTCTATGCAACTCTTAACAAAAATCAATATTACCATTATATTATATTATATTATATTATATTATATTATATTATATTATATTATATACCCTTATATGTAAAGCAACATAGCTTGGAATCACCCATTTATAGAGAACCACATTGACACCAGTCTGACTACTTTTGCAAATCCACAGTGGTGCTCAGAATTATTAAAGACAATTCATTCAACAAATTGAGCAGCTGTGATAAATTTTGCCCCCCACAGATCACAATATTTACACTCTTCTTAAGGGTATAGTATATTTTAAATCTATGGATTGCTGTTTGACTATTTTTGCTGATCTGCATCATAATTAAATTCAAAATAATTCTGGCAACTCATATCAACCAACTTGCAGTGTTTCTGTTCCCAGATCACCTGGATTAATACAATAGCCATGTACACAATAATAGATGAATTTGTTATTTCTGCTTCAACTAGAAATTACTGCATTTAAACTGATTTTAGCTTGGCATCAAAAATTAGTTTTTTCAAGTGTTCTTATTAGCAAAATTTCACCATTAGAAGAGTTCCTATTTTTTATCTAATGAATTTATGAAGGGGTACAGTTTAGGTGTCAATATTAGCTATTAAAAATGAAATACCAATTCCATGAAAGAACATCTGAAGAATATTTTTAATTTTTTTTCCTGGTTTTAATGATTGGGGTTTTTTAAGAATGGCTTTGACAGGAGCATTGTGATTTAAGTAGCTTTGGTATGAGACTGAATGATAGATCAACAGGATACCATCAAGTCACAAGAGTGCAATAATTTTGAAATTGTCCAAATAATTAAATATCAAGGAAAACAAGGATGTAATTTACCTCAATGTAAAAGAACTTGGAAACTTTTAATATTCTGTTTATCAATATAATTTCAGTGAAACAAAGTCAAATGACACATTTGTGGTGAGACAGTAGATTGCTTGACCACTCACTTGAAGAAATGACCATTCAATAAACAAAGTTATTTTCCTTTTACTAACTCTGCATACTGCATGTTGATCAATCATAAAAAATTGGCATTCCTTGGCTCAAAGAACTAAAATTACCAATATCTTTAAAGACACATTTCTTAAAAGAAATATGTGCCAAAACATGCATGTATTACAATACACAATAGTTCTATTTTTGGGAACAGTACATACATCCATCAGTAACTGTTTTACAGACTACTCTGTTTGACTTAGCAACTCAGCAACATCTTTCTGAAGATGCTGGCTCTGATTACTCTTCTTGATGAAGTCAGTGCTTTCTAGAACTTTTGTTGGGGGGGGAGAGAAAACTGAAAGTCAGATGAGCCATATTGAGTGTAGTCTGGATATGAGCTCCCAATTGTTATGTGGGAAAATACTAAACTTAGATGCATTTTGTCATGCATTTTGATGCCTCCAGCATCAAAAACTGATATACTCATTCATGTTTACCAGACAATGTCCTTATTCAGGCAGCCTTCCATTTTGAACACTTCTGCATAGCCAATTGCAGAACTAACTGTGCTGTTCAAAGTAATGCCCAAGTGACCATGGGGCAGAAAAAGCAGTGGCTCTTGAAGACATGTTGAGAACATGTTAAGCCCTGAAGTAGTGAGGCAGTCAGACTAGATGATAGTTGTAAGTCCTTTCCAACTGTAATATTCTACTCTACTCCAATCTCACAGTCAGATACTTGGCTCGAAGGACACCATGCACCACTTCAAGCCTCAGGAGAGCTGAACAGATGATACAAATGTTGCAGATATCAAACTAAAGGCTAAATGAAAGGTCAATTGCTTTTATTCTTTGAAAATAACTGCAACTATTTTACTTCATGTATAATTGCATTCTGCTTCGTTTATAGGCCACAGTTTCTCTAAATAGCTCCATGAGTTATTTGTCCAAATCACTTCATGACACTTCTTTTTCTTGAACCATATCCAAAGGGGACTGAGTATACTGAGCTCTAACTCAAAAGCCCCTGGAGGTCTTCAGAACACCTCTCAAAATATGCAGATATTAGAAAATACATTTTCTTGGAATCACTTAATAACTCATTCTGAAAACTAATTTCTGGATTCTTAGAGACTCATGTTCTTTCTTTACCCAAAAAGTAGGTGACTTTAAACTTCATACTATGACTTTCTGCCAGCTGATGCTGTTTGTGTTCCCAGCTGGTCTAATTAGACCCAAGATCACCAAAGTCTTTCCCTCCGAACACTGCCATGCCTTTTAGTCTCTTGTGATATAGACAGCTTTTAAACTGATGGCCTTTGAGTAACAGCACCTTTGTTTCATTCCCAAACTGTTGAGCTGCCAAGTAACTGTTGTTCCATTAGTAAGCATTCCAGTGTGACTTCGTATCTTGCATTTACTTATTAAACCTGATCCCCAGCTCAGAACCCACCAAATTTTATCTCTGGCTGGACATTTCTGTCCTCCTGGGGGAAATTTTGCAGAGATTGAGACTAAATATCAATTTGTAACATGCATTCTTTTACAGGCTACTGTTCCATGCTGAGATTGCACCTTATGTGTAGCCCTATGGTTTTTCTCCACCATCAGTAATAGACTCAGAAAGATTCACATATTAGCATTTGAAAATAAAAGCTTTCAGAAGGAAATATCACAAGACCCCCATGTCTTTGCTGTTTTAATGGAATTTGCCCTTTCCAGAGAGGCAGTTTTAGAAGATAAATTTAAATGATTATGAAATTCTCCTCCCTGACCCACACCCCTTCTCTAGGCTTCTTATGTATTCTTTTACTGTGGGAATAGCTATGTCACAGTGAGAGGATTGTGTGTCCTAGAAATACATTAACCAGGCAATAGACAAGGGATATGAAAAGAATACAAAGGGTGACAAGCTATCCCTTTTTATATACAAATAGATAGTGTAGTAAGTAACAATTTTGGGACAAGAGTTTCCTGGGAAAAGACTGCAATGTGAAGGGTAAAAGGATTTCTATTTATACATTATGTTTCCATTTGTATTGTTCACTAAATATGAAACCTCCTTTTTAAATCTATGTCTCCTGGTGTCTTGAAGAAGAACAGACTATTCCTGCCTGTCTGACTCATGTATCTCTGGGCAGTCAGACCTTCTGACTCACTGGATAGTCAAAAATCTCAGATTAACAATAATGTGTGGCTCCTAAAAATAGGAACTTTAGACCGTGGAACTGAATGCAGTCAAAAATAAACACATTTCCTCTGAATATGTACAGACTGAGACTTGAAAAAAAGTGTTTGCGTTATGCTTCTTCACTTGTATTTCATTAATGACCACATATCTTTTTGACTTGTTTACCTGTAAGCAACCTGATTATGTTTAAGAAAGAATACCTGAACTTATAATGCTGTGATACCTTATCCTGCCACCCAAACCTCAGTGCTTTTTACAGGTCTCTCAGAATACACATTCCAATGGTCAAACATAATACAAATATGCTTGGACCCCCCCACCCCCCACTTTTTTTTTTTTTTTTTTTTTTTTTTTTTTTTGTTGCTAGTAAGTTAGCTGTGAATTCATCAAATGACATTTCAGAAAGATACAATGAAAAATATGATGTGCAAATTTTATAGGCAGATCCTGCTGCTAACTTCTTTCACTTTGGTGTGAATGTTGTGATATAAAGTATAAAACCAGACTAAATTAAACATCATAACCTGGAATGCAGTCCTTCAAAGTTTCCAGGAAAATTAATCATGAAAGGCACAAAGACTATTCATATTACCTTTTATCCTGAATCTGGAGTCGATGTTGAGACCAGCAGTTAACTTGTCTATCAGCATGATAAATTTGATTAGCATTTCAATTACTTTCCTTTTGATCAACAAAAAAGTGGCCTATGTGTATGACATAATTTCACAAAATTGAAACTGTGACTGTCTGCTGAACTGATATGATGAAAGAATTCTGTACAAATACAGAACTGGAGCATGTGATCAGCAGGAACTCCTAAAGCTTAATCTTTTCATCTGCATTTACTTGTATAGCAACTTCAATATCCTTGACACCAGCTGCATGCTTCTCTCTTGCAAAATGGCCCACATGGGTTACTGAGGAAATACTACTATCAGAGGCAAACTGTTTGGGAAGGTTAGAAAATTACTACTTTTAAAGAGAAATCAAGTGTAAGAATTTAAGTAACTTCCACAGCATTCCAACTGCCAGTCTTTGCAACCAAAATTTTAGGCATGAAAGAGATATAAAATCTGTCAGAATTCAAGGGAAAGCAGTGTTTTAATCATATTCTATATTCTAAGATGCAATTTTAAAAAGAAAAAAAAAAAAAAACCAAAACCAAAACAAACCCAAAACAAAACAAAACAAAACCAAACCAAACACCACACAAAAAAACAACTAACCAAACAAAAAACCCAAACCAAAAAACAGCATGTAAATCAGAAAATCAAGCTCCAAACACATTTAAACTTTTTCTTATCTTGTCCAAGTACTTACACTTGAGCTCACTCGTGACTGCCTGAATTGGGCAGCCCTCTTTTTAAAGTACTTATTCCACACTGCTTCAAAGAGTATGTTTTGTCTGTAAGTGAAAATAATGCTCAATCTGGCAACCCATTTTTGCTGGTCCCAGGAATAACATTTCAAAGAGAGCTGGACTAGAGAGAAAGAATGGGATCATGCACAGTCAGCAAGCTGGAAAACAGATTTTGAAGAAAAGGTGGGAAAAAAATCCATTGAATTCTGAAAAATTAAATAAGATTGGCAGGGATTAAGCTGACTCAGTGCCAGAAAAAGAGTTCTGCAGCCCAAGTAGTCTAGTCTTTGACTGCTCTCTTAACTCCTGTCAAGTCTAGGCTACAATGCTTTGTAAAAGGGTGCTGAAAACTCAATGTGGCTGCCAAAAATTATCAAAGATTGACTAACAGACTAAAATTGCTTCTATTCAATGCACCACTGAACTGGCTCTTGAGACATGTAAGTAGACAGCTATTTGGACATAGAACTTTTGGCAACAGCAGAAGTTACTGTATTTATGTCACAAGTAACAAAAAAAAGGTGCTCTTTCTTAAAGTGCTGATCTGCCATAAACATGATCATTTGTAAAGAACATTCATAGCTAATTAGAGCGTCAGCTTTTCATTGTCTTTAGATTGAATTTTGGTTGAAACTACAAACCTTCTGAATTAACCCACAATTTTATCAGACACTCAAGGAATTAAATAGAGAAATTCAAGCTTGTTAATTCTGGCATAGTCCTTGTTAACAGTTGAGATGTATGCTCTGAGATTTTGAAAATTAAGGGGGGGCCTGGTATCCAAATGACCTTGAAATGTTTTTTTTTTTAATTCATTTCCTCTTCTCTCCCTACAGGTTTTGTTTCCTGAGAGGACTCTGAAATTATAACCAAGAAAACAATAGGAGGCAATTGTAGAAATTACTAGATGGTGAAAATCTATCAGTTTGACATTGGTCAAATGAAGTGATAGGATGGTACAAAAGAAACAGATGTAGAGGTCCACAGAAATTCTTACTTCATCATTCGCAGAAAACAAGCTGAAAGAAACTTAAGCTACTTCCTCTGATCATCTATGTCTAGATCATGTATTAAAGAGATCTAATCTATTATAGTGTTTATTGAAAGAGGTATTGCTATAAGGTAGTAAGTTGAATTCTTGGGCTCATATCTGTTCCTACTAATATCCATATAGCAGTCACCACTGTTGCCAGGTGGCCTTCTTGGCAATGTTAGCAAGAGACAGATTTAATGGGCCAATCATTATACTCTGTGATTTATATTGACACAGTTCTTGCCATTACATACTTGCCCTGGGCCCTTCATCCTATCAAAAGCATACATTCAACATAAAAAAGTCATGTTGAGCACTAGTAATAAGCATATTTCAGAATGTATTTTCAAATGTAATTTTATCTTTAGGGAATCACCCTTTTTCAAAAAATCACTTTATTCTAAATGTCTGCACTGTATTTATCACTGCATTACAGTACAGATCCAGATAGTGATAGAATTACACTGGTGTGCAGATAAGATTATCCAGAGAATGCCTTTGCAAAAAAAAAAAAAAAAAAAAAAAAAAAAAAAAAAAAAAAAGTTGTTATACCAGACATAATTATGCCAAACACATCCTTAACAATAAAGACTCAAATGTGTTTATGAAATTCTGAACTTCTTAACAAGAATCAGCTATAGGGGTTCATGTTTTAATAGCTATAATTAGGTTCTAGATAAAATGCAGCCTGCACACCAGAACTTCCACATTCAACAGTTAAGACTTTCCTATGTCCAGGATGTCTAAAACAGTTTCTGTTGCCTTCATTGGGCAACATCAATTCATTGAGCAGTAATGCTTTGCTTGTATACTTTTTGTTATTGATGCAACACAGTAGTGATAAAAACTTAGTAGAAGTATCTATATATATTTTAAAAAAGCATCGTCCTGCCTCTTGAATGGGTATGAAAATACTCTGTAATAAAACAGAGCTTTTTTTAAAAAAATTTTGAGGTAACTAGAACTAGACTACTTTTTTTCTCCACGTAGAATAAGTCTGAAATAGGCATTACTAGGATCTCAGTATATATAAATATCTTACACAGATGCTAGGCAAAAATACCTAATGTTAGGTATGCAAAAAGAAGCTAAAGAACTCATTAATCAATTTTATCCATGTCAGCTTTTTTTAGAGTACACTTTTTCTCTAGAGAAGAAAATTTCATCAGTAGCTCTATACAAAATCTTTCCTAATTTCTCAGTGATATTTTGTGTATCAATACATATAAAGCAAGAGATGATTCTTTTCAATAACTACAGCAATATTCAATCAATAGCAGGCCATAGTAATTCTTCTGCATGGAGAGAAGGAATAAGCTCAAGAAAAAAAAAAAACAAACTAAAGAATAAAAAAAAAATAATAAAGACACTTCTTAACCAGAGGAAAGAAAGGATAGAGAAAAGGAAAAATACGATTTTTAAGTCTCATTTGAAAATATAATATATATACAAATAATTATTGTGGATACTCAAGAAGAGTATTGTGGATCCAAACATTTCAAGAGCTGAAAAGCCACAAGTATGATGTTTATGTTTAAGCCTACACAGAATTTTCTAATCTTAATAGTCAGATGAGAGGTACTGAGGGATAGTGACCCTGTATTCAGAAATACCTCTATGAACATAAAACAAGAGAATAGTTTCTACATTGTGGAAGAGGTTTTGTTGTTTTTTTTAAAGACAGTTGTCAGTACATCCTATGAAACTTCAAATCCCTACCTCAGAATCTGCAACTATGAAACTTATGAAGACATGGTTAAACAAAATCAGAGTGCAGGCAGACTGTCAAACTTTTTTTTTTTTTTTTTTTTTTTTTCCTGTGGGAAAATGAGACAACTAGACAAGAGCTGGTGCTAGAACCAGACAACTCTGCAATGAATCCTGACCACTGCTCAATGACCTTGAACACATTAAAGAATTAGAGGCATTCTGCTACTCATCACCTGGACACACAACCAGGTATGGCAAGTGCTTACCAAGCAGTATGAACCTGCTAATGAATCCTGGTAATGCCAAAGTCACCCAGATGTCCTATTTGGAGAAGTGATGTTAAAAATTAGAGGAAAGTGGTAGTTTCTCCCTATTTAGCATATGTGAGGCTACATCAGGGTCCCCACCAAAGATACAAGCCAGAGACTGACATGCCAGAGTACAGTCACTGGGGAGGCTGGCACAGATGATGTATGAGGTGAGGCAGAGACAACCAGGCTTGCTCAGCCTGGAGAAAGCTGAAATTGGGGGAGGAAGGTGCGGGGGAGACGTAGCTACTGTCTTCAGCTGCAGCTACTTGGTGGGAGGGTGAATAGACAGTGGAGCCAGACGCTACTCAGAACAACACAACAAAAGGACAAGAAGCAATAGAAATAGATTATACCAAGAAAAATTCCAATATATATTTTTTCCAGTTGGTTGGTTGGTTGGTTTGTGGTTTTTGGTTGGTTGTTTGGGTTTGTTTTTACAATGAGGGTGAGCTAATACTGCATCAGGCACCTAGAGAGGTTATGAGATCTCCATCCTTGGATGTAATCAAACCTCAAATAAAAGAAGCTTCAGAGCAAGCTGTTTTAACCTTAGTCAGTACTCTTTTGAGAACATGGTTGGGCAAAATGACCTTAAGAGGAATCTTCCAGTCTAAATTGTTCTATTCTTTTGTTATCCTGTATAATTTCTTAGTTTTCCTTTTTTTGTTTTTTACTCAGAAAAGTATATTTCTTCTGTTGTGCATGTGTTAAGAGCCAGAAACCAAGACGAGATATTACTTAAAAATCCAAGCTTAATGGCGTAAATCCGTGCTCATTTCCTAAGGTATGGGCAGTGGTTCTTGCTCAGGCATTGTTCCACTAAATGAACTGACTACTTCATGATTCATTCATGAACTCCACAGATGTTTTAATTTGCATCCAACTTCAGAATCAACAGCCTTTCACTATTACCAAGACGGATATTTTGTTGTGGCAGACTTTCAAAATCTCCTGTGTTTTGCCATGCACTCTTACACAAGTGCTTTTTTAAAGAAATATCTGTAGGGTAGAACATTTTATAAAAATTATTTGTTCATCCGATTAAACTAATGTTTCTGGTTATTTTATAAATTACACAAGGAGAAAAGTACAGTATTTTTCTTGTCTTTCTGCAGAAACATTTTGAATAGCTATAAAAAAATTACTACAACTTTAAACACCCATGGCCACTGAGCTTAAATTTTGACAGCAATGACTATTATATATTTTTATCCATTAAAAATGAGTGCTAGAGATTAACCTAAATTGAAATCTGAATTTCAGATCTCATCTGTCCACTTTGCTTTGCTTTTGTATTGCCCAAGCAGCAATTATGTGGGATTAGAGTCAGAAGGCCAGGAGAAACCTTCAAAAGCTATTTATTACAATGATTTTCATCTTTTGGAAAGTACAGCTACCTTTCAGGTTATATATCTTGCAACAATTATGTGAATAGAGGCAAGAAACTTCAAGGTCAAATACTGTTAGATGTAGCCACTGCCAACACTTTAAGACTCCTTTGAATTCAAGAGTAGCATGACCCAGACTTTGAAAATCACTAGTTTATTTCAGCCCTTTAAGCGTAATATACTCCTTCTCCATGTTCCAAGGGAGAATCAAGCATACTTACATCATTCTTAACAGATGTTTGCTTACTCTTTTGGAGAACTTCCAATGAAAGAGTCTCTACAGCCTTCATTGGCAATGTATTTCACAGCTTCCAAATCCTTATTGTTAAAATGTCTTTCCTAATATCAAGTCTGTTTTCCTTATCTCTAGAAAAAACATTTCTAAACTGCAAGTCATGATGTGACCATCATTCCTCTGTGCTCTTTGCAGTTGGTGAACAACTTAGCATGTACTACCTGGGACTATCTCAGTGTTTCATTTAGTCTTGCTAGAGCTCAGCAAGACTGAAGGGTTCTCTCATTTCTTCTGCAGCCTGTTCTTCTTCTGCTCAGGCATCCCAAGATTGCACCTACTCTCCTCACACCACCATACTGGGCTATACAGCTCTGTGCTGGTTTCCTACTATCAGTTTCCTTGCTTTTCCTGCCAAAGATTCATCTTGCTTATGCCTCAATAATTTCTGGATGCCAGAATAGCTATTTAGATCCCCAGTTATCAGTATTATAATTTACTACTGCTGTGAGCTTCTTACACTGGGGGCTTTCCAGCCTAACTGGGACAATTTCCAACCCACACCACAATGTAGCTCCGTACTCCAGAAGAACTGAGCAAGCGCAGAAGAATACAGCGAAAGACCTGAAGAAGTAGCCACCACTAACAGAAAAAAAGCATGAAAAGGTTTCTAGGTACATCAATCCTTAATGCATTTCTCTAGCCCTAAAGCAAATAAAATGGTAAGTCACAGCATTTGGGTTGGTTGTATTCTATCTATGGTAGATACATGCATACAGGCTGCAGATTTGCCAAAGTAATAATAGGGTAACTTCCCGAAACTAATGCTACAGAACTTTTAAAATTATTTTCTGCTCTTAATTCTTTTTAAGTTGCTTTTCTGAAATAAAATACAAAAAATATAGGATGCTGTAATCCCATTTTTCAATACTATACATTCTTTTGCTAGGAAATACAGACTTTAAATGCATTAAGGTAATTTGACCCTAACTACGTGTCTTGTTTTGGATAACTGGTAATAAAGCTAAAGAGGCAGGTTAGTATAGTCTGTGCTGTGCAGGGAGCTTAGTGTTATAAAAGAAAACTTAACTTCTATATTTTCTCATCTGCTGTATTACATTATGGAATCTTAATGTGAGCTTTGGCAAGATATACATATTCTTCTCCTTGCTCCATGCCCTCCTTTCCTCTCTCTTTTTCCTCTCTTTTTTCCTTTTATTTTTTCCCAGAAGGTAGAACAAGTCTTTTCTGACCTGTTCTGAACAATACAGCCACTTTCTCAACTGAGTTAAGCAGTTCTCTCTTGATTTTTGGTGGAAAGTGACTGTTGCTTAGCTTACCACACCTTTAATTTAGAGTAATGAAGCACTGTAAATATGTGATTACAAGCTATACAATAAGACCTTTCAATGCTTTAAATACCTGCTGGAACCTTTTTATATTCTTTAACACCTCTTATCATATTAAGGGGTGTAGCTGCAGCTCCCATCAAAAATGAAAACATTTCAATAGCCCTGAGCAAGCCTTTGGCACGATTGCTGTCAAGCTCTTAAACTATTTTCATACAGTGCACATTCAGTGAAACGACCACAACATTATTTTTTAGTTTCTGAAAGGAAATAGTAAGTTGCAGGGTAAGTAAACATTCTCATGGGAAGTTATTATATAGTGCATAAGGATCAAGAGCATCTGCATATTGCAAGTAATGGTGGGAATATGAACTGTGTGTTTTATAAGTAAACATGACAATAATTCTGCAAATCCTTCTTGTCTAGTTTTCTATTCCTGTTCTTTTCAGTCAATTTCATAGAAAAAATGAAATGTTCTTTATGAGCTAATCCACAGGTACCTACAGAGATTTAAGAACTCCAAGATATCCTATTGGATACTGGCGTGTGTGTACATATATATATATATATACATATATATATATATATCTCCTATATCTTATTGATACAGCTATAAAGCATAAGAAGAATCAATTTTCTATTATGTGCATATAATCTAGAGTAAATCTGGCAGCTACACACTCTATTCCTGTCTGCAAGTTGTTACGTAACTCTCAAGGCTCTTATTTTTTTTCATTTCTTTAAAAGAGAAAGCTTCCTTCTTCTTCTCCCATACAATGCTACAGACTATTTTCTCTTTATTGGTAGCTTCCAGCATGACAAAAATGCTAGAATTGATTCCATTAACTTTGTTTGAGGCAAAATTTATTCTCTACCAATGCTTTACAAAACCTGTATGAATAATAAACGCTACATAGAAGACCTGAAAATCAAAACAACTAACATCTTGGAGGAAAGGTTCAGGATTCCTTCTAGTGCATTCATCAGTACAAGCGAGCCTAATGGCTTTAATCCTTCCAAGATTTCAATAAAGAAATCATAGCATTATGTCTCATGCTTAATCCATGACCTTTGTCAGAGAGAACAAACAGCAGTCAAATAGCAACACTGTTTTGCTTCATTTGAACAGAAGGGGTCTGGGAAATTGCTCTTTCACTTCTAGAATCCTCCTTGGAGAAGTCCTCAAGAATATGATCCTCCACATTACCCACTGTCTGCACAAAGCTGATGGGAGAGCGGGCAAGATAACAAACACTGTCTTGCTGGCAGTCTGTGAGCCAACCCACAGCTCTAAGTCTCCTTTCTATCACATGTAAATAGCACCATCCCTCAGCTTTCTCAGTGCCTCTAAGAAAACAGTATGTGGAGATATGGCATCTACCTACAGCTGAACAACCTACACAAGACTGAGTAACATTGGTAAGATGCAGGGTTTTTTTTTTCTCCTATGAAAGACATTTGTCCTCAGATTTTCTAACTGGGATTTATTTAGTCTCATCTGGTTTCCTTAAGCCACAGCCAACAAGACATTGTACCAAGAGAGAGCTCATTTGTGTGCACATCTAGAAACAAACGGGACAAGAGAGAAGAATATCACCTATCTGTCAGTAGCCATGCTTATCTTGGAGTGTTATGCAAACGAGAGCACAAATGACAGATGCCCTTCCCTGCAATACTCAGCCTCCTATTCCAATAGTCTGCTGGATGCAGAGCTGAGGTCCTTGTTCAGAAAAAAACCCAAATATTTCTTAGGGTTATTCTTGGCCATCACTGAACTATGCTTTCCCCTTGTCAAAGCCTTCCTACAACACCTGCTTTTCACTGACACAGCTAAACAGCAACTGTCACACCTTTGAGAGCAGCTAAGCCTATCTTGTAAGATTACACGTACAAGAGAGAAAACCTATCACATTCTCATTAGTTTCAGAACCAAATTATATATTTTTTTTTTCTTTTTGAGCTTTCCCTTGAAAAATTTCTAGCCACCCACAAGCACAAAAGAATGAGTAAACACCAACAAAATCCTATGACTGAAACAAGCAGTTCCTTTCTCCAAGCTGGAAAGGAACTGAATGACATCATCTTTTAAAATATTTTTGAGATACACAAATACTATTGCTCTATAGGCTATACAAGCACTTCGGTGGATAGTCTCCAAATTATGCAATCATAAAGGCGAGTATAAAACCCACTAAGTAATCTGTGAGAGTCCCACTGCAGTAGTCCCAGAGGAATGACTGGCCCTTTCATCCTAGATAAATCAGTTTATAGTAACTAGGTCAGATTAGTGGCTAGGAAGGGATTACTTTTAGAAACCTATGAAAAAAAAAAAAAAAAAGTTGTAAGCAGAGCCAGTGGTTGAGATTTATGCATCCTTTGTGGTAGGGATAAGCAAAGCCTCTGTAGTGCCCTTCAGAAGAGAGTGTGTACACCTGGAAAAAAATGGACTCGAGTAGATTTGCTTTTACTAAAATATTTAGGAAATGTGCAATTCCATAGGATCAGGCTGCAGTCACTTTAAGACTCAACCGTGCTGTGGATGAACCACCACCTACCAAAGCACCCAAATAATGATCCATTAAAATAAACTCAGTTACTGTCAAAACCTCCAAGAAAGAGCTCAAATAGCCGAAGACATCCCTCTCTTCTTTGTGGCTTTCCAATTACTTGAAGTCAGTTCACGGGAAAAGGTTTGCTTCTTCAGTTTTGTTTTTAACAACTTAAACTAGGAGGTAGAGAGAGCTATGCAAGCAAAAGCCTATATAGTTTTGGCTTTTCTATATAAGAACAAACCTGTTTTGGGGACAGCTCTGTGGGAATGTGTTTTATTTATGACTGATTCATGGTTATTATATAAAGCCTTCTACTTTTCTAAACGGGTCTTATGAGACGATTTTAATAATACATACTGACCCCAAGAGGGGTAGGTTACTGTGCTATTAATACATCAGAACATGAACATCTTCCAGATAGCAATGGATATTGTAGACTTCTTTCTCTGGAAAGTGCCAGCTTTTTAAGACTCCAGAAAAGAAACACATCACTGTTTTGTAACACAAACTTCTGAAACCCCCTTAACTAATTTTCTCAGATATTTTTATATTTTACAGATAAAACAATTCACAGATTAAAGTAATATAACATAAATATTTGATGCTAGAATTCAATATGAATCTGGGTTTAGTAACAGAGACTAAGACAGAACATTTCACAGGCATCATTTTCCAATACAAAAATTATTTAAGCATCTGCCGACTGCAAGAATAAATGTCTCTAGCAACTTGTCAGAGCCTGTCAAGCCCATAATTATGTTCTACAGCATTAAAGAAACTACTTTTGATTGTGTGAGTATGAATTGCAAAAACAGCAATCCCAAATTATGAAGGCTACAAGCAGGACAGTCTCGGTGGGAATGTGTGCACTGTACACTGACCAAATGATCAGTGATCTACTGATCTACTGCCCCTCCCCCCCCCCCCCCCCCCCCCCGATGTGTGCAGGGGCCCTGGCGACTTTTTCCTCCTATATGATCCCACTGCAAAGGATTTTGTTGCAACACTGCCATACACCTCCCCTGCTACAGGGATTCCAGTTTCTCAGCAAACCACTTGTGCCCACAGCCACCCCACCTGGCACTGCCGTAGCACCAGGTCTCAGGAGCTCAAGAAGGTCGTATGAGGCCAGCTGCCTCATGGAAATCCTCCAAAGAACATATTTAGCATTGGTGATTTAGGTGACAATATTTTCTGCATATGGCAGCATGGTCACCATTCCCACTCAGCTAACTTGAGAGTGCCTTTTGAAATCCTCACTGCAGTTTCAGTGGTAAATGATATTTAGCCTTCCCTCCCATCCCAAAAATCTTTGGTAACATTACTTTGTGCTGTTGGGAAGTTCTCATAGTCATCTTTGCACCCCAGCCAGGTGTCTACATTTTAACAGTATGCGAGAAGCTTTCTCACATCCTACTACAATCATAAAAAGGCCAACTTACAGGTTTCAGTATTTACTGACTTGAAAGAACAAGGAAAAATATACCTTATTAAAAAAAATTATTTTTAAACAGAAAGAATGCATTTCCAGCTCACTAACCCAAAACATCTTTTGACTCCTAAATTTTTAATTACACCTATGTATAACCTGCTTTTCTTTCATTTGTGGAAGGCAAAGAGAAGTTACTGAAAGAATTAGTAGTTTTATTGCTTGTAATTAGCATAACAGTGATACTATAGATATTATGTTACTATATATGCTAACTTTATGTTAAATATATGGATAAAGTAGAAATTTTACCCAGTCTCCAAAAAGAACCACCCCTTTTTGTCAAAAAGGGTAATGCCAAATCTGTTCTGCTAAAATGTCTATTATCTTTTTTACTATTTAAGCTCTTCATAAAAAAATAAACTGCATCTGGAAAAAAAAAAAATCACTGAAGACAACACATATTAAAGGCTTATGCTGTCACAATGACATTAAATGACTTAAGAAAATTTATTTCTATGGATGCACTTCTGAAAAAAGGTGTGAAACTTTGTTAGGCAGCAGAGTTTATTTTTGCCAAAATCCCCCAACACTGCAAGACAAGCAAAGGAAACCCTCAGGAAGTCATAACAAAGAAAAACATTCCCTCTTTCATCTCCATCCTCAGACTGTCATTCACCTGGAGCCTGGTTCCTCTTGCACAGAATTCAGTAGAAAAAAATGCCAACTTACTTCAGTCAAAGTGGAATTATGCTGCTTACATTCAAGACCTCAGAGTCATCAGTTTCTATCAAGAGACAACTATCATTCCAGATGATACAGTCTTGTTTCCTTACTATTCTACCTATATTTAAAGAAGTTCTCTGTTATATTATAGAATAGAGATCTTATAAAGAGACTAAAAATGGAACTGCAGGCAAAATAGCGTTTAAAGGTAGAACTATAATCTCTATCTTGAAACAAAAGAAAAATCTGTAAAAGTACCTGCACAAAGTACATAGTATAAGAGATTTTTGTCTTAAGAGTTCTTTTATTCTTTTCTGTGTTTTCTGTCTTTGCACAAAGTCAAAACACACTTTATGGCTACATACTCACAATTTTGGGTATTTTTTTGTTGTTTCATCACCCACAAAAACCTTTTATGGCTTCACATCTTTCTGTACCTAAATAATGCCCTTTAACTATTTCTGAAAACCCTTAAGAACTAAAAAAAAACCAACAAGAGTGTTTCAAGAAACTACCGTACAAACTGCTAAAAGAGTCAGAGATCTATACCAACTTAAGGGAAAGAATGCTTACATGGGAAAGTATCTGTCCATTCCTTTCACAAGCAGTTGAAGAGGACAATTTCCTCAAGTGGTCTGCTGTAGCAATCCATACAGTTTGTATAACTGAGTCACCAGTCAAAGGTCATTTGACTGGAAGCAGCCCTACTCTTCCAAACATAAGTCTGCCACAGCACAGAAATGGGCAGAAGTGATCTGTAGGAAGATGTCAATATTTTGTGTACCTCACTTAATGGAGAGATAAGCACATACTTGAACTATTTGCAGTCATCCAGACACCTCTTTTTGCCCCAACTACTGTTTCTTTTACATGGAGGAGATGGCAATGACAAGGACATGATTGCCATTTGCAGCATGCAGCACACCCTCCAGCCACATCAGGGAAGATCTGAGGACTCTGCCTTTCCCTCTACTCCATCCACAATTCCTCCCCATAGCACCTAACCCATTCATCCCAAGCCTGTTCCCATCTGTGTCAAGCACAATCATCTGCCAAACATAGCCCTTCCCACAACATTGCAGAGCTCTGCCACTCCTGGAGTTATCAGGAATGCTTGCTGATGCTATGAGGTGTCATTTTGGCAGTGGCATCTGCCCTCCCTTTTTTTTAGTATCCCTCAGAGCTGCAGCAGAAATGCCAGCAGCAGTAGCAGGCAGCATGCTCAGGCAGGCAGAGAGGTGTTGCAGTGCTCAGATAATGTATTCCACTCAAATGGCCATTCCCTCTTTCCTTTAAGTAAAATTAAGTAAGTTGAATTGAATGGTTTCCAACCAGTATTCAGTCGTGCTGGTATATGTGATCATAGGTATTTTATTCCAGAAAAATGACAGAATCATCTGGGTTGGAATGGACCTCTGAGATCATCAAGTCCAACCCTTCATCCACTACCACTGTGGTTCCCAGACCATGGCACTGAGTGCCACATCGAGTCTCTTCTTAAAAACCTCCAGGGACGGAGAATCCACCACCTTCCTGTGCAGGCCATTCAATGCCTGATCACCCTCTCTGTAAAGAACTTTTTCCTGATATCTAACCTAAACCTCCCCTGGAAGAGCATAAGTCCATGCCCTCTTGTCTTACTGGTAGACATGCCCTCCCCAGCTACCCCCTTCTTTCAGGTAGTTGTAGAGAGTGATGAGGTCTACCCTGAGCCTCCTGTTCTTCAGACTGAACAAACCCCCCAAAAAGTATTCTTCCATTTTCTCATAAGGCAACCTAGGAAATGTATCGTGAGATTCCTAGCTTTTTGATAGAGAAGAAAGAGGGTCTTTATTGAAAGGCTGTAACTGAGCTAGTCAACAAAATTTTTGTTTTTTTAAAAAGTTAGTGAAAAGTAAGAAATGCTTCCAGGCTGAGATTCAAGCAAGTAGCTCAATCAAGTAGATATATCTCATTTTTAGACCTGGACTGCTGAACCCTACCATACATGAGTTAACCAAGGAAGTACAAATGGGTACTTTGCATTATGGCAACATCCATGCTTAGCTCTACTGTTTGTTTAGATGAGGCTGCTAAAAAGACCAGAGTTTTGGTAATCATTTAGAAAAATCCTAAGTGCATCTGTGGAAAAGTTGAAACTTTCTGTCCTACCTTACTAGACAACTACTCTGTGTAAGGCTCATTTTGTATTAAATCAGGAATAAAACCTGTTAAAGACACTGCCTTCAGTTTTGGTGGTTTGGGTTATTTTTTTATTTATCTTAAATAGTTCTATTATATTACTGTTAGGTCAACTGAATTGTAACCTAGCACAAGAACACAGTTCAGATTTTCAGGAAAAGTTACATTTTAATTAAATCTCAGAGTGGCAAGAAGAACAGAGGATAGGGGGGATCACAATTTTACAACCCTTCTGACTATATAAAGAGATGCAACAGACACTGAGACTGAAACATGTATTTCTCATATTTTACTGATGTGCAGCTGTATCTTGCGGATATTTTGCATGGGACCTAAAAGCTGAATGTCACTTTACTATTACAAGTCTAATTAGGATGGTAGAAAATGTACTAGTCACAAAAAATAGCCCCATCTGAGCAACTCTTAGTTGTAAAAAAACCAAAATAAAAAAAAAAAATAAAAAAAATCTGTGTTCATAAACACATAGACAGTGACAGACACAGAGGTTAAGAGAAAATAAGATACAACTGCTACCAAAAGTGGGAGGGAAATAGTAAAGTCACAGTAGGTTGGCTTGAGAGTCATAAGAAATTATGAGTTATGTGAATAAAGCTATTGAACAGATAAGTTTATGAAATATTCTTTTCTCATTAAAGACATCACTTGTGGCAAGACACTCCCATGAGCACACTATTAATACAAGATTACAGCAAGGGTGCTGTCATGCTGTTACTATCAGCACTTGCTATCTGTTACTGTCTTCTTAGTACTAGTTGGGCAATGCACATTTCCTTCTGTTTCAGTAGGATTGGTAGGAGTATATGTACATTATTCTTGAAGCCTTGATGATGACTGGTGTGAAATATGGGTTTCTGTAATGCTGCAGAGCAGACTGAGTACGCTGAGGCTGGTATAGCATAAACAAAGGATAGAACTAGTAAATAATGGAAATTCAGTACTGACATTTGATATTTCAAAAGTAATTTTGATCAAGTAATTGTGCCAAAATTCAGTCAAAAAGCCAAAACGTCTTGCATATTTTGTAAAATATGAAGTACCAGAAAATTTCAACTAGAAATGCCAATATTTTTTATGTAGACATCAACATCAAACAGAAACTCGAAGCTATACTTTTATTCAAAGTATTTTGCTTTTCACAGAATTTAGGAGTCTCATAATATACAGTGATGGTCAAAGAAATGGTATCACAAAAGAAAGAACCACAAGGCAAGGCCTAATCCAGGAAAAGAACAGGGACACACACCACCTGAATAGGAACACTCAGAAGGAAACACAGCAGTTCTGGTGAAGAAAGATGGACACCACTTTGACCTGAAACACACTGGTTCAGTTGTTTGGATCTATAAAGTGAAACATCATTTTGAATCCTGAAACATAAAATCAAGGAGTATGGGCAAAACTGTAGCTTCCCCCATGAGAAAACATGTTAGTAGAAAACTGTTAATGCCTCAGGAAGAAACGTATGAGTGTGCATATACATATATTTACATATATAACTGCACTTCATAATATAATCTCCCTGTGTTATGTATAATCTATTGTTTCCCCCCAAATCTACTGAGCAGAGTAGTTTCCTGATTGCCATGGATTAGGTGCCAGAGAAAGGTGAAGCAGGGCCAGCAGTGTTAGCAAGGGGATTGTTGTTTCCTACTTCCTTACTCCAACAGCTCACCTCACAGAGAGCTGGAAGCACACATCACCACACAGCTGGAACCCAAACCACACCTCCTGCCAGCTCCAGGCACAACATCTTTCCCAAAAGATGGCTGCTGTCTGGAGCACCTCCTCTATCCAGGGTGTGACTGTAAAATTGCTGCTACCAAAATCATAATTTTTAAAATAGTTTATTTCCAGGTGCCATCAAAATAAGTGAGGAATCTGCTTCATCTGATGCATACTGTGAGTCATACAGCAGCTTATGTTATGTGTATAAGTTATGTGCAGAATTTGAGAAGCAGGTTGATGTTTGGTAATAAGTGCCAAGCCCTGGGTTTTTTTATTATTTGTTAACATTTGTTTTCCATTTTTTCACTAGATGCTATTTAATCCTGTGTCTCACGATTTTTGACTTTATTTTCCTGGAAGATTCGTTGTGATTCTTTTATGTGGAAATCCTGTATTTTCTTTCTTCTGTGCTACTTGTTAGGATTCTGTAGATCCTTAGCAAGGTTCTTTCATCTCTGTAATACATAACAGGAGGCTGTGAGTCCTCTCTCTCTATCTCTCTGATGTTAAAGAAGAATTAGCTTTAGTGGGTTTTGCCCAGTCATGACCCCCTTAAGACATCTCAGATCATATCAGCCCACAGACTGAATATGTCTTGCTTTCATAACAGAAATGAAACACCTTGTAAATTCAGCTTTCCTCACGCAGCACTCCATCCTCACTCTGCAACAGTCCAAATGCTTATGGTAGTAAGGAAAGAATAAGATTATTTTTGTGAAGATTCATGCTACTAGATCATCAGTGATTTCTCTCCCTCTTACAGGTAAGGAACAAAGTCACTCGGTTGTGTTTGTTCTAATAAGAGTGTATTCACCTTGCTTGGTATTAAGATCAGCAATTAATTGCAGTCTTACAGGCGTGGTGGTGGTGGCACTAATTAAATCCTCTCTGTGCCCTGTAGCAATCACATTGCAAATCACCTTCAAGTTGGGCATGTGCAGCCCCAAGTACAGTTGTGGCATGAGAATGTCTGAGAGCAATACAGTCCCACTGATCACCACTGGCAACATCTAGGAGACATTATGAACCTAATCAAAGCCATTTGTTAGGTAGAGCAATTTTCTTTAGGAAAGAGGGATTAAGTTTTGGGTTCTTCCATACTCTGCAGCACCCTGCAGCACCAGGTCAGGAAGCAGACAGAGGTGAAAGAATTAGATTTATGCATTGAGTTGCAACCACTTCCAGAGTGGGTGGGCAGAGGGAGCACCAGCTGAAGCAATTTCCCCGTTCCTCTGCTAGGTAGAAAGGAATAGGAATTAATACTCTGGAGGCTTTTTCTCATTTGCAATGCTGGTCTTTAACACTGTTTCATGGAAGAAAACTATTTAAAATTATTTAGCTTGGCAATGCTGGAAAGCTTTTTCATTTTGTTTTGTTTTAAATGTCTCCAACACTTGCCCTTCCCTATTGTTTATTCCATGTATGTTTGGAAACACTTATGTCAAACTGGCTCTTAATTCCTCCTGGAGGAAGCTGCACAAGAGACATTAGTAGAGATTCCTAGATGTCCTCTTTTCTCTTACTGGAGACAGGAGTGACTCCTACATAGGGTTCCAGATCTGTAGAATTTTGGGAAGATAGTGATCAAATGGAAGTAATGAGTGTTGAACCATTTCTTTTATCCTTCAGGGATGTGACCAAACAGTTGCTGAGGATTTTTTTTTTGTAAACAAGACAAAGATATGTCAATGTATTTTCCTATTAATTTTGAAGAGCTACCTATGAATAATAAAGTGTAGCAAAAGATATTTAACCTAAATAGACCAGGCTAATCCTAATTACACTGTGATGTTTCAGACACAAAATGCCATTAAAGCATTCAGTGAAATCTCTTGCCCCAGCATCATACTTCCTCAGATCGAACACTCTGGATCTCTTGGAGTCTTGGTCTTCAATAATATGCATAATCATACTGCAGCTATACTTCAACTAGTAGGAACTAAGTAGCAGCAAACTGAATAAAACATAATATATCCTTCTAAGTGTTCAGTAGTTTTCAGCGGTCACGGGGAAAAATTCCTTTTTTGGAAACTGTAGCTTTGCCCACATGAGACTCATATACACTTGTGCAAAGTTGAATACCACCACTGCATCCCAAACATCTTGTAACAAGAAAGATAAGATAGTTATATTACCAGAAAGCTCATTTATGTACTTGAGATCACAGCTCCTCAACAGGTTTTAATCAGATACTTTTTTTTCCTCTGCTGGCAGAGAAACTCTGGAACATAAGGTTTGGTTCAAGCACAACCTCTATCTCTCTGGTCAGTTGGATAAAATTCAACTTTACTCTGTGTAGCCAAGCCTAAACTCCAGCACATCCACCAAAAGCAATACAGATATAGCCATGGTTAAAACCATCATGGAACAACTTGGTCATCAGGTAGCTGTATTGCAAAGTTCCTCAGCACAGCAATGGCTCTGCAGAATAGCAGGCATGACAAAGAAAGAAAAAAAAAGAAGTATCACACTCATTTATCAAGATATATTTTTTGGTACGTGTGTGTGTATATTTAAGTTCTATATCTCTCCCTTTGCCCAAGTCGTGACTTCCCTGCAGTGTTATTAGTATTTAATGTACACTTATAGATCAGTGTTAGAACTTCATGCGCCTATTACAAAAATATATGTGAAATACCCCCATGGCTTGTTTTAGAATGTGAAAGACAGAAACAAAATGCGTGAAAATATGATTCTTTCATATTTGGGAATATTAAGTGAATAGTTTATATATTCTAAAAGAATCTTATGCATGAGTCAACATGTTCAACAACTAAAAATAGTACAAAAGAATTTAGAGACCAAATTCGCAGTATTTATTTGAAGTTTTATTCCATAACCCGCTAAAGACTATGTTTTGCCTTGTTTCTGCAGCTTTTGTCTCCTTCCAACTACAAAACACTAGCGTTTCCAATGATTTAAGCAAGATCCTAGGCAGAGATCTACACCCATATGTAAAAACAGAATTATTTCCACTTACTTAAAATAAATAACCATATCACAAATAAGATAAATAAGTCCCCTAAGGAGGCATTTTGCACTTGGAAGAGAGGTTATACATGATCTTCTAGTTATTCTCTCATTAACATAACACTTGGGCAAATTAATGGGCTATATGGATGCAGCAAGCCTAGATGAAAGTAATGCCATTAGATATCAAAATATGTTTCTTGCTCAAGGAAACAGGTGTTGCTGTATCAATAGTCAAAAGAGAAGCAAGATCAGAAGTGAAAAGCTGTCCAAATCCAGACAAATGACGTACAGAACTTATTTTTAAATTTTTGGTGTAATCTGGAGCCATTGTTTCTAGTTAGTTTTGTTATTAGTCAAGAAAAGGATTCATATTACAAGTATTCTTTACGGTATGAAATGCATCTTATTTAGATGAAAATCTTAACAGTTACCAAAAACCGGAATTATTATTGCTTTACATTGGTACAAATTTTCATAGAGGATTCCACCACTGACCAGGACACACTTTCTGGTCTTTTCACTAATCCCTGTGCCACAACTCCAATAACAAAGGAAAGGAGAAAGAAAAAAAACTACAATAAGAAAACATTGCAATAAGAAAATAAGTATCTTAATAGATGCAAACAAGAGAAAGTTTAACAAAAAGCCTATACAAGCACATCTGAAAACCAGCAACAGCTTGGACTGAAGAGGATAGGGCTAATCTGTTAAAGAATTAACAGGAGCCCTTCCTGACTACAAATCACTGCAGTCCCCAAACAGCTTTAAGATGTAGCCTCACCTAGTGTTCATCAAAGCAGACTACTTTCAAAGTGACAAAGACATTAGTAGACTAATTCTCCTCATCATCTCAGTTTCTATTTCTATCCCCACTAGCAATGCTGGGAAGAGGAAGATTTACAGATATTCTCAGAAATCTTGCATACCTTTTTACAAGTACAGTTCATACAAAATTGATTTCCAGCATAACCAAAAGTGAAAAAGCCATGATATGTGGGATTTGTGTTCCTCTAGAAAACAGTAAATGGTGTGATGTAATGCATAGACAAGACACTTAGCAGTAGGTTTTTCCAAAAGAAAGCAGTAACACTTGCTGCAGATTGAATTGCAGCTTTTATTGAAAAAATATTTGAAAGTACCTTACAAAACATACTTCCATAAATCCTTACCTTGATCCTATGGGGTGCAAAGTGACTGCAATAAAGGAAATTAACTATACGTACAGGAGGATTTGGTTCAAGACTGACTGAGCTGCACACTGGCATGAAGGAGGTCCATAACCTTATTAACATCCTCTACAAAAATACCTGAGACAAAGGTTGTGGTCATGGTTTAACCTGTATGGAGCTAAACCATATATTACTCAGCTATGAAAAAATGCATGGAAAGAAGTAACAAAGGCTGTGGTAAGATTTCAATGGAAAACACTTGATCTTGGCAGACAGTAATTTCCAGGACACATTCACAAGGAAAAGGCTTCTATCCTCAGACATTTCACTGCAATTCTGGAGAGACATATCCTAACTAAAGGTAAAGAGGCTTGAAGAAGCTTAGGAAAGTTCCATGTGCAGAAATACTTCATTAAATGCATCTTCCTTTTACATTATGCTTCAATTTTCTTGATAAATTTGTTCATTTTAGAAACCTATTATGAAGAGTGGGAGTAGAAGGGTGGTAAATTCAGGCAATGGAACAACAAAAAAGCTGTATTGTGCTGAGTCTAGGCAGAACAACACTGCAAAATACTGTGCTAAAAGATGTCTAAGACATGGAAAACTTCCTGGGAAGGCGAAACCCTCAGACCAAAACCCCGCAAAGAACTTGTCCTAAAATTCTGTGCAGCATTTGAAGTGCATACAGTACGCAGCTATAATTTCACAAAAAGTGAAGCAGGAGTAAAGCAGTTGTCTAATTCTTTGTGAATTAGGATGTGATTGGCATATATATATATACATACACAAAGCTCCTATCCCTGTGAACAGTTTGGAGGTATGACTGGTGCACAGAAACTCATCTTTACATACTACCAGTTCTCCAGCAACTCAGGATGTCCAAAGGGAAGAGAAATGCTAATTTAGTATTAACTTGAATCTAACCAGAAGGCTGTCACTGACACAGCTGTAGTCAATGCACCAAGAGGTAAATATTTTATTTTGTTATCCTCAGTAAAAAAAATGTTGAAATCTTGTTCTTATAGTTTCTTTTTCTGCTTAGGACCACCAATTGCCTGTCTGCATTACCCACAATACACAACTCAACATAGCTCTGTTTTTCCTACCTTCATGATGTACTACTATTCATGACAATTTCTGAATACTTTGAGCATTTGACATGTCCCAGTATCAATCTGAAGAGAAATTATAAGCCAAAGAACACTTTCTTCTTGTTTTAAAAGTATTTGCAAAAAGCAATTATTTTAGTCCACTAAGGATGTGAACCTGGACAATTTATTCTGTTCAGCTATAGCTATGTCATGAGGGAATTCCTCTAAATAAAGAATGGGACAGGAGTTAGCACTACTTTCTTGTATATGGCTAGAAATATCTTAAAACTGAAAAAGAAAAATCTAAGTGCTTTGGTTTACAGTAACTTACCTTAGTATTTCTTTCATATACTCTTTTTAAATGCAACTTTAGACTTGACCAAATTTCTCCTGAAGTAGACTTGCAAGCAGACTCCTTCCAAGCGTCTATTGTTGCCTTTAAGTATTTTTTTTTTTTTTTTTTTTTTTTGCATATCATCGGTGCAGTTTCTGCCAGGGGAACATGTTTGTATGTGCTTGATGGTGGGACTTCTGATGAAAACCTATAACAATATTGCCTGCATGAAATTCCATGTTCTAAAAGGCACTACCTTCAGAACATTTCTCAAAGGTGACAGGCACTAAAGTGGCTTGTCCTTGTTCCCTGGGCTGCAGATTGTCTGACCCAATTTCTCCATTCTCACTAATGCTCATTAAATCTTCCCTGACACCTGGATGAGCCCTTTTACTTGCCACTCACACAAATGGTAATCTTATGGTATCCCTGTAAGCCCATTCTCTCAGGCTTCTTGGTAGAATCATTTTTACTCATCTGAACACTTTCAGAGTAATATAAAAACATATGCAAAATCTACATAGATAAGAAGCACGCACACCCAGACAGAGCTTGCCAGATTCAGATGTGCTTGCAGGCTAAATCTTTCAGGTATAGATCTGATGCTGTTTGCCCAAGTCATGACATTGTAGCCTGTAGGACATTTCTTATTGGAACCGGACAAAAATTGTGACAGGCCAAACTTATGGTCTCAGTGATAATACCCAACAGCTCAGCTTCAATGGCTGTGCTGAAGTTTGAGATTAAGCCCATCATAAAACAAATGAAGTCTGGTGAGACATTTGAAAGCTCAGTACACCAAGACACACAGTCTCTTGCATGCATGTCAGAAGGCCAGATTCATAACTTCCTTTGTAACTGGTCATAAAAACCTGAGGATTTTATATTGCACCAAAATGGTCTCCTGAAATTTGAGGACAATATTTTTTCTCCTAGCAATAAAAAGAAAAAGAGGGGGGAAAAAATCTCCTACAGAGATGTGGTGTGAGAGTTGTCTCATACCCAGAAGGTGGACTGAAGTAGCACATTACATCAGCTCTTCTCCTTAGCCAAGCCCCAGCTCCTCAGGGTTTGTTCAGCACATCCCTTCCTGCCCTGGCAGGGGAAAGGGAGAAAAGCCTGTAATCTAAGGCTGCCGCCTGGGCAGTCTTTATGCTCTCAAAATAGGTGATACTGTAATAAGAATATCCTGCTACAAATGTGTAACCTAATAGCAGTGTCTGTCATCAGAGGCTTTATATTTGTCAGGTTTAGCTTGCGTGAAAGATTACTGTATCTTTTTTATAACACAACCAGTGTGGCTGATAAAGCAAACAACCTTTAACATGTCTGGTAAATGCTCTTTGTCAATAGCACAGTCCTCCATGCTGACAGCTGGGGTAATTTCCTCTTCTCGCCTTGCTCATCTTTGTGGGTAATTGAAATTAAGAATTTAGACATGTCAACCAAGAGGAAATTAAGCGAGTTCAGAAAAGTTGCAAATACAATCAAAATTCAGTTTGCCTACATTGTATTACTTTTTTTTTTTTTTTTTTTTTTTTTTCTTCCAGTAACTGACATGTCTATTTCCACTCCCTTTCTTTGTTGCAAGATCATCACGCCCTTTTACACTTGATTCCCAAGAAGTATTGGCACAGATTTTGGGCATTCTACTCAACACATTAAAGTCTTGGGCTCTTTCTTCCAAGTTGACAGTGACCAAACTGCATGAGCCTAGTTTATACAACTCAAAAATATCCGGAGAACAAGACAACCTGGCACTCCACTTGCCAGCTTCACTGCAGCAAATATATTGTGCTCCCTGGCTCTTTAGAAGTCAGATTCGTCGTTTTCTAGCTTACTTAAATACCTGCCCTCAGACTGATTTACTCATCTTCTTCAAGTTATGGGGCAGAACAATGATTAAAAGAACCTAAAAATTATTTCTCTTTGTCAGTCCTTCTCTTTCCACTTTCTTTGCTTCCCATGCACATAGAACACCATGCCAGTCACAAAGGAGAAGATAATTTAACATTATATTTGCATACTGAAGCACCCCTATTTTGGGCAAATCAGTCTTATTTTACTAAACCCTATTTTATAAGGGAAATAAAGATTACTTCATGAAAAGTGTTCACAAAGTTCATCAGTAGAAGTTACTGGAATAAAGATCTTACCACCACTTAGCATAACCTCTCAGACACCCAAGATTGACAACACTACTCCCAACCTTTTAAAATTGTAGTTAGAGTGATTTCTTACTCTATTTACCAAGAAAATATTTACACATTTTGATGTTTTACATACAGACAAGTGACAGTTTTATCACCAGTGAACAAATCAGAGGAGACAGATGGAGTAACTCAACATAATCTAAACTTCTTGACAATGAAAAAGATATTTGCTTATTCATTTGTATTTACGATGCCTTAGCTGTCACCAGGACACACATTTGTATAAGTACCCACACAGAGGCACAGCCAGAAATGCAGTTGTAGGCTGTTAAGCTGCTTTTAACACCCAAGATGTACAAGTCCTATTAGTGGGTTCCCCGTGCCAAGCTTTCTTTCCCCTAACACAGCCAGTGCTCAGTTATCTCACCAGGATTATCTCTGCATTAAACTATGGCAATTGCACTCTGCAACATCCCCAGCTCGTTACTGCATATTTTTGACATTTTGCCTTTCTGAAGTCTGCATTGGCTACAGTTTCACTTTGTGAATATCAATGTTTATGTATTCTATAAAGATGATTTCCATTATTCTCTCCATTTTCTATTATAAAACATATTAAAGACAGCTCTGCTTCAAGTAACCAGTAATTTTGTGAGCCCATTTGGACTGTACTGCAGAGGTATCCAAAGCCATTGTTGAGGTCTCCACTTTCCACAGCTAGGCAGGGCACACTGAAGATGTCTGCTACAATTCCTGCTCCACAGAACCAAGAATAAAGTATCTCCACCTCTCTGCCTGTGTTCATCACCACAAAAAGAAGGGAGCTATGAACATATTTAGCAGAGCTAAGTCAATGCTTAATTAGGCAATGTAGTGTTTCTTCTGAATCCATGAATCCAGAATTTTTCATACAAGGCTACTTTCAAATAGATTTTTGCTTAATGTAATTTCTGTGCCCCTGTATTTATTTGGGAAGACATTTAATAAGCTTTAATAGGTGAAAAAGAAAGATCACCAGCATGCAATTTGATTTTATTCTGACAAGGAACCTTTCTCTCTTTGGTGCTGAAGCTAACAAGTTAAAGCAGGCTGTATCAAGGTCAATTTAGTCACTGACAGAGGTTACTATTATCCCCATCCCAAATGACTAACTAGTTTTTCAGTGCTGAGGATGCCTATGCAGAAAGTACACATTATAGAAATATAGCAGACCTCTATAGCTTTCCAAAAGTTACACTAAAAATGTCTGATGAGCCCCACATAAGAGAGAATAGCTTATTAGTTATAATTGGTATTAAAAGTGGTAATGCTTTATGCTCAGGTGGATTCTGATTACACCTTATCAAATATTTACAACAAAAGTCAGCAGGTCCTTTCTCAAGAATATCACAAAGAAAAGATTTCAAATTCTTTTTTGTGAAGTTTAGGCAGGAGCATACATTTGGATGTGATGTTACTTAATGTACTAAAAAGATTAACATTTTTAGATAATAAAATAGGATTAAAAGAGAAAAATAATTGAGCCAGAATTTCTGAAATGAAGTTCATCACCATTCATTTCAGAGGCAGGGCCATCTTATACCCAGGACCAATGAAGACAAACAAAATCAAGAAAAATCCACACTCAGGAAAGATGGGAGGAAAAATAAAAGCAAAAAAGTATGTAAGAAGTTCACCATTTAGGGTGGAACTTCACAGTCAAGATTAAAATATAGTTAAGTAGCAAGACACTAAATAAACTGCAGTGACTGACATATCATAGACACAATGCATGGGATGTGTTACCAAGGAGATAATGTTAATAAGGAAGAAACAAGGTAGTAGGAGTGGAAATAAATAATTATTCCTTATGCCTCTCATGTCAATTGTGTTCTTTTATATGGAAGGATAAATAATCTATTTTTAAAAAGAAATGAAAAGCGTAGCTCTATTTAAATATAGGTACTGAAGAGCTAAAGCTTTAGCTCAGTGCAAGGGTTTTTCAAAAAAATCAGCTCAGGCAGGAGGGCTGTTTTTCTTTATTTCCTGAATATCTTTTATTTATGGTAAGATGAGTACAAACAGCGTAAAAACAAGCAATTTTCGGCAAAAATAGTGGATGCACCAAGCTCTGAGTACTTCCTCATATCCCCACAAAGTGACAGCTGTAGTACTAGTGTGCTCAGCCTGAGGATTTTCCAAACTATCAGCAGCTTTAGGTATACACCCAGCATAAGAAATCCCTCATGCTGTAGTAATGAAACCTTAATCTTTCTCACTTCTGGCAACTAATTATTAAATGACTATATTTATTGAAAGACAGGCTAAATGAAGCCTATTTTCTTTACTCAAACAGCCTGTTTAAAGCTGTCTGTGTAGATATACTTGAGCTTCAAATTAATACACCCTTTTTTTTCTTTTCTTTCCACAGAAATTAACAGGAACAATTTAGATTTAAGAAGGATTTTCTCATCAAACAGGTTGTGTTAGCAACCAGTTACCTAAACAGCTGAAATAAGGATTCTAAAAAAAGACAGCCAAAAAAACCCCAACCACTAAGCAGAACCAAACCCAATATTCTGATGATCAGGCAATAACAGGTTTCCAAACTACACTTAGATTTAATATCTTAGAATTGTTGCTTTCCTTTTAAATGATCAAGTTTCTTTCATTTAAAAATTTCACCAGTTTTCAGCATAACTCTGGTAACATCAGCGTGTATATGGCTGCATGCATGAATGCCAGCAAACATCTATTCTACTTTCAAATTTCTGCTGGTATTTCGTTTGGCCATCATTCCTTAAAGTGAAAGGGAATTCAGTATGACTACAAAATTTCATCTCTAGCCCCCTAAAATGATACTGTATTCTCTTTTTCAAGGCATCAGGTATTTTCTCATCTTCCAATTGTAACATTACTGAATCGGGAACTGGCTTCCTGAAGAACATATGACACTGGGAAAAGTAATACCCAAGTCACTTATTTTTAGCTGTCTTCTCATTTTATTCATCTTCCCTCCAAGAAATGAAGGGTGCATATTTGTTTAGGTATGAAGCCAAGACTAAAATACATCTTCATGAAAGCTGTGCATCACAAGTGAAAAAATTAACTCTGAATTGCACAAAATGAGAAAGGGGTAAAACAGTGATGATAGAAGTTAGAGATAGAACAATTTGCAGAAAAATACTGTGATTGAATTGAACAAAAATACCAATCAACAAGACCTTGAAGATTGAAAAAATTAATAATTTGATTATGTCAAAATTCTTTAGTTCAGAACAGGATATTTCAGCTTGTCACTAAACTTAAAATAAAAAACCAAAACATTAAAAACGTTTCATCTAAGAAATTAAACCAAGTGTGTGATACATACAGTGCAGTATTTTAGAATTTAAATTTTTCCATTTTTGGAGGAAGTACAAAACATTGTTTTGGTTTTGGTTTTTTTTCCTTTTTTCCTTTTTCACCTAGGCATTACTATCCATACACAAAACTACAATCTATATTTTTCTTGTTTTCATACTTTTTTGACATTAGTTTTACACCCAAATACAACTTCACAGAAATCAGTGGAATTATTTCTGTGTAACTGAACTATAGCTTTCAGTCTCTAACTTTATACACTAAATTGTTATTTCTCTGATCTTTCATTATGAAACAAAAGGAAAATTCCTGATTTTTTCTAGGTACTAAATAAATGAACAACAGTAACACAAAAGCAAGCAGAGTACATCACACAATGTACTTGGAACATTTATTTTCCAAATGTAACTTATAGTGTTATGTATGATAATATTTCATAATGAAATAGTAAATATTCATTACTGTATTTTTTTAAAGCAATAAAATGTAATTAAAAACGTAAAGCAATAAAAAGTCTTAAGTAATAATAAAAAAATGCACTGCAGATTATGTTATCACTTTTCTGCTAAAAGTGGCAAGAAAAGAGTAATTTTTCTACGTGCAAATTGGCAAAAGGTATATTATGTTCTTTGCATCTTCTAAGACACTGTCATCCTACACCGCTTTAGATTCAACTGTTTGAGTATTCTTGACTCATTAGCATCACAGCATCTCCTGAGAAGCAGGGAAGGAATAAAAAAAAAGAAGTATTTCACCGATTTCTGAAGACCTACCCAACTGAATTAGTGGAGAAGAGAGTATTTTTGGAAACACTAAAAGACAATATGTGAAGCTTATTTTATTTGGGCAAAAAAGCGATTTGGAAAAGAGGACTGCATTTAGTAGAGTTACAGTGGTTAACATCCCAAATCATCAAATTCACGACCATCAACAGGTTGAATGTTGTAGCTTTCAAGGTACTTTTTATGAAACCTAATACCAATATCTAATAAATTAAAATAAATAAAATATCTAAGCACACATTGGTATTCAAAGGGGCCATCCTGCCACTTAGTTCCACATTCCCCAGCTTTTTCCATTCACCTGAGCAGGAATCACAGAACTGTAACAGTTGGAAAAAGCCTCTAAGATCACTGCATCCAACCATCAACAGCCCCCCCACCCTGCTTTAAAATACATATATTTGTTAATATCTGTATCACCATGCTCAAAACCAGTCACAGCTGTCCTACAGGTTTAGCTTTCATCCTGATTTGACTCACTGTACTGCTGCAAAAGTAGCTAGTGTTTGCACAAGAAATGCAATAATAAATACAGTCAGAAGAAAGAAAAGAAGTGTACCCCTTTGGTGAGGATCATAAACTATCACAGAACCACAGTTTTGCTTTTAGTTGTCTCAGCCTCTGTTGGGAAATTGTCTGGAAGAAAACAGACGTGAGCAATCCTGACTCTTTAGCTTTAGCTAGAGTAAACTAAGGGCCTTGAGACCCAGTTGCAAGGTTACTGAAAGATGAGCTATGGGAAAAAGATAAGGGAGCTGGCAGTAGAAAAGAAGAAATAACAGGATAATGAGGAAGCCAGCAGAAGTTCTGTGAGAACAGAATTTGTGTCCAAGATATAGCCACCTGCAAGATATCGTTATATAAACAAAGGCTCTATATAAAGCGAGTGTCCACTGTTAATAAACGACTTCACTTTAACCATATTGGTGACTGCGTGTCGTCCTTCAAGCCTCCGCGGATTTTTTCTTCCTACAAGCCTCAAACAAAACAAAATCCATGCATCATTCAACTTCTCCATACCTCTAACATCCTGCACTTCGTTTTCATTCAACATTTCTTCAAGTTTGCAACATACTGTGACCTTAAGATCACCAACCTTAAAATTTCTGTTACACTCTCTGGCTGTTGCCCACCTACATGGCCAATTCTGGGCCCTTCTGGAAAATGGTAAAAGTTCTCCAATACCATGGCAAATAGAACAATTACAATCCTCACAGCCATAAACTGTACTTCATACAGGGATCTCGCTTCACTTGTAAATACAGGAGGTATGACACAATATTATATGATGAAGTTGCATACTTGTGGAAATGCTGAAAAGGTACCAAATTGAAAACAGCTGCCTTAAGTGTTCTACATAACTTCATTTAGGATTTGAAAGATACTGGTGGTAAGTTTATTAAATGAAAAAAATAACCCAC
Organism: Heliangelus exortis; assembly: GCF_036169615.1. Classification (NCBI taxonomy): domain Eukaryota; kingdom Metazoa; phylum Chordata; class Aves; order Apodiformes; family Trochilidae; genus Heliangelus; species Heliangelus exortis. Next base: position 134,553,450 of record NC_092422.1, read on the forward strand.
TCCAACTTAACACAGGTAGGAGGATATTGGATCCAAGACCTGCCAAGATAAGTTCAACAAATACTGCTCCTGGTTTGTCCCCTATTTCATTCTCTGCACAGCTGTAACAGCTCCAGCTGGCTTATGCTGAGTGAGTTGACAGGTTTCAGATGTTCTTGATAGCCTGAAACTGTCCTAGGAGCATTTTCAGATTAAAGCCCTGAAAATGGACTGGTATTTGTGTTGCTGGAAAAGGATGTAGGCCCAGCAGTTATAGTGCTGGTTTTCCAGAGCTCCATCCTTTTGAGATTATCAGTACAAACAGCATTACTCTTCCTCAGTGTTGTGTGGTAAAGACAAAAATCTATCAAAATGGTCTGAATTTGGTCTGCACAAAGACCCTGAAGTCTAAGAAAAATCACAGTGTTGACAGGTTGAAAAGGCTTCTTTAAAGCATCAGAGATCCACATAATAGTGGTCTTACACCTCCAGCCCACTGTGTATCACCCTCCTTGCCCTTAAGCAGTCCTAATGCACAAACTGTACTTGTCTCACAGACTCTTTATTACTCAGAAAGCTTTGGCCTGCCAGGCACAACTCCATCCATTGTAGTGATGCTTCACAGGGCAGACACATTTAGTCCATAAATATTCAAAGGTGCCAAATTTCAACAAATCATATTTTTCAAGTGGATCCACTTTGTTAGATGGAAACCCTATTAGTTTGACTGGCAAGCTGACAACTTGGCATCCCACTATTTTAATGAGCTACATACCTTTTGAACAGAGTTTAATTAAAATTTTCTATACTACATAAACTGCCCCTCAGCTTAATTTTCAGGTCAAATGTACTTATTAGCACTACCTTTTGACAGTCACAGTTCTTCCAACCAAGTATACTAAAAATTACTCAACAAAGGCTATGAGAACCACTAGATAGAAGCAAATCAAGCAGTGTTCATTAGTACATGTGATATCCTTTCTCCCACCCATGTGTTGCTTGTGCAAAAGGCTGTGCTGTTAATGTTCATTGTGCAGCCTATACACAGAAATTGCTGGAAATAGAACATAACATGGGAAAAACATAAGCTCTCCATACCAAATATAAACTAGAAGTATGTGTAACAACAAAACCTGCTAACAGGCGAAGTATCAGCAATTTCAATAGGAGGAATACAGACTGCAGAAAACACCTCTAGATCAGAGATTTCAAGGCAGACACTATACTCACATGGGTGCTCCTGCAGAAGGGCCAGGGAGAGCTGGGAGCTGCCATTCCTCTCTGTCTTCGAAGTAAAAAAAAAGCTCATCTCTATACAGAAAAGAAAGGGAGCCCACTCTTATGCCCCACACAGGGAGCATGGGCTCTTCAGCTTTTCTAATGGGAATAGAGAACACCTGAGCAGAAATCGTATAACTGGGAGGGAGAATATAGAGATGGGCAGAATTTTACTACAACCTTGGTACAAAAGACAGAACAAGAAGAGAAATGGCTGTGAGAAGGTTAGACCAGAAAAACAAAGGCAGTATGATGGTATGACATAGTTGCTATTACCTTGGCTGGGACAGCTGGGGTCAGGCCTGCCCTTGTAATCACTTAATCAGTGTTTTGTTCTCCTTTGTGACAGCTGCTAAAGAGACATGAAACACTCAGGCTTGAACTGCCATTGGTGGAAAGACTCCCTAAAGCTTCAGTAACATCAGTACTGTTTTTGAAATAGCCAGTGGTATGGCAGGTGAAGCCAAAGGTGCACTTCTCCACTGGGGGGAGGAAGCAAGCTGCCAGAAAAGATCAATGAGGGATGAATGGTTTCCTGTTAGGGATGTTTACAGCATGAAACATTTAAGGCACTCTGACCATAATGGAAGCGATTAAATTAAGATTGACATAAACTTTGGGAAGAAGTAATTCCTCACACCACAGCCTCTCCCTGAGCCTCTGTGTTGAAGACTGAAGTCTAATTCAGATTAGACACTGAATTTTTCCAGCTTCAGGGTGTTCAGAGCTGGGCTTCCAACTTGAAGCAGCTCTTCAGGATACATCTTGGAAAAAGATGGTACACTATTATGCAGAATGATTGGCATATAAAGATAAGGAAGATTTTCTAGCAGGTTCATCTTCCACAAAAGGAATCATGTGAGTGGTTCATGCAGGTGCATTTGCTGTGTGCAGGTGGGCATAAGAAAAGATGGGTGACTGTGGGTATGCAAGCAGGCAAAGACAAGAAAAACTTATCACTATAGAAAAAAATTACAGATGTTTGTCAATAACATGGAAGATTATACTAACACGTAATACTACAAATGAAAATCCAGCAGCACTGTAAAAAGTGACATGGAGGAATAATGAGAGCAATTAAACAAGGGCACCAACTAAACCCTCCTTCATACCTTATTGCATGGTAAAGGTACTTTAACACCCCCTAGATAAAAAAATATGGTCAATGAAAATGTTTACTGTCATTGCAGGCTCATCAGTACATGCAATTTAATTAGATCTAAATTTCAGGTTTCGTACTAACATCAGTCAGGACATACAGAATCATAAAATCATGGAATGGTTGGGGTTGGAAGGGATCATCTGGTTCCAACTGTCCTGCCATGGGCAGGGACACCTACCACAAGACCAGATTTCTCAAGGCCCCATCCAACCTCCCCTTGAACACTTCCATCCACAACCTCCCTGAGCAACCTGTTCCAGTGTCTTGCCACCCTCATCATAAAGAATTCCCTTCTGATATTTAATCTAAATCATTGCTCTTAAAGTTCTAAACCACGGCCTCTTGTCCTCCCGCTACACACCTGTGCAAAACATCTTACCTGTGCAAAAAGCATATAGTGCAAATGCTTACTACTGAAACTGTTTATTGGAAGAAACAACTGGAAAGGTTGAAATGTCATATTCAGAGCTTCATGAAATCTACCCTCAATCTTCAGGAGACCAGAAAAACATGCAGGCTGAAATTAATCGGTAAGTTGAGGATACAAATACTCATGAACTCAAATCCTGCATTCCAAATGAGTCGAATCATGAAAAGAGATACACACACTGGTTAAGACTTTTTTGATGTTCTGACAGCAGAAGTCCATCTGAGTCAGTCAACTAAAAATATAGCTTAAAAAATGGAAGAGGTGTGACTTACTGACAAGTCTTCTCACCCACTCTTTTGTAGACTTAGAACATGATAGATAGAAAATGGAAAAACGTTTTTGTAAATTGTAATTAGGACTCTGAACACAAATTAGTAACAGAACAGTGAAGGAGCTCCTGCAATGCAACAACTCAGGTCTCAAAAACATGGAGAGGAGGCAGAGAATGAGCCAAAAGATGCCTCACAGGGGGAGGGGACAGAGGGAGACTCACTGGGACTTGCTTCACCTCATTCACTGACTGTCCTGCTGCAGAACAGATATGAACAGAGAAAGATTTGTTAAGGGAGTGAGGAATACAAAGGTGAAGCCAGAAGGACAAGATCTGGACAGATTCTCACTCAATTTTTATTTTTTTATTTTTTGACAACTTTTAAGACAGCGTTTTCAAAGCCACCAGTTCCAGGACTCCAAATCTGCAGAAAACTTTGAAAAACTCCACCTTGTTTACTTTAAGAGATGCTTACTTTAAGAGACATTTCAATTATCTCACTCAGAAGGAGGGCTAATAACTTCTTTTACTCGTTTAAACTGACTGAAAAGCTGGGGTCCACTATCAGGTGTTTCTGCTTGAACATTTGGAGAGCTGTGATATTGAAGCAGAATTGGTTTATAAAGTATCCTGAAGGATGATGCCCTCATATTAAATATCTAAATTAAATCTGATCTTTACATAATGTACATAAAGCATCAAAATGTTTTCTTGTCTGTAGGTTGAGGAGTTTCGCACTTGGTTCCCTTTTTCTTGAATCTTTAGGAAGGCAGAAAAAGTTCCCTGTTTTCCAGACAGCCTATTTAGAAAAGACTACAGTCCTAGCCCCCAAATTCTAGTTTTGCAAACAACTACAGTTCACTGCGGATGGAATCAGGTCACCATGATGGTGAAAAACATTCAATAACAGCTCATGCAGGAGGACTGGAAAATTAAAATAATTTGCACAGAATCACTGCACTGCACTAAACCAGCAAAAAGTAAATGTACAGAATACACTTCATACTAGCAGAAATCAGGCCACTTTAACAAAAAAAGTTAAAAAACAGTAATGAAAAGCATACCAGACCAAAGAAAGATAGCAAAATTTGACAAATACATAACTAATTCAAGAATACAGTCGTATACAAAAGTCATATAACCTGGATCATGTACTTTAGAAAGGGAACCATCCTATTTGCATCCATTGGGGAGTTAACATGAAGGCTATGCATATCTGCACCTAAGCTGGCTGGTGTTGGGACCAGCTGGAAGTTGTCAAGTATTCCTATATTTGTCTCCCTGTGTCCAAATAAGGCTACCTACTAATCCCATCTGTCCTTGCAGAAAGGGAGTTTGGCCTTTTTTCAGAGGACCACAGGACATCTCCTGTGACTAACACCAGTGGTGTTATGGCATGACAATGACAGATGGAAAACAGAGTTACTTGGGTCACGAAGAGTGAGCTTTTCCTAGTTGTTAATGGCAAGCCATGCTCACCATCTTCCCCCTTGAATACCAAGTGAGTTCACTTCCGATCATCAATTTTAATTCAGGGCAGAATTCAAAGCAACTCCTCAAATACAGAAGAAAATGTATTCTCAGGGTATTAGCAATTTCATTCAGCCTTCTTTTTGTTGCCTAGTGTAAAAGTTTAGCTCTGGCCCAACAGCAGAGCTGGAGATTAAATAAATGAGAGAACTTAATAAAAAATAAAAATAATGTTTGCAGGGGGAAAGAGATAAGCCACAAGAGTAACTACTAATTGAACTAACCACAAAAGATCAATACACAAACAGTGATTGTGTGCTTCAAAAATTGCAGCATATAGGTTGAAGGAATTTGAATTGTATCTATAATCTTCTAATAGGCGTTGCAAGATATAGCCATATCATACCACCACATCAGTAGAGGTGATCCCTCATGGATGTTTTTTCCATACTTGTCCACTCAGAATGACAACCAAGAACCACCTCTCAGGCACTTCAGTACTAAAGATGTACTGAAGGGTAAGGCTTTAATAATTAAATATTGCTAGCAAGTGTTTCAAATTAGAAAAAAATTAGAAAGATGTTAATGAATTGTTGAACTATTTCTTTTCTATACCATCCATTGAAAAGAACGCTCTTCAAGTTTCATTTTTTAGTAGTGTGAACTCTTGAAACCTGTCATACTGCTTCTTTGATGTGTTTCTGGACGTTCAGTTTACAACCAGAGAAAAGGCTCTGAGTGTACTATAGACCATTCCAGGGAGAACAAGGAGGAGAAGGAGAGGCAGCAGGTACCTCAGCTACCTCTTTTGTGAGGCATTAAATGAGGCCAGGAAATTAACAGCTAATAGACTCCTATTCACTTCAGCACAAAACTGCATCAGATTAACTAGACTCAAAATTAAATACTTTGCTTTTTCTTGCAAGAAAAAGAAAACATTGGTAAAATTTTTCTGAAGGAAAATACAAGATTTAAAAAAGACAATTTTTTTTCAAATGATATTTGCAGGAAATGTTGTAATAAATAGTGATACAAACCAAAGAAATCCTCTTTCATTTGCAAATTGCTTGAAACTGTCACAAAATCTAATCCTCTCAAGAGACATCCCCTTTCTAAATTACAAAAACAGAGCACATGTGTGACTTTCAAACTATTTTAACTTCAAAGTTCAATCCAGAATAACAAATATAATTTTCAAACTGGAAGCATAACAATAAACAATATTTCAGTTTTTACCCTTTTCTGAGCTGACTTGAACATGTCTTATATGATGGAAGAAAATTTCAAATGCATGTTTCATCACATAATATCCCGACAAATGTACTATGTTTCCTCTAATCATGATTTTTAACAGCAGGCCCAAATTTAAAGTAGAGGGATATGTGCAATCCTCATTACTGTATTAATAAGTGAACATCAAAACAACTATCCATGATAAAACATTGCTGCTGAGACATCATGGTACAAAACAAAACACACAGATGTCATGTATAGAAACTGAACTTAGCAACAAAAACGAAGTGAGAAAATAGTCAAAGGATTTTGCATAGGGCATGTTACTAAAAGGCTTTTTAACTGTTGTAATAACTGTAATAAATAGCAAAGCTCTCCTTAAAGCTGGAGGACAGACATACCAAGAGCCTTTCTGTTTGTCATTCTTTTTGTATCCCACTATGAAACCTTTCATCTAATCTTTGACTTTATGCTTCTTACCTCAAAACATAAACTGAACAAAAGAATATCTTTTCCTATATATTTCTGTGTTACATCTGCCTTTTACTTATGCACCCACAATTTCCAGTACCACCAGGGAAAAGCCTCCTAGTCCTTCAAAACCATATTTCACAGAAAGACAGTCCTCAGAGCCCTGAGAACCTTTAAGAGTGATTAAAGTATGCTTAAGGAATTGTTTTTCTTGGTTCAAGTTCAACTTGGATTCCAGCTCAGTTCCCATTCTGAAGGAAGAACATTACGGACCAGCCACTTGAACTGAAGAAAACCCCAAATAAAGCCTGTTAGGAGTAGCTGTCTCTTTAGTTCAGACATTTTGACTTTAGCATACTCACAAAAACAAGTTGTGCCAGACACTCTGGGTATAAACCTTTCAAAATCAATCAGATCATAGTTTATGATAGGGGTTATAACAATATTTAGGTAATAGCATTATGACCAGAATAAAGGTTGACTGTGCATCTAATTTTATACTTAGCAGGTCCCTTAGCTATTCTCACTTTTAGTGCCAAGGTAATAGGATCTTTTTGCTAATTAAACGTTAATATGCAACCAAGGAGAAGCACTGGAAAACAAATCCATTTTGGGGCTTCACATAAACAGCTCTCTTCGGATACAATTAAAATGTGAGAAATCTAAAGCCAGCCTTAATGTGCTAAAGAAAGAGGCGATAAGCAAACTCCAGATCCACTGTAACCTGAATGCTGGGTGCACAAACCTAATTAGCTTAATATCCAGATGCAGAAAAATACAGTTCATAACAAAGTGAAAAACTGTGGATACAGAAAGGAAGGGAAAGATGTGATGAGTAAAGGCTTACCACAGTTGTAAGGAAACCATCATCACACTAATTTAGGTAAATACAAAAAGAACTGAGACATATTTTTAAGATGTAGTAAAAATATAAAGTATAAGAAATACTAATATTAAGAGTATTTAATATTACAAATTGTAATATTGTCTTAATACAAATATTAAGAGTTATACTTCACATCTAAAGAGTACTCTTCATCTAAAAACTGTTTAGATATTTAAAGATGACGAATTGAGCCATCCCATCATTGAGATGTAAGGAATCTTTATTGGTTTTAGAATAGTTAATGTACATACAGTGAATTCAGATGAAGCAGCCAAGGATGTTTTGAACTTAGTAGTTCTGTCAACAGTTTCAATCAAAGCTAAGATTTGAATCAGTGCTGTGAGAGACTTTTGTAATAATCAGATCTGTCCTTGTGGATGAACTGAACCACATTTTTTCCAAAGACTTAATGATGAGTTGCAAATCAGCATGACTTTGGCATAATCATATTACTGAAGGCAGCAACCAACACTTTGTTTTGTTACTAAGCCAGAGGCTTCTCATTGCCAGTGGCTGGCTGACACTTGGTTTTTTATTCTCTTCTCTCTATAGGAAATCTTTCTTACTGGAGTTTGGTTCCTGCTTGAGGGCCACCCATGTATATCAAATTTGTTCCTCAGCTTACTCTGTTTATTTGTCTGCAACCGAGTGGTTAAAGTGGAGAAATATTTCCAGTTTGGCTATCACCGGTTTTTACCATGGAATATTTCAGAAGGGCATCTTTTCTTAAAACCTTGCAGGGCTGCAGAGCATACTAGTTGTTCTGACAAAAGATGAAAATACAAGATGTAGTTCACTACTTCTAAAAGTGTGTGTGTGTGTGCATAAATAGCAATATAACATATTTAAATTTATATTGTAAAATACAGTTACAACTTGATTAGAAAAAGAAATTCTAAAAGAAGTAATGTCTTTCATTCTGTATTAAACTGAAGTTTTGCAAAGTAAATGACACTTGAGAAGATGTCTTTTTTGAATAATCAAGGAAAAACCATCAAAAAACCTCAAAAAAGCAAGGCTGGAGTTGATGTATTCCACCTGAGAAAATATTGAATTGAGTGAATGTGGCATGGCATTGGGATGAGCCTTGGGGTAAAAATAGCAACAACATTTTGGAGGACCAAGCTCATTCACATTGCCAGTGTGGAATGAAACACAGTCTCAGAACTTCTGAGATGACCTTAAAAATACAAGCAGTAAAATGTTTATTTTACGTTGTTTAGAATTCTGTTTGTAGATCAGCAATTTTCCCAGTATGGGATCAGCTTTCAGCAACTTTTGCCATGCAAACACATGTTGCTAGGAACATAAACATGCTCTGCTGCTTTAGTTAGAAGTTAAGCATTTCATATTTATGATTCTAATTCTCTTAGCCTGTGTAACAGAAGTAACTCATTTCAACTCCAAAATGTATTATGGAATTTCATAAAATATATTTCATTTCAGAAATAAAATAGGTTGGATGTGTCCCTTCTTACTTATAGCTTGCTTTCTTAAAGAAATATTAGAGATATGTTAAATTTTGAGGTTATCTTCAAATAATCCCCTTCATTTTAAATACTAGATTAACTTTTTTACCTGATTTGTTTTGTTTTTTAATTATAGTTTCTAATTATTTGTGGGTTTGTAGACCTGCTCCTGCATTCCTTGAGGAAAGTCAGAGCCTGTGTAGCATGAAACCATCATATTGACCTAGGTAACTAGAACAAGATTATAGCTTTCTCCCAGTGTTTTGAAACATTTATTGAAATAAACAAGATTTGCATTTGTTGTTCTGCTTAAATGTCACAGGACCTAAAGAGTTAGTTTCCCACTGAAAAACCTGTAGGTAGCATATGTGAAAGGGAAAAAGACTGGGATGATACCGCTTTAGTTTCCTTTTATTCATTTCACAAACTCAGTTTTTGAAACTCAGGCCTCAAATCCAGGTTCATAACAGGAATTTCTCTGCTAGGAAAGTGTTGTTTGGAGTGCAGCCTTTATGACTGTGGACTATTATCATGTTTCACAGGACTCAACAGGAGGGCTGATGTCTCTTCAGGTAAGGCCTGATTCAAATAGCAGAGTTACTACACAGATCAGAAGTGAAATGCAATAGGCAAACTATATGAGGAACTCTAAAAGGAACAGAAAAGGGTTTTGTAGATGACATATGGTGGAGGTAGTTCACATATCTGGAAAACCAGAAGTGAGGAAGATGGAAATCAGAATGTGAGACAGAATCAAAGAGCTGGGTGAGGGTCTGAGGCCAACAGTAATGAGATGTCACAAGCCATAGATGAGTTGCCCAGGCAGCCCTATCCAACAGCAGCTCTTAACTACATAATGACAAGTCATAATGACAAGCCATTCCAAAAACATGTTTACCCTAAAAATGTCAAAGACAAAAAAATGAAAACGATATCGTCTCCTAGCCAAATGATGACTGTTGAACAGTGACACAAATCCTACTTATGGTACATATGAAAATAACTAATTCATGCACAGAGCAAAATAAATCAGAACAAAAATTATATTCAAACCAAATCTATCAGCAAGCATTAAAATAAAACTATGTAATATACTCTCTCATTTCTCTTTTGTGAGTTTCTCCTCTCCACCTCAATAGTCATTGACAAATACAAACAGCAAGGCAACTGTACACCCCAGCTAGAAACTTAAGATGACTTCCAGAATACTTAGTAATTTCAGTAAAAAAATGTCCAGAGCAATACGTAATTGTATCTCCCCACTCAACCACCCAGTTACTCAATAATATATCTTGGGTCCCAAATAATAAATCTAGTATTTTTCATTTTCATAGCATTAAAGTATCTCCATGGTCTAACATAGTTTAAACAACAAGGGAGAAATGAAAAAAACAATAAAACAACAAACCAAAACCCCACAAACAAACAAACAAACAACAAAGCTCAAAGGCACAGTCACACAAGCAAAAAGTTCCATTTTGCTTCTCATAAGAGAGCTAGAGTTCAAAGGGTATATAATCTCCCTGTATGAGCTGTCATGAACAGGTCTCTAAAATCTCTGTGATAAGATTATGTTTTCTGACAAAAAGGAAAAATCCTTTAGATATGCCCTGCAGATGAAAGTTGAGAAATTCTGCTTTAAGAATTTATAGTTCAAAAATGCTTTGCAGTAAGAGCTGAGGCATTCAATATACTTCACAAATTATTTTCCCCCCCTCCTAAAGAAGAAACTGAAATAAATGATTGGCAGAAAGGGAAAAAAAAAAAAAGAGAAAGAAAAGCAGGAAATCTGCAAGTCATCATTGCACAAGTGACTCACAGATTATCCTTCCATCTTCTGACTCTTTTCCATAAAATGTGGCAGAAGAAACTTTGCAAAGCAAAAGAGCAGAGGGCTGAGCATGGAGCATGTCAGACAGCTGAAATTAAATGAGGGGTCAGCTGTATTTCCAGTCTGACATGCTAAAGTGCAATTTCCTTTCCCAAATTGGAAGTTAAGTGGGCCAGAAGATACTCCACAGTAACTGGAAGATTCAAAGGAGGAAATGGAAAGTAGAATAGAGAAAAAATTATTTAAGATTCAGGGTGGCAAAGAGGAGTATTTGTCAAAAAAGAAACTTTTCTAGACTTTACTTACTAAAGTACAGTTTACTTATTAAAGTGCAGTTATTGCAGAAGAGAGAAGAGAGAGAAGAAGACAGAATGATGGGGGTTACATCTGGCATCAGACAGGAGGAGGTGACACCTGGGACATCAGCTACAAATTATGAACCCAGTAAGTTTTCAGGTGACATAACAGAGCTACAAAGTGGAAATGGGAGGGACAATTGAAGTCACAGAGAACTTGTTGAACTAGAGTCAGAAAAGAATCCACCTGGACTTTGAGTGAAAGAGGTCAGAGAGGAGGTGAAGGTAGCATTAAGGCAAGATGGACAGTTAATGTCTCCCTTTCTGAATTGTAAGTGCGTGGCTAAGTGAACACGCAGGCAGCAGGTCTGGTATTGTTGATTCCTTTCAATGCACATTATAAATCAAATAGTAACCCCTATTACTATTTCTCTGAATTAGCATTCCCTCAGGGCATATAAATTTCTTCTACATATTGAAGTAATTTTGCTCATTGCTTGCTCTCCAGCAAGTTCCTGGCTGGAGCATTTTGTAACACTTAGTATTTTGACAGTGCATGAGCATTTAATTATATAGTGTCCTTACCCTAGAGATTCAAGTTCTTGCTGGTCTACAGCACATTGGCCAAGGACTCAGCAGGACAGCAAGGAAAAAAATGGGTTGAAAAGTCCAGGTAGAAAGAATGTTCCAGTTCACTGTATTTCATGGACACAGTCTGGAAGGGTCACTTTCCACTTTGCCAGAGTATTGCTTTCCACAGAGACACAAAACTGTAGCTTCCATAGGAAATTAATTTGAAACTTTAAGTCTATCACTTTGCTAGCATTTAGCAATAAGTTTATCTGTTACAAGGGGGGAAAGAAGTGAGTTTGTTTGCTGGCATTTTAACAATTAAATCTATGTTTATATTCCTGGTAAGAGGAAGGAAGACAAGAAAGGTACACTCAGATCCTTGAGAGCTCTTTAAGATCACACTTGAATCTCAAAGAATGAGGTCTCAAGATTCCATGTATAGGTTTTTAGGAGAAAGAATCTTCCTTGGCTTTGCAAGGAAAACAGCAAGGGATTTGTAAGTGGATTCCAGAACAGCAGAGCTAGGCAGCCAGAAACAGGAACCACTCGCCTGTATGCTAACAAAAGAAAGCTGATGTTGCAAATCAGAAAAGTTCTCTTTAGAAATGTCATTTTACAGGTTGTTTGTGTATGCTGCTTCTTACCTATATAGTAAATCATCAACAACTTTGTGAAATCAGGTGAGCGTCCACTCTCTGGATGATGAGAGCCCTATTAATTTTAGGTGACAGACCTGGATTAGAAGTGTTCCATACATGATTTAAAAACTTATTTCTTATATAGGAAAATTGCTGCATTTTTATAATAGGATTTTCAAACAGCTGATTCAAAAAACATCCCTTAGCAGACAGCAGCATAAAATCCCTCATTTTTCTGAAAGCAGTAAATTCTCCCCAATGGTGTGGAAACCTTGCAACTGAAGTTGTCAACCAGAAAAATGTTTCATCTGTGTACAGTGCTCTGAGCCTTCTTCAGTTCTTTCATTTAGCTAGCCAAGCTTCAAGAGCTCAATTACCTAATTTTAGCCACTTCTGTTTGAAAATTTGGGAAAATATGACTTACCTGAAGTCACGAAGCAAGTTAGTTAGAATAATTGATTTCTACATTTTTCACACTTCTTTCACTGGAATTCATTCCTCCCTACAGGGCAAAATGCATTTTTCCATCTATTTCTTTAATGCCATAATGCTCAAACAGATGCCACACACTACTGATAAACAGCATTATCAAAACTGCCACAGAAAAGAATTCTGCCACTTTGTTTTGTAGGCTCAAGTCAATGTAACAGTATAAGCCACTTATCCTTTAATCTTCTTTTCATAGTAGCAGAACACTCAGAAGCATATTATCCTGAGTTTCCTTTAGTAGTTTTTCAGTAGCAGCAGGCACCCATTGAATCAGGCTGCCTTTTCTTCATGCTGCAACTGTACTCACACCAAGGACAAGATGGGAGCATCTGTGTTTCAATTCTGAATGACCTTCCAGAGCAGGTGTACTAGAAATTACCTGTTACCATTATGAGCACCCCCACTAGGAAGACAGGTTAGCACTTTGGATGTCATTAAATTTTGGTTCATAGTGGGAGATAATATCTGTTCTTTGCCTGCAGAGCTGGAAGCATGAAAGACTATTCTCCTATGACAATATTTCCCTTTTGGGTCTTCTATGGTATACTGTATTTTCAATCATCAAGTGCAGATCTAGAATGCCCTACAATACCCCATCAGGCTGGGGTAGAAAGAAGATTTAAGACAATAATTGGTGATAGTTTTACAACAACACTGAAAACCCTCTTATTCAAAACCTGCTTTATTTGGCTGTATCTACATGAGAAACTTTTCTAACACAACAAGAGGATCACTAGGTTAGAGCAGTTGGTTCTCAGGCCCACCATATCTCCACCATACAAAGTTCTACTGCTACTTCAGACCAAATTCTTTCTGGCCTGGATTAAAATATCCCTGCTATTTAAGAGGTGTAAAAGTTTCCAGCAGATCCTTGCTTCAGATCCCCATGCTCCCTTTAGGATTTTAAGACTTATATATATATACCTAGACTAGAGCTTTTGGTCACATTTCTTCTGAAAAGAACATAATTAACATGAGCCAAAACTGTGAGAGAAATGAACCAAGAGGTGGTTAAGTGAGGACAGTCAGAGGAGTCATTTCAAACCAGCACTGCTTCTCTGTATCAAAATGCTAACATACAGCCATGTTGCGTTTTGGCTGTAATAGGATAATTAAAAATAATTTTTTAAAAAGTTAAAATATGGGAATAAGTCTGGATTCAATATGAAACACAGAAAGGTGCAGAACCATGAAAAGAGGGACTTACACCTGAGCACTGTGATGACTGCATTGATTTATTCATATCACACAGTAAACTTGAGGCCCATCACTTCACTGTAAGGTATAGTTCATTTATTTTGCTGGTAATGTAGACAAGGAACTCTGAAGGAAAGGGGGTAAGGGGGAGGGGAGGAGGAGGTGTCCCATTTTTTCAGCTGAAAAAGTACTATCTGAGGAGATGCATACAGAATCTCACGAAGACTGTTCTGTATCATTTTATGATCAACAGAGAGAAGCTTCTGTGACCTGAAAGTCTACTCACCTGTTGTAATTGCCTGAATATGCTAATGGGAATATTATTTTCCCAGTCTGGGATCCAGCAGTTTTCAACCCTGCCGTATTTCCGACACGTTCATTTTTTTCAGTTCAACAAAGTCATAATATTTGCTAAGGGCTTTCAACCCTGATAGGCTAAGACACTGTGGTATGTAAGAGCTAAATTATCTGGCTGAGTTTTGGAAGTGATTTATGGTCCTGGGAAATACTGTGAAAATATTTAAAATGAGATGTCTATTAAAAATAAAAAAATCCAACCCAAACAAACAAAACCAAAAACAAACCAACCAAACAAAAAACCCAGCCCAAACAAACAAACCAAAACAAAACCAACTAACCAAAATAACAACAGTATCTATCAAAAATATTCTTGTTTGAAAAATTACTTTTACCTTTAGATATATTTTTTTTTTCAATATAATAACAGCAACAAAGTGAACATGAATTTTTATTTTTTTTTTTGTCAACCTGAGGTCAGGTTGACTCTTTATTTTTATAATAAGACATTAGTCAAGACTCCTGTTATCTGATTTTATGAATAGAGAAAAGCTTATGTGAATAGTGTCCTTATACTCTCTGAAGAGTCGCAGTGATTATTCCGGATGGGGGAAAATGTTAATTTGGATGATACAATGCTTAATCTTCCCATAAACACAAATACTTCTGCAGAAAATTAGAAAGTTTTCAAATCTTTTCAAATTCACTCATATTCACTAATGTCAATAAAGAGGCCACTAGAGGTGCTAATGCAAGTTTCCTTTTGAGTGGGACACTGAGATGAATTCCCTGTGTAGAAGCTGAGCATAAGGCTTGAGCTCTTCCATTTGAGCTGTACTATGAGTATTGTAAGTGGGGGTGTGTGATATGTATGCCTTGGGATGTCTGTGAACAATAGCTGAAAAGATTCTGAAACCAGGTAGCCACTTCTGTTTGGCTCATCAGACAACCAGCAGGAGTTTGAAAAAATACTTTCAAAAAAGGGCTGAACTCCTCCGATTGTTTTTCCATAATGAAGTCTATACCAAATACATCTGAGTCATTCTGTTTGTAGGGCACATCCAAATCACTAAGCAAAAGAGAATACGGAAAATATAACAGCTTGAAAGCCATTACTACAGAAACACTACACAGAAATTTGCACTTAACACTGTATAAGAAGACAACCTTTCAAGAAAAAGGAGAGCTGAAACAACAGAGAACCAAACTGCAAAAGACTTCGGTTTCAGCTGAGGTTTTCTTACTCTAAATTGTCTGGTCTACACCAAATGCTAATAAACATCTACAAGAGCTTGAAGGCCTCTAGATATTAAATAATGTATTCAGTACCTAAATTGGAACTATGAAGTGGAATACAGATATATAAAAATTATTTAATGCAACCATTGGTTGGTTGCATTGGTTAAAACTGGTTCAAAAGTGCAGTCACGAAGAACACTGAAAACAGAAGTGCAGAACAAAGTATGCAAGTCTGAAAGGAAGAAAGCCTACTAATCCAAATCCATAGTTTTTGATTTAAACTGATCCAGATGGATAGCTCAGGCTACTGTGTTTTAAAGTAGAGGATGCAATGACAAATCTTACTCACATGAGTAAGATTAGAAGGAACTACAGAGCCAGTTTGAAGTTCAAATTCACTAAACTTAAAAGAATTCTAAAGAAATTAAAAAATATTTTCTCCTGCTCTTTCTACACAAAACTTCAGCGATTAATTCACCAAAAGAGGAGGCAAAAAAATTATCATTAACATCTGGAACGATGCAAGTCCAAAATGCAAGTCACTGTCCAAAAAGCACTTCTGTGGAAATCCAAGTCTTATTTCTCACCCCAGAAAGATAACACATCCCTTGAATGTTGTTGAGTCTTCCGTACATTCCTCTGGCACCTCAAATGATAGCTATTCCCAGGTAAAGGTATTAGAATTGAAAAAGCAACAGCTTGATTCAGGGTGACAGAGCCAACTATACCTTCCTATGTGCTTCAGAAACTGCTAATTCTTACAAAGTAACTGAAAATTGAAACATAAAAGAGATATGAATCCCAGTTACTGAATCTGGTCATTTGCTGTTCGTCTAGAAACAATCATCCCTCCTCTTCTTTGCCTTTGCCAGAACTACAGGAAGGGTTTTTTTGTTTGGTTTTTTTTTTTAAATCTCTAGGAAACATGAAATTCTAAGCAATATGACCAAAAGCCAGCACATTCCAGACCAATGCAGCCAGGATCCTATAATTGTCACAGATAAACTGTGGCATTTTCCAGTAAGTATTTAGGCATATTTTTTATCCTAGTCCCTGCCTGGGTGCACCAGGTACATACTAACTATGGATACTAACTATAAGTATATTCCAAGCTATTATGCCAAAGCAGCAGCTTGCAATAGTTTCATTTCACTGCTGGTACTGCTACTTGTGACAGAAGAAGAGTCAGTTGAATGGCACAAGTCACTGCTAAGAGGTTTCTGTACATCTTGAATTCAGCAAAGGTAAGGAGGACATACAAGGAAGGACAAAAGCTTTTTACAAGTAGCTGGGATCACATATTCCCACTGAGATTCCTATTTCCAATTCAGTTAACAGACAAATTCTGTCTTTCAGAAAAGAGCTTTTAATTGTCAGGTCAAACAGGTGCCAAATCAGAAGCTGGGCCAAAAGGTATAAGCTTGCCACAAAAATGTCCTCATTTGCTAACTCTCCCAAAGGAGTATTTGTTAGTTTGCATGAGCATATGCCTTTTGAGAGCAGAGTAATCAAATGTTTATTTTTTTGACTGTTGAAAGTGCTGTTATTCCATACCCATACTTATTTTTCTGTTTCCTGAAAAGACATTTTCCTTTCTCCTAAGAGAAACAGTGGAACTTTCTTACTGAACTGAAAAATGTATTCAAATTTTTTGAGAAACTCAGTTTGGAGCAACAAAACTAACTATCAAGTCCATGGTGTTTCTATCAGGCATTGCTTATGCTCCCTCCACATCATGTTTAAATATAAGTGATTTTTTCTAATATCATAAGACATTCTTTTCTGTCTTTTAACCAGGAGAGCTGGAAAGTCCCAATGCTATATGCTATTTCATGGGAATTTCTTGGTTTGGTTTGGTTTGATTTTCACTTGCTTTACTTTGTCCCAAGTTAGAACAGAACTCACTGCAGGAAGGGGCTGATTCTTGAAGTTTTTGACACTGTAGCAGTCACATGCATATGAGACCCAGTTTTGAGTATCTAACCCTTACCAGACAAAGCTGAAATCTGAATCTGTTGTTTCCCCTCCTGTCTAGAAGCTCCAGGCAAGCCCCCCAAAACCTTTTCCAGTAAAGTTGTAAATTAAGATAGACAAAATTAGAACAGAATTTAGGATGAAGGAACATATGGCTCCTACTCTTCCCACCCCAAGCTTTGTTTTTCACGTGAGCAAATTGGTAGCAGATGAAATTCTGCTCAGATAACCAGGTACAAACCTCTGTGTGCCACCGCTGCAGGGGTGTGAACACACTGGTTCTTGGAAATGGTTGTGAGGACATTTTAATAAATTCTTATTGAGCAATAGTTTTACATGTATGTAAAATGAAGCCTGGGAGAGCACAATGAAGTCATGCTGTTGATTCTGAAACAACCCATATACACAGAACTCCAAATATCACAGAAGAGGTTGCAGCCAGGTGGTGGCATTTGAGACATAAGATAAAATGGACTAAATTCCAGAGCATTTTATCCTTTGGCAGCAGAATAATCAGTTTTTTGACATAACATAAAAGGATAAGACACAGTCAACAGAAGATTGCTTACAATGACACTGTCTTTAATTGGCTCTTAATGTGATGCTAGACCATTGCTTTCTGTTGAACAGAACCCAATTTTTTATGGGTGTGCAATAGCCCTTCCCCTTCCATTGATATGAGACAGTCAGAACAGGAGTTGGTTTTACTGCAAGGTGTTGTCAGGCACTACCATGGCATTCTGCCTGGCCACAACAGGCAACAAAATGAGTATGGTAAAGATATGACATGGTGAAAAAGTTGTTCTAAATCCTTTAGGTTTTAGAACCTGCCAGCAGCTGCCCCAATTATTATATAGGTGTCAATGTAGAGTTACATAAGAAAGGAGGCATGGATGGGTACACAAGGAAGAAAGTCTCAGGACTGGAGAAGAGAGGTGCTGGAGCATGGTGAAGTTACACTGTGAATATTGTACACTAATACAGCCTTTTTGGTGATATATGGAAAGGAAAGCAGGCTATTCCTTAGAGGAGGTTTTTCAGGGGTTTTACAGGGTTGTTCAACATCGATATTAGCTGAAAACATTTTTTTTTTCAAGTTGATGAGAAATAACCTTTTTTTTTCTTTCTTCTTTCTCTTTTTTTTTCTTTTTTTTTCCAAGCAAAACTAAAACCTGAAAACTTTTCTTAAAACTCTATAAAATGTTTCATATCATATTATATATCAAAATTCATACCATCAGTTTTGCAAAGAAAAACTTCAATTTTTTTGCATCTCTTAAAACTGAAATTATTTACCACATTTTGCAAAAATACAAGTATATTGTTTAGTAGTTTGAAACTAGAATGGTTTGAACTAATATTGCTCTGAAATTCAACAATTTAATTTACTGTTTCCTCTGGTGAGCTTAAATATGGAAAACCTACTACTATGTCTCAAATATGTAGCAGGTAGATGTTCGTGAATATAGTATAAAGACTTTTGACTAGTTCCCAGTGTAGAATTCTCTTGTCCCTGAGTCCCCTGAAAGCTTCTTGATTTCAAACATCCATTTAAAATCCATGTATGCTACACCACTTCCAACACAGTGAAATTAATGTTTTTAAACAAAACTTTCATAAACCATTCTTTCATTGTGTGAATATTTAACTACTAAAGCTCAGAACCAACTGCATACCTACATAATCATCTACAAAATATTGATAGAAAAGCAATGTTTGGTCAATATTTTAATATTCTGGAAAAAAATATATAACTTTAAAATCAAATTTCCTGACTTCATTTAGACAGAGACCTCAGACTTAAAATTAAAAACCAAAGAAACAAACAAATTTGGATTAAAGAACCCAATCTTTTGATGTTAAATCTATTTATATTCAGTGTGAATGTTCTTAGAAAACTTCTTTCTTTATATCTATAACTTTTGGAAAGAATAAATTTAAATAGCTTTTCACTAAAAAACAAACAAACAAACAAATCCATAATAAATTTTGAAATTTTCTTTCATCATCAAAAGAATCCAAACTACATTAGAGGAAGTAATTAATCATCTAGGGCTTAGAATTTTCCCCTAGATTTTTTTTCATTGCCCAAGTATGGGAAGGTACCCATCCCTGCCCCCAGATCCCTCACCTTAGCTTTCTACTTCCTTTCATTTTCTGGGTTTCTTAGTCAAAAAATGTTCAGCAGCTAAAAAAAGAAAAAGTTTAAAAAGAACAGATAAAAAATGAAAAGGAGGAAACCCTAAAATAAAATTTCAACTTGAAATTAATAAAATCATTTCATCTGTAATATTATCAAATAAAAAAATAATATTTTTTTCAAATTCTACTGTTTTGCATACTCTAAAGCATAAGACAACCAAGGACTTTTAAAAAAGAACATTGATAGCCAAGATTTCTTCTTGTTTGAAGCATTACCACAGACCTTCTCAGCAGTTTTGGCCAATAATCTTAACCATTCTGTTCCTTTTTCTTAACACAAAAGTAATAATATTAGCTTACCTTACACAAAGATGTGGTATGGCTTTATGAATTAAGAACAGTGAAATACTTCAGGAAATTTGTTTTGAAGTCAGACTCCTTGGGCGTTATAGGTATTTTGAAGAACTGCAAAACACTGCCACCAGAAAGGACTAAGAAAAATGGTCGTATGACTATGCTATGAGTTTAACCAGGGCTCTGAAAATGGCCTTCTAACCCATTTTTAACTATTTAGAAAGACAGTATGGACCTCAGTAGCTCCTCGTCTGGGATGACGAAAGTTCTAGAAGCCTAATTTTCATCACACCTTCAAAGTTTACTTAAGGCCTGGAATTAGCTTTTCTTCTAAGTTATACCAGTTGATTTTCCATTATCTGACTCTCAAATATTTCACTTCGCATAGAAGCGTAGAAGTACAG
Source organism: Heliangelus exortis (assembly GCF_036169615.1). Classification (NCBI taxonomy): domain Eukaryota; kingdom Metazoa; phylum Chordata; class Aves; order Apodiformes; family Trochilidae; genus Heliangelus; species Heliangelus exortis. The sequence continues at coordinate 134,573,533 of NC_092422.1, forward strand.
ATGAAAATTCAAAAATTAGCTTTTCCCCCTCCATGGGCATAACACAGCATTATATTCTGACTTTAAAGCAGTGGAAAAGGAGTTATCATCTGCCATCAGCCTTCACCTCACACTCCCTTTCATGAATTCTCAGAGATCATAGGCACAGCCTGGACATCAATGGAAACTCTCATTGGACAGGGTGAAGTTTGCATGAGGGATAAGAGAATTTGTGCCAGCAAAAGAAAACAACTCTTATTCATCAGGTAGTGCCACCACCTTTCTCTTATAATGTATTTCCTGCGTAGGAGGCCAACTAGAAACATTTATCACTTCTCAGTTTCTAAGGTACCAAGGACCCAACACTTCCTTTGCTACTGAAAGCTAAATTTATTAAGGATCATGAGTGGAATCAAGGGTTCAGCTTTGTTACAAAGGAAAGTTTTCTTGCTCATTGGCCATGCCCGGGGGAAATGTTCCCTGGAAACAGATTAGAGAGATTCCAGGCATTCTTGTACCATCACTGAGGCTGGATCTGATCACTCTTGTACAAGCCTTGGACTCGAGGTGGAGGGCAAAGAACACCAGGAGCTTGATTTATTATTTCTTACAAAGAAGGTGGCACTACAGCAAGTGAGATTAAGAGAATGTTCAGCATAAACAATCTGAGAAGGAATGTAAAATGTGTGGATGATTATCCTGGAGACACTGCCTAAACCATTTTAGGTGTTTCTAGATTTCAAAATAGCTCAGGAGTCTTAAAGTCTAAATCTGAATCTTCTCTGAGATTCAGAAGATTCTGAGATTCTGGGATTGTAGAAAATAAGCCCCTGTGAGTAAGGGATGTCCTGATTAAATTTGAGAAGGGGAAAACTCGGGCTTATGCAGAGATGAATTTTAAAGGTTTCTATATTTTTCTTTTCCTTATTTCTTTGCATTGTCTTTCAATAGCAGTTTCCTTTCTGAAAAACTAATGAAAGATCGAGACAGATGGATCTAAAATAAACACAGAGCTCTTACTTGTTTGTGAAAAGTACACAGATAGCTGAAGGCAGAATCTGCAACTAAATTATTGAAACGTCTAAGCTTTAATTAATTCTGTCACAAGATCCACCTTAAAGCAAAGCAAAAACTAGTGGAGAGTTTGAGTGACTGATATCCAACCACATATTCTCTCAGCAACAAAGCAAGCAAGTGAAGCTCTGCAAAATTGAAGCATCTCAATGTCCAGATATCAATATAATGCACTGTCATACCATCCTGTAAAAAAAGAGAAGCTAATCAATTCACAGTGAGTATTAAAATGACTGATTTGGAAAGCTCACACTAAATGCTTTGGGACAGATGCTCTACCACCCAACTGCTCTTCTGCTGAGAAAAGTGTTTAAGCAAGGAAGCCACCAGCAGGCAGGCAATTGCCCTGGACAATGTCCAGCCAGGAGCAAGCAGAAAGGAAGAAAATAATTGCAGCATATTGTAAGCTACATAGTCTGTGAGCCCTTACAAATCACATCTAGCAGGGTCAAGTTAGAGCATCCTGAGAGCTGTTATACTCTCTACCAAGATTGTCACCAACATTCAGGGACTCAGAGAGTATATCACAGTACTTGCCTCCGGGGAGAAGAACACAGGAAGCAAAGGCAGAAAGAAGGAGCCCAAAAATACACACAGAAGGCTGGGCACAAAGTATGGAGGACAGAGGAGATCACTACTAGCTTGAGCACCTGGACAGACCTCTGTGGACAGGGGCCAGCAGCATCAGAGGGTAAGGGACTCCAGATACAGCTTGGACAACAATTGCATTTTCATACTGAACTGCTGCTAATCTATCACATTTTCTGCTATCAGTGTGTTCTCCTTTTTTCCCATTAGCTGCTTCAGGTCTCTGGAGAAGAAGGGAGACCACATTTGGGCAGAGGCACTGCTGTTCTAAGTAAAATGTAGTGATGCTTGCCCTTTAACTTCTGCAGCATGGGAAGGCAGTAGAGTGCAGAATTGAGTGACTGGACTGTTCTTTTCCACTGCCATAATACAGTAGCCAGGAGGGAACAAAGCTGTACAGATCAATCACAACTCACAAAATAGACAACAGGGCAGCCATGGGAATCAAATGGAGAATCAGGACTTCCCACTCACTCTCTATAATAGTGAAACCAGTCTGAATATTCCGTCACCAAATCATGAGGCTTGGTTCAGGAAATTTATTTTGCATTCATGATCCATTAAAAACATTTCTCTCAAACCATCATCAGCTTACACACCTCTGATCTAAAGGGCACTCTGTGGACTGAACGCATTACATTCAACTTTTCACATTCAACAATCACCAGTTTTCTTTGAGAATTTTTTCAGGATTTACTATACAGAGCTAATTTGACCTGTTGGAAAAGGCCTTTATAATCACGGCACTCCAGGAACTGCAGAAACATCCAGATTTATTTTTGGAGATTCAAAGGACAGAATGAAAAAATCAGGAAAGTTGGATAAAAACAAAAATAGAGAAATACATGGCCTTTTTCTGTTTTGAAAGTCTTTTTAGATATGTATGTCCTTGACTAGCCATCGTCCAGATATGGGCCAAACACAGTTCTAGTAGAGTATGCACCAGCAGAAAAAGTATTCTTTGAACAGAAGCCAGGCAGCAAGCAGAATGGAAGAGTGTTAACTTCACGAAGTTAGTCATCATCAGGAGACAACACTGTCTCTAGCAACACCTGAGTGTCTGGAATGAATCCTCCCAGCACCTGTCATGGGAATGGTATTCAGGATGGTCTAAATAGAGTATTTGAAATATGAGCATGGAGTGACATTGTGAAGGTGCAACTCCAAAACAAGACTTAGTTTCATTGTTCTTAGGAAGCAAATTTCAGTCCTTTTAGTTGTTTTTCCCTTTCTAGTACACAAACAGTGAAAATATTTCTGAGCCCTGCTTTTCAAGTATGGAGCAGTGCAGGATGGAATAAAACCTCTTAAAACCAACAGAGAAATACACTTATTTTACTACGAGAAACAAATACGCTTTAGAGACAGGAAAGTCTTGAATCATACTTGTGAAAGGAGCTTTGGATTTGAGACTTTCACAGTCACCAGTAATGGAGAAGATTTTGTTGATTTCTTCATCTTTATCTTTAGATGTTGTTTCTGGTATTTTTAGATTCCTTAGTATTCATGAGCAAGACCTTCTTTCCATTTTATCCTTAGCCTCACTTTTCTGTATATTAGAGCTTTTCACATGTAATTAACCTGAAACAGACCTTAAGATACTTTCTAAAATTTTTTTCTTGTCTGTACGTCAAATTATGTCCCTATTAATAACATGGAATAAACCTCAATAATGAGTGTAGGAGAAGTCACAAATCCCATGAAATAAACTTCAGAATTTTGAAGAAACTGCTAACAGGTCTTTTTTGGAAAGAGGAAAAAAAAAGTACACAAGACAGATGAGCCAATAGATCACTGTTAAACACCCCAAATGGCTGCAAATCTTTCAGTTCAGTCATTATTTTCATTGTATTAGCAAGTTATACCTCTAACTGAAGGATGTGGGAAAAAGTCACAAACGAATGGAGACCATCTAAAAACAAAAAATAAAGTGCTGGGAGAGTTTTTAGTGAAATAGTACTAGAACTTGTGTACATTTGAAATATTTTGTTGTTGGTATGGACCACTTTTCAGTAGTAGCAGGAGGTTTTGTATAAGATATCTCTCTCCTAACAAATCTCATACATTTACAGAGCATGTTTTTTTCCTTAGTATCCCAGCTAAATTTCAAGCTAGAGAATAATTTCTTAACTATCTGATATGCCCAGGTATGTCTCATCTGAAATTATTTTGTAACTGTGAGTACTTTAAAACAACTGCCCTATTTTACTGTAGAGGTGACTTCACATGGATTTGTTTCTTTAGCAGACAAAGCCACATTTTGGAAATGGTGATTAAGATAAGAATCTTGTTGGGTGAAAGATGAAAGTATGTCTCTCATGCTGCTTTGTCTTCAATTGTACAGGTCTGGGATCTGGACTGAGAGAGAGAGAGAAAGAAAGAAAGAAAAAAAAAAAAAAATAAAAAGAAAGAAATAAAAATCTTCAGATATCTTTTGTCTTCAGTGAAACTGATTGCATGATGTTTTGCTGCCTCCCCAATGCATCTTCTGCCATATTACACCATCCTGGGATGACAAGCATTTGCAGTCCTGTGATTACAGAACTGGGTGACCACTCACTCATGGCAATGATGAGGAACAGAAATGTGGAAAGGATGGAGGAAAAAAAAAGCAGCAATTCATAAATTTCCCAACTGATACATTGGACTGGCAGAAAAATTGCCTGGAAAGGTTGTGGTAGAGCCATCGGCATGAATAAAAAGAGCTGTTTACTTTAAAAGAAAGGAAAAAAAAGTTATGCAACTGTGTTTTTCTTTCCCATTAAATTACATTAACACAGGTTCAAAATGTGCAGTCCCAGCCTTTGTTGGCATCAAGATCTTTTAGTCATCAGTCTTCTTAATGCAGTCAATGAACTTTAGAATTCAAGAATATATAATGGGTTCTGTGATTTCCTGACCAATATTTTCCAGCTCCATGGAGCTATTTTTCATGGAGCTGGTCACTATATATACACACATACATATGCACTTACACTGCTCCAAACCTTTGTTCGGTGCAGGAAATGGCAGTTTTCAAAAGAAATCATCTTATGCACTAAAATGATTTTCCTGATTCAGAAGGATGAGAAACCATGCAGCTGGAAATACCCTAAGTTTCTTGGAGACACAAGATGCAGGTTTGCTTTACTATTGGGATGGGATGGAAAAAAAATCATACTCCGTATATCAAAATCCTGCTAGGACTGCAAGCACATATGTTAAACCCACAGTTATTTTGTTCATGGAAAAAAAAGAGAGAGTAGGAAAATCAAAACAAAAACACCCTTTCAAACCTAGTCTAACCTACATATTCACACACTTGCTTTCTCACATAGATGCTCTTATTCCTACCCACCTAAATACCATCCTCATCACCACTACGAGCACATGCACACTAGTCCCATATATTTATGTTATCTCTCACCCACATAGACATATGTAGTCCATGCTTTACCCATAATACAATGATACTACAACAGCTAGGAGACAGAGCAACATTCACTGAACTGCACAGCAACAGAGCAAGGCCCACTACATTGAATGCTGTTATTTAGGAATTGGTTCAGCAGCAGTCAGAAGATACTGCACCATCCTTGTTCATCCTATGTGACATAGGCTTGTAAATACAATTATCTTTACAACACCCACATCTGTCCTCTGCATTAACAGCAAACTTTTCTGGCTGTCAGTAAAGAGGGAACCAGGGCAAATCACACACACACACAGAGGACCCAAGGCACTGAGTTCCCTTAATCAATGTCAGTCTTAATACAGATGTTTTTCATAAGTTTCCCCAGATTCAGCCTTGCTTTAAACAATGTGGGAAGGATAACACCAACAGGGTTCTTCGGAAGTGCAAAAATAGTTAAAGCAAAAGTGACCACATTGGATTTCACTGCAATCACTGGAAGTCTGGCTGAAGAAACTTTGACCTTTGAAGTATAGAGAAAATTAGTATTGCATTGAACTAAAGTGAGGGGGTTTTAAAAGAAAAATTCACTAGCAGGAGATTTACAAGCAAAATGACACCAGTAGAGAAAAATACTGTATTAAGAAAATATGATGCTAAGGAGGAGAATGAGCAAGCATTGCGATTGTTGATATTTTGTCTTCTTTATAGATCAAGCAGAGCAGAGTTATCATCCATAGCTATTTGTGTTTCATATAGTAATGCCATAATGATTCAATTAGGATTGATTCTTTAACTGCAACAATATTTTCTGACTGATCTAGTAATTTAGCTCTCACTGTTGATTGATACAATTCCTATGAGTAATAAAGCAATAGGAAAAATTTATCTAATAATTCACAAAATGCTTTTAAGAAGATTTTTATTACCTCTGCCACTATTAATCCCTAAGATTTCAGAAAGTAAGACATTCCTTTTAACTGTATGGTATTTGTAACTGTGAGTTTCTTTTAAGAAGCCTTTTTTTCCTACCTGGCACCGCTGTGATAACTCCATCTTCGAATACTTATCAGCCTTCAGATGGAGAAGATTAAGAGAAGGATGGGTAATATGAAGATGAATATGTATTGCACATAACATGCACAGATCACATAGAAAGAACCTGAGCAAATTGTGCAAAGCCAATACAAAAAATCTTGCTCTGAACCTTAGCAAGAAAACTTACTAACTAGTAGCAAGTATCTTAGTATTCAGCATAATCAGATATTAGAGCAGATCTCCACAGGGGAAGTTAAAGCTGCTAATGAAGGTGGTTAGAGAGAGATACTCAAGCTGTATGACACAGGGAATTTTCATGCAGTATGGAAATGGTAGTAGATACGTGAATTATAACATCTTCCTGAGTCTTTTAGGGAAAAACAACTGCTTCAAAACTTCTGTGGTACAAACTTAACCAGTAATGGCTTCGTGGTCTTCCTTATGCAGCAGCAAAAAAAATACTCAAGGAAAATTTTACCAGCCTTTCAAAATAGCATCCTATGATTTGTGTTTGCATATGCTCTACAATGCCTCATAAATTTCCACACTAATAAGTAGATTCTGTCTAAATGAAATGCTCTTTTAATGGCTTTGTATGTGTCTCATTGTGCATGTATTTATACACACTTCTTATTTCATGATGGCTCCCTAGGCAAAATCCCTCATTCTGCTTTATTAATTGACTAGTATTTCCAGGGGAAAGCAGTCAGATCTGAAACACACAGATTTTCCTTTAAGTCATATTGTTTGACATTTATTTTTAACTCAACGGGGAACAATCCAGCTGAAAAGAAAATGTGAGATAAAGCCATTTAGCAAACACAAAAAACCCCCAATCCAAAAAAAAAAAAACAACAAAACAACCCCAAAACAAATTAAAGAAGCATCCATGTAACTCTGAGTAGGATTAATCCTCTCTGGGTTATATATCAACCTCCTTGTTAATTTCAGCCATTCAAGGAGGATGTATAGCTCTATGTTTTAAACTAGTACAGGGGGACTTAAGACAGCAGTTTTCTTCCTTACTCTGATCAAACTCATTACATGACCTTGAAGAAAATAGGTTTTATTTTGTAACTTCATTCAAGTTACCTACATATACATATATATATCACCCTTTTGCAAATATTCATGTTCAACAGTTGACTACTTTGCTATAAAATAATGCTTTCACCATCTCGGTGTCAAACTCAGAGCCTTAATCTGCCTCTGCTATAATGTCCTATCTTGTTCCTACACAAACCAGAGATAATGACTCTTACCTAGTTGTACCTCACAGGCATGTTGCAAGGCTCTATTCATTAATACAATATTCATAAAGCTTTCCAAGATCCCTAATAGAAGATTCTACACAGCTGCAAATTATTATTTAATGATGGAAAATTGAAACATGGCACGCAGAATGCAAATGAGAGTGAGATATTGTGGTTTTGCTCTGACAGACTGAAGCTGCCTCCTTCAACCTAATGTCAACCAGCAACGCAAACACAATTGCAACCAAGATGTATCTAGCCACTGCACTACAAAAAGTTATTGCAAGGTTCACAAGAGCAGCAGAGGTTCTTTGAAACAGGATTGTAAAAATTGCAATTGTGCTATCAAAAAAGGAAAACAAAACTGGGTATCCATTGTAGGTTTGTTTGCCCTTCTCATGTCAGCTAAGGAAATCACTCATACAGTTATATTCTCCCTCTTTTTCTTTTAATTGGTTTATTAATATATCTAGGTCATTTAATAAAAACATTTCTAGAGCAGATGAACAGGAGGTGACAGAAAGAATTGGCTGCTACACAGTTGCTTTCACACATTTTTCAAATTAATGTAAAGTATAGAACTCAATAAATGTTAAATTTTGTCTGCTTCTCTCTGTACTACAGAAATCATTATTTAGCAATGGACAGCCTTTTATTCAGTCTTGCCCTGTTTAATACAGTGTTCTGTGAACTCAGGATGTCCTCATTTTCCTGCTCTTCCTTAACTACAGCTACCAACACTCACTCAATTCAGACATTATCCCCTTCCTATGTAATGTCTCTGCAGAGCAGAAATGCTCTTCACTGCTCAGGTTTTTCCCTCCTGCTTATCTTTCACACTTGACAGTCACTGCTCCTGAGCTTAGAAGCATTCTCAAACCTTTCTTCTTCTCTTTACACGAGCCTAGAAAAGCATCAAAAGCACTGGAGTACATGCTCACAGATTCACTTTCAGCATCAACAGCCTGGCTGAAGAGCATGCTAAAGTGACTGCCCTATACACTCTCCCTCCATGCTTGCCAAGGCAGAAATCCCCATAAACCCCACAAAAAACAACCCTTTACTGCTGCAGTAATAGCATACACTTCAGCTGTTATTAGCATACAAAACCTCTGGACAACAACTGACTCCTCATATATCCACAGAATGTCAAGAACATTTTGTATACCAAAAATTTGTAAACAGTATCTTCTTATTAGTGAGAAGCAAAGACCTTATCACATGTCCAGGAGCTGCAAAATACCTGGACGTCCTCCAGGATGAAAACCAGTAGCAAATACAAATTATTTTTATATGTCACTGGTAAGGTACTTTTCCCAACATTTACATTATGTTCTTACACTTGGCCTACAACTTCAACGTCAAGGACCATCAATTATCTTTCAACTTCATGCTAAAGCAAACACAATTTTCTGGAGATTTGCTTGAGTTTAAGATGATAAACTAAATTAGCACACCTTAATCATTAAAAAAAATATCCATTTGAACATATCTTTTCAAGAGATGGCAGCTCCACACTCTCACACCGCCTTGCCTGCAAAATAAAAATTACCTTTTTGATAGCGCTCATTGTTTTCAGCAGTTTAGTATTGGTGATTCATTACTTTGGGACACTTACAGGAGGTTCAGAAAATATCAAGACCAACACCTAATTGATTTTGCTGACTGCTCCAATTTAAACATTCCTCCTTTCAATAGCTTCAGTGGGTTTTCAGATCCTGAGGGTCATATCTGAATGCCTTTACCATCTCTGGGGCTACTTGTTGAGAGATTTACTAAAACTGAACAGGTTAGTGCCTGGAGTTACAAAAAGATAAATTACCTGTCTATGCACTCATTAGGTACAAATCAACAGAAAGCCCCATGCCCATCAAAACAACTGAGGACAGTGAGTTGAATTCAAAATTGTGATGTTTGAATGGAAAAAAAAAAAAAAGAAAGCAAAATTTCCTTTAATAAATAGAACATATGCTGTTGTATTTATATTAAACATAAACATGTTCTAAGTGAAACAAAATTTACAATAAAATATATCCTCCCCTCTACTCTGCTCTCATGACACCCCACCTGGAATCCTGTATCTGGTTCTGGAGCTTGCAACACAAGAAGGCCATGGACATGCTGAAGCAAGACCAGAGGAGGGCCATGAAAATGATCTGAGAGATGGAATATTTCTTCTGTGAAGACAGGCTGAGATAGCTGGGGTCATTAAGCCTGGAGAAGAGAAGGCTCCAGGGAGATGGTATAGCAGCCTTCCAGTACCTACAGGGCCTACAGGAAAGCTGGGGAGGAATTTTTTTAAAACGCATGAAGTAACAAGACTTGGGATCATGGTGCTAAACTGGAAAAGGGTGAATTTAAATAAGATACTAGATATAAATTCTTTGCTATGAGAGTGGTGAGACACTGGAACAGGTTGCCTGGGGAAGTTATGGATGCCCCTCCCTGGAAGGAGAGTTTGAATGGGGCATTGAGCAACATGAAAGAATGGGAGGTGTCCCTGCTCATGCAGTGGGGTTGGAAATAGATCTCTCCCAACCCAAAACATTCTATGATTCTATAATATTAGATAATCTGATGTCCTTATTTAAAGACTCATTACTGTATCCTTTACATCTCCTTGAGTACAATGTCAAATTGCTCCCTATTGTACATGTATTAACGTTTTGTCCAGTCTATATTTAAATGTGTCAACAATAGGGTTCCCACTATTTCTCTGTTCCACAATCTATTCCCCTCAGGTCAAAAATGATCCTGTTATAATTTCCAGTCATTACCTCTATTTAACCCTCTAGTTCCATCCTAAAAATGTTCTTTCAGTTTTAGATTGACACCATTCTACAGTGTCCCAAATCACTGTCTACTGTAGACAAACAAGCTAACAGAGGTGCCAATATTCTTGTCAGCAACATTTAGCTTAAGGATGTCTGATGCCTCATGTTAAAAGATACTCTTTTCCACTGCTTATTACTGATGTGTAGCTGCCTTGGTGGAAAGTTTTCAAGTTTCATCCTGAGTTTGGAGTGTTTCATTTTCATTTCAGTCATAATAATTGTGCTGTTGGCCAATGGAAAAATATCCTTTTCTCTGTGTCCAAGCGCTTCAGTGACTCTTCCTTTGAACAGTACTAGCATGGATGTTTGAGAACATAAACTCAAAATGTTAATATGAATAACCTTCTCGATTTTCTTTTTTTTGGGGGGAGAGAGTGGGGAGCAGGCAGGTTGGGGTGTAAGGAGTGGTTTTGGCTTTTTAATACATACTTAATTCAAGCAAAATTTTTCTTAAATCTCTCAAGACAAACTCAATATAAAAACCTGTATTTCACAGACAGCCACCTATTGCTTTCATTAGCACTGTGATTACCTTCCTGTGCTCCTAGTGCCTGGAGCATTCACTTGTGGCCATTCCTGCAAGGTACTGATTATCCTCAGCTTCTGCCAAAAGCAATGGAAGCCAAGGATACTATCCATGACACAGGAGGCCCTCAGTCACTGACAAGAGCAGGTATTTGCAGATTAGCAACATATTGAAAATATCACAGGAGTAGCCACTTGATAATATTAAAACTGCCCTTTTCTGACAAAAAAAAAAAAAAAAAAAAAAAAGAAAAAGAGATGTCTTACTATTGATGCTAACAGGGCCTGCTGTATTTAAAGCATGGTATTAACTGCAGTGAAATGTGGCCAAACTTTAATAGCAGCAAGGAACTTGGGGAGAAGGAGAGGAAATAAAGCCTGTGCTTTGCATGTTGCACTGGCTCATCCACCATGTGATGCAAAGTCTTCCCTGTCCACACCTTGATAACTACTGTGAAAAACAACTGTTATGCACAGGGCAGGGAGAGGGGAATAGGAGAAGGGAAAGTTCAACAAAAAGCCCTTCTAATTCAGCATATGTCATAAAGCAACAGCAACAATGTGAAATTCCATAGGAGAAAGTTCTATCTCTATGGCCCATCAAGTCCAATTTGAGAGTAATTTAAACTAATTCATCCCTTCCTACAACTGAGTATGTTCTTCAGGGCAAAGTAATATCATGTGGCTCTCCAAGTATTATCTGATCTTCTACTTGACTAACTTCTACAGCTCTGAAGCTTGGCTGATCTATTCACTGGGAAAGGCACGATGGACAGCTAGTGCCTCAAAACCAGCAGAGATGAATGAGTGTAAATATAACACTCATATCCAAGTCTTCCAGTAGACAGTTCACCTAGGGAGTGTCTGTGAGGTTGTATATAGTATGATGAGTCCCATCAGTTGCATAATAAGTCTGCAGCAGAAATGAGAGCCACTATTATTCCAAATAAATTACTCAAGGCAAAGACTATGGACTTAAATCTTACATGCATCCAAATATACATAATAGTAATCTGTGTTTCAATAAAAATAACTTGGGATAGATATTTTTTTACCTGGTATTTCTCTGGAGGGTACTTGCAGAACAGTTAAGTTACAGTATCTTGTTTTGCAAAGTATAGCAGTGGGATCTTATTAGTAGAATTTTTGTGGTGGAAGACAAAAGCACAAAACCCAGGAAAATTATGGTTTATGATGTCTCCGGAACACTAAGTATTCTACATTATGTGTGCCCTTTTGGAATGCGTTGATATCCTACTGACTCACTAAAACTCTAGTGACCACAGAATTTGTAAGCATTAAAAATTGTTACATTTGATAATACTTTATTTTTTAAGAAGTAACGAAGAGATGAACAAGAAATAGGAATTACAAAAGTAAAATCTAAAACAGAAGGAAAAGCAAAAAACACTGCTTCAGCAACCTAACTGCTCAATGTTTACATCATGGCTTGTATTAAAAAAAGCACTCTTACAATCTCACAAATTGTTTACATTCCCAATATCTATTTATGGAAGGCAATTGAGACTTCTCAGAAGACATAGGAGATAAAATTTGCAATTGTTCTTATAAGTTAAATGCAGATTATTTTTAACTCATTTCCATTTTGTAGGTACAATAGATGTCAATTAGATGTAAAAGGTCTATAGTAGATGAATGGTATGGATACACACTACCTATGAGCAAAAATGTACTTCATTATCAAGTATTGCCTATGCCAGGAATACCACCAACACATTCATTTGGAAGAACTTTTGAGTTTCCATTACATATGAGCTCACAGTAACAGCAAAATATTCCTACTTATCTTTCATTGGAAGAGAAATTAACAATATAAACTGCTTTGGTTTTGCTGTAGAGAATGAATGAACATAAGGAGATCCCACTCCTCAGTGGTGCTAGATCTATGAGCTATATTTTTTAAAGTAGATACAATACTTCTCTCCACACTCGTTTCCATGAATACAACATTTATACAGTATAAACACAGCCACATTTACACAGTTAAGCCTGAACATTGCTTACATATGTTCTGCCACCAGCATGGATGTAGAATCCCAGAATGCCAAACAAACTGCAAAGCTTTCCTGAGAAGCAGTTAGTTTGATCTGAACTCTGTGCTTCTGTGATAAAAGAGCTATTACTAGACAAGCTCTTCAGTTTTAAAGCTAGCTCCACTTTTGCACAAGCTGCTGCTATATGCATCATTGTCCAGGGTTCTATCAGCTATTTAGATTAACTAAAATTTCTTCTGAGTCTTGTAACTCCCAAGAGTGTTCACCATGTATGTATTTGGAAAATGATTCCCCCTCTACAGCTCTCAGGTATTCTTTTGTTTAAGATGCTGGTGATTTTAACATAACAGGCCAGCACTTCAGTTTGTAACTAGACAATCTACCACTTTCCTTCCCAGCTTCCTCTTTTGGGGTCCTCCAGCATTTCAAAGAATCTGAAAGCAAGTGAGATGAATTCTGACATTTGTTACTCTCTCTGGAATGAGACGTGAATACATGATTGAAAAATGTTTTTCCTGTTGCATAGTTTGCATGTGCTGTACCCTTACTTAACCCATCACAACTTCATACCAGCAACATGTGCCTTGGTCACCACATGGCTGGAGATGTTGTAATTTTGTCTTTGCAGAACAGCTCCAAAACTTGCAGTTTCTTCAGAATGGAATAGCCTGTATGCTGTTGCGTTCAGCAAAGAGCAGTCAGATTTAATCTGCCCTGAATGCTTTCTGTTGGTGGTGTTTTTACATGAAGGTAATCTCATTCAGTTTTAAAACCCCCAATGGAAAGACCCTATATAACACAGAAACCTCTGTACTGACTGACTTATCATCATCTTTTCTCCAGGGGTCTCACTGCTGCCTGTTGAAGTGGTGGGTCTTTGTACTTTATTGTGGCTGATTTCTTGACCATGGAATTCACTACTCTAGTGCACCCATTTCATTTTCTATTCCTAGCCATTTTTTTAAATAAAACCTTCAGCATTTTTTTAATATCAAGGGGATTTTTAAAACTATATTTATTTAATGATTGCTGCTGGCCTTATGTTTATTAATGATACGTCTTCCCCGGCCTCCCTTATGAGCCTGTGAATGTGTAGGAGAGAGAGGGATAGTGTAATGCTGCCTTTGTTTTTAATGTGTTTGCATTTTAACACTATGTTATTTATTTATTATTACTGAATTTTTATGTTTAAATGAATGGTTCCCTGTCTAAACAAACAGCATATAACAAGAAATGGAGAGTACTTTATAAATAAGAGCGCTATTTTAATTCTGCTGGCATCATGATAGTCTGGGCAGGATAGGGCTGCTGTTCTTAGGCATTAATATCTATAAATAATCAGTTAACACTGGAATGGGTCCTAAGACACTGAGGGCCAAGGTGAGCTTTTCTAATCACGAGCTAAATAGCCCCTGCACAGAGCAGCTCATTTCAGAGCTACTAGGTGGTCCCTGAAAAATAAATGCTGCTGTTACCCAATCTTAAAGGGAAGGCATGGAGACAAATATGTCAGACATAGGACCAGTGACACCAGGATCAAGTAGATAATCAAGCACAACCAGAAACAGTGACTTTGTTTTCCATAAGACCTCAAATGTTGTATAGGAGTGCCCAGACCTGTACAGGCTGCAGCTTCCACCCTGGGGCTGACCTTACAGTGCTGCAAGGAATTGAGAGTGGGTTCCAGGGTTCAGATATTCCACAAGAAAACTGTCTTGCAAGAAGGTTTCTTCAGCTTCTATCATACAAAAGTCTGAAGGTATAAACACTCTCATAATGTCATTAATGTCTTTTCACTAAAAGAAAATTTCAAATATATTGAAAAGTTTTTTAAAACTACAGTTATGCTTAGAAGTCCATCAGAACTTCCATGCAAATCAAAAACTGAGGCAAGTGATTTACTTTACAAGTTAAATCAGTTTCAATGATGTAATCCTTTTGATATACACATGATTTAACAAGTACGGTTTCACTCATTAAGTGTTACTACAGCATTAATGCGTACGTATAGTGTATCCCTGCCTGTATCCAGATATCCAGATATACCTGTATCCACTTATTTTGTCACACGGTAAATCATGGATAGGAAAAGGGAGAACAAGACTTCTGAAACACCAAAAAGTCCAGCTGGAGCTATCTGCTGTAACAAAACTGGAAAAGCAAATGCATTGCTGCAACCACCTTTCTCCAGCATTTGGCACAGTGAGCAGATGCACAGGACAGCCCTGCACACAGGTGAGGCGACCAAGCACCCTGTGTTGTGCCAGCCATCCCGAAAGAGTTAAGCCTAGCACTGATCTAAAGGGATACAACACACACACACACATCTATTTAGCACACACTGACTACTTGTGGCATTGGCAGAGTGTGGCTGGGTGCCAGCCCCCGGCACTCATGCGCAGTGCGTGTGGTTTACGCATTGATCTGCTTTTCTTGCGTGGGGTTTAAATACCCAGATAAGCCTGCAAAGCTGCAAGAAGATCACATCGATGTATTTACCCCACAGGCTTCCCTCTCCCTTCCTGTCAATCTGTTACGTGCCTACCAAAGGTCTGTTGTGAAACAATCTCCTCAGCCCTGGTGTTTCGTAGTTTTCTCTCATGTTAACTGAATTTCGCTTGGGAACAGACACAGTATCTCAAGCAGCATTCCCACTCTCTTCTCTGAATAGCTGATCATTTGATGGTGGAGCTATTCAGAATGGCATCTAGTGCTTTCTTCTTAAGATTTCACTCCTGAATTATTGATGAATTAGAGTGCAATTTTAAAGGAGCTGCAATTTAGCAAAATAGGTGGGTAAGTGATAAATAAAGGGTTGCCACATTCTGTCTGGACTAAGTTTTGCCTAGAAAAGTATGATATCCAATTTCAAGGTCAGGAATCTCATTCTCAGCCAGTATTTAGCTTTAGAAATAATGCAGCAAGCCATGAACATAAATTCATTAACAATATCGGTTTCTATATGAGGAAGGCAGGTGTTGTGAGCTCCCTTACACAGGGAAAACACCTCCTTAAAGACAGAGACCTTTCCAAAGTCTGACAAGAGTCTCCAAAGAGAAGATATTTAAACAATTAGTGACTTTAAATACTGGCTAAAGCTTTTCACATGAAGTATTTATGTTTTTCCAGAAAGATGTTGATATATTGAAGTCAAAAGGTCAAATTAATATCTATGCCTCTATCAACAAAGATGGGTTCTCAGGCCCAAATAGGAGAATGTCTCAACCAAGCTCAATTTTGCAGGAAGAGAAATCTAGATAAGTAGAAAATAACTTGTTACATTCTAATGGAGGAGGGAGGTTTAAAATTTTACTCCAACCAAGTATAGACCTTAACATGGTGTCTAACACTCTAGAAGGACCATCTTTTTTTGAAAGACTTCTTCATCTGCAGAATGAGCTAATATTTGAAATACTGCAACATCACACACGACAGGACACTACTGTCTCTTCTGCCCATTTCAACTAATCACTGCTGAACCCAGATCAAATAATATCCATAAAAAATTACAGAAAGATAAAGCTGTCATTACTGGGAAGCAGTTGTCCTGATATGAAACTTACACCTATACTTTAGGAATCTTATTTTAAAAAAGAAAAGCTCAATAAAGTTTTCTTGTTTCTTCCAGCGAGTGTTCCAGTGCCCAATCAGAATTAGAGCAAAATCTACTTCACTGTGAAGTGGGGTAGGATTTGTACAACAGCAAGGAAAGCATTATAACATAGGGATTACTTCTGACTAAGAGAATCTTGTTGTAGAGAATACAGAGAGAACAGAGGCAGGAAAAAGATTGATTCAATTTCATGCTAATGGGAGCATTTAGTACTTCAAATTGCAGGTTTAAATTTATCAGCATCTATTTTTAACTTATCATGTAATAAATATATTATTTTTCCTGATCAATTCTCTTCTAAAATATAATTGTTTAGACTATATGTTTTAGTAAAGTTTTCTGTGCTTCTGATTTATCTTATCCCTTATTTTCATCAACTTCCAGGGAATTATTTTATATATATATATATATATATATTGTGGATTAATTAGGCTAGAAAGAAATAATAGGACCTTCTTCCATCTCCTATACAGTTCTTCCTTTGTTCTTAATTTTAAATTTAAATTGTTCTTAATTTTAATTTTAAATTGAAAAGATTTTGTTAAAGAATCTCTCAGCTATGCTTACTTGTTTCCCTAGGAAAGAGAACGAAACAAGGAGAGCCTGATACAGTAATTTTCAAGTTTATTGAGTTAATAGTAGTCAGTCCAAACCAATCCTGTAAGCATTGCCATTTGGTCCATGTGTTTTACTGTTCCTACTGACATCCTTGCAAATGCAATTCTTTGTTGTCCTTTCTCTACAGACCTTTGAAAAAATCCTGCTTGAACTGTTTTCTGATCATGTCATAACAACACATCACTGGAGACATATAGCAAGCATTTCCACACCACAACTCCTTCAGCCTGGACTGATTTATTCAGCTGCTAGCTAATGGCCCAGCTAATTCTCACTTGAAAATTTTATTTCAATTTTACTTTTTTGTTAATATAATTCTGAAATATGACTGATAAAAGTACAGTGAGGATTATAATGGCAAAAGGACATCTTTAAAATAGCAAAATTTCTGCTGGCTTTAAATCCTAAGTTACCATAGCAGCAAATTCAACACATTACCTGTAGACTGAAGAGCAACACATAAATAAAAGCTGGGAGAGATTCTTTTAAAACCTAAAGGTCTATTTAGCAGATTGCCTATTTGTACTCATGAAAACATGCAGATAAGTGTGTTGTTTTGATCCTTGGCATCCCTACTTTGACAGCACCATGCAGAAGATCTCATTGGTCCTAGTTTCCTGTGGCAGTATTCTGCAGGCATCCTTTGTGAATTAATTTATGGTAGATTTATGTAATAATACAGCTCAACAGAAACCATCCTCTCTGATAATGAATGTTTCTTTGCAGTTGTGTATGAATGAAAAAGAATGCCTAATCCCAGGTGCTATCAACTAAGAATAACCTATTCTTATGTGAGATCAGGTTGCTCCCTGAATTGAATGCAAGCTGCTAATGCTTACCTAATGACAGACAAAGCAATTTGTGTTTACAAGTCTGGGAGGATATCTTGTACATATTTTATATTTTACATTCATGCATATACATAATTGAAATCTACGTGATAAACTGCATACCCAGATGATATTCAGATGTGTCACTGATCTTTTACATACTGATCTATAGTATGTAAACATTTCAAACCACTAGGGCCTTGTTTACTTGGCACAAATCATCTGGATGGAGAAACATCTAACAAATCACTATCACATCATTGCAAATTATGTCATCCATCATATTAGCTAACCACAGTTATATCAAGATGTTGGATCCTGCAGCCTGCCTATAGCCAATACAATTAATTTTTGAAGTTCATGAAGCTAACAGACAAATGTAATAGCAAAGAGCCATTACTGATGCATAGGTCAAACACTGTGCAGTTTGGCTTCAGAACAAAGTTCTTCCTCAGCTTCATAAACCTCCATAGCAATGTGGTGGGATTCTTGCTTGAAGTTTGTTGGCTTCAAAAAGCGATTTCCTCATTGTTATTTCGCTGGATACAAGTGAACAATACAGGACATAAACAGACTTTCTCAAAGGTTAATAAAGAAAATATTTAAATGTGTGGCTGGGATTCTTCTCTGCTGCTAACATATATGACATCTATCTCTCTATGGAAAATGGAAATCAGTAAGGAGATTACCCAGTTCAACTCTACAACAATGTTAATGAGATTTAGTCTCAGTGGAGCTCTCTTGGTGTTTGTCAATTATGCCCCTTTACCTGTCCTTTTGGCTTTTATTTCTCCAGAGGCTTCTCTTTGCAATTTCCCAAATAACAAAGGATAATATTAATGAAAACTTCTATTTTAATGCAGGTTTTCATTTGGAAAAATAATCACACAGCAACAGAATATAATTCAGGCTGTGAAGGCAGAAGAGTACTTTAGAATATGATTAACTTTAGGCCTATGCAGCAGTCCCACAAACAAACTGAAGCAAATGCTTAAGTACTTCCTTGAGTAGTTCTTGCAGCAGTATTAGTCTGCCTAATGTTTTTCTGTATCACCTAAGATGCAGGAATTATTCTTTTTCCTGAAGCTTTATCTTTTTGCAACTGAATGGGCTTGTGGAAGTTCAATTCCCATCACTTTAGAGATCACATTTCTACATCATCTGAGACAGTGCCTGTCTCAAAAATATTATGATGTTAAATGGACATGGAAGACAAACTTGAGAGAACTGAGGGCAATAAAACAGGAACAGTAAGTAACTACTAACAGAAAGAGACCTGGTAAAATGTAAACCAGAGACATAATATGCTTTCAGCTGAAAGAAGAGAGTGGAGCTGCAGGATGCTAATAGTGAGAAGGGAAGGCTAATCTGTTCTCATGCAGACCTCAAATTGAGTCCAAGTAAGGTATATCAAGGAGGTTAGAATTGAATTTTGGATTCTAATTTTTGCTGCTTTGGGAAGTCAAATCTTGTCTTTGATACTGAGTTGTGAACTTGAATCTGAAAATGTCCATTCAAATGCAGCACTGGGCAATTGCTTGCAAGGATAGTGGAAGTGTGCAGCAAGAATTTCACTTTTCTTGACAGATTCAGTTTTACCTATTCTTATGTAAAATGTAATTTATGTGGTAATTTATGTAATGTGGTAATTTGTGACCGAAATATTTGACTAAATTAAATAGTACATGAAGATACTGAGTTCATAAAAAATGCATTGAAATATTCCTGAATGAACCTAAGAGCTCTCAGGACAATAAAGGAAAAAAAAAAAAAAAAAAAAAGCGCAGCCCACATACCCACATATAGATATCAAGCACTCACCCACCCAAATGTGAATTTGTTCAGTCGTCCAAAAGCATTGATGGCTGCCCCATAGCACTTAGAAAAGATATAATTACCAAGTAGTCCTAAATCTCAGTTTGTGCAATGGTTACCAATTTGCATAATTAAGAACACCATAAAGCCCAAACCGTTGTCAGTTAGAAAAAAAGCCTCACTGCAATCTGCTAAATTTTATGTGCTAAAAAGAAGTGTCATAAGGATTGGCAGGATGGTCTCACAATTTAAGAAGTTTGTTTGTGAATTTGGCTATGCCTACTTCATTTGTGACCTTAGACCTTCACTTCAAATATTATTTGATTTCTTATCTGCAAAGTGTAGATAATAGTATGTGGCCTTTTTCATAAAGCACTTCATGACTTTTAACTGAAAGGGGTTATAGAAGTGCAATCTATTTATAATTACAGAAATTATTGCTGAGAATTACTCTGGTAGCTAACTATACTTTCTTCATGTCAAAATCACCTCTTCCACTGGATTCTCTCCTAATCCCAAAATATACTTTCTTTCTATTAAATTGCCATGAAAAAGGCTCTAGGGACAAGTTCCCACATTTTTATTTATTCCTCCTTCAGTCACTGCAAAGCTATTGATGTCTCTGTTTGAATCATGACCAAGTCAAAACTGACTAAGGAAATCAGGATTTAGCTTGGAAAGTAGCATTTTCCTGTGCACACAGAGGGGAAAGAGATTGACCTTCTTTAGAGATTATCTTTGTTATAATGCAATAAAATGGATCTGGTAGATTTTGATTATTCTTAGTTAAAGAATACACCCCTCTGCAGCACCCAACATGCATTCAGGCTGTAATTTTACAGTCCAAAAAGATTTGGGTAGGATTTTTAAAAATAGCTAGAACTATTAACTCAGAAAATTAAGCTTATCAAAAAAACAAATATATGGGCAAATTCCTAAAATCTTCAGTAGCATCTCTAGACAGATTGATTAAACAAATAAAGATTAAAATATTCCATAGGTTAAAAAACTTAGAAAAAGCTTATCCATGAAAATGTTTTTGTTTTGTTCCAGTTCAGCAATCCTACCTGAAGATCCCATATCTTTACTACAGATGAATGGCTTTATTTTGACTAACATACATCTATTAGCCAGTCCTCAATGCCTTTCAAAATCCTCTTAAACCCAGAATTTTGTTTGCAATATACAGTAATTACTCAATTCCCTATACCCGACTTAACTATGGAGGTATTGCTAAGCGGATGACAAACACTAGCAAATTAGCAGTAAGTAAAATTCTGCCAATTGATAATTCCACTCTTTTTCCTATCCAGGTTCACATTCTCCACAATAAATACAGAAATAACTTGAATTAAATCTTTGATTGTCATGCATTTGAATAAAAAAATAACCAAACTACACATCACAATGAATTATCTTTTAAGACAGAAAACACTGCAGTTATCAAAGAGGAACGAGTAGATCTCTGCAGAAGATTTTCTTTTCTATGAAGGGAGTTTATTTCAATTCTTGGATATTAGATAAAATTCAGTCTTTCTTACATACTACTATCTGTCCTTGTGTTTCACAAGGAAAGTTAGCAAGTCATTTTAGTCATAATACTCATGGAAGGCTCAATTGAACATCTCCAACCAAATTCTACATGTTTATTTCTGTAACATATCGACAAAGTCCCCATTGCAAGTGACCTGAAAGACAACGAGCATTTTCCCCAAAAAAGTGTTCTCTGAAGTCTGTGTGATTTGATTAGTAGAGTAGGCCATTACTAGGAAAATTTTCCACTGTACTTATCAATTTGCTTATTTTCATAGAGCCTAAATGGTCTAAATGCTCCCTGCTCGCTCAGCCACTAAATTCAGATCATTGCTTTATCCTGCTCTTTAATTCCTTCCACTGATTGCTTGGCTGTTTCTACCACCTTGTCACAAACTATCTCTTCACTTGCAAGAAAGCGGGAGAGAAAACAGACACCTTTTTTCATGGCAAAGTGGAAGAGAATGAGGTCTTTGAATAGCCTTGGACTATGCACAAGGACAAAAATCCATTTCCTCAGCTTGGGATTACAACCAGAATTGAAGTTTCAGGGACATACAGTTAGAGTGAGTCTGACTTGCTGATAATTAGTAGACTACAAATCTATTTCTGCCATACCCTTCCACTGTAGGAAGTGCCATCAGTTTTCTCTCAGATCCTGTCTTCCATCTTTCCATCTTCAGGCACCTGATGTATCTAAATTTTTCAGGCATCTTTCCAACAACTTCCTTAAGTTCAACCCTCATTCTGGGAAACCACTAACAATTTTATAGTATTAAATGTAATATTCAACCTTAACTTAATTGTAAGGAATTTTTTTTTCAACCTAAACACAAATCAAAACTTTACTGTGAAGGTAACAGAGCACTGGAACAAGCTGCCCAGAGAGATAGTGGAGTCAGTTTCTGGAGACATTGAAAAGCCATCTCAACAGGTTCCTGTGTAATCTGCTCCAGGTGATCCTGCTCTGTCAGGGTGGTTGGACTAAATGATCTCCAGAGATCCCTACGATTCTGTGATTCTGTGAAGCATAGCTTTATTATGACTTTGTAATAGATAGACATCAACATGTATGTAATAAACCATTTCAAGATAACTTCACCCCTCTGCAAAAATTTTCTTCTAATCTCCCTGTGAATAATTCCATCCCTTACTGTGTAACATTCTACTGTAGTCTTAACTCCTCAGTGTCAGGACCTCATGTTTTGTTTGTCTGTAGAGGGTCACAAGCAACTTTGCATCTACGTCTATGCCTCTGTAGTAAACCCAAAATTAATAAAAATACAATGTTTTTATATTTTCCTAACAGCTTCTCACCCCCTCTCACCTATTAATGCAAAGTCAAATTGAAAATTTATCACAAGTAGGCTGACTTTGGCCTTAGATTTTGTCTTAAAATAGGCCTGTAGTGTTGTAGAACAAGCCAAAAGCACTGCCCTGTATTCTGCTGCTTTGCTACATGGCAATGGCTCAGACGTCTCACTCTGTTATTTCAAGTGGTTAACTGCATTACCTAAAGTAAGCCTTGATTTTCAAAGCTTGAGCCCAAATTCTTCCCTATTTTATTTGAAGGTAATGCAATTTCAAATAACAGATTATTTCATGCGATGAAAACAAAAGAATGACTTGTCTAATGCTCTGAAAGGATCTGAGCACTAATGCCTTAATACACATTAAGAAAATATCTTTTCATCTTGTGAAGGGGGAAACTTTTGATTGAAAAAACGCATCTGTGATAGCAACAGTACACATCATTGTGTATTTGGGTCCAGCCTGATGATGCCTGCAGAGCACACAGCATGGATGATACAACCCAACAAAGCACTTTTTTTTTTTTTTTTTCCACATGCTTTTGTTCCTGGATTTTAAGATGTTCAAGGAAAGTATGAGGGCAGTATTTTGAAGTTACATAACACACTGTCAACCCATCACAGTTAAAAATAAAAGGATTCAGCCTCTCCTTCATAACTGAAATTTACAATGAAGAGTTGCATAGATGCATTTTCCTAAACAATTTCAGTATTTATTCCTTTTTCTAGCACTGTAAATCATAAAGGCCTGCTGCCTCTTTCTTTAGGCAGACTACATACCCAGTGACCTTAATGGATTAGGAATAAAAAAGATCAGTCCCAATATATCCTTGTTTTCTGCTTTTGTTAGTTAAAGGCAATTGATGAGAAGTTAGAAAAAAATATAGGTACACCTCTCACAGTTCCTGCTGGAATGTAACTCAGGTTCTGCTTCTGCCTATACCCTTTTCCTTTCCTAAGTGCTCCTGACAATTTCAAAGTGCTGTATATTTGCAAGTTATATTTATATCCCAACTTCGGTGACAGGCTTCAGGATAAGAGGGGAAGACAAAGATAAAAACAGAGCTCAGAAATAAATGGAAGGAAGATGCTTGCAGGGGAAATTCCTAATAGAAAGGTACTGCTAGACCTATAGAAATGAGAAAGAAGCAGAATTTCCTATGTTTCAAGCATCGAGTTTCAACAACTGGGGTGACGATAGGGAAAAAACTGTGGCTCAGATACAATTAAAATTGTAAATGTATTTCTAAACGCCTACCTGGACAACAGTCCTTCCCCTCAACAACATGGTCCTATTTTTAATAGCTGTATTACACCTTTTCCTATAATTTTTTATGTTTTCATTCTCAAAGGAATTATAAACTACAAGCAGCTACCCGCAACAATACTGTGACTGCAATAGGAGTTGTAACTTTGATGTATTCTAAAGCATCTTCTATCCTGCCTACAGCTTGTTGGACAGATTATGTTATTGAGAGAATAAAATGTTTACTATGCTAGCAGGGTAATTATATCCAGGGAAAAAAGCCATGAACATTCATAAAATCTCTCCTCAAAAATGAGTTATGTGCTCAAATAAAGAATTGTGGCTGTGTGAATAATCTCAATTTTAGAAGAAATTTCTCTTGCAGAGCTCACTGCAACCTATCCTATCCTCTCTATCTTCCAAAGTGTCAGTCATCTTCTATTTTATCACTGTGAACACAATGCAACCCAGTTCTGCTAACTTCTTATCCTGAAAGAGCATTTGAGTGATAGGAGGCTTCTCTTTTGTTTCTCTTGTTTATGTATTCTTTCCAATAGCTCCCTCCCAACAGTAGGAGATACATATTCTTTTCTGCTACAAGTTTGTCTAAGGCTCCTGTGACACATCTACAGGTACCAAAAAGACTCCCAGTTGTGCTAGGGGCTTAAGCTGAATTTTAAAGCCCTGCAACTGAAGTAAACAAAAACCATAAACTCAACTTTTGTTAAAATGATAGACCAAAAATGATGCATCCAATGAGTAAAATATATCTAACATAGGACAACCTTCAGCATTTCCAGTGGCTTGAATACAATCAATGAACCATAAAATTATTACTGAGGATTTCAAAGACCAGCCAGTAGCTCCAAAACATACCGTAAGTTTTGGATCAAAAAGGAAAGGAATATCTTTATAAATATTTTATTATACCTCTTGAATTATTTAAAATTCCAATTTATTGTGATTTCTACAAATATGTATATGAGAACAGCAGCGAACTACCAGGGAGATACAAACTAAGAGTACAGATCAACTACTGATGGATTGACATCGTAATGATTGCTACATCACATAGCTAAAGAATTTACAATAAATTCATGCTTTCACAGGTTTTATTTTAGAAATATTATCCCCTAAGCAGCTCATTATCTCAATTTAGGAAATAATTTAATTCATGGGGTTCAACAATGCAGAGCCCACCAAGACCAAAAACTGTTTTTACTCCCACTGAAGCTCTCAATCAGTGAGTATCAATCATAATTTTGTCCGTAGTTTTATAGCAATATTTTTTTTAACTCATCCAAATTAGTAAATTCAGCTGCTTCTAAGAATAAGCATCTTTCACATGTAATATAATTCAGCATTCCACCCATGGATTATGAAGTATGTAGAATGCAAAGTAAATGGTAAAAATATTTGATCTCAACCCTTTCTTCTAATATACCTACATGCACTTTCATTTTTCACAAAAAAACCCTAAAAATGAGCTAACCCCCAAAATTTTCTAAATCAAGACATGTTCCATATATTCTTACTCTTCTAGTTTGCACAAACCCTGGAATTTCAGTCAAGGACAAGTACTAGATTGGGCATTAGCACTTAGTATTTTACTGCTTACTAGAACATCAGACTAATCACAGAGCATTCTATTCCAATGACAGATAAGGGAAGCAAGCATGTCAAACAGTGCTTTTATGGGTAAGTACAGATGCTCCAAGTCACATGACAGGAAGCATATTTGGGTTTTAATAAAGTATATTTGGGTAACATGAAAAGCTATTCACTTCTACATAATCAAAACCCTAAAATTAGTATTACTGAACCTAACTCAGCAAGATTTAGAAAAATCTAGTGAAAACACAAATAATTAAAGGAAAAACTCCAAAGCTGACCAACTCAGATTCAAGATGAGAAATTTCAAGGCAACCATCAGTGATCTACCTGTAAAGAAAATGGTATGTTTTTTTCCCATGTAAGATGTTGAACATTTGAAGGTGATGGTGGAAATTCAGCAGGACTCAAGAGATGTTGCTGTCATTCACTTCATGAATACAAGCCAAAACCTCCCTCTGAGTTCTGAAAGCAGACCCTGGGAGGCATTCACCCTCATAAATGTTTTTGGAGAGTGCCTAGTGTCCTAGATCTGCCTTTGTGCTAGCTCTGCTCTCTGCCATTTAGTACCTGCTGTGTTTGACCATTAGCACACCTGCCAAGGGCTACTTCTTTGTAGGTAACACTGATTTAGCTTTGACATAAACTATGTAGTAAGTTCAGATTTTTGGAAATTCAGAAGAAAATCATCTTCTCATTACCAGTTTGAGGGCATTATTGACTTCATGGTTGCTCTACTGTTGTGACTAGTATGACCATCCATTTTCATACTACAGAAGGGCAAAAGACAGTATGTTCTGGTCCTCAGGAACCCTACATTACCTTACGAAAAGGCTCGAGTGGTTTCACAGTGAGAGGGGCAGCTTTTTCAGCTCTCCTGAGTGCATCTATCAGGTCCCATGGGCCTGTGTATGTTCATGTTGTTTACATGTGCCCTAAACAGATCCTCCCTTACTGAGGGTAAGTTCTCATCACTCTAGACCACCCCACCAGCCTCAAGATCCTGGGATTCCTGAAGGGTGGTATTATCTGTAAAGATTTATCAGCAAAGATGGAGGCAATGGAGACACCAAGTAACTTGGCTTTTTCCTATCCTTTGTAATCAGGTCACTTCCCATATTCAGCAGCAGCCTGATTCACCCTTTCTTGCTTTTACAAGGGTGATATACTGTAAGCACTGTATATCACCTTGTATATATATACACAAGTGATATACTGATATACTGATATATTTATAGAAGCACTTCTTGTTGCCTTCCACATCCTTCTCTGGATTCAACTCCAGGTGGACTTTGGTTTTCCTAACCCCATCACTGTGTCTCTGTAGTCTTCCTGAGTCACTTTACCTTGTTTGCACCTGTTGTATGCTTCCTTCTTTAAAATCTGAATTTAAAATCTCTGTGGTCATCCATGCAGGCCTCATGCCACCTTCCATTTCCTGGATTTTGGGATCAGCTGTTCTCAAGGTTTAAGGAGGTGATTCTTGAGAAAACAGCACTCCCAGAAAAACACAACAAAGCAAACAAAAAGGAAAACAGTCCCCCTAAAAAAACTCAACAACCTCTCCTGTCCCCTCTTCTGTTCCCAAGGACTGTCTTCCACGGGATTCTTCCAAGTACATACCTGACCAGACCAAAGTCTGCTCTCCCAAAATCCATAGCTGTGATCCTGCTATTTGCCTTGCTCCCTCTCAGAATGCTGAACACCACCACCTCATGACTGTTGCAGCCCAGGTGGCACCCATCTTTAACTTCCCTGACCATTTTTCCTAGGTTTGCAAGTATGAGGTATATTGGTGTCCTCCCCTTGTTGGCTCCTCAGTGGTCTCTGACGATAAGTTACCACCAATAGACTCAAAAAAATTCCTGAACTTTTTACGGCCTTCTGTACTGGACTTCCAGCAGATGTTGGGGTGGTTCAAGTCCTATAGTAGGACCAGAGCATTTGAACATGAGGCTTCTTTCAGTTGCCTCAAGACAACATCATCTGCTTTGATGAGTCTTGATCATGGACCTGACAACAGACCCCTATTGAAAAGGTCACTTCCCTATAGTCCTAACCTATAAGGTTCCAGGTGGCTCATTAGAGCCAGAGCTTCTTAGGCAGACAGTATCTACATACAGCAGAAGCCCATATCTAGCTCCATACACTCTCACTGCTCTCCCAAGCAAGCAATTTGCCGTTATCATCCTGGTCCATCCTTCCTAAAAAGCTTGTGTGCA
This sequence comes from Heliangelus exortis, assembly GCF_036169615.1. Taxonomy (NCBI): domain Eukaryota; kingdom Metazoa; phylum Chordata; class Aves; order Apodiformes; family Trochilidae; genus Heliangelus; species Heliangelus exortis. The sequence goes on from NC_092422.1 coordinate 134,601,028, forward strand.
CCCATTACAGTGCTGCTCTTGTGTGAGCTATCCCACCTTGACTATGATTCAGATGATACCACAGCCCTGAAACTGCACACACTCCTGACTCCTCCTGTCTGTTCCCTGCACTGTGTACATCACCTGGGGCAGACTCTTCAGATGGGTACTCAGTCATGCTGATTTCCCAGACAAGGTATGAGAGCTTTCCCCACAATGCTGTTGATGGTAATTTGTGTCAGCCTTGCAAAGAAGAGCAGTCAGGACTCAGTTATATTCCACTTCCAAACCAGCATAGGAAGTTGAAGTAATCCAAAGCCAGTAGCAGAGTGAGCAGTGTGCCCTAACATCCAGGGGAGAGAAGAGCTTTTGTCTAACAGCTTTCTCCAGCAAACTTTCATTGCAACATCCCAGAAAGAAAAAAATAGAATATTAATATTTTGAGTTTTCAGTGGAATAAACACAAACAATAGGCAGAAATCTAACCTCTGAATTAGCATTAAGTATTACATTAATTTACAAAAGGATGAATAGCTCTTTCTTGTGGTGCTATTTTAACTTCATTATATCAAGTAGTCAAAATTCTGCTCTGGCTTACAACTCGGCACTAGAGTCCCAGGTAAAACTCTGGCCCCAGGGACAAAACTACTACAGGTGCCTCGCAGAAGGTACAGTGGCAGGCATGAACTATCTGAATCTAGCCTGCACAGGCTCTAGCATCATGGACTGACATAAAAATGCAGAAACAGTCAAAGAAAAGGTACTTTCAACAAGCAGAGTAACACCAACAGGTACAAGTGCAGCTGCAGTTGTGAACTAAACAAAGATAATGAGTACATTGAGAATCTCGATAATGACTCAATAGAGGAGATGAATTTGACAGGAATAGCTCTCTATTTCCCTACAAAAATCTGAACCTCAGGCAACAGGTTCCTCTTTACTTTCTCTCCTTCCAGCTCTACAGCATGCACGGGGTCACCGGCAGCACTGCAGCATCTTGAGAGAGCAGGCACTCTGTTGGTTTATGCCCTTTGGTGGCTGTAAAGCTAGAGCAGCTTTCTGCCTATCAGAACCACCCAGACAGAACAGGCAGCCTGAGCCTCACTCATCAGCACAGTGTTGCCATGGCAATCAGCTGTTGCCAGGTAGCCCATGACTAAGAGAAGACTGAGAATTAGCAAGGCCTAAAAATAAAGATGTTGGGGTATTTTTCCTAGATGTTCATGTGTAACAGGCAAAATAATAATAATAGAAACTCCCTCAAGATCTCTGCATCTAAGGGTGTTTATGTTCCACAGGCTTTGATCACCTTTTAAAATTAGCATATTTTTCTAAGGAACAAAAACAACAGTGGGAAGATTTTCCAATTAAAAAAAAACATTAGACTAAAAATCAGGAAAGTAGGTAAACTGTTCTGAATATTCAAAGAAACTGACAGATAAAAGAATAAAAACTTTAATCAGAAGAGTCAGAAAGCATGCATCTCTGCTGGCTTACATCATCTGCCTTGTAGTTAAAGGGATCAGGAAAAAAATGGATTTTGTTTCCATCCATAAAAACTTTCTATGCATGTGGACCCTATAAAATAAAATGCAGCTCAGCAGTGTACAGCTGAACACACCGAGGGTTTTTGCATTCTCAGACTGAAGTCATGATGGGAATACAAGATAAACCACAACTAACTGGAACAAGGTCTGTGAAAGCCAAAGGTGCAAAAATTTCTTTCCAAGGAAGGAATGACTGTTGAGGATAAAAATTCCTCAGCAGAAGTTAATAAAAGTTGCAACTATGAAAATAAAAGTTTGCCTTCACTGCTCATTACTGGACAATAGATGGACACAATAGCAAAAAAACCAAACCAAACCAAAACAAAAATAAAAAACAAACCCCAAAACTCAACCACAAACTCATGGAAAGACAGCTCTGCAGCACCTCTTTTTCCCAGGAAAAAGTATTTTAAAGTAGAAAAGTCTGTAAGAGCCACTGTAAACTAAAATATCAAAATCAAGTCTGAGCTAACCAGTAATGTTTTACAGTTATTGACTCCAAGATCTGCATTTGTGCTACTGAATTCCCCGGAACCATTCCTTGGAGGTTTCAAGGCACAAACACAGCAGGGCTGGGCCAAACTTCTTGTCCAGCTGAGTCCTTTCACAGGAAAAGTAAGACAAAGAATGAAATATCGAGTCAAGTCTCAGTCTATTTCAGCGTGCAAAATCAACTATTCTTTTTTTTTGGGTCACATAAAAAAAAGAACTTCTTTTTATCAAGTAAGGAAAGTCTGAAGAAATATTAATTCTTTCTGTCAGAAAACATTTTTTTTCTTTCTTGTGAACTGAAAACAAAATACAATGACATAAAAAGGAACTGAGAAATGGAAAGCAGTTACAGATTAAAATAATATGAACTTTGGTTGCTTAAGATGCTAAAATGAAACATTTGGTGGGTTTGGGACACTTGCTTCAAATAAATACTTGGCAGCAAAAAAGAAAATTCTAAAATATGTTGATGTTACCAAATCAGTATATTTCAGATTTCTGTAATATTTGATCAAAATATTCAGTACCTCAAGCACCCAGCCCAAACAATATTTTCCCATTTTCCCCATAAAATCTACGGTGTACATGGCTGAGTATATAGAAAGACAGCACATCAGCTGCATTATTGTGAAAAATTATCTCATTTTAATTTTTTGCTGTGTCTAATAAGCAATATATCTTCTTCAGTGTATAATAGGAATCAATGGCAAGTGAAAAATGTCACAACAAACAGTTAATAGTGGCATGGCTGATTTCAGAAACTGGAGCAACATCTTTGTGCCCAAGAATCTTTAAAACAGTGGCATAAATAAGCAGTGGATTTACTGAGAACATTCTAAAAATATACTTCTAGACACCCTACAAAGGCATGAAATTGAAATTAAAAAAATAAATAAATAAAAATTTGAAAAAGTAAATTTTGAGTGGAAAATTACTTCAAGAGACAAACAAAAACAATACAAAGAAAGCTAAAACAATGAGAGCTGGATTTTTTACTAATGACTGTTTGTTTTCAGAAAGGACCTAAAATTAAAATGTCTCTTCTAGTTAAAAGAATCATTCTTATCCTCTTCCCTTTGTTCTGGCATCCATCACTGAATTTTATACATTTTTAGTTTCTCAGCCTCAGATAAGATTAATCTATACAAACATAGCAAGACACACAGAACACTTACTATAACTGTATCATAACTCTGCTGACTTCAGCCTAGACTTTTAAGTTTCTCTGGATGGGTTTCAGCTTCCATAAAAACACAAAGCAATTGTGACTATGGTGATAACCTTTAAGGAAGCCACAAACTCAAATACCGAAAAAAATCTGACTTGATTTTTTCTTTTTGTTGCATCCTCTTGAGAAACCCAAATGCCCATCCAGAAATGGTTTCCAGAGATACAATGTTTTCTGAAGAGTTATTTTGAACTCCAAGTTTCTTCATTTTGTTTCTAAAATATAATTAGTGATTTCTTAACCTGAGCCAAGTTCTGGCACCCATGGAGGTAGCAGCTCCCCAAAGAGAGGCACAAACTGACACGACTTTATAGAGACATTCTGTTCCCCATGCCACGCTAAGGACTCCATTTGCATCCACTGAGTTGAACTACTTAGGGGGATGCTCCTCTGAGGAATCTGCCATCGCAAACCCCTCAGCAACACCCAAACGGGAGGCCTGAACACTGGTTTAGGTGCACAGAGTGAAACCCATGCTGGTTACTGGTTGTGCTGGAGCACTTTCCTCACCGGGTATCAGAGGAGTAGTTGGGAGGTGAGGAGCAGATGAGAGAGTTCTTATTTCAAGTTTTAACACGTAGAGTACTAAGGGCAAATAAGGGAACAGCCATCATTCAGAGGAAATATTCATTCTGGTATATTTTAAAGCTTTTTAAAAAGGCAGAAAATTCCCTTTTGCATAAAAATAGTTTTACTAAAATTGAAATGTTCTGCAGAGTTGTTGATATCAACTGAATTTTTGAAAGAAAATTTTCAAAGCTTTCCACCTAAGATGCTAAACACAGCAGTGAATCTACTCCTTCTACTCCTATTAAAATATTAATTGTAACTGTATATGTAAAAATAATATACATTATACTTTGTGGAATAGTACAACATAAAAGTGGAAATGAAATTAATGAAAATATTTTGACACCATTAAAATGACTGGTGTATTTTGAATCTTCTCTTAAAAAAATGTCGGATGCATATTCCAACTTGAAATTATTTTCCACTCATATTTTGGAGTTTCCCATAGAAGAGAAAATCTGCTATTTTAAACACATAACTATCACACATTCACATGAATCCTTTGGGGAATACAGTTGCAGCCCAGGAGCATTAGCTAAATTGAATACACTCAAGAAAAAGTTATTATTAATTTACTTCCAGAATATCGGCATTAAAATATAATTTAAATTCAAAGAGTTCTGCATAAATCCTTCTAGCCTCGAGAAGCATTTTATACTTATTTTTTCTTATTATTACCTTTTTGTGTAGCTTCTTTATATTTCATGGCTACAACAACAGCTACCCCAGATAATAAATGAAAAAAGCGGCAATAACATTGACCTATTTCACTGCAAAGTATTAATAAAGATTTGTGTTCAGAGAACAAATCACAAGAGTAGGGGAAAACACTAGTTGGAGACTGAAGGCCTGCAAAACACAGTTGTCTATATTAATCCAAAATTCAGAGACTATACACTGAAAGAAGTGCTGATGAGACCTGAAGCTGAAACAGAACATGGGTCTCATTCTTGAGCAGCACTAGGATGGGGAAGCACCAGTGTCAGCTCTCAGATTCTACCTGAGCATTGTTCAGTTTGAGAGAACTTCACCTTAGCTGCACAATAAAAGTGTTATGCCAGCTGAGGATTTTATCTTCTGAATGTATTGGAATAGCCTCCTGGACCACTTTCTCTGCTTTAAATAATTAAGTAGGACCATGACCATCTCTTACATCCTTAGTTAGGAAAGAGCACTTAATCATTAGCAAGCCAAGCCTTTTTAAAATGTTACATTTTAACTATGTACAGAAGTTATATGCAGTACAGTAGCAAAGAGTTAATTCAAAATAAAATATGTATTCTCAAGTACCTTCTCATCTTTATCCTTTTCCATCACTAGACTCTACTGAGGCTTTGTTCAGCTGTAACTAACTCACTATGTTACAGGATACCCTTCTCTTGTCCCTTGACTAAGTAAGAATTGCAAAATTTCTGACATGAAAGTACACACCTAAATGTGTTTACATTGATGTGTTTACATTTCCATGTGAAAACATTTTATGACAGCTAAAATCTAATTAAACCTAAAACTTGGAGTAAAATCCTCCCTAGAATAATTGAATTGCAGCTAAATTTCACTAAAAACTTGTAATTGACAGATTAACAAATCTCTCTATGATTTCTCCTCTACAAAGCAACCCATAAAAATAATTGTATCAACAGGAATACTAGCTATATAACATTGTTATAACTAATTGCCTTAGGGACTGCTTTAAATGACTTTTCTTATATCTGTCAGTGAGGAAGAAATACGTCTATCAAAGTCAGAAAAGTTAATTTTGGGCTTATATATCAATTTAGAAGCTTCCATTGAAGTGCCAGATCTGGAAGTTTATGGCAACTCTTAAACCACACTGAAACAATGAGATTGTATAAGTTTCATTGAGAAGCAAATCTGTGCTGCAGAATATTACTGGTGATGTGCAAGTAAGAAAGAATCAGGCTTGTCTTTCTTCGCTAAGTCTGTAAGGGTGACAGCAAAAATATCTGTAATCTAAATATATTTGATCTGAAGCTATATAGAGAGAAACATGACAACCTATCACATCTTTTTTCTTTTTAAACAAAGTCACATTTCTAAGAAGAACTGCAATTTAAGGAGTCTTCCAAGTTTTGAGGTCTGAGTCAGTTATGAAAGTATAATGCCAGCATTATGAACATGCAAAGCTCCAGCAGATATCTTTAGATTTAAGTCAATTGTTTTCTGTGCCCTTTGGAAAGGTGGCTTTCCCTCAGAGATATACAGGAGAACCGAGCAGAACTTTGTCCTTCAGGAGTGATCACCACCTCCTGGGAAACCTTCAAAAAAGGGTTAGAAATCAACCTGTTGATGAATCAGTCATTCTGCACCATTTTCCTCCTGAGAATTACTTCACTGAGAGGTCAAGAGACCCACCAGTCTCCAGATGATCTCACTTCTGACTCTTCACCCTAATTTCTTCGCAGTACCCACAGTGGACAGCACAGTTTTTTTTCTCCTCAAAGTGATAGTGGGTGCTAATACATAGGGATGAATGTATTTTACAAACCAGATACACCATTTTGAAAGGCTAAGATCTCAAGATCACAAAGAGATGTCTATTTTCTACTGTTTATTATTTCTCAGTTATTCTGGACTATCTCAATGAAATAGGCTTGTCATCTTCAACCAACAAAGTGTGTTATCCATATGGAATACTGGTAAGGCTGGCAAGAAAACAACAGATTTACATATTTAAAGTGTTTCAAGTTTTGATTTCTTTTGTGTTTTGATCAGTAGATGAGGGACTTGATCACAGATCTCCCATGCACTGATTTATATTAATCTGTACCTGTTTTGCTGAAATTCTAAGATTTTATGAAATTGTCATCAAAACTGAAGCAACTTATTTCTTCGGGAAAAAAAGGAAAGATTTAATCAGCTTTATCTATAAATTTAAGGAAAAATGCAACACAAAATGATAAATTAAACAATGACTTCCAATCACAGCAGTAAAGATTAAAAAAAATAATAATAAAGGTAAATACAGGTAACATGACAGATCCTTTTAATTCAACTAGTGAGAGGCACAGAGGAAAAAAGAGATATTAATCAACCTCAAAAGAACATGAGGTTCCTGAATGTGGATATTTCTGATTCTTTTGAAAGGCCTCTGACATAACACAAATCTCTAATTTACAGCTTTCAAAAAAAATTCTAATGTGATAAAAAAAACCCACCTAAAATTAAGCCTAAAAATTATCCTTTCTCAATAATAAAGTATGAAAATATGCACAATATTTTAAATAAAACTTGGACAATTTAGAACTATCTTTGGGATTAGGACCCTTATGTATGCACAAAACCTCTACCATATTCAGCTCAGCCTAGAAGAAGGAACAGTACACTACACCCTACAAAATAAAAAGAAAACACATGGCTCCTGATTGAGAAAAACTAAAAAAAAAAAATCGTTGCATGTATTCTGCCTCCTCCACTTCCATTACAAGAAGCTCATTTCACTCCATGTTTCCCATTGTACTTCCATTAGATCTTTTATGTTTACCCAAATACCTGCAGTATTATTTCTCCATGTTGTTCTAAACGTTCTCTTACCCATCTCCTAGCAGCAATATTCCTCACTGACTTTTCCTGTTAAGGGAAAGCTCAGCATGAGATTGTCTGGAGCCCCAGCACATGGACTTTGCTCATGTACTGTTCACATGCTGCTTGCTTTTCTCATACAGCTTCTGCTAATTGCCCAAGTGGCTGCTGCCAAACTCAATGGGTAAGAGGTTGAGTTTTCTCAGGCATTCTTTCACCAAGACTAATAAGGTTTCTCTTGTTCAATCAGCCACCCTTTTTGATAAATGTTTTAGGAACTAACAACTTTGAGATCTCTGCCTACACGGTACTTGTGGTTAAAATTTGCCAACACACTCGAAACTTCTTAGCAGCAGACTGACAGAAAGTGACATGCTTTTTTCTTGAAGCACCTATGCAAAAAAACACAGTTCAAAGAGAAGTCATTCATAGTGTTATTCTGTCTTCCGCCACAAAACTAATCTCAGATTCAGTATGACTTTTCCTGTTATACTACACTTCTTTTTTATTGACCAAATCAGCTGGTATTTCGTACAGAGCTGAAAAAAAATTAAAGTGTTTTGCACAAGGTCATAAAATATGTCACTCACTCATGTGGGATTATAATCTGTATTTCCCTTTTCAGTCTCTCCCCCTTTTCTCCTCTTTGGCTTCTATACCAAAAATATTCTATTTTGCTCTTTTTTGACAGTGGAAAACAGATGATGTGGTCTACATTGATCATTCTGAGAGAAGATGAATGTCACCTCCTCTACAGAATAAATGTAATCATGTGTAGGAAAAAAAAATTAGAAGAAATTTGACTTAAAGATTTAATTCTAGTCATTAGGGCAATTCATAAAGGTGGGTGAGGGAAAGCTTTTAAAATGGCTGAAATGTTGAAATCTTGCTTTCAGATAAGATTTTTGTAAGTAGCTGTACTTGCTGAAATTAACAGTAAGTTTCTCAGTCAGTGTCTACTTCTGGGACTGGTAACACTCAATGTTTATAGTTACAGCTAGAGAATGTCATAGAGAAGCAAGGCCACTGCTCAGTTCTGAGGAACAACCTGTGGTCCAGAAAGAGAAAAGGAGTAAAGAGGTCACACCTGCAACCCTCCTTTAGGGAGAAGTGTACAAGATAAATGAAAAAAATTGACCAAATTTTGGATTTCTTAGTGGGATTTTTCCATCTTAGATACATTTAAGCATTTTGTTGCTATTAATTTTTACTTTAAAACTAACAATTAATTTTAGTTTAAAACTAACAATTAATGTTAGTTTAACAAAGCTTTTAGTTTAAACAGTTTGATTAAAAATTCAGTATATAATTAATAAATACACCATCATGAATGTTGTTCACCTTTGGTGCTCCTTTTAACACAAGCAGTGTTTGTTCACAAAATGAGAGGACCAGGAAAGCCTAATGAAATTTCAAATTTACCTTGAGACACTAGCACCTCAGGAATTCTATCCTTGCTTACAAGGAAGGGGATACTGTAGATTCAACCTGGTTTGGGGGAAATCTATAGATCTACAAAATCTATTACACTAACTCACTTCAGATGTGACCAGTGTTCCGCTTCAACCCCTGAGAAGCCAGCAAACCTTACTTTCAAGTCAGTTACAGATACAAGGGATTTTGGACTATAACAGGGTAAGAAGACAAAAGTAGTTGTGCCATCCAGAATATTTCAGTGGGATCCCCCAGCTGTATATGTTATGCTATTAGTCTCACTGCTGCTCTAAAGAGAAACATGGACATCAATTTATCTACAACAGAATGTGAGGATGTTGTAAATTTGTCACCACTTGTACCCAATAGCAGAATGCTTCTCAGTACTCATAGACCTGAGCTCCTTCCCCTTCTCCTGGATGCTTGATCTCTGCTCAGCTAAGGCTCCGTTATTCTCCTAGTGCAGGTTCTTGCACCAAGGACCCAGCACAATAGAGTAACTTGAAACATGCACGTGGGGAAAATTCTGTTCCTCAGCTTGTCTGGGGTTATTCTGGCTATTTAAGAGAAATGGGGGGAAGCACACAGCAGAATCTCAACAGGATCTTTCTGGAAAGCCTGATCCATAATTCAGCACATGGTGTTCTCTTACAGAAGCCACTGTTGATAAATCAGTAACTGCATGACTGATCTGAGAGACTCTTAGAGGGTGTGTTTTACTGTTACTAACAGAGGCATGATTTTACAGATGGGGATCTGAAGCATTTACAGTCACTACAGATCCCACAGTTCTACATAGAAGACATCGCTATTTATGCCTGTTTGCATTATTACCTTCTCTGCTTCAAAATAAGTGTTGGTTGGTTGGGTGTTAGTGAGGAATGAAAAAATTGTAAATATTTTCTCTACGAATTCATGTACAAATTTAAAATGAGGCTTAGCAGTGTGCTAAAAATATTTCCTCTGAAATGTAATAAACCATTTAGCTATCCTTTAACTGAGTATTTTTCTTCTTGTTACTTATTTCCTGAGAACTCTTAAACAACAACTGTTACCTCCTCTTCCGCTTTGTTTTACTAAGCAGGCCTAGGGAAACTATTGCAATCAACTTAATCAGTAATAGTTTCCATTCTGTTACTACTAGTATGCCTTTAACCATTCTGGTTTGTTCACATCTAATATCACGTGAAGCACCATGTGTGATGCAGTTAACAACTCTTCCAGTTTGACTTCTGTTACACAAGCAACACATCTACCCCCTTCACAGCTAAACTGCACTGAAAATTCACACTCATCCTCTGGTCCAACTGTAGCTATTTTAGCTTTTTCCAAAAAAAAAAAATCACTCTTCTAGATGATACAGAAAATTTATTCTTGTGAGTCCTTAGGGCATGACCTTCCATTTTGCACTACAAGACTACATCTGATTTTCACTACGTTGGTCTAACAATCAAGTTGTTCTCATATAATATCAGATCCTTTTTGGTAGTGATAATACTTCACAATTTTAGTAACCAGCAACATTCCACAGAAAATCATTTAATTTTTATGTTATTATCAGCAGTGATAATGAAAATATTTAACAAAAAGTATTGGCTTTCAGGCAATTTCCATCATAGGAAACAAACAAACAACTCCCAAACAAAAAGCTCTCCTCCATTCTCCAAATTATCAAGCACCTAAAGTGAAATCGTTTAGCCAAACGATTTAGCTCTGTGTACTTATATCAATATTCATGCCTGCATGTACAACTATTGAGAAATGTTTGCTTATCATAATGAGCCTGAAAACCCTTCTTGCTTTACCATTTTAGTGTAGCAACAGTGTGCCTTAAGTTTCCACCTGCATGACATGAGCTTGCTAAACGTGACACTTATCTCCTAAGTCCTGCAGCCAGTCACCATCATTATATATAAGCCAGGGTATACAATGAACTATTAAATGCAAAGAAAAAGTACCCATGCTAGTATCCAAACACTAGTATTTTCAAATATAAAATCATAACATACCTACAAATTCCACATAAAGACAAAAGGTGTTTCCAGCAAAGAACACTTGATTTGAAAAATACATTACATAAAAAGAATGGTGGATACAATGAGCAATTTCCAGGGTGAATCAGAACTCAAAGGCCAGTAGAGCTCTACAAACCAATCATGTCAGAACCTGACAGGAAGAAAGGATTAATTGATACATCCATCTTAGAAGTACTTTTCTGGTTTGTGTTTTAGCATGGAAATAGGACTGCTGCTTATCTAAACATCAGATTCAAAGGGGAGACAAAATTTAGATTACCAGATCAGATTTTTGAAATCTCTGAATGTTTTCTTCATTGACTACTCCAAAAAAGAATTCACAAAACACAAAAACACTAAAAAAGTTTTTTTTTGGATCTCCTACACACATCCAAATCTACCTGCTACAGACTTCTGCTAAATCTTTGGCTTGTAGTATACTGGCAACCACAAATATTTTAGAACATATCAAATACACTTGTTATTTCAGCAGAACTATATGAGACACATGCTCTCTCTGTTTCCCGGGAATATATAAAACAGACTTGAACGAGATTGGAAGAGCTGACAGAGATGATGGATGATGATATAGGAATATTCAAGCTATGAATATATTTATGCTGAAGAAAGTTTCTGAATATGAAGTGGCTTTTCTCACATGACAAGAATGTCTTCACCTCCAACCCTTTATTTCACACTAATTGTTTCATCTTCATTCCTAAAGTTATTACACTCAGTAGCACAGTATTCTCCCTTCCAGGATCATTCAAACAACAAGCAACTTGCATCAGCTCCATTTTGAGGGGAAAAAAAATGGGAAGCTATTGATACTCAGGAGTCTGGCATATTCAAACAGCAGTGGTGCCTATAAACTGAAATATAACTTACAAGAAGTACATGCTTAGTTCCCCAAAGGAAAGGCAAGATGAGCAGGCACATCTTAGCAAAATTAAGACATATTAAGCAGCAATACAGGTGAACCAAGGTCAAATCAAGGAGCTGGTGCAAAATATGCTTGTTTGGAAGGAAATCTGGTTGACTAGAAGAGTCTCCCTCAGAAAGCAAGAACATAGAAGAAATATATATATATATGTAAATATATTTACCCCATGGAAAATAGCAAATACATCAAAACATCTAGTTGCCATCCCAAACACACAAAATAAGAAATATTTCCAGCATTTTTTACCTGTATGATTGTAACTGAAACAGCACATTCTTCTAAATAATAATGATATAATAAATATTGGAATAATACAAAATTGTAAAACTGGAATAATACAAACTGGAATAATACAAAAGAAAAATTGAAAAATTGATTTCTAGTCTTCACTGCCTACATAAGGAACATGCAGATATGTAATTTCTGACTCATTAAAAAAGATGTTTAGGTAATGATTTCCTGTCTATATAGGCTTTGTTGCTGCAGAGAACAGTATGATTTTCACAGGTATATATTAGCATAGAAATATTACATGTAAGTGTATTGGATACTGTTCATCTTTTTAGTGCAGTTTTGGGATCACAATCTTATATGTTCATAAAAACTTGTGTTAATGGAAAGGAATCAAATTTTTCTTTAAGAAATTATACTTTCTATTTGAGTGACCTGAAAAAACTCACAGACATTGAAGACTAAGAATAAAAGAAAAAGGCATCTCATTTGCTTTTTCTCCAAATGTTATAAAATTTATTTAGAATGGAAGCATTTCCTCTAATTTTGTAATGACAGTTTGCCAGGAAAAAAATGGAATTGAATAAATAGAAATCAGTATTGTAAAATGTTCTCAATGTTCTACTTTCTGTCACAGAAGGCTGTAACTCAGCAGACTTTACAGAAAACCTTAACGCAGCATTTCAGATAAGATATTAGGCAAAACACTTCATCACAAATGTGGCCAACAGGAAGTGGAATCTCCGTTCTTGAAATTGAACAAAATACACTTGGACAGGGCACTGAGCAATCTGATCTAACTGAAGTTCAACCTAACCTCAAAGTTGTCTAAGCTTTCACTCAATGCAGAGCCCAGATGATTTTAACAAGTCCCTACTAACCTAATTTATTCTGTGAGTCTGTTTTCAAGGTCAAGTTTCTAGGTTAAGGGCAGAAGCATCTCACAACTTGCATGAGTACAAGCTGCAGTTATCATCTTACTAGAATGATTCATCACTGATTTGTACCTGCTGTTCTTTTGAGAGGTCTGTTTTCAAAGCACATCTTACATTGCATAACCACCTCCCCCATGCCAGTTATAATTCAGGCTCACACATATCCGCAGCCCCTCTAACTTTTTTGTGAGCATCCATCATCTCACACACCTTGGAGTCCTGAAGGATGAAGTAGTCCAATGGGATTTTGTCTGAAGGGGGAGCATCTGTGGGTTTGTCCCTCTCAAGCAGTTGCATCTACACCAGAACTGGGAGCAGAACAGATGTCTCTGTGTTGTGCTTCATATGATTTGTAGATGCAGAAGTCAGAAGTTCATGAGTTTGAAACTCGCTGAGGAAGTCACAGGAATCTGAGATAAGAGACATCTGCATCGAGGCCAGAATGATATAGATTCATAGGGCTTAGACCAATGCTCACTTCAGCTTTGCTAGAATTTTCAATTTCTTTTCAGTGTTGAAGGTCTTGTTTTGTGGAAAAAGACACTTTATTATTGACTTTGAATTTGACCAGTGACCATGATGTGACAGTTACCTACCTATAGGTAACATATTTTAGTATCAGTGTTCTAGAATCTCCATTGGCTTCATTAGGAAGCAGATTAAATTTCTGAAGAGAATTATCTGCCAATATGTTAGATGGGGGCGGGAAGGAAGAACAGACCTGAAGGTACACATTAGCATTACCATAATAACACAGATAATACCAACTATTGCTCCAGGAAATGTAAACACATTTTATTCTAAAGTAAATAGCTTTTTTTTTTTTTTTTTTTTTTAAACAGTCAACAAGCACAAAATTGCTAACCTACCTTCAGTGTGAGAACCACCACATGATTACTTCTGCTCTACTGATGCTTATGTACAGTTCTGTACACCTCCAAGGGTTCATTCTTCTACATTGCAGGAGATTCCCATGGCTTTTAATTCATAACCAGATTACAGGTTATAGTATAACCCAGTAGATGTGACTCGATTAGATTGCTATGGTTTACTCTAGTTAGGACTTCATTATCAATAATGCTGAGTGAGAAAAAAAGCCTTCTAAAATCCAACCTTTAAGAATTCACTGTAGAGTGTATGCCTTCAGGCCCTTCTTTTTTCTCTGCTTGTTCTGATTTTTATGTGACTGCCTCAATTAGACTAAATATGTTTACAGAGTAAATACTGAAATAAGCTAATCAAAGTACCATTCCTACCATCACCTGTCACGCCACTCCGAAGTCTTACTCACTAATTATCCTGAAAAGCATATGAAAATAAAGTAACATGAGGTGAAACAAAAAGTACCATGACTTTATCCAACTCTTTCCTAATTAATTAGTTTTCAGATATCTCCAATAACTTCATACTTTTACTCTGTCATAAGGAAAAAGATTATACAAATGCAATTGGCATGGACTTTGCTGCCACATTTTCCTAGCTTCAGCACCCAGATGATGATTACTAATTACAGTTTCAAGAAAACAAAACAATTTTGTCATTTCATGAGTAAATATTACATTTCTCTATGAAACCTACTCTTATTGAAGTTATTACGGTGTTCTAAAAAAATGAAGAGACTGGCTTTCTGATTCAGGAACACTTGTATCCATGCAGACAAAATGTTTTCCTTGGCCCTGTTGAAGTGTTAGCTCTGGATTTACTCTATTATCACTGAGGAATCTACTTCTCTGACTTCATCTGACCTTTAAGAGAATTGTCCATTAATGCTCTAATAGCATACTGTGTCTGAAGCACACACACACAAAAAAAACCAAAAAAAAGAAAAGACTGACCGCTAGGTATGCATAGTACATTTAAACAAGGTAAGCCTTTTTAATTCTGAACAGTGACAGGTTTGAGGTTCTGTTAAGTATACCAAATGTTTGATTTACCAAACCTTTTTGGTAATTTACAAAAACTTTACCAAATCTCTTCAGTCGTTTAACACAGAAGGAAATCTTTTAAGAGCAGATACAAAAATTCCTGTTTCTTGCTTTGTTGTATTTTGTTGATTTGATTTTATTTTTCCATGGGGAAGTTTCTGGTCCCTCCCATGTCTGGTCTGGCTGGAATAGCAACCCTTCTACTATGCAGATTTTGCACAAAAGGCCATGACTAGAATAAGGAAGTGCGGGGTACATGAAAATGAACAAAAGTGGATTAGCATTAGGAGCTCAAGGAAATGGAAAGATCAGAGTCCTGAACAAGTGATTCCAATTAAAAATGTGTGATATTTGACAGTTACTTCAAAAGTAATCTGATGTAGGTTTAGTTCAAGGACTTGGTAAAGAACAGAGTCAGTTCTAAATTTATCTGGACTGATTCCCCTGTTTGTAATGGCTGTCCTACGTGCTCTAATAACACAGTCCTGTGGATCTTATACCCACATTGTTACACAGATGTCAGATTTTTAAGACCCTGAAGAGGCTTTTTTGCTGACAAACTGGCAGTTTGACCAAGCACAACTTACTAGCTCCCATTAAGGAGAACATATTGTGGAGATTCCCTAGGGCAAGGCAATAGGCCAGCAGGCAAGACAGTTTTCCTTATGTCTCATAAGGAAAACTTAAAATAGCAGCCAACTAAGAACAACTCTTACAGTATAAAGCAGGTTTACTGTATTAAAGAAAACACCACTGAATGTTAGATCAAAATAAAGAATTGCAAAATAAATGTTCTGTGAACACACAGAAATAGAATTACTACTGATAATATTGTGCATATTACTGAAAAGGCAGCATCATAAAAATAATTGAAACATTAGCCATTAGAACAGGTGAAAGTCAGGCCTGTACAGTCCAATGTCTTTTTTTACATTCCTCCATTATCGCTGTTTTAGTTTGGACAATAGTGAAACTTTTACAGAAATAGAAATCAAGAGGTTTTACTTAAAGAACATCTGCAGCAACATTCACCAAAGCCTCTCAAAATCCTTGCCAATACTTTTTAAGATTAGCAAAAAGAAACTCCTTTGAAAGGCATTGAGGACAATCCTTCATGAACATGTTCACTCAGCCAATTATGGTCAAATGTTAGTAGTGACTTTTCTGATGTGGGCACTACTGATGATTTATAGAGAGATTATTATTGTAGCAGCAAAGCATTTACTAGAAACTGGACTGGGGCCACCATTTCGTTTCACACAAGCTATTGAAGCAGTAAAATGTTCTCTTGTCTCATTACTAATTTGAACCAAAGTTATTTGGTTCCTTTAAATCAATTTTCCTCATTAGTTTGCTTTGGGTTCAAAAGGGCTGCTTACAATCTTTGTGACTATTTATGAGGCTTTTAAGCACTTAGTTTAGTGTAGTTCATTAAATAAGGGTTAAAGTAATTGAAACATCCCAGTGAAACATAGACAGGCCTTTTTCTAATTTTTTTCCTGTTGCTGTACACTTGAGGCGTTTCAAAACAATGAAGGCAGTTTAATAATGCAAACAGTACTGCTCTTATTACTGGCTTTCATCATTCTTTCTGACCCTTTATAAGGAAAACTGCAAAAAGAAGCCAGCTACAAGTAGTTTGGTATGTAGAGGCACATCCTTTGTCCTCAGAGGGTCATTGTGCAACAGCTGCAACAGAACATACATATAAAATGGAGTAGAGCCACCATATATAACACTGAGGCACCATGTAATGCTCCATCTAGACCCAAACAACTGAATCTAAGCATGAAAAAGTTCCCTAGTTTCCTAATGCAAGAGTTTTAAATTAAGTGAAACAAATTCTTCTTACAGATGAAGGTTTTCTGGTGTCTACAAGAAAAAAAAGAGAGCCCTTGCCCACTGCACAACCAGCAGCTCTGCGGCTGATTACAGCATTCATTTTGGGTTTGGAAAACCCCAGTACTTCACACTGCTTATTTAAAAAAAGTCTTAGCAACTACATTACAGAATTATTCTCACCCAAGGTTTCTTGTCAGAGATCCCTCATTAAGTATAAATGATTGATTCATTGCAAGTCATACTTGAACCTCTTTTGTGTATCTCTAGTCTAGTTCAAACTGTGGGCATGGATTCAGTCCCCCTCACGTTTTTACCAATATATCTAACAGGTAAAAATCCAAGAATTATTCTGTTAGCTAGTTGTAGCAGATGAACCTTTCTTGGGGCATGACGCTTCGAAGTCAAACAGGTGTTCTTGCCAAGGTGCACATAGAGTGCTCTGATCTTGCTGCATTTAGACTTGGCTAGCCTTGTTCCGTGCTTCTGCTCTGGACTCAGCTAACCTCCTCCTCTGGCTGCTCGAGAGTGAGCTGAGCATGCATTCGGAAGCTCACCTTTTATTGGTTGCCCAATCCTGCTCATGCGCAGCTGGGGTAAGCCCCAATTGGGCACAGGTGGGCTTAACACAAGCTCACGCCTCCCACTTTGTAATTAGCAACACCTGATTGCCTCATTTCACTACACTCAGTAGTTGGGGCATGACATAAGAGGAGCTATCTCTTAAGTTGCTGAGCTCTTTGAAGACTTGACTCTGAATCATCCCCACCAAGTGAATGCCCTGAGCTGTCAGTGGCTGTTTCAGGCTGTTTTCTCCTCTTAACTATAAATGCCATAAATAAATAAGGCTGAAAAGATTTTTCTGCAGAAACCAGTAGTGTAGACTGCTATAAAAAGTGCAGATTGTAATACACATGCTACTCAGAAAACTGCAGCTTGACATTTATGCAAACTACATGTTGGAAACTCCTGTTTATTTTGGATGGGCCTGAGTCAGAGGACAAGATCTCTGTCACAAAAATAAGGTTTCTCTCAAAAAATTCTCACCTGCTGCCTTGGTTCCTCTACCTCTGTATAAACAGGTGACCATAAGAATCTAGATGCCCTAAGAAAAAATGTGGCACATGAAAAAAAAATGGTGGCAAATATGATGATGTCATCTCAAGCAAATTGAACCACTTTCCTTCGATTCATAATTTTAACAAGCACACGCTGATGATATTTCCAATTTCTTTGATCCTTGTGCACTGAGGAATATGTAGACAATGAAACAACCAAAAACAGTAATCCTCTACACCTTTACTGTTAAACTCTTTTTTCCCCACAGCCACAACCAGGACAGAAGGCCACATCAAAACTAAAGTTTGCAGGCAAATTAAGGAATATCGTTATCTATGTTGTATAACTGGCAATATATATCAATGTTTTTTTGTAATTGAAGGTGCTTCTGAAATGGAACTGGTATTTCAGAGGAAATAAACACAACAAATGTCCCAGGTGACCTTTTAGAGCCGTATGCATAAGCTTAATACTTCAAATTTTTACCTGGGATGTGACTGAGCAGCAGTAAGTGCCAGATGAATTACAAATACATACTGGCAGTACAGTGTCTGTGCACATGAAGCAGAACAACAATTGGCTTAATAGGAGATAACATACATGTATTTCTCATTGGATTAGACAGCCAGACTTTAATCCATAACATTTAATTTCACGTCTGTAAGCATCAAATTTGCTTAAAAGTACTGAACCCCAGTTTGGACTACAATGTTTCAGTAAAGTGAGGTAATGAAATAAGAAATTTCAAACTTCCACAAGGCAAAATTCACTCAACTATCTGAAACAATATTTTCAAAAGATCTTTTCTCATTCAAACAGCATATGAATTAGGTAATACATCCCAACTTTATGTTTGTGCTACATCAGCCAGTCTCTGAGGACAGTCTCCAGAAATGTATTGTGACTGCACAAATAGGTATCGTTCCTTGGTTTGACTGTTGAAGAAAAAGAGAGCTATGTAGGTGGGAAGACTGCAGGAAAGTAGTAAAACAATGAAAGGCACAGGGGACAGAAGCTTATAGATAGGTTGTTCTTCACCCTTGGCACAGCCAAGTTTGTCTTTAATGTGGCAGCCATGTTTCCAAACATTCATAACCTAGTTCCATTGAAATTTGTAGGGTTACATCAATTTACACAGTTTGAGTATCAAGCTTCTTGATTGGTGCTTTTTTTTTTTTTTTAATTTTAATTTTGTAAACCATTTAGTCTTCAGAAATAGCTCATCATCATAAGAGTCTCATACAGGTAGAAATTATCTCATCTCACTAACTTTCCATGAGTTTTAATTAAATAAATTATAGTGGGAGTCCAGAGGTTTCCACCTGGTTTTAATTCTGTTTTCATAGAAGTAAGCATTGCTACTGCCCAAGTGACTTGCTAGTTCTGTAGTGTGGCCTGAACTGCCTCTGCAGGACCTATGTAAAGTACAAGCTCCAGCATACCGTAGCTGAGCTATTACATTGTAAAGAAATTAAATGCTACAGCTAGCAATGTAGATGCTCAATTTTAAATCTACTTGATTTTAAAGAAAACAACAAACATAGTTATTTCCTTCTTTTACTTTACTGCCAAGATAAATAATCACGTCAAGACACTACTGAGAAAAGCAGCCTTTATGCAACAAGCAAAGGGTACTTGCAAACACATGAACAGTAACATAAGGCTTGCATAAGTAAAGCAGGCACAGTAGTTTCCTGAGAGAGGAAAGAAAAGGCCAATATTTGAACAACATGAAACCTTCCAACTGAAACCTGGCAAAGAAAGCAAGAAGTTCACACCTGAGGTCTAGGCTATGCAATTCTGGTTTAACATTTGCTGCAAGAGTAGATTTTCCCCTAAAGCCCCTGCAGTTATTAATATTGGGAAAATAGCTTTATTGGCTGAATAGCATAGAGATGACAACCTGTCTGTATCTGCAAGATGCCTGCTTATTTAGAAAGCATTCAAGACTGTTTCTCTTGATAACATTTGAAGAACAGCTTTGGGAAAATGGACTTTTAGGACTATTTTCTGATTTCTCTTCTTCCCTGCAGATGACCTGTGATTTTTTTTTTTTTTCTAAGTGACACAGAGCACACAAATTTTTGCATCTTCCTACAACATGAATAGGAAGCCTTTCCAAGAAATTGAATTCAAGGATTTGAGATTATAATACTAGAACAATAAAGAATCATTTGGAAGGCTTCCTATCACAGTAAGCTTGCCCTGAAGTAAATAAAATCAGCTATAGCCATCACATACAGAGATAGGTGTCTCTCTGGTTGTTTTTGTTTCACATGCTGGCTAAAAGAAACTGGAAAACACTTCAAAAGGAAAGTGGATGAAAATACTGGCCCTGATTATGGTTGCTAGGCACCAAGCAATGCAAAGAGGACTACAACAAGCCAAGTTTCAAGCAGATTTAGATATTGTCCTAATGAACATAGAGTGTCATTCAAAATCAAGGGCTTGTTTAAGCAATTTTGCTCAGACTATTCAAAAAGGAAGTTATTTCATGTTGTCTTACTCTTCAAAAGCAGATATAATACCATATAGGTGAACATACTGATAGTTACAATATATAACTCATAATATTTACTTCCCAAATAAAGGAATATTAAATAGCATTCAAGATTCCTACTGAGCACAAGCTCAGTGGTTGACTTGCAAAGCATCTGCTGTGGGATGGGAATCCAAATCCTAAGCTATCCACTCTCACTTCACTCCTGGAAGCATTTGCATCTTTGCAGCTCCTGGCTGCACATCCAACCATCCTGGAACCCTGTCCACCATGTGCTGCCTTGTTGGGGGTAATCGGGCCCACTGCCAACACACACGTTTCTTGAGATGGACCCTTGCTTGTGGCAAGTTGTACCATACAAAGAGGCATTTCCAGAGGAGCTGCAGTGCCTTTGAGTTCATCTGTCACAAGTCCAGGATAAAATGTACCTCTCTGTGCCTACTATAAAACAGACCAGAGGGAATCAAAGAATTATAAAATAATCTAGGTTGGAAGAGACCTCTAGAGATCATCTGATCTGACCTCACACTGAAAGACAAGCTTTTAGCTCAAAGAAGACTTCAGGTCTTTAAACAATTTTTTCTTAAGTAGATGCAGTTTCAGAGTCTGAACAGTTTGGGGTTTGATTTTTTTGTTTGGGTTTTGTTTTTTTTAAATTCAGGTCTTTAATCACAGTTGTTTTTGTGGATGCATGATGCTTCCTCACCCATATCTGCCATTTATTTTTATTAGATCTAGAGCCTGGCTGGAAAAGAAAATAATTACCTCAATCATCCCAGATTTTGGGATATAGATCCAAACTTCTCAGTTGTTGTCCATCTGTTCAAAATGCTTCTGAATATAATTTGATTCTGGTGCTTTCATTTTTCCCCTATGTTCTGATTATTATATAATAATAAGTACTTAAATTAAAGATCAGCAAACTTCCATCACCCCAATCCAGAAAATTCCAAACAAACCTCAGCAAGTTAAAGCACAGACTAAACTGCAGATACAAAAAGAGGCAGGAACTCTATTCCAAAAGTTCTATCTTCATTTGAAGCCATTTTAAATTGCTCTGTTTTAAAAAATGCTTTTAAATGAGCAATTTCCTCAATATTTTCTGCAAGACAGAGAATTCTCTACGTCATCTCCTACTAGGACAAAAGCTTCTCTTTATATATTCAGTTACCTTACATCATACCTTCAAAATGCTTTTACTGTTTGTATTTATCTTCCTGTCTTTTAATAAATATTATTTTCAGTTTGTGTCAGAACTTGTGCTCCAATCTGCTAACGGTGTTTGGACAGAATTTCCATTTTTTGGCTCTAATGAATTCATTCTCTCCTGTGATTTATTGCATCAAACTTAGCACCCTTGTTTTGTTATTCAATTTATTCTTTTAGCAAAATGCATTTAAATGGCATTATCCAAAATGAATTCATAGTTCAAGATTTCTCTTGGTTTTCCATCCAACTGTCAACCACATTTTAACTACTTTCCCTCAAGTCTCACAATAACTAAACACATGGAAATTGCCACCAAAACACCTGTTCCCTCACTTAATAGCTGAATCGCTCCTACCCTTCTGTAGAGAGGGCTGGTCTATGAATTTCTGCCATTATATACTGGTAAAAAAATATCACCACTATAAGAAATAGGTATTACTCCACTATCTCCAGCTATTCAACCAGGTCTTTCATTAAGTTGTGATCCTGACAGCAGCACTATTAGCACAAGGAAAAGAAAGAGGTAATAGGGTGGTTGAGAATAGCAGAGAGCCTGGCACCCCCCCCGTGCACAGGTTGGAACAACTGAAGGACAGGGACATTGTGCTGACTATTGCCTCAGGGGGATGGAAGAAGAGTTTGGTTTCATGGACAAATTTGGAGGCAATTGAATAAGACAATAACTTAGATACACTCAGTGTAAAGCCATTGGTGCATCAAGCAATATTTCAGAATCACAAAATATTTCTGGTTGGAAAAGACCTTTAAGATGGAGTCCAAGCTTAATCTAATTCCGACAAGTCCAGTGCTTAAACCATGTTCCTAAACACCACACCTATACATCTTTTAAACACGATTGTGATTCCATCACCTGCCTGGGCAGCCTATTCAAGTGTTTAATTACCCTTTCAGTAAAGGATTTTCTTCTAATAACCCATTTAAAGCTCCCCTGGAACAACTTGAGACCATTTTTTCTTGTCCTCTTGTTTGTAACTAGGTAAAAGAGACTAACACCCACCTCACCACAACCTCATTTCAGGTAGTTGTGGAGAGCGATAAGGTCTCTGCTCAGCTTCTTCTTCTTTAGGCTAAAAAACCCCAGTTCCCTCAGTCAGTCCTCATAAGACTTGAGCTTCAGACCCTTCACCAATTACATTGCCCTTCTTTGGATACACTCCAGCACATCAATGTCCTTCTTGTATTGAGGGACCCAATCGTGAACTCAGGATTTGACCTGAGTACAAAGGGATGATAATTTCCCTAGTCCTGCTGGTCATACTATTTCTGACACAAGCCAGGATGCCATTGGCCTTCTTGGCCACCTGGGTATGTTGTTGGCTCTGCCATTTCACAGAACTGTGAATAACTCTTCCAGGAGCTTGGGCAGCAGAGTGTCTGCGAGTGATTCAGCAGCCACATTTCACCATCTAGTACATTACATGATTCCCAAGGCAGATGTGCTTATCTTCCAAACTGAAATGGGTGGCCAAAAGAATGGCATATCATTGCCACCATTTGTTACTTCTGTAATACTCTATTTGCCTCCATCAGTATCGATGAGAAGGTTCTAAGTCCTTCCTCTTCCTTTCTGTGCTCTAAGCCAAATATTTATTATGTTGTAAACAAGTATTTATTTAAAATAAGTCTTCATGTGCTAGTCAGTCATTTAGTATTAAGTTAATTATAATAATTCTTTCATGCTTCAATAATAGATTTTAATTGATTACCATCCAAGTCTTTTCATTATTTAGAGTCTGGCATTAAGTAGTTCTGCATTAAGTACTTCTGCTATTACCTGTATTCACTGATATTTGTAACCAAAGCCAATGTTTTAGTAAAATGACTGCATGGAGTTAACATTTTACATGTATACTTAGGCACCTAAAAGCAGCAGCTTAATTTTCAAAAGTGCTAAGCATACAGCTCCTACCTTAACTTTCGGGATGAAGAATAGAAGTCACTGAAACTTGGAGATTTTTTTTAAAGAAAGCTTGTTTGATATGTTTCACTTTAATTTTTCATGATACATCTAGAAAATTTGACAGATGAAGCACAAAAGCCTACCTAACTAAATAGAAGATTATATATAAATGCTGAAATTCATTGCCACATGAAATGAGAAAGAGTAGAACTTCATTGAGGTTTTAAAAAGAACGCACTGGAAAAAAGTATCTTTCAGAGCCTAAGTCAACTAGCATGAGGAAAAATATTTTCTTTCTCAGATAAGCTTGCAAATTATAATGGCTTTTCCTCTTCCACTCTTCTTTTCAGACACCATTACATTTCTCTACCAAAGGAAGCACAGTAAAGAAAAAAGAAATTATCTTTTGTAATGTGACAGTTGTGATGTTGAGGTTAGGTATGAGGAAAAAATTTTTACAGAGAGGATGATCAGACACTGGAATGGGCTGCCCAGGGAGGTGGTGGATTCTCCATCCCTGGAGGTTTTTAAGAAGAGACTGTGTGGCACTCAGTGCCATGGTCTGGGAACCACAGTGGTAGTGGATGAAGGGTTGGACTTGATGATCTCAGAGGTTCTTTCCAACCCAGCTGATTCTGCGATTCATGAAGCACCCTTAAGTTCACTACAGCGCTACTCTGCTCATTTTTTAAATCCTGTGTTCCAATTCTGAAGTTCAAAAATCCCTTGTAGTTTGCACCTTACCTCAACACAGAAATAGCTATATTCTTCCTTTTTTGTTTTAATACCAATGCAAACTTTTACATTCTAGATAAAAGACAATATTCTGACAACTGATTTTCAAGGGCAATCACAAGAAAAAAATCTCCACCACCCTGTTACAGAGAAAGTAAGAGAAGAAAATAATAACCTTATCCTAAGACCCCCTGTAATGTGCAATACAGTCAGATCATTAATCTAATCTGACTACCTATATTGAGTCATGGCTGGTTTATGAAATTTCACAGGAAAGCAAAAAATCTTCATCAACCCTCTGGATGAGATTAGAGATTTGTGAATGTGTGGGAAGTTAGAGATGCAAGGAACTCCACTGATTCCCACAGGCAAACCTCTTAAGTCAATGTGTGTGGCATAATTAAACTGTGATTGTCACTACATTATAGCATTGAAGGCTAGTTACCACACTGTTTTATCAGTAAATTCTTCAGTTTAATATCCTTGTAAGTGTTTCACAACTTCATTAACTTACTGAGCTTCACAGTTACATGTGAAGAAAACTAAAATACTTGTGTGGCTGACTAATATGTTTACCCTTAATATAGTTATGCACTATAAAAATGTATGGAAAAAAAATGAAGGTAAATCATGCTCAAGGTGTTCCTCCTTATTCTAGCACAAACCAGAAGTTGCTCCTAATCAATCAGTGAATTTTACCTAATGTAGCTGGAAAAGTGTCAGGCCTGTCAAGGAGACTGACATGCACACACCTCTTCTCTGCCAGCTGCACAGTTTTTCCAAATGACTTGTCATGCATGAGGAAAAGATGGAAGAGTCTGCTTTAATCCACTACTGTGTCAGAACAAAGTCTTCAGGACAGTGACTCACTGCAATGACTGAAGTTGAATTATTACATTTTTTTATTTCATTTGAAACACTCTGTGTCAGCAGAAAGTTCTTCTTCTCTATCCTGGTCCTAAATCAATATTTTATATATAAATGTATAATAACAAATTAGATTGAGGGAATGGGATGCAGAAGTTAAAGTTTATATTCCCTCAACTGCTCTAAGAGGTTGAGGAAGGAAGGAGAAAGCAGCAAGTACTGGGAATTAAGAATGCAGCTTGCTTCGCTCCAAATTTCTAGTTACAAACCATTTTTTTCCTTAACAGAAACTCTTAATATTTTTAAACTAAGATACCATACACTTTAGTGCTAAGAGACTGTGTTCTATTCAATTTGGAATTGTTATCCATTTGTACAACATCTGAAGGCAACGAGAGACTACTGTCTGTTGTTCCTTTTCTCTATCTAGATCACTTTCCTGATTTATTTTTAAATCCAGCACTACAAGATTGGAAACTTTTGGTAAATTAAAACTTAACTCTTTGGCCATAATCTTAAACCAACCACTCACAGATTAATTCCAAAATACAAATCCATGATTCTTGGTCCAAGTTGTGACTGTTCTCAAACATTAAATCTCAAAAAAGAGAACTTGGACACAGAATCTAACCAGAAATTTTATAGGAAGTGTACTGGATAATTAAAGTGGTAATGACCTTCCCTTCTACTTCTCAGTGAGCCAGGATAGGGCTAAGTAAACCGGCTCTTAACTTACTATCAGATAATGCCAGTATTAAGGATTCATCTTCTGATGGAAAAAAAAACCAAACATGGCCTGAAGATAACACCAACACATTTTTTTTTCCCTTCACAACACAAAGAGAATCTGACATGGCCAACAAGCTATTCTATTGAGAATGCTGTAAGATCACTGGAATAATGATGCATATTTTCTATTAAAATTTCTTCCTCATGTATTCTGTCTCACATTCATTAGATGAAAACATAGCTATCATCATTCAGAACTAATTTTTTAAAGCACGAAAAAAATTACAGTAACATTCTTATATTCTCATTTATTTTGTTTTGAGGCAGTGGTACCTTATGGTGCTTCTAGATACACAAGAGCCAACAGACATCTCTTTTTCCAGTTGTACCATTTAGGAAAATGTAGCTTAAAGAAAAAAAACCCCACCACTTTTACACTGATAAATACAGTGCTATGATAGAGTAGTCCTAAATCCTTTCCTCCTGTTTTGGCAATTCTGCACATCTTAAGAAACTGATAACGCTGTGTAAAGTGAAGCATTCTTAAATACAGACATGCAAAGCAGTAATTCTCTGTGATATATGCCACTTCCTATGATATATGTCTCTTGCTTTGAGATAGTTCCTGATTCTCAGATAAACTCACTCAGATACCAGTTTGTACTGATATACACATTCTCTGTTCACATTCATGAAACAGAACCCAGCACTTTGAAAAAAGTGTTTGAGTTTCTGTCAAGGTTTAACACTGGGCTGGCAACTAAACCTATGACAAATGTTCTCTATTTAACCCGTCCACCTTCCCAGAAAGGGAAAGGAAAGAGATTAAAGGATAGAGACTTATGGGTTGAAAACTAAACTACACAGATTTAATGAAACAGTAATGATGAAAAATAAAATAATTAAAAATGTACAAGTATCTAAAGAAAAAACACCATATGGAAGTAACTAAAAAGAAAAATTGTTCTGTCCTGGCTCAAATCAGGACAGTTACCCAGGGCTGCTTCTTCCAAGCACTGTACTGGAAGACTGGGGCAGGTTTTATCTTTCATTCTCTATAATGCATTGCACGATGGGGACCAGCCTACCACTAAAGCTCCTAGCAGCTTTGAGTCTTTAATTTTACTGCAGTCTAATAACATAGATGGCATAGATTAGTCTGTGCAGCACTCTGTGCTGCAAATGCAAATGTTATGTGCTACTCAAGTGTTATTTCGCTATGTGGCTGCACTTGCTCAAGACAACAAACCCGAGAAGACAGCTTCACTTAAACCTGCATTGAAGATATTTTCATAAGGATACACAAAACGCTTCTAGAATCATCTCCAGCCTATTGAAATTCAGCTAACTTCTCCAACTCTGAAACCCCTGTCAGAAGCAGACTCCTACTATCCTGCTTCCACCTCAGCAGTGATGACCAAAGATTCTCCTCCGTGTGTGCTGTCCTAAACAGCAAGCATTGATGAATGTTCAGAATTAATATCTTGCCAACCATACCACAAATGCTCATACGAGTAATGGAAGGGATATAGCACCTGGGAAAGCATCAATATAACTTAAAAACCACAAACCAACTCACAGTTGGAAACAATTCAAAAATAAGTATTTACACATTATCTTGCAAGTGCTATTTGATACAGTTCAGTGTTGCTTAAACATATTTGGATAAATATCAGTAAAAGCAGCTTCCTTATTTTTCCAGTGAAGTTCTTTCAACAAAAAAACACATAATTTATATTGCTAGTGAATGTTTTTTCTGCTAATGGCATAATTTAATTTGGAGATAAAAAGAAAAATATTTTCTTCTGCAGTTTTAAAATAACCTTCTTTTAAAAGTGGTTATCACTGTTTATACTCACAGCCTTCTCAGAGCCTTAGCAAGTGTTACTGACATAATTTAGGTCATGGATACTTTTGTACTTTTATTTGTTCTGGTTGAATTAGGATTATGAGTTAGAATCACTTACTGGAAAGTTTAAAAAAAAGAAAGATTTTTATAACCATTTTATAACCCCATTGTCCTATGTATTATTCAAGTATTTTAAGGTCCCTTCCAGCCCTAACCATTCTATGATTCTATTCAGACGTCTGTAATTAGTATTCCTAATAGAATCGAATGGCTTTCCTTCAAATCATTATATTAGCTATTTCAAATTATTATATTAACTATTATTATATTGACTACTGTTGAAATAACAAAGGTAGTGTCATGATAATGTACACTTACAATCTCCAAGTGGAAAATACTATAATACCTCGCAGATGGTACTTCTGTGGAATCTGTGACCTTCTTGTCGTGTTAAAATCATTCTTTTGAAGAACTTAGTGTCAAACAAGAGCTAATGCATGTCCTAAATCCAGGTACCTAACTCACATGCTGGAAGCGAAAGCAAACATGGCAGAACAAGTAGCATACCACTTATTTCCTTATTAGCTGTGACTGGATCTTTATCTTTCCTGACAGTTCTATACTTAGAAAAGTTATGAAAATAGAAATGAATTAACAAGAAAGGTTTTGGCCAGATTTCAAGGCCATGAAAAAAGCCACCTTCACCAACATTTTCACATAGGGATCCTCAAGGAAGAGTATCCTGTGACCTGAAGAAGCGGCACAGGATTGTTTTGGTCCAATGTCATGTATTCCTATGTTTCTGTCCTGTTTTGAATCAGACATTCACGAAAGTTCCAAGAGTGACAAAATATTCACTAATCCAGAAATTGCTTCATGCTAATTACCCTCCACATCTGCTGATATCAAGAGAACAGTGGCCAATTTGAAGTCAAGTAGATCCAACCATAGATTATATAACACAGCAGTTTTGCTTTGTCCATCTTTGGGCATTCCAACTTCAATTCCAGATCACCATCAACCATCACTGGTCCATAAAAAAAACCTTATCAGCAAAAGATAAATTTACCAACAAAATTTAGCAGAAGTATGTGTACAGAGAAAAGGATCTTGATTTGGAAATGCATCGATGTGTGGATTCTAATGGTATCCTGTTGATATACTAGTATGCTAAACAAAAAATTAAAATAAAATTTTAAAAAGTATTTTCAGCTTCTTTTTATTGGCTTTCAGAATAATTTTGCTGAACTGCCTTCCTAGAGAATCTGAGAAATGCCAAAAACAAATGCAAAATCAGCAAGATATTTTCCAACATAAAGAGTCAGCATTCAGACCTTCAATTCAGATGACACTCGAGAGTGACCTACATGCCACAGAGCTCATTTCGGCCTGGTTCATGATCCCAGGGAAATTCCTTTTCATTACTAACATAGAGGGAACACAGTTGCCTCAAAGTTCTTACATACCCATCTTCAAATGGGTTAGGGCATGACCTCTGCGCAGTTGGTAAACTGGCTAAGCCACCTTAGGAAAATACCAAACCAGTGCTGTGCTTCCTCTATGCTGGAAGTGACAAGACTAAAAGGGAAGAAAGTATCTTGTTAAAAATGGGTAGAATACCTCTAAGTGATCAGTGCTGGCACTTGTTAATACTGTTGTATAAGTACTAAGCAGAACCTGCTTCTATAAGCTGTCTTCAAAGAAAGTCCCCCAGTCAGGAACTTTATTGGAAAGACTGAGAGAATTCTTTTCAGGCAAGGTTTCTGAGGCCTTACAGAGATCCATTTTTTCTAATATCTGGGACACTTATATCTGGACTCAAACTTGCTAGGGAATTGATGAAAATAGGGGCAGTATCTAGACCATGCTGCTAGGTCTGTTTTCCTCAGAGAGAGGCAGAAATGTCTTGGGTCTTGCCATCTCCATTATAGTCCTTGTATGTGACTCTCCACTGAAAACTCCTTGAAATGAAGCTACTGAAGGACATCATGTATAGAAAAAGTGTCACAAATCTGATTGTGAGTTGTCAGCTTCTTGGTGACACTATATTGTCAAGACTAATGTGGGATTTGTGGTGTCAGTTCACAGATTTCCAATTTCTCTGGCTTAACTGCAATGTGAAAACAAAATTAGGTTTAAAAAGATTTGGTTTGGATAGAGGGCTATATCACAAATTAACAAAATGACATTGTGATATCTTGGCCCCCCCCCAGCCCCCTCAATTACCAGATGAGATTTTCATCTCATCTTAATACCACTCTTCCATCTCTGTACCAATTTAAGATGAAGAATTTTTGCTGAAAAACTTTTCACAGTTACTGACCTCCCAAAAGAAATCTTCTTTATGTAACTGGAAGACTACTTTCACCTTCAGTATTTTGGGAAATCCATGGCAGCATACTAAAAGATTTAGTAAAAGCACAGAATTTAGTTTTGCTGGTAGTGATTTCACCTTAAATATAGCTGGACAGCATTATCTCATGGCAGGAATCACTGGTGCTTTTTGGTTTACAAGCCACAGCTTTGATGACCAGCTTAATTAAGAAACCAATAAGACAGAGTTAAAGCCATGTTCCTGGGAAAAGCTCTTTCATGTAAAGGGATGTGAAAGAAGAAAATTGCCTATGAATAGTTTTACCAGGCATATTCAGATTTCATTTCCCAGATTCCTTTGGATCTAAGTACACAAAATATATGAAGCCAATGCTTATTACCAACAAAAATAGCTATTTGAGGTAAAAGTGCATTTTTGAGGTGGGTGTCTACCTGAGTTTGGTGGTTCTTACATTACTGTCTCAGGATTAACTTCACAGTTAGCCTTGAACCTTTCTTTTTCCTCAGAATTAATAAAAGTAACAAGACAGAAACCTTCATCTTAACTTTCAATTATAACAAAAACTACTGACCTTAAATGATAATTTCAGCATTATTAGTCTCAAGTATTCAAAATACAGTGGTTTCATTTCTTTCCTCCCATGCCAGCAAAAGTTGGCCAGAAAACCATGAAACAAAAACTCTTGGAATCCTTTCTGGATACTGAATACCAAATTTCTTTTTTTCAAGCTTCCTGCCACCACCCCCAAACAAAAATTACTCAGTACAATGCCTCCAAGAGTGACCATAATCTAAAACCAATGGAAGATCAATGACAGGACAGGCATGTATCTCTTTTGTGTACTCTCACAGCCTTCATTTATTTTCAGCCCAGGGGATTTTCTCAGCCTGATGCAATTTGTCTATTAACCCTCAGTGGATGTCTCTTCCAAGTCCTTGTTCCATTCTTCCCTAGACTTAATGCAAACTTTCTGCATTCTTATACAACAGTCATAGTTCAGACTAAACCTCTTGATTCTTTGTGCAGTAATGTCAGAGGGGAATGGTACAAAGAATGAGTCATTTCTCTCTCCTGACTCAACTTTTGTTAAGCAATGTTATTTTTCCTGTGAGGCTATAGGGAATAGGTGGAATCTACTGCTCCTTGCACAAGTCAGTCAGCTCCTGAGTGCAAAAATTCATTTTAATAAACCAGAAAAAAAAAGCTTTATTGCATGTCATAAAAGGCTTCTTGTGTCTGCCATTTTCCATCTTTAAAGTGTATAGACTTCTCTCTGATCCACTGAAAGCAGACTGGAAAAATGAACTTTAACTCATTCTACCAAGAATTCAGTCTGTTTATCAGCAGTCTAGTCTAAGATTATGCAATATGAACTACCTTCTATTTTCACAGGATTCTGAGCATTTCAGCATGAAAAATTATTTTAGGGTGAGAAAGAGTCATCACAATCATCATATCTGATTCATGCTTAGCATAGACTATATAATTTCCAATGAAGGAGTCTACTTACACTACCTTCCCTTCTCCACCCCCCAATGAAAATGGCAAGAAGATTTTAATTTTTAAGTAAATAACATTGCTGTGAGAAAACAGCGCTTTTGCTGTTCTCCTTCCTCCCTGTTCCAGCACTCAATGATGGAAGCAAAGACAAGCATAAATCACTCTATGCCATCAAGGCAAAATTGTCCCTGAGAGTCTGGCATCATGCCCAGGATTTTACTCACTCCATGACAAGTGGTGTTCTCTTTAGCTAGGATTTATCCAGCCTCATCAATAAATACCTCGAGCTTTATCCAGTATTTCACTATTGCTAAGAAAGTGGCAAACATCCTGATTTCTTTTTATGACATTAAACATCAGAACAAATTGCAGTACAATCCTTCTTGGTTAGTCGCATCACAAGAATATCTTAAAACTGACTTAGTGCTTTTTTTTTTTTTGTACACTATTTATGAGTGATTTTCCCCTCCTTGTTTGCTTTACACTCATCACACCTCTTTTCTCACTTAGGTATGATGAGGGGAAATATGCTCTCATCTGTGTCTTGGGAAGCAAGATCTGGATTTGTTTACAGGCTTTTCCCTATGCTTTCTGATAAAGACCAGGGGTTCTAAAATAATAGGCTTTAATATGGCAAGTAAATACAACAGGTTCAAAGCCCACACTTGGCCTCTCTTGCTCTCTAGTATTTACTGGTAGTAGAATGGAGTTACTGCATGACTATTTGTCTGCAATGTGGGTCTCCAGCAGGTAAGATGGAGATATGTAGAGACATGACTGGAGTAGCTAAACAGCAGAAGAAACTCAAGTTGTTTGCAAGCTGTTAGAGTGGGACTCACCAGCTGAGTCAATCAATCTGAATGCTTCAGATGTTGCTAAAGTAGTGCAAATTTAAAAATATTTATCAGCAAATTGGAAACTATAGAACAATGAGTTTCAGCATAGCCAAAAACAAAGGCATATGTCTGGGATTGAGGAATATCAGCTGAACTTATCAAATTGTCATTAAATATTGGTTCTTCAACAGTTCTTCAGTGTATCTTCTAGATCACATCCAAGGCCAACATAAGCATTAGAGCAAAGCTTTTGGATAAGATACTAATAAGATTCTCAGATGCCCAAGGAGATAAATAGAACCAGAAAAGAGTTATTAATTTTCTATGCTGTGATAGAGAAAGCAGTATTAAAAACATTATCTACCTCCAACATCCATCCAATGAGGGTGTCAATGAGTATTTTCAGGAGAAAAAAACCCCATCAGAATTATCATCAGGAAATAGTGAAAAAACAGAAAAAGCTGTGGTCCTTATAATAGGGACAATTAAGCCATGAGTCAAGTATAGTCTGTCAGAATTTACAGAAGCTAGGTAAGACATCTTAATTCTTAGTATAAATTTGTATAGTAGTGGAACAGTATATGGAGGAACACAGAATATCTCTTCCTTTTTTAGGTTACATTGTTCTTAAGGAACTTTAAATTAGAATTCAGGTTGTCCTTGCAAATATGCCATACACATCTTTTCTTTATAGAGGAATTACTGCATTAATTTATATGAACAGTGGAAAGCAAGACTATATTTCTGAAATCACCACCTCCCACTTAACAACACAGTCTGATATATGGAGCTTGTCTCCAAATTTGAGTTTGTGCACACCTCTGGATCCTGCTATGGTCTAATTCATTTGGTCTCTCCCTAGTCCCACAGGGTCAGACATATTTTCAAGAGGTCATAGGCCACTTTATTTTAAGCAGTTCAGCAACAAAAAAAAAAAAATAAAGGAATAATTTTCAGCTCCCTATGGATGTTCATGCTTTCAAAAGGTCAAAGGCTCTGCTGAGCCCAGTTTGCCTTCTGGGCTGGAACAGTAAAGGCACATCAGTTTCTATAGCCAGAGGCACAGAGATCAACATGGTTATCACTGTACTTAGCTGTGTTCAGCCCTCTGCCCAGATATGCAGATGCATCAATATGAGGCAATTTTCAACATGCTCTCAATCAAAGTGTAAAACAGTCATTCATGGGAGAAGAGTGAAAGGTTTTACCTGCTCTGCTACTGTTTCAAAAGCAGAACAGCTTCCTTCCTTGCAGACTGTCAAGTGGACCTGCTACCCACCCCAGTGAAAGAGGAAGGAAGGTGCAAAGGAAGAGGAAGAGGCACTCCTACACACACAGCTGCCACAGTGTCTGCATGCAGGAATAAGGGAAAAGTCTCCAGACTGGTGCCTGCTACCCTGATTGTCTGTGTCAGTGTGTGTGTTGTTGTTAGGGACAATGAATGAGAGAGGAACAAGACATCCCTCTGACAATTGCACAGCCTCTCAGTGGCATGGGTTGCTATGAGTATGAGTTCAGAATCATCCATAACCCTGGCTCCCAAGAAAAATCTCAGAAGTGGATCCAGCAAAGGTGGAAAAATGCTCTTCTGCTTCAATGTATTAGATCAACAGAGGCTTTTAAAAAAAGCCAAGACATGCTGGAAGAACCAATGATTCAAGCAACCAGTGATTAAAAAACTCTTCTTTGGAAATTTTTATTATTTTAAGAAAAGGAAAAATGTGTAAGTTATGATTTATCATCCATTTAAACCTTTCTTTGCAGTTTACTGAAGAGCATTGGCAGGCACGCAGGCTGGGAGCCATGTTAGTTCAGGGCTGGATGGTGGAGGGGGAAAAATGAACCACAAAAAACACTGACTGCTTTAAAAGCACTCCTTTAGATTCACACTGGAGTCCAACAATGTTACCTACCTATCATGGAAAATGACTTGAGTAAACAAGATGAATAGAGAGAGGCATATGAGCAGCATCTTGAATAAAAGCTGTGATCTCTCTTCCACTGAAAGGAGGATCAATATCTCCGTGGTATCCTTTCTCAATACAGTATTGAAATGCGAAAGCAAAGGTAAACATTTCCAAAAGGAGCTGTCAGACAGAACTGAATTTATTTCAAGAGATATTTATCAAAATATTTCCACAGCTGTTCCATCACTCAAATACTGCATTGCATTTTCCCTAGATTTGCTCCTACCCTTTAAATCTTTAAAATATCATGTCCCACAAACAGCCATATCTTCTTTAAGATTACTGCTATGTACATGCTCAAAACTTAAAAGAATTAGATCTTCTGAGAGTCAAAAAAACATTTCAGTATATATATATTTTTGTCCTCTTTTTCTTCCACTCCATAAGTTTTCAGTGCAGAAAGATCACCCCAAAGGCTTGAACGCATTCTCATATTTCATGGCCTCTGAAAGGCTAAAAGCAAACTTCAAACTTTGCTTCCTCTGCTTCTTCCTTTTTCCCCAATGGACTGTCAAGTACTCATATGCTACAGCTTGATGCTTCAAAAGGAAAACAAAGCAGTAGCAGTGCTGGTTTTATCATAAGAACCATGAAAATTGCAGACAAAATAGATTTGGACATTAATATTGATATCCAATAATCCCAAGGCACTAAAACTGGAGTGTAATTTTTATGTGTGTTGTAAAATGTGTTAAACATTTGAGTAAGAAAAAGGTAATGCTGGAGTTTGAATTGCTATAAACAAGAACTTATTTAAGTCAGGATGAAAGCATCACATCCCTGAGATGAATAAAAATTATATAATTGTCAAATGAGAAGTAGGATATGGTGAAAACATTAAATAAGAGCTATAAAAATGTCAGTGGCTTGATTCACAGTTAAAACTTGGTTCAGGTTGAATAAGGGAAGAATAAATTGTGGTTAATGACTTATAAAAATTAGGATACAATTGTTTGGTTTAAAGGAGATTTATCAGTTTCTTGCTGGTAGAAATCAATGCAACATAAGGTGCACATCACAGCTGCACATTCAGCCTGGATATCAATATGCAGGTGCCAATTTTTACCTACTATTCTCCCTACTTTGACATACGGCACTGACTTTTATAGAAAATTCCAAATGAAAATGAAGTACCACTCCATTACTATAGCCGTGCATGACTCTTCAGTATTTGCACAAGCAAATGCTTAATTATCTTCTTGGACTCAGGAGGCACCTGAGGCAGAAGCAGAAAGCTGGAAATCCTGTATTTCCTTCCCTTTCTTGCAAGGACATCAGTGGCTTTATAGAGCAGAGGCAGCAGATTTCCTTGTTCTACAGAATAACAATCTTTAACAGTTAAATGCCCCAATATCTATCACTGCAGTGGTACAAACCTTATGTGTGTTTGCAGTCTTAGTTTATAATTGTTATGGTTTAGTGTCAACAGCTAAGGGAGGTGTGCAGTCTTTCATCTCAGAGAACTACCCCTGAAAGGCTGATGTGGCTTTTGTTCAGATTCAGACATTATCTTAGTGACCATTATTAGGAGAAGCTTTTTATTTGTTTGCTTTTAATAAAAGTTTAGATTGTGAAACAATTATGCAAGTAGATCTTTAAAAATCTTTTGTGAGTACATGTTTGTCTCCATAATCTGATTTGAACAGGGACTCTTGCTTTAAAGTTACTCTAACAAACAATAAGGCCACACGAGGATAAACAGCACTCTAAGTGGTTTTCAATGGATAAAAATAATCATCATAAAATAACAAGCAAGTTCTGCTTTTGAGTGAGGCTTTATAGTTGAGGGTATATAACAGAACTAAAACATTTTAAAACGTCCACATAAAAAGCATTTACCATGCTTCAGATTAAAGAGGAACAGTAAGAGATTAAGCACATTCATTACTAACTAGAAAAACATTTCAGCAGACCAGATGAACATAATCATACACAAAACACTATTGCTTGAGTTTCTAATATAAGCTACCTGAACATAATTTTACAACCAAAAGACAACAGCAAGTCAGCAGCAGAGGAAGAATTCCAAAACCCCAAACTCTCCATCAGCGGATGTTTACCAAGACAGCCTGAAAAAGATTTTATCACTTGCCAACACAGCTACCTAGGGAACTGCAGACGCGCTGCTTCTAGAAAGTGTATACCATAGGTTTGGGGCATCTTGCATTGCCAAATTTAGTTTATTGGGCTAAAGGTGTTGGTACCACTGTTAGAGAAACTGTAAAGAAGTGTACTATCAGCAACCACAAGAGAGTAGGAGTTTTTAAAGAGTGGCTATGCTCCTTTGGCCAAATATTCTGCATTAAAACCTCAGGTCTGCATGAGCTTATGCTCACTATGGGTATCAAGACATCAATTTATAATACACATATTTAAAACTTTATAGGAATACATCATTACAGTGTCTCAGTGGAGCATTCCCTAGTGTCCCACAGACCACAATAGGTTATTAAGGCTATAGCAAAAGTTTATGAAAACACTGTTGTCCAAAAACAGTCCAGCTCCTTTGCCTAGGCTTAGGTGAAACAGAACTCGCTAAGGATGTCTTAAGGACAAAACCTGCTGTCTCAGTTTCCCAGCATCTGCCAGAAATGCAAAATTACTGAAGAGATGCTAATGAATATTCCCTGCTGTTTACTGGAAGTCTTCCCCTAACTGTGGACTTCTGTCATCATATTCCCAGAAGAGAAATATTATTGATAAGTATAAACTCTGCATGGTTATTGTACAAGAAGAGTTATTTTGTTCCATGGAGTTGCAGACAAATGCATTTATAAACTGTCCATCACTTCTCAAAAGTAAAATTTAAGTATGGTTTTAGATTGCTTTGAAGTACTGAATGCCTCTCATTCAGATAGGAGGACTGAAAAGCAGCTGTAACATATGGACCCTCATGTTTTAATACTTAGAAAACACAGGGGGGAAAGGAATTGTCCATGAGAGGAAGAGACAGTCAAAACTTTGAACATAAAAAACATTCTTCCCTTCTGCCAGTTCTGCCCCTTGGCAAGCAGCACATCTATTCATTTAATTCTAAGGGAATTTTGAGAACTTGCTGGGGTTTTTTCTAGTTTGCACAAGTACAAATATTGCCTTTGCAGTCAATGATTTTGTTGATGTCAGCAA
Organism: Heliangelus exortis; assembly: GCF_036169615.1. Classification (NCBI taxonomy): domain Eukaryota; kingdom Metazoa; phylum Chordata; class Aves; order Apodiformes; family Trochilidae; genus Heliangelus; species Heliangelus exortis. Next base: position 134,638,342 of record NC_092422.1, read on the forward strand.
ATGTTCCAACAACTGATTGTCAATAGAATGCACTGAATTAGTGGATGGATTTGGGTGACTCCAGTGAAGTCAACTCCAGTGAAGTCAACAGGAAGTTTGCCTGACTAAAAGCCCAGTAATGTGGTATACCTAACAAAATCTAGAGATCACATGTAAAACCATGTAATTAATTTCTAGAAAGAGATGCTTACTTCCTAACTTCATTAAAAGGATTCTAATACACTTATGAACAGAATCTAACATCCCGCACATTTACAAAGGGATAAGGATACTTGTACAAAAAAGGTCATATAAAAACTACCTGGTATTTTGGAAATCTTTCCTTTTATAAGACTGCTACTTTTGCAGGCAGAAATTAAACTACAGTGAAAACAACAGTACTTAAAATCTCTTATTTGGCATGCTTCCAGATTTTTCCTACCTTTCCTGAACAGGGGTGGGAGGCGGGGAGGAGGAGGGGAGAAGGTGTCCTACAGTGAACTTGAGGTTTGATAAACAACGATAATTACATTACCACCTGAAAAAATATCTAAAACACACTTGATAAGTCAGAGATTTGGAAAGCTTTCACATCAAGACATGGAAAATGGTAATCATAGCTGTCTAAAGAAATGGGATAAATGGGTTAATGTTTGAACCAAACCAATAAACTTGCCATCAATCAGAACAAAAATATATAGTTAAAATTTCGAAATCACTTACACTGAAACATGCAACCTGCAAATTTCAAGTTACTATTTCCATGGACTTGGACTAGTTTATGTAACAGGAAAAAAAAAAAAACCAAAACAAACCAGGAATTGCAGAACTAAGGAAGAATTATAACTCAAACAACTACATCTGAGATGGGGGACATTCAGTAGTTATTGTTGGAAGAGCCAGAAAAAGTCCATTTTTCCAAAGATACATAAGAACCCTTACATTCCTTTCCAGAACCTGAAATAGAACCTGGCATTCATCTGTTGTGGGCAAAACACCTCTGAATCCTCTTGAAAAGTTTCCCAATCCTATCTTCACCTGTTCCACCCAGAAAGCCTCCTCCTACCACTTGCTAATTACTGAGACAACTCAAGTAGCAGAGGTCTGCCCAGGGAACCGAAGAGTTTTTTCTGTTAGTAACACATACAGATATTCATCTCTGCTTTAGATGTTTCATCTTCCCAAAGCTTTGGAAATAACACCACTGTGCTAAAAGAAAGATACAAAGGATGCAAATTTAAGCATTAAAATGTAAGCATTACGCGAGTCCTTCTCAGATCAACTCAGCACACATAAGCAAAGAGCAAGAGTACAATCCTGTGTGTTTCTCTGCAGAAATTAGATTGTGCCCCCCCTAGTGCAAATAGATGAGACCTCTATTCTACTTTTTACACTTCGTTTCCAGTTAATGACCACTGGCTTGGAATTGCATGCTACAAATTTTGTTCTTAGCAGCCTTTTCTACAGCATTCCTAGTAATGGTATGGGTGAAATAAGGCACTAACAAATTCTCTTCACTTTGAAAGCAGGAACAAATCCTCTCAACAGATGGGAAAGTTGAAATGGCAGCTTTTCTAAGGCCACAGAGGTTGCCAGCACATGAGCCAGAAGACAAGCATGAATATCTTCACCTCAAACCCAATGTTTTTCTTTCACCTCATGCTTGACTACTGCTAGAGATGGTATCAGCCTCTCTCTTCCACGGGCAGGCCTTTGGTAGAGAACTTTGGGAGCTCTTGAGCCTAAATTACAGAATGTTCAACTTCCTTAGTATCTCACAGGTCAATGTTTCATCATTTTTCTGGATGAGGACTTCAAGGATTTTTTTGAGCAATCTCCTTCTTCTCCTAATCCTTATTCCAGTCCATTTCTAGCCTCCTCACCTCCTCTCTTCTAGATTGCCCCTCACTTTTCAAATTCTATGACATCCCCCAGATGTAACAGTGCTGGCATGAGACCCAAGATAATAAAACTATCAGTGCTTATTAGCTTGGTATCCATCTTATCCCACCCTGCACCTCACCCCTAGTGTTAGCCTATCTCATTACAGCATTCACTTACTAGTTGGGAACTGTCACAATGACAGAAAACCAAAAGCTTTTGTGTAGTATTCTTTCTTATCCAGAAAAGCCATCCTTTCTTTTCCTGACTTCCTCACGCCTACTTTGCTCTCTGGTGCTTTCTGACTTTACACAAGAAAAATTGAGAGACTGCTCAATACCAACTCCAGAATTCTCTTATGTAAAAAATACTGAAGTCTGATATGCCAGCATCTAGAAATGGTATTTATATATCCACATCCACATATTCTTTTAGTCCATTGTAAATGCAAAAAGGATTAAAAAAAAAAATTATTCTTTTTTTGGACAGGAATCACCTGCTACACTGGATACTACAGTTAATAAGGCAGCTACATCCTCCTGGAAGGCACCCCTCCTTTCTGTAGGCTGGCATTCCCATAAACACCACTGGTGCAATCACTGACAAACAAACTGAAAACCCATCTTTCCTTTTACAGGGTCCTATTTCAGATTTAACAAATCAGACTGAAAGGGACATCCCATCAGAAGCTCACATAAACACGGGAGATGTTTTTTTAAACTTAGCTAGTGTACAACAGGATTTCCTTCCTGCAATAAGGACAAGGGAGGGAAAGCAGAACTATCAAAACAACACAAGAAATCTCTTGCTACTTATCTGAAGCATAAACAAATTACCAGGTCCATTCCACAGGACATGTTGTAAACCTTTGTCTTAGCCTCTTTATGTTTTCACCCTGCTGTGACACTGACCAGGCTCGGGCATTTACAGTGACCACTGAAGCAATAGAAGCATTTTCCTCTCAGCTTGCTATCTTAGGCAGCCTATAGTTTTAGTCCTAAATGTATGTTATCTCTGTTCTAATAAATAATTGCAGTCATAACAAGCAGAAAGCCTCCAGATCAGTTACAGCCTCTCACACAGGCTGACTCTAATTCCCCCAAAATTATCTCCAACTTTCCTGACTGCATTAAGAGAACATATAACTTTTTTTTTTTCACGCAGTCATGCGTGAACCTTCTTTACTCATAAATTTAAGCAAAGTCTCAGCAGATCTCATTAATACCAAAAATAATTTGTACCCAATACAACTCCCCTACATTTCTGCAAGTTCAATAGTTTTACAGTGAACAAACTGCAGATGTAAAACAACAACAAAACTTCTGTAGCCAATTTCTAGCACTTATTATTGCATTGTATGGTTCTGCAATTTTTCTTAAAGCCAGTGACAAATACACTGCACTGAGCATGAAGATACAAAATATGGCGTTTAGTGTAAATGTGCATTTGAAAAATTAAAGTGCTTCACAGTCTATGTTACCATCCCTAGACTTGATACCAATGGCTTAAAGATTTACCAACGTTATTACAGGAAGACAGATTGCAGAGAACCAGTCAGAACATCCATTTCATATTTAGCCTACACTTGTAATAAATATCAGCTAATCACAATTCCTCACTAACACAAAAGGAAAGGGATTATTTTTTTGACTCCTCTGTATTTAATTTCAATTCTCATACTAATTACTATGACATCATATCGAATAGGTTTTGCACCTAAAGACACGGCTTATTAAAATGGAGATAAGACAACAGGTTATTGGTTTTGTAATGTTTTTGTAACAAGGCTAATGAAGCATGTGTCTCTTAAGGTTCCTGTGGAAGGCAAAGAGCAGTAAGCATGCTCCATTTTGACCAATGGCAGATCATATCTGTGAAATTCATACAGAGCAATTATTTATCAAAACATTACTGAGCTATCCTTTTTCTACTCTTACAGAGAGAAGAAGCCACTCATACAATTCAGAATTCCTTTCTCTTCTCTCACCCTCCTCTACTCCATTACCTTTATAAAGACAGCTTATTGAACTTCTGCCTCAGCCCCCATAGAAAACATCGTTTGAAAAGTTATGACGAAACCTTAGATAAGGAATATTCAGACCTTAAACAAAAAGGGGCAGCATATTGGAAAACCATAGTTTCACTTTCAAACCTTGTAAAACTGTTACATCCGTATCTTTTCTGTAGAAAGTTCCTGCATGTCTCTGGAAGTTAGGCATGGCTCAGGAAACCTGGGATGTGGAAGGTATCTAGTAGCTTTACCCCCTAAAAGAACTACATCACAAAATGGAAATGAATCAAGAGTTCTTACACAAGTAAAAATTTCTTCAAGGCAGATAGGGAGATCCGGTATACATTTGGTCAGACTCACAGTTCAGCACAGCACACACATCTGTGTATGCTTTTAACCTACGTGCACATACTGCAGACATACACTCCTTTCCTGTTCAGATTATAGCTTTTGGAGCTCTAGACTTCGTGGCTATAAAATAGATGTGATTGTAAAATACATGTTCACCAGTAGGAAAAAAAAATAATAATAAAAAAAAAAAAATCTAGTGAGTGCATGAGATTTTACAGTAATATATTACTGGCTCTAGCTTCTTTCTAGTCTCTCCCATGTATAGTTTAGCTCTTTTTGTGTAAGGTCCCACTGTTCTGCACTTCTTGACATCTGGAATAGCTTTTCTTAAACTCAGTTTCATCTATCCTTTCATCCCATTCCAAGACGCAACTAACACATTTTTTCATTCCTATCTCACCCTTTTGCATCTACTTCCCCTCCCTATTGCTCAGTACTTTACTCACTAATGACAACATACAACACTTCAAAATTCTGTGAAAATTTTTTTGAATGTAGCATGGCACATAGTCAAAAAGTTTGTTTCCCAAAAGCAATATATACATGCCAAGACACAGGTATATCACCCTGAGAAAAAAAAAAAACAACAAAACAAAAAACAAACAAAAAAAAAACCAACAAAAAAACCAAAACCAAAAATACAACACCAAAACACATGAAGCCCTGCAACTACAACTACAAAGAGAGATTGACAGGACTAAAGGCTTTTGAGTAGGTGGAGCTCCAGGGTCTCACCTATAGCGCAGCATAGAGTCTTAATTCCACTAGTGCAAGCCTTTCTTGTAATAGTAAGCATCCAATTTTCCATTTTTCCTTACTTTTTCCATTAATATCCAAATAATAAACTGTAGTCAAACAGACTGCATTTTACTTTCTTCTCCCCTTACTTTTATGAAACAGCTATTTAGATAAATTAGCAAAGCCACCTTATCCTTAAGGCTATAACATTTCCTGAGATTATAATTCTAGTTTAGGCAGGGTTTTTATAATCCTACTCAAAAATAACAGGAGCATTTTGATAGACTGAATGATGCAAAAGGCATCTGGAAAAGAGATACAAAATAGCCACCAAGCTCACAAAGTGCATAAATTTTCTGATAGCAGAAAAATTAATACACCATATTCAATTGTGAATATATTCCCAACCTAGTATTAGCCAGAAGTCTCCTCACTGGAATAAGCCATACACCCACACTCAATTAAACTTAAGACAAATTAAGGGTCCTCTAATCTTCAGCTCTTCTTTGTTTTCCCTCTTTCAACCTTTCCAGTTAGAAGGTGCAATAAACAACATACTGTCTTTTACAGCCAAAGGATCAATTGACTCTTCTTTTTTTAAATAAAAGATAGTAATTTTTGAAACATGCCATACTGAAGTGTTTTCAACAAGCACACCACAGTTCACCACTGTTAAACACTAAGTCAGGCTAACAAACAGATAGCACCAAAAGGGAAACAAGACCAAGTCATATTCTGTAAATAGAGAGTATAGAGAGAGTAGTTAAAAGTTAACAATCACTTATCTCTTTCTTCTCCTATTTTTAAACTTTTTTAAGGAGCTGGAAAACCACTACACTAGAAGCTTTGTTCGGGCTTTTAGGTACTGTTTTCTCAGGTTTTTGTTTGGCTTTGCTTTTCAGGTTTGTTTTGCTTGTTTGTTTGTCTGTTTTTTAACACAGAAGTACTATTCCAGCAAAGTCCTGAAGTTCACAATTTCTTTTATAAAACTTACAATCAAATCACTGACTTCCAAGAACAGCCTTGCTCATTTTAATTACAACATTGGTCAACCATTCTTATTATCCCTACTTTGGAAATAGGGCTTTTGTTTTCCTCCTATGTTATGCTGAAACTTATTTTAGGAATCAGGAAATGTCATCCCAGCTCTTAAACTCTGGGAGCAAGTTCTCATTCTGATCCAACCAGACAAGTACGAGAGTTCTTCACATATTTGAAAGGAAGAAAAATGTTTCCTGCTAAAACAGTAACTAGCGGTCCAGAGCTGTTCTGTGTTTTGCCCTTACTGAACAGAATTCTTTGCTATGAATTCATACTAAGCCAAAAGTAAACACTCCTGACATTTTATATGGACAGGTACATCCCAAAGTGCCAACATCAGTCTCAGTGGCATCAGAGAAAAAGCTATGTTCCCCCAACAAAAGGCAAGAAAACTAAAACAAACCCCTCAAACATTGTTCAACTGAAATGTTGTCTGTGAAATGCAAGCATTAAGGTACATCCCAGAAATAAGTCATCAAGCTTGACTGTATTAATTTCACAATGGCACTTTGTAAGAGAAAAAAACACCATATAATCCATGATCAAAAGAATTCTTTTGCAAGTACCTTCAGTTTACCAAGCACTTTTGCAGAAGTTTGTTATCCAAAACAACACATACAGCACACACACAGGTTTTGGAACATTTTTTTCTTAAAGCAGCTCAGCTGAAGCAGGTGTTAACACAAATAGAGGAGACATAGCCCTCGAAAACAATTTTTACTTTATTCTATTCTCATCTTTGGTGGATATATTTATGCTCCATTGCATCAACAGTCTCTCAGGTCAATTTTTAAAAGAACTTTCAAAATAGTGAGATGAAACACCATCAAGAACTTACCAGATTGGAATTGGTGGCATTGGAATCATCTTCTGGAAAGGGGATATAGATAGCTAAGGCCACACAATTGGCAAAAATAGTCAGTAAAATAATTATTTCAAATGGTCTGAGGAATGGAGTTAAGGAGTTCCAGAATGTGCACACAAAATAAATAAATAAATAAAATAATGAAAGACTTATAAGAATTCTGTTTAAATAAAACATTCCAAGCCCCTTATATTCTGAAAAGAAACATATGCCTTTTTAAGTGCTTTTAGGAGCTCCCAGCCAAGAATCTTCCTAATATGTCAAAAGCAGTGTAGGCCAGTCGCGTGCCAGAGTAAACACAGATTTCTTAAAAGTTTTTTCTTCCTCTATTTATTTAGCTTGCGTTTTCCCCATTTTCCTTCAAGGGTGGCTGTACTACTTTTAATAACAGAAACATGTTCTAGAAGGACTGTCATCCTACTTCTTAAAATTAGCTTCTCTTTGTCTTTTCAATGTGCATTTACAAAACCTGAAATAATTTTAACAGAAGTTTTTTTAGTTATTTTGTTGTAGTGGTATTTTTTCCCCCTTTCTCAATTTTTCTTTCATATCTCAAAGTTAAATGCAAGGGCCCAAAATCTACATTCATATATTCAGTTAGAAGGCATTTAAATGATTACAAAGTTTGTTACAGCAAAAAGAATCGCTTTGTCCAAAATTTCTTTTTAACTATACATTACTATGTATACTCATTTTGCTTAAGATATATTTGAGGGAGTATTTCTTTTTCTTCTACTTGTATTCCATTTGGCATCATAAGGAAAACAAATGTACCCAGCATGGCATATTAGGCACAGCAGAAATCTAAGAGTTCTATATGACAGAGAAACTTACAACAATTCAGGGGAATTTCAGCCTGACATCAGCATTGATAGGAAAAAAAAAAAACAAAACCAGAGATTTGAGATATTCAGTGAACAAATTATGCACAACCTTGATAGCCTACTTACTGTCCAGTTGAATCACAAGGTATTTTTCTACTGACCAATTTGCTTGCACCATACTTCATCTACTTCAGTGGATTCCTTAACTTTCACTGCTGTGAATTGTCTTCAGACTCAGACTAGAGACCAGATTTACAGTCTGTCTACATTTACTTGCCTGCAAGAATATCCTGGAGGCTAGTTCTGGGATAACTCACCAGTGCTCTGGAGGGGAATGAAAAGCAGAATAGGACAGGGAGAATGCCAAGCATACCTGTGCCACAGAGTGCATTTGAGCATGAATTTATCTACCATGGGACTGTTTTTTCAGCACTGCCAAATGACAGCACATGTATGATTTTGGTCAGCAGACTACTGTTCTCAGCAGGTTTTAGCAGGAAATAACTGGAGATCAGGATGTGCAGCAGCCTGAATTGTTAGATGTACACAAATCCCAGACACCTGAGCTTTGTGTCTACTCAGACACATTCTATGTTTCCCAGAAGAGCCAAAGGATTTCAAACTTTCCATATTACTGTGCTTAAACCTGCAAATAATAGGAGATATAGGGTAATATGGAGGAGAGCATGCAGATTACACATGAAACCATGAGGACTTGTCAGGTACCCCATGTTGGCTGTTTATATGGTGTCTACTGCATAAAGACCTGGATTTCTATAGGGTTTCCTTTTCATAATTGCCTTTTTTTTCCTCAACTGTTTTGTTTTGACATGATCTTTATCTACTAATTTCTCACTGTTTAAGTTTCTTTTTCTTCTGTTCTCTTTTTTGCACCGTAAAAATAAAATGGTATGAAATCCACAAATACACTGCACACAAAGCAGAAAATAAAATACACAGCCAAATCTTTACTAAATAAGGTAATTAATTAATTTCAATTTTTCCTATCTGCAATTGCACCTTCAGGCTCTTAACGGTATAATGTTTGGGTAAGAAAAACCACAGAAGTACCATTTGATATTTGTTTAATATCTAATTTGCTTAGACTTAAATGGTTCTGCAAATTAAGCTACGGTTTTCTCAGTAGCTTTTAGCAATTACGAAAAGTCAGAGTACAGAATGAAATTAATTTATCACAACTTATCACTTGCCACAACGCTCATATTGTTACTTGTCACTGAACTGTCTCACATTTATAAACATTAGCTGTCCAACGAGAGGTCCTGATGGAAAAAAATACTTCTACCAACTCACCTAAAATTAAACAAAACCCCCAAAAAAGCAAGCAGCAGCATCTTTTGGTTGCTTTAATTGCACTGTTTTGATTCTCTCAGTCTCAGCGGTGCCATATTCTGTTTTACAACACATCATTCCCACCATACATTGCTGATCTTATTCATTTATCAAATGTCATTCTGTGCTGTTTCTATAAAGACATGTGGTTACTGGAGTGCTAGCAAGTAAACCAATATTCAGCTCCATCCTGTTAGTCATCATCCATCATCTTATGCTTAAGGTATCAGAGCTGTGCCAGAATGGATAAAAAGTAGCAAACTTAATCAGGGGGATTAAAAATTAGCATTTGAAGAAAAAAAAAAAAACAACGCAGGCAGGTAGTTTAAGGACATCCAAGAATTGACAGGAATATTTTAAACAAGTTCTTAGTCTGATAAATAAGTCAATTAACTCATATTCTGTTTTCATTGTTCTAAAATCCCACCAGACCCCCAAAGGAACAATATTATCACATTTTCTTAAGTGCCATCATTCATTTGTTAGCATATTAACTACTGCCAAGTTCTGTACTGCCTTTGCTTGATGTACCTATCCCTAATAAAATGCTTTTTTCTTTTGTATTTACTTAAGAGCCCCATTACCTTGTTATTTACTGCCAATTACAGCTCAAGTTTAGTATATGAGCTTGTGCTGATCACATCTGGGATAAGTAAAAAGGCTTGATGAAGCCAATTGCCAAACTCTTACAAACTTTCCAGGGAATCAGCACTGATCTTCACGCTCTGCAGTTCTGTGTGAATGGTTAACATCTATCATCTGTGACACAATCTGTCTCCATGCTACTTGATCTGGCCCTCTACTGCATTTGTACATGTTAAAGGATTAAATGTTTTTTTCACTGTTTCCATAAAACCAGTATCTCCTACCATACATTAGTAAGCCTTACTAGTTTAAGTGGAATTCCAATATAGTTAACAGACCTTAGTCCTTTTTTAGGGTCTTATCGCATAAGTTTGGTTTCTCCCCTCCTTTTGTCCCTTTCTTTATTCCTTACTGTAGCAAGTGTGATACCACATTTTTAACAAAAAAGCATTTCATTCTAAGTACCAGAACTGTTTAACTGGTGGCACCTTTTTAAGTGCCTGAAAAAAAAAAATAACAAAGGAAAAGCCAGCAGCTGCTATCAGTCCCATAGCGCTGGTTCAGTTCTGGCCTTAGATACCTTGCACATCTCCCATTGATTTCAGCCTAGATGACGTTTTTAAAAGAGTAGAATTTAACTCCTAGCCTTTATAATTTGAACTTCTAGTTATTTCTTAAGAAAGGGTATAGTCATGGCTTCAGTCTTAAGCGATTTTTTTTCTTCCCAGCATAAATGATCTCAGTTAAGACATCAAGAAATATTTGTATACTATCCATTCTTAGCCATGCCTTTCAACTTGAGGTATTGATTTCTTCACACTTATGAATAGCACCTGATGCACACAAACTATTTGCTGCTTTCCAAATGTGAGAACATCAAAAAGGATATTTCCATTCGACGATGCTGATGCATGCCCTCCGGATGGGATTTTTCAGCGTTAAACACAGCAATGCCCGGGGAGGACGCGTAGCTGTGGTGCTACCCTGTTTCTTCTGTTTCCCATACTGCTGCCGCTTCCTCTGCGTGGAGCTGGCTGTGGATATTGTTGCATTGCCAGCACTACCCATCAGTTTGGCTTGCCTGGCAGCATCGATCGCAGCTTGCCAGGACAGAGCTGCCCCTGGAGTAGGAATATGCTCTGGGGCAAGCCCTGCAGCTGCATTGGCATTCATGTTGGCATGAGCTGGACGGGGACTCCCATAGTTGGAACCTGTGAAAGCAAAAGAAAAAACAAAACAGAAATTTGTGAAGGCGTTTTTTTAAACAGCAGAAAAGAAAAATGGGGGTTTTAAAAATCTGAAGTATAAGTAAATTCAAGAGTTAAGGTTACATGGCTGGCTAAGCTGGCTAAGGCTATCCACTTACTACCAGCTTGTTCCTCCAATACAAGCTCTTCATTTTTAAGAATTCTATGCAATCATTCATCTTGTAACAGTCTCCCAACAAGTCCAAATGGACAGCAAGCTGTTAGAAGTGCTCCTAATCAATACAGATCTCTAGGGATTGACAGAAAAGAAACTGTCCTCCCTTTCTTTTCTTTTTTTTTTACCAACACATTTTGCAAGTTTGACTGTTTGAAATTTCAAAAGGTGAGGCTAGTTCTCATCGCTTTATCACACAGACATGCAGCACTATGCTATTTAGTACATGGCAAAGCACCCAAATGAGACAAGTCCTATCATAAAAATCCTTATGTTTTCAAGATCACCTCAGGGTACAGTGAAGGTTTACAAAGTTTAATTCTCTCTACAAATGGTATGCAATTTATAAGCCTGTGAACAGCCTGACTCAAAGTTACACTGAAGCAGAAACTGGATCACAAAGGCAGGGTTCATGGCTTTTTTGCTCTGTAGGATGCTCTGCAGACAGTTTAGGCCAGACAACATGTATTTAGAAAATGGAACTAATTCCTTATCCTGATAAGATTATTTTGATAGATGAGCTACTGAAATCAGTGGAGTAGCACTTATTTAGAAAACACGTATTAACAAGAATGCTAAGCGATGATAGTTTCATCTTTTGCACCTCTTTTAGCCAAAACTGAGGGACTATCTGCTTTTCCCCAATCATGATGATGGAATATATGTCAGGTGATATGTGACTGATATTTAGAAGGCCTTAGCAGTGCAAAAAATGAGTCACCCTTTAAAGCTAGTTAGTGCAACAGTTCCATTGTTTCAGTAAAGACAGGTAAGTAACCTATGCCTCTTCAATGAGGCTTTTCAATGACTCGAGACTTCAGTTACTTCAAAACAGATTACTCTTTCAAGCACATTGAAGATAAGGGAGAACTTGTGAAAGATTAATTTTGCTCACAGAAGAAAAAATATTGTTGAAAAGTGCAACATAAAATCTGTACTAACTCACAACAGCAATCTTTAATTAGGAAGAATGTCTTGTTTAGCTATGTCCTGTACAAGATTTAAGAAACTACTTATCTTGTGTAGATTTGCAAGTTTGCTTATGACCCTTGTGTTAAAAGACAAATAAAAGGAAGCCCAAGTGGTCTACAGATCTTTTTCCTCCATAGGCTACAAAACCAGTCTTCAATTTCAAAACACTGCACACTCAAGAGATTGTTTCTCCTCACTTCTGACCAGCAGAGCGTCTGATCAGATGCTTCAGAAAAGAGTGTACATGCAGGAGGCAGACAGTAGAAACCCAGCAAAGGAGTTAGATCACCTTTTATTTCAAAGTTCAAAGTCTTTGACTATATTCTGCTTTAGGTTAATATATGGTATTATTACATATACCAAATGGGCTCCTATAGTCTACTTGGCAAAGCAAACAGAAGGCCATGTGACACACTGCTTTCCTTAAAATACAAGATAAAAGACATTTAAACCCACAAAACTGGGAGCCTGTTCTTGAACCTAAGTCACCCAGTCATAGAGTTGTCCAGACTGGAAAAGACCTGTAAGACCATCCAGGCCAACCTTTAATCTAACTGCTAACCTAACCTAACCTAATCTACCTGCTGCTAGACCATATCCTTAAGCACTGTATCTGTATGATTTCTAAACCCATTCAGGGATGGTGATCCAACCACTTCTCCAGGCAGCCTGTCCCAGTGCTTAATAACCCTTTTTTTAAAGAGGTTTTCCCTAATATACAACCTAAACCTCCCCTGATATAACTTGAAGTCATCTCCCCCTCACACTCTTACTAGTTACTAGTGAGAAACGATTGACTGCTCCCCTTGTTACAACCTCCTTTCAGGTAGCTATAGAGTCATAACATCTCCCCTCAGCCTCACTGCCCCTCAAAGGACTTGTTCTTCAGACCCTTCACCAACTTCACTGCTTTTCTCTGGCCATGCTCCATACCCCTGCAGTGAGGGGCACAAAAGTGAACTCAGGATTTGAGGTGCAGCCTCACCAGAGACAAGTACAGGACTATGATCACTTCCTGGGTTCTGTTTGCCACATTATTTCTGATACAAGCCAGGATGCTGTTGTCCTTCTTGGCCACCTGGGCACACTGCTGGCTCGTATTCAGCCGACTGTCAATCAACACTTGTAGTGAAAAGAGGCAATCAGGTGTTGCTAATTACAAAGTGGGAGGTGTGAGCTTGTGTTAAGCCCACCTGTGCATGAGCCAATAAAAGGTGAGCTTCCGAATGCATGCTCAGCTCACTCTCGAGCAGCCAGAGGAGGAGGTTAGCTGAGTCCAGAGCAGAAGCACGGAACAAGGCTAGCCAAGTCTAAATGCAGCAAGTTCAGAGTACTCTATGTGCACCCTGGCAAGAACACCTGTTTGACTTCGAAACACCATGCCCCAAGAAAGGTTCATCTGCTACAAACACTCCCAGGTCCCTTTTCACCAGGCAGCTTTCCAGCCATTCTTCCCCAAGACTGTAGCACTGCATTGGAACATTGCTACCCAAGTGCAGGACCCAGCACTCAGCCTTGTTGAACCTCATACTATTGGCCTCAGCCTATTGATGGAGTCTGTCCAGGTCCCCCTGTAGAGCCTTCCTACTCTCAGGCAGATCAACACTCCTGCCCAGCCTGGTGTCATCTGCAAACTTACTGATGATGCACTCCATCCCCTCATGCTGACCACTGATGAAGATATTAAACAAAACTGACCCCAGTACTGAGTCCTGGGGAACACCACCTGTGACTGGCAGCCAACTGGATTGAACTCCATTCACCACAGCTCTTTGGGCCCAGTAGTTCTGCCAGTTTTTTTTACCCAGCAGAGCATGTGCCCATCCAAGCCTTGGACATAATTACCCAAGCAGCATATTTCATATCTGGATGTGCAATGCCAAGATATCACAGCAATAGCTGCACTACAAATGAACTAAAGCAGGTAAAATAAATATAATCACATTGACACACTGAGTGCAATCAGGATTACCTCTGCTCTGAAAGCATTCAAGATTTTAATCATCTCACTGAATCACAAGGAAGGACATAATAGAGTCAGATGTCATTTTATGTCACGCATTGCCACAGAATTTCCAGGCTGTTAAAGTTTGGATAGAAGGAAAATCAAGAGCTTGTCTGCTCACTAAAAAAATCTAGTTGTAAACCAGCCAAAGGAAGCTGGTGAGTAATATGACTCTGATATGTGAAAGGGAAAGCTGAAAGAAACAAGAAATGGGAAATAGTTAATTCACATCCCTCAGATTTTGAAACTGAAGAAAAAGAGCTTTCAGAATCACATAGGCTAAACAGATTTTCTCGATGAAGCTGGCAATCAATTGGCAGACAAACTTAGTTTTCTAAGACGAAGCAAATTGTACACAGCACTACTCATGAGATACATATTTATTTTCAGACTTGTTCCAGATGCAGATTTTTCTCTTTAGCATCTATTTGACCTTCCTAGCCTGAGGCACGCTGGAAAGAAAAATAAATGGAAAATTGCGCTAATTATTCTCCAAATCCATCTCTTCTTTAATACTGACCCATTATGCATGTGTTTTTCAGTAAAAGCAAACTTGCTGATCCATCACCACTGTGTTCTTATCATGCTGACTAGACCATGTGGTCCTGAAAACAAACAGCTGCTGCATCTTAATGAAGACTTTTCTGCAATTTAGGAGTGTGTCAAGCTTTTCTTATATTACTGCTTATTAGTTAGGTTTCACATGAGATTTCAAGTCTATGCCTTTTGTCTTCGATAGACCAGCAAAGTCAAGGATACAACTCCTAGTGGCTTTGCTGCTTTTGCTCCTAGCACGGTCAGCAGTCCAATAATAAAGTGCTTTGTCTCAAATTAATTTCAAAAGATGAGTCAGTAATGACAAATTTATATTAATAAATATTACAATTATTGATTACTGTTAAGAATCTGTCTGTTTTATGAAGTTTAGAGACAGCAGACTCTATCTATACTAAAAAAATAATAGAAGTGACAAATGGCTTGATCTGCAGGCAGTTTATAGAATTAGATTAAATTAAAGAGTGAAGCTCACACAGCTTCATGGAAAGTAGATTCAAGAACTGAGCAAAATATTTTCAAAGACAGCATAGCCAGACTTTCATGGAAAATTGAATTCTGCTTTATGATCTAAATGCCTAGGTGTTAATTCCTAGGAAGTAAGAAGAACACAATTCATATTGACTTTGTGAGACACCATGCTAAATCTCACCTATAGCACTTGCTTCTCTACCACCACAAAATTTTGCTGTAACCAGAGACCTTCAGCTACAGTTCTTTTCACCCATCACATTATAAGCAACAATCTTAAAAATGCAAACCTTGAAATTTTGTTACACGGCTGTATTTTTTCCCAAAGCAGAGGAAGAAATTTCATTTCCTAAAATTTCCTAAAATTTCATTTTCCTAAATTTCATTTAGGAAAAGGCAAAACTGGTTAAATCATAATGTCTTAACCGAAACACTGAAAGAAAGCACACAAAACGTAGGAAAGCAGTCACACTACTTTAAGGACATGAGAAAAAAGTTTTAAAAGACTGAAGGGAGAGATGCCTACCAAGAAACACGAAGAACTGTGCACATGAGCACACACATAAAAAGTCAGTGTCCATCTGCTAATACAAGGAAGAATGTGGAAAACATTGATGAATTAACCAATGGAAAAAGGAGAACATTTGAGAGAATATTTTAAAGCCACTTTAGTGTTACATGACCCTTTTGCACCAATTTTTACTGCAGAAAAAAAATCCATCAAAAGCAGGTGACTAGCACCAATTAATCCTCAAACCAAAACATATATTCATAGAATCATAGAATCGTCTGGGTTGGAAGGGACCTCTGAGATCATCAAGTCCAGCCCTTGATCCACTACTGCCGCGGTTACCAGACCATGGCACTGAGTGCCACATCCAGTCTCTTTTTAAATATCTCCAGGGATGGAGAATCCACTACTTCCCTGGGCAGCCCATTCCAGTGTTTGATCACCCTCTCCATAAAGAAATTCTTTCTAATATCCAACCTAAACCTCCCCTGGCACAACTTGAGACCATGCCCTCTTGTCTTGAGGTTTTCCATTGCAGCCTATGGTGAGAGCAGCTGCACCCCTGTAGCCCATGAAGGTCCATGGGGCAACAGATGTGGACCTGCACCAGTGGAGGACCCCATGTTCCCAAAGAAGGCCTTCACTGTGGGCAGCCTGTGCTGGATCTGTCTGTTCCTGAAGGACTGCTCCTCACTGGAGGAACTCCCTCCCATGGGAGGGACCTTACATTGAAGCAGAGAAAAAGTGTGAGGAGTCCTACCCACTGAGGCCAAAAGAGCAGCAGAAAAAAGCACGTGATAAACTGACCATAACCCTCACTCCCCATCCCCACATACCACTGAAGGGGAGGCGGTAGAGACATTGGAAGCAAAGTAATATGGGCCTGGTAAGAAAGGAGGAGTGGGAGAAAAATATTTTTAAGTTGTGGTTTGTTTCCCTTTGTCCTTCTCTGAATTGGTGACAGATGAAATTTAATTTTTTTGCCCAAGTTGAGACTGCTTTCCCAGTGACCATAACTGGTACAGAGCCCTTCCTGTGCCCTGTTCTTGTCTAGATGCATATCTTTTCATTATTTTTTCTCCTCCCCATCCCACACTGGGGGAGGAGCGAGTGCGCAGCTCCCTGGTTCTGTCATGCGCTGGGCCTCAACCATAAGAGCAGGCAAGGTGGCAGCAGTGGGTGACATGTCTCCCAACTTTATCCATGTTTTTATGAGATCTTGTATGACAACTTCACAAGGATGCTAAGAACATATGCATAAGAAAAGGAAAAAAAAAAAACTGGTATAAACAAGTAAGAACACAACGAATGCCTGAGAGCAGATTTCAGTGGTACGCAGCCTAAATTGGAGTTTGTATCACATGGAGTTGCACAAGTGCCTGTCCTGGACCTCATTTTGTTCAGTGTTTTCATTAATGATCTGGATAATAAAATGGTGAATGGTGTTATGAAATGAGCAGGTAATGATGAAGTTGGGAGATAAAAGAAAAAGGCTTGAACTCAAAATTAGTTTCATGAATTGGAAAGATTTTTAAAAATAGAATGGAGTTCAACAGGGACAAATGCAAAGTATTTAGCAAAGTGAATCATCTGCCCAGATTATTTTCAGAAAAGCCTTGGTGGTTATATTAGATCCACTACAGAAAAGAAGACGGTATTGTCATACTGCCTTCTCAAAAAATGCAATCATCACGATGTAGTATATGAACAGGGCTAAAATCTAAGCAACGCTGCAAGTAGTAGTTCTCTTCAGCTCAGCATTGGCAGAACTTCAGCTGAAATACATGGACAGTTTCAGGTTCCATACTTCAGGAAATATGTGGCTTGGTCCAGGGTACTCAGAAGAAAATGGATAACAACCAAAGGCTTAGAAAATGTGAACTATAAGGAAAAGTTACAGAAATGGGAATGCTGGAACTTGGATTGCTGCTTGTGAGGATGTGAGAGGGAGGAAGATATGATAAAATTATTCTAGCATTCTATAACAGTCTTTAAGCATGTGTGTGTGGTTTTTTTTTATATATATATGCATATATTATAAATGTTTTTAGCATGTATTTTTATATATGTGTGTGTATTTCAGAGAGCTTAAAGGGCCTATCTCTCACCATACTCAGAATGAATAAGCAGAAGAAATGGCTTTTGCAATAAGAATAATTCAGTATTTAACTTAGGAAAACATTTTCTAACCACAGAGACAATGAAGACAATGAAGCACATCTATTAACTGGTGGCAGAACCTCTAACACTCTAGATTTTTTAGACCAAGCCAGAAAAATATTTATCCATAATCATGCATATGAGGCAAGATTTATAGTGAGTAGTAGATTCTTTTGATAGTCTAAAGTGAGTTTGACCTGAAGGAAGTCCTTTGTACAGAAAGCTTATATATTTCTTCCATCAGTTAATCTATCAAAAAAAGATTCCTCTGAGTAAACCCTGCCTCATTCAAATGTTTAGATTAATCTTTGATACATCAGCATATTGTAAGACTTCAGAGCTCGTCACTCTGGGGAGTGGAAGGTGAGTGCCCTCAGTCTGATTGACCTGGAACTCTATTTACAGAAGCACTGACGCCGGAAAGGACCTCTGAGGTCATCAAGTCCTTTGGTTTTAAAACCTCACTCTGTCTAAAAGACTCCAAGTATCTCAGGATAACAACTGGTCATGCACAAAATCTAAAATCTTGAACTGAAATAAAACTATTTATCTGAGTGAGAGAACATCCTTTTCCAGAAATATTTATTAAATTTTCAGAAGACATCCGTGGAAATTTTCCCTAGTGAATGTAAGGTTGCACACTCAGCTTTATTGAAATAATGATTTGTATATTCTTCCTTCTTTGCCCTTAATAGAAAAAGCTGACAAAATCTTAATTCTGACATCTAATTGTCAGAATTACTAGTTACACTAATTTTGTTTTTCAAAAAATATTTTTGAAAAAAACAATGTTTTTTTCTATTAAAAAAATTGTAATACACATATATACTTTTAAGCATCATGTGAGAATAAAACTCAATGTGTAGATGTTAGCTCAGATAAGGCATTTAAAGAATTTTTGCTGTAAATTGTTTTGGGACTTCAGAACACACACATAAAAGACACATAAGACAGTTTGTTTGCTATAGTTGAGACTAAACACTTCTTGAATTCTAAACAAAAAAATCTTATTCAATGACCATGCTTCATTTGCAACTGGATTTTTGTTTTTCTTTATCTCCCCCCCTACAAACAGTGCTTATTTTCCTGCATACCATTAACTTAGGAAGATGCAAGGAGCTACTAACAATGTGAAAAAACACGTCCATTTCAATAAGGAGAGTTAATTGCACAAGGTCTTCTTTTTTCAAGTATCAAATGACTCCAAGTTCAATATTTATGCTTGAAAATTAACTACGGACATGGCATAGTAAGTTAATATAACTTTGCCAAGATTGTGAATTTTCTGAGGAAGAGATGTACTTTTTTTCTTAATTGGTAGAACATCCAGCACAACATATTCCTGGCTCATGAATAAGGCACAACAAGAATACAAGCGATAATTCCTTATCAACCCTGGAACAAATCATGGAACAAGTCTTCCTTTAAAATCATAATGTATTCAGCTGTCTCCATGCAAAAATACCTTGTTTCAGAGTGTGCTGAAAACCTGTTGCTTCCTCGTAAGACCTACCCTCCATATGCACGTAAGACACACAAAATGAACTAGGCACCAAGATACACATTTCCAACATTTCCACGCTTTTCTGTTTGAAAATGCCATGCTCTTCAGTGACAACAATTCAGTTGTTTGTGGTGGTTTTGGTTTTTCTGGGGGCGCTTTCGGGCAGCAGGGGGGTTTGCATTGGGTGTTTTTGTGTTTGTTTGCTTTGGTTTTGTTTTTAATAAAAGACACAATCCTGTTCTTGTAGTAAAAGCAAATTATATTCTTATTTACTGACAAATACGGGGGGTTTTACACCTCAGAAAAAAAAAAATTATAAAATTCCTCCCTGTCCTTCTTTCTAATTAGCAGGTGATGTCATCTGAGATTTCATCACTTAAGTATTCCTTCCTTTAATTCTCTAGTTTTATATTTTCATTCTGAAACAAAACAAAGCCTGCTATGGGGTGGGTAAGAAGGGGCAGATGTTGAGAGGCCAATGTGAGTTGAAGCATTTGCAATGCCTTGCAGCTTTCACGCTCCAAGCCAACACAAGTAATCCTTCTTGGCCTATGGAGACATATTTCTGATGGCACCTAGAATAAGCTCTCAGAAATGAAGCCAGGGAATATTTTCCTTTCTTTAACTATAGCTTACTGAAATGTTTATAACACTCAAAAATAGCAATGGAGGACTAGTGACGTAAAGATCCTTTTTACTAATAATAGTATTCATATTCATCTCAAATAAGCCTGAGAGAACCCAATTAGCCACATATTTGAAGGAATGGCTAGCAAGAGCTTTTATGTAAAACAGTAGTTCTGCTGTGATAATGCCATCTCCCACAGAATGAAAACCACAAAGGCATTACTAACAACAAATGGCACATAAATTCAAAACCGAGTTTCTTTACTTGAGGCAGTCACAGATGCATGTCTCATGGTATTGTGCATTAATGCATCTTTTTAAAGTATTTTAGGGTATCCATCAGTACAAAACCTTTGCAGTAATGTTCATGCACATCATGGTGATTTTCTTAGAACATGCTGCTTGGACAAACTGCAGACACAGATTCTCAATTGGAGACATCAAGAGAGACCTGCCCAAACCGTTTTTAAGAAGGGATCTTGTCTAAGCTCCCTCTGTAGTTAGTGCAGAGGACCACTTATTCTATTCTTAAGACAGATGTCTGAAATACAAGTGAAAGCAGCTGCTGGAAGTGCCAATCTCTCTTCAGATTGTACACAAGTAGTATAAAACATAAGTTTAATTGCACAAATGTAAGTGGATCAAATGAGATTAAATTACTCCCATTTATGTGTGGGGAGTACATGCATACACATGAAGCAGAGAGCTGCTTTTGGCCCAAAAGGTGGAGAAAAAAAAAGAACGTATATACAAATGTATGATATCTAAATAATTCAAAGCTTGCAATTGTAATGATTCTTCATCCTAGAAAAATCGATCAAAATTCTTTCACAAGTCAAAGTATTCTCAGTCCAGAAATAGCAGTCTGTTCCCAGTTATATCAGGTAGATGATGATTAAAAAGCACAGAGATCTCTCTTTAGGTCTGTATCTGAGTTACAATGAAGACAGACACAAACAAACCAGCCAGCCAAAACAAAAATGCCCTTTACTATCCAGATCCAATGGAGATCCTCCCTGATAAACAATACACAGTGCTAATTCTTACAGGCTGAGTTTTTTGCTTCCATTTGCTGTTATGGGGTTGGTGTTCAGCTGCTCAAAACCAGACAGCAGGAACATGGTTGGAAAGAGCTTAGCAAGGGTATAAAAGGCAAGTATATATCTAACCTTCCTATGTGAGCCATAGTACTCCCTGCCAGCCCTCCTTCACAGATGTGATACAGCAGAAAGCCATTAAACTATATTATCATAGAATAAGTTAGGCTAAAAGGGAGCTCTGAAGGCCATGTGGCTAAATCTGGTTGAAGCCCTCTTTCTTTTTAGCCCCCTCATTCAACGTGGTTAAATTTTAAAGTAGTTTGCACCACTACTACTATACCTGGGTTGCAAAGACTGACCACAGCAGAAGCCCAAATCAAAGGCTCATTCTGGTAATGGGCACACAGTTTAAGAGAACAGTACATACCTAATTTCATGAAGTACTTACTACTTCATATTTTATGAAAAGCAGACATCTGTAAATTATATTATTAGCACCCAACAAAAAAACAGTCACCTAAAAACTATTAGGTTTTGCCTTTCTGAAAAGCAGTAAAGATTTATGTTAAACTGCATTTACCTAATTTTAGATTATGCATGCAATATCCTAATAAATTAAAGATGGACTCCCTTCTTGAAATTCAGGCAGTTTCAAAGGAAAAGGTATTAAAAGATTCCTCAAGTGTCAAAACTGACTTTGATTTCAGCTATTAATCTTAGTGTTCTAAACATCAGTTTTCCATTATTAAAATGTGAATATTTTTTTCCCTTACTGGTTGGATTAAAATCAGCAAAACATCAGAAAACGCAGCTGAAGAGGGAAGTTTTTAAACAGGCTATACAAAAAGCTCTAGCACATCCTAAGAATGAAGCAAGTAAAATAAATTCATGTTTTCTTCTAATATCAGTCATCTAACTAATTGTATGCTATTTTTTAATAATTTAGGCAAAATAAAAGGGTTCAAACAGGAGGGCTCTTTTTAACTTAACTTAGCCATGTTAAGGTGCTAGAAACAGATCACTCAAATAACAGCAAAATTTTAATCGAGGGAAGAAAAAATATGCTGCCTTCTATTTCCTTTCATCCACAGAATCTTAAGAGGATACTCCATATGCAACATGCTCTGCAAAGCAAGAAAAGGAAGCCCTCACACTTGCAAACCTCCATTAAAACAAACCCACAGAAAATTACTGACCACATGAATGTAAGCCATGCTATACAACAAAGGGGAACAGTGGTTGTTTCATTTTCAGTGTGACATTAAATTTTTATTTGAAAAAAAATCTTGTATTCAAACTAGACCTTTTTGATTAGAGGTACTGCTGCATGAACAGATTTAGAGTCATATTTTTACAGTCACTTTGAATAAAAATACAAAGAAATAGAGAATTTAGTCACTTTCTTTGATACTTATAATACAATGTTCTATCTCTAATATGCAGAATTTTCTCTACCATTATTTTATTATTTACTGGTATCCTCTGATCTGAATATTAAGCATGTGTAATATTCAGATGCAAAAACAAGCACTCTTGACTTGCTGTGCTGCTTAAGAGCATTTCCGAGCTAAATAAGGCTCAAAATTAGAAGATTGCAACTGCAGCAAAAAGAGAGGCGGGGGGGGGGAGGGGAATAGAATAAAAGATTGGGAAAATTAACGAGAGACAATCTTTGTAAGCACCTGTATGAGAAAAAAAAGCATCTGGCTTACATCTTAGACTGAATACTGTAAGATGTAACCCTGAAATAGTTCTTATGTCACTGGCTGTCTATACAAACATTGTTAACCACCTCCTCTGTGACCTTTTCCGTAGCAGAAGCAAACAAATGTTTGAGATGGTCTTTATAGATTCTTTCTAAAAATAAAAAGTCCTGCTTACATAAACGCAGATTCATTGATCATTACTGAGTTTACATGTACCAGATCTGGCAAAGGTGGCAAGAGGAGATGCACACCAGGTTTGTAGAGTACTTGCTTAGGATTCACTGGGCATTATTTCTGTACTGCCATTGAGATAGCACTCCAGTCACTGCTTCAGTTCCATCTTTCTGATAGTTTTCAGATCACACCAAAGGTGCTAAAAGCTGAGGCTTTTGCATTCTTGTCTTGGGATACTCAGCATTTCATAGGATCAGCATCACAGGAGAGTCATGAAATTTCCCACAAACTATTTACTCTAATAGCACCTAAACACGGGTTAAGAGATAACTACATCTATACTGCTCATTAGAAAACAAACAAACAAAGAAACAAACAAAAGAAAATAAATTAATATCCTGAGCCCCAAAGAACAAAAAACAACAGAAAAAAAACACCCCAGAAACAAACAAACCCCAAAAACCAACAACAAACAAAACCATCCAGCCTATTTGCAAGGAGCTGGCATCCAACTTTCAAGACCACCTGGACACATTTCTGTCTGACCTGCAGTAGGTAACCCTGCTATGGCAGGGAGGTGGAACTCGATCTCCAGACTTTCCTTCCAGTCCCTACAATTTTCTATTATTACCTCTGTAGCTTGGCATCCCTTGTTTAGAGACAGAGGGTGTATACAAGTTAGCTCCTTTTTCATGACTGAGCTGCTTTGTCCAGGGAGCCAGCTGCCTGGCTCCAATGCTCAGAGTGAAGCAACAAATAAGCAATGTGGACCTCAATGAGTTTCAACCCATATGTGAGACTAAAAGCCCAGGTAACATGGCTTTATAGAGCATTACTACAAAACACAGCATCAAAGGTCCTGGTTCTAGAATCCACACCTCAAAAGAATTGTAAAATAAAGAACTGAGAAGAAGAGGTACAGGAAAATGCAGGGTGCAATAATATCTTACAGTGAGAGACTAAAGACATCTGAATCATTTAATCTTGCATAAGAGACAGCTTAAAAAATTATCCAGAATTTATCAGCATGAGCATGCAAAGGACTTTTGACATCCCATGACTCTTTCAACTAACTGGAAAAACCCTTATGAGAATAAATATTTGGTAACTGTAATTAAGCAAACTCAGATGTCTCATAAGGTATACATTGCTAACAATGAGGAATCCTAACCAGTAGAAAATATAACTGAAATGTCATGGTTTACCCTCCACTTTGCCTCTCCATGTTAGGCCTGGGTGTTTTTTTAGTGTCCTGTTGGTGCTCAAACAGAAGGATTCAGAAACTGCTGGGTGAGTCTTTGGCTTGGCAGATGTCCTCAACCACAGCAGGAAACACAAAACCATTATAATGATATTTTTAAATAATACTTCATTTAGAAATCTCTCTGTAAAATCGTATCCTTTACAACGCATTGAGCCCTGTAGTGGGATAAATGCAACATTTTCACATACAGACTGGGGATCCCCATTGTCATCCTTATTTCATGTTATTTGCAGCACAATGGCTTAATCAGAAAAATAGTGTTACAAAAACAGTAATGTTATTTTAAGTAAATTACTCCTACTCAAATATATACATTTCCTGAAACATTCTCTTGTTTCAAGATTTGAGTCATTGTATCATTACCAGGCTCAGGCAGTAAAAGAGCATTCAAAAGCAAATGTTGAAATGATGACAGAAAGCATCATAGCAATCCTATGCAAAATTATACAATAACTTTCTATAGAGGCATAGCATGTGTTTGTGATCTCTATAGAAAGCTTGAAGTGGAAGCTTCTGCTGAGAAATACTACATTTTAAGAACTCCCCTTCCTATTTTCAAAATTCACTATTAAAATTTCGGTTCAAAAAGTGTGTGATCTATTTTATAAGCACTTCGCAAGCAAGAGTTTGTCTCAAGAAGGGCAGGTATTATTTTGAACTGGTCTACCCGTTCGCAGATGACAATTTCTGTGAGCAGAGTTTTTTGTTGGTGCATGTAGTGAAATGAGGCAACCAGGTGCCACTAATTGCCAGGTAGCGGGCATGAGTTTGTGTTAAACCCACCTGTGCCTGATTAGGGCGGATCCCCAGTGCGCACGAGGAGGATTAGGGGGCCAGTAAGTGGAAAGGGCGAGGCTTGAGTGGCGCAGCCGATTAGCACGCGGTATTTATACAGACAACCCCGAGCAATGCTGAGGCCTGAGTTCGAGCCTCACCCTAATGGTGATGAGGTCTAGTGGCGCAACCAAGTTAGTGCGGTGCTGAGACAAAGCTCCAGTGGCGCAATCAGGTTAGCGCGGTGCTCCGAAAGCAGCTGATCTCTGCTGGCTTCCTCAGGCGTGAGCTGAGCCTGTGCTTCAAGTTTCCCCTTTTATTGGCCCCCTAATCCTGCTCATGCGCACTGGGGATCCGCCCTAATCAGGCACAGGTGGGCTTAACACAAACTCATGTCCGCTACCTGGCAATTAGTGCCACCTGGTTGCCTCATTTCAGTACAGGTGCACTTCAGGAAGGTTTAGCATTTGCTTCAAGGACCACAGCTGCAGCAGCTCGGGCTTTCTTTGAGGGCATGGCAGGCATTCAGTCTATACAGTTCGTGCAAAGGGCAGCATGATAGAGTCAAGGCTGTAAATTCAGGAAAGAAGAGTCTCTGAAGAGATAATAGGAAGATACATAAAGATTTCCTATCCCTGCTTGTGGCAGTGAGAAGAATAAATTTCAAAGATATATGCATTCTTTGAGATAATAGAGTGTTATAAAGGCATTTTTTTAAAGTGTGTGTGTGTCCCCCTTTATTTATGATGATAAAAACTTGCCCTGCTGAGATGGGTTAACTGTTTCTCCTCATGTTGCCAGAATTAAACACCTTTCTATTCCTCCTCTGGCTGCATCCTAGAGGGACAAGGGCTCTTCCCTCTTGTTGAAATCACAGACCCATCACAGTTCACCTGGTACTCCAGGCTCTGGCAAGCAGAAGCCTGTTTGCCAGCACAACCAAATTTGGACAACATTGTGAAGTTAACAAGATCAAAAGAATTTTCCACCTCTATTTATCTTCTGTTTGGGACCCTGTTACTGTATAATTTTGAAATTATTAAAAAATGGCACTTTCAAAATGAGGCATGCTGTATTTTTTTTTTTCCTCAAAAGTACAAAACACACAAACCAA
Organism: Heliangelus exortis; assembly: GCF_036169615.1. Taxonomy (NCBI): domain Eukaryota; kingdom Metazoa; phylum Chordata; class Aves; order Apodiformes; family Trochilidae; genus Heliangelus; species Heliangelus exortis. Next base: position 134,664,269 of record NC_092422.1, read on the forward strand.
AGACTACAGAGAACTGTCTCTACATTGCTACTACCTAACTATTCACCTTTCCTTGTAAATTTTTGTACATTCCAGCCAGACCGCCTAACCACCCTCTCTAGCTAGGGGAAGCAGATTAAATTCAATACTGCATGGTTCCTCTGAAGCTTTGTTTTCTGGCAGGCTTGCCATCCCTCACTGACACTGCCTGGAAGGCCCCATCTCCTTCCTGAAGCTACCTGTTTTGACTTTACAATATTCTCTGCTCTAACCATAGTATTGAGAAGAGTGAATTGTTCTCACCCCAGATGGAGACAAGGCTGTTCCTCAAGAAGAAGCTTTCCTGAATTTCCAACAGGGATTTTTCCTGAGTTACTGTTTTTCTTGTCATGCTTTTCTGTTCTTTAACAATCTACTCTATTTAATGGCATGTGCTCAGGTAGGTAGTATATATTTAATCTATTTACATCCAAACAGGCCACCTCAAAGACAGGTGACTTACTGAAGCCTATTAGGACATAACTCCTGTCTTCACATGATACTTTGGTTGTTGAGGATCAAAAGTAGAAATAAACACACATCAAGGACTGGAATTCATTTCACTAGGTCTAAAATCTGACATTAAGTCTAACTTGGCAACCAAAGCATTATCTATATATTCAAGGCATGGCAAAATACTGTATAAAAAGCAGTCTACCTCACCTGCTCTAGATATCTATAATGTTCTATGCCTACACCTGCCATCCTCTCCAGTGACAACACATGGACTCTAGATTTTTAGCTCCACTAGACAAATTAAACAACTACAACGAGGTAAAACAAAATTTATGCCAAATTATTAGTTTTACTATACGAAGAATGACATTGTGAAAACATAGACCATTTCTCTCTTATTTGCTACTATTCTATTTCTTTCCAAATATTTCATAACACAGTAAGATTCTTCCAATCACAGGCACTTATTCATTCTGGTCCACTAAGCAAATTATACTTATTATACTATATATACACACCAAACTGTGTAGTCACAGTGCAACTGCAGACTTCTCCAAGACATTCTAATGGTTCCAGAGCATATTTTTTTTTCCCAGCTATTTGGAAACAAAAATAAAATTGCCCCGTGATACACTAACTGGAAAGATGGCAGATAAAACCAGAAATGGCTGCATATCTCGGCTGCTATTCATCCCTGTTGGTGGTTACTGATAAATATGTGTAGAGTTCAGAAGAAGAGAGAGTCTTAATTCCTTTTATCCATCAGCACCAAGTACACTGTGTGCACACCACATACTACAATGCACAGTCTCCAGTAAGAGACCAGAAAGCATCCTCTTTGCTATCAGATTCACATCCGATCATGGCAACATCTACATTTAAAAGAAGCACACCTTATCTCTGCAACTTACATTCAAGGGTGAAACCACACACACCCCAAGGATAAAGTATCTGGTACAGAATTCATACCAAGGACTCTGTACTGACTCCTCATAAACCTGTGAATCATTTGTTTCCTCTTACGTAAGACACTGATCTCTTTCCATGACCATTGTATCTCCTAAGTATAAAACTGCTGATCACCAGGGAAAGATTGTAAGTACAAAGAGAATCCTCTTATTAATATGTAGCATTTGCATGCCAATGTTAAGACTACTCAGAATGCTTGGTAGTAGGTCTGCAGGCAGATGACTTAGTCCTGGCTTGGGTAACTGAACAGATCATGGAAAACTACTGGATGTGATAAGAGAAATTACCAGACATGCCAATGGAGTGAGAACCTGACAAGAGTTACAGGTAGTATCGCGAGGAATGGCCAAATTTCACACACAGTTAAGAGGGTGCCTTAATCAGAGATGACAAAAATCCACAGGTAAGCAAAAGGAAGTATTGCAGTCCTGTGCCCAGGTAACTGTCATCCCAAATAAGGCCAGGGTTAGTGAGTACCAGTATCAGAAACAACAGATTTGGGTATGGATGTAGAAAATCTGGGACCAGTGGGGAAAAATAGTAGCTAAGGTTGAGATGTTCATTCTGGAGCAGACTGGACAGAGCACAGAGGCAAAGGCAGAGACTGAAAGGGATCTGAAAAAAAACCAAAACTGAAAGCAGAACTGAAAAGGGACGATGCAAAGCACATGACAACAGTTGTATGGGGGTACTCACTGGAAGCCCTACACTTGCTCTCCACAGTTGAACCAGTACAACAAACCAGTCTGTTGTTCTGATCATACCATAAGATTCAAGCCTAGTTGTGCCATCAGCAGGACCAGGGCATGGGGTGCTCTCCCTGGCTTAGAGACAGACAGATGGATTGAGCATCCCAGTTTTGCTATGTCAGTGTCATGATGACATCAGTAACTACACGCGATTTCATAACATTCATCTCATTAAAATTAAATGCCATATTAATTTCTGCCTAGGCTAAAAGATGAGCAGGATAAAAACTTCCTATGGCCATACTGACCTGAGCCCACCCAAGACCCCTCAGCAGGTGGCAGACTGTGGCTGTGGCAGCGACTATGAGGGGCAGCTGTGCCTATCGGGTGGAGAGGGTGGGTCAAGTGACTTTAATGGATCAATCACAGAGTTCCTGCCCATGGTAGTTGGTTTGAAATGGCTCCAGAAAGACCCCTCTCCTTGCCTCCTTGGCTGGGATGCTTTGAGTTTGCTGTTTGTTATCTTTCCCTGTGCTGCTGGTGTTCTGCATCCCGTTTTCTCACTGGAGAAGAACTTTGTTTACTGAGACAGGTCACTTTCACCTGCCTCCCCCAGAAGGACTTGCTGCTTGCCACTGCAAGGCTTTTTGTGAAATGTTGCTGGAACCCTGGACTCAGGCATCGCTGCCGCCGCCATCACCTCCATCTGCTGCTACTTCCAATTTGGGACATAATTATCATCCAAGGAGTGTGGGTTCCATAATTAAGTATTTGTATATGTTTCTATGTAATTTTCCATTAATACTCCTATTTATTATTTCATTAAAGCCCTTCTAGAGGTTTTTTCCAACCTTAAAGTCTCTCTCATTTATTCCCCTTTCATTGTGCCCTGGGAGGGAAGTAGGGAGGTAGCAGAAAGCTTCTGTCAACCTGGTTAATGTCTAAAACCATTACCATTTCTTTACCTATACCTCCCAGAGTAATATCTTCATGGAGGCACACACAATACATTTAACGAAGAAAAAAGAAAATTAATTTTCCAAGCCTATTAACCTGGCATGTTGGGAAGACTAGAAGAGTGCTTAACACTAACAGATGTTCACACTACACGGATCATGACCATGTAAATATATAAGAACATTGATAGATAACTTAAGAGAAAACATTTCTTTGCCAGCCTTCCAAAAAGGAAAGAAATCTGGCTTTTGTGGAGGTAGGACAGAATTGCTGAAAGTCTACATCATAGCACAGAAATAAATTAAAATACAATTTGATCCTCTAAATGCCTGTTCTCTAGTCTTTACATAAATCTCCCAAATAGCACCTGACAATCTGTCAGATATCTCTGTTCGGTATTTTGTAGCTGCAGAATCAGGTTTAGATGCTTTCTATTGCTGTTATTAAAACAACTAGCTACATGACCTAGAGGTTTAAATCCTAAGATGACAAGTGGGGCTTTCCATCTACTAAAGTAATTCTATCTTTAAATAGTATTTCAAAACACTGTATCAACACTGACATAGGGAAATGAACAATAAAATTCACCAATATATTAAGCCATCTGGATGAGCTTACCTCACATTCCTTTTGAAGTATCAAAACATTACTGATATGTGATACAAGAATAGATTTCCTGCCCTGATATTTGTAGAATTGACTCCAAAGAGGGTTTACCCATCCATATTTCTCTAAAATAATGCATCCTCTGGCCCTACAGCATGAATGACGAAATTCTTAGCAACATTCAGTCAAATCTAACTGTATTCTATGCACTAACATTCTCCATGAGAAACCACCTAAAGCACAACAAAAAAATTTTAAAAATTCATACCTCAAAATAAAAGATAAAATGTGTTCTGGTCAAAAAAGAGCAGAATCAAGGCAAAGCAAGATAAAAGCAAAGTCCTCAACTAGAACACTAAATATTATAAAAGCAGATAGAAAACTGCTGACCACAGAAAACTGCCTATTTTAGTCTAAGCTTTGCATTAAGACAGCAGGGTCTATGTTCTAGTTCAAACACATATCTATTGACAGAAATATCGTAAGTTGTGTAAGACATTTTAGATTAAAAACACTTAAAAATGTCTCACATTTCATAGGGAGTAACAGAATTTGCATTGTTAATGTTAAAAGCTTTTCACAATGTTTTGTGGAAATACCTGTAAGATGTGATCCTTTTTAATGTGCTTCAATTTTGAACATGTCCTAATATTCTTCCTTAGAAATTCTGCCAAGCACCTGTAGGACCCTGTGCTCAAATTTTCTGAAGCTTGATATCTGACCTTTTTTTTTTTTTTTTTAAAGCACTTGAGTTCTTTTTTAGGAACTGCCAGTAGCAAGTACCTCTAGGTATTTTTTTACTGACTTTGCAGCATGCTTAAAATCTTATCACAAATTAGCAAATTAGGACACATTTTCATCTTTTATGATCTTTCTTGACACCCTTGGCCTTAAAGATGATAAATGCCTTCAAGCCATGTTCATCTTTAAGTCTCTGCTTTTATTTCTGACTTTTGCCAAATTTACAAGAGTTACTCTTTTTTATTCCAGTCATCACTATGCCATTTTATTTATTTTAAATCCCAGAATTGAAATTAAACTATAACATTTTTGGTCACAGTGTGAATCCAGAAAGCAAATTAACAATTCATCTTCAACACAGTCCCTCATGAACTTCCCAGAAATTTGGGATTCCTCTATTTCTGATTTAAGCAATAAACCTCATTACTTTTAACAAGTAACAACAAAAAGAAATCATTTCAAAAAAAACTGTAGAGAAATGGGTTTCAAAGATCAGCAGAGAACATACAGCAGTACACAGTACCTACCACATCCCAAACACGTGCTAACAAACATTTCAGTCATGGGATTTGTGTGCTTGAGCCAAACCCAGCAGGAATTTGACAAAAGATAGTAGAGTTACAGCACTCGAGCCATTCACTCAAGTAAGAATTAAATATTGACACTGCCACACCAAATCTAACTAATGTCTCCAAATCTCAGGTTTGGTTTTGTTTTTTTTATTTAGGTGCAAGGGAAGTAAAAATTTTGTGTAAGCCACTCCTATATACTGCTCCTGAATACATTCATACAAAAGTTCCATTCAAACCACAATTAAACCTGATCACTTCCAATTTGCATTCTATAAATGCATTTTGCTTCTCTCTAAACACACCCATTCAAATTTAAATTACACCTGAAAACACTTTGTGCATCTATACAATTTAAAAATCAGCAATAATAGGCACTTTAGCTATCATGTAATTTCAGCACACAGGTGAAGCTTTCCTCCCTACACCTAAGTCTGTTTACAATCTGAGTAAATAATGAATACTAAGGATTTCTTCTGGTTTTGAAATGGCTCTTGAGCTTCTCTGACTAAAATTGCTAATTGTGCTGTCAAAATGTTCAGTTCATCTCAAGGACATCAGACCACGTGATACGATCCAAATTTAAGGTCTGCAGGAAAAACATTTTGCAAAATATATGAAAGCTGCAAGATAGAAAACACAGCAAAGTTTGGCATTGCACATACCAATCTTAGTGTTCAGCTTCCTGATATTTGTCAATCTATATCAGGATTAAACAATTTCAAAATAAACACACTGTACAGTGTATTGGAGTGAAATAATTCATTTTTCTACTATCTTCAATAAACATCAATTTGAATTCCTACATTTGAATGGATTCTATTGCTTATAACACAGCTCATTGTAGTGTTTCTGTATGTAAAATTAATGAACTCTACTACTAACAATTACATCATACAAGCTTCAATTTCAGAATTCTAATTTTTATCAACAATGCATGAAGCAGAATATAGCTGGTACCTAACAGAGCTGGACTAACACTCAAGGAGAGAGGGACACGTACTTATTAAAACATTATTTCATCTGTCAAAAAAATTTAGGGGGACATCTGACATCAAAAACATATTAAATTTTAAAAACTGAGTTATCTTAAGAATTCTTAAATCTAGCCAGCCATAATGAAGAACGGAAGTATTTTTTCTCCTTTGGTATAAGGAATCTGAAATCTGATCAGTAGCTTGAATTCAATCCTACAATGCCTTTAGGAAGAAATGTTGAGCTAGTTACTCAATTAGAACATATTTACTTTGTAATTATAATGTCATGTTCAGTCATATTTAATTGTTTTTTCCAAAATACCCAAAGGCAATTATCCACATCATGGGCTGAAAACCTGAAAACTTTAAGATAAATAACAATACCATTTAGAGAAACATATTTTAAACATATGATAAATAATTCCTTAAGGTTAGATGGCTCTCAGACAATATTTTCCTTAAAACAATTAACTCAAAATTTATGTACAAGATGCAAAGAGAGTTCCCGTGGGAATAGCCAGATTTTTTTCCTCTCGCTTCTGGGTCTGGTTTGAAAACCATTAAGTCTTCAGACACCCTTAACAATTACTTTTTTTTAATCTTCTGTCTTTGAGAAAAGAAGCAAATTTTCCCTCCCTCTTAGCAGTGCTAACCTTGTTGGTGCCCAGCAGAGGAGACTGATGAATCCTATGGTTTTCTTTTATTTCCTTACAGGTGTCAGGTTAAACACCACTTCCACCCCCATACCCAGACAAGGCTTTAACTGGTACTTTAATAACTCCTCCCAGATGTCAAAAGAGATACAATTTGCTGATTTCTTCTAATGGATTCTGAACAGTTTTCCTGCTGAAACAGCCACTGAGATTTAGAATACCTGTGACTAAAATACACACACAGAAAAAAAAGGAAATTTTTTACAAATATATAGTCTTAGCATTCCTGTATATGTTTCTAACATCCCATGGAACACCCATTAGCAGTTATCTCAATTTTCTTTAGTCAGTAGGGAAAAAGGAATCTAAATTGAATTTAGGACCCCAGTCCTGTTAGGATTCAAGCCCTATGTAGTCATCACTTCCACCGTGATTTTATGTGTGGGTATATATATCTCAGCAGTTAAGTAGTTAGATTCAGCTAGATGTTTGTAAATCACAGCAGGATTGACCTGATATGTTGACATGTACTGGAACATAAAAGAGAGCTAGTCATAAAATTTATTCCATTGTTACATGTGTTGGTCTCTGTCTCTAGCCACAATCGTACATTAAAACTATTCTAGAGAGAAAGAAAAAGACCTACTTACAAACTCAGTGAGCCTATTAGAGCAATTGAGACTCCAGGGTTGTCTCACCTCACCCATGAACTATAACAAGATTTCCAAAACAACAAAAAAACCAGCAAACTCCTCTAAAACTGGTGTTAAGTATCATGGCAAATGTCCCTCCCTCTCAAAGTTTCAACAAATAGCCACCATGTCTGTTTAAACACAGAAACGTGGTTGCAATTTAGCTATTGACTGGCATATGAAAATGACCAATCCATCTTAAAATATACAGATATATAGATTCAGAGATACAAGGAAAAACGTGCTGGGAGTTTTCTTTTATTTTTTTACCACCAGGGTAATTAATACTGCTGCAGGCTGCCCAGTGAGTCTGTGAAACCTGTCTCCTCAGAGACATGCAATATTTGACTGGACATGTCCCTCAGAAACCTCATCTAATTAGACCTGTTTTGAGCAAAGGGTTGAACTACCTGGCCTCTGTAGGTCCTTTCCATCCTAAATTATGATTTTATTTAATCCTCACTCCTTAGAAATACAATTCTTTGGACCGAAATGCGTAACAGAGAGAGCATGGTCTCAAAACTACTCTTCCTGGGAAAGATGCCTGGGAAGGCAACGTACAGAGCAGACCAGCTTCAAAGCCATTATCAGTGGGTTGCCCTCAAACTAAGATTCTCTTGAGGGTGAACTGTGCTAATAATCTGTCAGCTGCAGAGCACATTAATTCACCTTAATATCTAGACAACTGCCAATATGACAACACAGAAAAAAATGTCATTCCATCAAATCTTTTGTCAGTTTCTCTGACACATATATTAATCTCTTCTCCTCCTCCTCCTCCTCCTCCTCTCCCCCCATTTCCCATGGATTGGCAAATTCAGCAATCCAAGCCATGCAATCTATTCAGGTTACATTTAGGTTTCTGGGAGAAATTCAGCAAGAACTTCTGCTCCCGAAATCTCTATACACACGACAGAGACACCTGTGATTCTTCCAGTTGGAAAAGAACTACTCTGAACCTCTCTCACTTTCTTAATGAAGTTTGTATTACTCTCATTGTTTTGCTCCATCCATGGAAATGAGTACAAAACATTTCAAATGTGCTTCAGACAAAGATTTACACATACACTATGACTATATCCTGATTTATTCCACTACAACCTTGCAATAGCAACAGGTGCCCTTGTGTTCTTAGAACTTCATTACTGCATTTCAGAGCTCCCAGAAGGATCATTCTATCACCTAGAACTACACCTGGTCTCTGGGAGATGCACTGTAAGCCCATCACCATGCCTTCTGTTCTCTCCACAGAACACTGACTGTGACTTATTCTTCCAAAAGATAAAAAGGATGAGGAAAAAGATTCCCCAGTACCTTAAATGGACAATAATTATTTTATTACGATAATGTACCTAAAACAGGTAAATAGTAATTTCTTTTTAAACATCCATTGGTAAAAGTCACAAGAAACAAGAATTATGCTAATTTTATGTTAGGTAATAGATAAGCTTTATCAAAAGGAAAAGTATTCAGTGATAAACACTATGTCTGAATGGTTAGTAACATCTTCTTAAAATTAATGTTGCTGGAATCTAGTAATAAATAATAAATTAATAATCTTTCTCTCAAATTCATCTTATCCCTACTATCTAAATAAAAATATTCCAGATAAACGAGTGACTTAAAAATGTATTGGATTTGGCTACAATCTAAAAAAAAAAACTGAATTATTTAATAACATTATGTTTTGCAAAGTATATATCTGCCATTGGTAAAAGCTTTCTTCATTGTTAATTTGATTTGTTGTTTTTAATAATTTAAGAGACTTTTATTGCACACAGTCTCATCTGTTATGTTGATTGGTAGACAATAAATTTAGAAAACACATTTGCTCAAAAGAGATCTTGTATTTGCTGTTCCTGAACTTTCGTGAGTCCATTCCTTGAATTAACTCCCTGAAAGAGTTAAACAAGACATCTCCTAACAAGTCAAGCAACCATAATGACAGTTTTCACACACATACATCAGCAAAAAGTAAATTTAAGAGCAATTGCCATTCAGGTGAATCCTATTGTAAGTATAAATGTGGACTCGTTTTCCACAAAATTGAAAGAAAGTAAGCTAAATATAAACATACATGGTAGTGCAGCTATATGACATGTTCTCTAAACATGTTTTGAGAAAACAAAAAAAAAATACAAGGACAAATAATTCACATTAAATGTCTTGGTAGGATGAATTAATTCCACACAGCAAGGGTGTGTCATGTCTACTGCAGTGAATTACACAGATATAACTCAGAAACATATTTGATTTTATATCAGAGATGTAACCAAGAGTGGGTTTCTAAGTTTGACTTGGTTGCAGAGAATACACCAGCTAGGTCTTCAAAAGTGGACAGCCAGGACAGGAGAAACCCACAAACCTCATCAGGAACACTGACAGTGACCTAACTCAAACTGGTCTCTATAACTGAGGATCATTTCGAAGAAAATAATTGAAAAGTAAATACTATTCTATGCCTTTAGAAGAATACTTAAATACTCCTTTTAAGGATGGGAAATGGTTGAAAGCACTCAAATACTTTTCTGAAGACCCTACTGGCAACTGTCACAAGTAAATGCAGTGTACTGTATGATGCAAAATGTTTAAGTACTGTTATTCGACATTATTTTTAAAAAATGTTTACATTAGACTGCTATTTCATATCATGTTGAATTAAAAACATAACACTTGCTGAATATTACAGGTAGTTTGAGGTAGATCATCATACTTTTTAAATACAGCATTTACTGTTAAATAAGTGAGGCCTGAAATTTTAGTTCTACATTTAAAACTGATTAGAATCTTTTTCCCAAAAAGGTCCTGAGGATTAACTGTTTCAAAGCACTTAGCAGTATTCATTATGTCCCACAACTAAAGCCTATTCTGACAGACTCTTACAGCAAATTGAGAGTACAAAAATACTCAAAACCAACAACTCCATTTGCTAATGTGATCGCTTTGTCACCACGGAAAGAGCACAGTTTCTCCTACACGTAAGAGCACAGGAAACAAAATTGGCATGCTGAAAACAGCAGAAAATTAAACCAAACATCCAATAAATTCTAGACCTTCCACCCAATGGTTTTGTCTTGTAGCACAGCATGAGGCAGATTTCAACCCTTTAACTGAAATCAGCTGTGAAGTGTACACAATCATCTGCATATTTATACCTGTAAAGTTATTGGGAATATTTGTGGGTTTGACTTCACTTCAGGTCAGAAAATGCATTAGGGACCATGCTTGTGACTTGACCCTCTCGCTATCAATAGGCTTCTGAGAAATAAAGGGAATATTAATTAGTTCCTAATTTAACAGACACAAAAGATAGAAGGACTATGAAAAGAGTGTCTTACAGAGAAAGATTTCAAGAACAGAATATGTGCAGGTTAGGAAAGGAGGTTGCAAGAAGACCTAATTATGGTTGACAAATACCTGAGGGGGTTCTTTTTTACCAGCAGCAAGTAGGAATCTGTTCAAAATTTGCAACAAGGGCAAAGCCCAAAGGCATTATCTGAAATTGAAGGAAGGGTAGTTCAGACATGGTATCAGAAATGGCTTTTCACTTAAGAGGGCCATTACTATATGGAATAAACGACCTACCAGGGGCTCTTCCATTCTAATGAATTTTATTCTGGAGTAGAGATGTATCTTTCAGTGTCACATCTGGCCTTTTCTCCTGAAAAGCAGGGTATGGATGAAGCAGACCTAGAAGTGTCTTCTGCAAAGCCCCTCTGGAGCACAGCCACGGCTGACATCTCCGCAGCCCTGCAGTGCCACCTTCTGGGAGAGGCAGTCCCGGGGACCCCTAACCTCTCTCCATCCCACCACCATCTCCATACCTAGTCCCTGCAGCTGGAAGGCACAACAAAACTACTGGCTTTGTTTCACTTCCTGGCTAGTTACCACATCTCACCAGGAAAATCCTGCCGAACACCCAAATCACAAGCAGCAAAATTTAACTAGATGGGTTAAACTACACTTGAGATTCAGACTTGCAACCCCAGAGGCCAGGTTGACTCATTCTCCTCCCTCTCTTGAGAGGGCTGCAAAATGTGGGTTTGCAAACTGATTTTTCCATTTTATATTATGAGAACATGTTTTCAAAATATTATGAGGGAACGCATTAAAGATGCCCATCTAGGATTCCACCCGGTCCCACATGTGCATTAAATGTGATGTAGTCAGTTTTGAGAGCTTTTTCTGTTCCTTGCCCGGTGAGTTTTAAATATTTTCTAGATAAACACATGGTCTATGCTAATAATGAATAATTAATTCATATAAAAACCCATTCCATTGTGTAGCAAGAATAAATATTGAGAAGTGTCTCAGCATCAACAAATAACATCAGCTCCCTTTTCTTTGTCTAATAGGAGACTGCACTGAAAATGCAGAAGACATATATTTTAACACCAAAAAAAAAAAAAAAAGAAATCCTTGTTGTAGGGTAAAAGACTTTTCAGTGTTCCATGTGTTGTCACATTCAGAAGTATAAGACAAGTATATTACAAACACACCAAAATTAGCAGTTAAGAAGTCAACAAAGCACTTTCAAATACAAATCCTCTTCTCCACAGTCCTCACAACCTAAGGAATGGTCTCTAGCATGCCTTACTTATTTAAGCAAGCCCCTATAATGACAAATACCCTGCTGCTCCAGCTCCTAAACATAAGGCTGTTCAGGTAGGCTGATAAGGGGTTAACTGAGAACAGAAATGTGCAGAAAGCTGCTGGCAGAGGCCTAGTCATGCCACTCATATTTCAATAAAAGACATAAAAATTTGTCTTGCATGTACCTGGAACATCCACCTTACTGCTAGCAGCTGAGAAGAAAGACCCCAGACTTATCCAAATAAACCTTCCTTCTTACAAGCAAGGAGCAGACCAGGATCACAGACCTAGCTTTGTCTTCTACTCATCTTTTATTTCTCCATCCTACAGCTGGGAAGCTGTGGCTGCTTTAATCACTCCATTCCACACTCTGATTGGTTTGCTTCTCTCCTTGCCACCAGGTTTTCTTGGCTACTGATCAATTTAACCTTTCAGGAGCAGTTTGCACAAAATAAAAATAGATTGTAAATAAACTGCAGCCTGAGTACTATCAGGGAACAGAACTTTCTTCCACCTGGTTGATTTTCTGTTTGCTTTAGAAGTTGCTCTTTCACCTGGGAGTAATGACAATCCGCATCAAGAGACAGATGCAAAACTGTTCCTCCAATTATATAATCACTGCAGTTGATAAGGAGAGAGCTGGATTTAGGTTGCCATAGCATTGGCATATTGCTATGGAGGCTGAGCTCTTCGTCCACTTTATCAGTTGTGGTCCAGGAAGTGCAGCCCAATTATGCCTGCTGACTGCATGTGCTGTGGACTCGCTCCCACTTAGAAGGAGCACTCTGGACCAGGGGCTGCTTTCTTTCCCCTCCCACCTCATTTTGATGGAGTGGCTAGGGGTGCTGGGTTTTTTCTTTTTAATCTGCATTTAAACGGAAGGAGGGTGCTGTTATCTCTGAAACGCACTGCCCGTCCACCATTAGGGGCTGCCACAGCTCCAATAAAACTCTCCAGTTGCATCTTTGGCCGCCCCTGCAAGGGGCTCAGGAGTAGGGGGCACCTGGGGAGCATACCATGGGTGGGGGCCCTCTCCAGGCCTCTGCCCCCCAAACGCCCGGGCACATTTACACCTACACCAGATGTTCAATCACAGCAGGAGGGAGCACGTTTGCTGAAAGCAAGTTGGTTCCGGACACGGAGCACCGAAGGGAGAGGCTGCCCCGTAGGGTGAGGCCGGGGACGAGGGAGGAAGATGAGGAAGAAGTGGATTGGGGCTGGGGGTTTCTGGTGGGAAGCGAGAAGCAGCCTGGTAGCCCGCTCCCGGAACGCTGCTTCCCTCTCGCCGAGGGGAGGAAATGGCTCTGTCTGCTCTGCAACACCGACGTGTGTGTGCAGCCAGGGCTGGTGGGGAAGGGTGGGGAGGGGGTGACAACACGCAGGTAACAGGATAAAAATAACTTCAGGAACGGCAGATCGAGGTTGGGCGGGGGAGGTAGGGGGAAGGCTTCTGGAGTTTGGACAAACAAAGTTTTACTACAGGGAATAGCCGGGGATGTTTGCTAATGCCGAAGAGAAGCAACATGGGTTGGTATCCATGATGCGGGCGATGCTGAGAGGAGCTCGGCGAGAAATCACTGTTCCAAGTAAAACCCAACCTTAATTTTAATATGGACACCCCACGGTGTCCCTCATTCTCGCAGCTTGATTGTGTGAGTGTAAATAGAAAATTCCCCCTTCCCCTCCCGTTTCGTGTGAGAGATTACAAATAGCGCAAGAGAAGAGAAGGGCTCCTCTCCCGGTGTGTTAGGAAGCCGTACCCAGATGGGGGTTTAGGAGGAGCGGGACGACATTAATTGGGAAAGATCCCCTAATCCCGGTCTCAATGCGAGCCAATCTTCCAGACACGGACGAGCGGGGCTGCTCCGCAGTTTCACCGAACCCCCGGCCACAGCGAGCTGCCCCTCCTCGCCCCTCCGCTTCCCAAGGCAACGACGGCGACTTAATGCAACTTTTCCTTGGCCGGGGTTTCCTATGAACCACCCGTTCCCCGAGGGATTGCGGGGGGTCTCCCTGAAGCACGCCCGGCTAAGGGGAGCTGCGTGCTCCGACTGGAACCCGGTGTCAAAGGCTGCCTCTGCCCCGGCCCCTCCGGCTGCCCGCTGGCTGTGGCAGCGGCGGCAGGGGCTGAACCCAACCGAGAGAATAGGGACAAAGGCTAGGGGAAAGAATGGTTGCTAGACCCTGGGAGGTAAATCTCAGGCTTACCTTGATGGTTTTCTTCGGGAATGTACATCCTCTTGTTTTCATTGACCATTTATAACGAGTCCAGATTAATCCCTCCGAAAATCGGCTTGGTAAAATTCAAGGAAGAATGGAGCTGCAGAATTTCTCCTTCTATTATTACCTGATTCCCATTATTGCATCAAACACCAAAAACTGATCCTTTCCACTACTGCCTCCTTTAGTGAAATTGCAATGCATCCTCAGTACATCCGGGCCCCTTCCAAGAATTTAGCACAGCACCTCTGGCTGTTAAACCATAAAAAAGAACAGGAAGGGGGGAAACGAGAGAGCGAGGGGAATAATAATAATAATAAAAAAAAATTAAATAAAATAAAATTTAAAAAAAGGAAAAAGCAAAAGCATCCAGGACAAACCTCTGAGGGTTAAATGTCTTTTTAACAAATCCACCAACTATAAGAGTAAGAAAAGGAGAAAGAAGAAAAAAATAAATAAATAAAAGAGAGAGAGAGAGAGAGATGTTCAAACGCTGCTGCTCCTCCTCTTCAAAGCCATTCTGAGCGCGTTGTGTTGGCAGGGAGCTGTTTCTGCAGAGGAAGAGAGCACAGTCCCAGCCCCTTACTCCCTCCCCTCCCTCAGCGCGCTCTCCCTCTCGCCGACAGACAGACACACTGAACGCTTCCAGATGTTCCAGCTGCGGCGGCTGCACGCAGCCCCCCGCGCACGGCGTTAGGAGCCGCCGGACTTGATCCCAAAGTTTAAGGCGCTGCCTGCCCGCCCGCCCGCCCGCCCGGCTGCCGTCACTGCGCCTGCCGAAGCCTCGCTACAGACATGACGTCAAGGAGGCGAGCTGGAGCCGGCTGCATGGAAAAGTGGGGGGACAGGCGAGGGCAGCGGCGGCGGGGCCGGGCCGGGCCGAGCCGAGGGGCGGCAGGCCGGTCCGGTGGCAGGGCGGCGGTACCGGTGGCAGGGCGGCGGTACCGGTGGCACAGCGCCGCGCTCGCCTTTCCCGCCCGCGCCCAGAGCCCCGCGGCTGCTGGCGCCGCCGTTCTCCGGCCCCGCTTCGATCCGGTTTCTCAATATTGTGGGCTCTGCCCTGCGGTTCCACTACGGAATGCGAGTGTGAGCTGCATTTCAAGGAGAAACAGCATCGTTTGCTGAAGCGTTACGGGCGGCACCGTGTGCGAGCGTTTTAACCGAACGGGCTGCGGCTGTGTGCGATCCGGTACCAGGCGGCAAGCACGGGCATGGTAGGCAGGCAGCGGAAGGGAAAGAGATACCCAGGGATAAGTTGCACAGACGAGAGGATGCACAGATGTTTAAACAGATTAATCAAGCTAGGATTTGCAAAATCCTCGGTGGAAACACCAAAGCGCTCCGCTGGTATCCCACTACTTGCCGTAATTATGCCTGTCATTTGGCCCTCTGTAATTGAAATGACTTCTTTAAAACGAAATGTGAACTGAATGCAGTACATGTTAAACGTATCTGGACTCCCCGAGCTGCCATGTTAAACAAGAGATGCAGAGTTGAAAATTACCCCTCAGGAACTACTGCAGAAACTGCCACAACCTGAGAAACCGAACACCTCTGATTTACCCGGGGCTAATCATCCGGAATTCCATGTCCACTGTGTGAACCCATGGCTGTAAATTCTCATGATAAAAAAAGTATCGATTTAGCATCACATGCATGCAATACTATTTGTGGAACTTAAAACACAACGGTTCTTTCCTTTCCAGTGGTTTTCCATTTCAACTTGAAAAAGAGTATTTTAAAGTTGGTAATAACCCTACAAAGGAATTACTTCCAAACAAACTTAGTGCCTTTCAGTGGGATGTAGATATCTGTCTCTTTTTGAGGCTTTCCCACCACCACATTACATGAGCTGAGTCTCAGATGGAACTCAAAATACAATAGAAAACAACACCACCTAACAGATTTAGGCAGAACAAGATAATAACACATCCTCTTGGACCTACACAAAAAATTGGAATAAATGTAAAGCACTTACCAAAAACTGGATGCAGCCAAAGGATTTGTCCTAAAAAAAAAGGTCGTTTTTGTTTCTAATGACCACTGATGATCACAACTTCTCCACTAGATGCTATTCTAAGGGTAATTCACCAACAACATATTGCCATTGACAGCATGTAGAGACGCAGCTTTATTTCTGACTCAGGAGGAAAAGATCCTCTGAGCAATTAAAATACTCTGTCCTCTTTTGCCTAGTTTTTCTCTAATAATGTCACATGCACTTACCCCGTTTAACTTACCAGATCAAGCAAGATCACAGCTAGCGGTTGAATGACAATATATTAACTTTCATTTTTTAATTGCCCTTTTCTTTTAAAAAAATGTCCTCCCTTCACCATTATAAGAAGGACTGCAGAGAAAATCCTTCACTATCTATGTTTGTTGTGTGAATGTGCATTTGTTTTATCTTTCTCCTTGTCACCATAAATCCTTAACATTTTGGATTGTGCTAACTCCACAACCAAGAGATACCCTTGCGTGGCCATAATCTCTGGGGAAATAACTAAGTGTGTAGGGATCACTCATCTTCAAAAATCAAAAAATTAAACACCGGTGGGCTCCTCTAAATATTTTTCTTCTCTTCTTGGTCATCACATTTTTGGCTAGCTAAGAATTTATATACAGTATTAGCTAAACAGTTAACATCCACATAGCCTTGCCAGTTCACATACGTATGCAGCCACATACACAAGCTGTCCCTGCCACCTACAAATCTTTTTCTCTGTTCTTTACTCTTCTCTCTCCGCCAAGCTCCCACAGTGGGACACAAGTTGGGCCAATTACCAAAAATCAAATACAGAAGAAAAATGGAACAAGAAACAAGAACATTAGCTGGCATTAATTTCCTCAGCATAAATAAAATTCTACTATCACTCAAGGTTTCCTTACTCAGCAATTAGCAATTCTGATGCACATCATTTTCCATACAGAGAAGCGGAAAAAAATTGATTATAGGATTAACATGGAAAGATCTTCCTAATGAAGGAGAATCAGGTGACAGAAAAGTGAACATCACACCTTCCCCTAAAGCGTTTGGTCTGTCCAAGTGTGTCAAGAAGATGTAGCTCATGAAAAGAAGGTTTGGTAAGGAAGGTGGTGTTTGAAGTAAAAGTGCTTGTAAGAATTTTTTTCTTAATGCAATTATGGAAATTCACATTTAGCAGCAATTCTCACAGGAAAGAACCAAAGATGTTCCCTTCCACAGAAACCAGGAAAATTCAATTGGCCCAAAATTTGTTTCTCTCAGTTCTTCACACTTTCTTTCCATTTTTCAGAGTAGTACAGAAGGGATTATATTAGGGATTCCATAGCAGCAGCTCAGAGACTTCAGAGAGGACCAACAATCCTTTCCTGCATGGCCTCTGCATCGTGAGCTCTCCAATCAGTTATGTTCCGAGCCAGGACTCTAAAGGCAAAGCATGCAGCCTAAATTAATTACAAGGCTTCCTATCTTTTCTGAACACCTGACACCCAAAAAAGCTTGAAGGCCTTCTGAAGGGGTAGCACTCTTAACGTTCTTCAGAGTTAGATATAAACACAGAGTCCAAATAGAAGTATACAAGAGAGAGAAAGATCTTTAAAGATTTATTAAAGAATTGTTCTTTCAGTACAAAACCAATTAGAAAGTTCTGACTCCCAGCCTTATATGGCAGCCAGGAGATTTAAAGTAGAGAATGTAATGATCAGAAATAAGGGTATCTCACACCAGGCTGAATCTGTGCTTGTAGACTTGCTCCAAGCAGATGGCTGTAGACTGGACAAATGATCCCATGTAAGTTCAAGCCTTAGGCCAGCTTTGAAGTGGAGATACTAGTTTTCTACCCCACAGGAATGTTACAAGGAAAAAAACTGTTCTGCAATTTCTCTGAGAACAATGGTAATGAGGGCCATATAAAGCTCTAAGACAGAGATTTCTGAGAAATAGCTATTTAAAGTTACAAAGCGTCACGGATGATTTGTAGGGTGCATAACATGAACATGCAACAGTCCATTCTTCATGTCAGGAATTTTTTTCTTCTGTGTACAGTGTAGTACCCAGCCATATATAGAGTACACTGGGCACAACATCTTCAGCAAAATCCAGTATCAGAACCCACATTCATCTTCAGAACAGAAATCACCCAAATAGGTTGCGCCTGAGAATGTCTCCTTGATTTAAAAAGGAAGAGTTACTGTATTTAAAGATGGGCCTAGGAAGCAATGGGATGAAAACAGACAAGAGCAAGCAATAACTCTGCACTGAACTATTTTTATAACTTGTAAAATCATTTGATAGGCTCTTCTAAGCAGTCTCGGTGCTTTTTAAATGATTTAGGGTTTTCATTTGGCCTACTGTATAAGTTATGTAGGTATCTAATTGCAGTAGATTATGTTCATACTATTTTGTCAGTATTGCCTTTTACTATAAAATAAGGTAAATTATTCAAAAGTGGAAAAGAGATGTATTTATCGTCATAAATAGTATTAAGACTCATAAGACAAATGTGATTATTTCCAGGGCCAGCTCAGAGAAACAGTGCCAGAGCTCTTTATTACTTTGCTGAAAGGTATTTTTTTTTCCCTACACATTTAACTGAAAACTATGGGATTTTTTATTTTTTTTTTGTCACCAATTTAAATAAATGGGATCTACACACAATGCAGTCTTTGCATGAAGACTTTGACCTTTTTTTTCAAAGGCTAACACGTCAATAATTCAAGTTTGTGTCTAGAGTCTGTTTCCTTTAGGGCATCCAAACCTGAATTGACAGCCTGATTGGTCTTCAATACATTAGAGGAATCATTATGTATGAATGATATAATACTCTCAACGACTTCTGTAATTTCTGACACTACTACATGTTGCTCCATACATAGCATAACAGTAACGTTGGGTATTTGCATTCCTACAATGTGGGGTTTTTTTAATATCAAATATTGATGATAGCAATTTTTCTCATATTTCAGGAGTGCTCTGCTTAGAACTGTTCTTTAAGTTCTTTTTTATTCTTCTGAACTCCATATAATCTAAAACTGAGTATCATCCTCTTCATTTGAACCTTCTAGTTGTTACCGAAAAAAAATAACTTGAAATCTATGAGTATGAATTTCTAAAAAAGTATTCTCTTTTTTTGTTGCTTAATTTTAATTTGAAGGAAAACATTGATAGTCCTATCTAAAGCTATTCAAAGGTTAGTCAGAAAACAGCAGACCTTCCAAAACCATCAACTTGCTGGAACACAGGCAGAGACTTCCTCAAGAAAAAAGAAATCTGGGATGGAAAAGAAAAGGAAAGCTGATGATCAGGATTTCTAGGTGTTTCCATTTCTTAAAATCTGGAGCAGTGCTATAGGTACAGGAACTTTTGATACTGTCTACAGCCATAAATATTTATTTCAAAGTTAATTTGGAAAACTTAGATTTCAATTTTTCACATTGAAATTTATAGGAGTGGTTACTTGGCTCTGAAATTTCTGTCATTAGCTTTTACCTTCACATTCAAATGTCAACAAGCAACTACAAAAAGTTAGATGGGAAATTATAAGTTGTATCATATATTTGTATGGTCTACTAAAGTATCCTAAGGTCTACTACAGTAAAACTAGAAAATATTATATTATTTCATGGAAAATATCTAAGGGGGGAAAACAAAATTATTGACAGCTGGGTAGGAAAGAAGAATAAGCTGTCATTAGACAGAAGTATGTAGATTAAATTGATTGCCTTTAAGTAGGCTCTGATCTCCTAGACTGCAGAAGCATCTAGAAAGTAACCTGGATATCTGAAAGTATGATTTTATTCAGATCTTGATAGCTATCTTAGCTTTCAGCTGTGATCTGTGATTTCAGTGGGTGGTGGCAGGGGTGATTTTTTTAAATTACAACTGCAGAAATGAAAGAGCTCACCATTTATCCTTGTGAACAGAAGACTTTTTAAATTGTTACTGTGTAGCAGTGTATGAATTCATGCACAAATTTGAAGTCCAGCAGCAAACAAATACTTGAACACTCTGAAACAACACAACAGACATTTATCCCAAGTAAAATATAAATGCAGGTATGCATACCAGACCAGTAGAGAACTGGTGACAATTTCCACTATGCCATCACCATCAGTGACACCCATCCACAGAGCTACCCAGGGCACTGAGCAAGGTCTAACGAATTTTGAAACACAAGTAGTCTGTTCCTCTAAAAAGGGAAAAGGTCAATAGTTGACTCTGCTCTAAAAGCTTAAGGGAAAGACTTGAACTTAACAGAAAGTGTGCACTGTTTCTGTTTTAGATGAGAAATAATTGGGCCTATCTAGATTGGGATATGTACTGATAGGAAGAGATGTAAGTTCAGCAGTTCTTAATTAGCCACTGACAATTAAACAAAAAAACAAAAACCCCACTCCCAGACAAAAAAAAAATATCTCTAAAAAAACCCACCTGAAAAAAAGCAAAGTAATTACTGTTCATAATAGTCTAAAATTATCAGCCAAACAAAAGACATGAACTGGTTATGTCTCTCTACAAAGAAAAATTAAGTTTTAATCCAATTGGCCTATATTTTGGCAATGTTGAGGGTATCTTAGATACTTGCCACTGCTTACACAACAAAAGTAGGTTATTACCATTCTCATCTTCTAACACAGTTCTAAACAATACTCAGGAATACGTTGTTTGTATCTTATTTGTAACTAAGTACCACATGTAAGTTGAGACTTAGGGCAAGTGCAAAGAAGGCCTTCTTTTTGACAGAGATGGATTCTTCAAAGAGTAAATTTTTGCAAGCTGTTGAGGGAGACTTTACAGTGACTAGAAGGATTAAAGGATGTTGGCATTTGGAAATCTCAGTGGATCTAATTATTAAGCAATGAAAACTTCACAGTCAAAATCAGAAGACAATGCAGAAAAATATATTTACCCAGTACAACTTTGTCCAGTTTTACAAATCATAAACTGAGCTCAAAAAAGGAAAACAAATGAGGTGTAGGGGTGGGCTACAAGACCAAGTTCCTTCCTTCACCTTTGGCATTTAAAGTCTTGGAACTTCTAAATCTGTTTTGTCAACATAGAAAATTATTGACAAACTCAAGGCAGCCAATAATTCAAAATTCTGACAAATTTTGGAGGATCTTCAATAATCTCTAATGAGATAAAGTTGCCTAAAAATACATGGTCTTACATATCAGCCACAAGGAAGATAATTAAATTAATTTGTCAGAATAGTTAATTATTGTGATATTTGCCTTACATAAAATGTCAAACATTTCATTTTTCCATAACGGGTCTTTCTATATTGAAGGATTAAATTTGCTTAGTAGGTATATCTGGTTGTAACACAACCTCTGTAGTGTTGTTCTGGCTTTTTTCTCATTAGTATTTCTTTTAAAATGAAGAATTCACAACTCACTTAGCAATCAGCCTCTGTTTCATCTGCAGCACCTTTAATTCATGTGATTTTAACATCTGGTCTAGAACTTGCATTTCTCCCACTGCTTTCTTTTGAAATTGTTAGTAATGGCATATAGCTGAATAATGATTTGTGGTCATTTCAGATGGGTGCTAAGGTAAAGATAACTTCAACATGTAGCAGTGTTTGATTTCAACCCCAGTTTCCAGAACTGGATGGTAACAGGTAACAGTCAATCCAGTGTCATCTCAGTGCCACCTTAACCTTGCAATCACAGGATCTAAAACCTTTCTTTGCAAATGGTCCCTTAAGAAAAAATTAGTTCCAATAGATTGCTCAAAATTAACGCTTGTTATTTCCATAAAAAATGCTATCAAAACACCGCAAGCAAATACCACACAGACCTTAACTGAATTGGTTAAATCATCAACTTTGAATCTGCACATTTCATTATGGTTGCATCTTGACTAATCCTTCTCCTACAATATCCAAAATCTCATTTAGTAGGACCTTAATAGAATGTTACAGAAGTTCTGAAAATATGAAACAAAGTGTTTCAAAGTGTATTTTGCTGGAGAGTATTAAAAGCATCCTGGAATAATTCCTGAATACTGTATAAATTCAATCCACTCCAATTGCATGGACTTGAGCTTGCACACAAAAGTCAAACAGCTTTAATTCTAAAATGTTTGCATGGCTGTCAGTGTTTGTAAACTCCATGTCTGCTGCAGAATATTCCAAATAATTGCAGTAGAATGTAATGGGTGGTTGCCCAAAAATGTCTCCTCCAAAGATTACTTAGCTGCAGTGGAATCTTGGTAGAACAGAAGCAGTAAAATAGGTGAAGTGACAGGCAGCAAAGCTGAGAGCATTATTTGATTTGGGGTTAATACAGTAAGGTAGCTTTTGAATCAACATAGTGTAAGAGATTTTTATTATGTTTACAGTTTCTGAAAAAAACCTGTAGCCTTAGAGGATGAGAAAAAAATGTTAGCCTGTTATTTAAACTACCCCTCCAGCATGCAATCAGAAGACTTCACTTATGTCTTCCCATTAATTTCTTCCCATCTTTGCTTAAACATGCAGACAAGGAAACTTAAACAAATAAACAACTCTAAAATCTTTACTCACTACTTCCACATGATCTGAAGGAAATATTTTTGTTGCATATTATTTAAGAGTTCAGTTATTTTATCGTGCCATCAACATGTACACAAGTTTATAGGAGTTGTCTCTCAAGAATTCCATGAGACAAAGAATGACCAAGCTAAACTCCTAATACACACACATGAAATAAATAAAATTTTAAAAAGGGCAATTTTATCTGAAGGAATGCATCACAAGAGGTAAGCTTTACAGATCAGGTTTAATATTTTCTTTCATTATACTCATATTCTTTCGTAATATTTCTTTTCATTAAAGGTGAACTATGAGGAGACCACCTTTTGCTGGAACTTAAAATAGTAACAGTCTTATACTGAGGGGGAAGCTTCTTGCCTTCTTAGCAGCTAAACAATACTACAGTGTTCTATAAAGTAACAAGAGGTAGGTTTCATAATACTGTTCATCACCAGCTGGAGCTGGTGATGTACATAACCCACCCATTTTCAGAACACCATGGAATTTTTCAGTCTTTAGGAAATTTTCCCTTCTACACCATAGGAAGAAAAACTAACAATTTTTTTAATAAGAAAAAAGAAATCACAAGAATGGAAAGTTCATGCCACTTATGCATACAGCAAGCATATGCAATTGCAGCACCTTCTTCCTTGCCTTTATAACTCCTTCTTGTCCTGTTCATCTCACCTTTCTGCACTGTTTTTTAAATTGGGAAAAAAAAAAAAAAAGAAAAAGGAATTGCATTTTGTATTTTTTTTAAAGAACTCAGGCCTTGGTCCTGAACAATAAATTTGGACATTAAAAAATAAGCTGATGAAATATATTAATACTTATAATGAGTAATCTTAAAAACTGTGGAAAAAAAGAAAAAATATCTGACCCAGTGTTGCACAAGCAATAAGCTGTAAAGACAACAGAAAAGGTCACACTTCCCACTTTATTCTGAAACTGCTTTTTCAGGAAATATTCTTAATATCTCATTTACTTGCATTTCCATGAGACAGTCTGAGCCTTCTGCCTTCAAAAGATAGAATGAATGAATGAATGAATGAATGATGAGTATTTCAGAACTAGCTCCCTAATGACTAAATCCCTGACAAAGTCTCCCTATCCAGTTTCCTCTTCTAAACTTCTAGAGCAAGACAGGGTCAGGCTCTTTACAACAGACACAAGTGACAGCATTCATAAATTAAAACACAGGATGGTCCAACTTGACTTGAAGAAAAGTTTCTTTATCCTGAGAGTTCTCAGGCACTGGACCAGGTTTCTCAGAGGGGACGAGGTATCTCTTGGAAGCTTTCAAAGTCAATGGAGAAATCCCTAAGCAAGCTGATCCCTGCTTCAAGAAGGAGGTTGGAGTAGGTAGTCCTGAGGTCCATTCCAACAGGAATTGTTTTATTTCTAAGACTGAAAGGGGAAAAAATGCCAATTTTTAAACGAAACTTCTCTGCTGTTTCTTTTGTAGTAATCAGAATAAAATGTCTATTGATCACTGCAATTATGAAACAAGAACAGGAAAAACAAAATTATTAGTTCACTTGCTACTGTAATTTTCCTTTTCCCTTTAATCTGGAGGATCCTTCTCTTGCATCAAAGGAACACAAAAGGCCCAAAATCTTACACCTATCTGTACCACCCTAAAGGCTTGATTGTTCTGCTATTTAACTAAGTAACTGTTGGAAATAAATAATTTTTTTTCCCCTTTCCTGTCTCATAGGTGAATCTGACTTTTCCAGTTACTGTATCATCTGTTGCCAGCTCCTGCAGAACACAGCTTGATCTTTGGAGGAAGACAAGAAAATGGAGGTATCTTCATTCTGAGCTTTCTACTGCTCAGTGTTGCCTGTCAATCCAAAAGGAAAACTGTGGCCTGCAAGTTCTAACTTGGTAGACTTTGAGAATGTAGAAAATGAATATTTAAATAGCATGGGACTATTACATCCTCCTGATTCCATTTCTCTTCCATTCAAGCCTGTAGTGTTTATGGCAATTGCTACCACACACAACAAGGGCTGCTGGTTTTCACTGCAGCCTGACGAAGAAATTCTTATCAGGAATTATGCAGTATATAGCAGAACAAATCTACAGCACATGGGCTGCATGAAGAGTACCTGGTTTAATAGGACACACGACTGTTGTTGTAACATGAATAGGCATAGGCCTGTGCCCAGGGGATGGACTGACACATTTGACATTTTGAACATCTGTATTAGCTGTACCTTATGATATTGCAGTTT
The DNA here is from genome assembly GCF_036169615.1 of Heliangelus exortis. Classification (NCBI taxonomy): domain Eukaryota; kingdom Metazoa; phylum Chordata; class Aves; order Apodiformes; family Trochilidae; genus Heliangelus; species Heliangelus exortis. Next base: position 134,689,144 of record NC_092422.1, read on the forward strand.
GCCAGCCTGCCTAATGTCTAGATGTAAAAGACATCAATTAATTTAAGAAGGAAGAAACTAGAAAGGAAATTTTGTTCTCAAAAGAACATGAGTCAATAGAAGAATGCTACAGAAAAAAACAAAAAAAGAAAAAGAAAAAAAGAAAAGAAACAAGTAAACAAACAAAAACACCACCAAAGCCCTGCATAGCTCAGTGACACAAAAACACATCAGTAAAATCATCCTGACCAGAGCCTGAAAAAAATCCCTATCTATACTTACATAAACTTCTTTTTTTTGTGCTACTCCAGTACATCAGATAGCTTCAGTTTACCAGAAATAGAACTACAGAAATAGATCTATAACCATATATAAACAATTTTTTCTTCTGTGCTCCTCCAGTTTTTAAAAATCATTTTAAAATCATACTGCTATTTTTAAACTAGATTTTTGCAGCTTAACTGGCCCAGCATATCAAAACAATGTAGTCATCAAGAGAGTTACAAAGATAGAGGAACGAGCACACTACGAAAGAATGGCAGATGGTATTATTGTCAAAATGGAAGCCGTCTGGTGGTCAAGTCTAATAATTCATTGTAAGCATCATTCCTGAACTTTTACACAGGAAGAGCACATGGCTTAAACTTATTCAGTGAATTTATTTTGCAAATATTCTGGTGGTGAATAAGAATTAGTACCTAGACATGCTTCCCAGTGCATGGGAAATCCACATACTTTTCAGGGGAGCTGAACATATGGATTTGCAAAGACCAAACCTCTTTCTAGTGAAGCTGTTGAATCTGTCAAGATCTCATACAAGAATTTTATTCTTCTAGGTCAATAAGTTTTACTGAATTACTGAATTACTCCTAACTTACATTATTAGAAATGTACAGTACATCAGTACACCATTTAGTCTTCAATGGAAGTAAAATCTAACCCATAAAGATGCACCTGTACTTCAGCATTCAGCAAAATGGAAGTGATGAATCACACTTTTGCCTTAAGGGTGGCACAAGGGATCAATCAGCTTGAGCTGTTTTGGCATTAATTAAAACACACTTGTGACTCCCCATGTTATAAGTTTCTCTGTCCTTGAGGTGAAGCTCCCATATTCTGTAGCAGCATCAAAACCAGTCAGTGAGGATATTCAGAGTGCCTTGAAACCAAAAACCTTCAGAAATTGTTTAAAAATAATGTTACTACTCACAGAGATCGAATTGACATTTAAGTTAAAGCTTCATTTTGAATTAACACCGTACCATATTTTGAAACTGGAATTAAAAAATGCCATATGAAATTGTTTAGCTATTGTAAGAATTTGGTCAGAATATACAAACAGGAAATTCGCTTGGCTTTCACTTTACAAAAAGGTTCAGTGAGACCTATAGTGACCATAAATTGTTATCAGGTGTACCTTCCAGCTAGTAAAAGGTACCGTATTAGGCAGCACAGTGAAACTGAAAGCACAGAGTTTTGTTGGCTCAGAGTTCCAGAAGAATGCAGTCTCTTCACTAGCTTTACTTCATATGGAATCACCCCAAATTTTACTTGATGTCTCATTCAATCAACAACTGTTGCTGATTCCAGGTATTTTGCAAGAGTTCAAGTCCTGGTATGACAGAGCAACTAAAAGCTGGACTACACTAAAGAATTAAATTATAATGCTTACATAGCATTTTTTAACTCTTAAAGGCATTACAAATCATGGGTTTATTAATTTTCAGCGCACCTATGAACACAGTAAATAAAATCTTGTTCTTCATGCTCAGATGCAACCAGACTAAATGCAGAGATCTTGGAAATTTGCTTGTAGCAAAACCACGCATCTGGAGGTAAGGTGAAAGGTCAGTTTTGAGTCAGAAAATAAAGAGTGAAGTGCTTGCCTAACAATATTCCTGTGTTAAAGTTCCTACCTCTGTCCATAAATATATGTGAGAATAGATGTTTAATGGACCCTCACAGAAAGCCTTCAAGCATTCAAAAATATTCAAAATATTCAAAAATATTTTTGGTGTGTTTTTTAGGAGAATTCTACACCAGTTTCCATGTACTTTTTTTTTTTTCTTTAGACATTTAACATTTTATTATACAACAGATACTATCTATTCTTAATAGATCAACCAATACAGTTAAAAGTTTTAGGTCTTTCAGAGGCAAAATTAATTACAGACTATGAGGACTCAAGAGTAAGGGTAAGTGGTAAATCATAATAGTACTCCCAATTAATTTGTTGTTTCCAGTCAGTCACGACTAAACAATACAAGAAATCATTTCCAAGATCGTGGAGAGAGATGGTGTGATGTAATACAGTGAATATTAATGGTTGCATGCTGCCTTCTCTTGACTAGTCAGGAGTTCTACTTCATGCTCTTCTTGAGGAGAATACTGCAAAGCCAAGGAGATCTGTTATTTTAAGGAAACACGAAGCAGGAACTTCTTTTGTTCAGATAGGCTTTGGTTTCCACAGTTGGTATTCAAAGTTTTAGGCAGACTTCTTGCTTCAAATTTTTATTTAAGGGAGTTGTCACAGTACAGGGAACATTTTCAAACATTGAAGAAAGTGGAGCAAAACCCCTCTTCAAAATGTGCATTGATTTACTTGCTGATTTGGAGTTGTGGGTCACTGCTCAGAGGCCACTTCTCTCCCAGAGTGTGCTATAAGATAGCATTTTAAAAGTCAAAGCAGTAGTTCACAACAGCCCTACCACAATTTAGGATTTTATAAGGTGAAAGAGTTTCTTTCATTGAGCTGAAAAAACCTGCAGTTTATTACATTCTTTGCCTGAGCCTTAAAACAGAAACATAGGGCACATTTTTACTCTTTCAATATTATCAGTATATCATTTCACACACAAATCAGGAAGCATTTCCAAACAACCCAAATTTGGAGCACTAATGATTGCCACCACCTTAAAATCAATTGGCCAACATCCTGCAGTACTTGACATTCATTCAAGTAAAATGTTAATCAGCCTAAACATTGACTTCAAATAAATAGTGACTTCGGAATTCCATGTATTGTTTTTCATTTTTAATAAGGATGGATTTTTAAAGTCCAAGTTAGCTCCATTCACAGACAATTAAGGAAATTTTTCATCCTAAATAATCCAGGTTTTTATTTATTTCTATTTTTAAATCTATTTCTAGAACACAATTTCATCTTATTTTATATCACTTCATTGGTGATAGAGGGGAATCCCATCTTTCCATAGTAAGTAAAACAGTTTTTCAAATATACTTGCCTCTATTTTTATTTGAAAGATCTAGTTTCTATGTTGTATGTCCTTATTATATCCCTTATTTAATAAACAGTAATTTAACAGTTTGTCTTCTTTTTTTCCTTTCCCCTCACATAATATTAGTAAAACTAAAACACTTCAAAATCTAGACTGGACAAAAATATTTTCAACTAAATTACATTATCAAAATTTCATGCAATTTCTATTATTACTATCAACTAAAATCTGGTTTTGTTTTTCCTGCTGTAGTGGTACATCTGATCTTCTCAGGCACAAATGCTATTTTAAAATAAAAAACTGTTTCTATAAATATTTCAGCTTTAAACACCCATAATTCAGTTTCTCTTTTTTCACTTCTAGAACTGCAGCAGGGCCCTGGAGAGGTTAAACAACTACAAGAAAACCCAAACATCCACATAATGACTGCTAGTAACATTTCCCCATGTTCAAAGCAGACTGACCATAGTTCAGAGGACAAGACAAGGTCACTAAAAAGCATCAGTGAACTGTGTCTGCTTTTGCAAGTTCCACATAAAAATAGTGCATCCCTAGGAACATGAAAAAGACATAATGGATTGGCTCACATCAGAGCACACATGAACACAAGAAACAAATCATCTATTGATTGCAAGAGGCTCTGTCTCAATTATTTTTTAATGGTAGCAGCCCTCTTCTTTGTATAGGGTTAAAAGAAAGGGAAAAAAAAAAGTTGTTTTGTGACTTTAAACAATTAAAAATCATGCCAGACACAAATTCAGCTCTTTGTAGAGGAAAGTAAAAGACTGCATTTGGCAAGTTATGGTCTGCACATCTGGCAGAAATGGACCTGAAAAACCACAGTGCACATCATGAATGCATCACTGACTGAACTATTCACGTCCCACCAGGAAAGGCACACGCACCAGGAAAGGCACACGCAGCAGAGTGGGAACTATCATGTTTTTCACCACCTTACTTCTGAATACAAAAAGTCTTTCCATGAGGAATGGAGGGTACTACTTACATATAGTCATCTGTGTTACAGAATACCTGGCAAAGCAAAGACAACTCCTACGTAAGCTATTGTCAGCTCTGAAAGGAAAAACAATCCACAAAGTGAATGGAGCCAAGAGTTGTAAGGTGAGGGGGAAACTACTGGTTAATCATGAACTCACTGAGCAAAACATCAGCCTAAACATGGAAGTTACTACAAGTGGTACATCAGGAAGGTGCTCCTGAGTCATTTATTCTCATAAAAAACACTGAGGAAGAGAGTGTTGTCATCCTAAATAGCCAAGAAACAATGACTGTTGAATAGTAAGAGGAAGATTAATGATGTCTGAATTGCTAAAGACCTTTGTTATTACAGATACTTTATCTTATTCAGTAGCTTACTAAACACATGAAAACTGTTGAAAGTTTGAAAGGATTAGCCAGAGTGCATCTTAAAAGACACTGTATTTTAATTAAAGAGATGAAGAGATGTACTGGCTGTCCCTCCTTCCCCTCTCCGAAGGAAAATAAAAAAAATTTAAAAACTTAAAAAAAAAATTTAAAAGAGGGAAAAAAGCCAAACATGCAACGTATTTCTGTTTCTTTAGTAGTTGGCACTATTTAAAGTATCATAATGCATTGTATCTTCTACATACTTTCTTCTTAGGTTTTCATTCTTATCCCTACCTAGTTTTCTGGGTTCATATCACATTTAAAGTACCATAAAGACAGAGACCATTTTTTCCTTAACATTGGTTTCAAGACATATTTTAACTTAGCCAGCTGTCGTATCCTTCACCCTTTAGTTCCCAAGCACCACATACAGTTAGTAAGGATGCTTGTACTGACACCTTCCTGTCTTTCCCCTTAATCTGTGAGGCACTGTGGAAGCTACTGTGCTCCCAGCTGGGGGTGGGAGGGAGAAGAATAGATCTGTAAGTGCAGGGTAATTTATTACTGAAACCTACAGAAATGGAAAGAATCCTTGCTAATTTCTAGTTGCATCACTGCTCAGATACACCTCCAAGATTTTTAGCCTCTTGTAACACTGCAAAACAAATATTTTTCTCTCCCCAATGCTGTGTCCCTCTCCCTAAAGTCTTCTCCCCAGATTTCACAGGGAGAGAAAGCACAAAGGAGGCAAAGTTACAAGAATGAAAACTGCAATGCACGTGGCTTTCCATTGACTACACCTAGGTTCCACATGAGGACATGCAGTCTTCCTGCTACTGTCAGGTGGAAAAGATTTGGGTTTCAGTAAAATTTTTAGGGATTTTTGGAAGTAATAAGATCTAGGAGGACAAAAGGCTGCAAGCCCTTTAAATCTTCAGGCAGATTTCCTCATGGCAGGATGCAGTGTGCATCACTAATTCTTTGTATTACTTTTCTCATTCATCCGTCACTTCATCTCACTCTCTGAGACTGAATTTTGACTTATGTGTTTCATATATTTTGCTAATATCACCCAGGCATTTGGATAAACAGTGAGGGAAAAGCTACAAGCGAATAGGCCTCCTTTCCTCAGATTAGAAAACTAATTATCAGAAAATGGATTTTTCAAGAAAGTAACATACATCCTAAAAACCTCTGAAGAAGCCTGAAGATGATTTGGGAAAAATAGTCTCCCTGCAGACAGTAATAATTCACTGATATCTCAAGGAGGGAAACCGTATCATTTGCATGCAATACCAGCAATATTTCTACCGGAAAATTTCTGAATACTGAAAATATTTTTGAAAAAAATTGTCATTATTTTATCATAAGCAGAAACGTGTCCAGACAGATGATGTATTTGGTATCTTCAGAGATATTTCATTAGTATGGGCAAATCCTTGGTTGTAAAGATGCTGATATCTTCACCAAGCAACATGAGATGAAGAACTGCTGACTAATGCATTAGAAATAAAAGGTGGATGTGATTACAAAGGATAACATTGATCATTTTAATAAGAATGAAAATAAAAATATAAACAGCATCAGTGTTGACTTTTAAAACTTACGTCTGAAATATGCAGGCTAAAATACTTAAAAACAAATTTTTGATTCATCAATTTTTCTTCTAGGCTGAGGAAGTTGGGGTTGCTCAGCCTGGAGCAGAGAAGGCTCTGAGGAGAACTTATAGTCACCTTCCAGTACCTGAAGGAAGTCTACAAGAAAACAGGAGAGGGAATTATTAAAAGGGTATGTGCTGACAGAATGAGGAGGAACAGTTTTAAACTGGAAAAGGGTAGATTTAGATTTTTACTGTGCAGGTGAGACACTGGAATAGGTTGCCCAGAGAAGCTGTGGATTCCCCCTCCTTGGAAGTGTTCAAGGACAGGTTGGATGGGGCTTGGAGCAACCTGGTCTGGTGGGAGGTGTCCTTGCCATGGCAGGGGGTGTGAAACTAGGTGATCTTTAAGGTCCCCTCCAAATCAAACCATTTTGTATTTCTAAGGTAGTGCCCATTTAACTTACAGTCAATAGACTTTATTTAAAGAAGGGGCACCAAGAGAGCCCTCTATTAGGAGCTGTGCAGAATTATTTCCAAGTTGGTCTGTGTCCCAGTTTTAGCCAATAACTTGATGACATGCTCTCTGTTATCCCTCCCCACTATCCTCCCTGGGGAAGCTAAAAGGGGAATAAGGGAGAGAGACTCAAAGGTTGGAAAGAAAAAAAAAGGAAAAAAACCCCAAAACCTTAGATTAGGTTTAATGAAGTAATAAATAGTAATAATGATGAGATCAGTATGGCAATTTTTATCCTGGCACTTTCAAACCAGAACAGTCTGTGTGTTGACAAGCACTTTTATAGACAACAAGAAAGACATCACATATGTTCACAGTTTTGCACTAGCCAGGCCAACATGATGGAAGTAAATGTCTAAAATACTTGCTGATTCACTGACCAGGCCCCTGGGTAGGACATGCAGAGCATTACCTATAAAGAAACATGGGAGGCAAAAAAATATGTGGATTCTTATCACTAAGCAAGATTTTGTGACTGTGCAAGCCACAATAAGAGACCAAATTCCAAACTTACTGGAGTCAAAGAGCCACACTGACTCCAGTGAATAATGCAGCCATTCTAAACAAAGATGGAATGATTTCATTTTTCCTAGAGATCCTTTCAGAAAGAAGAGCTGCAGTTTCAAAAGTTAACAGGAAGGACTTGGTAAAAAACTTAATCTCTAACTTCAGATATAACTTGCCTCTTTACTCATATTAATCAATTGCAGCCTCCCCTCTTGCCCCCCCATTTTTACTTTAAAATAAGATTAATATAGTGTTTCTGCATCTCACTGAGATACTTGTGAAGTTATTTGAGATTTGTAGTGAAAAACCTGAAAGTCCATATTAGTACACATGAATGATGGTGTTACTAAATGGTACCCAGTAATTTGATTTTCATTTAAACATAATCTGCTTTTACATAAAATAAGAAAATGGCAACACTATCACAAAATATTCTTTTAAGTATTTTGATAGCAAAGTTTTAAGTGTTTGGATTTAAATTTCTCAGGTTGCAGGCTGAATTTATTCTGAAAGCTTCCAGGTAGAACAAATCAGTCATTTCCCTGAGAAGGGTTAGAAGTGCTTTTTCTTACAATATTAAAAAAAATCATATGCTAGAAATTCCAAGTGAAAATGGGTAATAGGGTAATAAATGCCTCAGAACTATGGGTTGAAATCTGACACTTTCAAGGCTTTCTTGAACCTTGTCATATTACAGTTCCATAAAAGAATTGAAGCTTCTATATGCTCAGTATGGAAAAAGAACAAACTATAGGGCCAGAAACATCCCAGAACACAAGAGTCACTGACTTCAGATGTTAGACTACAACTCCACAACTGGCAGTCTAACACTTTAATGCTCAGAGGGAGTAGCTTCTACATCTTTTGCAGTTGTAGTCCCCGTTTTCTCTCTAGGGCTGACATAACAGTATGATCACCTACATCTTATCAATAACTCCTGGTTTTCAAGTGGCAAAACAAGGGATATGAATATAAATGTTTTGGCTTTTTTTACTAAATTTTGAAGTAATAGCACTTGGTATATTTAAATTTGGGGGTGGATGAAAATGTGTTTCAGGAGATATATAACAAGAAAATTATATCCAAAAGACCATGTGAAAGAAACAAGAATTAAGCCTGGCTGAGTAACCTTGTAATTCTGTTTCCATGGAGTTATGTCGTATAACATTTAAGTTATACTCAAGCACTGCTTTCTCACAGGATTACTGGAAGTCCTACCTTCTGTGATATTGATTTAGCTTCTTTACTTCTGGAACCAAAGGACTGAGCAAAGAGGTCATATTTACAATAAAATCTCTGCTTCTAGGAAAAAGGAACATCTGTATACTGAACCAAACTAGAATAACTGACTTTCCCATAGCATTCTCCTGACAAAGCTGTCAGCCCAGGGCTCAGACAGGAGCACTCTGTGCTGGGTTAGGAACTGCTGGAGGGCCAGGCCCAGAGAGTGGTTCTGAACGGTGCTGATCCAATTGGCGGCCACTCACCAGTGCTGTCCCCCAGGGATTAGTGCTGGGCCCAGTTCTGTTTAATGTCTTCATTGGTGATTTAGGTGGCGGGATTGAGTCCATCATTAGCAAATTCGCAGACGACACTAAGCTGGGGGGGAGTGTGGATCAGCTGGAAGGCAGGAGGGCTCTGCAGAGGGACCTGGACAGGTTGGAGAGTTGGGCTGATTCTAGTGAGATCCAGGTCCTGCACTTTGGCCACAACAACCCCATGGGGAGCTCCAGGCTGGGCACAGAGTGGCTGGGAGCAGCCAGGCAGAAAGGGAACTGGGAGTCTGGATTGACAGGAAGCTGAACATGAGCCAGCAGTGTGCCCAGGTGGCCAAGAAGGCCAATGGCATCCTGGCCTGTATCAGGAACAGCGTGGCCAGCAGGTCCAAGGAGGTGATTCTGCCCCTGTACTCAGCCCTGGTAAGGCCACACCTTGAGTTCTGTGTCCAGTTCTGGGCCCCTCAGTTCAGGAAGGAGATTGAGGTGCTGGAGCAGGTCCAGAGAAGAGCAAGGAGGCTGTGAAGGGATCCAGCACAAGTTCTATGAGGTGAGGCTGGGGGAGCTGGGGCTGTTCAGCCTGGAGAAGAGGAGGCTCAGGGGAGACCTCATCACTCTCTACAACTCCCTGAAAGGAGGAGGTAGCTAGGGGGGGGTCGGTCTCTTCTCCCAGGCAGCTCCCAGCAAGACAAGAGGGCATGGACTTAAGCTCTGCCAGGGGAGGTTTAGGTTGGATATTAGGAAAAAAGTCTTTACAGAGAGGATGATCAGGCATTGGAATGGGCTGCCCAGGTACGTGGTGGATTCTCCATCCCTGGAGGTTTTTAAGAAGAGACTGGATGTGGCAGTCAGTGCCATGGTCTGGGAACCACAGTGGCAGTGGATCAAGGATTGAACTTGATGATCTCAGAGGTCCTTTTCAACCCAGATGATTCAGTGTCTCTGTGATTCTGTGAACTGTAGCTCCAGGAAGGAGCTGGGAAAGCACAGTCTGAACACAATTGTTTTTAAGCTATGAGTTCATGGCCATTTGGAGATAGACACCTTATCATATGGTACTCCAAAATGTAATCCTTCTTCCTAAGGACATCTTGATGGTCCAATGAAAGTGACTAATGAAAATTAATTTTCCATCAATTACAGTAGGACAAAGACTGTTCTTCCATTTAGATCTCTAGTAGAATGCTTCAATGGACAAGTTCATTAAAAGCAGAGAATATTAGAAATTGGGGGCATGGGAGAAAGAACTCAACTTTTACAGTCATCTTGACAATGTGATTTTCCAGCTGCAGACTATCAGCTGTTCATCTGGGACACTGAATACCTCTATGAGCATGGACCTTCAGTGACCTAATTATTCAGTCTTATTTTCCAGTAATCTACTGTTTTCCTTGTCCTTTAGTAAGATAAAGAAATGCCCTACTTTTTAACAGTGCCCTCATGAATGTCCTATCTTCAGAAGGTGGGGAAAAAAAAACAGCACTGTGGAATGCAGAAAATACTTCCAAATATGAATCTGTGCATACACATGATATACATTAAGAGTACAGATAATTATGTTCCCATTTTATGACCTGTTGCACTTTCATGTTTTTAACGTAACGGAGTATATATTTCAATTGTAAGGTTGAAGGTTGAGTATCTTGATATTTAATATTCAGTGAAAGAAATAGTGTTACAAGATTGATAGGGTTGTGTTAAGTGTATACTCCCTGTAAAATTGATAAGCTGTGTTTCTGAAGCTTTATATCCTTTCAAACATGTGATAGCTTACACTATATCTTGTCCTAATTTCACCTCTAAATGTTTAACCTGTATGTGTGTAGCTGATTTATTTTCCCACAAAAAACCTGTTTTCCTGGACAGCCATAACCTTCAGTTTTCAAATCATAACAGTATTTCCCTCCTCATTTGCTTCCCTTTGTTTAGAATGGATAAGAAAAGCAAGCTGATCATTTTAATATCCTTTTTTTTTTTCACAATATCTTAAAGATCAAATATTTGCCTAGGAACTTGTACCCTTTTCTAACCTAGTTTGACAAAATTTATAAGCTGCTGTGAACAGAAGTGCATAACAGCATATTCAAATACACATACAATGTTTTTTTCGAATACTACGTGGGAAAAAACAATTATCATTTGGTTCCTTGGACCTCTCTCCTTCAATGTGTCTATCCTAGCAGCATGCTGAGCCTGCATTCCAAAAGTCATCTTGATGGCTTCTTCTTAGACCTCTTTCCTGGAATAACATCCTCTGACACGTTCCTCAAAAGCATACACCAGCCTTCCTGTGCTGGGCAGCCCAACAGTTGACTCTTCTGTACAGGAAAGTCAGTTCCCTTCCACAGAGTAAACAGTGATATGTCATCTTATTAGCCTTTTTACTCTCCTGAGAATCTTTGAGTAATGTTGCATTAGTACTCTTTACTAAATTAGAAAACCAAAAGGGAAGATAAATCAATATGAATGTATGTTTGCTGATATTGATTTTTCCCCTCATAGTTGGCATGGGAATATTGTGGTTCCTATTAATATATGGAGTGGAAGAGCTTTAAAAGGTTCTATCTGGATAATTAACCAGCAGTTTTGGAGACTTATTCAAACTTCTTTCATCTATAATTTTGAAATAGACAGTTCATGAAATCAAACCGTTCTCATGAATAATCATGTTAAGATGTTGATGACAATTCCTCAGTGCAGACTATCAATGATCTGACTAGCAAAGGCATTCAACCTACTCATGAAAAAGGATGAAGAGCTGGGCAATGTGAAGGTCAAGGGCAAATTAGGCTGCAGCAAACATGACATCTTGAAAGAAGTAAGCAAGTAAGAAGTAAGCTGTAATTGAAATTACAGCTCTGGAATTCAAAAAATATTTCAGCTTGTTTAGGAATGTGTTGTGTGGGATCTCATAGAAGACTTTTCTGCAGGGCAAAGTGGCCCAGGACAGGTAGTTGGCCCTCATGTAACCCTTCTTCAGTGCACAGGAACAGGCAATTCTGACTTGCAGTAGTGAAGAAAGCATGGCAGAAAGCTAGCATGGATGAAGAGGGAAGCCCAATCTGAGCTCAAATGCAAAAAGGGAAGTATGCAGAGTGTGGAAGCAGCAACAGGGTACCCAGGAGATATACAAGACCATGGCCTAAGAACACTGATGGAGTCAGCAAAGCCAAAGCTCAGAGAGAACTGAAAGTAATGAAAGATAGGAAAAGGTAGAAGGGCTTCTGTAAGCACATTGGCAGCAAAGGGAAGGCTGTGGAATGTGGACCCACAGCTCAGTATGGCAAGGAAACTAGTGACAAAATATGTGGATAAGGCTCAGGTCCTCAATGTCTGTTTTGTCTTATGTTTTTGTTTGATTTTTTTTTTTTTTATTCCTTGTAAGATTTGTCTTCAGGCCTTCCCAGTCTCTGAGCCCTGTAGCAGGCTGAGAGAGTGGAGCACTTAATCCAGTTAGACACACACAGGTCCTTGGAATGATGTGAGCTTTATCTGAAGGTGTGGAGAGAGGTGATCAATGTTGCTGTAAGGTCACTCTCTCATTTTTGAGAGGACATACTACCAGGGGAGGTTTCTGATGACTAGAAAGACAAACATCAGATCCATTTCCAAAGAGAAGGACACAGAGAACTGTAGGGCAGTCAACCTAACTTCCATTCCTGGAAAGATTATGGAATAAGCCATCCCAGAAGCCATATTCAAGCACTCAAAGTACAAAAGGGAACAGTCAGACTAGATTTATTAAAGGCAAACCATGCCAGATCAACCTGACTACCTTCTATGGTGAGATGACCAGCTCTGTGATGAAGAGAAGTCTAACTGTGTCACTTGACTTTAGCAAGGCCTTTGAGACTCCTACAGCATTTTGTAGTATAATTGTAGAGATGTGGAAATTCCCAGGACTGGCATGTTCAAAGGGTTGTGATCAGTATTGTAAAGTCCTCCTGGTGGCAAACTACTAGTGGCATATGTCCCTTGGTTTTTAAAATTGGGGTGAATGCTGTCTGAATGCTTTTATTAACAATCATGATATCAGAGGTAGTGCACTCACAGCTAGCTTGTAGGTTACATGAAATTGGGGGGAGAAGTCAGTATGCTAGAAGACAGAGCATCACCCGGAGGGACTTCAGCAAGCAGGAGAAACAGACTGGCAGGAACGACATGAAGTTAAGTAACAGCAAGTGTAAAATCCTGCAGCTGGGATGGAATAATCCCATGCAGCAGTAGAGGCTGGGAAGCAGTTTGGCCGAAAAGGACTGAGCATCCTGATAGAGAACAAGCTGAATATGAGCAATTAGAATGCCCTGGCTGTGAAGAAGGCCAACGACATCCTGGACCTAACCAGAGAGAATTCTGCCAGCAGATCATGAGAAAGTCATTCTGTGAGACCACAACTGGAGTACCCCATCTAATTTTGGGCTATGGAGTACAAGACACTGACATAGCAACAGAATTCCAGAACTTCTAAATTAGAGGGCTGAAACACATGACATGTGGGGAAAGGCTGAGAGAATTGGGATTTTTAGTCCTGAAAAAGAAATCAGTAACATATACGTTGCTGGCTTTAGGTATTCAAGAGGAGGGTATAGAGAAGTGTGTGCCAGCCACTTGTCAGAGGTGCATAGTGAAAGGAAGAGAGGAAGCAAACAACTCACTAAGGAGAATCTTCCAACTTTCCAATAAGGAAAATAATTTTCATTATGAGGGTGGTAAAATGCTGGAAAGGGTTGCCTTGGAACACTGTGGAATCTCCGTTCCTATTGCTACTTCTTTTGCTTTCAATTAAAGATCTATTCAGAGTCACTTTTAAGAAAACAACAAATTTTTGATACTTTTTTTTCTATTAATGTAGCAGTTAAAGTACACTATTTTCATTTGCTGAAGATCATATTCCTTAGGCACCTGAGAATCAATGAAACGACAAACATGGTCATAATTCTCTCCTAAAATAACAAGAAGGATCTGCCATGCGAAAGGAAAAACCCTTAAGTCAAGCCATCTTATTCATTTACACTGAATGAAAATACAGTCATCATTGATGCAGTTAATGCAGATTAGAGGAAATGCAGCTAGAGGAAATCAAAGTTCAGAAAAGCTTTATATCATTTCATTGATTGAAATTTGCACAGACAAGTAAAAGAGGCCCCTCTCCCCTTTTTGATCTAGTTGTTTAGGGGTTGTTTTTGTGGGTTTTTTTGGTTTTTTGTCTTCAAGCACACATGCACATGCTACCTAAAGCTCAGAAAAAACAGCTTGGTTTATGTAATTTTTGCAAACAGCAATATCCAAGATAGAATGTCAAGAGTAGTACCCTACACCTTTTCCTCCCTCTGTATCCTAAACCACATTTCAAACCACAGTCTCTATTGACATACAGTTAATTTTAGGATAAAACGTAATTGCTATTTATCAGTTGGTATCAATGATCCTAAGACATTTGAAAATGTTAGACTGTGGTCATCTCTCTTGGAACTGTACAGGAGGCTTGTAGCGTCTTATAGCAACAGTTGTCAAGACGTAGAGAAAAACTGATGCTTTCTAGCAGGTTTGTTCTTTTCCCATGTATTTCTTCAGTCATTGCAACATTTCTCTTGATGGTCAACAGACTTCTACAGCTCCTAAATTTATGTCCCTTTCTTCCTCAAGCAGGCAGAGAAAATGCCTGTTTCTCTGTATCCCTCAGAAACTACTTGGAGACAAAGAGAAAGAAAATGTACATGATGATGTATCTGGCTCCTAATTGCTCATTGCTGCATGAGGAGAGACTCTCCATACATTCTGTTCTGTAAGAGCAACTAATCCCAACTGGGTCATGTCACAGGCAGTGATTAAAGTGACCTAAAAAATGGTCGTGGCAGAAGGGCAGTTTCCAGTAATGACAACACAGTGTTTACCTACCCTTGTGCTCAGAATCTAATACCATCAAAACCTCAAAATGCTCCTCTTACTCTACGTCCAGTTATAAAAACTACCTGTATTTTTCTGCCTCAAGATCTACACCACCCTGTCCCTTCTGTTTCATTTTATTCCTACTGGGTGTTTCATTCTTGCTGCAAGCCTCCTTCAGTTTTGCCCCCTTGCTAATCCTGCCTTCGACCCCACTAGGGGAATCCTTGTCCTACCTCCTGCCTCCTGCACTCCATCCCATTCTTCCTGGTTCTTCCATCCCCACATCTCATCAACTGTGACCATGTACAGCCTGCTTCCCCAGCTTGTATGCACATGTATTATATAAATGAAAACACAATACTATCGTTAGTTCTCTTCCAGTCCTTCTCTTTCCTTTATAATCCAATCTATCAAGTTCTCTCATGCATCTTCTCTTCCTTCTGTCCCCCCTCTCTTCCTCTCCCTCCCATGCCCCATTGCCTTTTCTTTTTGATTCAGAGATTAAACCAACCAGGCTAACTCTTGCATCAGAAATGAAAAAAAAAGAAATCATATTAATTAGAACAAGGTCTAAAGGAGTTTTTTTAGATGTTAAACTCCTATTTAATAGAGTAGCAAAGGGCTACAAAGATGATTAAGAAGCTAAAGCATTTCTACCATAAGGAAAAGCTGGGAAATCAGGGATTGTTCAGCCTAGAGAAAGATCTTATCTTAATACATAAATACCTGAAAGGAGGGTGCAAAGAGGATCTAGCCAGACTCTTTTTAGTGGTGTCCACCAAAAGGACAAGAGGCAACAATAACAAACTGAAACTCAGAACACAGGAGGTTCCCACTGAACATCAGGAAATGCCCTTTTTTTTCCTTTTACTGACCAACTGTGGGCACAGGCTGCCCAAGAAGGCTGCAGAACCTCCCTTACTGGAGTACTGGAGCAACCTGGTCTAGCTAACCTCACTTGAGCAGGGTTGGACAACGGGACCTTCAAGAGGTCCATTCCAACCTCAGCCTTCTGTGATTCTAAGATCACCATGAAGTACATTGTAGTATCTGATCTGTTAATAACTGAACTCCCTCAGAAGCCATGTAAAACTGTTTCAGAAGGATCTTTCCTTAAAGATGAGAAATAAACAGAGTGACTAACAGAAGCACTCAAAAAAACCCCAAAAACCAATGTCCTGAACCTTTTTAAATTTTAGTCTTGTTAGGTTTACTAGTGCTTAAATGACACAGCAACATCATCCTTGATCACAAAATAAGTTCACCTGAGGATTATATTTATAAGATTAATTTAAGCTTATAATAAAATTAAAGTGTTTGGGCGAACCTGCAGGAAAAAGTAAGAGGAAGAAAGAAATCTCAATCTCTAACTGCTTATGGAAGTTTTTATTTGAAAAATCTGTGTAGTTCATGTTTCTGTCAAGCAAGGTAATATGCTTGTAAATTTAATCTGACAGAAGACACAGTACAGCATCACCAGAAAATGACAAAATCAGACTGTAGAAGAGGGACTGCCAAATGCCTTCACAGCTCTCAGAATTCACCAGGGGAAACAAATTCACACAAGTACTATAAAGCCAAACTCGGATACCCACTGGAGGCTCGTGGTGTTAATGGCTACAGTTTCCACTTCAAAATCACATTCAAAGTGTTTAAATCTTCTACTGGTTGCCTGCTGGAAGGTGCCTTTGCCCAGATCCATCCCTCCTAACAACCAAGGATAGACTGCATTCATTGTTTCCAAGGGCAACATTTCAAATGTTATCAAGCACTATCTTCTGGTACAGTCACATAAATATGAGCTCCTTTTTCTACCCAGACCTTTCTTCCCATATCTACAAACCCTAGAGCATCGAAAATGACCAAAATGAAAAAAATAAAATAAAAATTAAGCATTCTGAAGTTTCAGGAAAAAGCAACGCTTCATCCTGCATAACAAAAAAAAGGTCAATTTTCAGTGTGAAAGGAATCTCACTTTGAAACAAGTATCTCACTGAAACTTGTTAGTCAAATAAATCCAGTAACAAATTAAAGAGATCACCCAGAGCATTGTGACAAAGTGTAAAAAACATGCTATCATCAGTTAGCTGATACTACATTTAAAGACACATACAGTAGCTGTTAAGCCTAATTTTAACTACAGATGATACATTTGAGAACTTTCTCAAGCTTTTACCACCTGCAGGATCAGATATAAAAGCCATTAGTGTCACAAGAATTTCTCTATGGCAATTTCCATGAGTAGCTATGAAAAACACAAAAATATTAGGGGAATATTTGAGGCAGAAAGCCCACTTTACTTGCTTGGTTTTTTTAACTTTAAAGATCCTTCCTTATATCATCATTTGTCTGTTGTAGTTATCTAGAACTCAGTATTGTTATTACAACACACTAACTTTATCCACTTGTACTATATCTAAGGCTATGAAATCCCTTATCAGGATAAAAAAAAAACAAAAAAAAAAAAAACCAAACAAAAAACCCAAAAAACCAAGCAAACAAAAATCAAGAAAAAACTCCAAACCAACAAAACTCCAAAACTCAAGATGATACTTATGTCAGCTGAGAAGGCAATAATACAAATCCTTTTAATAAAGTTACACTCTAACAGTTAGTAAGAGTTTCACTTTATTCTTCAATTAACTCAAAACAAAACCAAAAAACACATAAACAACAAAAAGACCCCGAAAGAATCAAGCTGCACCTGCAACTCATTTTAATAGAAAGCTACTGCAGCACCATGGGCACAACTGGCTGTGCCATCCTAGCCCACTGACCAGTGGGCTTAGCTCAAGCCTTCTCCAGCCTTGCTACCAGCTCCTTTGCAGCCGCAACAGTGGCAAATCTTTGTGATGACTCCATTTCCCTAATACAGCAAGAGCTCCAGTGTCAGGTGAGGAGTAAAAATGAGGTCCTGACTTAATGTAATTACCTAATGGAATTTTTCATATTAAGAATTAATTAAATGAGGCCATCTTCTCTGTAACTAGTTGGAAAATAGCTCTTTTAGAGCTACAGGTGTTTGATTCTGCCAAATTAAATGGTGATTATCAGAAAGACATGGTTTGAAAGGTATTAGATTAGGTAGGATATAATTATATTATTATATCTTATTAACCTATGGGAAATAGCGGGAATGCCCTATCCTCATCAGTATTTTGGTGGTTTGCCTAGCCAACCAACTGTGTAAGGAATGAAGCTGATGAATCAAAACAGTGCATGGCAGCTTATCAGGATAGCAATAAAGTACTGGCTATCAACAATATTTTATTCATTATAGAGACATATAGTTGTGGTAACAGAATTACTGAAGAACTCATATACTGGCCCCAAATGGTTGCCATCTGATAATAAAATCCAGTGGCATATTTTTAACTGTAATTAGAGTAGTATGGGCATGAAAGTAAAGGAACTGGTAAAGTTAAAACTTACGAGAAATATTACTGAAGGAATTCAGTGATCTCTGCTACATTAAATAAACAAGGTGAAATAAGGCAACAAGTTTTCACATGTTTTTTCTTTGTTATAGCAGAAATGTCAACAATGCTTGTTTAGAACATCACCAGTGTTAGGCAGAGACTGGAGGATATAATCTAGAATTTTATTAAGAGATCTGATAGAATCATACAATTGTGTAGTTATATAAGGCAGGCAAAGTTTATGGATAGAGGTAACATCTTC
The DNA here is from genome assembly GCF_036169615.1 of Heliangelus exortis. Taxonomy (NCBI): domain Eukaryota; kingdom Metazoa; phylum Chordata; class Aves; order Apodiformes; family Trochilidae; genus Heliangelus; species Heliangelus exortis. Next base: position 134,707,417 of record NC_092422.1, read on the forward strand.
TACTGTATCACGTAGTATAATTGGGAAAAAATATCCCACGCACAAAAACCTTTTTTTAGGTTTATCATTTTCTCATTTCTGCTCTACTGAAAGGTAAGACACTGAAATCATATAGCCATTAAAACATTGAAAATCTGACACTGATAAAAATCAGTTTATACTGATTATATGTACACATATATGTTTTTCTGTATAACACTATAATTCAATGCAATTATATTGATGCAGCCTCTCCCTTCCTCCTCCTGAAACAGTCTTTTCCTGGTATTAATTTTTTTTCAGCTCAGATTATGCTCTCTGAAAAGTGATTTAAGCCAAATCAAAAAGAATGTTTTACTCCAGAATATATACATAGGAAGTTAGAAAAAAAACAAACCAAACCAAAACAACCCTGTAGTTCAATTAAAGATGGTAGGGAACTTTCCTTTAGTTCTCCCCCAGCTAAGCCACTGGCAGAAGCTGGGCAATAAAAAAGGTAAAACTCAGTATCTTGCAGATAAGTGTATAGCAAAAGAAAAGGGTGCAGTTGCTACCAGAATCCCTTAGCAAAATATAAGTCAAAGAAAGAAGCAGCTTTTTGATAAAAACACAGGCTTTTATACACAGTGAAAAAAACATCCTTCAAACAAAAATCATAGTATATTATAGGTAATTATTTCATACACAGGATTTATAATATCAGAATTTCAAAACTAACAATGCCAAAGAATAATATCCCATTTTGGTGTGGAGTAACATTTGCAGAAAATCTCAAAATGGTCTCATAAACTTCACCAGGGAGCAACATTACAGACACACATGTGCATGCTAATAACTTAGTACACTGGCATTTATTTAGAGAAGGGGAAGAGAGATGTTTTGAATTGGAATGAAAGTAACTAGATCTAGTTTTAGCGTAGAGACATTTTTTAACAACTGTCTTTAATAGTCTGACCCAGTATTTGTTACAGAACGTTTAGCAAGTAATAAATTACGAACAAAAAGACTGAAACTGCTTTAACCATTAGGACTGGAGCTCAGAAGTGATCCAACAATACAGCAAACAATTTCAACTTGTGAGCATGAGGAAAGCACTCTAGAGCTGGCTACTGTGAGCACGTAATAAACGCTGGCTGAAAAGACTGCACATTGCAACAGTGTCTGGGAAGGGATGCAGCACAACCTCCAGCACAACCCCCAGGGGCCCTGCTTCCCGAGTGGTGAGAGGTGCCACGCTGCAGACTTGTGAGCACATCCCCAGAAGTATGCGGAGCATGGGTAATGAAACCTTGTGGGGTCATTCTGGCTCCTGAAGAGCAACCCACTGCTCCCCAGGAAGCTGGCATGCTCAGAGCACCAGGCACAGCTACCCAAGAGGCCCTAGGGGGTGTAGGAGGAGCTTATTAATTCTGCCTCAGCACCCTTGCTGCTAGCAGGGGTGGCAGTGGTGCCACCAGTCACAGAATGAGAAGGAAATTATGGCTGATTTGGGGGAGGAATAAAAAGGAAAAGGCAGCTAGCATGCAATAACAATTCCAAAGGGGATGGAGAAAAGGGAAGTGAAGTAAGTGAGGTGCTCAACACTACATTTTTTCAAGTGACTCCTGCTGTTTATTAAAATAATTGCTATTCAGAGAAAGGACTGAATGTGAACAGGTAGGAAAGCAGTCAGTCAGAGCTGTGATCTCAGCAGCAGTATGAACACTTGTTTTCCAGTAAGTTCATTTCAGCTGTCTGACTTGTTCACACTGTGCACATACACACCCGTGCCAAGTGCACTACCAAGGTGCCAGAATGGCAGGAGTGAGCAGCTGGGACCTGGAGCAGAGGTTGCATACATCCAGCAGTGCCACCAAGTAGATTCACATAAAATCATATTTTAAGAGTCAGTCAATCACTGTAGGAGGCACAGCTTAATCTTTACAAGTTTCATAGATTCTTGACTGTGAAGCAAAGGCTTAATATCTGTTTGAACAACCCTTGTGAAAAGATTTGGCCTAACAATCTTAATGTTTACTAGTAATGGAGACCTTAAGAACATCATTCTGTGTGGACTTTGCCTTAAATAACTAAGTACATTACCTACACAAAATCCCTTTCATTCCATGTAAAAAGCATCAGTGTGGTGTTTTTTTAACAGAATAGTATCCAGGTGGGTGGAAGACAAAAACGTAACATTCTAATTACATATTTCATAAAATTATGACATTTGAAAATTAGAAAATTACTTTGTTTCATAAACAAATTACATCTAAATCATTCAAACTCAATTTGATAGTTATTATGGACTACTGTAAGCAAATAACTGCATTTTAAAAAATCAACCTTTTAAAGCAATGACATTTTTGCTAAAACTTCCTTAACTTTTTTTGATGCAGTGAGAATTCGCAGTATTGTTGCTCTGAAGAAGATCTTGTTATGCTGGAAAATTGTCAGTCTACCATCAAGTGATCCCATAAAGCAGGGCAGAACTAATGGCTTTATTAAGTACTTTTACTTCAGGCTAAATGGAAAGAGCAATTACACCCCACTTATACAAGCAACACAGCTGGAACTAGCAGAAGTTACCTCACCATGCAACAGAAAATATAAAAAGGCCTGATCAGAATCTTGACAGATTTGCTGACTCAAAACAGAGCTAGGGAACTGTCTGTCCAGCTGGGTTAGAAAGTGACACAGTAATCCAGGAGGAAGGTAATTCTAAAGAAGCAGCCACAAGAAGGGCACAGAAAACAGAGAGATAAAATTTTTGACAGGTCAACTTCAAAATATTTAACCTCATAGGTGGATTTTTTTTTTCCCCCATCGAGATCAAGGAAACAGAACCCTCTGCAATCTTTGTCAAGAGAAGGGCACAGGAGACACAACTGACCCAGTCAGTCTGTCTCTCTTAACATAATAAACATGCAAGGCTTGGAGTACTGGCTACTACCTGGCAACAACAGAAACAAGGTCAGTTGTGAATGTTGAAAGAAACTTATTTCTGCTACAAACATTTTTTTCAATTGGGCTGAAATACATTTTCTAAATTCTGCATAATGCTTTTTCCTACCCGATAACAGTTAATAGTAACAACTTTCAGTTCCAATGAATAGCCCTTGAACATACACATACAGTTCCTACAACACAATCTTCTTTACAGGACTTTGTAATACCCCATCCCTGACAACAACAAAAGAAACCAAGCAAGGTACCTTGCTGGAGGGTGCAAAGGCATCTAGAAAGGGAAACTCCAAGAGTGGAACTTTAAAGATTTTGTCACCTCTAGACCTTGGTGACAAGTTGGGACTTGTAAGCAGGAAAGCTGACAAAGAATTGGAGATTGAGATGGTAATGAGAAACTTCAGCACATGCAGAGAGATGTGGTTAGGTGTGCCTGGAAATTGGGAACTGATGACTACCTAATCAGCAAAAAGACATAATTGTCCCTCTGATCACTGTTTGAGCAACATGACTTATCTTTCCTACTTACTACTTTTTCTTTTTTTCCTGTTCTATTCCATTCCTTTCCAGATCAAAACCAGCAGTTTCACTTGTCCAACACCAGCCCAGGTATCTTCCTTGCTGTAAGTCAGCCAGAGCTTTGCAAAAGAACTGCTTAGAGCCATTTTCCTACCATGTGTATACCAAAAAACACTTAAAAACTTCTAAACTCTAAAGCTGTGTTTCATCATAGCCCCAAACAGACACAAGGTGGCTTTAGAAAAAGAGCAACTAAGAGATGGTTTATAACAAAAGAATACTTATAGAGGCTTCTTCTGCCACGATATGCTCGCAGAGCAAGCTGTACGTCCTTGTTCTTAGTAACAAAACTTTCAGTAGCCTTCTGGGCTACAACATAACCTACATGTTCTCAAGAATCCCAGAGAAAAATCTCTCTTTCTGTCTTTTCTGAAAGCATGCCTCTTCCTAACTCCACTCAAGAGACTCACTGTTCCTACATTTAATGACATGAATTCCTAGATTGCTGTCTCTCAGTTCTCCCCTGTCCCCACTTCACACCGTGGAAACTTTCATCCATGCTTGCCCTTTTGCTCTCAAAGCAAATGCTGCTGCTGCTGCTCACCCTATCCTACAGGCTACATCTGGCCTAGAGTAAAAAGGAGGGAAGAAAACAAAATGACAATATTCATCTCCTCTGTCCAGTTACTACTCCCCTAGAATGTTGTGTTAGGGATATTTGACACCAACAGGATAACATCCATTACCTTTGCCTTTAGATATTCCAGGGTATCTCATTCTCTGGAAGCAAATATATCATCCTGTTGTTTCCATATACAGAAGGTGGTAACTCCTTCCAAAATTGCTACATTCATCTGAGGTGATGAAGTAAAAAATATTTGTTCTTGAAGGGGGTTCAGGCTAGTTAAGCAAATCTTTTAATGTAAGTACATATTGAATTCATCAGCATGCCACATAAAGCTCATGTATTTGCTGTAAACTGTTGCTATCAATAGATTAATAATAAATATATGTGCCTGACAGGAAAATATGGTAACTAAATTCATGGTCTTCTCCATCTGTTCCTCTGCTGTTTGTGTATCTCCGTATCATAGTAGGTTGTTTATGTCTCAGCCTCTTGTCACATGTATGCCTGTATGTATATATATATATACACACACACACACTGCTTCTATGATGGCTTAGCTTGCACTTATGGGCTGTTCTGTTGTTTAGGTTATGCTTTTGTCTTTTTTCATTTAAGTTCTATTCTTTTTTTCCCTAAGATCTAAGCCTGTGAGTGTGTGCCAGCAAATACAGACCATGTATCCTCATTGATCTGAACCAACTTATTTTCCTGTTTGAGTGCAGTATGTGCAATGCCTTGGTGCAGCTGTATGAGCACACGGGAAGCACTCACACCCGTACAGATACATGTGCTAACTTTACACATGTGCTTAGACACACCTACAATCTTGCCTCAAGTACACCAGTGTGCCCAAATCATAAAACTATAGAATATGCCAAGTTGGGAGGCAACCATCAGGATCATCAAGTCCAACTCCTGTCCTTGTGTAGGGCACCCCCAGAATCACACCACATGCCTGAGAGCATCATCCAAACGCTTCTTGAATTCAGGCAGGCTTGGTGCTCTGACCACTTCCTCGGGGAGCTTGTTCCATTGCTCAAATGTCCTCCGGGTGAAAACTTTGTCCTAATATCTGACCTAAACCTCCCCCGACTCAGCTTCTTACCATTTCCCCAAGTCCTGTCCTGGGTCACAGGAGTGAAGAAATTAGTGCCAGTCCCATCTCTTCCCCCTGTGAGGAAGCCATGTACTGCGATGAGGTCACCCCTCAGCCTCCTCTTCTCCAAACTGAACAATACAAGTGACCTCAGCAGCTCCTCAGAAGTCATCCCCTCCAGACCCACCACCATCCCTGTTGCTCTCCTTTGGACGCTCCCCAGTAGCTTGACAGCTTTTCTATACTGCAGTGCCCAAAAGCACACACAGGACTCAAGGTGAGGCCGTACCAGTGCAGAAAAGATCGGGACAATCACCTCCCTTGACTGGCTGGTGACGCTGTGCTTGATGCGCCCCAGGGCACGGTTGGCTGCCAGGGTACACTTCTGGTTCATATTCAGTTTGCCATCAACCAGGTCCACCCAACTACTCCCATGTGTACATGAATTATGCGGAAAGCCTTATGGTTGGACTTGATGATCTTAAAGGCCTTTTTCAACCTTAATGACTCTATGAAAAAGCTCCACCTTGGCATGTGGCTCTCAGCCCTCCTGAGGCTTTGTAGGCTGTGGCTCACACCACACCTAAGGGGCTGAGCCTAGTGGGCAGGCAGGACTCCCTGCTCAGCCCAGCAAGCGCCCAAGCCCAGGTTGGCCGGTTCTCTCTGGCCTGCAGACACGGGAACCATGTTGTTTCTCAAACGCAAAGCCGTCCCTCTGGAGAGGAAACCATACAATAGCCTCCCTAGTGACAGGGAGAGCCCTGAACACTATGGGTCCCGGCAGGGCGGGCGAACCAGCCAAGAGAGGCGGGGGGCTGCCGGCGGAGGCACCGCGCTGCCGGCGGGCCCTCCCCGTCACCCCGCGACGGGCCCCGCCAGGCCGCCCCTCGGCTTGCCCCGTCGCCAATGGCAACAATCCGAAGCTGCCGGCGCTCGGCGCTCGATTGCGGCGGCTGGGCCGCTCCCGCCCGCCCTCGCTCCGACTGGGAGGGGAGGACGGGGAGCGGGAAGGGGGGGGGAGAGGGGAGGAGGGGGGATCGGGGAGGGCGGCGTGGGAGCCGCCACCCTTCCTCTCGGCGCTGGATTGGTTGCGCCTACGAGGAACCCTGTGTTGTTGTCGGAGGCAAAATGGCGGCGGCGGTGGCCGGGGCCGCCCTGCTGGGCAAGGGGCTGGACATCAGCCTGGCGGCGCTGCGGCAGCACGACCCTTACATCAGCAGCATCGTGGACGTGGCCAGCCAGGTGGCGCTCTACAGCTTCGGGCACCGCGCCAACGAGTGGGTACGTCAGGCCGCCCCTCCCCGGCCCCTCCGCCGCCTCAGGCGGGGCGGGGACAGGAGGCAGAGACCCCGCCTACACTTTTTTTTTTTTTTTTTTTTTTTTTTTTTTTTTTTTTTTTTGAGTTGGGGGGTGCGTCGAGGAGTAGGCTCCGCCTCTCCCTCGTGCGCCGTGGAGGAGGGGAAAGAGGGGGGAGCCACGGTGGCCGAGGTGCGAGGATCCCTCCCGGGGGGGGGGGCGATTTTTGGCACAGCCGGAGGCACTCCCCGCCCTCACTTAAGCCCGGTGAGGGGTTGTGCCTGGATCGGTCTCTCTTAGGAGTGTGGGGAAGCCCTGTGGCGCCTTGTGAAGTGGGTTGGGAAAAGTTTGAGGGGCTGTTTAAGGCCTGCAGGGTGGGCTTGTAGGAGACTTGGGGTTTAAACCAGGTGGTGGGCCTCAGGAGGTGGTCCTCTGCTATCCCAGAGGCTATAGTGGGACACCTCCCACTAGACCAGGCTGCTCCAAGCTCCATCCAGCCTGGCCTTGAGCACCTCCATGGAGGGGGCAGCCACAACTTCCCTGGGCAACCTATAAAGTGGTTTTGGAGTGTTGGAGTTATCAGTACTAAGAGGGCTATTTAGAAGTAAATAACTTAAGGAATCTTTTGACAATTCTGGCTTCATGGTTTGCTGTAACAGAGGGACTTAGGGCCTGTGTTTGAAGAAGCCATGCAATCAGCTTTTTTTGTGGTTTCTCCCTTTCCAGTACTGAGTGTCACCCCTGAGGGCAGTTGTCATTTGGTAACTCCTCTCTCTGAATCTGGCGTGTGTGTCACTCTTGGGCGTAGTGTAAAAATCATCCAGCACAGTGTTTAGCCTCATGGTGTCAAACACTTGGCTTTTTCATACCTTCTCGTAAAACTTGGTTGACCTGTGCTAGCTCTAGTCTGTTGCCACCATCTGACAAAGTTGAGTTTAGTTATTTTTTCATGTCTTAGGTCAGAGTGATGTAACTGATGTTATTGGTAAAACAGACTTAAAGGAGTGGCTCACTGGTGGCTTCCAAAATGCTCCCCTGATTTAAATTTTCTTGGCTTTCCTTTCCTTCAGGAGAAGACTGATGTGGAGGGAACACTGTTTGTTTACACAAGGTGAGGACATAAAGTTTAATGTCTGTAAGTAAAACTCAGATGTGGAAAAGCTAGCTGGGATGTAGCATGGCTGAATGAAGTAAAGTGCTTCTCCTTGTTCAAGGCTGAAAAGAAACTGAAACTGGCAGAGGCACATGCAGGGAGGAAAAAACTGGGAAGGAGATGTCACCTTATATTTGGATAAAACTTCCAAATATAATTTAAATCTCAAGACAAGTAAACCATAGAAATCTGTTGCATTGTTTTAAATAGGATGTAGCATTGCAGTTTAAAAGTTGTCCTAACTAAAAGCAAATAGTGTATTGAATAATAATATTTTTTAAAGGGAATTGCTGAATTTATGAAGTGTTTCATTCCCTTCGTAGGGAACTTTTATATTGTTTGTGTCTGGTTATTCATTTTTCATGTATATTTCATTCAACATTTTGGATGGATTTAGTGCTTTCTTTTACTAGCAACTCCATTTGTGGCTTTCCAGAGCATTGGTTACATCATTTATTTCAGTATGTACCTTAGATGTGTTGTGAAGCCTGGCCTATGTTTAGGTTTCCAAGTTAATGCCCACCATTTGCCTTTGACTGTTATTAAAATCAGAAAATAAGAGTAAGCAGATCTTGCAGTCGCTGCTGGGATGGGGTGCCCAAACAGAAGCTTTCTCATTTAACTTTTATGTTGATGAGGTAGGAGAATGATGATGATGGTAGGAGAACTGAGAAAGCGAGAGATGTAGATGAAAACTGACAGGGAGGCCCAAGAGACTGAGCTTTCTGTGAAGTGGAAACACTAGTTTTAATCTCTTGAGCTCTTGTACCAGCAGTGGAAGCCATCATCAGTAACTTTTCTAAGCTGCTTTCAGGTAAGCAGGGGTAAGATTCTATTACCACTAAAAGAAGAAAGAACTAGCACTTAGTTATGGTAGCAGTTGGCCAGTTGTCTACTGCAAAACATAATTGGTATTTCTCTTAGTACATTGGTTTTAACGCTCCAAAACTGACAACCTGTAACCTGGCCCTTCTGGCATCCATGACCCTTCACCGTTCTTTTTGTTGGCTGAGGTGGTGTGGTTTCCACATACCACAGAGATTGCTGCCCTGTAGGCAACAATATGAAACAGGTTGTAAGCTCTGAGTAACATCATACATTGCCTTTCCCATCGGTTTTAATTTCTATTTCCTGTGGCTTTGAACAGTGTCATAAAGTCTAGTGGAAAAACCATTGTCAACAGACTGCAGGTTGGATACCGCTGATGTTGCCTTTGTTGCTCCTCATTACTGTTGTGGCATTGTAAAAAAAATGTGACCGTTTTACTTGAGCTGACTTACTTATCACTTATCTCATGTTTGTGAATTCTTGGGAACAGTCTGCATATCAGACTTTCAACTGGATTAACACCAGTGGAAGTGGACTACTTTTGTTTCTCTTCTTGTTTTAGTTTTTTTTTTTTTTTTTAAGTGAAGTACTGACTTGCAAAGCAAGGAATCTTGTTAAGGGTTCTACTTTTGTTTAGTTTTCTGTAGACTCCAACCCTGTAAGGAAGGTTCCTGTGCTTTGAATTTCATAAAAAATCCACCCACCAGCAGTTACTGGAGATGGCACTTTTCTCAAATATCTAGCCATCATCTTTTCCTTTATTGGCATATTTGGTTTGAAATTAACATATCCTGTTACGATTGTGGTGGGTTCAGCAGCTCCCAGTAATAAAAATTACCTGACTTGAAGGGTAACTCCCAGGAAGAGCATAATGATTTAGAGTCACAGAATAATAGAATGGTCTGGGTTGGAAGGGGCCTTAAAGATCATCTGGTTCCAACCCCTATGCATGGGCAGGGACACCTCCCAGTAGACCAGGTTGCTCAAAGCCCAATCAGCCTGGCCTTAAAAAATTCTAGGAAGGGGGCAGCCACAGCTTCCCTGGGCAACTCGTCCCATTGTCTTGCCACCTTATCATTTGTCCTTATGCTTTAGCTGATACAGAAAATCCTGTCTGAGGTGGTGTGACTGTTACTCTCTTCAGTTGTTAACTTGAGTGCTAAAAATATGCTCCCTCTGGCCTGTTACTCAATCGTTCTAATTGCTGTTATCTACTCCAGTGAGAAACTATAGGGTGGATGGTGGTAATTGGATAATGTGATGCTAATGGCCTGGGACAAAGAGGCTTTTTGTGACAGCTTGTCTGTTGAGAAGTTGAGAGCCTTGTATCTTGAAGTGAAAACTTGATATTCAGATCTGATTATACTGTGACTGAATCATTGGACCTCAAATGGTAGTATCACAGATGTGGAACACTCTGGAGCTATTGTGAGACCGATGGTGCTTCTGTTAGTTGTCATACATAATGTATAGTTTTGACATAATTAAAAGGCTTGCATGACATTCTTCTACAAGAGTCAATTGTTATTTCCTTGTCAACAAAATTAGATTTTTGTCATAGATTTAATAAATTTAAAAAAAAATTTTTTTGAGAACTATACAACAAATACATTCTAGTAATTTTTTTTTCTTTGACTTGATATGATTTCTAATTGATGATTTTCAGATCAGCCTCTCCAAGGCATGGCTTCACAATTATGAACAGACTGAGCATGGAAAATCGAACAGAACCTATTACTAAAGACCTTGATTTTCAGCTGCAGGACCCTTTTTTACTTTACAGAAATGCAAGATGTAAGTATATGATATGAAAATGTCTGCTTCTCCTCAGAGTCTGTTCACAGTTTAAGGCAGAGAAAATTATTCGAGTGCAGCTTTTAAGGGCGGAAACTAGCTGGTTAACAGTTACAATCAAAGGAATCCTTGTTGCTTTTTGATGTGCTGAAAGAGCCACTTGGTGCTTCCAAAAGTGCTACTCTTACAAAAAAATATATTAGAGTATGTTTAACAGTAACCTCTTCCTTTAACTTACAAATTGTAGACCATTATTTTTGTGTGCATGTGATATGTGTTGAGACTCCTGTGCTCTGAATATCCCCTGGTCAGTGTTGGGAAGTCTCATCATAAAGGAGATTTACTGAGGGCTGGAGTAATATTTGTAGCCTGGGTTTTCTGCATCAAAACAGACAAATGCAGCCAATTCAAAACCTGTCTTCTGCTCCAGCTCCAAAATATTCTCCTTACAGGAAGCTGGAAGGTAGGTTACTTCTAAACCGTGAGGAATAATTCTTGACAGCATAGTGTTGTTCCTAATTTAACCCCTAATAAAAGACAAAGTTATTATTTTAGGCTCTGTGCTTTTCTTGCATGATTATACAAGAATTAGCAAGTGTCGGGCAAATTCATAAATAAGTGGAAGACATGAGAAAGCTGTACTTTTACATGCAAATATATGTATGAATTATTACAATATGCAGTTACATGAGCATGAGCAGTTAAAAATTTACACTTCATATATGAGCTTGGAAGCAGAGGTGTAGTATTATCTATAGTTTGTGCTTGATGCATAAAAGCAGATTGCAAATATGTTTTATGTGAACTGTGATGCAGAAATGTTCTCTCTGGATGATGTAAAAGCGGAGGACATTCGGGCATAAAAAGTAGCCCAGTTTGATAATCTGCTAGACCTTTTTACTTCCTAAAGTGTAAAAAGGCGTTGGAAAGTACATCAAGAGGGAATCCTGTTGTTTGCATAGGCTATGTGGTAGAATCAGTGGAGAATTAGCTTTTAAATAACCTAAACAAAACTTCTGATCTTGAAAGCATTTGATAGACCAACAAATTCCCAAAGAAACTGAAAAGTAATGCAGACATCTCCAGGCTAATCTAGACTAGACCAGACTGGAGGTTACCATGAGACTTATTTACTCCATCTGATGCTGAAGTCTTTCCTATGTATATGTAATCTTTTTTATCTAGTTTTGAAATTCCACTAGGGTTTTATTTATGTGTAGACTAATGGCTACCTTTTAAAATCTGAGCTAATAATTTTTCTGTTTTGTTGAGACAGTTGGTATAAAGACTAAATAGAGTTCAGTTTTATGCTGATGTGAAGAAAGACAGTTTTTAGTCTTAGTACTACAAGTAAGCTGGTTTGCTTTTCTATTAGGAGAAAAACTGGGTTTTGAAGGGCAGGTATAAGATGTTTGTTCACTAAGAGATGTGAGAATTTTAGATTTGCAATGTCTCAAGTGTAAGTACTGGGCCTTTGTTCAAGAAACTTGTCCACGGCTTTTTGGCTAATTGTGCAACAGCAAAATGCAGAAGGCTTCTTTTCTGTGTTCTTCAGTCTAGGCAATGATTCCTTTAGGGCAGTTACTGCTGAACAGTTTGCTCTGTGTCAAGGCTTCTCTTTCTCACATTGCCCTGCCAGTGAGTAGGCTTGGGGCACAGAAAAATTTGGGAGAGGTTTCACATGGGACAGTTGACCCCAACTAATCAGATGCCCCCGATCATGATGTCAAGCTCAGCAATAAAAGCTGGGGCAGGATGGAGGAAGGGAGTTTTGGAATGAAAGCATTTGTTTTCCCAAGTAACCATTACTCATGATGGAGCCTCCCGTCCTGCAAATGGCTATATGTCTGCCTGTTGGTGTAAAGTAGTGAATTGAATCCCTATTTTGCTTTGCTTGCACAGGCATCTTTGCTTTACCTATTAAACAGAATTTCTTATCAACCCAAAAGTTTTCCTATTTTTGCCCTTCTGATTCTTTTTCCATCCCAGAGAGTGGAGGGAGTGAGCAACCATGTAGGGCTGAGCTGCCACCTAGGGTGAACCCACAACACCTACACTGACAATTTGCTAGTGGGAAGAGGAAAGTTTTGACACATTTCTTTCAGTTTAGGATCTCTCAGCCAAAAGATTTGATAGCTTCTTGACCTCATGACACTTTTTACTGTATCACTGAATGCAACCATGAAAAAAGAAGTAACAAGAACTCTAGCCCAGTTTTGTAAAGTCATCATCAGTCAGGCTTTCTAGATCTGATTTTACCATGGTTAGCTGTTTGATCTAACTATGGTTAAATCTGTATCTGTTACTTAATTTGAATTGTTTTGGGTTTTTTTTGTCTGAGAGAATTCTTTGTTTGCTTCACTGAAAAAATCCACTAGTTCAGGATTTCAGTTAGTATCAGGTGTGTTCCAGGTATAGGAATATGTTACATACACTAGTTATGTATCGTCCTAAAATACTCTTACAAAGGTGTAATAATTTGTTCTTCAAGAAAACTGAAAGTCTTGGTATTTAAAGGGAAAACTTCTGTTTTCTCAGATTTTTCACAGAAGCATCTGTTTCCAAATCAAAAGGACCCATAGAAGAAAGTTATTTGCAACTCATTTGACTTTTACATGTTTTCTTTATGTCCCTACAAATTGTTCATGTGGCAGTTTCTCCACTGAGATGGAGTCCTCTAGCCCTTTCTTCCTTATTGAGTATTTCAAAGCCTTTACTACGTAAAATAAAGGAACCTCCTCAGTATTAATATGTGTTTTGCTAGGGTCTCATTCTTAAGATAATTTCCTATAATTTGCTTGCATTTTGCTTTATAATACAACTTGTCTTTATAACTTTTTTTTAGTATTATTTTTATCTCCTGATTCCAGGTACTAACAAGTACTCAATAGTAGCTTTTCACTTGGCAAAACAGTGTACAGTTTGGTAATACACAACAGGATCTGGAAATAAGTTCCCACTTCCTAACCTTTTGTTTTACTTGGTAATTCTTACTCTATTTTCCATACATATCTCCTTCTTAGCTATAACAAAAGTAGCAGAGTTTCCTTTTTTTTCGTAGTTGTCATAGATGCTTTCCCATGTAACAGGGCTTACGTTTGGATTTGGTGACAATGTAAATTTCATAAAAATATAAAAACAAGCAATTGGAGGAATGAAGCAGTTCTGCCCAGTGTTTTGTTTCTTGCAATAATCTGAACATTTGTTGAAACCAACTTCATTTCCATGCAGCCAAATATCTGTGGCTGGTTGGATCACACAGTCTAAAGTAAGTGCTTTTGGAAGCAAAAGGTGGTATTTGTGTACTGGTCAAATCTGAAAACTTTTTGTCATGGTATTATAAAGATTTCTTTGCATCCAGTATATGATTACAATGGAAAAACTTTCCAAAATTACACACAATAAATATGTTCTATTACTTAGAAAAGTAATATTTTGATCTTTTACTTTATTGCTTTTCATATTTCTTCTGCTGTTCCATATGATCTTTGTCATCTAAAGCTGAAATACTATCTAGACACCATGTTGCAGACACATACAGGCTAATCCCAGGACTTTTCAGGATGTATTTAGCGTCCATGCCAGTGAATGATCCACTATTTCAGAGAAAATTTTAGTTTAGGAAATCTGGTAGGCAGGGTTAATTTCAAAACCAGAAGGGAAGCTCAAATTACATGTTTGAATGCCAGCAAAAATCTTTTTCCACCAAGAAACAGAAGATAAATAGATCAAATAGGTATTTTCAGTTTGACCTTTAAAATTACATAGTTGTCTGACTGCAGTGTTAGATGCTTTCTGTCTCAGAGCAGGTAAGACAGTAATTCTGTTTTGTTTAGAAAATTAATAATTATAAGGGTTTTAAATTTTCTCTAGAGTTCCGTATTTCAGTAATAACAACCACATAATTACTTTTTTTCCCTAATCCTTGGTGGTATTTTTTTGTGAAAACCAATGTTTAGAGCCTGTTGCTTAGGACTTGATGCTGATAAATATGAAATTGTTCAGATGAAGCACATAACTAACATGTAAAATAGCGCATAAAATAATCTAATTTTCTCCTTTTAGCACTGGTCAGCCATATAATAGTTTACTCAAAACTATTCCCAACTGTATATTGTACGAGGTGTATATGGGTGTATGCTGCATCATTGAATTATTTCTTGAGTGGACTGATTTATCATTTCATCATTGAATGCTGTTTTTCATGCTTACAGGACACAGAATTCGGTGAGTATTAAGTTGCATATCTTAGAGCTAGCTCCACCTGGAGCATTTCAGCTGCCAGAAAAAAATGCAAGATCCTATCTTATAATAGCTGTTAGTATGCAGATTTTTGCAATGATCAATACAGGTTAATTGGGTGCTTTTGTGCAGTAGCAAGTGGAGAAAGAAACTTTGTGACAGATGAAGAAATATTCTATATTGGCCTAGATTCTACACCTATTTGGGCATAGAAGTTATTGTTCATTTCTGTGCCACGATTGTAGGTAGGCCTTTGACCATTCTAAATGAAACTTGAAACTAAATGAAGCTTCCTGGTCAGGTGTAGCATATTCTACTGAATGTGAGCTTTTGCAGAGCTTTGAGGACTGATACACAGGCAGGCCAGACATGCCCAGCTTTTGTAGAACTCTCAGAAACACGTGGTATGTACACAGCCTCATGCTAGTTTCAGTTGTCCTGTTTAACCTGCCAAGGTATGTCTGTCACAACCCTAAAAATCTGGTATAACTTTCCCAGATTCTCATACTGCAAAGATGTCCAGCAGATGAGACAGGGAGAGGGCAGCTTGTCAGCTGTCCAAAGAAAGAGCCTAAACATTGTTTTACTTTTGTTTAGAAGGGGGGGGTTCCTTGTAGGTCATAAATATTTGTGTATGAAAATTTTTCCGACTATGTATTTGGGGGCGAGTGGTTGTAAAATGTTTAGGAAAAAATAGTGGTATATTTTTTTTCCCAAACTATTGTTTTTCATTCTAAAATTCTGTGTTAGAGCATCGTAGAGCCCTCTCAAATAGAACAATTCATCTTCTTGGAGACTCATTGTGGCTCATTTCAGCTCACCCTTCTAAGTAAATATATGCTGGTAAAAAATACTAAACAGATGAGTGTCCCACTTCTGTAGGCATTTCTGAAGACCCATTAAAGCTTTAAGCAGCATTTCTTTTGTAAAAAAAACAACTAGTCTGTTAGAAGTTTAGTTCTGAAGGGAAAGCAGGATTCAACAGTAGTAGAATTTGACATGTAAAAATGAGTCTGTCATGAAGATTCATCTTCTTTTGGATACTATAGTGTCTTTTTCACCCTTAGTCTGTCTTACATTATATATTCCATAATTCACTGTTTAAAATAATCTTCTTTTTTCTGCAATGTGTTTTAATTTGAGAATGAAACCATCATTTGGTGGTTAAATTTGCTTGTGTATATATTTAGATTCAACCTTCTGAATATTGACCAATTGACAACTACTTGTTCAATTGTTTCCATTGAGACAGGCAAAATAGATATTCCACGCTTTGTTTTTATGATGTAATAGAGTTTCAGTTTGGCTTTTGGTTTCAATAAAAATGTCAATTTAAAATGGAGAACCTTGTTTATCAACCTCCTACCTGCCAAAATACATTATTTACTTCAATAAAAAACAAAAAACAAAAAAAATTTAAAAATCAACAGGATGAACACAGTAAATTGAAATTTGTATTCAGTTGATTATTCCCCAAAAGCTCACTGGTCATTTTGAATTTTGTAACAACTTTACTTAAATATTTTTAACTTTATTTGATTTGTATTATTTTTCTCTAAACTCAGTGGTCTACTAATTCAGTAACATTACATGGCTTTTGGTTGCTGCATCATGATGCAAAACTCAATCTTTTTGTCACAGCTGAATGACTTAAAAAAAATTTCAGAGATTAAGTTTGATTGCAAAATTATTATTATGGCTTACTAGAACCTGCATGTTTTGTTGAAGAAAATATTTCTGTAGTTAAAAACTCCTTGAACAATGTTTGTCAATTTGGATCAAAAGTAATTGAAAAGTGAAAGATCAAACTATAGAAATTCAAAGTAATTTTGGCAGAAGGGCCTTGCCCTCATTAGAGGTATGATCTCAGCCTGTTGTTTGCTAAATAAATTTGGCTGAAGCTTACTTTAAAAAGCTTGCCTTGACTACTGTCATTTGTTCAGAACACAAATGCTTGTTGTTTACCTGAGATTCTGTCCTTGGAGACACTTCTATCTCAGAGAAATAAGCAAATTTCTCCTCCTTCTTCCCATTCCACTTTCTTGCCTTTGATCATCATTATGAAAATTCATCATGCATCCAGCAAGACAGAAACAGCAGCAGAGGTCACAATTGTCTTTCCTGGGTGTTACTGACCTTAAAGTGAAATCTCAGTTTTGCTGAGAGCGTTGGAATGCTAAGTGTTAAACATAGGGATTTGGGGGGTTTTTTGTTTGTTTGTTTTTTTTTTTTTTTATGTAAAAGCAAAATTTACATTCTGGAAATGCATTAGTGTTGTAATAAAAGTTGAATCTAAACCTAGAAAATTAAGGTCGGTTTTCAGACAGAATGAGCTTTGTCATATTATATGGAGGTGATCTTTTAAAATCTGTTTTACAGTTTGTGTCTAACACAAATAGTTTGTCATGTGCCAATTTCTTTAGGGAAGTAAATAAATAGGAGCAGGAAGAAACTTGCTTATAAGGTATACGTTGTTTTGTTTTTTTTTTTTACATGCAAGATGCTGTCTAGCACTGAGTTTAGTGGCTTACTGTACCTCCACCCAGAAATTATCTGTTCTTATACCAATTTATAAAAGTCTATATAAAAGTATTAATAATTTCCTATCACATTTCCAAGACAGTTCTTCCCTTTGTGTTCTAAGTTTCCATCTACTAATGATTTTATTGTGCGTAGGAGATGGTAAAAATTGCTTCAGAATGCCAAGAAAAATAATAATCTGCTCCTTGGAAATGGTATAGGTATTGATTTACATTTTTATACATATAAAACATGAAATACATACAGTTATTTTTGTGCTTTCTGCCTCTCATTTAAATTTCCAAGAGTGCCTAAAAATCTTTAATGCTTACTTATCAAGATACAAAAATAGTGTTGTAACTTGATGGCGTATCTAAACACTATTTTGTATTTGGGTGTGGATGGACAGGCAGCAGAGCTGGCTCAAGGCAGATGATAAATTTTAAGACTGGGAGTCATGATGTTGCTTTCTGGTCCTGAGTTGGCTTGTCAGTTCTAGAGTATACAATCTGATGCACCTGTTTTTGATATCTAAACTCTGCTTATGTCTATTGAGGTAGGATTGCATTTTTAATGTAGTGAGAGCTACAGGATAATTTGTGGTGAAAACGTATCCATATGTTCAAAGCACTGTAAAAAATAAATCGAATTTAAAAGTGCCATATAATATACTTTTCTGTGTTAACTTCTGGTTGATCATAATTTCTTGTTTTTCTAATTCTTTATCTTCCTGAAGCTGGCCCTATTTTGAGCAGAAGGCTGGACTTACTGACCTGCAGAGACGCCCAGCAAAACTAAATCATTGTGATTCTAGGTTTCTTGGGTATTGGTTAGCTCTACTTTAGGGTGTTGGGATTGTGATTATTGTAGAGAATAAATACAGAGTTTCTGTATGGAATGGAAGGAGTATAATACAACATATATCTGGTAGACACAGTCTTTGTTTCCCATTTATGGATGTCAGCATATAAGCGACATACTAGCCTCTCTGGATGCTTACTGCTGAGAGTGTACTGCCAGCTCTGGGAATTCCGGACATCTTTTCAAGAAAGATAAGATAGGCATATGATGCAGTAAAGCTCAAGAGTTCAAGTTGGAACAGATAATACTTTTTTCAAAGAGGTTGTATTCATGTGACTACCTGCGTACCCTCTATACTTCACACACACCTTCTGTAAAATTGTAGATGTTTCCAGATCAGCAAAGTATGTTTGTGAGTGTCTATGTATTTCTTCTGCGATTTAAAATAGTACAGAGCTGAGTGCTTCTTAGAAATCTTTTATGTGACCTTTTCAGATTAGTCCCTTCACATGCAAACATATGCGTTTAATATTTTGAGATTTTTGTATGTTTTAAACGTCTTCACCTCTTTGTCTACAAAAAGAAAAAAAAAAAAGGCACATTTTTCTTTCTTGTTCTTTATACCTCCATGCCTGTTCCTTATACTTCGGTGCCTTTTTTTTTTTCCCATGTCAAAGTGGAAGGGGGAAAGTGATGTTCATTAGATTCTCAAATGGCAATATATGACGAAGAGAAGCCATGCGTCTACTTAACTTCACAAATCTGAGAATTACCAGAATTATCTTAATCCCGTGGTAGTGTGATCACACAAACAGGACTTCACAGTAAAGTATCCTCAACTACTGCTATAAGTTATTAGTGTAGTTTCATACATCCTATTTAAATAGAAACAGAATACTTATCCCAGCAGGTAGATGCCGGTACAGTTTGCGCGCACACAACTGGGTAATGTCTTACCTCCAGGTTTGATGTAGAAGCAGTTAAGCTGAGTTTCATTCACCAGCTTCCCTTTGTACTTCGTTTCAGGTTCCTCTGGCTGGTGGTTGGGTAGTGGGTGATACGCTTGCCGAACAAAGGCTTGAAACATTTTAAAATTCCAAGCAGCGTTGAAACTGCTGAATCGTAGTATATTTGCTGTATATAGTAGAGGTAAATTCCTTTTGGTCAATTTTTTCTTACTTTAGAGTTATTTTATCTAATAGCTCTGTAGAGTAGTTAAAACCTAAATGTGGCTTTAAACTACTGGCAGCTTGGTCTTTTAATCTAGAAACTATTTTCTGACTCTTTGGAACTCTGCAGTATCTCTTGCATTATCCTTTCTTTCCTTGCTCTTCAGTCCTAATCCTTTTCTTGTCCTCTGTGCCTTATGCTCAGTTGGAGCCTTCCCTCCCCCTGTGGTTTTTCAGGAAAACTTGGATTGAGAAGTGCAGATAATGGGCGCCATCCACCCGTCAGCTCATCACCTCACTGAGCCATGACGGTCTCTGGTTTCTGTATATCAGCACGGACTTCTGTGATAATAACCTCTTGTGTTTGAAAAAAATAGGTTTGTCTGGTAGGGGGTGGACTTCACTCCTGACATAGCCAGAAAACTTCTTTTGGAATGCAAGCTTGCTCACTTGCACTCTTTTATGAGAGTGTGTATATATATAAAAATATTTGTAACCTTCTCTCAAAACATGGTAGATGAATATGTGAGCACGTGTATCCCACAGTGCACATACAAGCTGCTCACTTCTGACTAGTATTGATTTTATACAAGCTCTTGAGTGCCTCATCTGCTCTCTCTTCATCAAAACAAGCCTTAAATTGGCAGTAAACAATACTTTTCAGTTACAGGAGGAAAAAAAGAAAGAAACCCTTCTCAAGTATGAGATAGCATACCCTTTAAAGGACAAGGAATGTGTTCTATACAGAAACACAGTGCAACTGCTCCAGTGGAATTCCACCAGGGCTGCAAATGCAGTGTTGCTTTCTTCTCTTAACTCATATTCAAACTAGTAACGCTGGGCTTAAAAATTTGCTGTCTTCTGTGCTTTAGTGGCTGCAATTGCAGACCACTTGTTGGTTTTGCAAGGCAGAGGTTGCTTTAATGACATTTAATAAAATGCAAAGTTTTCATACAATGTACTGCTTAAAAGCAATCTTAAAAAAAAACCAAAAAAACAAACCCCCACGGGTTTTACCTGCTAGCTTTATTATTTTGGACATACATACTTCTAGGTCTTCTGCAGCCTGTTTCAGTAATCTTTTTGCATAGCAGAGGTACTATTTATATGAATAAAAACAACCAGAGGTCCCGTAGCCAGGGGAAAAAAAAATGAAAGTGATGTAAGACATATGCTTCAGGTCAGAAGTCAACAATAAAGGGACTAGAAAGATTCTTCCTGTGAATCATCTAGTGCTGGTCATTGTCTTAGGCAGGATATGGACTTTCAGTTTGATGAGGTCCACCAATTCTTTTGTTTCTGTCAAACAAACTGCCTTTCTGTGAAATTTTGGTATTTGCTTAACAGCACAAAAGTGTTAAATCCTGTACACTGAAATGTATAGCATCTGTCAATGAAAAGGTTTATGTGTTTCATAACAATTAGAAGAGGAGAGAAATCACATTGGATTTTTATGTAAGGTACATGCCTTCCTGCAGTGTTTTGCTGTGGGTTTTTTGTTATTCTTTTCTGATTTTATACTGGTTTCTCTCACATGACTATTTTGTACATCTCTCTTTGAAACAAAAAGCAAAAGTATGCACTGAGAGTTAAAAGCAGAAGGAGGGGAGAGATTGAGGAAGCAGAAGATGGCTATTGATATGTTTTATTCATAAAGTTTATTAATGAATTAGTAAAATACAGCTGAATTCTGAAGCATAATGGAATACGTACTTTTGCTTTCTGTATGGAAATAATATAATTGCTGTCATGAAAATAACCCAATGCAAAATTCCAAATTTTTATTTGAATCTAAATGTTTTTTCTTTATTCTATATTCAGGGATTTAAAAATTGCTGGGTACCTCCCAGTGCTGCTATTGTGAAATATCTAGCTGCTAGCATAAAATGAATTTGATAAATGTGTCTATCTGTTGGATTACAGATTTAAAACTGGAAAATCCTTGCTGTTTAGGTTTTATTTTCTTGATGACGAACTTGATCTAAGGAGTACATTCTGTTTCTCCCTCTATACATATAATCACACAGGATGTCTTGTGTGCAAGAAGGTAAAAAAGTCAATAAACTGCTAATGTTCAAAATACTGACTTCAATAGTTAAAATAACTTTTTTAAAGAGGCAGAAATATGTTTGAAAAAACAATTTCAGCACAATAATGTACTTCAGAGAGCTGTTATTTGTGCTTCATGAAAGAAATTACAAATTTGCAACTCTCATAAGAAAAAAATAGGTCATAAAATATATTTAAAATATTTTTATTCATACTTAAAGATTTAATTCAATGACCCTTCAGTTTTTAAGAATGGAAAAATGCAGTGGCTACATGTCAATTATATAGGGACCAAGGTTCAGCCATCTACTAAAATTTAGCTTTTAGGCATGGAAAAATACAAAGCTTTTCTTAATTCTGTTAATCTTATAATGTATCTTAGGTTACAAGAACAAGTACATATATATAAGCAACTTAGACTCTTGTTGTTGTAGGTTAAGAACTTAGTCCAGATCCGCAAATGTATTTCTGTTACTTAGGATATAAAAATATGTAATGAAGAAATAAGAGATGAGATCACAGCCGTCAGAATTAGAAACATCATCCTTAGTTGCCTGTTTTCCTCATTAAAACCTTTTTGAAGTTGTTCATAATTTTGTGGTACTTAATCAACTTGGGGTGACAGTTCATCAAACTGATAATAGTAAAAATTCAGGCTTCGGGGGAGAAGTAGCATAGCATGCTATTGAGTACCTATTTAAGATTAAAATGTTCTTCCGTGTTTTCTTCCTTTTCTGTCTTACTGAAAAAATGTTATTAGCAGTGAGTGGAAAAGAACTTGTCTTTGAACTTGACTGTAGCTCTGGAATTAGAGGTATATTTTGACCTTTGGCAGGTACCTCAGAGATGCACTTTAAAAAACTTTGGGAACATGTTCTTAGACTTGACTAAATTATAAATGAAAACCATGATGTTTGAATCCTAATGAGTCCTCTGCCAACTGTGTATGTCACATACAGTCAAGCAGAATTTATCTCCCCAGGACTAGGATCCCAGATAGTCAACAAGAAACATGACAAAAACTACTGTTTTTTGTAATGTAGTTGAAGGCTGTGTGTAAATAAAAAGGATGGAAAAAGCCACCTTTTTTTTACCTGCTGGTTGGAAAGGAAGTGTTGTCCCCTTCTTGTGGAGGAGAGTTCTCATTGTATTTAGCTAGTAGGTACAGTGCTATGTGCATGAAATCAAGATCATGATTTCTAGCTTGACCTTAGTGTAAGCTTTTCTGCTAATGGAAGTTATGGGTGTATAATTGGCCTAGATTTGTGTAATGGCATTTATGTTCAGATGATTCCTGAAGATGAGGGCTCGGCTTCATTTCAGTGCGTTGAGGACATGTTAAATGGTTTGCTGGAGACAGTAGGCAATGTGGAGCACTGGTACGGTAGTACAGGCAAGGGTTTCGGATGTTGAGGAGTTACGTGTCTTTTCCACTGAGCCATTCTCTGGTGGAATTTTTTTCACAGGGAGGATGCTTTTTTGAGTCAGTATATTTGGATCTAGTTTTTAGCCTTTCTGCAGACTTCTTCACTTACCTTTCTAAAGGCAGTGTTTATAATTTTTTCAGTATCAAAAATGTCACAGAGCTTTCACCCACTATTTGTTTATCTTAATACTTCTTCACTTAGCTTTTACGCTTCTTGAGTAAGACTGATTAATCACTTCCATTACAACAGGAGCTCCAGTCTGATGTGGACTTTTCAGAAGTCTGTTGTGAAATAGTAACGAGAGCCACTTGTTATTTACGAACTACTCATAAATAAGAACACTAAAGGATTTATTAAGAACAAATTTATATTTAACAAATTGATAGTCTGGCATCTACAGGCATCCTGTCTTAGTTTCAGTGTAATGCATGATCATGATTTTAAAATTACTTGGAACTGATGATGCAATGGCAGGGAATGTGTCAGGAAAACCAGTGGTGGGGGAAGAAAAAATAAATGCACTAAGCCAGATGGATCATAACATAGATGCTATTCCTGTGTCGTGACTAAAAATTTCTTGCAGCATCAACAGAATGCGATTTGAAGGGAAATCTTGCAACTTCAGTTGCCTTTGGGCTCTTTTTGAAAAAGTAAAGAACCTGCTGATGGACTCTGGTATCTGCTGAGCTTCATTTGGAAATATATGGGTCAGTGGGCTTTGAAGTTGTGTGCAAAACTGAGACAACTTTAGCTTTGAGGCTGTTTAAGAGCCATTCTGGCGAGCCAAAATTGTTTATGTTTATTACAGAGTTGATATTTTTTCATAAAGAATTTCTGATAAATTTTTGATTGAAAAAATCTGAAGTCAGGTTATCACAGTAGAGCCACAGACATGATTTAATGAACAGTCCACCATCTCTGAGTTATCCCTTTTTCTGCCCCAAGAAATCAGGAATGTTTGCTGGTTCTATCTGGAAGTCTGCAAATTGATCACCCACCTTTCATGACTGGTAGAAGATTGCAGGGATATTTTAGGGTCCATCTTATTAACAAAATTTTTTTTCTTGTATTGATTTTTAAGGCATAGTTCCAGGCACAACTGAACAGATGGTGATGAGGAACTTAAATTTTTGACTTCAGTAGTGTTGCCAATCATTGCCCACTGTCAAACCATCTGCTTTTGGGGAAAGGGGTTTTGAGGGGCTTTTACATTTTCTTGGGTTTTTAGTTGTGTATTTTCTTGTTATTTTGGGGTGGGGGTTTTTTGTTTGCTTTGTTGTTTTGTTTTTTTAAGAAAGTTGATTGAATAGTGTGAATAGAAATTCACTCTAATTTGACTGATGTGAAAATCAGCTTTTTCGCTTTCCTTGTGTGATCATCAGTTTGCACTAGGATGTCTCTGAGCAAGATTCTTTTCTTGTCAGTAGCTGCTTTTTCTTCCTTTTTGTTTATATATGAGGTTTTATATATTTGAAATAATGGAAATACCAAATCATCCTTTTCCCTGTATCTGTTAAAAGTTCCCCAAGCTAAGTGGATCAGGAGTTTTGTCAACCTTTAAATGAAAGAACAAGTGTCTTATGGGTTTTGTTCAGTTTTTTTGGTTGGTTGGGTTTTGTTTTTTTTTAATTTAAGCTAAGCTCATATCAAAAGCAGGGGTTTTATTTTTTTGTTTGAAAAACGTTGCTCCAGTTTCTTGGTGGTTTTGTGCTTAGAACATCCTAAAAATTTTAGTTCTCCTGTAAGAACTTCCAGAAAAAAATAGGATATTTCTAAGCTGAATTTCCATTAGTTAGAAACAAATTCACATGTGCTTTTATTGTTGTTGATTTCTGCTGCTTTACAAAATGTAGAGAACTAAGTGACCCAGAAGTTCCAGTACTGTTGATGAGCCACATCACTATCAATATGGCATAATAGAATGAAAAATAAGGTTTTTGTAGTGTTTTGTTTTTAAATACTTTAACAGGTAAAAAAATATTTTGTTTGAAATAACTTTTGGTTGGCAAAAAAGCTTAAAGAACTTTTTGGCCTCTAAACGAGCAAATACCATGATAAAAGTTGCTTGTGCAATCTCTGTTTTTTGCTTATGGATTTTTAAATTATATGATAAACCTCTTTTGCAATAAGGGCTTTACTACAGGTATCACATAGTCTGAATGACATTCATATAAAGAGCAAGTACTCGGTATTCGGTTTTTCCCTCATGTGGGCTTCTTGCTTTGTTATATACTACTAAAATTATGCACTAAGGACAGAATTATTTATTGCTTCTTTCTTTTTTGTTGTTTTCTGAGATTAATCAGCATAATAGCTGTTAACTTGTGAGTAAGATGAATTGTTGTACCTTGCTCAGATTAGAAGCATTAGTCTTCCGGTTTTACAAATTATGATACTATGGCAGAGTAGTTACAATTGCAGAGCTCAATTAAGTGCAGGGTGTCCGATTTTAAATTACTCAGGCCTATTTTTTCTGAGATATTTTTCATTCATGTGTTCAAAGAAGTCTTCTTAAAGACTTTGATTGTGATTATAAGTAGCTGGTGTGTTTGCAGGTCACGCACTCAAATCTTACACCCAGGTCTAAGACCTCAAATCAAACACTTCAAAATGAAACATACACAACCAGTGACAGCCACTTAAGATGACATTTCACAACTTGTGTATCATTGCATAATATCTCCGGGGCAGCGTCAGATGGAATTCAGGTTTTCCAAGATAGCATGCAGCTGTCTTGGCTGCAGGTTTTTTTTTAATCATCATTCCTTTGTTGCAGTCCTCTCCTGCTTTGTGCAGAAAAGGATGTAGAGCTTTAACAGGCAAATCTCCCTCACTACTTAAGCCTGAGCAAAGTGTATGGAACATCATATGTTTTTATTGCAATTGTAAATACAGAATAATGTACAAAGGGATCACATTTGCATTGGAGTAGAAGAGCACAAAACTATTGTGGCATGCATTAATTCATGTTTTAAGTACTCATAGATTAAAAATTACTATTGTGGATATAACCTACTTCTGTTCTTTTTTCAGCAATTCCTCCAAAACGGAGACTGCAATATTCTAAGAAGCACTAGGAAAAAATGCAAGCATCGCTAGTTTGCTGAATAGTCAAAAATTACATGAATGGTAGATAGCAAAGAGAGAAAAAAGCCAACAAAAAACATAAAAGACTTGGAAGATGTGTGTAGAGAAACTGCATTTTAATATAGTCAAGTGTGGATTTACATATTCAGGAGCAGAAGTCCTGGCCATACATACATAGAAAATGAAGTATGAAAGGAAGCATGATACAAAGAATAAAACATGAATATTGAAGAATCAATTTTTTCTCCTTATTTATTTTTAATACTCGCAAGTGTAAAACAGCTTCTAGGCACAGGGGGGTCTCTAGTCAGTAGGTTTGATATTTCTCTTATTTATTTTTACCAAGCTTAAATATTGTATGCAATCTGTAGAGCAATAGATTGAAGAGAATGTGTTGCAGAATAATGAAAATGTCTGTCCACAAGACAAAAATCTAATGGCTGGAAATTGAAGCTGGACAAGAAGAGTAAAAGAAATTATCCTAGAGAAAATGCGTTCATTTTTAATAGGATACTTAGCATGAATTATGGAGGTTGGTAAGAAATTCTTCATCATAATAATAAATAAATATTTCCAATTTTGAGAGGTTAGAAACTGTCATCTATAATTCTGGTAGATAGCAGCTGTCAGCTTCTGTTTATAAATAGTATTGAGTGCTCTGGTGTTTTTAAGGACAGGAGAAATCTGTAGCCAGAAAATGAAAATTGTAAGGCGGAAGCTGTAGAAGTGGTTCTGAAGTTGTGATTTAAAAAATAAATAACATACTTCCTGAAATTTTATCACTGAACTATATTAAATGAGCTTCACAGGTTTTGTTAAAAATTTTTGGTTTGACTTATGGGTAACCTGCCTTTTTCAAATTCTAAAAATTCTAGAGACTAATATCCCTTAATATTTAGTAATTTCAATTAGATGATTTAAGAGATTTTTTTAGCTTGTTCCTGTTCAATATTAATTGTATCTTCTTGATTTGATAGCTACACTATATCCGTCCAGTTTTGTGTAATCTTGTTAACCACATCATAACTTTGGTGTCTTAGGTTTTTTTCTTTAATGTGATCACTTTATTACCAGATCATTTCTTTTCATAAATGACCTTGGAACTGCTGAAAGTGGATGAATAGATATGTGCCATCTTGTCAGTGTAAAACTAGCTTTCACAATTTTACTTTTTTTAGCTACTTTTCATGTTACTGGCTCACTTAGTTGGCAGAAGATACTTAACTTTGATTTGTTTTCTCTTTTGTTTCTTACAATGGTCTCTTCTTGGATGACTTTGTATCTGAATCTAAATCTAAAAGTGGCTTAATATTTGCTCTTTTGTGCTGCAGTAGAAGAATTTGCTATTTGCCTCTGCTGTTTTGTGATTTAGTCACGCCTCCCGCTGTTTAATGATTCATTTTTTAACATGTGAACATTATAGTGAAATTACCACTCTACAGAGGATCCTTGGATCAGGATTTCCTTTTTGTCGAACAGTGTGATAGAGCTG
This sequence comes from Heliangelus exortis, assembly GCF_036169615.1. NCBI lineage: Eukaryota > Metazoa > Chordata > Aves > Apodiformes > Trochilidae > Heliangelus > Heliangelus exortis. The sequence continues at coordinate 134,734,440 of NC_092422.1, forward strand.
GAGGATGGATAAAATTAATTTGTTTAGTTTTGACCCTGCTAAGACATGCAATGTTTTCATGATTTGTAGAAAACTTGTAGTGAAATATGTATTGTATATATATTTATTTTTTATTAATGGAGAGCTTGCCATCTTCCTATCTTGACAGTTAATGTCTGTAATCACCCCTTATGATATTTTGATAATCTTGGGTTCTTAAGTGTTGTCATGCACAAGTTTTTTGCCATTTCATGTTCATCATTAATCCAGAAGATAGCCGTTAATACACATTTTTACTACTTTTGTTTATAATTCCTTTTCCTTAAATGTAGATCATAGCAGAATATGCTACTGTAGTATGAATTTACACCAGGGTAAGTCCAGGTAATGAGCACCCAATATGAAAACATACCCTAATGTACTTTGGATACCTGTTACCTCAGATTTCCATCAAGTAATTGCCTTCTCACTGGGACATCATTCTCCCATGCACAAAAGAACTTGGAGGACATTATGCTGCAACAAATGGAGCATCTGTGTGATTATTTTCCTGTATTTCTGAAGCATTCATCTGTTCTAGACAGATAGGAGAAGTGTGGAAGGAAGAAGGACAAGACTGTCCACTTCTGAAGATTTCACTATGGAATGAGTGGGCTCAGAGGTTGGGGTTTGGTCTTGGCTTGCTTTCAGCTGTGCTTCGTATTTTGGGTTGAAACTATCATTTGGCTGATGTAAGAAAGTGTGGGTGGGTGGTTTTGAAGCTGGGCTAACATCTAGGATAAAGGTCTCTGGTTCTGCAATATCCTGACTTAAAGCTGCAGTTGAGATGTGAGACGTTGTTGGGGTAGTGCTTTGGTCTGCTGGGACAGACAATATTTAGTGTCTTTATTCTGTGATCTGAAATGGGGATGCATTTGTTTGAATTCTATTTCAGAATATTAGTTGTGGTTCAGTAAAATACAAATTGGTCTTTTATAGTGGTAGTCAGACAGTTTACTTGTGTTTGTCACTGAGCTGAGGTCAACTGCCTTGCTGTTGATTCCAGTCTGTCATATTTAATGTCCAGAAGCACTCCAGTATTTCCATGGGCCTGTCAGCTTTCAGATTTATTAGATACTCATGAATAGGCTGGGACATTTGACCAACTGGCCAAAAAGTGAAGCTTTTCAACCTGTCTAGCATATGGGTGAATCTACCAGCTGTGGCAGACATTAAAAAAAAATTGAGAAGATGGAGCAGATGGACAAAGTTTCATGGATACACTTTTGCATTGGAGATTTTTATTGCAAAGAAAAATCTTGATTAAACCAAATTTTTCTTGTCTGGGGTTTTCAGTTTACTTGCTACATTGTAATATGAACAGCAAGATGTTTTCAGATGTGTTTCATCAGAATGATGTGTAGTCTTGCATAATAGGTCAGGATTTTGGAACCTTGCGAATCATTCACACAGTTTTCTATGGGTCTGCAGATTATTTTTAGATGCTTACTGGAATGTATTAGACTATTAATATCTATTTTAAATCTGTATTTTAGTATTTATGTTACAAAAATGGAATTGTTTATCATATCAGTTCATATCAGCTCTTACTTTGCACAATTATAGAACCACTGTTGCCTGTTGTGTTACTTGCCATTTTTTTAGGGGAATACTAGAAATCACCATCACACTTTTCACCATCACTGTACATCTTTTGAAAGTTATTTGCTGTATGTCTACAGGATGGCTATTTGTGGGGTTTTTTTTAGGCTTTTAGCCACTGTGCAGTATCGAACAGTTGAACCATTTTTAGCTATGTAAAAGACAACACATGACTGAGGATGTGATGGGGAATGGAGGTATTACATTTGTGTCTTACAAACAGCTGCATGTTCGTTTTCTCTCCATTAAGAAAGCCAATTTACACCTTATTTAGCACAGTTTTGGTTGTGGGATTGGAGAAGTGATTGCTTTTGGATTCTGCTAGTGTAAGGAAATATTACATGGTCAGGATCAGTGTTGCAGTTGTTTTTAATCGGTACTCAGTCATTTTATGCCCCTTTCAAATAATATCCAGCCTCTATTATGTTTGAAGGCATGTTAGGAATTACCATTTCTTAGAAGGATTAAGGGAAAACTCTTGTCTGTAATATGGTGGGAAGGGGAGGGAGAAGAAACACAGCAGCTACCTATTTGCTACCATATCATGTAAAGGGAGCATGAGTGTTACACAAGGTTGCAGTGATAGAGAGGGGAAGATCTCTGTTAACCATTTAGGTGCTTCTCCCATCCTGTTCTCACAGCAAATTTGTGCGTGAGGTTAAAGGTAGGACAGTACAGTTACCCTGACAAATGTGAACACACTGTTTTGAGACAGTCTTGTAGATACGTTCCCAGGCTACTTTACAAGAGCTATCTAACATGGTCATGAGTGGAAAAACCTCCCTATTTATTAAGGTGGAAGCTGCACAAACTGCAGCTCCATCATGGTTTCGTTAGTGGTCTGTAGGTTTGAGAATCTTGAACTACTATTAAATTTAACTCTGTTGTTGCTTTGCAAAGCTGCAAGCACTTGCGTTAGTGGAGGTCTGAACTTGCACAGAGATTTTCCAATTCTGGGCTTGGCTACAAATAATTATGTCTTTGGCAGTGAAAATAATGGGCAACATTACAGGAAATCTTCAGGGAGGCAGAGATGAGTTAGTACTATTCTAACAACTTTGGTGATATATAAGGTAGTCCTGAAAGTTGTTGAAAACTAAACAAATCTTGCTTGCTTATATGTGCATGCAACAGTATCTGCAGTACACTAGCCACTGGAGTCAAATGGATGTGACAGCTGAAAAAATTAACAAAGGAAGAGGTTCTGAAGGAAACAAAACTGTGGTTTAGCATTCTGAAGAAAAGGATCAAATACCTCTGCCTTTACGGAAGGTTTAAAAGCTTGTAATTTACATCCTTGGAGATATGCCTTTGATCTTTTTTGAGTCTCGAGGATCTGAGGTACCATTTTTATATATATAGATGTGGAAAACATAAGACAGAAATGAATGTAATAATTAATTTACAGGTCACTTTTAAATATCTGCCAGGTAGAATTGCTGTTTGAGAAGGTACTCATAGTTTGTGTTTGTGCATTTACAGTGTCCATATATGGGATTTGGTTTTATGATAAGGAAGAATGCCAAAGAATTGCGGAGCTCATGAAAAAGTAAGTGATGGGTAAACAAAACTTTAGGTGCTTTTATTATGAGTGTATTTTTGTACATAAATGCACCTTATATTACTAGGATGGTCTTACCTTTCTGCTTTAAGCCTATTTTCAAAGAATTTGTTGAAAAGATTGTCACACACGTGCATTTTGTATAATCACAAATAAGTCACTCTATTGCAGTACTTTGTCAGAATTTGCAACACAGCTTTCTAGCTACATCAGACTGTAACACTTCATCTGGTTTACTTCCTGATGACTCCAAGATCTGTTTTCAATAACTGTATTCTTTGGGGTTTTAATATATTTTTCATTTTGGGGAGATCTTTTTTAATGTTACTGCTAACTTTTTTTAAACTGTATCAATGTAACTGAGGGCTATCATGAAGGCTGTAGTAATACAATTTTTTTCCTGTTCCTGCATTACAGCTGCATTCCTGCTTCCTCATTTCTTAGCAATGGTACAAAACTATCATATAAAACAAGACTTAATTAGCTCTGAATTAATTACTTTTATGTAGATAATATCATTTTATACCTGTTGTATGATCTTTAATTTTGCAATCAATTCAGAGATTAAAATTTGAGACAGAACTGTATTCTCTGCTGTATTTAATCTAGCAGTATCATGGATAATTTTTTCACTGTCACTTGTTTCTTCACTTGTCCAGGATGGACAGGGCTCATTCTTCTGCTCTACCCTCTGTTTGGCCTAATGATGAGCCTTTTTGCAATGACCCCTTTCTTATTACTATATTCTGCAGGTTTTCATGCCTATTTGGAGGAGGAAGGAGTTAAAGCCTTATAGATTTTTGCCAGCATATACTATCTAAATTTTTTAGAGGTATAAAGTGGAGGATATAGAAAAGTAGCCCAATAGGAATGGGCAGAGATTGGATATACTGGTTGCCTGTGATATATAGGGTTGGACATATCTTTGTGTCACAATTCTTTTAAAGGACAGGAGGAGGAGGGATGACACAGAGTGTGGTGGTCTTTGTCATGCCAAGAAAAGCCATGGGAGGCAGATACAGTCAAGCTGACAGCATTAGTTACTAACAGAGCGCAATGCAAAGGCACTGCCAGACCTCTGAATCTCCTTTTCAGGTCACCTGTCCTTGTCTTAACAGCTTCTGTAGCCAGAAGCATGCTGAGGAAGTGGCATCGATTTTGATTGCCAAAATTTTTCGATTGCCCAAAAGCCTGTTTGTGTCTTGCACTGCAAACAAGTCCAAACAAGGCTCATCCTTGCACATCTCGATTCGTAGCAAAGTGGTTTAACTACTGCTATGTTCCAGATAGGATTTTTTATAAAATAGTGGATGGGGAGGTAGTCATGTTTGCTCTTTCTCTCTCTTTTATTAAGGCAGTACCTGCTGCTTTTCATTTTGCAGCGAAAAACATTGTGAAACACAAATCATGACAAGGGTGGGAGTTTGTTTAGGGTTTGGTGGAGGGACTAAGGGGGGGCTGCTGTGTACCCTGCATTTCTAAAATGAGTCAGTTGTGACCCAAGAAATAATTGGTGGGGATGAATTTACACAAGTAAGCAATAAACCCTAGGAAACCTAGGTTTTTGACAGCTAATTTTAGTTAACTAGCTCAAGTTTCAGTTGGTGGTGATTAGGTACTCTCAAACTGGTAATTTTCTACAATAAAAACTAGTTTTCAGAGGATTCATGGAATTGTAAACCACACATAGTGGTTTATAATAGCAATGTTGCATATAGATAAAAAATACCCTGTTGCTTAGCCAATTGGCTGGTTGTTTTAATTCTCAGCATTCTACAATAATAATAAAACAGCTGGGGCAGGAAATTGGTCATTTGCTAGTAGTTAATGACTGATTTGTGTGTGTTTGCCATCCTCCACCACTAGCAGAACTGAATAACACTATAAATTCCCCACTCCTTCTCAGAACTGAAAATGTGACTAACAGAAATTTTAGCCTATAGCCTAATGTATTCAAGTTTGGAGAAAATTAATGTAATTCCTCGTCAAATTGTGTTTTAATATTGATATTTCAGTTGAGGTTTTTTAACACATTTTTTAAATGCAGTTGGGGAAAAAAAGAAATTATTTGACTTTTGGTTTATTATTGTAAAGTAGCTGGGCTTAAACTTTTTTATATCTTATCTAGTTTTTGTCTTGTGTATTCTCCTCTCACCTCCAACTTTCAGCCTAACTCAGCAGGAGCAATTCAAAGCACAGCAGGGCACAGCAACAGGACTGTCCCCAATGATCATGAATTCTGCCAGTAACAAAGAAGTGGATATACTACGGTTGCTTACCAAGGCCAAAGATGAGTATACCAAGGTGAGACGTGCTGTCCATAAAAAGAGGACATTTCTTTGTGGTACTATGATGCCAACATTTTGCATTGTAAAACATCTTAATATAATTTTACTCAAAGTGAAATAAATTTTGTACAGTGTGCTCTCATTTTTTGTGAAAACAGCTGGTAGAAAGCTTTTGTCAGAATTTGCTAACAATTCAAAATATTAATGCCATCACCAAAAACATCTGAAAGGAGAACATGCATGTAATTGATTTTTGATTTTTTTTAATGGAGGTAAGAACAAGTCTAAATTTGCTTTATTTTGACCCTTATTGCTCTTGTGGTTATTGGGTAGCACCAGGAAGTTGTGTCCTTTTTCTGGGTGAAGTATTCAAACCTGCTAGGGGGTTCTGTGGTTTGTACAAATACCTTCCTTCAGAGGAGACCTTTAGCAGTGAAGTTACTGGTTTTAATTGTGGTTGTTAGCTCCTTTCAAACACTAATGGAAAGAAATGAAAAACCTGAAATGTAGTAGGATTTCAGCCCATGTGCTGCTTTGATCATCTGAGTCTTCTGAATAAAGAAGTAATTAATGGATTAATAATGCTCTGTATTATTGAGCAATTAAAAACGTTTCACTTTGGGGAATAAAATCTAATAATTTCAACAATTCACATATATGCTGTGGATTGTTATGGAGCCTGCAGCTTCCTACTGCTGTTTCCTTTATATCATATGTGTTGTTATGCAGTAATAAAGCTCATAAGTGTTCTGAGTCTAGAAATATATCTTAAACATAAGCAATTTACAGAGAGAAAGACTTATTTTTCTGAAGTGGGGCTACTAATAAGATCCTTAGAGAAATAATAGCAAACTCTTTGAGGTTTAGTGAAATGTAGCCTTTTTTTGTTGTGGCATAGCTTCTTCTGGAGCTTAAGACCTTCTATTTTACATAATAGGGATTTAATGTATTATAGTGGATGAACACCTCCAAAATCTGGTATGTTTTCTATGTTTTAATATTGAATCAGTATCTAGTCTTGGCATAAAAAAAACCTATGATTTGAAATATTGTGAAATGTTTAAGCAATTTTTAAGAAATAATCTTTAAAATACTGTAATTGGGAAACTGGAATAAGGAGGCAATAAATCTTTAAAAATGTTACCTTCCATTTTTGTATGAGCGCACAGAAAATTAAGACAAAAGAGAGGAAATTCTAGAAGCTCCATTGTTTAAATAATAAGGCTTTAAAGTTCTCCTGCAGATAAGATCTTCTGCAAATTTGTTTCTTACTTCCTCTTTAATCTTTCTGCATTTAAGTGATTGCTAAGGAAATAACAGGAAAACCTCCTCTTTATGTGGGACATGACAAGGGAATATCTGGCATGTTAAACTACATGGATATGTAGTTTTTTATTGTTTTGTGGGTAAAATAATATTAGAAAGGGTGTGATAAAGGCAATGACAGTAATTTTTTTAGATTCAGTGTGAGTATATTTCTAAGCAGTCAAGCTTTTTTGGCTGCCTTATGGCATCTACATCCTTGCCAGTCTATGTCTTGTGACTTACAATGCCAGTGTGCTGAAATGAGCTATGAAGTACGTTGTTCTGGTTTTTTAATTCTGTGTGCTTTTGGAGAAGAGGGTGCTTTAAAGTGTTGGGAGCTGTAGAACAAGAGCATCAATTTTCAAAGCATCTGAGGAATTTTGCTCAATTTTTAAAGCTTGGATTAAATTTATTTTTTAAAGAGTGTAGCTAATTTTGAAGGGTATATCTTATTCCCAAATTAAGTTACACATTTAGAGGCGGCATGAAAAATCATCTCTTCAAGTTTAGTTCTTCAGCTGCCTCTTCACCGTCTTTCACCAAAATGTTCCAATGGTATTTCCCTGCCCAAACAGGCATATAGTTTCTTAGTTTTCAGGTGCTTTAGTTTTTGATTTGTTACCTGTGTGAAAGTCTTCATAGTAGGATCCAGAAAGCCTGACTGCCCTGGGGGCACTGTGCCATGCTTGACATGAATGATACAGAGTATACGCTAATGTTCTTTACCAGTCTGAAGTGGTTCTGTGTCTGTCTCATTTAAGCACAGCTCTCACCGAAAATCCTTTCTGCTACTTACAGGTTCCTTTGAAATCATCACAGGATTCCTTTTTTTTTTTTTTTTTTTAACTCTTCAAATTGCTTTCCTGGATTTGATAGCAGCCTACTAGCTATGTTACCAGATCATGGAAATGACACTAAGTCAGGTCATTGTCATTCTCTGTAAGCATTTGTGTATACTGCTGTCCATTTTGCTGAGGAATTTGGTCTGAAAAATTCTTATATAATGATAAATCTGTTAAACTCTGCTGCTTCTCACTTTGTTTTTATACGCTTAGTTCTCTCATCAGTGAATCTAAGGTACAGTGGAATCTAACGTACTCATGATTTTCAAAGAAGTCAGCTTGCAAAAATATCCCGGAGAAATAAGGGCCAAATTATTTGTTCAAATTCTGCAGAACACAGTGAGAAATATTTGACAGTATTTTATGCATCATGTCAAAGAAAGAAGTGTCTGTCTCTTTCTTGTGCTAGGAAGCCCAGAGTTGGAATAGCACTGCAGTGCTCAGTGTCGAGGTCTCAGCAGTGCTCACTAAAGGTGAACCTCCTTTGGCAAGCTGCCAGGATTCTCTTGGCCTTGTTTTGCCACAGGGGAATGTTGCTGTTTCATATTCAGGTCCTTGTCCATCTAGGTCAATTTCTGAATAGCTGCTTTTCAGTCATCAGTGCGAACCTGTACTATATGGAATTATTGTTCCTCAGTTTCCATTTGTTGAACTTCATGTTCCTATCAGTCCATTTCTGCAGCTTGTTGAGGTCCCTCTGAATGGCAGCACAACCATGTGGTCTATAAGTCACTTTCTATCTATCTCTCTCTACACATCCCTGTTATTACATTGTCTGCAAACCTGGTCTGCAGGTCATTAAGATATTAAACAGTACTGACCCCCATGTCAAACTCTGGAGTACACCACCAGTGACTTGCCTCCAGCTGGACTTCATACCAACAATATTTTGGGTCCAGCAGATCAGACAGTTTTATTTCCACCTCTCCCTCCACTTACCTAGTCTGCATTTCATCACTTTTTCTTTGAGGCTGTCATAGGAGAGTGTCAAAAGCTTAGCAAAAGTAAAGAAAAGTAAAGGTGAACAAACCCCACTACTCTCCCATCATCCTCAGAGCTGTCATCTCACTATAAAAGGCTACTGGGTTGATACAGGCATGATCTCCACTTTGTAAATCCACACTGGCTATTCCTAATCACTTTCTTGTCCTTAATATGTTTAGAAATGGCTTCCAATCTGAAGCCATTTGTTTCATCACCTTCCCCAGGGATTAAGGTGAGGCAAACAAGCCTGAAGTTCTCCAAATCTTCCTTCTTACTTTTCTGTAAGACAGAACGGATATTTGTTTTCTTCTAGTCCTTGGGAACCTTCCCCAATTGCCATTACCTTTCAAAAGCAAATAGAATAAACTCTCTCAGGTCTCATGAGTGCATCCTATCAGATCCCATAGACTTGTTTATGTATTTTGTTCAAATACTCCCTAACCTGATCCTCCTCTGCGAAGGGTAAGTCTGTATCACTTCAGACTTTCCCAGTAGCCTCAGGAGTCTGGGATTCTTGAAAATAAATGTTGCAAAGTAGGTCTTGAGTAACTCTAGAGCCCATTGAGTCCCTTTGAGAACTCAAGTTCTGTATTATTGAAACAGGCCCTGGAACAAAGTGTGTGTTTGGTTATTGTTGTAGGTGCCAGAAATGGATCAAATGATCATTTTTTTATACTTCAGGATGAGGGTTATTTTCTTATCTGACACATTTGCATCCTATGGAGTTTGGCTTGGAAAGTTCTGGAAAAGACACTGACATTTTCATAATCGTACAGCAGTGGATGTGCTCTGTGTACATGTGGCAGTCTGTCCAGTTCAGAGTTCTGTCCAAGTAATGCACAAGACTGGGCTCTGAAGGAAAGAATGAGAAGACAAAAATGATCATTCCTTCCCCAAACCATTAGTATATCAGCATGAACTTTAGAGACCCTCAAATTCAGGTAATAGACTATGAATACTCTTTTTAGATCTACTTAACTTTTTGTTAGATAATTCTTTTAAAAAGTCTTTCCAGTTTCTTGGCTTCAGTTGTAACCAGTGACAATGACTTCTGATATACTTTTTTCTTTTTTCCTGACATTAGCTTTCCATGTATACACAATGCTTTTTTAGTTTCATTGATTATATTCTTATTTTTCATACGACGTAATATCATCCTACTCACTTTTTTCTTTTCTATTCACTAGTTATTTTTCATGCAGAATTTTTTGTGCATTTTTTTGGAATTAAATCATTCCCCACTCTCTTCCTGTCAGTCAATCCATGTCTTTGATAACTTTTAGTTGTCTGTCTCTGCCCATTGTTTTATGAATATTTTTATTAAACCAGTCATATTTAATAAAAAAAATACTGATTCTAAAAACCTGATAAATTTTTTATTATTTTTCTGTGTCAGTATACGCACCCTCTAAGTTCCTACATTGTGGAATAGTTATGTAAAAGAATTTGAGTTATAATTCCAGCTTTTAACAAATAGCGTTTTAAATGGTTTTTATGGGTGCATTAATCCTTCATGTATCTCAGCTGCCTACTGATGCATGGCTGTTGCTTGATGTTCTAAGGTGCTTTTTTATTTTATTTTCTGAAGTGCTGGAAGAGCAGAAGATAAGAAAGAGAAATGAGATTTAAATTAGAAGGGAGCCTCATACTCAGGGAATCTTGGGATCAAGCATTTATTTTTACATATGCTTTGTGGTTTTAGAAAATTAGGTTGCAGTCTTTACAGTTCTTTCAATAGCATAACATTTCATAATCAGTGCTGCAACTGATATTTTTGGTTATTGAGTACTTTGCTATGTCTGGATTTTACTATAGTGGAGAACTATGGGATAAGATACTGTCCCACTTACTAAAAAATACTTTTCTGTCGCAGTGTAAGACCTGCTCAGAGCCAAAACAAATAACCAGTTCCTCTGCAATCTATAACAACCCCAACCTGATCAAACCAATTCCAGTGAAGCCTAGTGAAAATCAGCATCAACGAATACCTCAGCAAAGCAAGGTAAAATGGTTTGTGTGTTCTCTGACTAGTGCTTCCTGAGTAGCCATCTAGCAATATTTGTTTGATTCAGGTCAGTGCAAGAATTTGAGGTGGAACCAATAGTAAGGCATTATTTTAATAAAAACCCAAGCTGTTCTATATGAAGTTACTATCCCCCACCTTGTTATGTGGAAACATGAAAATTACAGGCATATTACCTTGATGCAAGAAAGAAATGGTCTTTCAATTTTCAGATGCTCCTTTGATTGCAGGCTGGTCTGCACATTTGCTGGACCACATTTTTCATGTTTTTTTCTTTAGGTGAATTTAGTTAATCTAAATATAGAAAAATCTCTTATCTTCAAGCTCAATCACACTGCAAAATGCTAAGAACTGAATTCAGCTGCAATAGGCCAAGAAGTGACCCTGCTTCACACACGGGGAGACTTCTGTCTCTTACTAGTATTGTACTGATGGCTAGAAGGCAAGATGCTCTTTCATGGTATTTAAAGTGAAGACACTGCTATCTCTCAGATTCACTTTTTTTTTCTCCCACATTAGCAACTTGACAACTGTCTTCTTGCCCTTCTGATGTGACAAAAGTATTAAAAGTTCTCTTGGGAGAGAAAAAAAGAACCAGCGGAACAGTTTTCTTGTCTTTTCCTTGAATACTGTTGGCTAAATATCACCACTACTTAATGTGACTTATGCATGAAGGAGCTGTGTTTATTTCTTTCCTTTATCTCCTCACAGAATGTGGATCCTGAACCACAGCACTTGTCTTTGACAGCACTGTTTGGGAAACGAGACAAGCCAGATGTCTCAGAACCTCTTAATAAACAGCATCAAGAGAATCTTCCTGTTAGGCAGGGTGTGGTACGTTCCCTGTCCTATGAAGAACCCAGCAGGCATTCACCCTCTGCAGAGAAGCAGCTTTGCCCTGCCATTCAGAAGCTGATGGTGCGTGGGACAGACCTTCATCCACTTGCTGAGTTTCCTGAGAACCGACTCTGTGAAAATGGCAACCTCCACCCTGTGGGTGAGACTTTCACAGGACTCTTCCAGCCCGTGACTTCTCATGGTATTGCAACACCTCATGTAGTTCAGGATGCTGCTGGCACTCAGAGCTTATTACAGAAATTGCAGGTTCAGTCAGGGCCAGTGACTAAAATGGAGCCCAGTGCAACAGGAACAGTGAACTCGGCAGCTTCTGTGTTCAGCAGGACTCCTGCTGCTGTTGGAGCACCAGCAGCACCAGTAAACAGCATGAGCCAGCCACCTTTGGTATATTTCAATGGTTCCCTACCAGGCCAGACTTTAGAGTCTCAGACAGCTGGTAAAGAACAAACCAAACTTCCTAGACAGCCACTTAGTCTCGCTGGCAATCAAGGTGCCAATTCTGGGGTGATTTCACCTCAAGAGTTACTGAAAAAACTCCACATAGTGCAACAAGAACAGTTGCATGTATCCAGCAGACCAACCTTGGCAGCTAAGTTTCCCGTTGTCACTCAGAATACCAGCACACTGAAACCACTGGATTCCTGGATAGAAAAAGCACCGGGTAAAGAAAAACAGAGTTCTCTCTTTCAGGTAAATGGGCAAATTTCAAATTTATAATAAATAAATAAATTGCTATCTTTTTAAGTTTAAGTAAGGTTTTTGTAAGGTTAGCCTTTGTTTTGTTTTGGACAATGTATCCTTTTTACTGTCTTGCTAGGTGTTACACATCATTCATTTTGCAGAAATATCAAGAAAGTTATGTTTTACCAGACTGTGATATTGTAAATACTGAAGGCTACATCTCTTGCATATTAATAATGATAAAAAATACTACAGTCTTGGGTTTTTACAGAGGCACTTTGAAAAGTCACCTAGTTTTCAGATGCCATATTTGGTCTTAGAGCTTATTGCTCTATTTATTTATTTATTTATTTTTCCTTCCAAAATTAATCAAAGCTTTCTTTGTCCAGATATGCATTCCTTTGTAAGCTGGTTGCTAAAAGGGCTAAAGGTGCTTAAAGGTCATGTATTTTCTAACAGCAGGTCTTTTAAGTATTCGTATATTTCTGAATTAGTAATCTTATACCATAACTGCTATTTCTAGCTATTCAGTAGCTTCTTTTTATTTGCTGTGTGTTCTTTTGAAATAAGGTATTGTGCCTTAATATCTTCAAAAAGTCCTAAACCATTACTTCTGGTGATTGTGATCCTAAAAATCAGATTGGGGTCATAAAAAATTCAGGAGGTTGCAAGAAATTGTGTCTCTCTGAGTGGGCTCTCAAAAACAAGTTTCTGTTTTTCAGAAAAGCATCATCTGCAATTGCAAAGTGTCCCATTCTGGACAACTGCTATCTTTGTTAAGGTCCACATTCTCTGTAGGATCTTCTGCAGCTGAGTGTCTTTCACTGTCCTGGTGTGGGGATGAGCTAGCGTCTTAGCCCCTTTTAACTTCCCTTATTGTGGACATGGAATCCACAAGTCTTGTGCTGTAATGCACTCTATTTGTACTGTACTGGAGTCTAGAAGATACTTATCCAAATGATAAAGCATTCACCTTTTCAGTGTAAAGTTCAAAAGATGCCTTTTTTAATGCAGCTTCTTGAAAAGCTGAATGAGAAACTACAGAATACTTTGGCATGCTACAAGAATACTTATTCTAGAAAGTTGTCCTACTTGTGAAGAGGCTGAAATAGTCATTTAACAATTAGAGTCACATCAGTCACTAACAGTGTGACAGGTCAAGATTTCTAATTTGGTGAGAGAGGTCAGAGGAAGATGAATTTGATACAGCAAATATCCATCATTATTTTTATTTTTTTAATTAAAGCAGCATGACTTTGAATCTGTGTGAAAGAGTTTTGGGGAGATTAGTCATTGAAATTATTCAGGATGAGTTGCTTGCAGATGGTGACATGACTTTCCAGTAGAGTGCTAATGAATAAAAAGAGGACCCAAAGTAAAACAAAAATTTACTTCTGTTTCCACTAGGAATGAAAATTGCCTGTTACAAATGAAATAAATTGTCTGATTCACTGGTAAATGTACTGGTAGCATGGAGACATAAAGACCTTCATTGAAGGTAAAAGTGAAATGAGACAAGTGCCAGGCCATATAGTATAAGCCAGTATGCATTTTTAAAATGAGAAATATGCTGCTGTATTTTTCCAATTAAAAATCAGTATTGATGCTGATATGGCTAATGACTTTGTGTACACTTGAAACAGAAAATTATGCTAGCATTATTTGCAATTTGGACAGGGAATTACTGAGGTCTGACATAATTTGATTTCAGTAATTTTATGCCTGAGTATGAATTGAACAATAGCTTGAGAAAAGACAAGAATATTCACTGGAACAAGTCTCATTCACTGCAATTATTGCTGCAAGTTTGCCTTAAAGAAAAAGGAGGAAAAAAAAAATCAATCAAACAAACAAAAACCAACAACAAACCACAACAAAAAACCCAAACAATTAAGGAAACTTTAAGTCTTGCTTTGCATGGCTGTGAGCAGACCAACCACATTGAGTCTGCCCAGGAGTGGCTTTATGGACTGACACAGCTATGGCTGTGTCAAAACATTATTAGATACACTTCTTCCAACACTTAGTATTTTTTAATGAGACTTTATACATATAAATGGTGATGAAAGTAAGACTAATTACTGGTTAGGATACCTAAAGCTCTGCAGCCTTCTTTTGCATGCAGCAGAATGAAAACAAAAACAAAAACAAAATCATCACCACAGGAAGAGGTGGTTAAAAATGGAAGAATGAGCCTATATTCCTGTACAATGCCATGAGTTAGCCACATGAACTATTCCTACTTTTTTTTTTTTAAATTGAAAGATAAAAATTTGAAGCAACCTTAAAACCAGCATTAATGTGTTTATCATATCATCCTTGCTGTAGACCAAAGGCTTTAAGTGCTGCCACGCCTGCAGACAGTCATTCGAGTGAAATTGAATTGGCACAAATGTATCTGCACATGCTCATGTAAAATTGATCAAAGCAGATCCTGACAACAAATGCAGCAAAAGATTTGTTCTCTGTAATTATTTATCTGTTGGTATTTCCTCTTTTACTACAATTCAGCATACAAAGAAAGCAAATTCAAAAAAATCTGTCAGGAATGGAGAGGTATCTGGACAGTGTCTGTTGCTGGAAAAATTGTATTAAAGGAACACAGTGGATCCATCAGCAGCACTGAGAAAGTGAAAGCAATAGTCTTTCCCACAATTGACATGTTACACAGTCCAAGTTTAAATTGGCTTCTGCTGCATCTCCATATGGTGTAAGAGCTGTGATCTCCCACATGGAAAGGAAGAGACCAGTTATGAGGGGAAAAAAAAAAAACCAACCAAAAAACGCTGAAGAATAATACTTAAAAGCATTCAGTCTGGTCTGGTGCCAGCCTTATTCCACGAAGTATTTCTTATGTGGACAGTGAGTAACGTGTGCTTAAAATGCAATAAAAAACAATCTGCAGTGGGCTTTTAATCATATGCTTAGTGCTATGCATAAGTTATCTTGATTATAGATGCATGCATACATAAGTGTTTATGTTAATCAGAATTATGGTTTTAAAAATGCTTACAGTAACCTTGACTCAAATTTATCTTATCTTCAGAAGGCCACTTATCTTGCAGGCTGTTTCTCTCGTTTCTTGGAACATTTTCCATCAAGAATGTATTTTGTACATAGTGTTACATCTTTTGGATATGTGCGTGGTACCTCGTATCTCTTTGGTGTGAGCATTTCCTCACTTCAGTTTCAATATCAGGTTGCAAACATGCCCAGAAGGAATGTAGTGGGTACATTAAACTTCTTTTGAAAATCAATTTAAGATTCTCTAGGTAAGCATCAATTTAAAAAATCTGAATTGAACTTGAAAGACAAAACAATTGTAGCACCCTTCATTTTAACAGTAACTCTCTTTCAAGTTCCTGAACCATTCTTAAGTTAAATGTTCTCTGTTTTAAGAAATGACACTAAAACCAGTTTGAGGCCCACAGCACCCACCAGGTGCTGATGTTCCAGAGCAGCACTTGATGCATGTGGGATTCTGCACGTGTAGGAAGCAATGATGGCTGCCAGTTTTTATTACAAGAGATCCAAGACATTCCTTAGTTCATGGTGTTAATGCGCATTTGCCAGCTATCACGTCATCTAGCTGCCAACAGCCACACAAGATATCAAGTAGGTATGACAGTGAGCATTTGTGCTTCAGAGAAGGAATACTATATGCTGCAACAATTATTTTGCACATTTTTAATTTTTCTTAGTCCATTACTGAACAGCTGGCAGTAGACTCCTACTTCTATTAGTGTCTCAGAGATTTAAGTGTTGACCTGATAAAGCTGGAGATAATTCAGTAGAGGCTGGATGAACGAGTGACACTGGTTCAGTTTTGTGGGAAAGAACTTCATCAACAGCAATTTGGAAGGGTTGTCACATCTTGTGAGAAATTACTCAAAGCTATAAGGCTGGCTCTATGTCACTACAGAGCTTTTTCAGTTCTTTGAGCAAAAGTAGGGTGCTATAGGAGCTGTACTGGTAATGTCAAGATCAGCATCCCATTTTCTGGTTCGTGTCTGTTGTCCCAGTGATTGAAGGTGATCTGAACTGAATGTAAAATGAAAATTTGCTAATATATTTTTAAAAACCCATGCTGCTTATGTTTAAAGTTTTTTAAATGGCAGAAGCTTTGAGCATGAACCATCAGAAGACCCCCACATTTTAGTGTCTGCATACAGAAACAAATGCTGTCAATTGAAAAAATTATACATATATTTTCTATTCTGACACAAATATTTAAGTTTTGCAGTAACCTGTAGATATGAGCTGTGTTACCAGTAGATGGCGATATTGCTTATTCCATATAGCTTCCATATGATTGGCAATTCCTACCCTAAGACAGTTTCTGTTCAAAGAAACAATTTTTCGTATGTCTCTTAAACCACAACATTATACATTTTTGACAGTAGTAACTGCTTATTATTAGGAGCGCATTTTTTTCAGGTTTTGTTTATTTGCCTTGGACTCTAGAGAGAAATGTCCTTTGGTTTCAAAGGACATGTTATCTAGATCTTTGATACAGTCTGCCATAGGTTCAGGTATGTTACTGGGACAGTTCATCTCCTCCAGCTGCTCACCACCATGCCTTTCCTTGAGGTTCCTGCCCTTGCAGAGCAGTTTGTATATACATTCTTTAAATCACATTAGGAAAAATCATCTGGTTTAACCAAACCCTGCCAGTTTTACTTGAGGTATATTAAAGAGAAGTTGGATGCATGGATGGAGAGCATGGATGACTAGAGCAGAAGTGTTGTGATACATGTCTGGAGGTCGTTTGTCTTCCACAGACAGGAGAACAGTTTCCTCTCAGGAGAACATCTGTGCACAGTCTGAAAGCCTCACTCCACAGAGGGATGTCACTTTGGACTTACATTGGCTTCTCTCTGAAATAAACATTGCTTTTCAAGCATAGGTGCACAAACAGATGCACTGCCTGACTGCAGTGCATCTACACTATGCACCTACAATGAATTAGGAATACCTTAACTCGTTCTGGAGCTTCTGACACAGATTTGAAGATTGCTGTTATTATTTCATGGTATGAGGTACAATAAAAAGCTGTGGGTCATGAGTTTCATTTTAAAGTAGTACTCTTTATCTGAGAAACAGATTTTTTTTTAATTAAAACAATATTTCCTAAAACATGAGCTGGGAGATTTTTGCAAATTACATGCTTTCTAATATACATGAGTCTTTCCTGACCCCTAGTCTTCTGCTTCCTTAAATTTTGTGTAAAAAGATTGTTCATAAATGTCTTGGGTACAACAATCATAACTAGGAGTAAGACAAGCTACAAAAATTTGAATGTTTTTTAATGCTAAACTGTGTTGGTTTGTATACCTAGAAGATTTTTTTTATATTTTCTTATATTTCAATTTTGAAGAAAAATTCAAATGAACTTAGGACACAGAACGAGGTGATTCAGTAGCTTTTCACTTTTTCATATGAGCAATAAATTGTGCTCCAGTCCAAAAGAGAGGAGCTTTGGTAAGCTCATGTCAAGTCGTTTGTATGTCCTTTTCTTTAAAAAATGAGGAGATGGCTGATTAGGATTAAGATTTATTACTCTAATTAGAGTTTACCTAATTAAACCAGGAGATTACCTGAACAGAGCTCTAATATCTTCAAATGTGGTGAATGAATTTTCCTTGATGCGTATGTTATATCCAATAGGATTTGCTAGTCCTGCATGGTTAACAGTTGAAAGATGCATAGCAAAATTTGAAAGTAAAATTTTGTGACACCTATCTTGGCAGGCTGGCATGGATATGATACTGAGGGAACCTGCACAGATATTGCAGCGTCAAAGCTTTCCTTCTCTTTGAGGGCCTTGATTTTTGTCAACTGAGTATTTAATAGGAATTGTTTCTGTTTCTTTGACAGTGTCACCAGTGTGTTGTAGCCCTTAAATCAAATTAGATAAATCAAATTATCTCTGTTTTCCTTCCCCTCTCCTTAAATAAAACAAGGAGAAAAAAAAAGTATTCATATGATTGCAAAATACTTGCTAGTATTAGGTGCAAAGATTAGTCTTTAACAGTGATATTTCTTAGAATCATAGAATGCTTTGGGTTGGAAGGGACCTTAAAGATCATCTAGTTCCAACCCCCCTGCATGGGCAGGGACACCTCCCACCAGACCAGGTTGCCCCATCCAGCCTGGACTTGAACACTTCCAGGGAGGGAGCAGCCAGAACTTCCTTGGGCAACCTGTTCCAGTGGCTCACCACTCTCACAAGAATGAATTTCTCCCTAAAGTCCAACCTGAATCTCCCCTCATCAACTTTGAAACCATTTCCCCTTGTCCTCTTGCTACACACCTGTGTAAAAAGCCCTACCCCAGCTTCCTAGTAGGCCCCCTCCAGATAGTGAGAGGTTGATATAAGGTCCCCTTGGAGCCTTGTCTTCTCCAGGCTGAACAATTCCATCTTCCTCAGCCTGCTTTGATAGGGAAGCTCTCTGATCACTTTTGTGGCTCTCCTCTGGACATGGAGCTCCATGTCCTTCTTATGTTGGAGACTCCAGAATTGGACACAGTACTCCAGGTAGAGTCTCAAGAGCACAGTAGAGGGGAGAATCACCTCCCTTGACCATCTGTCTGTGCTTCTTTTGATGCAGCCCAGGACATAGGTTGTTTTTGTGTGTGTGTTTAAGTATGCTCTCAAAATTTAAACTTAGTGACTTACTGTCCCTATGTAGAAGACTTTACAGCTGCATTCCCTGAGAGTGCTGATATTTAATAGTAATAAAATACTCTTGTCCTGAAATCATTTGGCCATCATATAGACTTACATATAGAGTTAGGGTTTTCTTTATGGAAAGGATGGAAGACCTTTTAATCTGGAAGGAGGTCACGTAGGTAGTCCTGAACTGGAGTTTCCCAGAAGTGTATCAAACTCCAACAGGCTTTGAACCTGTTGCCAGTCAGTCTGCAGTTTTCATTATTGATATTCCTGTAGAATTAAGCAGCTGTGTTTAACTGATGACTTTATTTTTATATGGACAGGTAATCTCACCTCAACACATTCCTACCACTGTGACTCCTACCTTATTGATGTCCCCAATGGTCTTCACTCAGTCCACATCTGCTCCACCAAAACCAAGTGAAAGTGGGCGGTTAACAGCAGCAAAACAAGAACCTGCTGCTAGCTCAGCCAGCCTTCTCCTGCCACTGCAAACCCCAGAGCCATCTGTGGTCAACAGCAGCTCAATGACAAAGATGCAGCTGCAGGAAACACTTTTACACCTGATCCAGGTAAAGCACTGAGAATTCTCTGCTTCACTTAAAATTCCAGTTCCCATTTTGATATAAGCAGCCTATAAAGTTGGTTTCATCCATCTGTCTAGAGGCTGAGTAATTAGAATATAGGATGTGCTATTTACATCTGTGTGTTAACAGAGCAGTATGGCAAAGACCACAGACCTGATAGCCTCTCCTTGCACGCTGCTGGCTTAATTGCATTTTGATTAATGCATCTGGGTTTGGGTTCAGGAAAGATAATAAATTTGATGGAAAAGAACAAAGATGACTGAAAGCTTCATAAGGTCATCCTATGAGCCAGAAAGATATCTATTATATTTTTAGCCAAGGATAAATAATGGGTGATTGCCTTACTTGCCAAATATTTCAGAGATGCAGGTTAGCAGTAAGAGGAATTCAGATGGGAAATTAGAATTGCAGGATGAGTATAAGCAACTTCAAAATATGGGTTAGATAACCTAAAAATACACCAGTTCAGTCTATTCAATGTTATTTTTTAGTTCAAATGCTAAAATTGTTCTTGCTGCAGTTGTTCAGTTTAAATGTGACAAAGCATTAACAACATTATGTATAAGATGATTGTTTACTGCTATGGGATGATGTGAATGATTATGAATATTTTTTCCTTAACTTGCCCTGTGATAAATCACAGGTTGCGATGAGGTTTTATATCTAAAGACTTGACTCTAAAGCATGAAGGGTAGAGACATAGGTCCCATTTCTGGGACAAAACTATGTGCCTGTATAAAGTCATTACTGGAATATTGAAGTAACTCACTTAAAATGCAATATAAATTTTAGACTCAGATAAAAAATATAATCTTTAACAAATTAGAAGCTTTTCTTGGTTTTCCAAGTATTTTTAGTTTGGGATTTTGAAAAAAAAAGTTTAAAAACCACATTATCCCATCTTTATGTACTGTGACTATCTGGATAGTAGGAAACCATATATGAAGTTAAAAAAGGAAAATAGGATTTTACCCCCTGAAACTCTACCTGCATATTTGACCCTGCTGTTCTTGGTGGTTGTTAGGACTCACTGAGTTATATGCAAAGAAGGCCAATTTCTTTCCTGTGCCTTTCCATTGTATAAAACTGCAATCTCAAATACACTTTGTTTTCCTTAAATAGTATCTGGATTTTAGTTGTCTTCATAAATTTATGTAAGCTAATTTTGAACATTATTTCTTCATGTGAGTTGACCTTTTCCTGCAAAATGATCTGAAGTAAAAGCTAAAGTCGCATCAGAGCAAAAGGAACAGCATCAGTTTAGGAGCAGTGAGCATTGAAGAGCTCAAAAAGAACTAAACAAGATACAAGGATTTGTCCACTTATAGGATCAGACCCTTGGTGTTTCATTGTTCCTTCATACGTGCTTAGAATTATCACTGACCTAATGGAGGAGCCTACTTAAAGTAATCCTTAGGTAAATGAGGGACGGGAAGAAATTACAGGTCTGTATCATCACTGCAATATCATGCAAGGATAGTGGACTCAGGTTAAATCCACTGTGAATTTGGAAAATGTGCTTTCTGTGTACTCATTACTTCTTAAGGAGGTAGTAATGTTTGCTGCAATAAAGTTTATATTCATATCACATTCTTTTAAGGCTATTAGGAAGGCTTGGAAACAATAAATATTTTTGGCAAAAGAAATAGCCTTCCTGTTGCTCACCTTTTAAAATAGAATCAGGTTGAAAAGTATTTCATCCATGAAATGGAAAAAAACTTCATGCACCTATCATGCACTAACAATTACCTGTTTTGTTTTTCAGAATGATGACAACTTCTTAAATATTATTTATGAAGCATATCTCTTCAGTGTGAGAAAGGCAGCAGTGAAAAAGTCTATGTGAAAGATTATTTTAAAAATTCAATTTCTGTTGCTTCCTGAACTCCACGTTTTGAAATTTTCAAGTATGTTTACGTTTGAAGAAAGGAATGGGCTTGTGCATTTTGCATACATGTAGATTTTGCTCGTTGGCAAGTACATGCTGTACAAAGAAAGACGTGGGTGGAAACGGATTGTGCCTTTAGGGAGGGGAGCATCACAATACCGAAGACTTAATCCAAAATATCTTAAATTATTTTTCATATATTGTTCCATAGTTTGAAGTGGTTTCACTGCATAAGGACTGTGGTTTCGGAATTAATTTCCCTTTTTTACTTGCAATATTGTTAGGCATTGACGAGGTATCTCTCATGGATTTTCTCTGAGAGGTGTCATACGCAACTGTCCCGATGAACATGCGCATCTCTGACCACCTGGTGGCAATGTTGGACTATTCGTAGGAATTTGAAAATCCGGGTGAACTCTTGGAAGGGAAAGTCTCGGCAACACTGCTTTATCATCGTGCTTAGTTGTCTGCAAAGCAGTTTAGATGCAATGTCATGACTTTTCCAAAAATTTTTTGTAGAAAAATCTTTTTCTATTTTAAGAAGAATATTTTTAGCTAGCTATAGAAATGGGAACTCTGCAGGTGTTTTGAAGAACTGGGGGGAGGGTTTGTTTGTGAATGTACTTGCTATCAATGTAGCTATGGGGTGGCACTGAATTCATGTTTCTATCATTCCAGATCCAATCTACAGTATTATAAGCAATGTACAACTTTATTAAGGGGAAATCTATCTGGTGTAAAAGTCCTAATAATTTTTTTATTGTGTTCCTGGAGCACCGTGATTTCATTGTTCCACCTCTAAAAAATAAAATAGATAATCCCTACTATGTGCTGATTTCATTTATTGTACCATGGACTGTGTATTTAGAGGTGTTGGGTCACTTGTATTTCTATGACTTTAAAATGTTTTTGCACTTGGCGAAAAACACGAGGTTTTTAATCAATTAGAATAAATGACTGAAAGAAATTTTATGTATATTTTTATTTAGCACCTACCACTGAAGTCACAGCTTACTACCTTTAGGACCCCAGAGTTGTAGCTGAGAAGGCACTTCTGTGGAAGCAAGGGACCCAATCTGCAAATACACAAATGAGTTATATACTTCTCTTTACTGTGGGCATTGATGTAGGCTCAACTCAGCAACCTCATCTCTGAAGGTTCTTCACTGTAAATGAGGATTCAGGTTTCAAGTAGTGTAGTTGTAGCTATTCAAACAGTTGCCCCCATCCCCCTACATCTGTCCTTTCTCCAGTGTAAGAGTGTGATTTGCTGGAGCAAGGGTGGGGATTTGCTCACAGTCCTTGGGAAAGACTATAAATCAATACTGAAAAAAAGTCAAAAGCTACTTCTGTAGACACAAGTGAGTAATTCCAAGAGACTTGTACTTACAAAACGGGTAGACTTTTTTTACACTAAGTAGCCTGTAGACAGCACGTTGTACTCTGGTTCCATTTTGTTACCAAATTGGTTACAGTTCTTTCTGATTCTGTGAAAATAAAATGTTGAGCAGTTACCAGGAAGGCAGACTTGAAAGATAGCAGGTCCTAATTCTAATCCTGTAGCCGTTCTAATTTATGGGATTCTACTAAGTTACTTGGTATTATTTCTGAACAAACCGCTGTGGAAGGAACTGGAATCTACACAAAATAGTTAGTATGAGACTAAGTACATGCATAATTGGTGTCTGACACTGGATTATCTGAGAATGCAATTTAATGATGGGGACTCATATTTGACATGTAGAATTTCTGTAATTGGTGGGTAAAAATAATCCTTAAGCATCTCAAGCTGTGTTAAATTTTCTAGCCATGGAAGAAAATTTTATATTCATAGAACAGGAGAGGAGGTGTTTTAAAAATAACCGTATTTATTCGTTTTCAGAGTAACGTATAATTTATAAAAATAAAAGGCATATTTTCTAAAACATGTTCTGTTAACTTTTGATGCTTATGACAACAGTAGTATTGGCACTATGCTTTACAAGCTGAGGCTTATCCTAAAGCGAAGACTGATCTAATTCAGGGTTTCTTCTCATTGCCCTTTCTCCTGGTCACATCTACAGCAAGTAACACTGGCAGAGTCAGATTTCTCTCCCTGTAATATGCTATCAGGGATTTCTGGAATTGTTCAGGAGGCATTAACCTGCTTTTTGTGGAGTGTAGTAAAGAAGGGCAGTTGCTAAAGAAGGGAGTGCTCTGCCTTTAGTTGAATTGCATGCTTACCAAGAGCAACAGGGACAGAAGATAGAACAGATTCAGAAAGAAACTCCTTGAATTTTATGACAACAGAAGAGAACAAGTAATGAGAGAAATCTACTGAGAAATGAAGCGAAACTTCTTGTCGAGATTTGCATTTCAGATGGCAGGATCTGCTTCTTCAGAGGTGTTTAGGAGTTGCAGACTGAGCTTGGAGTCATATCGGAGTGTAGAACTGTGCTGTGTATCTTCCTCCTTGCATCTGCAAACTGAAGTACCTGTCTTAGAGGCTTTTTCCAGAAGTATAGTGGAAGCTTTCCAGTACCATGGAAAAGCTGGAAGATCTTCATTTAATACTGACAATTTCGTCTCTGCCTTTTGGTATTGTGTTTCGTTTAATAGCCTTTTTATCAGCTGGGACCATCTCTTTATGCAGCCAGGTTGTGAAAAATGCCAAAAAGTTTATTTCAGGTTTGATGGATCACCTCTGAATTGGAGTGGGTTTGAAAAGTTCCTGTATTTTATTTTTTAACACATTGTTAGAAGTAGCAAGCCGTTAAGTTAGTAAGTCCTTTGGAGAACAAAAGGCCACAATGTTAGAGTTGTCTTTCTTTGGGCTTGTGGGTTTGCTTTTTGGAAAATGGAAAAGAAATAGCAAGCAGAAAATGAGAAGGTATGTAAGGATCACATAAACTCTGCTTTATATGTTTCCACATTATTCATTTGTAATTTTTATTGTTATCTGTGTGTTCCTTAATGTATCGCTACGTTTCTGAGTTTGGTTCTTCTTTCAGCAGAAAGAAAAAAATGGGGCTTAGCAAGAATTCCAGAAGTTGCCAGCACTGCTTTATGCATTAATCCCTTAAGTCTCAGCTTTAAATCAATATTAGTTTTCAATATATTTCCACTTAACCACTGTCCTTACAAAATTCCGCACCTATTAAACTAGAGTGAGAAGACACGTAGAAAGTGAGTGAAATACTAAAGCATGATCTCTGTCAGTGTTTATCATGAAAACGTAATATTTAGTGAAAGCATCCAGATCTTTGCTCAGGCCCTTCTCACAGTAAATTCAAAGCCTTAATTTGATTTTTATTCATTAGTACTGTTGCTC
Source organism: Heliangelus exortis (assembly GCF_036169615.1). Lineage (NCBI taxonomy): Eukaryota > Metazoa > Chordata > Aves > Apodiformes > Trochilidae > Heliangelus > Heliangelus exortis. The sequence continues at coordinate 134,759,063 of NC_092422.1, forward strand.
TTCTGTTTACTATATCTTATTGTAGCTGCAAAGGGGATAATTAAACCTGCACAGCGAAATAAAGTTTTCCAGGATGCAGGTGCATAGGCAGGATGCTTCATCTCCTCTGACAGCCTATTTAAAATATGTTGAGCTTTGAATTTTAGTCATGAAAGTGACAAGTATTCTAGATGTCTTCATCACTTTAAGATATTTAAATCATAGTTTGATATTTTAGCAAACTTGGAGGTCTTTACTGAGGAAAAGGCAAAATTAAAAGACATTTTTCAGTAAGCAGTTGAGGTTCTAATATAGAAAATGTTATGACGTGGCAGCTTTACTCATAAGGACTCCTGAAACCCTGAAAAAGGCAGAATTCTTATTGTGGAGATGAATAATGCACTAAAAAATTAATCCTTAGTCAACCTAGAGTAAACTTCACTGCTGATCCTAAAGACTTTTAAGAGAATCTTACAAGTCCTTGCCTTTTCCAGACTTCTATGGGTATCTCTGACAAGCTTGTTCTGGCCTCTAAACCTAAACCCAAGTGCAGCTGAGTTGGGAATATAGGAGGAGGGAGCTTGATATATACAAACAGCAGGAGGGAAATGTGGTTCTGCATACACCAAAGAAACAAAGGCTGTAGCTTTATAAACACTTGAAGGTGGTTCTGCTGCTGAAGAAACAGCCCATCCCAGCTACCCACTCCTAGCTCATCCCTGCTCCCATACCAGTCTTTTCTTCCTTTTTCCTTTAATTTTCTCCTTTTTTAAAATTATTTTTAGTTTAGATACATGATAAAGTGAACAGCAGCAGAATTTGTCCACATTAAGACCCCCTCCACACCAAGGTGTGTTTTAACCTACATCAGTTCAGGGGGCAGCAGCCCAGGCAGCTATAGCAGTGTATGGGTAGTGCAGTTGTGGAGAAAAACGTGGTGGAAGAGAAAAGTGAGGCCAGAGGTTTGAGCTGCAGTATTACCTTAAACTGACCAGAACCTTTGGTGAAACTGTCAGTTCCCTCTTCACTGACATTAGGACTCAGAAGATGCCCTAATGATCAGAATGTGACTTCATTGTTATCTCTTCTTGCCTTGGCTCTGAGTACAGATCCATGGAAGCATTTGCACAAACCTCCACAAAGGTTAACTGCTGCTCATGAGCCTAATCTCTCCAGTCTCTCTGCAGAGCCAGTGGAAAGACAGGGTCCTCTTGAGGACAAGTCTCAGTATAAACCTAATTTAGCCTGGGAGATTAGATTGACTGCGTTTAATTTAGGCCTCGCAAGCACCCTCTCTCCCATCCCCCATCTTATACTGAACCAGTACTGACATCTGAGTCAGCCCCTACCTTTTCTCACTATACAGCAGATGCTTGGGTGAATTTTTTCTTCCTAATTTTTTTTTTTTTTTTTTTTTTTAATTTAGTGGTGACTGTACTATCAAACCTGAACAGACTGTTTGGATATAAATCTGCCCAGCATGGAAGTGAATGGTAAATGCTAAAACACAGGTTGCTCTTGTATGTGTATCTGAAAAACCTATGGAAACAAGGAGGAAAAAAAGATTGGAAAGATAAAGGAGAGACAGGGAAAAAAAAAAGGTCATTTAAGAGAATAGCTTTCGGAAAAAGAGTGTCTAGTATATGAACACATTTATAGCTGTTAGAGAAACAATTTAAATTGTGAGTGTCTTTATGCTTCTTCCTTTTAAAAGGTGAGCAATGTCATAAAAATTTCTAAAGTATGAATTTAGAATAAACATCTGGTACATACAATTGGAAAACACTACACATTTTTGAAAGCAGCAGCTTCAGTCGTACATGTAGTAAAAAAACCCCAAACTCTTTGAAACCATTTGGGGCATATATTAATTAAAAGCCCTTTTTACTATATTTGGACACAAATTCTACAAAAAGCAAAGTAAGGTCTAAGTTCAGAACAAAGTTTCCGCACGAATACTGCAAGTCAATAAAGGCAGAAGAAAAAGCCCTCTGGCATGCAGTGACTAAACAAAAGTCAAGGAATAGAAAGGATGACATCTTACTATCAGCAAGAGAGTAGCCTATTTTCAGTCCATGAGGGAACTATGGAAAATGATGTCAAAGTCCTACAGCTGCTACATTGTAAGTAGAGGGATGCTAATCCTCTCATTAGATCCTACATAAATATTAATGCTTTCCTTGCCCAGGTGCTGCCTCCCTGCTCCACAGGACTCTGAACTGACTGCAGAGCTGCTGCTCGTTGCCTCGAACTCTGCTGTTGTGTTACCTGTTCATGTACAGCCACTAAGTGCTGGATTTCTCCACCCCGTACCTGAAATCAACATCTGAAACAGAAAGGGAGGTTATTGCTATGTCACTTCAGAACTCTGCCCACCTGCATGTTTTTCTCCAACACTTGTCTGTAAATACATTTAGAGGGAGAGGGGGAAGGAGTATGCAAGCTCTTGGCAGCACTCCCAGTGTAGGGATACTCAGGCTGGGAACAAAAGCTTGGGTTTTCTTCACTTTTTTCTGTGGCTTAGCAGCCTCGATCATGAACAGCCACCTTCTTTTCACTTAGAGCATTAACCCCAGACCTACCATTTAGCACAAGTGCCTACATTTCTTGTTCATCTGAGAAGGGGGGTTTTATGTCTGTGGCTCCCCTCTTATCAGGAAAGTCCTGCTTCTCCAGGCTTCTCCCGTGGATGTAGCAAGCTGTGGGCAAGAGTTTGAATGAGAGGGTCGGTCAGGCTGTGGTATCATAGCATAATCCAGGGATCCCATACTTGCTGCTCAGCAATAGAGGTATAATTTCCATCTCTCCAAGAGCAATGTTTGTGAGCAGAATCAACAGCTTGACCCTACTGTCACGTGCTGTTGTCACACGCCTTTCCCTTCCCCTCTTTCTATACCTGAAGGCCAAAACCTAGTGCTCCCAGGGATTGTGTGCTTTCCCACCACTGCCTCAATTTCTATGATTCCCACTTCCAGTTCCTCCAAAGCAGCTGCTCACAGGGAGGTGTTTGGCCCACTCTGCCATGTGAGCAAGCACAAGCTGCCACCATGTACCACTTTCAAGCAGATCGCATCCCACCAAAAATGTGTACCACGACTTAAGAATGTGTGGACATTCACAGCAACACCAAAGGTGAAGATGGTGACTCCTACAATAAATAAAAGCTTTGCTATCTCTGAGCAAAGTCCCTGCAGGAACCATAAAACACAAGCTTTGCCAAGAGAAGGGTACAAGGAATGAACAGAAACAAAAGGAGATGAACCATTCCCAGTTACTCTTTTGACTGAAAGGTATGAAGAAACCCTGACTATGTACTGGAGAAAATCCAGTAAGAAAAAGGAAGTGAATAACTATAACCAGAAGTGAAAGCTCAGAATTTGCATCTCACCTGTAGGGGCAGAAGTGAAAGTGAGGAAGAGGAAGCAGGGAATGGAAAGCACAAATGAAACATGCTTTTGTCCAGGAAAACTTTCACTTCCTTGTATAAAAAGCAGGAATGTGAACACTATTGAAGTTCAGGAGAGACACTAAACTAATCACTGACAGCAGGGGGGAGGGGCTGATAAATCCAGCAGATGAAGGTTCTTCAGTGTCAAGTGCATTGAACCTGCCAGCTGACCAAAGATGAAGACAAGAAGCACTTAGCTCTGTGACACTGGCAGGCAGTCAAAGCAGAGCAGGTTTTGTGAAGCAGAGCACTCTGCAAATGCTACTGTGCCTACCTCAAAGAAAGCCACTCATGAAACGGGAAGGTTTCAGAAATAAAATGCCAGGTTAGGAGGTAATAGATGGAGAAATGTTGGGAGCTTTTCTTCTCACACCACTGCAGTATGTTTAAACTGGTCCTGGAGGGGCAGATCTGAATATCTGAATATACAGATGGTGGGTAAGGTGGGCAGGCTCATATATGGAACTGAGGAACCAAACACCCTGGTCAATATTTAACCAAAAGTGATCTCTCACATGGTTGTGACAGGTTTCCATTTCTTGCCTGTATTTTCTGTGCCTTCAACATTGCTCTAAAAGTGCTTTCACACAAATAGCTAGATAGATTCAAGGTATCTAGTAGTGCTTTCCATACAAATTACTCTTGCAAAGGACAGAGCAGGAAATCCTATCTCCATTTAAAATAGATGTGGAGAGTGGTTCCATAAGGGATTTGTGGAGGTCACAGAAGAATTCAAGAGACAAAAGTGGAGACTGATTCTCAGTCATGCCTCACTAGGGCTTCACTCCTTTCTCCATCACTTCATTTGTGTTTGCTGCAAGCAAAAAACTCCCTCAGTCCAGCCTAAACTGCCCTGTTTTCCAGATGCAACACCTCATAAGAGATCAGCGTGTTGTGTAGGCAGGGAAAACTGGAAAAAGCAAGGAATAGATAGAAGCAACAACAGCAGCTTAGCCACCAAAAATGAGTCCTGACAAATGCTGTATTTCTGGTGTTATATTTTTTTCCCTTTGCAGGTGCTATGTGACCCAGCAGGAATCCCTTCCTCTCTCCCTTCCTCCACAGTGTTTCACAGGCTGGGATGTGGCAGCCTGGTGTGCCCTGTGCCTGTTGTAGACCAGGCAAATGAACAAAACCAGCAGGAGTGAACTGAACAGTGACAGTATTTTCCTATGCAACTCCTATATTGATCAAAAAATAAATTAGTGTTGCCCTGAAAAGTACTCTCTCCAGCTGTGTAATAGAGACCACACTAAAGAGGCCAGTCAGGGAAGGTTTCCCATTATCCTTCCTGTCCCATTAGTGTCTCCTCTTCCTTCGGCTTTTTGCTCAGAGTCTCTAAGGTGATTTGCAAGGTGCTGCTGACAAAGCTGTTGTTGCTCTTCCTCCTTAGAAATGTTTTTCTTCTGCCAGGTGACCACTGAAACTTAATGGGACCCTTAAAGGTTTTTTGAATGTCTGTCCAGAGGTGAGCAATTGCTACTTGCATTTCAGAAAAGACCAGAATTGACAGAAGGCCTGTTTTCAGTGGGAGAAGAAAAGGAAAAACCTCCCATGTGTTAGCAACTTTCCCACAAATGCAAATTTGCCAGAATAGGTTGGACTATTGAGCTATCAAGATCTGTTTCTGGCCCTGTCCTTTGCCACCCCAGTTTCATGCTTCACAGGAAGCCCATGGTCCAGCATAGCACTGCTCAGAAATGCTGAGAACCACTGTAAGTGATAAAGCATCTTCCTGAGTCCCAAACACAGCAATATTTCACCTTATCTGCACAGAACCCCTGTACAGAGATGGAGGTTGGTCTGCACTCTCAAGCACATTATCTGCATTTTTTCCCACACCTTATTGGCCCTGAAATGCCATGTGCAAACTCACAATTTTCTAGTGCTAATAACAATTTCCTACTTGGTTAACATGTGCAGCACTGTACTAAATCCAGCTAATCGGTGCCCTCCCTGCCAGAAAAAGCAGGAAAAGAGCTCCATGGCTATTCTAGCCTGTCGGTTTTCCTAGCTCACCAAAGCGATAATTTCTCAGGACTTTTACTTAAATCAACCTCTTCTGCCTCTACCTGATTCCAGATGACAAGGTTATATTATTTTTTTTATCTTTCAGCCTGGATATGAGCAGCACCATATGAATTCGAAAACATGCTGGCCTCCCCCCCAGCAATTTGGGTGGAACGTGAAAGCAGTGAGCTCCTTTCTTTCCTGGTCATGCTGAACAGATGTTCATGTCACTGAGATGAGAAAGAACAACAGTCTGCCCTTTGCTGCAAGAGACCATCCTTGGAGGGAAGGCTTTGGAAGTGAATAACCTTTGCATTTGCTGTTTCTGCCGGGGTAGACAAGGAGAAAGCAGCTGCTGGTAGATGTGAAGCCAGACACTAGCACACAGGGAAAAGAAAAAAACAAAACAAAACCAAAAAACATCAGAGTTCTAGAAAACCTGTAGAGGACAAGTGGGAGCTTACGGCCCTTTAAAGATAGGACAAAGCTGATGAGAAATTGAGCACTTGCCATGGTCACAGCACAGTCTGCTAAGTCCCGGGTACCGTTTACATCTCTAGGGTGTGATGAGGAATGCTGGATCTCTGGCACTGAGTACCACCCTTCTCCAGCCAGTCTCAAGAATTCACCTCCTATGGGAGCTGGAACTTTTAGAGTGAAGGTGAAAGTTGAGTAAGGAGAATTTGCCGGAAGAAGAGAGCAGGGGGAGGATCCTGGCTGAATGCCTCAGTGATGGAAAGCAGATAACCATAAGGCTGGTAAAACCCAGCTGTTGTGTTTGGTCATGGTTTCCTTCCAGCACTGATCTCCACATCACTCTGCAGCTGGTAGAATCTTTAGTAGCTGGAAAGCACAGGGAGAAATTTGACTATGACCTGCCTGATATAATAATTTAGACTTCTACCTCTGCACAGCTGTGGCTGCTCAGCTGAGAGACCTTGTGTCCCACTTTCCATGGAAACATCACCCACCTCTGCCCAGGGCTCTGAGACACACACCAATAGTGTGGCAGGCCCTGTGTGCTGGCAGAGGCTGCTGTCCCTCTCCTTTCCAATTAGGTGCAGCTCTCAAGTATCCTTCAAGAGCCACCGTGAGGACTTATCCCTTCAAACCAGCATTTGCCAGAGCTCCCAGGCCCAGCTTTTCTGGAGCAGCTTTTCTGGCTCCATCCATCCCAGTGTTTTAGATGTGAGCTTTATTTATTGCAATGTAGTGCTTTGAAAATGGACAAAGATGCAGCTCTTTTAAGTGTTCAGAGCAGAAGTGCTCCAACAGAATTACCAGCATGCAAGCTACAACACATTTCACCACTGCCTGCTATGACATTTTGGCCCCTCCACAGTCATAAAATACCTTACTGGCCATCAGAGTGTGAGACTCTACATTAGAGTACAATATAACCAGGTAAAATTTTAATTTTGGGTTGATTTTTTTTTTTTCTAGAGGATTTACAGACCTGGTGCGCAGAGTAGATCCAGGTTTTAACTGCAGCTAGAAAAGGGAATCACTCCAAACTGCAAATGCCAACTAAGTCCAGCATCACTTGAACAAATCAAACTAAGGTCAGAGCTGCAGCAAGCAACCATTACTAATGAGATTTCAGTGCCTCTCTGCTTACTTTATGCACATCAGATTTCCTGCAAAGGGATTCCTCAGGGCACAACTGTTTGGCTTCTGTCTGAAACTTCAGGATCCTTTGGCTCAGAAAGATGCTAACTGCAACCTCCATGCTGCTCTAACCAGAAGGCAGGCAGCTGGAGTGCCTCCTTAGCAAATGGCAGATGATTTTAGACAGACATCATGACTCAGAACTCAATTTTTTTTTTCAAATATGAATGCATTATTTATTTATCTACAGCTTTGGTAATTTTTTTTTTTTCATGGAGAGTTCAATGCAGTTCTTAGTTTTATTCCAAGCATGCTACAAACTTCTCTGCATCCAAACCAGGCAAATGGTTAGCTGGGCTGTTCCTGCCTCTCCACTGACTGCCACATGTGCTTCCCAGATGCTGACAACAACAAGAGGAAGCAGAATACATGAGGCTGCTAGAATCTGATTTTTTCAGACATGTACTTTACACACTGTTACACCTCCCAGCAGTAAGAGAGAGATTATTTGCACTTATAACATATGTTCCTAGACCAGGCTAAATCCTCATGAGTAGCTCTGTCCTGGGGGATTGATGCTCTCCTCAGCCAACACCCATGTCAGGAGAAGATGGCTGCAACCTGGAGAGACCTCACCCACTCCCTAGCTCTGCCGTTCCCTGCTGATGGTTAAAAACCTGAACAAAATCTTTTATCAAGAAGCACACTGGTTTGCTTCCGCAGCTAATTTGTGCTCCTCGAAGGAAACCAAGGCAGGCATTTAATGATCCTTCTGGGCACAATGTGGTTTGGATCTTCAACCTTTCCAGGCAGGCTCGTAGCATGGAAACCCCTGGGGTGGAGGGGAAATCTCTTTGAAAGCCGCTCACCAAGCGAGACGCTGTCAGATGGGGAAGGGAGGAAGGCTGAGGGGGTGTGATGGAAGCTGGCAGGTGACTGAGCTAATTATGGACTCAGGTGCAATTTAGGGTGATGGGAAGTGACTAGAATTGTAACCAGAGGTTAAAAGGAGACGGTGCCAGTGCTGCTGAGTTTGGCTGGGCTGAGCACCATCCTCTGTCAACCCACTGAGCAGCTGCAGGTCAAGGAATCACCTTTCACATTCGCTGCAGAGTAATTGTGGGGCAAAATGCAAGGTGTTGCAAAACGGTGTTAATTTGATGTAGAAAGCCTTGCGGATCCTTCCCCCGTGCTTTTCTTCAAAACTGTCAGGGTATTTTTAATAACAATCGATGGTTGCCTAAAATCACAAAACATGTTTTCATTAATATTCATGAAAGAATTGACTGTTTTTATCTACACCTACATAAATGTGTGGTAAAATGTATCCAAAAGCCCGACTTTTATCTTTAATCACACTGAAATCGATCACCTCTGATTTTTCTGGGGAAAAAAAATAGTCCTGTTTTCAAAGGAAAAAACTTGAAATGTTGTAATTTGTGACCTATAAATTTGGCAAAGCAGTTCCCTTCTGTAAAATCAAAATGAAGAAAAAAAATAATCAAACTCTTAAGATTTTTAATTGAGTTCCAAATATTCCCTCAATTCTGATAACTCTTCTCATGATAACTCTTGCCTAGACTCTAAGGATGAGAAGCAAAACAAATCTAATTAACAGGAAACACATTGAAAAAAACAAAAAATAAAATAAAAAAGTAAAAATTCTTTCTGCCTACACATTTCCCTTTATTTATGCTATGGTAGCATGCAGCAGCTTCCCTAGGGATCAGGCATGACTGCTGTATATATTGTGCAAACCTACAGCCCCAGAGCCTGTGGCCCACAGATGCTATACTGGGGATAGTCAGTTCATCTGCATTGATGCCATTTTTCCTGACAGGCAGATGTTTAATGCCTGGATCACTATAGAGATGTCTGCAGAATGCTGCAGCCCAACTCGGCTGGCTCCCTGACCCACCCCCATAGCTGGGGAATAAATAAAACTGCCCTGTAGCTTGGTCTGAGCCCTGGACCACTGACAACGTGACCCAAATAAGTCAGGGGAGGGATGCGGAGTGGTTTGCTGCTCTTCCCCTGCAAATCCCTTGCCAAGAGAGAAGAAGGTCCTTGGCCCCAGAGGTTATGCTGTCTCCCTTTGCAAGAGAGCAAGGGATTAGAGAGTGCCCTGCATTTCCAAAACACCCTACAGCTGTTACCTAATAAATCCTCACCAGGATTTCAGCGAATAGGTGAGTTCATAGTAACACCAGACGGGGAAGGCAAGTAACTCACTTCTGTGCCCTCTGCGTCTGCTGACCCTGACAGGGGAACACAGGGAAGGAGAGCCTCTCCTTTCTAGCTCAGCCAGCCTGGAGAAACCCTGATTTGGCCCACGCAGCTCTCTGCTGATAACCTTGAAAAAAAAAAAAACTTTATTAACACACTGTGCAAGGCAAAGGAGGTGTTTGAAGCATATCCTGAATAGGGGCATTGCATCACACATTTAATGTAAAGGATTTGGCAACCTAAATGATGTTGCACACTGAGTCAAGTGTGTTTGAAGGCATGGAGATTATCAGAATAAGTGGCATCATTTATTTAGTCACTTGATGCACCACAATTCCCAGAGCTCCCCATGAAGCAAAGCCTCCTCCCTTGAAAAAGCTGTTTTAGTGCAGCCACTTTACTGCAAAAAGCTTTAATCTCTTTTAAAATGGGGTTTCCCTTCCTCCTAATCAAGTTTCTTCAGTCCATGTGGACTTGAAAAGGAAAAGATTAATTTTAACCCTTTGGTAGTGGAGAGAGAAGGATAAAGTTGACTTTCACTCTGGATGCTTTTGCAACAACGTTCAGAAAAGCTGCAGCCTACTCACAGTTCTCCCCAAACTGAGTATCTCCTTTCACTTACTGTTTTTCTTTTTTTCTCATCTTGCCTTCATGCCTTCAGAGGAGGTGGGAAGATGCTTCAATGCTCCTTGTTTCTTGTGCATTCTGCTCTCCCTTGGTGTCTCCCTCCGTGCCCTACATTTCCTACTGCTCAGAACACTATGCCTGATGAGGGTTTAAAATGCTGCTAGAAAAAAAAGAAAAACAATCATAGAATCATAGAACTGGCTGGGTTGGAAGGGACCTCAAGTCCAACTCTTGATCCACTACCACTGCAGTTACCAGACCATGGCACTGAGTGCCACATCCAGTCTCTTTTTAAATATCTCCAGGGATGGAGAATCCACCACTTCCCAGGACAGCCCATTCCAGTGTTTGATCACCCTCTCAGTAAAGAAATTCTTTCTAATGTCCAACCTAAACCTCCCCCAGCACAACTTGAGACCATGCCCTCTTGTCTTGCTGAAGGTTGCCTGGGAAAAGAGACCAATCCCCCCCTGGCTACACCCTCCTTTCAGGGAGTTGTAGAGAGTGATGAGGTCTCCCCTGAGCCTCCTCCTCTCCAGGCTGAACAGCCCCAGCTCCCTCAGCCTCTCCTCAATGCTCCTTTCATCTTGAAGTATTTAAACAAGTCTAATTTAGAGCAGAGCAGCATGGAAAAAAATGAAAAGCAATACAGACAAAGTAACCAGCCAAAGGCATTAATTCATATGACACCTCTGTGGCTGTTTCTATAAACAAGAGGGAGAGCATTCGGCTTGCAAAAGAATGGGTCTTCAGGCAGATATTTAGAGAGCACCTGAGTGGAATGTGGGGTCATCCTGCTGATGATGCTTTGCAGGCCAGATATTCATCTATTATTCTCTGCTTTTGAGGCAACCTGAAATAAAGAAAGTCAGTGGTATGATACCTGTTTCTGTGTCAGTCTGTGGGCATGTGTGTTCCCCTGTATGTCCCCCCTGTGTTAAACTAGAGGTCAATCTGTCCTGCTCTACAGAGATCCTAGTGAGGAATCGGGTATCCAGGTCTCAGCTGCATTCCCAAGGTGAACAGGCTTTTGTGTGACTCCTCTACAGGGTAATAGAAGGGTCCCTTTGTGACCATTGGCACTCACCAGCCTGGTTTCCAATGGCAGAAGGACCCTTCCAGCCACAGCTCTGGACTGCAGGAATCCTTTCCCCTGCTCCCAGGTGGTGTTAAAGCAGCTGATTTAACCCAAAACACACCTGGAACTGAAGGTGGTATAATTTTCCACAGTGGCTGTGGTGACACAAGTGGGCACTCAGAGAAGCTGTGCTCACCCAGCACTGAAGGAACATCTTTCAGGTCTCACCAACCTGAACTTCCCTGGTCCCAGGCACTTTGTCAGTCATGCAGCCAGCCCAAAACAACAAGGGCTACCACCATCTCCTCATTGCATTGCAGCTTCCAGAAGCTCGGCTGGGATTGCACAGGTCCCTGCGTGACCAAATCAGGGGAAAGAGAAGCACTCAGCTGTGGGGACACCTCCCCAGCTCCCAGCCCTCTATCAGCCTGCAGCACCAACCCTCAGGCAGAAGCAAGGCTGCAGCCTTCTTTATCCCTGCTCAGTTATTAAATCCACACCTCTGCAAACTCGGATCGCAAGTGCTAATTCATCACAGCACTGAAAACTAATCAGAAGAGATTTGCCTGACCAGCCAATAAAACCATGACCTAGAAGTGCTATGCCATCACTGGGGTGCTCTCTGACAAAGGTCCCCTCCTCCTGCCAACTTCTGGGAGAGGGAGATGGGATTCTCTAGTATTTCTAGACAACCGCTTTCCAAACCACCCTGAGGAACAGGTAAGTGTACTCAGGCAGGCCAGAGATATTGTCCTCATATCTCCCCAACAGGACATGAGCTCAAACACCACTGAGACAGCAGGTTTGCAATCACATGTTTGACCAGGGTAAAAAAGAGCTTTCATACCCAGATATTTATCTAAGGAGTCCTGCCATTAAATAATAATAATAATAATAATAATAATAATAATAATAATAATAAATGCATCTGCTCTGAACAAGACCACAGAGTTATTCCCATCATACCTTGTTTTAAGTTATCCAAAATCAAAGCAAATTACTCTAATTAAGTGATTATTTCCCAAGTGTTTTAAGTTCAGGATCATGATGGTGCAAAGACTTGCTCTGAGTTAAGAGGTGGTAGCAGGCACACAGCAAGATCCCAATATCTCCAGAATGAAAAACAAGTCAGTACTGATCTCCTGCAACCTCAACCCCACTCCTGATCCCTACAGAGCAAAAAGAACTCTAATGTTCACTCCATGTGGGCCCTGAGACACTGCTCCAGGGTGCCCAGAAAACAGGAGGGAGCACCCCCTCTCTCTGCATGGACCAACTGACAGATCAGTATTGTGGGTGTCATGAAGCAGAAATGTCTCTGGAGGCCAGCTCCAGCATGATAAAATTCCTGGCCACAGGAGAGGATATCAATGAGCTTGATACCTGAGAGGGCTAAGACACAGTCCCATCTGCTCTTCATCTCCATGAAGCAGCACACTCTTAATCATAGAATCAAAGAATCATAGAATGCCATGTTGGAAGGAACCTTAAGGATCCCTTTCTGGGATCTGGTCCAACCTACCTAGCTAGGAACACACTTTAGATTAGATGGCCCATCTCCTTGTCAAGCTGAGTCTTAAAAAGTGTTGAGATGGGGAAACCACCTGTTCCCTCAGGAGATTATTCCAATGTCCAACTGTTCTCACAGAAAAAAAATTTCTTCTGATGTCCAATTGAGATCTCCCCAGGAGTAACTTGCACCCATTACTCCTCATCTTTTCCATATGGCTCCTTGTGAAAAAGGACTCTCCATCTTCTTGGTAGCCACCCTTTAAGCACTAGAACATGGCAATACTGTCTCCCCTTAACCTTCTCTTCTCCAGACTGGATTAAGAGTCTCATACAACAGGCTTTCCAGTCCTTTGATCATCTTCATAGCCCTTCTCTCAACCCTCTCAAGCCTGTCCACATCTTCTTTGTCTAGAGGAGACCAGAACTGAACATAGCACCCTAGGGATGACCTGACAAGCTCTGTGTAGAGAGAGATGATGACTTCTTTATCTTTGCTAGTGATGAATCCTGTGGGCCATTTTTACCACTGCAGCACACAATTTTCTTTGTTGCGTTCAAAGTTGTTGCCATATCCCCTCTTCCAGCCTACTTCTTAACAAAGAGGTATTTGGCTCCTATAAAATGTACCTTATTGACCAGTACTGTGTGGAGAGATGGGGCCTCAAGAAGTTGTGCCATGCCTGGCACATCTTTCCATCTTTCTAATGGATCTTTTCCTGATGCTCAGTATAGAGTTCCACTTTCTAAGTTTTGGTCCATTCTCCTATTTATCCCTCTATAAAACTACATATTAGTCTGCTAAGACCAGGTCAGGGTCACTGCATGACTACATTGAACAAATGAAGAGTTCTATTTAATAAACACTTCTCATACACTGCTACACCAGTGTTTTCATTATATTTATTCTTTGACTGAGCTTGACATTTGCCAGCATCTTTTCATAACAAGATAATCCAAACTGAACTCAGGTTCTAGTCAAACCAGAAGTGAACAGAGCTGGTAAATCTTCCCCCTGCCTATGAATACAGCACAAAATTGCTCTGGATTTTTTTTTTATTCCCCCATAGTTTGGCAAATTTACCTCCAATTTACTGTACTCACTCACCCCATATCTCTTGCAGCTTGAAATTCTCACTCCTCATTATGCATTTGCACTCATTCTTGTAGGATTCATTTTCATCTTCCCCAGTCAGACTCTGCCATCATTTATCTCCTCCCCATGCTCCAGGTGTGCTCACATTCTGTGGTAGCTGAGCTTTGCAGAAGTAACTGGATGCACACTAATCCAATTAAGGGCCTTCTAATCACCTGGGGGTTCTCAGTTTTCCATGCTATTTTCACTTCATCTTCAAATCCCACTCCCTTGCAACTTCAGATCATTAAGGGGTTAAGCGAGATATATTCAGTAAATGAGATAAACCCAAATAAAGGGATTTGGATCTCCAGATTCAGTGTGTTGCTATGTCTCATTACCTTTTATATGTGTTTCAGGGTTTTCCAAACACACTCAGACAAAGAGAACCCATCTGAATTAAACTGGATCCGAGACGCAAATAGTGCACAGTGGCTGGAAGGGTTTGTGAAAAGACACTGCAAAAACCTCTCACAATAAGAATTTGCTTATGACTTCTTGAAAACTGGAGAGAAAATGCTATTTGAAATGTTGATTTCCTGCCTTCAGGTCTCATTTCAGACTTTTTTTCAAAACATAATTCCTATCATCTCTTCCCTGCAGTACCCAGAGAGGGAAGCTTGCCAGCCTGGACCCTGCCCCTCATACCTAATCCTAGTAAAGATGGGGAAATAAGACCTCAATAGCCAATCTTCCTAGTTCCTCTAAGAGAAGTCTTTTCCTATTTTTGGTCTGCAGAGGAAGGAGACAGCAGAGCCATGGTCCCTGATCCCAGCAGCATGTGGCCAGAGTCAGGGGAAGGGCAATCAGCTCCTCCTTTCCCACAGGCAACACCCTGCATCCCTTATCTGCCAAGAACATTTCTGGGAATGCAATGTTTCTCTGTACTGTCCACATTCTCAGATTCCCTCTGGGTTTGTATGAACCCCTTTCCAGGGCAACACACAATAGCACATTTTGGCCATTTGAGAGCTGTATTACAAAGACCTAGGCCTGCTCTGCCTGTTGCCTTCATTTGCTGATTATAACATTTGCTGTACAGCCATGTGGTACCTTGAAGGCACTGTCTCTAGAGTGTTTGTGTGTGTAGAAATCGTTTGGGTTTTTTTGTAGATTTTAAGGTCAGGAAGGAATATTTTCAACTCTGAGCAACCCTTTGAGAAGATATCATCTGTACATTTCTGCCCTTCAGGACCACAACCCCTGCTTTATTCAGTCCAGAGTAAAGATTGTAATAAATTATGAAACCATCCTATCCTGAGGTGAGTTATTCCTGTAATTACTTAATTACTCAACCCGGGCTTTTAGCCTCTTTGTCATACAATTTAACTGCTATTCCATATTTCATGGTTTTACTCCCTTCTCTATATTTCCTCTGCTACTTCTATTATCCCATTTAATGTGCAGCACCAATGCTGCACTCTATAGTAGCACATTTATAATACAGCCCTTAGTTTTGCTTTAGTGTTTAGACACCTAGTTTTCCCCTCCAGATCCTTAGGAGAAGCCTAACAATCCATTGTTGCTTTGCATTTTATATTAAGTAAGTCATTTGGAAAGGTGCAAAAGATGATTGGAAGATACTCTCATAAGAAGGTTGAAAGGCATAGTCAAGCTGTTCAACAGGTTGCTCTAGTAATTTATAATCTTTTCAGTGCTGTATCTATAGTTATTTATAATTCATACTTCTCCTGATGTTAATGAGTTTATATAGCATGCCCCTCATCCAAGTGTGCAGTTTGCTGCTATTCATCAAGTTGAGCCATGGGGCTCCTTTGATTCATGGCTCTCCAAACATAGATGAGGGGATGGCAGTCTGAACTGAATATTGCCTCAGCTGAGAACTTTGACTATTAATAAATAATCACTCACTTTAGGAGGCGATCAGTTAACCAGCAGAGTCTTTTGGGTTTTTTTCTCATACCGGTTTTGCTTCCCACTGCCCATTTTTCCTCCCTCCCCTCTTGTGAAGCCTGTGTGAAGTCCTCAGACATTGTGCTCGGAGCACAAGTACATCAGCAGGACCTGGGCTGGATGCTGCCAAGGCACTGGCTCTGTATGGCTTTGTGAGTCCTGTGCAAACCTCAGCACCAAGCAGCAGCACAGCACGAACCAACCAGTGCTCTCAGGACCCATCACACACACTTCCAAGCTCCTGCTCCCACCCCTGGGTTCTCCCTTAGGGAAGAGAGAGCAACTTGCCAGCATCCTATGGTGGGACAGGCAGGTCTGATGGACAGAGATCAAAGGTCAGGGTGGGGTTTCAGGTGTGTGGAGGTGACCCCTTTAAAGCAGGCCCAGCCTGACCTCCGGTTGGAGAAGCCGAGCCCCGTCTTCAGGAATCAGAGTAATCCCGGGTGATTTTATCCCACTCCACTTCCCTAAATCTGCGGCGGCTGCTGCTCGGCGAGGGGATTAAGGAGCTGGTGGGGGATTACGTAGCTGCTGCGGCTCCCAGCACAGAGCTGCCTCCCGGCACGGCCGCTCCTCAGGGCACGGAAAAGCACTGCACCCACGGGTGCCTTCCCAGAAGGGTCTGCGGTGGGATTTTGGCTGCCTGCCCCACGCCGGAGATCCCTGACGGCGCCTGGCAGCAGGAGCAACGTCCTTGGGGCAAAGGCAGCCGGGGTCACCCCGGGGCTCAGCCCCATAGTGCCAGAGCAGCCGGCCTGGCAGAATGGCAGGAGCCTTTTGGGACCCCCCTCGGGGCAGCAGGAAGGGCAGGGATCCCCCCTATCCCGCCAGCTGGTCCCCTTGCTGATGGTTGGCACGCGGAGGATGGGGCCCTGGGCAGTCCTGTGGATGATGCTCTGGCTCTTCTGCCTCCCGCCCTCTGCCAGGGCCCAGACGAAGATCCCTCTGGAGACGTAAGTGTTTCCCTCTCCGTGGCGGGGGGTTGTTTCTGGTGTGGACTGGGTGATGGCAGGGGCATGGGCAGGCGTGCGGGAGTGCCTCCCCAGATGTGGTGGGCGCTGCCACTCTGCTTAATGCACGGGGCAGCTGAAGGTAAAGCCAGTTTAAAGGCGTATTTGTAAAACCTCCCCACTGGTGCAGTTTGTGGAGATTCAGGCAAGGAGGCAGACATCATCAACCCCAGTTCAGTAGCTCCCCAAGTGTAGCATGGCAGTTTCAAATCCGTCTGCCAGGGACACTCTGGGGATGCACAGCACCGGTCAGGACCTGCTGGTGGGAGGTATATGCATGGGGAGGTTGAGCAAAGATGCATCTCTTCAACACACAAGAGACCCAGATTGTGCAGGGCAAGGTTTACATCTCGAAAGCTCTGATCCCTTGCACCAGTCTGGTGCACTGATGGCTGGAAAAAGCCATTGTACATATGTACACAGCCCTGGTAACACGCACACACGCACACACACACACACTTATTCACATGTGCAGATGTCAGGGGATATTAGCGGTGGGCTACAGAGAGGAAAAGAGGCCACAGCACCTGTTTGTGCTTTTCCCTGCTCCGTCTTATTACCAAGGCTGTAATAACATGTCCCAAAGCTCTGAGGTATTACAAATGGGAAGCTGAGCTGCAATATAGAAGTATGAGCAGCCATTTTTCATACATGCACTGCATTTGAGTCTGGATGCTAGTGCACACATAGGGAATTTTTATACAGGTTTTCAGATATGCAGGGCACTCACGCCTGTACCTGTGTTAGCGTGTGCAAGCGGCTCCTCCGGCACGGTTCCTGTTGGAAAACTCCCTCCCAACAGTGCAGCCCACTCCCCCCCCCGGCAGCTCACCAGGAGGCTAGCAGCCCTCAGCAAACCCAGTTTATAAAAACCTCACCTTGTTAAGCTGATTTAAGCTAGTTAAATCCCTTAAGGATTAAAAATGTCAGCACCATGGTTGGTAAAAGTTGCTGTGGGGCAGCTTCTCTGGAGCTGGAATAGGTCCATCTGCACAGGACAGCAGGCTGGCCTGGAGAGATCACAGCTATCAAGTTTCAGGAGGAGATATGGCCACTAAACCAACCAAAGTGAGCTCAGGCCCTTTCCTGAGATGGAGAAAATGGTTTATATTTAACAAGTGCTGATAAGACCCTTCAGGATGTGCTCACCTATACCACACAATTTATCACCAAGAGTAACACTGACTATATGGAGGAAACTTTGCTACTGACTTTATTTTTGGCTGTGCTAGAAAGCAAAGTGTTTCTGACTTGGGTTTCACAAAAAGAACACAGAGGTTACAGAAAAAGAAAAAAAAAAAAGCCCAACCTCTGATCATTTCAAACCTTGTAATATAAAAATAGACTTCCCATGGTTAGGGTAAACGCTGCATGGAAATACCTTTAGGCCTTGAAATCTGTGGCATTAAGAAGAAAGCCTGTCCTTTCTGCTGTTTTCACTACAGAATGCAAGTGTAGGGATTACAGGCAGGCAATCTCTGACCAAATCCTTTTCTGATGTGTTTCATTATAATTGATAGCCCTTTACTACTGAGAAGAGAGTTACATCACTTGGCACAATTTGGAACATTTTCATGTGCAAGAATAAACAAAAGAAAGAGAGCTTTTTTTCCCCTGGTACTGAAACCAGACCAGCAGCTGAATTAATCCCTGGTGTTTCAAATCCACTCATGAATTTAACTAAAATGCAAAAGTTGCCCTTTTCAAATGAAATTTCAGTAGAAGAGCACATTGGCCAGAGGACCAAGGGGAGTAAATCAGCAGAAAATTAATTGGCTTCAGAGAGGGACATTTTGAGGACAAAAAAACAGAGGTTTTTGAACACCAGCTGGGTTCAATCACAGTTAAGTGACACAAGGCTAAGTCAGCCTGTGCTGCTCCTCAAGTCTTCCCCAGCTCCCCCGGCACCACATTCGGTTCATCGCCAACCTACTCACAGCTTTGCAAAGCTCACTCAGCTCTAGCCCCAACAGTGCAAAAACTTGGCCAGACAATTACCAGCAATACTTCTGGAGTGCAGGCCCAGCACAGAAACTACCTCCTATTTTCCTCCTGGACACTGCTCTATTCACAGGCTGACCCTGTGACATGGGTAGGAGTATTTGCAGCTGAGAATGGTGAGGATTTGGAGCAGACTGCTTGGCCTTTTCTTCTTGGAGTTACAGAAACATCAGAAAATGCTGTTGACAGAAGTGAAGACCAACCCAGTTTTAGCTCTTTAGACTGCCCCTACTGCTCCTAGGTTCATGGAGCCAGCAGCCTTAGTTGAAATTTCTCTTTACCCTGTTGAATTTTAGACTGACTTTTTCTCTTGCTTGTTTATGAAAAAAACCAAAGAAACCTATTTAAATTCAGCAGGCTGCCTGCAATTTCCCATTCAGGTCACTTCTTTCGCTGGCAAATGATTGTCTTATAAATATGTAAATGCCAATGTATTTCAGCCTCTGCACTTGCCTCCCATTCAGCTTCCATGAAATACCACCTTATATTTTTAATTATCCACTCTCCAGTCCTTTCATGCAAGCCATTGTGCCATCTCATTCCTCCATGCCCCTAAACTTCCAGCCAGCTCTCTGAAGCTGCCTCTCTCTGTCCCTCTCTGCTCCCCCCTGCCTTTGTGCTTCCTTCCTCCTCCTCATGCCCTGTCCTTCTCCCATGGTGAGAGTATTTTGCAGCATGGCACCTTGCAGAGTTGCTTCAAGAGCAGCAGAAGTCATAGAATCATAAAATAGTTCAGGTTGGAAAAGACCCGTAAGATCATCCAGTCCAACCTGTAACCTAACTACTACTAACCTAGCTCTAGCAGCCAGCTGCTAAACCATGTTCCTCAGCATATATCTATACTTTTTTAAAACCCATTCAGAGATGGTGATTCAACAACTGCCCACCCTGGGCAGCCCATTCCACTGCTTAAAAACCTTTTCTGTAAAGAAGTTTTTCCTAGCATCCAATTTAACTGGTGTAACTTGAAGCCATTTCCCCTCATCCTATTGCTATTTCCTAGTGAGAAGAGAGCAGCTCCCCCTTGCTACAACCTCATTTCAGGGAGCTGTAGAGAGCAATGAGGTCTCCCCTCAGCTTCCTCCTCATCAGATTAAACAGCCCCTGTTCTGGAGTGGGGGCTCAGCAGTGGCCATGGGTCTGCTGCCTGAGTGGGTTGGGAGAGCCCTTCCCAGCTGGGTGTTCAACATCCAGGGCACCCGCATAGAAATTGGGAAGTTACACAAACCCCAAACTTGTTATCCTCAAGCTCTGATGTTATTGGAACTTTCAAGGTTCACATATTTAGGCTTCTCTCACTACATCCTCAAAAGCTAAAGAAAAAACTGACCTTCCCTTTTCCTGGTTTTATGAAAGCAAAGAATCCCAAGTCATGGTGGACTTAAGGACTGCACAAAAAAGCAGCAGGGCTGGGTCTTCTATGAAGCTCTCTGTGGCTGGCTTCTCTACTGACTGATCCTTGCTAAGCTCTACTTGAGTACCTTTTACCTCACTAATAGCATTTTCCTGCTGAAGATGTCCAACAACACCCACAAGTTATAAATTAATAGCACTGACTCTTCAGTCCTGCTGGGTTGGAAAATAATGAGTGCTGGGAGGAATGGGGCCACAGGCATGGCCACAGACACAACACAAAACAGAAAGACCAGGATCAAGGGTTCAAGACCTCATTTCTGGAGGGAGGGAATGGGGTAAATATAAACCTCCCTGCCAAAATCACTAACCCAAATTTCACAGTTAGGTTCTGTATATGTATATCACATAGTGAAATGTGATGAGACTGGAGAATATTAATTATTCTCCATATTAATTGTTCTCAGCACAAAGCATCTCATACATAAAAGTTATAAAATCAGCAGCAGGTGGACAGAAAGAGGTCCTTACACCTCAGGGACCATGTTAGTCACTACAACAAACAGCAAAGCATCCCTTGGGATCCCTGTCCTGGTTACCTCCTTTAGTTCTAGGCTTGCTAACATAACCCCAACAAAGGGCAATGAATCCTGACCTCCTAGCAAATAACATGTTTTTTTTTTTCTCTAAGAATGAAGAGATAAAACTCTGGCTGTCAAAATAAAATATTAAGCACAATGCCCCCATAAAAAACCAAAAACCATAAAAACAACAACAACAACAACAACAACAACAACAACAAAACAAAAACAAAAACAAAAAAACAAAAACAAAAACAAAACAAAAAAAAAAAAAAAAGGGTTTGGGGGCGGGAAAACAAAACAAGAAGCCCTTGTTCTTATTGATCTCAGCTGGTGCTGAATCACACCCAGTGGTTAGAAATGAACATCTCAGCCAATTAAGGAGCGATTTAAAAGAGCACCCAGTCTAGTTATACTGCTTTCATAAGCAGTGTAGAGAGGTGCAGTTCAGAGAAGAAGCCTTATGTATTCTCCAGATTGTTGCCCTGTCTGCTTCTCTGTCTCTGTGTGCAAGACGGGGGCCAGCACAGGTTTTCTTAGGCTGAAGTTAGCTGTTGTGATTATTCTACCATTGATGCATTGGCTTCACTCCAGGCATTTTATCTGTGTTGGCATATTAGTCTGCTACGAACGTGGTGCAGTGGGCTGGGTAATCAGGCCCTGAGGTTAAAGGGTGCTTAAGACTAGAAGAAATCTACTGGAAGCCATAGGTAAGACCCTGCACCCCATAAATAAGCAGTGCATTCTTGTAAGTAGAGAGGCCCATTTATCCCATTAAATAAATCTCTCCTAAGTGAATCCTTGTTGAAGGAGCTGCACGTAGGTGGAACTGCCTAATGTGAATCACGTAACAGATTTCTGATGAAGTGCTCTGTCAATTATGAGAGCCATCTATTTTGATTTGGATGGCTCGGTGTTCAGGCTGCTCTTCAGCATCCTTATGTTCTCCATGTGGTATTGCTATCATCAGTTATTTACAGGATGGCACAAATGCAAGTAGTGTTTTACAGTGATGAGGTGCATAATCTAATCTGGCATTATCAAGCTGTAGTATCTCCACTGAGAGCAGTGAATTCTTCTGGCTTGTTAGTCACTGCCTCACACAGCTCTGAGAATGGAATCCAAGGGGTGAATCTTGACAACTTCTTCAAGGTCTGACTCTTATTTATCTTCTGTAATCTTGACATTAGGTGTCTAGCCCTTCACCCCAGGTTCTGTCTGCAATCAGTGAAGACAAATAGCTGTATGCAGAGCTGTTTATTTCACTTTACTAACAAAAGAGAAAACCAAATTATATCTAAGACCAAATGTGCAACTTTTGCCTAAAGTAAGGTGAGACAAAGTTCACTCTGAGTCAAAATATGTGAATAATGACCAGCAGATCTGTTTCTTCTTGCTGACTGATGCCTTCAACAGAATGTCCAAAACCAGCATTCACCTCCTACCTTGATGCTTCTCTGGTTATCAGGGAGAAAGAATTGTTACTATAGTGGCTTAGAGAAATATGAGGAGGGTTCATAGGAAGATGGAGCTTTCCCTGTCTGAAGAAGTAAGCAGTTCTGCTGAATTTTAGTTATTAATGTTCATTTTCCTTTTTTCCTCTTTTCAGAGTGAAGTCTTGGGCAGATGCCTTCGGTGGGGAGCTGTACTCCATTGTGACTAAGTATTCAGGCTCTCTCCTGTTGCAGAAGGTAGGCAAGAGCCATGAATGTTCCCTTGGCTTCACTTAATCTCCCTGTGTAGCCCTCCAAGGCTTCCCCCTGAGGTGGAAGAAACCAAACCACACAAAAGTTTCCAGCAAACTTTCAAAACCAGGCAGGTTCACATCCATAAGCGTATGGCCCTGTGGCCATTCTCCATGACCTGGAGAAGGTGATCCATCCATTGCCTTTCATGCTTTCACTAACCATGGCCAAATACCACCTAAATTGTGCCATTAAAAAAAAACCAAAACAAAACTTTTTAACATTACTCCTTGTGTTTCCACTCTGATCATTTCATGCTGTTCCCTACTGACCCTTTAGTCCTCCATTCATTCCTAAGTGCATTTCAGTCCCTTTCCCACTCATTACTCATCCACTCATCTCACTACATTGTCTCCTCCTGTAGCTCTCTAGCTGGCACTCTTGTTTACTTCTGCTTCCTCATCTGACTTCCTCCAGTCACTCATCAGTTCTTTGAATTTGCCTTTAAAACCCTGCTCTGAGAGAGGTCTCTGAAGCAGGTGCCCTGGAAGCTGTGACGTCCCAGAGGTGCAGATCTCTGCCTCCCTCCCCTGCATGCCTGGCTTGGCCACTAAACAACAGGCACTGCAGCACTAAACTATTTACCAGCTTTAAAGGCTCTAGGTAAATGTTCCTGTTTGCAGCTCTAGAGAAGCTTCCCTCCTACCATCCATCACAAAGGTCTACACTGACCATCAGCTCTTCTTAGGACAAATGCGCCATCGTGCAATAAAAAATTGTTAGCACTGGTATAGGTACTTCATGGCCTAATCATCAGGCAGCTGTGGTGTCATGTCACAGCAAGCAAAAAATTGGCTTTTAGCAGTGTTGATGATGCCTCTGGATTCCCTGTTCTCCTATGGGGTCCCCAAGCAGTAGTGCCAGAGGCAAAGTGACAGGGGGCAGCCTAGAACCCAGCTCCGGTGTGCAGGAGCTTGATTGGGGCTCTCTGATGGTCAGGTATCTGTGTCTGATTTGTATAGGTATTGCTGTCCAACAGAAAGTCTGTAGATACCAGCTTTTCTTGGAAGATAAGGAAGGGTGTCACTATATTGTGTGAAGAAATACTTTAGCCATTATATCTTCTCCTTACTGCTTCAACACAGCCAGCTTGGGCTACTTTTGTGGCTACTTCTACTAGCAGTTTAAGAGGGCACATGTTTCTTGAGGTCCAAAAATCAGCCTGATTAAACAGAACAGGGCTTATCTTGAAAATACTAGTGTCACAAAAGTTAAAAGTGAAGGCTAAGGATGGCAGACATGACACTGAGGAAGGTATCAAGACAACTGTGCTTGTGTTTGCCCTCTGGAGCCATTGCACCAGGTCATTTCACCTCCCTCTCTCCAGACTATATGTTTTGTCTCTTGGGATCTTGATCTCTTTGAGGTAGGGATTATATGAGACCTGTAGATGGTCCTATACCCCATTTGAAAATGGCAGTCATGGCAACCAGATCTTGAGCAAAAATTCACAACTCAGTCAGCTTTTGGTGTAATTCACTGGAAGGAAAGGAAACTAATTTTTGATGAAAAAGAACCCTGAATGTAATGAAATCCAATATAGCAATTCATGTCAACGGGTGTCAAGGCAGAGCTGTATTTTCCTGCTGATCTTACAGCCTTATAAAATAATAACATCTGCCTGCCACAGCCCAGGTCCCTGTAGTTTTGCTCTTGAGGAGGGGAAGGTGTCTGGTTTGCTCTTGCGTGCATTGGGGCCTTGATGCAGCACAGACTGCCTGTGCTTTGCAGTCTCTGGGCACCACTGGGTGGGACACAGCATCACCTATGACTCAAAGGGAAAATGTCCACCAGTAGGTCACTGTCATCACTTCCAGCAGGGGTACAGAGGAGCTTGCTCTGGTAATACTCTCCATCTGAGTAATCTCCTAAATGCATGTCCTGCCCTAACTTTACTTCAACAGTTTAAGCTGTTCAGGTTTACCTTTCACCCCAGTTTTTGAGCTTTTCATTTCCACCTATTTCCTTGAGACAAAGAAATAGGAGAAGACCATCCAGCACCCAATGAAGTCCTCTCAATTCCATTTCCATAGCAAGCACAGGGGCTGATGCCTTCTCATGAACCAGTGTCTCAGAGCAGGGACCATCCCAGAGGGCTCCCTTTGCATCCCTGACACTTCCAGCACTGTGGGAGGAGAGCTCCAGTAGGATGCAGCCAAGTCTCTTACTAATATGCAACATTTCCATACCTCATGAGACACACCTTGGCAGACCCCAAATGGCTTATTATATAGGACTGGTCCAGATTGCTGCAAGTCAGGCCTGGGCAGCCAAGTGTACCAAGTCTGGAATTCTAAACATGTCCTCTGCACACACTTTTCTCTTTTTGAGCCATTGCCTCTTTTTCACGTGAAATACATGTCTGTGTGCATGAGTATATGCAGACCAGCAGAAGGGGGGTGACTACAAAGCAAAGGCCCAGCTAATTCTTTCTTCTGTGCTTGTTTAAATCAATGGGCACTTTGCCTTTGAGGAAATACAAGCTGAGAGATAGATAATAGCACCTTTCAAATTTTACTTCATTTCTCCCTTGTGCCAAATAGGCTTGGAGTAACTAGCATATTGTTGTTTTAAGACCCATAATTTTTCAGTTACTGAATACTGAAACCTTATTTTTAATATTTAGCATAAATTTCCTTTTGTGGCTTTGAATTCATGCAGATTTCTTTGGAGTTCCACCCCTGCCCTCAAAGAACCCTTATATTCTGTTGCAAACCTCCACATTCAATTTCTTAACAGCTTTATTGTTCCCAGAGCTCTGGTGAGGCAGTAGACAGCTCTTGAACCAATAAGAGCAGGTTCTCGCCCTGATTCAGAATGCTTTGAGAAAACCCCTAGGTTACTGTCAATCCCAAGCAGTCAAGATGTCATCAAATTAAATCTCACAGTGGCAGCAAAACCAAAGGAGTAGTTTTGGTTTCATGGCTGAAGCAGTCACTGCATTCTCTTGACAGTCGTGCAGCAGAGGTTAAGATTAGCTTACACTCTTTTCTGGCACACCAGCCTGGCTCAGAGATGTTGGATCTGTAATGAAATGCTGGCAGGGGTCTAGAACAGTACAGCTGGAGCAAAGGGGTAATGTTAAAAGCTGATCAGGGGAAGGGTGGTAGCATCTCCCAGACCAAAGGAACAAAGAGTTTGAACCTGTGGCTTCTTAGGCCTGGGTCTGCTTGCCATAGTCCAGCTGCTGCAGCTTTCCAGGCAGTGACCAAAAGCCAGGGCCACCAATGGTAACCATACCATGAGTATAACACAGTGATTCTGAATGTCTCAGGACTTGCCTCTGAGTGACAGAATCACCATGAGCTTCATAAGACCCAAAACCTAACTTTTTTTCTACTGTGTTAATGATGCATTCTAAGTGTTTCTGAGGATTACCTTCTGTTTCCTTCTGCAGTTGAGGTGCCAGTTGCCTTCCCCAATGGATAGGGCTGAGAAAGGAGAGCAGGGCTTGGCTTCAGCTACATAATTACTAGAAAGCACTACAAACAACTACATGGCAAAGAACAGACAAATTCAAGAGGTTCAGTCAAGACATTTTCCTGGGTGGAGATGAAAGGAATGTCTTTCACACTCTTAATATAGTTTCACTAGCAGTGAGTAATGCAACACCATGTACTTCGATGGGCTAAATTTCATGGAGGTGGGAAGAAGAAAATATATTTGGTGAGATAACTCTGTTTGCAGAATGATTCCTGGATCTTCCGGTTTTAAATCACCACCCCCATCAGTGCAGAAGGACAATTTTAATAAATTGTTTTCCTGCAGTTTTAAGTGAATACTTAGTACTAAATGAATATTAAAAGATTTTCTGTTGGATCAGAACTAACCTTCTGGCCCCTTTTCAACACCAGAAATCAGCCTGTTCTCCCAAATCTGTATCTGATTCCTGTTCTGTAAATTATAATGATCTGATATTCTGAACTCTAGCCTTATGTTGTGCAGGTTAATCTTGTTTGGCTATAAGCATGTGTGTTGACATTTTCTGTGTATTTTTAGCCATGGTGTCTAGTAATAATATTAATATCACAGGTACTACTACTCTGTTGCCCACTCTTGGGAAATCTTACAGTGAATCATAGAATCCTAGAATAATTTGCTTTGGAAGGGACAATATTCACTAATAGGAGGAGATTTTAGTGTCAGGGATACAGACACAAAATGGTTCACTGGAATACTTGTAGGGAAAAAACTCAAAGGGGATCTCAGATCAAACCTAGTGTACTCTTTTCAGCCAACTTAAGAGTTGAAGAAAGTTTTTTGGGGTTTCTCTTTTGTCTTCCAAGCTCTAGCTAGTTCCCAGAGCTGTGATGTGTGTACAGCATTAACACTCTGGTCATGATTGCTCCTGCTTTCTTTTACCCTGTTAACATCCACATGCCTGTGTGTCAAAAGCACATTAAAAATAATTGAGTGGTAAAGATTCCTGTTCTTTTTAATTCAGAATATGATGCAAGGTAAATAATGTCTTGTAAAGTGTATGCTGGTGTGTGCTGGTATGGTCCCCTCCCCTTTTCTTGCTTTCCCAGGAGAGATTACCACCATCCCCTCCATCCCCCCACCACCTCTAGAGGAGGGCCTGATTAAAGCCTGGCATGGCAGAGATCACTTCCCTCCTGACAAAACCATGACATGGAGCTAAATGGGACAGGCACCAGCTGGGATGTGTGATGCTGTCTCAGCAGCAGCCAGGGACCTCAGTCAGAGGGTTGTTTCTGCACATGCCTCTTTCAGCAGCATGGTCACACTAACCTTCCCCCTCAACCCGACCTCCTCCTCCTCTTCCTCCCCCGCCTGTCCCAGCTACCCACCCACAGTAGAGGGGATGCAAGGCCTGGAATTTTTAATCCAGTAAAACCCTTGCTGTTAATCACGTCAGGCAGAGCAAGCAGCATGCCTACCATGCCTGCTGCAGGCTGGATGCTGCTGCTATTTCTGTCTGACCTCCTCTGCCTGCCCCATCCGCAGGCATTTCTTACTCCCCCTCTGCTCAGCCGCCTTTCCGGGTGGTTCTTGAACAAAAGACAGCTCACCCTAAAGACATCCAGACTCCTTCCCCACCAGACTTTATTTCTAATTCAAAACTACCACAAAAGCCCCTGATATCCCCTTACCCTTTTTACCACCTCATTTTGTACCAGCACAGGAAGTGGTTTTCTGTCTGAGATCACTGCTATGGTGCTAATACAACATGAAGATGAAGGGGACTGCACATACTGCAGTGAGAAGTGATGATGAGGGCTCAGGGAAATTCAGTTGGTTACCTTCATGCTTCAGCATTGCCAGGAAGATAAGGCTCTGTCTTTTATGAAATAGGTTAATCATATTGTGTCCTTTTGCAGGCTTATTTACTCTTCCTTTCTGCCTGTTTCTATTGGCTTTGGGATTTTTTGAAAAGGGGAAATAAAAAAACATTGTATTCAATCTTGAAAGGGCAGATTTAGGGAGGCAGATTATTGTTACCCTGTTTGGGAGTACTCTCAGGTTTTTAATGCCTAGATTATATCAAAGATGGTCGGAAGAAACTGGTTATCTCTAAAGCTGTCCGATCGAGATCTCCCGCATCACAGCATCTCTCCCAGTGGAGATGGCAGTAAATAGCCATGCTCATAATTCCTAGTTTCTTGGAATTGCCTGTGTGAGGCTCCGGGCACACTGCATGCTCACGTGTACTGAATGAGGAGCGTCATAACTGTTTTGCCAACCTTTCTTTGTCAGTCTCCTGCATAAGCACTGAGCAGATCCTTCTTGCTGCAGACCTGACAAGTTACCCTGCGGATTGGGTGGCAGAGTGGGAGGACAGGGCACACACGCGTGACGTCTCTCCCACCAGTGCCCGTGAGCATATATGACACAGGACGTGATGTAATGAGAGCACAGAACTCCATTCCCTTGCCTTTCTGTGGGAGAACAGTGGACAGCACACAGATTAATGTAATCAAAGTATTGACATTTATTGAGAGCAGCAGTAGCCTTTTTATTCACAGTCAGGCTGATAACAATATAATCATATTGCTGATTCGTACAATACATTCTTCATATGCCACAGTGCACTATCTAACTGGTTAAAAACAACTGTTTATATGTTGTCTATGAGATGCTTTCCCATCCTGTTATTCTTCTTTTCTGCTGCCAACTCCCTTATCTTTTGCCTGTAGCTGATCTTTTAGTAACCTTGCAGCTGGGCCTCAAGGCCCTTAGCTCACTCTGGCTAAAGCTAATTAGTCAGAATTGCTCACATGTCCGTTTTCTTCCAAAAAGTCTCCAACACCTTTCCCTCTGTCTTAAATAGATTTCAGGTATGTGGTGCATACAAGGATATTATAGATGTAAGCACAATGTGTATTTCAAGTTGTCAAAAGTCGGGCTTCTGCTTCTCGCCCTCTTACATGTAGGCACCAGTAGCTTTGGGTATGTGGTTGCTTTTAAGAGCCACAAGCTTACAATGGGATTGGTTACTTGTACTTAATCAAAGCACTTTGTGTTATGGCCAGTGATCTGCACCCATCCAAATTGTAGAGACTCAAAGGGAGGAAAGACAAAGATGGGAGAAGGTGGTGAATTAGACCAGTTCACAGGATCACAGAATCATCCTGGTTGGAAAGGACCTCCGAGGTCATCAAGTCCAACCGTTAATCCACTTCCACTGTGGTTACCAGACCATGGCACCGAGTGCCACATCCCTTTTCAACACATCATTCTTTGCCAGAGACAATACCCAGCTAACAATTGCAGAATCACCCCTCTCCTTAGGAGCCTCCTGCTCAGTAGGATTTTCTCCTTTCCCTTGGGTAGAAGTACAAAGATGTGGAGCCAACTCTGAAGATCAAAGAGGTGGATGGCTTGGAGCTGGTGAAGAAGTTCTCAGAGCAGATGGAAAGCATGCTCCGGCGGAAGGTGGAAGCTGTTGAGGTATGACCATGGGGCCCCTGGGAAGGAAGTCCTCTCCTGCCAGCCCCAGAGCAGTAGATGCTGTGCTCCTGGCTGTACCAGGAGTGTGTGGGCACAGAGGTTGTGTGAGGACTTCCTTCCCCAACTAAATGCCTGCTGGTGCAGCTGGCTGCTCACTCTGAGCTGTAAGTAGACACTGGTGGGAGCATGTGGACGTTCAGACAAGGGAATGCTGGCCACACGTAGGAAATAAAATACTAAAAAAAAAAAAAAAAAAAAAAAAAAAAGTGTCTAGGAATAAATGTGAGGGAATGAACAGTCTTTTAGAAGAAAATAGCTTGTTTAAAGAGGGAAAACCTCTCATGAGTTAAAATAAATTTCAGAGTGCATAATCCACTCTGGCCACTGAAGACTAGAGACAAGCAGCTTGTTTCAGCTCTGTGTGTGGCTCAAGGGAAATTCCTGCAGCCCTTGAACATGAGCTGCAAGGAAGGTGCTTGGATTTCCACCTGTGTACATGGGGAAGCATGGAGGAGGTGGCAAGAAGTCTTTAGCTGTTGATGTGTTGGAGATCAGAGCATGTAATCATTATGGCCCCTCTTACTTCTTGCATCTAAGGATCTATCATATTCCCTTGTATTTACCCACTATGAAAAGCATGTCTCTGCAGTCACAGAGCCTTGACTGTTTAAGGCGACTAATGTGGAAAAGTCATCCAGAAACACATCATTTGAATCTTAAAGTGAAATGTGGGCGTATTTAGACCCAGAGCTTTGGCCTATAACATTAAATTCATAGTCAGACTTTTCCAGTGTTTGGATTGCCTTATCCTTTGCGAAGGAACGAAAAGTAGTTTTGCTGAGACTGTCGCTGATTGTGCAACCCTGAAAATATTTACATGTTTAGCTGGATTCCTTCCCAGTTGGTACCAGTTGAGAATTAGTGCCCTGAAGCAGGACACTGGAGAATACTAGCTGATTATATTGCCTTCCTTTAATGGCAAGAGCTTATAAATGACCACAGCATTGCTGAGCTCTTTACGAAATCAAGTCATGGTCTTTGTCTCGGTAACAATACCAGACTGAGATTCCCACAAGGCCTTTTCCTTTGATGAGATACTGACATCAAGCTGGATCTGAAATGCCTTTCCCATGGCTTTTTGGGAGGCTTCATGGAAAATGAAATTAAATCTCTGGCTGTTGTTTCTTTAAATGGACGTGTTTCTGTTTGTATATGTCCCATGATACCTAAGATTACTCAGGGGTTTAACAGGGACTCTGGAGTAAGTAGGTGTGAATATACTCAGCAATAAATAGCTGTGAATACACCTTCCAAGCTGTAAAGTTGCAGCACAGAATGACAGGCCAGCAGAAAAGGGAGGGAAAGAGGGAAATTTATAGCACTGTGACTCTGTGCTGTGGTGAAGGAGGCAGTCATGTGTCTTTTCATTAGCTGTGTGAATGGCTGATGCAGCTGGAAGGCTTTCCACAGCACCCCCTCATCTTTCTTTCTGTGTGCTTGCACTAGAGGTTGGTGGAAGCAGCAGAAGATGCAGATCTGAATCATGAGTACAACTCCTCACTGGAGGTAAGTTTATACCTGTCACTGACAAAATGTGACAAGCATCCTCAGACTAGCCAAAAGGCAAGCCTAGCAGCACCCAGTCACCTGACTCCTAGACAGGTTAGGAGTTCCCTTGTCTTCAGGACACCCAGCTTTTATAGAAACCAGTGTAAATGATTCCCTTGGCAGACCCCTAGTAATACCTAGGAGGTCAGTCCCTTTGCCTCCAGGAGGAGAAGGGTTTGGAAAGACATGGATTTGCATGATACTATTGGCTTTACACCAGTGTTGTCATTATGTGACACGTTAGAGCAAATTAGCTGGTGCTTTGTGGGCTACTTGACTGGAAAATAAGCTAAAATTGAGAGTGTATGAGCAACAAGGAGGATGCTATTACAAATACCCACAGCAAACTGTTAATCCCAATGAGCTGAGTTTTTCACCATCTCTCTCAACAGCTCCTATGTCTTTTCTCTACCCTGCAGACATGCACTTGTCAGGACTCCTTGTTAGGTGAAAGCTTGGTGCTGCCCAAGAAATCTGGATAATTGGCTTTCTGTTAAAAACTGTAGCCAAGCTATGGGATTTATTGCAGGTGAAAGGAACTGGAGTGAAAACTCTGATGAAGCAAGTACACTGCCCACAGTACAAGCAGAGAGTGCTTAGCAGAAATACAGGATACACCTTTCTATGCTGGGAATGAAAATGCTTCTTGAAATCAAATTACCTACCCATTTCACCTCTCTTGCCTCTATTTAAGAATCATGTTACAGTCATGCTTCTTGGGTCAGCTGTCAGATGTATTTTCAGCAAGAGTCATGGATGAATCGAAGTACATGACCCTGTATTTGTACACACAGTTTGCACCCCTTCAGTACTGTTAGTGATTGAACATAAATCCCTAAAAAACCTCTTCTTTCAGATAGAGCCAACACATCCATCTTAAAATCTGTCATCCAAGGGTGAGGAGTGTCCTGAAGATAAAGTGACCTCCTCAGTGGCCTAAAGAGGGAGGGAAATGTTGTTTTTGAGCACCTTCTGCTCTGCCCTTGCTCTTGACAAACACCTTCTGCTTACTGTGACAGAGTGAGGATTTAATCCTGGCTGGATCTACATCAGGAGTTAACTCCAGTAAATTACAGCTGTAGAGACAGGGCAAGTAAGGTCAGCATTGGCATACCCAATAGCAAACCTGGCAGCCAGACCCAATGAGACACTCCACTTCTCTGGCTAGTCACTTAAATACCTCTGAGGGACCACAGCAATCTGTCATTGTGCCTCTTTGCTCTCAGGTGGCTCTTCTGCTACCAGTTATGGCCACACTTTCATTCATGTGAACACCTGACACTAAGAAACTGGACAGAAACCACCATTTGGGAAGCTTGATGCTTTTTAGTTGATAATGGCTCTTGTTTGCAACTCATTTTGACCTGAGTTGAAGCCCGAACTGTCCAGATCTCCCTTTTTCATGTTTTAAAGAGCATTTTTTCTCAGGCAGTACTGATAACACTCTTGTTCATTCTTGTTGCTTTTCTTTTCCATTTTCTTCATCAACAGTTTGATTACTACAACTCTCTCCTGATTAATGAGAAGGATGAAAATGACAATTATGTGGAGCTTGGAGATGAATTCATTTTGGAGCCAAATGAGCATTTCAATAACCTGCTGGTGAACACAACATACAGTGATATCCAGCTCCCCACGAATGTCTACAACAAAGGTAATGGCCTCTACTTTCTCACTACTAGCAGGTTGCTGTAGAAACTACCAATAATAATTCTGAAAGAATGGATGGGAACAGAAAAAAACAATAGACAGAAAACAGGGCTGGAAAGGTATGGTCCCAAGGCACCATCATGTCTGTACTGGAGCCTGTCATTGTGGCAGGGCTTAGGTAAAATTTGCTCTTGGAAGACCTCTAATGATGGGCAGTCCTCCATCTTAGGCAGGCTCTATAATCTCCTAGGGTTCATCTACCCAAGCAAAGATGCTGCAAAAAAAATCCATGATGTGAATTTTTTGGCAACTGCTATTCTGTACAAAGGGTCAGATCTGTCAAGGTCTTTAGGTGTCAAGGATTTAATTGATTTCAGTTGTCAATTTAGATCTCAAGGACCTTTGGCTTGTGAGGCACTAACACCTGATGGGGACACTCTTAATTCCCAGTCAGCATATTTGTAGGGGACTGATGTCAACTCTCAATTACTTTCAGGATGTGACTGTTTTGGGTATTTTTTGTTCTCAGCGAGCCTTTGGCAGATCCAGGAGCCCAGGGAGGGGCCAAGGCTCACATGGCCTCGTCTGTGCCTGGTTTGTGTCCTCTCCCACACTCACACCACCCTAGCTACACACCAGAAACTGATCCATCTCCAGATTGGTCAGCACGCTGCCTAACCTGCAGACTGACACACCAGCTGAGATTGTCCTAAGTTTACTGCTCTTTTGGCCAACATTCAAAGCTGTCCAAGCTGGCTCCTTGCCTTGCCTCCCCATCGGTTCTTCCCCTTGCATATGGTTTGGCAAGAAAAAAATAGGGCCATATCATCTCTCATAGCTGGAGTTCATTTACAATCTTCAGGAGCAGACGGGGCAGGAGCTGGTGTCTGTGCTCACAACTGCTATGCTATTTAGAAGGACAATAGAGGGTGTTCTATTTCTCCCATGATTTTAAATTACTTCCATCTGGTCTGACAGCCCCAGACATTAAAATCTTGAGCACAATAGAGCCACCAGCAGAGCTGGCTCTGGGTAGGTACAGCAGAGCAACACAAAGTAGGCTGCTGCTTACAGCAGCATACAGAAAGAGGTGGCCAAATGGCTGCTGACAGCAGAGAGGCATTGCCCAGCTAGCTGATTTCTTGCCTGTTCAGCTTGATATAAACCATTCACCAGGTCTGTCTACAGCTGGAGGATGAGCAGAAGATGGAGAAGGGCTGCTTCCATGCCTGGGGCTCCTCCCAGGAGCAGTGTCTGGCAGTACTACCTCCCTCTCCAGCAAACAGCAGCAAGCCTGGCTCTCCACAGCTCTCCTGGCTCCCTTCCTGCACGAGTTACTTTGGCCTCATAGCTGTGGACTCACAGTTCAATTTTTCACCTATCTTGACCAAAAGTGCCTGTAGTGAAGGGACTGAACAGGAAGTAGTAGGTCAAAGCCCCATCCCTTGTAACATAAATACCATTAATCCTACCATGAGCAAAAATTTCTTACAATTGCTTTTTCTATTGCGGCTGCTTTATTTGGTCTCCTGAGGCAATGAGTCAATGCAGACACCAAATAGATACTGCCTCATACGAGTTCTTGAAAGCCTGCAGCTTCCTATTGATTCTGATGAGATTGAGGGCAAGGGAGGACAGCTCAGGCTTTGTGAAAGAAAAGGAAGGTGAAGAAGAAAAGAATCAAAAAATTGTGGAGAAAAAGAAGGGATAGAGAAATGGTATGTACATCCTAGAGCTCTTCTGTCTCAGGTAATTACATCTAGCATAAATTTGAACACTGTAGAAAGGCTGTTTCACCTTAGCAGTGCATCAGGCAGTTACCTTACAACAGCCACACATCCCCTCTTAGGTAGCAGCCGAGTCCCACCTGTACCATTTGTTCAGCACAGTGCTGGTTTTCCTGTGTCTCTTGGAGCCC
Organism: Heliangelus exortis; assembly: GCF_036169615.1. Classification (NCBI taxonomy): domain Eukaryota; kingdom Metazoa; phylum Chordata; class Aves; order Apodiformes; family Trochilidae; genus Heliangelus; species Heliangelus exortis. Next base: position 134,793,375 of record NC_092422.1, read on the forward strand.
TCTTCCAACCAGATGTAACATCCAAAGGCAGACAAGGCTGGAAAGAGAAATGGGAATAATGTGTGTGAGCAAACTGAGACAGCCTGTAATGGCCAGTGGTGACCTGCCCTCCAAGATTTACTTGGATGATTCTCTTTGTAATCTCTGCTGGAAAGCTGCTGCTGAGGGTACAGGTGTCATTTTGAGGGGAAAAGGTTGAGAAAAAGGGACATGGCTTTTGCAGACCATGAGGAAAACCTCCTTTGGATAAGGCTGCATTCCTCCTGGGGTTTCTTTGCTCTTATTCCTTGGCCTCCATCTGGGGTAGCAGGGATCCTCCATCTCTCACACACTTTTTTTCCCTGATATTCTATTATTTTCCTCACAGACCCTGACATCCTGAATGGCGTTTACATGTCAGAAGCCTTGAATCCTATTTTTGTGGACAACTTTGAAAGGGATCCCACACTGACCTGGCAGTACTTCGGCAGCTCCACTGGATTCTTCAGGCTCTACCCAGGTAACAGAGCAGAGGCTTCACTCTTCAGAGCAAAGCAGCAGTCTTGCAGGAACTCTGCCACAGAAGAGCCCAATTTGGGAAGCTTGCAGGCAGCATGGCCCACGAAAAGCAGGTTGCAGCAAGCAAAGCAATTTTTGTGAGCCCAGGACAGTCTGCTGGCAGGGGTGTGCCTTGGGCAGGCTGCCTTTTGAACGTATGAAAAACCATGGGCAAGACCCACAAATCCCATAGGGAGGGTGCAGAGGCTCCACAAGGGCTCCATGCCTTGAGCTCCCTGTGGTTTTTAGCAGTGATCACAATCTCTCTCCATTTCCAAGGCTCCACATGGCAGATGCAGCCAGGTATAGCCCTGACTTGTTATTCACTCACCAGCTGTGAGTGGCATGCAAGGTCACTGTGCAAGAGGCAGACCCCTTGATCAGGGGAACCCACAAGGTCCTCCACAGCTGTAGCTCAGTCTGGTGGCCTTCTGGTCAGGTGGCCGCATGGTCTTGTTCTGTGTCCTATCACATGTTCTGGAAGGGGAAAGCAGAGGTGACCATGAACAGAGCCTTTAGCAGAGGATCTGGGACATGTCCCTGTCATTGCTGTGGCCTTTTCATGCTCTCCTTGGGGAGAAAAAGATGTTGAGACCTACATAAAAAGGGGCAGAAAGTTTGAAGTAAGTGCGATTGCTCCCCAAATTCAAACAGACTATGCCTAGGTACATTTTTATATAGAAATTCAATAAACAGTTAACGAGAACTGCTGAAGACTGTATTTCTGCAGAAAGGCTGCTGCTATTGCTAGCCAGACATGTGTGGTCCCCATGGGGTAACCAGGTCTCCTCAGTGAACAGCAGCAGCACAGGTTGTCTGGGGAGCCCATCTGTCTGTGTGTGTTGATTTCACCTTTTGCTGCTCCTTTCAGGTATAAAGTGGTCACCAGATGAGAATGGAGTCATCTCCTTCGACTGCAGGAATCGTGGCTGGTAAGAGTTTTGGAGGGACTTCACCAAAGTCCCTATCTTGTCTTTCTCTTTTTCAAGATGACACCTCGATGATCAGCAGTTACTGTCCCATGCTGCTCCTGTGAGAGATGGAGGGTACATAAATGTAGGTAATATCAGGTTAGCAAGCCTGCCTTATTACTATCAGCTCTCCACGTGGCACCTAACACATGCTACATGGAAATGACTTACCATTCTGTGACTTCAGGGAGAGGGCTGTAACCCTCCAGGAATGTGGGGCACCTACTCAATCCACTCAGCATAGCTAAATGAGGCTTGTCACTCTCAACTGACTCTGGACATATGTCTGCAGCAGGCTCAGCACTTGCTGAGGTGGGAAGTGAGATGCTGGGGCTGGTGGGCAAGGCAGGGTGGTAGGAGGGAACCCATTAGATGCCCAGCCTGACCCTGCTGGATGGTTATGCCTGCAGAGCATGTTATGCTGCAGCTAGCATCATGTTACAGCAGCACACCCAACATTCCTCCTCCCCTTATGCTCACCCTGCTTCCTTATATTCTTCTTTTCATAAAGGTACATCCAAGCAGCCACCTCTCCCAAGGACATTGTCATCGTTGTGGATGTCAGTGGGAGCATGAAGGGCCTGCGGCTGACGATTGCCAAACACACCATCGTCACCATTTTAGATACTCTGGGAGAAAATGACTTTGTCAACGTCATTGCAGTATGCATGTCCTATTTTCAGGGCTGAGTTGTCTTCCTTTTGCCTCATATGAACCTTTCAGTTCCCTTGGCAAATAACAGGCTTTACAGTGGTGTACCTGCAACACTTAGCAGCTATGTTGGATGAAGAATCAAAACGAATTACCCCTGGGAAGTCAGCTTCATGTGGTCAGCAGGGTGTCTGCTAAGTCTTCTTGCCCCTGTCTCTGAAGCATGCCAGCTACATCTTCTGGCTTACTTAGGAATGTGACTGCAACAGATAACAAAGTCCTGTGTTATCTGTTGAGATACCTGAGCTAGGAAGGACCTAGGCTAATAAATTCACACAGCATAGCATAACAATGTGTGTGGATTCAGTAGTATAATTCTCAGGACAGTGTTTACAGGCTAGAAAATTACCACCATATAACTTTTTGTGCACTAGAATCTGATGCAAGGCTGCAATCCAGTGAAAAGTCAACCTGCAAATGCCCACATAGAGTTTGGTCAGGTTGCCTCAGGATTACCCTCTTCCTTTTTAAGCCCTGACCAGGATGAGGATGGGGTGATTACCAAAGAGAACCAGCACCACTGACCACAGAAAGCAAAACTTTTGTATGATCCACACCAAGACTGAAGGGTTTGGTGCCAGATTAAAAGCAAATGGTGGCTCACTTCCTGATTTTCAAGGCTAATTCAAGCACCACCTCTTTTTCCAGGCTCCTTTCTATAAAAGTTGGCCAGGACATGGTCAGTGAGATATAAAGTCTACTCTTTGTTTATAGCTTCTCACTGTGCAAGATATTTAGAAATTCCAGTGGTGACAACTCAGTCTTTGTATGGCTGACACTGTGGCATACACTTTGTATGGAAGAGTGAACAGTGTTGACATAAAAATGAAGGAAAGTTGAAAATATCATCTGTTCTTCAAAAACAGTTCTAGAAGGAACATATATATTTCTTCATTGTATTTATACCAAAAACCTTCTGGTTCAGGCACATTATCTCCTGACCTAAGCTCCAATTGATCAGATGAGGATTAGTGACCTCTTAGGCATGCTCTTATGAATTATGCTCTTTTGAGCCTTGCTATAGGTTTACACTGGCATGTTTTACCAAATATATATATCAGGCCAGAAGCATACACCCCACTAATCATGCCAGTTTGGTGGGTGTGTGGTAACTTGCTATGTTACTGTTCATCTGAGTGCCAGAGGTATCATACGTTGTTACAAAACCAATTGAAAGGTTCAGCCAGCACCTGGGGATTCAGAGCCTCCAGAAATCAAAAATATCTGCAAAGAGTGCTAGAAGCAAAGCCAGGGGCACAAGTGTAGAGAAGATCTCCAGAATGTGTGTGGGGAAAAAAAGTAACTTTGTAGGTATAGATAAGGCCCAGAAACAACTCAGCAAAACACCATAGTAATTTAAACAGATACAAGATTTATCTAAATTATAATTTGCTGTGGTCGCTTCACACAAGTCTTAGGGGAAATGTGTATAAAATGACATAATGCTCCATAATATTTTTTTAATATCCACCTAGGGCAGGAACCCTTTTATTAATTTTCTGCCATTACAACCCCTCTCTGTTTTTTCTATTTTCTCTTTGCAGTACAATGATTATGTTCATTTTCTTGAACCCTGTTTTAAGGGTATCCTGGTCCAGGCAGACAGAGACAACAGAGAGGTGAGTAGCAGGCACCTATCAATGTTATACAGGTAGTTCTCTTAATGCAATAAGTACATGAGGTTGAAGATGATAAAGCCTGAATCTCCAGGGACAAGAAACAAAACTTCCCTGTGTCACAGCAGACTCAGCACCACCACTGCCAGAGAATAAATGGACCTGTCCCAGACCACTGTGGAAAAACAGTGTGCACAGGGCAACAGTTCTCTGTATCTGACAGCCCACACCCTCAGAAAGAAAAAAAACAGTCCTTTCCTGGTGAATGTGTTCTCAGCCTGGCCTAATCCTTCACCAGGGTGTGCTGTGAGCAAGCCTACTCTGACGAGAGGTTTGATGCTCTGATTCAGGAGGGCTCAGCAGCTCTGAGGTGGCCAGCTCCACCACCCTTTGGGCTGACTTACACTTTTAGCTCTTCCTACTGTTGGTTGTTGGTTTGGTTTAGATTTTTTTTTCCTTCCTTTTTCTCTCAGTATTAACACCATGGAAGCAGCACACTCCTCAGTGTCTTTTACAACCAGTTTTCTACACATTTCTTTCCCAGCTTAGCCCTAGACTGCAGACCATGACTCCAGAGGGTGATGCCTTCTGCAGTGCTTCTCAAAGGAACCTCCTAGCTTTTGGGGCACTGTCCATCCTCGAGCACTCTCTGAGGGTTTCATTTACAAGCAGATCAATACATGTTAAAGTATGAATGCTTGTCTGCTACTTTTTTTTCTCCCAGTCTTACTGGTCTTGCATACATGGGAAGGGCTGGATAAGGGACAGTCCAATTTGTAACAGTTATGTCCCTTGTGTGATGTTCCATGGGCCACCAATTGATCACAGCCCACAGGCTGATACCGGCATTCATGCTGTCTGTGTAGGGGTAGCTGCAGCCTGAGGGCACTAACAGGGGAGCATCCATTTGACTTTCCCACCCCTGTCTGTCACAGTGCTGCACTCTCCTGTCAGCAGTGGGGGATGTATGGGGAGCCCAATGGCACAGACTTTTCCAGGCTTCTTCTGATCTGAGGGAGCACTCTGCTTTCAACTCACTGTTGCCGTTTTTGCCTCTCTTCTTGCCAGCATTTCAAGCAGCTGGTGGACGAACTGCAGGCAAAAGGAGTGGGGACTGTAAGCAAGGCCTTGAAGGAGTCCTTCAAAATCCTGAGGGAGGTAAGAGAGGTAGTGCTGGGGCTGGCACTAGGCACTTGTGTCCCTGCCTACCCCTACTTTCTCCTTTGCATGTAACGAGTTAGTTACCTCCACCATGATGCTGCAGAGGGTAGGGGAGATATGAACCAATTTCATGGGCCCCGAATTTGTAACAAGCAGGTGTTGGGGCAGTCGGTGTGTGATGCCCTGGGGCCAACAATCCCTGCTCAGAAGGCATCAGGAGCCAGCAGGTGTTTCCTTAACAAGCCCCACAATTGGGCATCACTCAGGCACTTTGGGATAGATGGTAACAATGAAATGTAACTAATCAGCTGAAAATTCTTAGTGAACCCTAGGAAGCAGATGATGATGAAGACATGAAAGATAATTGTCAGGCTTCAGATTTATTCAGTGTCACTTTGCTGAGGATCTGCGCTTGGGGAAGAAATCGCAGGTACAGGAGAATTAATCAGCCAGTCTGATCATGTCCTGTAATAAGAATTGTAAATGATTCACTGCCTTATGTGAAAAAATGAGAGTTTAGTAGCCTGGAGGGAAATGTATAACTTAACTCTGATTTTTAAGGAATGTTAAAAAAAGGACAAAGTACCAGTTAAACACCCCCCTCCTCCTCATGGCACTGTACTCTTATTTGTTTTACCAACTGGAAGTTTAAATTGTTGGCTGTGGTAATGTTTTTTCTAATTCATGCCAGTGCTAGCATATCTGAGTTGAACCCCAGGGATGATTGCAGCTGAGCTGACTTGCAGTGGTCATAGCAGCCTGATGGTTCAATTGGCAAACTGAAAAGAGTCTGGTGTAGCCTTGCCATTGCAGTAACAGGATGGTAGCACTCCTTGTAGTAATAGTTCAATGTCTTTGGGGGAAGATAGTTGCTGATATGAACAGGGAAGTAGTAACTGTATAAGCCTAGAACAATTACATAGGCTTGATGGCTGCTAGATTTATCTGTGTCTATCCTTGCATCTTATGACAAAAATAATTTTATCTTTAAAACCAAAGATCCAGAGCCTATGTAGGCCTGCAATATATATATTAGAACACTTACATTTTTCCACCAGATGAAAATTATTTCTTAATATCTAATGTATCACCGATTATAAATAGAGGCAAAATATTAAAGAAACCCAATGCAGTACAGCTTCAGACTCTCTTGATCAACACACCTTTGAAGGTCTCAGTAGAGAATAATGGAAGATAACCCTAACAGAAAGTCTGCATGCCCTAACAGAAATAGCATTTGGGCATGCCAGGCACAGGCATCAAATCTGATCAGGTCCCACTAATGAGAAGACCTCACACTTCCTTTCTGGTAGGCATGGTTCACTCACTAGACTAGGTAATCCTCAAGCCTCCAGGAGACTGGAACTTTATAAAACCCTGTATACCTTGAGCCAAAGCTGCCCATGGGAAAAAAAAGAGACATGCTGGAACAGCTAAAAGAGAAAAACCTGTCCTTCACTGACATGGCTTCACTTAAAATACCTCCAGATGGAGAGTGATGTCCACACAGCCCAGTGGACTAACATAACTCCACTGCAGCAGCAAAGAAGAAGATCCTTGGCAGGTAGAGAATTTTTTTCCTCTCTTGGCATTAAAAAGGCAGACAACACTTTGAATAGTCATCACTTACTTTGATCTTTGTTGATTCTCCCTTGGCTAATGAGGTCAAAACAGCTCTGAAATTGCTCTTAGACAGCACAGCACCCAGCAGTGATAAAACCAGATGTTACTCACTCACAAAGTGAGATGCTGATTCCCTCATTCCTTTCATTATCACCTCAGATCTGGGGAGAGGACAACTCACTGAGGCATTTGCATCTCTTTCTTCTGTGCACCTGCAGATAAAGAAAGGTAGCTGTGCTCTCCATGGCTTGTGGTGTCCTGCTTCTCTGCATTTTGGGAATGCTATCCATAAGGCAGAAGTTCAGGAACAGCAACTTTGTTGTCAAATGTGTGAAAGAGGGTTATAGATTTCTTCCATCCAGGTTTCCTTTCACAGCAACACTGGTTGCAGCTTTCTTTCAGTGTCATTCACTGTAGCATAGACTATGACTGCCTCCTCTTTATCAATCTGGGACCTCAGTCCAAGGTCACTGAAACCTCCATCTGGAAGCCTTGAGTGCAGCCAGCTGTGGGAGGGCTGCACGTGTAGCATGAGGCCTGCAAGACCTCCTGTAAGTCACCTGACAGCTTCATCCCAGGATTTCTATCTGCCCGGTGAAGTTCAGAAGAGACAGAGACTCTGTCTCAGTGCACACCGAAAGGCTGTATATACATAGGCACCTTAGTATGGAAACATGTCTGCTGGCCTGCAGCAGCTTTCCCCAAAAAGTAAAGGGCTCCTCCAGAGATTTCCTCCATATCACCAACTGGAGGACTTCAGGCTCTGCAAGTACCACAGCCAACCTCCCTGAAGCAAAATGCATCACCTCAAAGTGCTCATATGCTTTAAGCACTTTCTGAAATCTTCTCTTAGAGCTTTTTAGATCTATATCAGCAATAGGAGAGGAAAAGGGTTTCCATCAGTGTGTCCTGAAGCAAATCTCTGCTGCTGCAGTCATGCAGGAGGCAGAAGGGAGAACTTTGGTGGAATTGGCTACCCCCTTCCAGTGAAACAAAATTCACATTCTCAGCTTGTAATCATAGCCATTCCTCACAGACTGCCCTGTTATTGTTCACAGGAGCATACGCAAGAGAATAAAAATGAAAATTGCTACATCACATTGATGAAACAGGCTTTGCTGATTACAACGGACAACCAGTAATATCTGTAATGAAAGTGACGGCAAATTTTCTCTGGTAATTTTCCTCAGTCCAATTGCTCATAGAATTAATAGCCTAGCAGAGACCTACTCAGTCTCTGAGCAGCAGAGAGGGGTTGAGGAAGAGCACAGTCTCTCACCATCTTTGTTTTACTCCATTATGTTCTGAGGATAGACAGGGCATACTTTAATCCATGATGCAATTTCCAGACCAGCTTCAGGAGAACAGCTAGGCAGGGCCTCCCATGCCCCTCTCTGCCATGCTCAATAAACCACTTAAACTCAGTTTAGCCACACATCAAATGCTTTCAATTAAAAAAAAAAAAAAAAAAAAAAAAAAAATGGATCCCAGGGAAACCATGGTCTTTAAAGAATACAGTTATAAAGCATTTCAAAATTCTGAGGCACAAAGTGCTTGCTACCTTTTAAGCTCCTTCCTTGTTTATCAAGCTTTAGTCTGTCTCTCTGCTACCCTCCCTTCTTTGTTTCAGCAAGCTTAACATGTCTTGTCCTCTGATCCTTTTCTTGGAGGATTTATACCCCTTTGTTCTGGCCACTGCTCTGCTCTTGGCTGCTTGTAGTCTGCCTGCCTCCCCTGAAACACCAGGCTCCCAACAGCATGTAAATGCTGCAGCTGAGAGCCATCATGTGCTAAGCAGAGCAGAATAATTGCCTTCCTTCTTTTGCACACCATAGTCCTCTTAAGGCAACCTAAGACAGCCATGACCTTCCTTCAGATGCTGTCATATTCTTAATTCCTATCTAGCTGACCTGCCCCTTCAGTATTTCTCTCCAGCCAGTATTTAGCCTCCTGGTAGGTATTTGAGTTTCTGACTAGCCTTTCCAATGTACTTCAATTGTAAAGTTATTTATAGCTTTTTTGTATACTAAATAGATGTGTGTATGTGCATACATATGCAAACACACACCCCTAATCCTAAGAGAGTCATACAAATACACATATTAATATATTTGCTATATACGAATCTTTTAGGATTAGATAGTGCAAAATCTGTGACTCTTGTGGATTCTCTTTCCTCAGGACCTGCTCAGACTATTTTGAAAGCTGGTATTTTTCTGACCTTTTGGAGGAAAAGAAACCCCAGGTTCTGCTCTCTGAGGCCACCTTGGAATGATGCCTTCTCTTAACACCAAGCTCTTTTAATAGTACCTTTACTTCCTCCTGAACTCAGAAGTGACATATGTGAAGGTCCCTCTAAAATCATCGTAGGTGAAAAAATGGTGAAACTAGTAACCATCTAGATTTCAGGGAGACTTGAAATTCTGCATAACTTGAGCAAACTGGTGTCATAAAAAGAATGAGCCTGGCTCCTGATGTGAGTGATCAAAGGACTTTGTGGCATCATATTCCCCAACACTGTGGGGAAGCATTTCATTTGCACACTCAGGGTGTGCAAACTTTTATTTATTTGTTAATTTTACTCAGAGGACTGTGTTACTGATTTTTCTAGCAATGTGCTAGATGTTTAAAGACAATGTACCTATCTATTTTCTTCCCTTCTTATAACACATTTTTTGCTGATTCCCTCTTCATCTTTAGGGATCTTATCCAGTCCAAGTCAGTTCTCAGTCCATGAGGCAAGTAGTCCAGAAACATCTTCTACAAATCTTTTCCTTCCTGATAAGGAAAAAGTATTCAAAGACTTTTGTCAAGTAACTTTTTCTTTAACCCTGCCGTATTGTGATCTTGTCTGTATTAATTTATTCTTTTCTTTGTTTCTTATCGCTTCAGCATGTACCCAGCTATTACAATATTGTCCTTTTGATGATGACGTATCGAGGCTATAAAGTATTTCTGCCTGACTATTTCCCTCTGTTTTTCTTTTTTAATAATCTGTCAGCATACTCTTCGTAATCTCTTTCTTGCTTCTTTTCTGAAAACTCTTGGTTTCACTCACATTTTTATGGACCTAGATTCTGCAGCGTATTTTTCGGGATATGTAAAGCTCAGGTTTTCCTGTGTGCCAGTTTATGTCATTTTGCTTAACGTTGTCTCTCATTTCTTCTTCATTGGCTTTCTGGTTCCTTCCCTGTTGTTTGTTTTCTGCATGAGACACTTTCCACTGGGCTGGAATTTTTGGCCACTCTGGAGGACACTCCAGGGGGGAGTCTGCATCAGAATAGGGCAGGAGGAGAAGGAGAGGGCCTGCTCAGTCATCTGGCCAGATGTGTGTACAATCAGCGGGCATGTCTGCACATCACTGAGCTATGTTAATGCTCCTATTGCTTCACTAGCAACTCTGTGTCAGGCTATAACTGCAAAGTAAATGCAATAAGCAAATAAGGGAGTACAAGAGACTGACTCTGATTTAATTAGATCATGCCTGTTACTGCTGGCAATGTGACCAAAGTTATACAGGAAAATGTGTAGCTCTGTGACTCATTTATCAACTACAGCTCTGTCCCAGATCTCTCCAGGCATCTATGCTGAGGACATCTTGCTACTCATCTCCCCTTCTTTTATGCTCCTGAGACTTCAGTCAGAGCAGGGAATTACACTCAGAGCTTGATGTGAATGTTTTCAGATCACTTGCTACAGCTGCAGCCAGCCACAAAAGGACCTAAAAATCAGGGATTACCTCTTGTTCGTTTGTTTTCTAAATCTGTCTTTTTAATCTCTATTTCTATGACACTGATGATCTCATTTTCCCTGTTGAAAATATCGTCTACCCCTGTAATTAGGAGATTGCTAGTTCTGATGCAGCATCTAATTTTTCAGTATTGTGAGGTTTGAAGTAAGCTACAGGAAGAGATGACTGAAGTAGTTTGATGAAAAGGTGGATGGCCTTAATTAAGTGTTAATTTACTAATCATCTAAATAAAACATGCTGTAGATTGCAACAGTCTGAAATAAGCTGCTTTTGTAATTACAAGGTTCACATATCTGTGATCTGAACCTCATTCTGACAACATCTCTCTCACCATCACAAACCTCTGCCTTCCTAATGGGTGCTCACACTAGCAGTTTTGTCTGCTAATCTGCATGCAGTTGATCTCCATCCTAGGAATAGCTCACTTGAGACTCCTTGTCTTTTCTTATCTGATGGTCTGCCCTGTGGCTGTCAACTGCTTTTCCCCTTTTGTTGGCACCTAAGAGCATGCTGTTTGAATGGGTTCATACATCAGGCCATTCAGAAGCTGTTGAATCCATCCTTACTGAAGTAGAGTAACAGGCACTTCAGTGATATTAGGAGAAATGTTGAAGGAGGCAAGTCTGACAACACAAATGGTGCTAGAAGATGATGTTATGGTGATATTAGCCCTAAACCTGGTGATTTCTTAATAAGGGACAACCACAGCTGATTGTAGTAGTGTGAAGTGACTGGGTGAATCTGGACTTGGAGTTGGCTTCCAGGTATCGATGGTCATGATGTTAATCTGCAGTGGAACCATAGTAGCCATCAGTGTTGGGAAAAACATTTGCCTTCTGTCCTAACATAGCATTACCAAACCAAAAGGGACTTGTGCATTGAACCCTGAAATATCTAAAAACTCCCAGTTCTCACCCCCTGTGCTCTTGTTCTCCCATCCAGTGTGTTTTATTTTATGCAATTAGTTTTACCGCTTGGATACCTTTTTCCTCATATATAAGATATAACCACTCTCTTCCAGTTTAAAAGTGTTGCTGCTTTTGATATTACTTTAGTTACCCTTCAATTAGTCTCCAGTACACTCTCCATCTCATGCCATTGCCTCTCATTAATCTCTTGTGCAGACTTGTCATATCTTCCTCTTTCCATATTTTTGGGTTACTCTGCACCAGGTTCTATATCCTCCTTTGCTGATTAGCCTTTTCCATGCTCAGAGAGAAGTGGTGAGATGCTGTGCAAGAAGTGCCCACTGATGCTGAGCTAGGAGCTGCAGCAAATCAGCTGCTCATTTTTGTGCCCTCACGTCATCTGCTTCCTCCTCTGGTGACTGCTAATTCAACACCCCAGATAGTGCAGCATGAGGCACTAGGTTCTCTAGAGCTGATGTACCTGAGGGTGGGACAGGCAAGAGCACTACTAGATGAGCAGCTTTCAAAGGCTGATCTACCTGGGTGAATGGCAGGGTCTGGCTTGCCAATAAGATCATTAGTATTCAGTCAGTCCCCACGTCTCCTTGGGAGCACTTCAGCATTTGTACCAAAGTCCCCTTGTATTTCCACACTACCTTAAATATCACTTATGCACAGGTCCCCTGTCATCACAGTGCGTGGCCTTTCGGTCTGGCACATCTGTGACGTGTTTCATCTCTGATGGCAGTTGCCTTCTCTTTTCATGTTCTGCCCTTCTCTGCTATTTTTGGCAGACTGATGGATGTAGCCTAAAATAATGAGTCTGATTTCTCCCTTGTCTCACATTTTCTGCCATAAAAAGTGACAGTTATTGCTGTTCAGATCAGAATTGCAGTGTTTATGGTCACTCTGTAGTCATTTTGCATGAACGACTGCGACTACACAAGATATGAGGCAGCAGGGAATCACACCCTTCCTCCACAGCACTGATTTATTATTATTTATTACTTATTTTGCACACTGTAAAATGTACACACTTATTTTACACTCCTGTGTCCACATGGGCTAGAAGGGCTGTATATATATCAAAATACATATACAAAGTCCTTATTTAAGCAGAGATCTTTCTGAGTACAGGGTGAGATTTGTAAGAGGAAATCAGTATCTGGCTCAGTGTCAATGATGGGGTGGCCCATCCCTAATAAATGCATTGCAATTACACAGAAGGAGCCTGGCCTAACTAATGCTCTTCCTCTCTGTTTGCAGTTCAGAGAAGCTGGTCAAGGAGGCTTGTGTAACCAAGCTATCATGCTGATCACAGACGGAGCACTGGAGGATTATCAGTCTGTTTTTGAGAAATACAACTGGCCAGACCGGAAGGTTTGTCTGGGAAGTGATAAATAGAAAGGGCAAGGAAAGGTTCTATGGTCCTGCTACGGTGGGAACAGAAGAGCATGAGCCAGGACGACAGGCAGAGCTGAGCATTCACATCCTCCAGTACCTGTGTGCATCCAGCTGTAAAAACAAAACAAAGCAGCCAGGCAAGAGCATGCTGTGGTGATTTTAGAGGTGGTAGGATGACAAATGGATATCTGTAGGTCAGTGAAGGTTTGTTTTTTCCATACACTTCATTTTCCAAATATGTGGGCAATCAGAACTTTCTCCTGATAAGATGATAAGGACTGAACTGACTATTTTAAAATTAAAACAAAACATTTCTGTAAGGAATTTTATCCCATCTAGGATGGTTTATAAATGGTCCTGTTTAGGAAAAGGTTCTTACAGTGGACAGGAGAGTGGATGACACAACCCCTCCAGCTATCCTCCAGCCCTTTTTACTTTAAAGTCTATGATCACAGGCTTGTACTAGCAAGAGCAGACCATGAAACTGGAATAGACCAGGCTCATCCTAAGCCTTCCTGTTTTATGTTTGCCTCATTCCATATAGCAGCAATGCACAAAGGGAGAGAAGCAGCCTAGTATGAGGCCAGAGAATGGGGCTGCTAAAGCAGTTTATTTCGGGATTGGCTCTTTTGTTGTTGGTCAAACACAGGAGAAATGGTGAAGCTTTCTCTAAATGATTCATGGGGCCAGCTGTTCCCCTGGGTAAAGGATTCCTGGGAGCTATAAACCTCTCTGCATGTGGTTGCCGAGTGCCTGGCAGAGCTGCTGTCATAAAACCAAATAGAATTTACATTTCTGCCTTGTTATTGAGATGAACCTGGGTGCTATTTGGCTTTTTGAGCTTATTGTAATTGGAGATGAAGTTCCAGCCCACAGAATGCAAAACAAATGGGCCAAGAGGTTCCTGTTTGTGTGTGCAAGCAGAGTTACTGCTCTGCACCACAAACAGGCATTCACACTGGTGCATGGCAGGATGCCAGACCTCAGCCATTTGGATTTGGTAGCACATTACAGCCTAATTCTTCCATCTTTTCATTCCCCTTCCCAGGTCCGGGTTTTCACTTACCTTATTGGACGGGAGGTCACTTTTGCCCCTAATGTGAAATGGATCGCCTGCAACAACAAAGGTGCTGTACAGGAATGCTTCCCCAAGCCCCATCACACAGGTCACAGGGCCCTGGACCCCCCTAGGGCTACTCCACTTAAGCTGAGCCCTTGGCAGCCCAAGGAAAGAGCAGACCCTGCTAGTCCAACGTGAAGTGTGCCTGTGTCCGAGTAATGCAAGTCCTCCATGCTGAGCCACCACATTTTCCTGTCATGGTGCCAAGGGACACTATGACCGAGATTCATGCTGGCTACAGTCCATCTAAGTGCTTATTGTGTCCCAGTTGTTGGCTTTTGACAATCTGTCCAAAACTCTGTCGGAAAGCCTGACATCTTTTAGCTGAGATGTAAAGCAAACATCTCTTCTTTCAAACATTTCACAACAGTTTTCCCAAGGTCTGCAGGTTACCCCCTATATCCTGGTCAAAATCTTTGTGTGCAAGTGGTTTCACTGAGGTACCAGAATAACTTGTTCATCCCACCCCAAAACCAATATTCTCTCTAGCTGGCATGAAACTGCATGAATGGGAAAATCCATTCAGAGTAGGTGAGTCACCTCTATGCATTTGGGGCCTTTTAAAAAGCCCAGTTAACCTTATCAGAGCCTGCAAGGGTAAAGGAAGAAATGGGGGGAAGTCTTCCCTGTTTGGGCATTAATTGGCCACAGTGTGCCTGCAGATAGCAACATTTGCTACATCAGTAGTCCTGCTTAAACAGGGAAAGGGAGATAGAATTTGGAGGCTGACTAGCTAAGGTTACCAACTCTTCCTCTCTGAGCAGTGGCTATAGCAGACTGAAATGCATAGGTGCATTTGCTACTGAAAATAATTGACAGACAAGAATTGCTGGCCTGCAGAATGTCTGTGAGCTGGGGGTGTCCAAGGCTCAAATGTTCATCTATTAGTACTAGGAAAAACACTCAACGTTTTTAGTTTTTGTTAGATGAACCAGAAACTTGGATTTCAGATTCATATTCAGCATTCTGATTAGTGACAGGGAATTCATGGTGCTGTTGGTTCACCATAAAATGTGAGAATGGATTCTCCTGAATAACCAGAGAACAAAAATGTGCTCTTTGCACTTGAATTCTCACTTACGAGACTTGAGCTCTGCATAAGGCTCACTGATTTTTGTACTTTTGTTTCAACACATCGTACAGCTCTTGTAGTCCCTGTTTTCAAGCACACTAAATCTGTCTCCACATCACAGATTATCAGATTGGAAGCCCTTTCACGTGTCAATTTTCTCAAAGTGGTAAAAATGTTTTCCATCTATCTGACATAGTCTCTTCTACACCAATCATTTCCATGGGGTGAGAAGCAGAACATGAGTCCACGTGACATTGCATTGTGTTAACATTTATAACTACTTACGCAGCTAGTTTTGAGGGCCTTTTGGTAACTTGAAAACATTCTTCTTCTGTACTCCTTGTTTTAGTGTTAAAGTATTATAGGTCCACCTGCAGGGATAAAGCTCTGGAAATAGGTCTTGCACTTTTACAGTCTGTTTCCAATGGGTGGATGGAAGTATTTGCCGTCCTTGGATGAAAAGCTAAGCAGATGGAAGAGTAGGCTGCTGGAAAAAATGTGGAAGACAAGTTGGGAGTTTGTACCTAATGTAACACTGGGCAGAGTAAGTGGGTGGCCTGGTGGAATACTTTGTTTGCACGTGTTTGGCCTTCAGGACCAAGGGCATCCTGATTAGGGGACTGTTTTTTTGTCTGCCTAAAACCCAAAGCAACATTTTATGTCTGCTTGGCACGATTCTGGTTATATCAAACTCTAGTCTTAAGCATTGGTCAAGTATTCTGAAAAGAATGGAGCTAGTGCTTTGAAACTCTAGATTTCCACAGAGACAGGTTCCTAAAGCAGTTGGTGGATACAAGGTATGTCAAGGAACTTTTTCGAAAGAGCAGAGAAACCATCTGGGTTGATACAGTTTTTGACATCCAGTTCCCTAGCTTTGCACACACTCGTTTAAAAATACAGAAGATGCATTAGAAAAGTGACTCACACCTCTGTTTCTCTGTGAAGGATACTACACTCAGATCTCCACGCTGGCTGACGTCCAGGAGAATGTGATGGAGTACCTGCATGTCCTTAGCCGTCCCATGGTCATCAACCATGACCATGACATTATTTGGACTGAAGCCTACATGGACAGCGCGGTAAGGACCTGCAGCACAAGCCCTTAGTCAGGGAACAGCAGGGCCTATGGGCCAAACTGACCAAGTTGTTAAACACCCAGCTAGTATGTTAGGCATATAACTTATCCCAGCTTCCCATCTAAATCTCTTACATGTATCAGAATGTAAGTAAAGTCCTCACATTTATGTAAAACTAAGAGCTGGTTGATGGATAGAAATCACTGGTCTCTGGCTCTGCTGAGACAGACAATATTTCTTTTGTTCTGACTCCTGGAGCTGTGATGTGTATGCAGACTTCAGGTCTGAATCTGCAGTAACCCAGGAGCCTAGGACTAATCATACAGGCACAGCATGACTTCAGTAGAGCTTCTTTAAAAGCAGGTTACCATCTACAGGATTATTCACAGGAAAGATTATTTAGAGCTCAGGAAAAAGGTCACAGAGAGTAGTTTCCTCCAGCCCAGTGGTTAACTGCATGATGCTTGCCATTCAAAAATTCAGATCTCCACTTGGGAAGCAGGCTCACTCTTTAATTTCTTGAGCTAGTAAAACCTAATATCACCACAACAGCCCTGTGCTCAGTGCTGTGAGTAAATGACACATGGTAGAGGACCAGAAAAACAGCATTGCCAACACCCCCTGCTTTGTCTCAGGCCTGCCCTACTGGAAGACTGGAGACCTTTGGACAATAAGCAGGTGGTGTTGTGATATTGTGCTGCCAAGGCAGCTTTGAAATTCAAAGGAGTAAAGGGAAGGACAAAAAAGTAGATCACCACTGAAGGAACCTTCTCCTGTACTTCCCCAAATAGAAGGCTTTCCTCAGTTTCTACCTCCAACCCTTTTTACACTGCAAAAAGAGAAAGTTGCAGTTCTTTTGGAACTGTGCTTTCAGGGAGTTAAAGGCTTTTTTTTTCCTGCACTGGACTCTTCCCTCCAGAGAAGTGGCTGCATAACTGTAACAGCTAGAGCTGACCAGAAGTCAGGTTTCCCTCTATCAGAAACAAACCTGAGGTGCTGAGACTGTTTATACTGTCTGAGGTGAAAAATCTTCCAGAAACACTGAGGATGTTTCTGTACACAGTCCCACTCTGAGACCAAAGTTATTGGAGCTTGTCTGGCCAGTTCCAGCTGTAGGGTGTCTGCCACAGCTCTGGGGAGGGTTTCAGGTTTACAGTGAGAAACATGAACTCTCTGAGTTAGAGTAAAACTAGGGTTACTGAAATTAGCTTTGTAGCAGGAAACGTGGAAGTCCAAGTCACACATGGCTGTTATCGATGCTCAGAGTCAAAACCACACAAATCCCAAGAAATAGCCAGGCTTGCACTGTCATGATGCATAGATGCCATTCTCAGGAGACTCCTGTGGGGAGTACCATCCCCACCTCAGTGCTGTGGCTTTCCATTGAGGCTGCAGCCTTGGCACACTAGCTCTATGAGGGTGATGTGGGGAAGTCTTCTGCTGAAGGAGTTATGTCAAGTGAGAACTGGGGACATTGTACTTGAGTGCGTAAGCAGAACCTCCCAAAAAGCCACTCTCTCTACCCAGTGAATTTATTCTGTTAGCTAGAATGCCACGCTTGGCAGTGGTGTATGGTGTCACACTTCCCAAGGCAACCATAGGGATTTGTTGGCTGCACTTTTTTTTACCATGTTTCTTCTCTCGCCTCTTGGCTCTTCCTCCACCCCAGCCTCTCCCATCTTTGATTCATTCCTCCATTCATTTATTCATTCCTCTGTTCATCCGTGTCTCTCACTAGCTGCCACAGTCTGAGGAGGTAACTGCACCCCTGTGTTTTGTGAGCGTATTGTGTCCCTTGTGCCAGTTGGTGTGTCAGTGCCAGTACTCACAGCCACAGCACAGCTGGCCTGCACATCTGGAGGTGCTGGCAGAGGGGGGATGGATGTGCCATTGGGATGCGGCACTGAAGAATAGAGGAAATGCTGGATGTACTGGAGAGCTGTGCTGTGATGTTGGCACAGGGTTGGTCAGTGTGTCTGTGTTGTACAGTAGCTTAGTTCACCAGATCTAATTTTGCATATGTCCAGTAAATATCAGAGAAATTTACTTGCTGTGTGTTAGTATGAGTGCTGCTCTAAATGGGAGGTTTCCACAAAGAATCATCCAGACTGCATCAAAAGCAGCATGGCCAGCAGATCAAGGGAGGTGATTCTGCCCCCTACTCCGTTCTTGTGAGACCCCACCTGAAGTACTGTGGCAAGGTTTGGGGACCCCAGCTCAGAAAGGACATGGAGATGTTGGAGCAAGTCCAGAGGAAGACAACGAAGATGATCAGGGAGCTGGAGCACCTCTCCCGTGAAGACAGACTGAGAGATTTGGGGTTGTTCAGCCTGGAAAAGAGAAGGCACCAGAGAGACCTTATAGTGGCTGCCTAGTACCTGAAGGGAACCTACAGAATAGCTGGGGAGGGACTTTTCACAATGGAGTGTAGTGATAGGGCAAGGGGTAATGGTTTTAAACTAAATCTAGATTTACGTTAGACATTAGGAAGAGATTCTTCAACATCCCTTTAGGGTGAGGGTGGTGAGACACAGGAACAGGTTGTCCAGGGGAGTGGTGAATGTCTTACCCCTAGAAGTCTTCAAGGCCAGGCTAGACTGAGCTTTGAGTAATGTAGTCTAGTGGGAGGTGTCCCTGCCCATGCGGGAGGTTTGGAACCAGATAATCTTGAAGGTCCCTTCCAACCTAAACCATTCCGTAAGACCAGTAACTCAAGATTAACCAGGCTAAAATCTCCACTAAAGTACTGTCTGGATTTTTGACTGGCTCCTTTATGGCTCCAGCATGTATACTTAATGAAGGCAGGATGTATTTCTTGCCTTATGACTAACTTACAAATGAGAGATGGAAGGGGGATACTACTGCCATCGACGAATTAGGTCCTTTAGCTAGCGAGGCATGTCTGGGAGACGTCATTGCATGTGCCTTTCCTGCTTTACCTCTTTTTGTATGTGTGCTTTTAGAGCATCTTTCTTCCGCAATAGTGAGATCATTTATTACCCAGTTACAAGTGTGTCCTCTATCTCCTGTAGAGATAGCTTGTCAAGTTGTATCTGTTTGTTTGGATCATGATGTTGTCTTTTTCCTAAGCTTAGATATTTTAGTCACAAATTTATATAAGCAGTCTCTGTGTGTATTTGTGCCTTTTAAATGTTTGCCCATGGTGTATGTTCTTTGTGGTATTTATGTGTTTGCAGCATAGATGACATCTTGTTGGAATTTTACTCATATTTCTGTTGTTTTCCTTTGTTCTGTGCTCCTTGTATTGGTGGTTTTTACACTTGTTGCATAAGTGTTCATGTATACTCTCCCCAGAGCCTGGTGGGTTAAATTGTTGCCATCACTTCTACAGGTTCCTGTCTCTTCATTAAAACAGCTCTTCAATTTCTCCTGCTTCAACACATTTCACTGGCTTTCATCCCATTCACATCACCCCACATGAGCAAACATCCACAATCCTCTTGGATAGGGAGTATCAAAAAGTTCTGCCACCTGTTTTTAGAGGGGTGTGGGAGGCAAGGAAGTGGCTAACTGCCAATCAACAATTGGGGATTGACAGATTGGGATCTTGGGGATTCCAGTGCCTTTTATTGGGGTTACCTGTGGTGTTGCATTTGCTAACACAGGGCTTGTTGTTCTGTGGCAGCTCTTCTCATCTCAGGCTCAAAGCCTGTTGCTCATGACAACAGTGGCTATGCCAGTCTTCAGCAAAAAGAACGAGACGGTGAGTGCAACACGGGCTTTGCTCTCCTTCCAGCCAGCAGAAGTGAAAGGATGTACTAGACCTTTGTGGGGTTTTAAAGCCAGTGGGTCTCTGAAAGAAGAGCTGGCCATTAAGGACTGTGGTGGACCTCTGGCAGGGTGTGAAGCTGATAATTCACCAGTCAAAATTACAGTCTGTCACTTCCTCTGAATGTTTTTTTTAAAAAAATATCCCTTAAATATGACACTTCTCCATGTTTTATCCCTTCCGCTTTCAAACTGAGCCTAATTCCCAGAACCATAAAATTTCAAGCTTGAAGAGATCTTTACCTTGCCTAATGTATGCATTTTATTGCAGCTCTTAATATTTCATATGGTTCTTTATGACTTCAATAATATCTGTTTGGCAAAAGTGTCATTGAAGAAAGGCATTCAGTTCTGAGCTCTCTGTTGTGGTTTCTCACTCTGTGTTGAAAAACAGTGTCTAAATTCCACTTTAAATTTATCTGGCCTCACCTTCCTGTCATAATGGTCTTGTCTGCTAGACTAAAAAGCCTCAATTCTTTGGTATCTTCTGCTGGGTAGCATCTTTTATACTGCAATAAAATCACACCTGACTATGTTTTGATAACAGAAAAAAAAAATTGAACAGTTTTGGTGTCGTTGATAAGGACATTTCCTCTGGGCTTTGAAACCCTTTAGCCATTTTAGTTCCTCAGCACCCTTTTTAAATGGGAGATGGTACCTCACCTATGCTGTACAAGACATAAGCTCTTCATCTAGGTCCCATAAAGAATTGTCTGCCTTCTCCACCTGGGTCTGGATTTAACATGAATTACCACAGCACTTCAGTGGGAGCCTGTGTGTCACTTTCCCATCATGCTCCCCAGACATTTTCTAAACAACAAGTTCCCCATTTCATGGGGATTTCCTGCATTCCTTTTTCCTAGGTTAACAGTTTTGTATTTGGTGTTTGGTTTGGTTGGCTTAAGTTATCAGCCCATCCGTGTTGGTTTGCATTATTGTCTTACTGTTATTTACATGAAATGAATGAAGGTGGGGTTTTTTTCCCTCAAATTTGCTTTCAGTGATTTTTGCATTACTTCTAAATCATAGTAAAAAATATTGGCTCATACTGGGAAGAAATACTCCTCTCCATCAGCATTGGAGCAACCCCTTTAGACTTTCTGAGGTATGTTTGTTGGGTCTGAATGAACATATTCACACAAGACTAGAGAAGAGGATATGTGAGAGAGGAGGCAACAGTATGTATTCAGGTAGAAAGCTACACAGATTTTTCTTCTGAAAACTGATTGTCCTTTGTTTTTAAGCGATCTCATGGCATTCTCCTGGGTGTGGTGGGCTCTGATGTACCACTGAGGGAGCTGTTAAAACTTGCTCCACGGTATAAGGTAAGACTAAAATTAGGCCATTTGTTATTTTGGACAGCAAAGCCACTCATTCTTCCATGGGCATGACTGAAAAATAATTCCTCTGCCTGTAAGAAGCACTCTGAGCATAAAGTAAGAAATGTCAGATGTGGTCATGTGTGGTTTCAATATAGCACGAGAAATCAGTCACTAATAGAAGGTCTTAGGCTGCTTCAGAAATACAAGGACTGATAATCCAGTAGACTGGCAACAGGTCATGGAACCTTTGAATTTTGATTGTGACCAACCCAGATCCCCCTGAGATTATATGGATCTGGCAGCCTGTATCAGAGCAATGTGTTTTATATCCAGTTCCCAGTGGACAAAAGCTTCCATGCCAGCTGACAAAAAATTAAACTAGTTTTGCTGCCAACAATTGTAGCAGAAAACTTGAGGACTGAATGGGCTATGAAAAGCCAACTTTTCTGTCATGCCTAGATGTTCCTTTCTCCAGGTCAGCAGGAAGATTTCTTGGCAGCACAGTGTACAGGAAGCTGGCTCTCACTCAATTCTGCTGTACCTAGATAAGATTATTTTCTCTCCAGAACTGTTAGTACAAAAACTTTCCATTAGCTATGTATTTAGTATTTCTAAAAAAACTTATATATATTCATCCATACCATAAGAAAACACCTCAGAGATGCACTGATTATTTTCTGCTGTAAATTCAATTCAGTGACCTTTTGTTCAGTCAGTCTGCACACCAGGAGACAGTAAGCACACCTGAGGATCACCACGAATTCAGGCAACTTGAGCCATCATTTACAGTTTTTAGTGTCTCTTAATTAATAGACAACCACTGCCAGCTAGGCAGTTGTCCAAGATCTGATTGCTGAAGACTCACAGGACTGAAAGCACTGTCAGAAGCTATGAATTTGTGTGGTGCTTCCAAATGAGGATGCAGGGCAGACCATTCACATGCAGCTGTAGGAAATGATCCTTCAAGCAAGCAGGGAACTCAGCATGCACAGGCTAGATGGTCTGGATCTGAGGGAAAACTTATCTAGGAACTTCAATGTTTATACATAATTATTTTCTCCCTAAAACTAAATACCTTTTAGTCTGCCTCCCTCCTCTATCACTCGAAGGCCATATGTCACAATAATCTTTCTTCCAGGCCAAGGAGGGACACTGGTCTTTCCACTAAGCAGTGCCAGGGAAGGAGGGAAAATTATTTGAAGTCTTTCTTTACATCAGAGGCAGGACACAACTTCCCAGAAGCTCTTTCAATCCCAGAGCAGTTTGGAAACCTAGGATCCTCAGCTTGAATCCCCTGGCTTATGGGCTACAAAGGACCAGCTCCAGAGTTACAGCCCTTGAGAGTTCATATATTTTTGGTTGCACTTAGTGAGATGGGAAACTTCAGCTTTAATATGCCAACAGGGAAGTTTGCTGTAGTCCTGATCCAATGTTTTAGATTCATTCCTGCCACGTTGAGCTGAGCTCAGTGTGCTCTTTGAATAAAACTATTTCACACTGAGAGAGTTCAAAGTTTTGATCTGGAATGTGTGAAATGCAGAATTCATTCCCTCCCAAAAGCAAAGATGGATTGTAATTTATTTAACTCCCTCTTTCCCTATTGTTATTCCTCCAGGATTGTCTCTACAGGAATATAAACTTGCAGCATTTTTTTGAAGATAAAAATCTTAGCCACTCATGTTTTCCTTGAGATGTCTCTTGTTTTGGCAAACACAGTCTGTCAGTGTTTTTTTAGCAACTCAGATTTTTGTTGAAATTTATATTATAAATGGGCTTGATCTGAGTAACTGCTCTCTCAGAAATCTCTTGCAGATCAGGTCAGCCAGTGTCTGCTCTTGGTAGATTACACTATTCCTTAAAAAGCATCTTAAGACTATAGACTTGTAAATTGTCCTACACTAGGTTTGGTCTTGCCAACACAGAAACATAATGCAGAGCTCCTCTGAAGACCAATAGGATTTCCAGGGAAGCCATCTGTGAAGTTCATACTCACTTGTTTATTCCCTGCTGTGCGTACGTAGTGATGGACATACAGACCTTGTCACCACTGGCTCTGTACTGCTTACAGCATTGCCCACTTTATGTGCAGCACTGCTGTGTCACTTGTGGAGAGCTTATTCTGCCTCTGGGTGGCAATTTCCATGAGGACAATTGTTCTCTAGGAGGGCATCTTTTTTCTGAATGTGGACACAAATCAACTACCTGCCCACCCTTTTGTTCATCTAAGCATAGTCAGCCAGCTCAGA
The DNA here is from genome assembly GCF_036169615.1 of Heliangelus exortis. NCBI lineage: Eukaryota > Metazoa > Chordata > Aves > Apodiformes > Trochilidae > Heliangelus > Heliangelus exortis. The sequence goes on from NC_092422.1 coordinate 134,816,682, forward strand.
CAGAGCAGAGACCCAGAAAGGAATGGTTTTGGATGGTGAGGATCATATTTTCTGCTGGTCAATATCTTTAAAAGGAAAATATTTCTGAATATCAGTATCAGTGGGACCTGTTACACAGCAGTGTTTCTAGTTAAAACAGTAATTATTCTCATGCCTCTTTCTCCAGCTGGGTGTCCATGGATATGCCTTTCTGAACACCAACAACGGCTACATTCTTTCACACCCAGACCTCCGTCCTTTGGTATGTATAGTTGTGAATTTATGAACCTTTGCTTACTTTCAAACAGTGGCTGTCAGGTATTCAGGGATACTCCTTATTTCTCATATTTTGTTGAGCTGTGAAGGCTACCAGGCTCTTATATATATATAGGCATCCAGAAGCATAAAGAGAAATCAGTTCCATATGCATAGATATATATATAGATATAGATATATATATATATATATGCACACATGAACCTGTCTGTTCTCCATGGAAGTGTATTTGAGAGATGTATTTATATGGACTTTCTGTAGCATGGGTGCATGTGTTCCTGTGTTCACGCAACGTTCCACTGATGATCTGAAGAAAAAATTCCCTTTGGTCAGGCATATCCCCTACAAGAAGTCTTAGTACAAGTAGCACCCTGGTAATAGCTACCCAGTAGCTGTAGTGTTGGACATTTTGGGAATCTGGCCATAGCAGGGTCCAATATCATAAATCTTAGTATCATGTTACATCAGAGACAACTTAGAAACCACTGAGTTGCAACGATGATCTTGGGACTGAGGGAGTGGACATAAGGACATTTCTCCCTCATAGTACCACCTGGGTTTCAGACCAAACATCTCTCTGCAAACACACAGATGGCCTTGTTACGCCAGCACACAATGATTTTATATTTCATACACATGCCTGTTGGGACAAATCTACCTGCATGCAGCTATAAGCATTATTGTGGTTAATGGCAAGAGAAAATGCCACCACAGGGTTTTGCACCATCTGTCAGAAAGGCAGCTTTGCAGAGGCAGACCACAGGTACAGATAGTTTATTCACTAGGTGAAAGCAAGGGACCTATCATGTTTCCAGGATGGGGCAACACAAAGCTAGACAAGGGCACTGGTTTATTCCCCATCTGAAACTGATCTGTCTTAGTCTGTTCTACACCTTTCCTTTCACCCAGAACATTAAAGGGAAATAGCTCTCCTGCATCAGTCAACCCTAGGTGAGAAGCGTGCCTTTCTCTCAGTGCAGCAAAAGCCTAATTCTCCTCAGAAAAGAGCACCTGCTGGTATTATAGTGTTAATGGAATTACAATCTTATCTGTGGAAAAAAAAAACCACCACAAAAAAACCCCAAACCAAACCTCATTTCCTGGAGGCAAGTGTGTTGTACTGATCTAGTTAGAAGAATATTCTCACAAAGGAGGTTGTAGCCTTTACCTGCAAGTTTATCTGTGTTCCTGCTTATCCCTTGCTCCTGAAAGAACCTCTCCCACTTGAACTGTCTTGCATAAAGAAATATATGGCATGTTCTGGGGACCATATCTTGGGACCAAGAAGGCACTTGCATCTGTACACTGCCTCCCTAGTTAGACAAGAAAAGAGGCAACCCTATTTTTCAAATTGCATATCAATTCTGAAGGGAATAGTTTAGGAAGCCATCTTCCTAGTCATTATAATTTTTGTGTGTTTGTTTATTTTTTAATAAATGCCAGTATAAAGAAGGAAAGAAACTGAAGCCTAAGCCTAACTACAACAGCGTAGATCTCTCAGAAGTGGAATGGGAAGACCAAGAAGAAATAGTAAGTATCAGAAAATTAACTAAGCTTCTTTTGGAGGTCCTTCTTTCTATTACTTTGAGTGCCCATATGGAAGGGGTCAGGGGAGCAGCTGGCACTCCTGGTTTTTTCTGTGCCAGACTGGTTCTAACTAAGCTAGGCTGGTAGCCTACAAGAGGATGAGGGTGATGCACCCCTACAAAGTGCTTGTCTTCCTTCCCGATATGAGCTTTCCTTCCCATGGAACTGGTAGGGAAAGCACTGGCAGGAGGAAGGATGCGCTTTGAAGGGTGCTTCAGGGAGCCAGTCTGTGTATACATCACCCAAATGCTGCCTTAATACAAAGCCAAGATGGCTTAGAAGTATGGCACTGTTCCATCATATTACCCATCCGTGTAACGTGAGGTATGGTTGAAGCCACTCAAGTAATGAGATCTGTAAAGAGGAAGATAGTGGATTCAAAAGGAGACTAATGCTTGCAGTCACTATTAATAATAGACAAAGATGATAAGGGGCTGACATTTGAGAAAAAAGTTTCCAGAAAACACGTTATTGCACAGATGAGGAGGCACTGAGAACAACAGCAGATCAGAGGGAAAATATTTAAAAATACCTTTTCTATCATCTTTCAAGCAAAATTATTCAAAGGTGATAATCAAGAAACAGCATGCACTTCAACAGCTTCACATTGCTGTATTGCACAAGTAGGAACCCAGATAAAATGAGAAGGTGGAGAGGTCCCTCTGCGGCTGGTTTTTATTTATGCTGAAGAATTAGAAGAGAATAGGTATTTAAGTTCCTAAGACAAGAACGGAATTTGGAGTAAGACAGAATTAGCTCTGAGACACGTGCCTCTGGATTACAGGGGAGACTGCTGAGATAAATGGATCTGATGCTATAGATATCCACTTAAACAGGTAGGACAAAAGAACTGCCCAGCATGAGGATCCAGAGTAGCTACAGCAGCTACAGTAGCTACAGCAGGCTCAGTACAAAGGGAACTTGGGAAGTGGAAAAATGGCAGATTGAGAAAGGAAACACAGTGGGACTGGGTGTGAAACATTTTAAGTGAGATAAAAACAAGAACCTTTAAATGCAGTGGAACCACCAAGATACAGGTTGCCAAATGACTTTGTGTGGGTTCACTGATGTCTTACAGGAGCTCTATTCCCATCATAGTTTTCTGTCTCACTGGGACTGATTTTAGAGCTGCTTCTCTTCACTCAGTTTGATATAAAAAAAAAAAAAAAAACAAAAAAAAAAAACCCAGGAAACCAAAGGACTTCTTTGCTGTCATGTTTGTTTGTTTAGCAGGTTCCAAATAACCTGTTTAGTAGTTCTGATCAAATAATACTGATACCTGAATGCAAATATGACGCAAAGTGTAAGGTTTCTGTCTATAGGCAGAGCAAAATTATCTAGTAAAAAGAAAATGTCAAAAGAGGCATGAAAATCAAAGCCAATTGGTTTTCCTGTACTGCAAATTCCAGAGGAAAGAAAGGTTGCAGTCACAGAGGGTACAGAGGCATTCAGTGATGTGAATGATAGCTGCAGTTCGACTTCAGCAAGACGAGCAACTCTCAAGATACACCCACTGCAGTAGAAAGCTGCCAACATTTCAACACTCAGATTTGCAGTTACAGTATTAGATCAATGACAGACTCAACGTCAGTTGCAGTATATTCTCAGCAACACTGATAAGCAGCAATTCAGACTGGAAAAATGTGTCCAAGTGCTAATCATGTGTAATACAGCCAGCTGCTATAAAGAAATCCAAGGGAGGGAAGATGGCACTGTCAGGGAAATACCAGCTGGTGCACAACAGTACTTCAGGTAGGTAGCAAGGAAGTTTGGGCTTGCTTGTGAAGCAACACAGGTATGATTCTCAGTGTGACGGGAGAAGGGAAGGCTCAAGGGATCCTCCTCAGCAGTCTAGGAATCGTTACCCAAATTGATTTTCTTCAGCCTTCTTCAGAGCCACTGTAGTAGTCTGCAAAGATATTGGAGCTGAGTGACAAAAAACTGAGATATTGTGAGACAAATCATCTGTGTTGTTTTGAAACCACAAAAGCAGGCAGGAGAAAAGAGTCAGCAGCACTCACAGCCAATAATGGGGGCAGCACAGACTCATTGACCTGCATCAGAAGTTTGCTGTCTAGGGAGCTGGAAATGAGTGCTTCAGCACACACCAGAGCACCTCTCCATCCTAGCTCTGCTACACATTTTGTGGAGGTCAGCTGTTACCAGAAGTATCCTGCCTAAAAAGGACTGAGCATTTAGGGGGCTAACACACACCAGAACTGTAATTGATTTCTCAAACCTGGAGAAGCTCTTGAGGAAGAAGCAGCAGACCTGGACTGTGTCACGAACCTACAGCCACTGTCACCTGAGAGATGGGCACAGGACAAGTAGCTTGCCTGCAGACCAGCATGAGCTGAGGAGATCCAAGGAGATCTCAAATATTCACTGATTTATTTCACAGGGCAATTAAAGATGCCTGACATTCAAGAAGATATGGATGAAAAAACAGTATCTACACTAAACTCAGAACACATAGCAATAGCAAATTCTGCAGGCTGTCAGACCAGAACAGAATATGCCATGGTTCTGGCAGAAGGTCAAACACTCTTAGTCAAAAGGAGCAACAGTACCAGTCAGTGTTTTGATTTCCAAGAAGTGGGCTTTGGGAAACACAAGCTTTATACTCTAGGTCTGTAAATAATCCACATCAAACAGCCATAATAAGCAAAACTGTGGCCTTGTAAAGCAAACACAGTTGAAACTGGCCAGCACCTGAATGGAGGCCTGTCTCTGGAGGTAAGGAAGCAATTTGTGTGAATGAATAAGTTACTTCCCACCTTTTTTTTTCTGTTCAGGCTGAAGCAACAGGCTGATATGCTCTGGCAGGCTGGACCTAAAGTCAAAGCCTCTGCACTTGTGAAAAAAAAAACCTTGTCTTTTTCTTGCAAGAGTCTGGGACTTGCTGAGAAAATTACAATTTGCCTTTAAAACCTGTATTGAATAAAGTGGTTTTGTCACTGCCTACACTGCTACCATACAGTGTTGCTTCGCTGTGTTAAACAGCTGCTTTGCTGCACCTCAGAAGTAGTGCTGAATACAGCCTATAATTTCTAAATCAGTTTTCAGAGTGTCAAAGAGCTTTGGAATTGGTCTGGGGGAGTTACTGGGTTTCTCAGGTGCCTCCTCTTCCAGGCTATCAAAGCATCATGCTGATGACTTTCTGACTGCCAACCACTGAATTCTGAAACTTGGACTGACCATTTCAGAGCTTCCAGACCCTTTCTTTTTGCTAAAATACATATTAGCAAGCTTCCGACACAAGTAGTTTTTATTCTGTGTCACATACCAACCTGACTGAACAAGGATCCTGACCACCGAGAACAGGTTTTCTGTTAAAAGAAACAAGCAAGCTCTGGAGGGTACAGTGGGAAACCTGTGGTCACTCTTTTCTGACAGCTCCTGTGTATTAATGCCAAGTGGGTATATGAATTCCTGTCCTACCTGGAGCCACTAATACTCATCTTGTTCACCTCTGCAGCTAAGAACTGCCATGATCAATGGGGAAACAGGCTACCTGTCTATGGATGTGAAGGTTCCTGTGGATAAAGGGGTAAGAAATTATCTTTTTGTTTAGGTCACACAAGGGAAGGAATGGGAAATGGATGCTGCAGAACCACAAAGTATGTGGTGTTCATGTTCAGTGCTTTTGAGCGTGAGGATTTTATTGTTTTGCCACTTATATAACACATGTGCAAAGGACATAAAACAGAGCATCATTAGAAGTGCTCCATATACCTACTGACATTCTGCTCTTACAAAGGTATTGGAAATGCCTCACAGCTTCCTACAGGGAAAACCAAAAAGTGTGTTCATTGTTTATAGGGTTGTGAAATGAATCAGAGACCTTCAAGAGTTTAAAATGGGGAAAACTATGCTGAGCTGACCTAGACAGAAAGGGGTTTGGAGACTCTTTTGCAACTCTCTTTCCCTGTCCAAAAACACTCATGAAAACTTTGTCCCACTCTGTCAGAACCTTTATCCCAGGTCCAGGATTAAATTTCTGTGCAAATAGTTGCAGGCACTTTATGAAAAGTCCTAGTGTAATGGAGACTTGAACATTCCCTACCAGTTCTAATGTAGGGTTATACATCTTCTCTTGGAATCAGCGCAAAATTATCTTGTACATTTACATTCACTGGTACTTTTTCACTCAGGTTTATTTAACTCTCCTAAAGTTTTTGGCTTTTATAATTTCCTGTTAGGAAGAATTCCAGAATCCTGCAAGTTACACTGCCCAGAAATCTTCCATATTTCAGGAAAATTTTCCACCTTTTACAGCTAGCATTTTTTTTTCAGCCATCAGGCTGGCTAAACTGCTCCCATGCTAAGCCACAGTCAGCACCCATACAAAGCAACTGCTCAGAGCCACTGCTGAAACGGTGCCATTTCCTAATAAAGACATCCCCCCTTGTTTCTTCTGAATGGCTGTACTGCTAGATCTTGTAACTAAATTCCCTTTCTCTATTCCTGGGGATGGCAGCTATCAGGAACCTGTCAATGTCTTTGCCCTTCCTCTGCTGGACATTGCCAACATCTGCATTTGAAACACTTGCATGCTTTTCAGTCCAAGCACTTCAGCAATTGTTTTTATTCCCTTTGTGTCTTGCATCATTTTTGGTACATAAATACCAGGGCTTCACTGAGTTATCTGAGTACTGTTTCCTTCTTGCTCTGTAAAGAGCATCTATTGTTTGCAATAGGAGGCCCAAATCTCCTTTCTGTTGTCCCCTCTGTTTTTTTACCCCTCCCACAGCTGTGCCAGAACAGCTGCTTTGGTTTCTGTGTTTCTTAGCTGTTCCTTCCAGTTGCCATTTTTCCACATGAATCCCACTCCTCCTATTTTTCCAGTCTTTCTAATAATTAGGGCTGCTGGGACTTTTTCTCAGAATGCAAGAAACATTGCTTTATTTTGTCTTACAGAGCACCGCACATAAGGGCTCCTAAGACAGAGTCTGTCTGTTCCTCTAATTAGATTTTTTTCCACCAATGCCTTATTGTTTATTGTTTCTTTTTGTTTCCAGTGCCACAGCTGATTCTCACTCCACATCTTATTTAAGCACATTTTAACCGATTCTTTAGAAGAAAATTTCATGAGCAGCCCTTCTAAGTGCTTTATATAAACCCAGATAAATTGCATGTCTTTTATTCCCTTCATCCATTACCTTTTTTATTCTGTCAGAAAAGCAATCAAGGTTTTCCAGTAAAATCTATTCTTTGTAAGTCCAGATTGCTTATTTGGTTAATTTAACCTCTTTTTCGGTCTCTTTGCACTCTCAACAATATTTCTTCTGAGTCGTACAAAGATACCTTTGTAGTTCAGTATTTTAGTGACATCTTTCTGCTACCCTGCCCAGGGGAAAAAAAAAAAAAAAAAAAAAAAAAGGCAAACAAAAGTAACCTTGGTAAGAGAGATTACCTGGTTTGTTCTGCAACATTGCAAGCCATATGAAGCACAACAGGGGACTGAAGCTGAGTATGTGACAGTTTTACTCTTCTCAGAATACATAAGGAGGGGGGACCAGAAGTGAAACTTGGTAATTCTTACTTGTACTCTGCTAGCTGAGGAAGCAGAACAGCATTGGAACAAAGAAAATGCTGACAGAGCCTTGAAACAAAGAAAATGAAGCAGTCAGACAGTGGAGAGAAGGGATGAGTGAAGGTGATAGAAATGATACTGTCAGCCCCACTGTAAGTATTGATTCCCTAGGTTTATTTCAGGAAGGTATTGAGAGTAGGCTGAGATAGAGAGGGAAAAACAAGGACCAAAGACACCAGGCTGTCGTTAGAGAGGTCTAGTGGCAAAAATACCTTTGCTTGCAGCTGGGGCACAAAAGCATTGTGGCTGTGAAAGCAAAAGATCAAGGACATGTGTAGGAGTTGTGGAAAACCACTGATAATGGTATTAGCCAGGACTGGCTGCCTAGTACAGTGACAATACTAAAAATAGAAACACGTGCTCCCAGACCACAGGTGCTTGTAGGCAGACATCCCACCACTGTGCCAGCACACCCAGGTTTCTTGTCTTCTCCTTTGCTCTGTGCAAAGTCTTGCCTGATCATCCTCAGTCCTGCTTGGCTAAAGAGGACCTTTGCTTCACTCCTTTCCCATGGATATGTGGTGATACCTCCAGCTGTCATGGGGAGGGCTGGATGCCCATCCCTTCACCATGCCCAAACAGAGGTTTGCCCTCCCTCCCTCCCTTAGGGCACAAGTGCTCTGTGGCTGCATGTGCAGAGAGGGTTAGGCCAGAGGAACAAAGAATGAACAGAACAAGCCCTATTGAAGGAAAGCGTCTCAGAAGAGTGGCACCTCTGGGCCATTTTCTACTGCATCCTTTCCCCCAGTAGCAGTCCTACACCCTCAGGTCATCTTCCCCAGAACTCCCCTCCTCCACTATCAGATGATAAGGAAAGGGAGGTTTAATACCTCTTCAAACCTCCCCCTCAGCCACCAAAATACCATCATGTTCCTTGGGGATATGACAGCACTTACGGAACATCTCAGCTCAGCAAAAGATTTGGACCCTGTTGCTCAACAGTACACAATCACCATGCATGGAGAGGGAGGGGAGGGAAGGGGATGAGCTGTCTGCCACTTCATCACCTCACAATAACCCCCATCTCCATCAGCCCATCCACTATGTGCACAAACTCAGGGCACACCACGGAGCTGGCAGGGGCTCTCTCTTTGTGCCTCGCTCCCCTTCCACTGCTGCACGACTCGAGAATGTTAGAGCAGCAGTGACTGACCCTGGGGAACACTGACTTTTCTGTGTTCACTCCCTGTCTCCCACACACATCCTCTCACCTCGTTTTCAGACTGGGGCTGGGATTTCAAACATATTAGGGTTCATATACTGGCATAAGGGTTGGATAGAAACTTTCCAAAAACTTTTCTCCTTTGGAAAAGAGTTCCACTGAAATCAACACTTTCCTACAGGAAAAGGCCAGTCTGGCAAACAGCTGAAGCTCTGAAGCAGCTTTCAATAATCTGAAATATCTTCAGTTGAAATGTCAGTCTGAAGAAAATATTTTCACGTGAATCAAAACAGCCTGGATTTGAATCAGCACTTTTCTTCAATTTGAAAATGTAAATTTTTTAACTGATGTTTTTTAACAAAATTGGAATATGTTAATGTTTTGTCCCAGTATGCCATGAAAGCAAATGTCAGGAAACCCAGCACTTCCCCCAGGAGTGGGGAGACTTGGTCCTGGCTGCCCACACACCCACACAGTGGGTAGGTTTGCCATCCTGCAACCAAGGTTGCCTCTCCTCCAACCCTATTTCTCCTCCCTACTTGCCCCACTGAGCCCCCACTCCTGCTGGGGATGATGATGATGTGCAAAGTCACCAAGGTTGCTATGTATGGCAAAAGAGCAGCAAGGGCACCAGTGTGTTGGCTTGGAGGGTGCAAGCAGGAGGGCAGCTTCACCCCACTCCTTCCTCCAGCCCATGCAGAAGCCCTAAAGCAAAGAAAGGTTTAACTGAAGCCCTAGGTGGAAAGACAGAGTGACTGCCTGGATCCCAAAAGTCACAAGTTGGTGAGTATGCTGAATACTGCACATTCATCCCTGCTTCCAGCCAGCACTAGCAGGGTGTGAAGTGCTGGTGATGATCAATGGCTTCTTATCCTTGGGGACACATATCCCAGCTCTCCATAACCACTGCGCTCTTGGTCTGACAGACGGTCTTTCACTTTCTTATTCGTGTTTTTATTCCAGAAACGAGTTCTCTTCCTCACCAATGATTATTTTTTCACGGACATCAGTGGCACACCCTTCAGGTGAGCAAGGACTCACAGGGCACAATACAGTGTGTCAGAAGTCTGCCATCGGGGATGGGAAATTTTTTTCTTCATAAAAATTTTTTTTAGAATTTTAGAATGCAGAGGAAATTTTTTCATCTACAACTCACTAACAGTGTGAATAACTGATTTCTTTGTTCCTATAGCCACTAAAATATTGTTTGGGGGCAACTCAAAAGGAATATTATCAGTTCAGGGGCCAAGAAATACAGCTTAGGTGAAGCACATTGCTTCCTTTCAGAGAAATGTAACCTCTTCAGTTTTCAGTTCCACCCAGTGTTTAATGTTCTGGTGTATGGCTCTAAACAAAACATCATTATAGACTGAAAACTACAAAACATCACATAAAAAAGTCAAGCAAAAATTTTTTTGTTTCTTCCCCAGCTGGGATGGTTTGAAGTTACCACAGATTTGAGAAATTTTATTGTTGGCATGAATCTACATAGTTGGTCAAAGAAATCATCACCAAGAAATGCCTCATAGCTCTATCGATGGGTTCCTTAGCCTCTTGTGCTGAAATCTGATCTCATTTAATCCTCTTTTGATTATGTTCTTTTCTTTAATAGCTGTGGAGAGAGTCAGTGTCCTTAAGGATTGTAATTGCAGTGTCATGTTTAGGGATTACACCTCTCCTTGCTGACAAACCCTCTCTTTCCTCTCCTGCCTGCAGCCTGGGTGTTGTGCTGTCCAGGGGACACGGGGAGTACATTCTGTTGGGCAACACTTCTGTGGAAGAAGGTAGGTCAGCATGGAACAGCCATTATGTTCCTACAGTCAAGGTAGATCCTCTGAGCGTCACTGCTTCCTTTCTTCACAGCCTGTCCCTGTCTGTTTGCCACCCAACTGAGAACTCTGTGTGTTATCTGGTTTCAGGTTTGCATGACCTGCTCCAGCCAGACTTGTCTTTAGCAGATGAATGGTAAGTGGAGGAAATCCTGTCGATGACACAAGACTTCATCGTGAGACTTTGGCAAAGTTCCCATCAATTTGCCTTCAATCTGACCACCCTCAGTGGGCTGGAGAAAAAGCAGTGTTGTTTAGGGGCCATACCTGCAAAGACCTGACGGACTGAACAGGCAGTTCAGTTCCACCTCTTCCTGTGGGAGATCTCACCAAGGCCTGACACAACCCTCTGCTAAGAAACATTTTCTGAGATTCAGCCTCCGTATTCTCTGCTCAGACTTATTTTGTTCCTCCTCCTGTTGCTCAGAATTCTGCTACAAAACCTACAGTATGTCAGACTTGTCAGGAAATTTTGTTGCAAAAGCTTAGGGAGAGATTGAAATGCTTTTTTTAAATCTTAGCTTATTTTTGGTTGGCATTCTTCTGAACTGAGCCTAGCCCTTATTTCTAGTGAACATGGAGGTGATTTATGATCCTCATTTCAATAGCAAGCATAATTTATGGATTTGCTTTGTTTGGATATGAGGCAGGGTGAAGCATGGCACTTTCCATTTATTGCTGTGAGGTTTGGAATTTTCATGAACCCAACATTCAGTTACACCCAGGCACATGAACCCAGCCTGTACCAAAGCCAAAATAACTATATTCAAGGAGCCCTGCAGCCCTTCACACCTCTCATTACACTGCTAAGTTTCACAGGCAGTGCATTTGAGACACAAGCAGTGACTTCTTCTACTCTTAACTGGGGGTGTCAGCTTACTGCACTTCACATACTCATTCCTCTTAAACTTTTCTCATAAATTGCTCCTTTAGTCCCCTTTATGAGTTGTAATTCTGCTTTACAACCCCTTCCTCTCCATTGTCCTGACAATGAAGTGGTCAAAATTGGAAGCAGGATTAGAAGACTGTTTACTTTTATAATAAATTTGTAATACATTCTCCAGTTTCTCCCCAGACTGTGCCCTGAAGCTCCTGCAGCAATGTCCCTTTGGGACAGCTTTTGTTACCATCAAATCATACTGTAAACTCGTTCCTCATCTCACATTTTGTTTCTCTGTCTCTTGGTTTAACTGCCCCCAGTCCAATCTTACCTTGCATGTGAACCTCTGCTTTTCAGGTCTCTCTATCACATTGTTATTGTTTATAGAGACACAAGTATGTATCTTGCATAACATATATTACAGAAAACTACTGCAAGGATTTGGGACTTCTACATTGCTTTGTGAGTTTATGCCAAGGAACATATCAGCCCTATTAAGCACAGCAGTAAGATTAATTGGTGTTTGGTTTATTGATAGGGTTTGACTCGCAGCCACATTGTTAGATTTTGAGTGGGCACGGCATACAGCAATGACAACATCTTCACAGCCCAAGCATTCTTGCTGAATTTTTGTTCGCAGTTTTTAATTTCCAGGAGTATTTGCTTAACTGTGGTTTCTCTTTGCCCTTATGGGCTGCTTCTCCCCTTCCCACCAGGATTTACTGCATCACCGACATTGATCCCGACCACCGGAAGCTCAGCCAGCTGGAGGCTATGATCCGTTTCCTCACCGGAGAGGAACCTGACCTGGAATGTGAGTCCCAGGCACCAAAAGGGTCCTGCTAGGGTTTTCCTGTACCCACCACAGGGGAGAAAGGACTGTGACAGACTGATTGGTGTTAGACTGAGATCCTATGGCACCTGCTTGCAAAGGCAGGATTGAACTAAAGCCCAGCTTAATTCACATGCAGAAGAATCCACTTCCTCGTCTTCATCAGAGGATTTTTTTTCATTTCAAAGCTGCCACGTAACTCAGACTTCATTGAAGGTCTCATTGTGGGAAATACTGAAAAGTGAAAGGCTTGATTGGAGCTTGGTGAGGGTTGTACACCATGTTTAAGACAAACTGACCAGCTGGGCTAGAGGGAGTGCTGGCAGGAGGATAGAGCAAAGCTGCTGTAACTACACTGCTCCCCAGTGCCTCAGCCAGCATCCACCATGGCCTGCACGGTGCCACCTAGACAGATGGGATCTTTCAGTACAAGGATGATTAATTTTGTTTTCCAAACACAATTTATTCTCTTCTCTTTCCTGCTCTCTTTGCTGCTCATCCCTTACACCAGGTCCCATTTTCCAGGCAATGTGTAGCCAGCCACACAAGCAGCTGGTACAGCACCTCTATGGAGTGGGAGCTCTGTGGTGGGAGCTGTGCATGGGAATCCCCTACAGCAATTTAGGTGTAGGATGTCCTTCAGCCCACCTCACTCTCTGCAGCTTCAGCCCCCTTAGCTGTGCCAAGTTCAAGTTTTTGTATGGAATGCTCCTCCTGAGAGGGACAAACCTTTGGCATAAGAATGGGAATCTCTTAACACTAAAACCAAATGTAATCCAATCCCTTGTATAGTTTGAGCAGCTCTCTCCAGGCTCTCTTTGGAGAAGCTTAAAAGAGATGCATGAGCTGAAGAGGCCAGAGAAGCGGAGGGAAGTTTCAGGAGAGATGACTGTGAGAAACATGAAAATTTGGAACTGCTGTGGAGAAACAGGATTTGGATGCATCCTAGATATGTGGGACCTGAGGAGGGAAAGATGTGCTGGTGAGCTCTGGTTTTGAGGTCAGAATGGACAGCAAGGATGGAAAAATTTATTCTGACAGCTATGACAAAGAAAGGAGAAAGAAAGGTAAACCTTTGGAGAAAATATTAAGGGAGACTTGGGACCTAAACCAAGTAAGTGGAACTGGAAACATTGAAATGGGACAGGAGGGTGGCTCCATCTAGAACAGCTCTGAAAGGGGTATATCTGCACTATGACAGCAATCATATTCTCACAGGCACTGAGAACTGAATGCAGGCAGGACAATACAGAAATGAAGCAGGTCAAAAAAATGGGATTTTAGAGTATGCCACTGAGTACATAGCATACGAGGATTTTCCTAAACACCTTTCAGTCCCAGTCCAATCTGGACCAGACTGGTAGCCTGGACTGACTTGAGCATCTGAAGGGGAACAGGGCAGGAGAGTGTTTTGTGAGATTTAAAGGAAGGACAGAGTGGTAACAGAGAAGCAAATGAACACAGGCATAGAGTGGAAGCAATGAAGTCTCTAGGGGCTTTGAATTACAGAATCACAGAATGGTTTGGTTTGGGAAGGACCTTAAAAATCATCCAGTTGCAATCCCCCTGCAAGGGCACCTCCCACTAGATCAGGTTGCACAAAGCCCCATCAAACCTGGCCTTACACACTTCCAGGGAGGGGGAAGACACAGCTTCCCTGGGCAACCTGTGCCAGTGTCTCACCACCCTCTAGAATTTCTTCCTAATGTCTAACCTAAATCTATCCTCTTCTAGTTTAAAACCATTACTCCTTGTCCTGTTTCTATACACCCTTGTAAAAAAACCCTCCCCAGCTTTCCTGTAGGCCCTCTCCAGGTAATGGAAGGCTTCTATAGGATCTCCCTGTATAATAGGGTGTCTGGTGCCCTCTTATAGGGCACCTAGGAGAAAGGTCAGAGCAGAGATTTGAGGCAATGCTTGTGGGCAGCCTCTTCAATCAAGAAGATAGAGTGATGCCTGATTAATAACTTTATTTGAAAGCCTCTCTGACCAACACTTTCAAACCCAAACCCTTTCCACTGATTTTGCAGGTGAATCAGTCTGCCAATCTTAGCTGTAACATCTATTCTTGTGGTCTGCACCATCAAGGGTGGTGGGTCCTGTTCTCAGCTCTGCAAGGGGAGGCTCCTTTTTCTGCCACGTTGCTTCACTGCCCTGGGTGATGCAGATGCTCCTTTACAAGGAACTTTCTAAGACATATAGGGAAGGACACATCTTTCTCTCCTGATTCTTGTTCTCTTTTCTTAGGTGATGAGGAGTTGGTCCAGGAAGTTCTGTTTGATGCAGTGGTCACTGCACCCATGGAAGCCTACTGGACAACATTAGCCCTCAATATGTCCCTGTAAGTATATGAGAAATAAATGAGTTGAGATGAGATGCATCACCATTGAAGATGCATCTCCAGAAGCTATGGGCATATGCAGTGCATGAAATAATCACAGATCCTTGCACAGCAAATAAGAAAGTTTAGAAATAGTCAAAAAGGTCATAGAAATAGCTCAATATCTTCAGAAAAAGCTCAAAAGTGCCTCCCAAGAGTGAAGTCCAGCAGGTTTAGCCTTCTCAAGGAGCCTTTAGTTTGGTGACTTTGTCTCAGTATCACTGGAAGACAGCAGTGATCCTGCTGTGTCACTGCAAGGGGTGTTCAGCACCAGTTCTTTGCAACACCTAGCTCAGATGCACTTCATTTGCCTATTTAGTTGCTAGAGTTTGATGTCTCAGGGCATTTGAGACCATTTCAGTTTAAAATTATTATGAATTATTTACCCATGCATCATTTATTCCTTTGAACAGCTGCAGCGTGGTTTGGCTCGACTTTCCATATGGCTGCAGCAGAAGTTCCATCCCAGGTGGCAAAGAATTTGTTCCCTTCCCAGCAGAAAAGAAAAGGGAGTTTGATCTTGTCTCTGTTGGTGATAGCTTCAAAACAAGCTTCAGGAAGGGAGTGGACAGGCTGGCTTCAGTAAACAACTTTTTACTTTATTGTTTCCAGTGAAGCACCTTATGCTTCTATCTAGTATCCTATCACACAAATCTTTTAACAGACAACATGCTACTTGTATGACTTCTGTCCCTATTTCTGTTACCAGTACCCCTGCCACTAACAGAGCTTGACCCAGTGGCAATCATGCTAGGAAACCCAATTTCCAGCACATCTTTAAAAAGCTACACCAACACACCCTCCTTGCTTTAAGACCACCATGCTGCAGCGAGCTCTCCACCATTTAGCTGGCCCATCTGTGCCCTTGACACCTCCCACAAGATGAATCCAAATCAATCTACAGCTTCAGAGTCAGTCAGCATGCCCATGGTGTACACCTCTGAGGCAGCCATTCTCCCTCTGCAGTCTCCCTCACTAACTTCAGCAGCATGCAAGCAGCCTGGAGCAGGGCTGGGAGGAGGAGAGAAGCTTCTGGTCGATTTGCAAGACAATCAAACCAGCAAACTTAAGAGAGGTGAATCTAGGTACCAGTCTACTCCTGCCAATTGTTAGCCAGTAACAACCTGCTCCCATTGGCAGGTAGGAGCCCCTGTTACTCCTGGTGGAAATTAGTTACAATGCAAATGAACTTGGGACCACACCTCCAGCTGTGGCTTCTAGTTTGAAAGGTCCTCACCCCAAGGCAGGGAGATGTCTGTTCTTCAGAGAAATGTTTGCTTCTGCTAGTGTGTTGTGCTTTTTTTTTCCACAGGGAGTCTGAAGCCGGTGTTGAGATGGCATTTCTAGGCACTCGGGCTGGGCTCATGAGGAGTATCCTATATGTGGGCTCTGAGAAAATTTCCAACAGGTGAGTCCCTAAACTATATTAAGGGGTTTCTCTCAATGTCTCTGAAGGGCAGCAGTAAATCAGCACCAGCCTCAGAAATCTATCTGGGGAGACAGAAACAAAAAGGAAAGACGCAGCACCTCAGTGGTGTTGGTGCTGATTTACAGAGCCAGGGGAGGGGACCTCCTTTTTCCTCTGGTTCTTTTGAGTTTTTCTTAAAATATTATCTCAAAGTGTATTCATTGCAATGAAAACCTTCAATCATTCCCTGATTTCAGTCAGCTAGCAGAGAAAATGTCCAGTTACTATGTATCCTCAGGACCATTTTGCAGAGCAGAGATTTTTGCACTCCAGTGGCCTGGTGACATTCCAGCTTGGCTAGGCTTGATATTTCTGTCACAATTCCTCTTCCAGGTTTGTTCTTGTTCTGCCTCTTGCATTGCTCACAATGCAGTAATATCCCACTGCCTTCCAGTGAGGCATTAAGTGATGTGACTGACATCTGTCATAGATGATTCATTCACTTGTCCTCTCCTTCAAGGCAGAAGTGTGTTCAGGGGAAGGCTTTGACACGGAAAGGTTTGCATTTGTGTTGCATTTTGAATACTCAGGCTGGTGCATGGTGCTGTAGGAAAGGAAAGGACAGGCCAGACAGGTCACAGAGGCACACCAGCAGATAGGACCGATGGGGACAGAGTCAGTGGTGGTCCTTAGATTCTTAGCAGCTGTTTCACTGTCTCCACATGCCCAGTCATAAGTTCAAGACGGAAAGCGCTGCTGTGCCTGAAAGTTGACACCCTTCCTGTTTTTTTGGGGCCGTCTGGTTAAGTCAGAGCAGTCAGGCTCTGGCAACAAGGGAGAAAACAACGTGTGCTGCTGGAAGCTGATAATATTATTCCCTATTTCCCCCCACCCTGCTCATCAGGGAGCATCGTTCATTTCTTTTAAACAGCCGCCATCACCGCACTGCAGTGACAGACCTCCAAACATCACATTTCTGGAATCCCCAGAAAGAAAAGAACCATATAAATGAGTAATTATCATTACGTCAAAATACACAGCAAAAGAAGAGCCTGCAAACAAAGGGGATTTGTCAGGCAAGAGGCAGGGACCTCCAGGGAAGCCCATGACCTGATTTTCAGGAGGGTCTCTCCTGAGCACGCTCTGCCTGCCCTCCTGTCCCCTCAGGACTCGTCTTCAGGAGCAGCCTTTGCCTCCAGTACTTCAGCCCGCGCACCTCTCCTTGAGCGGCCAAATGGCCCCAAGCACCATCACCTTCGGCTTGGGGTGGGGTTTCTTTTGTTGTTGTTTTTCGTTTGTTTGGTTTTGGTTTGTTTTTTGTGTTTTGTTTGTTTTTTTTTTAAAGACTAATTCCCTTTTTCACCTGATCCCCGTTCTCCTGCAGTAATTAACAGCCTCCGGCTGCCCACGCACCACCTTCCCTCCTCTCATCCATCTGCATCATCTCAATCCCCGCCCTGCCCTTTGCTCCTCACGCCCTTAGCCCGCCATGCCCCTCCGGTGGGGGCAGGCGGAGAACGGCAACATCTGCCCTCCCGCTCCCCCCCCAGCCACCAGCCCCCTCCCGGAGACGGCGGGAACGCCTCAGCAGACACTGCCCGGCAGACAGCAGGACGCTGCTGGCCTACGGCTTCCCCTCGCCCGCCCTCAGCGCTGGAGGCGGCGGCAGTGCCGAGGGCCTCGGCCGGGGCAACAGCGGCACCTGGCGGGCGTCCGGCAGCGGCGCCGGCCCCGGCGGAGAGCGGGGAGCGGGCGTCGCCGCCGCCGGGCCCCCGGGGGCTGAGGGGAAAATGGCGGTGGTTGTTCCGCGGGAGGGCCGGTGGGGTCTGGCTGTTTACGGAGGGGTTGCTGAGGCGTCCCGGGGGTAGGTCGCTAAGCCACAGACGCTCAGCCAAGTTTCTGTAGCGAGGGAGGCATCGCACACTGCCCCAGAGTCCCCGGGGTGAGGGGTGCACCACGAGGATCCTGGCACTGGCGTGTTTTGGTCACCCGGGGGTCCCTTTGCCACCGAGCAAGTGCCCCGGGTGATGAGGTGCAGGTGATGTGCCCAGCCCCGGAGGTCCCATTGCATTGCCACTGGGAAGGCTGCCACTCCTCCACACTGTATACAAAGCCTCCCCTGGGTTTTCTCCCGGCAGGAAATTCCTGACACGAAAGGACAAGGAAAGCATCTTTACCATGGATCACTTCCCTCTGTGGTACCGCCGGGCAGCAGAGCATCCCCCCGGGAGCTTCATCTACAGCATTGTCTTGGAAGACGATTCAGGTAACCCCAGCCTGAACACCAGAGGAGAGGAGAAGAGAAAACCTTTCGTATCTTGCCCATGCTCATTCTGATCCTTTTATTGGTGTGTCTTGCCTAGTGGGAAGTGCTGAGACCTGTCCCCCTTGGCATTGTGTTTGCACCAGAGTAGAGGCAGAGGGGTCATGGCCAGGTTAGTGGGCACAGCAGAAAGATAAAGTTACAAGCTGTGGAAAAGACGTCTGCATACCTTGAGGTTTCAGAGGAGGTTAATGATATATGGACGCAAAGCCTGAGTAGACAGAAGGATTTAGGGAAGCAAGGGATCTCAAGGCACTTCTGTGGCTGGAGAACTCGTGAAATGTAAGGGAAGGGAAAGGTGTTGCAGAAGGAATTAGACACATAAGTGTGAGCAGTCCTGGGAGTGAACATCATCATGAGAACTGAATGACAGTAACAGCAGGGAATGATGAGGGACCAACAAGCAGTCAGTTGGGAAGTATAAGTTTAGAGGGTGTCATTTTTTCCATCACCACTTTCCATTTCAGGAAAGGATGGGTTTGTTATAGATGGTGGAGGAAAAGGGAGGGCTTTTTCATGGTTTCCTCTTGGTGAGGGTGTTTTATTGGTTTCCTGTCCCATCATACTACTAGGCTATGGCACCTCTCTCAGCTAAGGAGCTTAAACATGAGAGGTAAGCAAGGACCGTCTTTTCAGTCTCTTGCTTGGCGTGTTGGTTCCTGTGAGTGTGCAAGGCCAGCCAGGACCTTCTCAAAGATGGGAAGAGAGCAGAAGAGCCTAGAAACAATCAAATAAAATACTCATGTGAGACTCCTACACAGAAGCCAGAAATCCCCTCTGTGATCTTCCCTGTCCCCTGGCACTCCATCTCTGTCAGGGAGCTCAGCACTTTAGCTGTTAAAGCTTTTTGTGGCACAGTGGTGGGAGGCTGGTGGGTGGGAAAGCAAGTAGCAAAGAGGAGAAAACCAGACTGGGATGCAAGAGATGAACCAGGATGTAAAGGGAGAGGGATGGAAAAAGAAAATACTTGAAACTTTCCATGAACGCCTCTCTGCCCAGCACTCTCACATCTCATTTAAAAGGCAAATGTGGAGAGAGAGGAAGGCATGGCAGGGAGACATTTTACTTCCTTCAAACCACGGCGTTTGGTCTTTGGAGTAGAGCATGAGCAAGAAAACGAGTCATTGACACCCAGTGGGACTCCCTAAGGCAGCCATTACTCTGGCCCCAGTAGTCACTGCTGGCTAAACACTGGGGTCATGGGCATGGCCCTGAAGACCTTAGAGTATAAGCTGTAGGGGACATAATTTATCTATTTAGAGATGAGCACCTGGGCTTAGAGAGACTTTGATCTGTAAGATCACATGAGGCACTTGTGAAAAGCTAGGAAGTAGCAGTCATGCTTCTGAGACACAGTGCTTCAATGTAAGAGCAGAGTCCAGGCCCTGCCTTGACATATGATGAAGCAGGGAGGATGCCCCACCTTTTGGCCAGAGTGAGCCTTCCTGTTTCTGAAGAAATTCTTGATGATAGATGCCCAAGTCCCCCTTTCATGCTTTCCATGAGACTCGGTATGAGCCTGCCCTGAAACAAGGCATTTTGACGGCAGATGCACTTCTCATCACATAAGAGGGAAGAGCCTGAAGATCTTCCCATTGGGGAGGAAACCAGCAAGAATGGCTGCAGGTCATAAGAATCATTTATCATTCCCATTCTAGGAAAAGCAAGACTTTTCGGGTTCACTGTTAGAGCAGGATCAGGCTCAAGGCATGTTGGAATAAGTTGGTTGGGTATTTTTTTCACAAGGGCTTTACTATTTCTGACATTCTTGGGCAAGTTAATCCGGCTTCAATCTGAAAAAAAAAAAAAAAAAAAAAAAAAAAAAGAAACAAAAGCCAAACCAACAAACCAACCAAACAAAAAAAACACAACCCCCCCCCCCCAACCCCCCCCCCCCGCAAAAAAACTCTAGACACACTGGGAACCACCTACAATGATGAATGCAGAAATGGAAAACAATAAATGCTGGAAGGAAAGAATCCCTGACCCATCTGTCAGAGCAAAAGATTTCCATACAGCGCACAAGGAGAGGATTGGTTACAGTCTAAATTGATCATGCTGACCTTCAAAGTGTCCCTTGGCAGTTCTAAAAGAGGTGCCCCAGATGAAGCTAATCTAATCACTTTAAAAAAATACAGAAATGGAATCTGTCACATGGACAGTTGCAGACTGAAACAACTGCAATAACAAAGAGAGGGGAGGTGAGGTTCTGTTGCTTAAACCTATCCACCCAAGCTATTTTAAGTGCCCGGTGGGAGCTAGAAGATCTGCACAGAGCTGGCAGATGTGACACAGGGCCCACAGGATGCTAAAAGCAGCAGCTAAAGGATAGTTTGGAGACCCTGGGGCATAACAGAGTTTAGGCAGCAAAGTCCCAGAAGACTTTGTTTCTGAAATGGAGTGCACCCTCAAAGTACCTGGAAGTGCTGTGTCTGTCTCTCCAGTCTGTAGTGCTGGCCTGGCTTGGGTAAGAGAGCTAAGCATAAAGCATGGTCAGTGTTAGGCTTACCTGCCCTGCTTCTCCTCTGTCAGCAGAGATGCATGAAGCAGTGCAGCTTTCTGGCCTAAGAGAGGCTATACACACCCAAAATTGAGGTCACCTATCCTTTACATTTTATGCTGAGGACAGTACTTTTATAATGGGACATTATCTAGAAAGAAAAAAAAAATCTACTCACAACCCCTCAGGTTGTGGATATGTCTTGAAATATGCAGTCCTCCAAAGCTCTGGATGTTTCAGAATTGAGGCATATATATACACACTGGTCTGGATGTGAAAGTGTGTGAGCAAGCTGCTGCTGCTGTGTTTGACTCCTCTCTGGTGGTAAGCTAACCAAGCCTGCTCTATTTGTGTCTTGACAGAGGGAGGTGGCCTACCAAATGTGGTGACAGTAAGCACAGCTGTGACTGTGTCTGTGAATGGGAAGATGGGTATTGCTGCAGGTAGGACATTCTGGTTTCTCTCATTATCTTTAATGAAATAGTTGCATCTTGTACTGAGAGTGCGAGTTGAGAGCTGTTATCTTGTCATTCAAGGGAAATGACAGGAGCCACACTAGAATGTGATGCCGAAAACTGGGCTAAGCAGAGAAGATTAGAACAGGTACTGAATGGCTGATAGGCTTTGAAAAGGAAACTGGCTTTTTGAATGGAAGCTTCCTGTCTTCAGTGCCAGTGAGTTTCTGGATTGAGACTATTTCTTTGGAGCATTAGTAGGTTAAGAAGTCTGTGCAGGTTTTGAGCTGTTTGCAGGACACACTTCTGGTTTGGGAAGAACAGCACATTCATGCACCTCTATCATTACCTCATCTGAAAAATAAGTTTTTCTGGTGAAATGGGCTTATTAGTAGATTCCCAACTCAGACATACACATTGCAAACTTAGATTTGTAACTGAGTTTTAAACACTTTTTGACACACCTTCACTGGACTTTGCATCTACTTTTGAAAAATTTGTAAAGCAGGTTATTTTGAACAGAACCCTAGAACTTTTGAAGCTTTACCATTTTCTGCAGCAATTGTTTCAGCCTTTATGGAAGTACAGTAAACTCAGAAGTTAACCAGAGGAGCCATTTAGCCAAACAAAGAAGTATTAGTCAGTAATGCTGACTTCATATCCCAACTTCAATGGTCTGTGTAGTAGTATTGGGGCAAGAGAAGCAAGCTCAGTGGAATTTTTTTTTTTTTAGACCTGGAAGTACTGGCTAGGGGTAGAGGCTGCGAGAACAGGTAAGGGAGTAATTATCACCAGAAACATAATGAGATGCAAAGCTGCTTGTGAAAGAATGGTTAGTGAAAGAATTGAGCCCCTGTGGTGGAAGGAATGACTGAGCAAAATAGATACCAAACAATGACCTTATTATGGGAATACCCAGTAGAGAGACAGCCATATAGCAGATACCTTCAGCTTGAGAGTCAGCCTTTGCTTTTGCCTAAGCTGGGTGAGATACAATGAATGTTCTTCAGTACTATAAGTCGGTGAAACTATGGCAATTTAACATCATCTGATTAAAAGTTCCTTAATTTTCAAGCTTTCAGTAAGTTCCAGTTGAGAATGGTACTCTTTAAGTAGCACCTGAGCATTGAGAAAGTACCTTCAAGCTGAAGGAGGGGTGTTAGGAAACAGCACTTTTCACTAATGGACTATCGTTTCAAGCCCAAAGCCAGAAAATTATTATGAAATCTGCCTAGAGACCTCTGTGAAATAGAGATGGTTTCAATAAAGTTCATGTTAAGTAGGTGCTTGAGTCATAGAATCTGCTCTCAAAAGTAATACTAGCTGGTACTGTTATGAATGTACATAGCAGAGAAGGAAATAGCAGTGGAACTATACCAAGGGTCCCTGTGTAGCACTGGAGCATTTTTCTAAACATTGATTTGGGAAGAGAAAAAAAAAACATCTTATTTTCTTTACAAAAATACTGGTTTTCTTGGTTCATTTCCTTCCCTTTCCTGACCTGTGAGTTAGAGCAGGGGGCACACAAGCAGTACATCTGGCACTCAGCATAAATACAAGGAAAGAAACTTCTGGGTGGAAGAGCTTGAGCAAGAACAAGTGGCAGGAGGATGTGCCCCTGACTGAGCCATTTCTCTTCTGTCAGCAGTGCTTTTCACAACCCATGTGGAGATTTCCACCCCCTCAGTTATGCTGAATCGACTGTCTGTGTGGACATGCTGTGAAGGGGTAGGATCTTAGGCAGAGGGGAGAGGAGGGTGGAGAAAGCAGCAGAGAATGGGGAGATAAATCATGTTAAAACCGTAACAACTGGGTAAAATTTCTGTGATGTGTGGAAATGACACAGAGCAAACCAATGTCCTCACTGGTAACCACAGAAGTTAAGACACAGAAGTAAATTCTCAGTTGCTTTTGTTCCTTAAAGGTACCATGGCCCCTGCCACAAGCATGCAGATTAGGTCATCTGACCACAAACATCTTCTGGTTACTTCCACACATGGTACATTCAGCTCTTTATTCCCTGTTTCTTATGCTTTGAAGAAAACTACCCATATTTCATTCAAAGTCTGAGAACCCAAGAATTATTGTCACACTACCATAATTCTTTCACAATAGTGAGACCATAAAATAAGTCTAAATCCATTACTGCTTGATCTTGAGGACAGCAGCTTTGGGGGTAAGGATTTGGGTCTCTCTTCATCTGTCCTGACACCTGACACTCACATCCTGAGTGATTGGGATTCAATTCTAAGGGACTTCACCCTATAGTGGAGGCTGCAGCACAGAAGATCCTGTGGAGGTGCTGTAAAACCATCCCAGGTACAGGAGAGAGGTGAAGGAAGAGGAGATAGCAGAGACACAGTAAGAATCAGGGCATAATGGGAAGCAGATTGTAGTTGTTATTGTTATTCTGATGGCATCAGCCTACAGTGAGCTTGATACAGTGTTTGTTTAGAGTTGGATGCTACAGGAGACAGCCTGATACCCAGCCCTGGTTCCCAAGAAGTCAAATAGCTGGGTAAGCTTGTAGTTTGTGAGTAGATGCTGTTCTCTAAAAGTAGAACAACAAAGGCTTTTTACATGCCCCCATAAAAGTGCAAGTGGTATGAACTGGCCTGTCATTCTGCCACTGATTATTACTGTCATTTGTTTGACTTGATGGTGCTTGGGGGGATTTGTAAACACTCTGAAATATTTGCTATGCATGCAGCAAAAAAATTAAGCTCTAGGATTTACAGCCTTGCCTGTGGAGAGGGAACCACTCCCCATTGCCCCCATGGGGAGGACACCAGTGACAGGCAACGTTGGGCCCCTTTTCTTCTGGCAGTGGAATGTCAGTCTCCAGCCAAGGCAGAGAAAGGCAAATGTCCAGGGAGATGATGCAGACCTGGATGCTGTCAGGGTATGGGGAAGCAGTCAGATGGAATTAGAGAGCAACTGGGCTGGAGGGCTGAGGACAGAGATGGAGGAAAGAGAGTGCAAGGGCCTCCTTCCTCCTGTTTCTGCCTGGCTTGGCTCAGTAGGGAATCAGAACAGTTCTGGGCAGGGAGACCCAAGATGTTTCTCTCACCATTAGAGGGGCTGGTCCTCACAAGGACAGGTAAGGAGCTGGCCAAATTCAGGAGGAAAAAGTGGTGTCCTCTGCCCTACACTACTCTTCTCCCCTTTTCACCTATTCCTCTCCCTCTGCTCTGTACCTGGGACATGAAGGAGATGCACAAAGAATTCAAGGTACCCACAGATCTGTCAGAGGACACGATGGTGCCAAGGGAGATGCTGCTTGTGCACCCTGAGTTGATCTGGTCTCTTTGGTGGGGAGCCACACAAGCAAACCTACCCCTGCCTTGGCTATACCTGTTTCTTTGAATTAATAGTATCTATCTGCTATATTGTGCTTTTGCACTTCAAAGCACTGTGCAAACATTAAGTAATGCCTGGATGATTAATTATAATTAATTAAAGGCAGCTGTTCTCCTGGGATGTCAGTCCAGTACCTTTCACACACAATAACTTTGTTGGGAATGAAATATAAGGAATTGTGATGGCACTCTCCCCAAGCCAAGTCCTGCCCCAGATAGCACTGTCATCTCCTCCCTCCCGTGAGTCAGTAGCCTGGGGGTTTCTAGTCTTCAGGGGGTGCACTGCAGAAATCACATGTAGCTGCTGACAGAAGCTTTTAGTGATTTAAAGCCCCAGTGAAACTGCTGGAATACGTGCAGGAATTTAGCTGTTACTTTGGGTTGTGTGTGATGTGTCTTTCATTGCCTGACCTCCCCGTTGTTCGAGTTCTGTGGTTGTCAGCTGGCTGACAGTCTCAGCAGGGGCAGGTAGGGGGTTCCTTTCCATTAGGTTCCTCACTGTGGTTGTCTTGTGTCAGGGATGGGAGGCAGCCAGTTCTGGCAAACCATGGAGAATACCCAGGCTCCTTGGTGCCAAAAAACCCAAATACAAACAGCCCTGTGGGAGATGCAAGTTTATTTTATACAATACCTCTCCCCCTATACTGGAAGTTAATGTTAGTGCTTATCAGCAGTGGTGTGGCCACGATGAAATCACTACCCCGTGCTGACACAGGATGTGTCTGGGGAGAGTCTTAGACAAGCTCAAAGACAGATGAGAAAGGAGAAATACTGTCCCTATTTTGCAGAGAAGGTTTTGGGACACCGAGTTATTAAGGCCAGGATTTTCATAAGAGCTCTGTACTCACAGCAGGAGCAGATTTTTTTAAAAGCTTGGGCTTTTTTTTTTTTTTTTTTTTTTTTGGTCAGAAGTATTTGAAATCAATCAGTCTGGAAAACAGATAATGGGAAGTAATGTTTCCATTGTACCCCCGGTTAAAATCCAGCCTCTGTCAGTCTGACAGAAGCTCTTCATTTGAAAAGCTATTACCTGGCCATCTTGACGTATCTCCATCCTCTTTCTTAGTTCCCAGTTTTGGCTCCCTGCTGTCTGGTGCCAGCAAGCAGGGAGATGAGATGCAGGTGGCTTTTTCAGCAGTTCTGTTACCGTGGCATCTTTTCAAACTAATCTACACACAATTCTGTATTCCTACAGTTTTGTTCCTCAAGCGGATAAAACATTTCAACCTTCTCTCTAAAAAGTGACAGCTGCACCTGTAGAAGCTGCTAAAATACATGGAAATAAGCTACAGTAGAATATAAGCACCTTTTCATAGGAATAGCTGCATCCAAGCTGGAGAATTAAAATTATTTCACTTGGCTGGCTCAGAAACCAGCATATCATCACCCATACAAATCCTGAGAGTGCCTGGACCCTTGAATGTGTGCTGCAGTATTCAGAAGGAATGCTGTCCCTGTTTCAATGCTTGAAGTTGTGTCAACATTATCCCACTTCAAGGATTTATCTGATTTATCCCCAGATATCACCAAGGTACCTTTATGGAAATTACAATCTCCCCTGCATCCAATGGTAGCGTGGGTAGAAAGAAAGAAGATTCAACATGTTTTCAGACCCCCACCTGCTACATGTAATTTCTGCCTGATGGCATTCCCTCCTGGCAACCCCTGAAGCCCAGGCAGTTTCTCAGGCAAGCTTTTAATGTGACAAAGCCAAAGACATCTGAAGGAACTGTGCCTGGGAGCTCAGTCACAGAAAGGGTTAGGGGCCACTTGATAAGGGAGAAATGCTGATGATTTTAGTATTAACAGCAGTCAAGCCTTCTCCGGCTCTCAGGACACCTGTCTGGAGGCCCTTAACAGTCAGTACACATTTGTGGGGCCTGAGGATTGAGCCAGTACCCTGCAGGCCAGGGTATCAACGTAACATGAAGATGCTGATATGCCAAAACCAGTGTCTGTTGCATCCTGCATCCACCCATCTGCCTGCCATCTATTGCAATCTACTTTATATACTGAGCCTTGGGGGAGAGACTTGTAAGCATAAAGACTGCTTTTTGGGGTGTTTCTGGGGTAGACACAGGCCAGTCCATGAGCCAGACAGAAGGGAGATGGTTGTCTGATTTTATGCTGTCTCTGATCTTAAAAACTTTCTTTCACCAAGGCTGGTATCTGCTCAGAGCTGGTTGTCCTCCAGCCAGGTCACTGAACAGGCAGAAAGAGGAAGCATCTTCCTGCAGAAGTCCATATAGATATCTCCACGCATAGATAGTAACTGGTGACAAGGGAGTCAAATACATTTGTTTTATTCTCAAAACAATGCTAAAAATAGGTATGTGAGACATCTTCCATAGCATTATGCCCGCTCTACTTGGACATCACAATTTCTTTTTCTTCCATGGTGTTTCTGCTGTCTGCACAGGCTATAAGATCTTCAGCACAGGGATTGTGCCTCCTTGCTATGTGGGTGGACATTGCCTGTTGCCTTGGGGATGAGCCCCTGGCTGAGGGAAAACAAAGATGATAGTCAATAAATATTTCCTTGTAGCATCAGCTGAGTGCTGGAATTTACATGCTGCATCACTTACTCAGAACACAACAAAACAAAACAAAAAAAAACCCCAAAACTAACCAACCAACCAACCAAAGATAAATTAATCAGCCTTCCTTTTCTCAGCCAGTGTGGCCATTGCTTCATCCAGCATAGAGCCCCCACTGTGGCTGGGTGCCCCTGCCCAGAGCCAGCCCTCAACAGCTGCTTCAGGATATTTTTTTCAGTGGGAGACCATAACAACTTGTGAGCAATGGGAGTTCTCTTGTGGGGTCGAGTGAGGCGTTTCTCTGGGACGTCCCTAGTCCTGGAGCCTGTTCCACACTGGAGTTCCAGCCCAGGAGCCTGTTCTTGCCTGTGCATAGCAGAAATCTTCTAGCCTAAGGTTATCCATCACTGCTGCCTCTGTAGTTTGTCTGATTGCCATGGCTGTCACGCTTGAAGGAAAAAGAGCCCTTGACACTGGCTCAGAAGAGGCTTGCATATAGCTGGATTTTTTAGATTGGCACCCAGTGCCTTTGCTGTGTTCCTTTTGCCTGCATATTATTTGATATCATTTTAATTCTGAGCCGAATTAGAGCAGTGCGTGGGTTGTCATGGCAACCGTTTCCTTGTGCCTTTTGGTCTGACTCATTGCAGACAATTACTCTCGCGCTCCAGGATTCACAGATGTGATAGGAGAAGAATCATGTGCTGGGCTCTCAACTTTTTGCTTGTTTGTTTGTTTAGTTTTGTTTTTCATTTCCTTCCCAGTCTCTCTCACATTAACTCCTACCTAGCCACTACCACCAAGAATTTCTGTGTTTCTGCCTGGGACCCAGTAGACCTGCAGGGGCACGTTGTGTGCAGAATACACCTAGATGCAGAGTGTGTGAGGGGATTTGTGTGTACACGAGTGGTTTTGCATACCCGAGCAGTTTCTCTGCAGCACGTTGTGTGGCTGTGACACCTGTCTGCCCGTGTAAGCAGGGCTGTGCAGAAATGCACATACTCACAGAGTGATTTGCACTTCTTTCTGTCTGTGCTGGGGCAACATGCTCACGTGTTTTCTGTGTATGCACACAGGTCTGTACACGAGTGATACGTGTGGTCATGGGAGTGTGCTCAGTGTGTAGTCTGTCAGTATGCTCCCAGTATTCATGGGGACTGACAAACTGGGCCCTTCCACTCAGACCTGTGTGAAGATCCAGACCGCCAAGCAAGTGGTATTAGCAGCTCTGACCAAGCAGAATGTAAACCTAACTCCTGTGTGATTATTTCACTGGTTATTTCACTGATTCACTCACCTGTGTCCCCTGACTACAGCCCACATCTGTGCATCTGAAGTACATGGAGGAAAGCAGCATTGTTCATGCAATAGCCTTAGCATAGGTATAATGGAGGTCATGACCTATGTTAGGAGCTGTAGTTCAGCAGAGGAGCAGAGTCATGGGATCAGGTACTGAACGGGATCATAGAAGCAATCTGTAGATGTTGGGCTGAAGAGGGTACATACTACAGCAGAGAAAGTTTCAGGAAATGTCTCGTGAGATGGCTTGGCTTAAATTCAGGCAAGGCACAAGCAGAAAAGTTTAGCCAGGTGAGAACCACAGAAACTTATCTGTGGACAGATTTGAGGACATCTCCAGTCTACTTCTAAAGTACATTGCTTTTACCATCAAACTCAACCTGTGTCCTTCCTGAGTTCCTCTTCTCCTGTTCTACCTATCCACTTAAGGCACAAATCTCCTCATGATAAGGCTATGTAATGGGATTGCCTCTGTCAACCTTTTCCCATCATAAGTCTTTTCACTCATCCTGTTTTCTCTTACTGGGATACAGAAGTCCATTCATAGGATCATAGGATAATTTTTGTTGGAAGGCACCTCGGGGGGTTTCTAGACAGCCTCCTGCTCAAAGCAGGGTCAACTGTTAGATCAGACAAGTTTGCTTAGATCTTTACTGGAGTATCATTCCTAGAAATATTCTGTGTTCTTCGCTAAGGCTGATATGCTCTGCCCTTATTATCTTCACCACACAGAGGCTGTACGGATAGCCACTCTCTTTTTATCTCCTTATCCTTGCTCTTTCTGGGAACTATCAGCAAAGCTTCATGAGGAGATGCTGGATGCAGGATAGTTTGCAGTGGGTATGGGCATAGCGTTGGGTGGTGAGGCATAGAGGATGTAAGGACAGCAGAGTTGGAGGCTGGCCCTCCTGCCTGTGGGACAGCTTGGCTAGGAGCCCTTGCCTGCAAGCCCTGAGTAGCACCAGGCTTTTCCAAGGCAGGGCAAAGATGTGTTTGCAGGAGGCAGGCAAGTTGTGGACAACACTGCTTGCCTACAGCATGGGGAGGGGTCCTCTGCTCTGGCTCTTGGTTCTTCTTTCACAGACAGCAGTGCAAAGTCCAGAGTGTGGATAGGGAGCAGTTCAGCTTTCAGGGACCCTGTGGAGCCCACTTTTCTGGGGATTCATAGAATGGCAATGCCTGATTCTGTTGCCCTCCATCTGTCTGCCACCACAAGCAACTGCTTAAACTGGTTCTGCAGAGAGCCTGTGAGGAAAACTGGAAAAAGAACAGAAAGAAAGCTGTGTTTTACAGGTCAGGAAATGCAGAGATAAATTGAGGACTGCTTACAAATCAAGCTGAGTTATACCTTGCAAAGGAGATTAAAACAGACAGCAAAAGATTCTTCAGGTATTTATTAAAACAAGAGAGTAAGATGTGGCAGTTAGAGTGAAGTCAGGATTAAGGAGACTATGGTTTGAGCCAAAACTAAAGAGGACTTTGTGCCCAAGTTATTGGTAAGGGGAGCAATATCATCCCTGGGGAAAGAAATAAGCTGACTACTGGGAATAAGCAGCTCAAGTTCCTTTGTGTAGTCACTGTGCTGAGTGTGGGTGCCCTCCTGCCCCAGGAGAGATGGCACATGAAAACACAGCCTTATAGCAAGAGGTTGGGTTTTTTTCAGCTCTGCCCACAGTGGTGGCTCCAGGCAGGCTGGAAAAGTGAAAATTCAACAGTTATGGTTAAGGCAGAGAGAGAAATAAGTTTGTCAGTCTGAGACCTGTAAGTGTGTCCTCTCTAATGTTTGTACATTGTGAAGGAAACTGTTACTTAAAGGAACTCTTACCAAGCAGTTGGGGGAAAAGGAGTCAGGCAATATGAGTTTATCAATGCTAGATCATACCACACTCACCCAATATTTTTCTTTCAAATAGAATTGTTTTCCTGCAAGGCAAAAGAAATTTTGAAGGTGTCATCTCTGTATCTCAGTAAAGCAGTTACCTCAGTAATTTAATGACACATAAGAAACAATTAGTCAAAATGGAAGAGACCAGGAAAGGCAGAGGACCTGTAAGGGGCAGGGAGGTAGAAGTCAGTCTGGGAAGATGGCAACTGCAAGATCACCCATCAAAGTCTAGCAAGAGGTTACTTGCAGCACTCCCTCATGGTCAGCCATGGGGTTAGCCTTTGCTAAAATTAACCTGAAACCCTGGCTCAGGTTGCAATATGTTGCAAGGAAGTGTCCTAATGATTCAACACTAGAAGGCATTGCTAGTACAGGGAAGGACCAGAATATGGTAGAGAAAGCCTTATGTGACCTTGGCAGGAGTACCAGAAACAGAATTTCAATAATACGACAGACAAGGTCATATGCTTGAAAGCTAATATTAGAAATCTTCTGTAAGCTGGGAACTCTGTGAGATCTCACAGAGAGCACAGCAAGCAGGACTAGAGTCAGCCCTTGTCTTCTGGGAATTGTTGGTCTCATTTTGCCAAGCCTCGGTGAGGATCCTCAGTGTAAACTGTACTTCCCCCAGATGCCCACATAAAATTTAGGGAACCTTTGTCATCTGCCAAGTTCTGTCCTGAGACCTGTGCCAAATGGGCAAGGCAGAATCAGTGGTTAACATGCCCTGAGAAAGATCAGAAGAAAAATGCTGAAAACTTATTAGTATCAGTGATGGTAGGATGATGGCAAGTGGTTGTGTGATGCAGTTGTGGATGAAACAAACACTGTTCTGGAATGTACCTGGAGAGGTGTTCCCAACGGGGGTATATTATTGCTTCTATCCAAAGCCCTGAGAGACCTCTCTGTATACTTTCTCTTACAATTTTGGCCAAAGTAATACAGGCTGAGATAGGTACAGACAGGACAGAAAGATGATGAGAGGAAAGGGAAGCCTGACTTCATGAGAGGAGCCTGGTTAAAGAAACCAGCTTGTTTAACCACATGCAACCAAGGCTGAAATAGAAAGGATTGCTGTAATTAATACATCTTAGAGGAAATGTTTGAACTAAAGCAAATGGTTTATATGAAGGCAGTGTAGTATAGGCAGGCCATGAAAATATTTAGGGAGAAAAACTAGAAGAGGCTTTCTAATGGTTAGGTTAATGCAGCTTTAGCTGGAACCTGAGGTAAAAAGACAAATGGATTTGAACTGGGGCTTGAAAAGTCTGTAAGAAGCTGGTGGTGCCTGGAATATAGAGAGATGAGACTCTGCTAGCCTCCAGTCCCTTCTCCATCACCAGAGAACTGTTAAGTCCCTTGTCTTACCATGCCACAGTACAGCTACTAGCAAGCAAGCAAGCCATGGGGCAGTCATTCATGGTCCTCCCTGTTCACCACCGCACTCCCTTTGGGCCTTTTTGCCACCGTGATTTTAGTCACAACTGAATAAAAATGTGCTCATTAATGCAGCTGAAAGCTCCAGCACAGTACCTGGGAGGCCAGAAGTCAGGGCTGACCCAAACCACTCTCTCAGCCTTTGAAATGCTGGTAGTTTCTCTTCGCTGATTTGAGTTTTGCAAAGTAAAGAAGAGGGAGGAGAGGGCCCTTCTTATGATAACGAGACTTTAAAAAGCAGATGGGAATGTGGGGGCTGGCGAGTTTTGTGGCAGCTGAGAAGTGAGTGTTAAGGAGATTGGAGAAGGGGGAGTCTCAAAAGCAGCTGGTCAGAGGCAGACACTGAAAAGGGGATGATCAGTCACAAGAGGATGAAAATAAGGGGAAGAGAGAAAGAATAATTGGAGTCAAGGACATTTATGTCCAGTGGGAGAGGTATGAAAGATAACTGTATGAGACCATGAGTGGATGAGAAAGTGGAAACTGTTAGAATGGATCATCAATTTAAATAAAGGGCTAGGTTTTTTCCTTGCCAAGAATTTCATAAATCTGGAGATTCTTATTTAAAATTGAGTGAATTTATACTACTATAAAGGTGGTCATTAGTGGGATCAGAATCAGTTTCCCATAATCTGGCTCCCTCAAAATGACTCATTAGGGATTTGCCCTAGCATTTCCAGATGCCTCCATCTTTGAAGTAGGAACAATGTTCACACAGCCTAGAGAGTATGCCATGAGACATTGTTTGGTGGGGAGGAGTAGGGAAAGGTGGTATTTACTATTGTATGGCAATAGTCAGGTAGTATCTACAATATGATCGGATCAGATTTTGGTGGACAAGAAGCATACTTTTAAAAGGGGGAGGAAAAATTGGAAAGAGCATGACAAATGACTACAGGGCTGCTCTAGAGGTGAGAAAATGCTTTACAGTGAAAGACTTAATGACCTCAATCTGCTTATCTTACAAAAAAAAAAAAAAAAAAAAAAAAAAAAGACTGATAGATTTCTTGATTAAAGTATAAAGTACCTTGACAGGGAGAGATGCTGAATGTTTGGTTTTTTAATCTAGGGGCGAGAAGCATAACAAAGCCCTGTGACAGGAAACCAAATAGATTCAGATGAGATGTTTAGAATGAGTGCTAACAGTAGACATGAATAGTTATTGTACTGAGGTACCAAGGGAAAAGGATTTTTTATCTCTTGAATGTTTTTTAAATCAAAGGTAGATGCCTTTCTGGAAGATTCATCTTAGCTGCATGCAAACACTCGCTGTTGGACTTTCTACAGGATAATTTCTCTATTTTTTGTTTCATAAGCTAAACAGATTGAGCTCTTTAAGCCTTTCACAGCAAGGCATTTTCTGCCACCCTCAAATAATGTTTGTGGTTCTTTCCCACACGCTTTCCAAGTAGCGTGCGATATGCAGAAGGTCAGACTGGATGATCTAAAGTCCCTTCTGGCCTTTATACTCTCTGAATCTCTGCCTCTGTGAATTCATTAATGTTTGCAAGCTACCAGAGAGCTGCCAAAGGCAAGCACTATTGAAATGCAAAGCATTGTTGTTACTCTGGATATTCCCTTGAGCTTTATGCAGAGCTGGTTGAATATCTCAGTGTATCATCTGTGCATATTTTCTCAAATTAAATACCTGCATTTGTCTCTCATTTGATGCCCTTTACGAGTTGATTTCAGCAGCTGTTCTAACAAACAAGTTTGTTCCCAAGTTAGGACACAGAAAAGGCAAATGTGAAGGGCCAAATCTCAACTTGAACCCCTGAGCAAAGACTGTCACTTTGTTGTGGCCCAGAAGCTCCATGCAAGGCAGAGTTATTCTTAGTATCACATTTTGCTTTCTCCTTGACTCCAGGTGCCCTGCAAAAGCCTCTGCCTGGCTGCAGCACAGTGCCACTGTGGGAAGGTGATGTCTAACCCCTGTTAATTGCTTCTCCCCACCCTCTAGAGGGAGAAAAGCTGTGGGGATGCTGCTTTGTCCCCAGATTTTCAGGGCTGCCACTGATGTGTCAAGAGAGTTCCCTGGAATGACCTTTATTTACCTGCACTCCACTCTGTAACCGTACTCATCAAGGAATGCTGATTCTTTTGTCTAAATTACACAGCATTCTCACAGGAAAGGGTTTTTACTCCTCAGAAATCCCGTGCTAGGGCTTGTGCTTACCTAACCAGAGGGTAGAAGCTGACCCTCTGACCTGTGCTTCAAATCAGTGCTAGCAAATGATGTTCACACCAGCACTAAACTGCTGATGAACAATATACTCAGGAGGATTTACATGTATTATATATACATAATTACATATCTATATAGTGTTGTGTGTGTGCATGAGTATGCAGGGCAAGTGCATTTGCCAAATGAAAGATAATCAAATTGAAGAAAATCACAGCCTGCTCCCAGATAATTCATGAACTGAAAAAAACTAGAGTCGTCTGATGAGTGTGTTGGCTTTGCTTTTTTTTTTCTGCTCTACATTTCTGGTATTATATGAACTGCTTAGTAGTATCTCTGTGTGCTCCTCTACCTACATGGCAAAATTAGATTAAACCATGTGTCATAGACATCATACTATTAAACAGTAATGGTGATTCTCTTCAGGCACATACCTTTTCAGCAGAACAGATGCCTCAGCTATTATCAGCTTAAGAGTATTTGGGTTCTGCTCTCAATTTCTTTCTGAAGATCAGACTGAGTATACCAGGCTGGCTGAGTATAACTATGTTAGTATAGTGGCACAAAGTTTGCTTATGGCAGGGTTTAACATCTTTTGTGATTCTATGTGCATTAGGATGAGCTTTTTATCATAGGAGGAGTATGTGATGAATTTTGCATGCTTAGCACTGAAAGTGTAGAATTGGGGAATTTAAACTTCTTAGCTGTGTGTGATAGACTTAGCTAGTGAACAGCTGGTAGAGAGACTCTTTTAGCTCTAGGGGTGACAGCTTGTGTACTTGGGGGTGCAATAGGATTAGATAGTGATTTCCATTCATTTCAAAATAACCTTGCTCAGGAGGGTCAAGAACCTGGAGATGCCAGAACCAATAGCTCACTGTTTGTTACTGTAAGTTTTATTGAACACTATGCTCTAATTTAAAAAAAAAAAAAAAAAAAAAAAAAAAAAAAAAAAAAAGGCAAAGGCTTTGGAATCAAATTTGACCTGAATATAACTCCATTGGCTTCTGCGTTCTTACACTAGGGATTAATTTGGCCCTTTCTACTTTTATGTAATGAGCTGATTGCCACAGTATCTTATCCTTGTTACACAATCGCCCTTGTCTGACTGTGTCCCTGGAGCATTGTGTGTGTGTGTGTTTCTAGATCTAAGGTCTCACCTTGACTGACTGTATTTAGTCCTACAGCCTCTCCCCAGCTACAGGTACATGGATTCCTAGGATTTGCATTGAGTTAGGCTATGTGTGTGTGTGTGTATGTACATGTTTATTCCAAGTTCAAACACTATGTACAGACAAGCATACACATATATGGGAATTCAGGGGCTTTTTTGTTTGGCTGGTTGTATCCCTGCAGTGTTTGCTGTTGCAGGGGGCAGGGGAGAGAGAACAGGTTACTATTAGAGACCTCATTTAAACAAGAAGGAGCATAGGAAAATACATTCTTTATTATTCTTCTGTAACAACAAGCCAGAAATATAATATACCTTTAAAAATTTTCTATCTCATGCCAAAGAAACCTCCATTCAATCATTTTAGAAAATCTTGTTGCTTTCCCTTAAACAGTAGTGAAAAGAAAAAGAAATTACAAGAGCCATCTGTTCCCTGCAATAAATGTGCCTGCAATAAATGTGCCTGCCTGTATCACAGTCGGGTGTGTGGGGAAGGGGAGCTGGGGGAGCAGAAGGGGAGTTTCTGGTGGCCCTGCTAGCCCCTACATTGCCCTGATGTGTGTTGGACTTGCCTGTCCCAGAAGAATGTTTCCTGAGGGCAGACACCTGCATGTGGCATTGGTACACCTGCCTGCAGCCAAGGATGTTTTCAGGGGGATTCCCCCCATGCCTAGCCATGCCTGCAGAGAGAATAGGAGGCCCTGTCCCCACACACCAGTGGAACCCGGGCACACAGGGAGTACTGGGTCTCATTCTGTATCCAGCATCCCACCGGAGACCTTTTTTCCTGACCATTCTGGATACTGTATTCCAGAATGCCTGTTTTTCAGGTTCCCAAAGCCAGGGAACAGAGTAAGAGCCTGTTTGCAAGCAGTGGTATAAAGAGGGCATTTCCCAGTAAACCCTGTTACTCTGCTCTGCATGAAAGAGGACAGGTCCTTGTCCTTCTAAGCACAGTATTTGCTTTCCAGTGGGACTACCCATAGCAGCCAACCTTCAATGTTTCTTAGCAACTCTCTTTTTTCCCCTTTCCCATCTTCTTTGTTCCTTGGTGGGTTTCTAAACATAGCAGTCCCTTGCCTGGGGTTGAGATGAATCCAGACTTTCTGCCTTATAAATGAAAACAAAAAGGAAAGGATGGACAAGGTCATCTTCAGCCCCACGACACAAGATATAGAAAATATTATTAGCAACAAAGAAAAACTGGTCAGGGCAGGAGAAGGTCAGAGGGAAGGTGCAGGGAGAGGAGGATTTCCCTCCCCCCCAACCCCTGCATTTTCCCCTGCCTTCCTCCTGTTTGTTTTATCTCTAATCTATCCTCTGAAAAACAATCTCTCTTTCTTGCTCACTCACACACACATGTACACGCACACACATATATAGATCCCATTTGTTTTGTGCAATGTTTCACCATTATTTGATGCAAGTAAAATATAGATCTATAAATATACCACTCTGACTTAAGTCCCATTTCAAGTATGATTGCAGAATCCAATATGGTAAAGGGAGAAGTTCCCCTGAGAGGGAGGTCAGGGAGAGGTTTGGATCCAGCAGACAGAATCTAGTCCTGGCTTGCTGGGAGTGTGGAGCAGCAGTAACACACATACAGAGTCTGCAGTGCACCCCTTCAACCCTTCAGATCAGGCTACCATTGCAGCAGACGGAATGGATGGATGGATGGATGGATGGATGGATGGATGGAGTGGCTATACAGTGCATAGGGGCATCCTCCTCATGAGTCCTTCCTCCTCATGTCTTGCCAGCCCCTCCTCTTCCTGTTCCCCACAAGCAGTGTGCTGAGAGTGAGGGTAAAATATGTGCACACACTTGTGGGAGGACAGCTTCTCCCAGTACTTCTTCCGGGGCATCCTGGTCTTCTGTTTCCTGAAGAACATCCTCCCCTGTCCCATGCATCCCTGTGTGTCAAAGGGAAGTCATGTTAAAATAGTCCAAAGGATCCTGTCTCTTTGTCTCTGGTGGCCGTGGGTAGGCCAGGAGGGATTTTGCAACTCCAGGCTTTAATTGAAGTCTAGGTGTTTTGTGCCCATGGGTCAGTACAACCACCTGCTTGGGAGCAGGAGGAGGTGAGGAGCCAGCATGCATCACTTCTACAGAGATCCAGCAGCAGTGAGCAGGAGGGCTGTGAGACATCTGAAGGCATAGGATCCAGCTGGAGCAGGAAAAGAGGTGACATGCCCTGGCAGGGTCCACCTGCAGTGTGTGCTGGGCTCTGAGCACAGGTTGCTAGCAAAACACCCCACAAAGCTGGGCTGACTGCCAGCTTGTTTCCTGATGGCAGGGATCACAACATCCACCGGCACTGCGGATGCACGACCTCCTGGTGTCGTCTTCCTCGCCCAGGAATACCCACTGTGACGGGTTAGAGCAGGTTACCATGGCAATGTGCGCTCTCCCACT
This sequence comes from Heliangelus exortis, assembly GCF_036169615.1. Classification (NCBI taxonomy): domain Eukaryota; kingdom Metazoa; phylum Chordata; class Aves; order Apodiformes; family Trochilidae; genus Heliangelus; species Heliangelus exortis. The sequence goes on from NC_092422.1 coordinate 134,854,177, forward strand.
TCCAGTAATACAAAATGAATCCTTATGTCAAGTTCCTTTCGTATTTTTTTTCCCCTCTCACTTTTTTTTTTTTTTTTTTGCCCCCGTCATATCAGAAAGAGCTAAGATTAACAGGAGTCTGAGGGCTTTCAAATCTGGTTGGGGGAATCATAGAATCATAGAATTAGCCGGGTTGGAAGGGACCTCAGAGATCATCTAGTCCAACCCTTGAAGTGGCAGCGTGTGCAGTTGTGTGTGTGGGCATGCTCACGTGCACCCGTGGATGGCAGTGAACACAGCAGGGATGGTGAGGGAAGCATATGTGGACTGCACAGCCCACTGTGCCAGACCCTTCTTGGGTGCTTCTGCCTGTGTCACCCTGTTGTCCATGGTTTCAGCCTTCACCTCAGGAGCCTCCAGAATTGTGCTCCCTCTTTTCAGTCACCCCAGCTGCATGCTTGACCCTCTGCCATCCATGTCAGAGTTGTGTGTTTTCTTCTACACCCACTGTTTCCTGGGCTCCCACTACTCCTCAGCATGGCCTACACTACCAAGGCTGGTAAGCCACCTCCTCCTCTGGTCTTTCTTCTGAGAAAGAGACCCACTTCTGCTCTGCCAGTCAAACATTTCTAAATGAAGGCTTCATATTTTTTACCCTCTCCATTTATCACAGAGAACAGACAACAGGAGCACGCCCTATTTTTTTCATGCTGTCTACTTATTTCCACAAACTCACACTGTAACCATACTAATTTTGCCTCTCTCTGCCCTCTCCTGCCCATTTCCATGGCTCTGCTGTCAGTGTCTGAGATGCTGTCAGCTCGGCGGTGGCAGAGTACATCTATTGTGTCTGAAGCAGAAGGTGCTGTGCACTGTTATGATGAGAGTAAGGGAGAGTGGCTGGATGTATTTGTGGCTGCATGCTGGGGGCAGATCTGCATGGGTGCATGTGGTTCTGCATGCATGGGTGGGGTGCCTGGGTGTCTGGATCTGGGGCTGAGTCCTGGCCTGTGCTGGGATCAGAATGAGTCAGTGTGTGTGCAGGAGGACAGCTCTCTGTCTGTGCACTTACAGCAGATGACGTGTGTGTGTGTGTGTGTGTGTGTGTGTGTGTCAGCTTGAAGATCTGGGCTTTGCCAGGAGCCAAAAGAGGAACACTGTGCTCCCTGGCAGGGTGTTAGAGTGATACAGGTATCTTTCCACCTTTAAAAGTGAGAAGGGAAATCTCGCCCTGACTGTTGTCATCCCCCAGGGAGCTTTCCTCCTCTCTGATGTTCTCTCAGCAGCACTGGCTGAGGATGGGCAGCGACTTACTGTCACGCAACAACAGTGACCCTAACAGTGAGGCAATGGACACTTCAGATGTCCTGCTCCTCACATAAGCTTTCACAGAGCCACCCTCTGTCTGCAGAGACCTCTTGACAGAATACAGGACAACTCAGAACTCTGAAGCTGAGAGGATGACACAGGTTCCCAGAAAGTGCCAGCTGCCTCCACAGCAGGCATGTGAGGGAAGCTCTGTGCAAGGGCATGAGGCACAGCAAGCACTCGAGGTCTGACTCTACTTTATTCATCTGGAAGGGCCCAAGGGTGAAAGGGCATGAAACGGGCCTGGGGCAGAGGAACGAAAATTGAGCCAGGTGCTCTGACCCCCCAGAAGCATGTTGCACTACTTAAGTGAGTGGAGCAATAGCACAGTCTGTCTGTCTGGGAAGATGTATTTTAGGAGGACCTCATGCTTCGCTGCTCTCAGGTACCTTTGTTCATATCTGTCCCTTCCTTCCTAGAAGAGTTTCATGCCACAGAAGAGATTTGTTTTTGTTCTTCGTGTTCACCTTCTGTGTCACCCATGAGTGGCTGCCTTTTCTTCAGCTCCCGGTGGTACTTGGCCATGAGGGAGGCATAGATGCAACCATAAGCAGCTGCCACCACCATCATGATGCAAACAATGCCACAAACCACCCCTGCAATGATCACAGTGCCAATAGCCCGGCGCACGCTTACAGGCCTATATCGCTGTTTTTGAGGGCATCCCACGCTGGGCTCCACTTCTGTTTCTGTGCCTGATTTAGATTTGGGGGGAGTTGGGCTTCCTTTAGTGCAGGGAGGGCCGATATTGTCCAGCACTGTAGAGCTGTTCTCATCATCCAGCTGGGAGCAGTAGTTAAACATCTCCATGGGCACCATTCGCATATCCTTCCCTTTCAGCTCCTTGGGCAGGGTACATGCCAGCTGGTCGATTTTCCCACCTGTTCCAATAGAAATAATAGGAGTGAACCACAGCTTCATCGCAACTCAATGATAGCAGATCTAGATCCTCAGGCAGGGTAAGTTCCTATGACTCCTTTCACATCTGCTAAGTATTTGCCCTACGGAAATCAGGCATGGCAGCATTATGGTTATTTACTGCTTTATTACAGCAGTAGGGCCATAAAATCCAGTCCCTCATATGTGAATGCATTGATGAGTAGAGAGAGTATTCAAGAAAGCCTGCTAGATCCTCATCACTTGTCAAAGGTGGAGGGAGGGAGAAATGTCTGCAGCTCCACACACCAGGCAGAAAGAGCACACACATGTGGTATTCTTTAAGATTATCCTTTTGCCTAACTTAAAGACATTTAGCTCTCCACAGCTGGAACAGCTTCAGCCATGGCAGATGACTGGTATGCTTCAGCCTAGGCTGGATTTGACAGTAGAGCTCATGGTGCATGATATCTGCATAGACATCTTTCAGGCCAAGACATGAAAGCCCTCTAAAACCATCTATGAAGTCAGGCTCGTACTGTTTAGTGAGTTATGTAAGTGTCAGTAGCACCATTTTAGAAGAGAAATAAAAGCAAAATGATAGGGCCAGGCTGTATCTTCTCAAAATAACAACAGACACACAGACCCATCTTGTAACAACTAATCCATCCCCCCCTCTGTGAAAATAGTGACAGATGTTGAAACAAATGCTCGAGTGAGTTTGGGCAATTTCTTTGGAAGGGGAAAAAAAGCAAAATTAACTCTGTATGCTTTCCATCATCTCTCTGATATGAGACTCAAGAAAGGAAATGAACCAAAAAAAAAAAAAAAAAAAAAGAAGTGGATTCTTGTTTGATTCTGCTCACACAAATGTATATTTCAGACTGCAATGTAGCCATAGGCGTAGATAATCTCTTTGCAGCATGACTCTGATCAGCAGGGATGTGACAGCTGACTGTTTCTATCTGCATGATTTGAGACCCTTTCCTACTCACTGGCTCCAGTGACAGAAAGTCAGGCCTTCAATCGTCATTCCTGTAAAATGTGCCATCTTTCTTTGAGTTGCAGCTCCTGAAAGCATGTCATCCTGTTGGCATTGCTGCTAAGTGATAGCTACCTTTCCAGCTTTCTGTAGCACAAGGGAAAGCTGGAAACACAAACTTGTCAAAAACTGCTTGGTTTGAAAAGATTATTTTATAGCCAGTCTGACTTGGAGCCTGGATTGTAAATACAAGGTTTGGTTTGAGTTTGCCAATATTAGTTGCAGTATTTTCCTAAGTGGCACTGTTTCCTGTGGTTTTACTTGTTGAAAGCAAACTTGATGTTGTACAGCCAAACCTGGCTTTTAGTTCTGCCAGCTTAAGAGAAGGGGATGGTTATTTTCAAGTGTGAAAAATATTTCTTCTCTCTGAGCAGAAAAGGTTTAGGAGAAATCCTAAAACTTTGATGTGATTTGAGCAAAGCTCTTTCCTCTTCCAAGAAAAAAAAAAGAAAAAAAAAAGTAATATTTCAGATTAGAAACACAACAAGGAAATAGGAGATCTGAGGCTGCATAGGACTTCTCAGCATGGCAGTGTTGCTATATGAAGGTGTGCTGGCATTAAACTGACTCTTGGCATTGTAGCACAGTCCTCATGCTCCTTGGCTGAGATCTGGCATTCAGGTCAGTCTGATCTGCCAGATGTACCTGCTCGTATTTCTTCCCTGCCTGCTTTTTTATGCCTTTCCATGGAAGACCATCACTTCTGTAGCTGTCTCCCACTTTGTGACCACCTACCTCTGTAGGAGAACCACTCCATCCAGTGCTTGAAGTCTCGGAGGTTGCAGTCACATTCCCAGGGGTTGTCCCCAACTTGGAGGTGCTGCAGGCTGATGAGTGGTTCGAAGGTCACCCTGTCCAGGCTCTGTAGGCGATTGGACTTGAGAGAAAGGGAGCGGAGAGCAGGCAGGTCATCAAAGATGCCTGAGGGTATCTGGGCCAGACCATTGATGGAGAGATCCAGCTGGCGCAGCAGGGCTGTGTGTTGTAGCAGGTCCTTGTCCAAGGCCCGGATGCTGTTGTTCCTCAGCTGGAGCTCTGTGAGGTTCCCCAGGTCACTGAAGATGTTCTGAGGGAGCTGGTCCAAGAAGTTGTTGGATAGATCCAGTCTCTGGAGGGCAGAGAGGTTGGAAAACACTGCTCCTGGCAGGATGCTGAGTTTGTTGTTGAGAAAGAGGAAGGTCCTGGTGTTTGTGGGGATGTCTGCGGGGATGGAAGAGAGGCCCAAGCCACTACAGTCCACTTCCAGGTTGCCACTGTTACACTTGCAGGAGGAAGGGCAAGCAAAGAAGGACTCGGCAGCACATAGTGACAGCCAGCACCCGAGCACTGGTAGGTGAAAAGCAGTAGAGAGAGAGTTTATATGTTAGATCAGGGCTTTCCAATCTCCACGCATTGCCACCTTGAACACAGCTACAGCTACAAATTGACCCTTACAGCAGGGTTATTAGGCACATTGTCCTGCAGAGTAATGAGCTACTACACAGCTATGTTCTTTTTCTGCTGTCTTGCACCCTGGCAGTGTGATTTTCTTCTTAGTCATTTTTACGAGCCAGCAAGTAAATATCCTTCCAGTTTCACAAGGAAGTAAGAGGACTTTGCTGCCAGATACTAGAGCACTGGAGGCTGTCAGAGGAGAACAGAGCAGAGCAATGGGAAAGGTCACATTTGGTAGAGGACAGCTCTTTCTAAATAGTCAGAGCTGAGAGAAGAGGGACTGGTATATATTTAAGAAGCTCTATTCTTTTCCAAAATAGACATGTTAATGACAGACTTTAAAGAAAAATGAAAACCTACATCACAGGTGTGATCCTGCGGTTTGAATCCTAATATCTACGGTAGATCAAACTCACGTCTGGCTCAGTTAGCCTCTAAATCAGGGCATCATTTGCTTTCCATATCCACAGCATGTTGTGTGGGCCCTGTGGCAAGAGTCTATATTATGACTTAGATTACTTTACAAACAGATGACCAAGAAAGCTGTTAAAAAGTAACAAAGAGACCCTAGGCCACTGGACACCTAGTACTTACCATTGCTCTCAAAATAATTTCTGAATCCCACAGCAGTAGCCCCACAAGTGTCTCCTCTGGTCAAAATTGCCCATAGTAATGGAGATGAGAAAAAAAATGCAGACTGGTAGTTGAAGTGTTAGCAAAAGTGTTAGTACAAAACACCCCTTCTCCTGCACTGTCTTAAAGGTAAGGTTGGACAGCCTACAGAACAGCATTTTTTAGGGCTGTTGTGGACCAGCATTCCAGATATGTGTCTAGATCATGTGAGTTGTGTCAGGGCACTAGTTACCAACCCTACCTGTGAGACAGTGGCTTTTAAAACTCTCGTTTCTCTGACAAAGAACCATCAAGAGGAAAGTAAGTTTTGTGCCTCCTGTCATTAGAGGAGTGGGAGTTATGTTTAAGCAGACTGTGTAAAACATTTGCATCTTTCATCTTAATTCCTTTTGTGGAATTGAAATTAGTTTCTTCAATGTGGGAAGCAATTTCAGCTCCTTCACTGTTTTTTAAGGTGACAAGTTTGAGCATTTGACTGAAACTGAAGCAGGTTTGTCTGCACATCATGCCCTGTCCCTTCCATTTCTCACTTTGCTTCAGAGAAGGTAGTCACTTGGGGTTGGTAAAGTCTTTTTAGGGGTGAATAATGGCTAAAATGGATGCATTTAATGTCTTGCTGGTTTTTTACTGAACCAACAAGCAGTTTTTTTGATTGTTAACCCCAAGGGAATTGTGAAAGCACTGTCACAGGGGAGAGAGCCAGTGAAGACTCATGCTATGGAGAAGCTCTGCCTGGAAGATTTCTGCAGTCATCTATGCTCTTCCTCTCTTCCCTCACACCACTCTCAGGAGTTTAGTCTGTCCCATTGCACATTTTTTAAAATTGAGTTGGTTTCTATCAGTGATGATGCCTTCATACTCAGATCCTGTGTCAGGTCTTTTTTGTGTTCCTAGCGATCCTTGTGAGAAATGACAGATTTTTGGATTGGTAGCCTAAGAAGACTCCACAGCTTGTATCCTAAGGACCACAGGATAAGAAGAGAGAATGTCTCTGCTCTTTTTTATTTCATTCATCTTTCACAATTCCTTCAAGACTTTTTTCTGTCGTAGAGTTGAGATTTCAGGAGTACATCATTCCAGGCCATGCCAATCTCTGTGCTCTTTTAATGATAATTATGGATCCTTATGGTGAAATACAAGAGAAACCTTTACCCCGAGTACCTCTGTGCTTTTTTGTCATTCAGAGGTTGGGGTCTACAGCAGAAATTGATGTGAAAGCATATTATAGCCTGTGGACTGGTGCAGTGCAGGTACTATCTGGCTGGCTAATATTTGATTCTATTCAGAACACATTGCACTCTTATTGTAGGGAAAGAATTAAAAGAATGGGAGCTAGAGTGTGAATGGGAAATATCCTGAGTCATTCAGGTGACCCTGTCTTTTTCTGGAGGCTTAATAAAAATACAGTATTAATAATAGATTGACAGCTGTGATGATGAGATAACACTTAGCTGCTTTGTATAGCAAGAAAGGCAAGAGCAGACAGCATGTAATGCTATACAGGTGGCATTCCATTCAGGGCTTATCTCTCAAAATGCCTATCTGCCACCAGCTCTGACTGGGTGGCTGTGGGGTTCCACCAGTATGTATGCTGGCGGTGGCTGGTAGGAACAAAGTCTCAGACAGCTGGCTGTGGTTATGTTCAGGAACTGGGTTTATGCCAAGTTTCTGCAGCCATGCAGGATGTGCCAAAAATGTCTTGTTGTTACCCATATATTGCTTTCTGCTCATGGAAATATTTTACTAAAATAATAGAGAAGAGAAAGTCTGATTTAATTTTTAGTCCCTACAAGAGATGCATCTGCTAAGATGTGAACTGAGACCAAGGAATTAATCGCACTGGTTAGGATGCAGCTCCGTGGGGGAAAGAGGCAGAGAAGCAATAGGCAGAATTTGAAGCTGTCTTCCAGATCTACAGGAGGATGAGTAGCATGTGTTTTTGTGTTAGGGGAATATGAAGTTACTTGTAGGGTGTTTGGTGACTCTAGTAGGTGCCAGAAAGCTGATCCTGGTGTATCAGATGAAGTCAAGACTCAGTAACATTCATTATAAATAATTTATACAGCAGTCTAGTCTGTAAGGATGGATTACAAAGATGCCTGTTTTCTGAAGAAGGAAGTAATTCCCCCAGCTTCTTACAGTGGCAGCCCCAAGTTTGATCAGGGGAGCAGGAACAAAGGGAACCACAGACTTACTCAGTTGCCTAGTCATGCAGTAGTGATGGACACTCTCCAACTGCTCCCCTGCTCCCTTGCCTCTGCGGCAGTCCCCAGATGCCTCTGAAGGGCAGGTACCTTCCCTGAAGCCCCACACTGCCCTATCAGTCTCTGCCATGCACTCAGTAATACTACAGCAGATGCCCCAGTCCACTGGGAAGAATCAGAGACTGAACTTTCACAATTTAATTTAAAGGAGATCTTACTTATCTACTCCTTGATTTTCACTGCATGTGGCAGTGCCCAGTAGGAGAATTCTGCATTTGCATCCTGCATTCCCTTCTAAAATCTGTCATGACTTCTGCCATGAAGAGCTGGGAGCCTTGCTCAGCAGCCTACAGATAGAGCCCTACAACAGAGGGGAGTCTGCAGTTATAAGGTACTGATCTGAGAAACATTCAGGATGGATCTTTGTGCAGTGGTATCTGCCTCACTGTTTCTCACCTGCCAGGCCCACTGGAATTCAGAAGCAATCATCACTCACTGTCCCACTTTAAACCCATCTTCAGCTTTAAAGTCTCACTCTCCCTCCCAGCTAGCTTGGCCTCTAAAGGAATCAGGAATTAGTTCAAACATCTCCATTCTTAGCTGTCCCTCTCCCCTATTCTTAACCCTGATGTGCCCTATTTTCTTTCCACTCCCTTGACAAACAGGATCATCATACTTAGCAACTGAGTAAGCATTACTTACGACAAGCTTCTTGCCACCTCATGAGGCACCTGCTCCTCCACCGGTGGCCAGCAGTTGTAGGCAGCATTGTTGTCTTCTCCAGCGTGGCTTCACATCCACCAGCCAGCCTGGCACACAGCCCCAAAGGGAGGAGGAGCGACCTTGTAGCCTGCCTGCCAGGTCCTGGAGTGGGAGAGCAGAGCAGAGTGGGTGGGATTCTGCTCCCTGGGTGCAGGACACAGGGCCAGGCTCAGTGTTGTGCTTTTCCCCTGCAGCTGGACTTTTGCCTTTGAGGCATCAGCTCCATTTTAGAGGAGAAATGGAAGATGTTTCAGGAGGAGCAGCATGATGAAGGTGCAACATTAATTCATTTTGAACCTCACGGGGCAGAAATAAGACCTGATTCGCTTAAATGCAGAAGAGACGAGGCTGTGCTTGAGTAGCCTGCTATGGTTGCCACATTAGCCTCACACTCAAGGTCAACCTGATGAATTGCTGAGGTGATTCTCCCAGAGCAGTGGACTCCAGCTCATTCCCTCTCACCACCACGCAGGCTGGTACCACCTGTGCATCCCCTCCCTGATGCACTCAGGCTCACTGAGGTCTGGGCACCAGCAGCTGCCAAGCCATTTTTCCCCCTCCCATATTCCCCACCAGTGCTTCCTTTCTGTTTTAAGGTAAGACGGATGTGGTGACTACATCAGGGCTGAGCAGAGCACACCTTCAGCTTAGGGATTTCACACTGCAGCAACTGCAGGAGCTAAAGAGCAAGCAAGCCTCAGAGAAGGGAGGACCTGGGGCGGGGGAGACTGAGGGGGAGTGTTGTAAAGAGAGGAATTACGTCTTAATTAGAAGAAGGAAAAATTCTCAGTCTAATTAGAAACCCAAAGACCATAAACTCTCCCCTGACAGTAAGGGACTGACAACAGGTTCCAGCTTCCCTCCCGCTCCCCTTTTGGATACAGGTAAGCAGGGAAAGGGGAAACACAATGCACCCTCCTGTCCCTCTGCTTGCTCTCTGAAGTATTTCTCACAGTCACAGCAGCAGTTGGATGGACACATTTCAACCAGAGTACAGAAATAAACCATCCTTCATCTGCACTGAAGGGCTCTGACAACATCCACAGACATTATTTTAGATGGGTGCTTAACTCCCACCGGTTCACTCTCCCGATACACGTGCCAGCTTCTCCCCCTCCCCCAGGCTCCCATGACTGATTTATAGGGGAATGCAAACTGCCAGGAAATATTTAAATCAGTATCTCGATGAGAAATATTAGCAGGTTCAGTGCCTAAACTAGTACAGTTTGAAAGGCTATTTAGATCATTTACCCAAATGCCGATGAACTGAATAGGTGAATACATTTCACAGCACCTTCACCCACTGCAGCTCCCACTCCCCAAACCAAGCTGGAGCCCCTTCCCTGCAGTCCCTGCTGAAGAACAGGCTGCAACAAATAGCTGTCCCCATTCGCTGCTTGCTCTCGCCCTGGCTGAGAAAGAGACTTCCAGACTCCCACATACCAATGTCTCCGTCCTAAATGCCACCCCTAAATCTGTCCCTCACTCTCAGTATCAACAAAGCCGATGAAGAGCTGCAAGCACTTACCTGGAGGGGCTCTGCCCGCAGCCAAGTCCACTCGACTCTCCAGGCACTGCCCGATTACACTCTCTTCCTTCCCTCTCCCTCCTTGACTTTCACTCCCCGGCAGCAGGCTTTCCGTGTGCTCTATTTAACTCCCTACAGCACAGGAATAAACGGCAGAGTTAAGCTGACAGCCACAGAGCCTTATCTGCCTGCTGGATAGCAGGCGCTGATCAGCTCCAAATCCCGCTGCCGAACGATCGTGTCCTTGCTCTCAGCATCAGGGGCTGCCTGCCACACTCTGTCTTTCCCTCTTCCCCACCTTCACTCCACCTAACTTTGTCAGGGTTATAGATAGCTCTGTTCCTTGCGCTCTTGCCTTTTGGCTCATGTTTTGTAACACCCCATCTGTATCAGCTGGCTCGGCTCCAATCAGGGGGGCTAAGTTTAAAAAAAAAAAAACAAAACAAAACAGAAAACCAACAAAAAAAACAGCCTCCTTGGGTGCTTTGTGACATGACTTCCATCTGCAGTCTCCCCTCAGCCCAAGGCCCCCACTCAGGCCACGGGCTGGTGTCCCTCCCATCCCTCTTGCTGCTCTGTGCAATTCAGCCACACCATCCCCTGGCAACAGTGGGGGGCTGGAGCAGAACCAGCATCTCCGGGAGTGAGGACAGTGACAGGCTCAGGGTTTCAACCCCTAGCTCCTTCTGCTCTGGCAGGGCTAGTCCAGCTCTTGCACTGGTTTCTGGTAACTCACAGGCACTTCTTCCTCTCAGGCATTGCCAAGGCTCAAGCACAGAGTGCAGGGTGGGAGGAGCAGCTATGTATAAATAAGCCCTTTCCCTATGTTTAGAATTTATTACAGTACATAGTGATTAACACCTGCTCAGGCTTTAATGCTGCTTCCTGCACTGCAACACACACAAAGATGGAGGCGCCTTGATAAACCCAAGATTATTTTAAAAGCATGTCACATAAATTCAGCACTCCCCACCGCACAGAGAGCAGCCACCCTTTGTGCACTCATGCACCTGTTTCCAAAACTTAAAAGCAGCTATCTTCATGTGCATATGCAGATATAGTTTCCAATCTGGCTTACACTTACAAATGTGTGCACAGGGCTGGGCTGGCACATGTACTGGGGACTCTTCTGTGACCCATATATATCAACATCCATTTCTTGCACAAAACCACCTGCATCTCCAAACATAATATATGCTCAGGTGGCATAGAAGTAGATCTGGAATAGGTACATGTTCCTGAGCATTGAAGTTCAAGGGCCAATGAGCTTCACCATTTATACCTTAAAGTAGTATGTTTATGGAGAAATTTTAATTCCAAGGATACAGAAAAACCCAGTTTCTCCCACGCATCCATTGCCCATAAGCACATTAGACCCTTAGTGATTAAAATTCTGAACCCAGGAGAGAGCAAGGAGGCAGAGAGGATTTTGGGAGAGTTTCCTTTATAAAGGTTTCCTCTGTTTTGTCTCGAGTCCTAACTTAATTAGCTGTTTTACTGTGGCCCAAGAGACTCCTTCTGCTCTGGTGAGCACCAGGCAGCTGCCAGCTGTGTTCACTGATGACACAACACTGAAAACCCTGTGGTCCTGGGACAATCAGCAGCACCTGCCCATACCTTAAGCCTCTCTAGAGCAGCACCAAAGCTGCCTGGCTGCTTTCAGAAGACTTTTCCAGCAACAAGGACCCTGCCAGCCATAGGAGTGCCTCTCATACACTCCCTTCCCAAGAGGAGAGGCACCATGCCATCCTTTCTGAACTAGTATGGCATTGCCTGGGTTTGGAGACTCAAGGCTGATGTGCTGGAGCTCTGGGTACTCTGGAGTCACTAAAGGGCTCCACAAACCAGGGATTAGTCTTTCTTGTGGGTTTACTAGATGGTTCCTTCTCCCTGGAGCACCATGTCAATGCAATGGCCTCTGATCCATGGGACACAGTGTCCAGAGCTTTCTTCCTTGTGCTCAGAGTTCAATCTTCTTTCCAGATACTGGAGAAATGAATAGAGTTGCCTGTGGGGCTGATGATGGCCTTTTCTTCTTGCCGCTTGATATAGGACAGTAAAAGACAACTTTGATAGTTTCAGCTCAAAGCAACAGAATGAAATCATCCATTTCTGGCCCATAGGCTCCAGTGACCAAAAATACACTGAGATGAAGTGCCGCTTGGACATTTGGCCTGCTGTCAGACTCTAGAGGACTGTCTAATGAGGATTCCCCTAATTATCTTGAACAGGGAATTTTACTTCTGGGGGAGGATGCTGAGGAGATTGTAATGACTGTGGAACACTTGCCAGGGCATAATAGCAGCAGCAGGCACTGTCACTGTCTTGTACTTCCATTCTCTCTGCCTAGACACCAGTAATATTTGCAGTATCACTCTAGAGCCTAAGCTTTCACAAGCCAGTTCCCAGGGAGCACACTGTTAGAGTGGGGAGGATCTCAGTTTACTGAATCCACGTACTGGTTTAGTAACACTTCCCAATTCTGTGACACCTTCTATCCAAAGCTTTCCATCTGCTCTTTAAATGGCTCTTTCCATGGTTGTAAGTGGTGTTATTTTGTATTTAATGACCCCCAGGAGTAAGGCTGAAGTCATAGCCACTTGTGCCCCTGCTCTAGGTATGTGGGTAAAGTTACCCCATTTTCCAGGAATGTCGAGGCTAGAGAGACAGGTGACTGTGCCACCAGGATGAGCCACTGTCACAAACAGAGCCCAGCAACCTCTCTTTCTGATTATCTCTCCTAGCCCTTTGCACTCACCCTTGGATCATGGCTCAGGGATCAGACTCCGCTAACAGCCTGGCTTATGAGCATTGGCAGGGCATGTGGGTGACCTATATTACAAAAGGGGAGGTAACAGAGGCTGCAACAGATGCCAGCAATAAATTATCAGGAAGTACATGCGCACATTCATCCCTCCCCCATCCTTCCCTTGATGAGTGATGGCAAAGTCCCTTTCCTCTTTCCAGTGCTGGATTGCTTTAACATCTATCAGAAAAGCAGCAGAGTGGGGGGGGGGGTGGGTGGTGGTGGTGAAGGACACTTTAAGGAGATTATCTTTTTTCCCTTCCCTTTCCTTGTTGCTTTTAGGATTCCTCTTTTATTACCATCACCCCATAATGCAGGGAGGCAGTAGTGTACCAGCATCCAGTAATTAAAGCATGTTGTTCTATGTCTGTTCCTTTATCAGCCCTTGGAGGGCAAGAGTAGCTACACTTACACAAAGGGCAGGGACACCCATCATCGATGTGGTCTGATTATGGCAACTGGAAGTTCATGAAGTAATCAGGCTGATGAGTCCTAGTGAGGAATCGTGCTCCTGGTAGTACCACAGTTTAGATGACATGGCGATGATGCCCATTCTTGGTCCCTCAAGAGACCTGGATCAATTGAACAATTTATTGACCACAGGAGTTCACGTTTTCCCAGCAGCAGTTCCTCATTTGCTGTCTATTTGAACTGCAAAAGCACCCAGGGGTGGTAGCCAAGCTCAACAGCACTGTAGAAACATACAGCGTATGTCACTGCCCCAGTGAGCTTCTAAGCTAAATAGCTGGGGTCTTCATTTTCAGCACTTGCTGATTTATTAACACGTGTGTTCAAGATTCATTAGTGTTGTACTGTCACAATCAATGAAAAGCACATTTTAAATTCACAATAGAAGTGCAACTGCAGAAGAAATGGTGCCATCTGACTTGCAGTGATCAATCACAGCTTAGCAAAACACCTCATACCGAAATCTGTAAAGTAGAAAGCATGCAAAGCCCTCTTGGTATTGTAAAGGACCCTGCCATGATCCTGACTTGGTGTTAAAAAAGCCTCACCCTGTTCTCTGGGATGGTAAAGAGGTCAGAAACCTTCTGCTCCTTGAAATGACAGTGTGTCATTTCTGCACCTCTGAAGTGAAATGTGATTGGTGTTAAAATGTTTTTACTCCCCAGACCCGTCTAAGAAGTATAAACTTTATCCCCGTTTTATGGAGGAGTAAACTATGCTAGAGGCAAAACCAGCTGCTGAGTTTGGCTGGCTGAAGTTTCAGCTCTTGGTACCTTCTTATGGGCCCACACCAGTTCCCTACTCAGGGTTTTGAAACTTGCCAAGTGCAATGCTTGTCCTGGGATCACTGGGGTTTTTGTAAATGCTCTCCTCTCCTGCAGAGAGATTTCAAAGTTGCTCAGAATAAAGGAGTTTTGACCAGGCATTTCCAAAGTTTTCTGACAGGCCTGTGGCAAAATCAGGATAGAAGACAGTTTTCTTGATTCCTTATGCTGTACCTTAAACAAGAAATGTTTGCATCCCAAGCCTCCCTGACCAAGGCACAATAACAAGACTGGGAGATGTGGGATATGTGCTGGAGATGCCAAGGGCATCAGGCCCCATTGAACCCTCTGAGAAAGTACAGAGCATCTGAAGAGAAGCTGAGAGAGATAGAATCATAGAATCATTGAATAATAGAAAGTTAGGGGTTGGAAGGGACCTTGAAAGATCCTCCAGTCCAACCCCCCTTCCAGAGCAGGGTCACCTACAGGAGGTCACACAGGAACTTGTCCAGGTGGGCTGTGAATGTCTCCAGGAAAGGAGACTCCACAGCCTCCCTGGGCAGCCTGTGCCAGTGCTCTGTCACCCTCACAGTGAAAAAATTCTTCCTTATATTTATACAGAACTGCCTGTGCTCCAGTTTATAACCATTGCCCCTTGTCCTATTGTTAGTCACCCCTGAGAAAAGCTTGACTCTGTCCTTCTGGCACTCACCCCTTACATATTTATAAACATTGATGAGATCACCCTTCATTTTCCTCTTCTCCAAGCTTGTCTTTCATAGAATCATAGAATCATAGAATCCTAGAGGTTGGAAGGGACCTCGAAAGATCATCTAGTCCAACCCCCCCTGCCAGAGCAGGGCCCCCTAGAGTACATCACCTAGGAACGTGTCCAGGCCGGTTTTGAATGTCTCCAGTGAAGGAGACTCCACAACCCCCCTGGGCAGCCTGTTCCAGGGCTCTGTCACCCTTACAGTAAAAAAATTTTTCCGGATATTCAACTTGAACCTCCTATGCTCCAATTTACACCCATTACCCCTTGTCCTATCACTGGTCACCATTGAGAAAAGCCTAACTCCATCTCCCTGACACTCACCCCTTACATATTTGAAAACATTGATGAGGTCACCCCTCAGTCTCCTTTTCTCCAAACTAAAGAGACCCAGCTCCCTCAGCCTTTCCTCATAAGGGAGATGTTCCACTCCCTTAATCATCTTAGTAGCTCTGCGCTGGACTCTTTCAAGCACTTCCCTGTCCTTCTTGAACTGAGGGGCCCAGAACTGGACACAATACTCCAGGTGTGGCCTCACCAATGCAGAATAGAGGGGGAGGAGAACCTCTCTTGACCTACTAACCACACCCTTTCTAATGCACCCCAGGATGCCATTGGCCTTGGCCACAAGGGCACATTGCTGGCTCATGGTCATCTTCTTGTCTACCAGGACCCCCAGGTCTCTTTCACCTACACTGCTCTCCAGCAGGTCAGCCCCCAACCTATACTGGGACATCGTGTTGTTCTTCCCCAAATGCAAAACTCTACACTTCCCCTTGTTGAATTTCATCATGTTTCTCCCTGCCCAACTCTCCAGCCTGTCTAAGTCTCTCTGAATGGCAGCACAGCCTTCTGGTGTGTCAGCCACTCCTCCCAGCTTAGTGTCATCAGCAAACTTGCTGAGGGTACATTCTATACCCTCATCCAAGTCGTTGATGAATATATTGAACAACACCGGTCCCAGTACCGACCCCTGAGGGACTCCACTAGTCACACACCTCCAACCAGATTCTGCCCCATTGACTACAACTCTCTGACTCCTGATGTTCCACTCCTGATGTTCCACTCCCTTAATCATCTTGGGTAGCACTGATGGGAAAGATCCAAATAGCTATGTAGAAGTGGGATTCCTGGGGAGTCTGTGGAAGCAGGTGGGGAGACTGGGATATCCAACAACAAGGAGTGACAGGAAAGTCCCAGTACAGCAAGAGTGTGGCATATGGAGGAGGCCCAGAGCAGCAGCAGGAGGAGAGCTGAGGGGGCAGCTGACAGGAAGAAATCTAGCCATGTGTGTGCCAGCATCTTCTCCAAGTATTATGGAACACGACAGACCACGTGCATGTTTCCTCCCTGCAAAACAGAGGCAGCTGAGAAGGGAAGGGGGTGAGGGAGTGGGAAAGGGACTCAGAGGAGGGACATATGAGCTGGCTACTCAGTTTCCTCCTCTTTTTCTTGCCACAAGGTGATGTTTTTGTTCTTCTCACACTGTTGGCAAAAATTGATAATCAAGTGAGATGTGGAGGGGGTTTCTACATGAAGACTGAGATAACATTTTCTGATCTAGCCAGGAACAGTTGGCTGTGGGTGGTAGCTTGTCACCAGCCCTGCCAATTCTAATCCAGATCCCAGTTTTTCTCTTTCTATCAGCTATGGAATGAAGAGCCTTCTCTACAACTTTAATTTCCTGCAGGGGTTAATCCCATGGTCAGTAGTAGCTCGGTCTCTTAATCCTTGCACTCAGCCTCTTGACAGAAGGGCTGCAGCTGCTTCTGACCCAGCAGGTCTGAGGGAGCCTCTTCCTTTACACCCCACAAGCATCCTTCAGTTCACTGACACTTAAAATGCATCTCCCCTCTTCCTGCCAAGCCTACTCCAGGGGTGTGTGGGGGTGGCACACCCCAGGGAGAGCCTCCAGGCAGAGAAAGTGGCTTGGTGGGAGAATCATGGTTTTGTGGTTCTCATTCCCCTCCCCACCCCACACACAGGTATTTTCTGCACTTCTTATCTGAAATATGGCTGTTTTATGTTACAGGCATAGCAAGAATAAATTCTGAGGTAATTTTCTTGTAAACTCAAAGCAGAGATATTTAGCAGAATCAAGTGACATGGGGAGTGGTTCGCTACAGCAGGCTGGAGTCAGGAACAGCAGTTTTACAGGGCTGAGAGACAAAAGCCAGCTGGATGGTGCCTCACTGTTTTTATTCAAGAGGTTTTCAAGAAGGACGGTATGTGAAGATTTCTGAGTGCTCAGAAAGTTTGAGTTGACCTTCCCTGGGGTTCTCATTAGGGGCAAAGGATGCAACAGATCCATGCAATGGAAGATGTCAGCCTGTCTGTGGTGAGAGATACACTTACATGCACAAAGTAGTAGATGGAAGTGCATCAATTTAGCAGCAAGAGAGGAAAATGTAATTTTTTAAAATCAATGTAATCTCTCAGTTCTGCCCCTGGAATGCTAGTTCAGAGGGTCTATTGAACAGTATGTCCAGACTGCCAAATCAGGGGGCTTCCAGGTCAATACCAAGAAATGTCTGTTGTATCCTCTGGGGGCCAAACACTTCAGCCATAAGCCTTTCTCCTTGTGCTTCCTCATTCGTAGAATCAGGTGAGCTTCTTCAACACCAGGTGATCCCTGCATACAAAATGTCCCACATCTACTTTTTTGCCATTATTCATGTCTGCATTGGCCTAAGAACTGACTTTGCCTTCTTTCATGGTCTGCATTCTGAAATATTCCAGGATCCCAAGCTCACTAGTCTTCCTAGTGCTTGATTCTTGTTACGTTTGCTTTTGGTGGAGAAGCTAACATGATGTAGAACTGCTGCCACCTAAACTGCAGAGTGAGAGTCCCTCCTCCTCACCCAGCACCTTGGCTGTGCTGCCAGCCTCTTGGAATTAGACCCCAGATGCAAGGATAGTGTCTTGCCAGGTCACCAGTTTAAGTGGGAGGAGAGAGAGGAGGTAGAAAACATAGTGGAATGAGGGAAGAACTTCACTACCGTCTCACCTCACAAGCCTTTACCACAGGCAGGTTGACAGTGGCAGAGAGGCATGCAGAGCAGTGGGGCAGGACACAAGATGCCATCAGTAAAAATCCTCTTTTATCATAAGGGGATTGGTGACCCAGCATGCACACAGCTCCTGGCAAACCTCCCAAGGAGAGGCTGACTCTCATTGTTAGCACATGATATGTTTATATTGACCTCTGAAGGAGAGCTTTTCCTGTCTTTGTGAGGTGCATAAATCTGCTCCATTTGGTTGTCACCATGGCATGAGGTTGGTGGTGCTGCCTGTTAGAAAGAGCCTGGAGCTCTTCTTACTCTTCCCCATCACCACCCCATCATCTTCCCAGAATATCCAAGAGGGGCATCCCCAGAAAGTGCATAGAAACTGCATGAGGTCTAGGCTGCTGCCTGCAGCTCCAAGGGTGGCTGAGGATCTCTGGGACACAGAATTTTTCAAGCTGGGAACATTGCCCACAGCTCAACAAGATGTGGTGACAGCTCTCACAACCCAGAGCTCCAGCCAGGTCCCTTGGATGCACCTAGATCAGCACACACATCACAGCTCCGTGCTGCAGAGTTTGCCAAGCCTGGGGAAGATCTTCAAATTTTATGTGATTTTAGTTTTCTAGAGGGACTGCAGCCACAGAAGAGATACAGGCATGGCAACATTCACATCCCATCAAAATCACTAAATGTAAGCAGTGTGGAAAGCAGGGCCCACCTTTGGCTCCTCTGCCCCACGCAGGCACCACACAGCAAAATCACATCTGCATGCTCTGCTTTGGGGACCACTGGCAGCAGAAAGCATCACCAGGAGCAGAAAAGGAACCCAAGTGATAAGTGCTAAGTCAAGTTTCCTCTAAAAACTCCTCTCCAGACTCAGGATGTGCTCCTCCTTTTTTCATTCTTCCTGTAAGGGCATGTTCCATGGGGAAGGAGCATGGTAGCAGAGCCTGTCTTCAAAGTAAGAGCCTTTGCTTTCATGGAGTCCTTCAGACTTGTATGGCCCTGATGTATGCTTAAGTCTCAGTCCTTCTTGTGATGGGTTTAGGGCATTGCAGAATATAAATAATGGAAAGTGTCTTTTTTCCCATTCATTAAAAAAAGGCATAGTTTTAATTTCATTAAAGAATTGCCATATGATAAAATAAGCCACTTGGCTTGCAAAGCCAGGCACTTAAATGTGAGTTAATACCTGTACAGCCTTCATTCAGCCACTTGCATGTATGCATTACGGAACAGATTTTGCTTACCTGAGCAAGTACTATTTCTTTTTTTCACGTGACCCTGTCCCATACTCAGTGCAAAGGACACATAATACTCACGTGAACAGTGAGGATGTTGTAATAAATAAGGCTATTTTCCTATGGTCGTCATTAAATATTAAACCACACTTTTGGCAGGTGGCCACAGTCTGTATATTCCTAATTTTGTGGGTGCCCAACATGAGACCCTAGGGGCCATTTTGCAGAACTGCTGAGCACTCAAAGTAGTTTTCCAAAACCAGGGGTTTTTTCACATCAGTTTAACCAGAAAGCTGTTACGGTCTCAAGGACTCAATGGCACTGAGAGCAAAGAGGCAGCATGTTCCGTCCTGCATCTGCTGCTCCCTCCCCATGTGGCTAAAGAGGAATTCTCTTCTCCCTTCAAAAGCAAGGAAAACAATCACTCTCTCTTGCCTCATCAGGAGCATAAATTCTCTATCATCAGCTATGATGCATCTGTAGCAGCGAACATCGTCAGAACACCACAAGACAATGAATAATGATGTATTGCCTGCAGGGCTTGGACAGCAAGCAGTAAACAAATAAAATAGGCACACATTTGCAGTACCAAAAAAAGAATAACAGCCCCCCTGCTTCGCTCCCTGAGCGCTGTGTAGCCAGTGCCCTGCATGAAGCAGCTTATGGAAATACAGGGTGTGATCCTACCAGTCAGGGCTGCAACCCAGTGGAGATGGCATGCTGCCCTGAATCCCAGCATTTCCTAACTTTTGACTGCTTGTTTTCCCAATGGGAATAAAACCATATTTCGTGTAATCCCACCCCTCACAGGTGAAGCAACTTTTCCTTCCATCTCTCCATCCTGGAACTGAACTAGTTTATATTTTTTTAAAAAAAAATTTGAAATCTTCTTGCTATTAGAATGCCCTTAGCCACACAAAACATTTTTGTGAGCCACAATTTCAGTAAATCCACAGCAGGTGTAAGGTATTTGTTACAAGGTGTTTCCATGCAGTAGGGAATAGAAGCAGCTGAGGACTCCAGCTCCTTCCCTCTGAGGACTGGAGTGTGTGTCATGGTGTAGCCCTCTGGAGTGTTACCCAGCTGGCAGGAGCATCCCAGTATGGTCATTTGAATTACAGCTTGAGCCACACAGGGCTGGGACAGATGTCAAGCAGAGTAAGGAGCTGCTTGTAACCAAACATGGCAAGTGAGGGAAACTGCTTGGTTTCTTTTTTGAATCAGCAACAGGCAATGGCTGAAGACTCACCAAAGAACTTCCCAGAATTGTCTTTCCACAGGTTTGAGCCTGTCCCCATCCTGTTCCAGCCCCTGCTGCTCTCTGGATGCTCCTCATAGATGGCTCTGTGCTGCTGCTGTCCCTCCCTGCCACACTGAGGCACAGGTCTGCCTTCATCAGCCTTCTGTGGTGCTGAAAAGCCTAGAAAATCCTTTCTGCATCAGGTTTAGAAAAGCCAGAGTACAGGCAAGAAGCTGGCGCAGCTCATTAAGATATCCAAGCTGGGAATACACCTTGCTAGGATGTAGCATTCACTTTGCTGGTGGCAAGGGTAAAGCTATGATCTGGTCTAAAAATGCCAGAAGAGGGTTTTCCCCCTTTCTCTTTGCAAACAGCTTTACTCAGGATTTGCCATCATTTTAGAGACTGCACTGATGTCTGACGAGGAGACAACTCCCGCAAGCCTTTTGTTCATGTGGAATAATTCCCTTGCAAATGTTGTTTGCCCGCAGCAGTTAGAAGCAGATCCACCCTCTGCTCCCCAAGAGACCTGAGCAACAAAGCTCAGAGGAAAAATGGTCTGTGATTCTGGAAAGGCACCTCCTCCTCCTCACTGCTGGAAATGTCCCCTGCTTTGTGACATGACCCTGTGTGCCTTCAAGGGTCCCCCTGTCTTTTAAGGGTTCCCTTCTCCAAACCCTGCAATAGCAGCTGTTTCAGCCCTTCCGTGAATGAGATCTTCATTTCCCCCTGTTTTCTGGTGTGACAGATCAGACAGCAGCAGCAGAACAGTGCTGTACCTTGCTCACTACTGTCAGCATCAGGAATGTGCTGGATGTGGCACATTCAGGCAACCTGACAGTCCACATTGGTGGCCTGGGGCCTGGCTCAGTCATGACTTGGTTGGAGCAACAGCTCCAAACATCCTCTCTCTCCAGAAAGGGAGAGCTCCAATTTTACATGTCTCTCTTAATTAGCATGAGATGCAGTGGCAGTAATAAGCTGGGCAGGCAGCAGGAGAGGGGGGGCAGAATGCCCTGTGCTGAATGTATGTGTGCACGTGCCTGTGCATGTGTATGTAAACACACGTGTATGTATGCACATCCAAATACCCTGAGGCTCACAAATATAACCCTGTCCATAGGTGGCTTCACATCATCTAATTCAGGACCCTTTTTCTCCCTTTCCTCCCGGGCAGGTCTGGAAAAGGCTGTAAAGTTTCTCTGTGCTGTTTCGCCCCTACTCCTGGTTCTGTGCCTCCCACCCAAAGGTTCAGAAACTGCAGGCACGAATGCTGGAAACAATTTGGGGCTTCCTGTTGCCTCTACTTATGGTATACATCCTTCACTTCAAGTCCTGTGCTCATGTCTGAACTGTGTGTTTGAAATGGTATATGCACACACACACACACACACAGACACATGCATATACACACCCCTCATCCTGAAGTCTGTCCTCACATCTCCATTTTAAGTGATTCTTACTAACAGAGCTGAGACCAAAAGCCAGCAAAGCCACCGTGAGTCAGATGAGTGGCAACTCACAAACCTGAGGATGGGACAAAAGCCAGGGCTCTCTGGGAGCTGCCCAGTGTCCAGTGACCGCAGCACCGAGCGCTTAGCCTCAGAGCTGCACCTGAGCTTCCTGTGCTGCACCAGAAGACACTGGTGCCATTCACAGCTGGAAGAAGTTGCTCCCAATACTGAAACTGGACTGGAACCAGTACCAGCAGCCTCTGCGGCAGAGTTGTCATTCTGCTGCTGCCCATCAGCCTCGCACAAGCAGGACTTCTCCATGCCGTCTAGCAGATGGTGCAGCCCCTGACCGCCGCTCCTCTCCCCTGGGAAGCTGATTCCTGGGGGGCAGCCCCACTGATCTCACATAGCCAGGGAGGGGGGAAATACAAACGAAAGACATCTTTACTCACCTCTCTCAGGCTCAGATCAACCCTCCTGTAAGAATGGCAGCTCTTCCAGCAAACCCGGTACAATCCCAAAACGAATCCGTCAGAAAGTCCCTCTGTTGCCAGCCGGGCTCTCAGTGGACCCCAGTTGGCAGGAGCCCCTCCTAGCCAGCCGCTCGCTCCGTGTGGAGGGCAGAGAAGCCACACGGTGAGATGGCAGCGTGGGAAAGGGACTGTAATCCTCTGTAAATAATAAACAGGGGGAGAGGGAAAGAGAGAGAGAGAGGCGGGAGAGGGAGCGACTGCGCGCGGCAAAGTGACAGCTGGGGGTACATCTGCGATGGCAGCAGCACACGCAGAGGAGCGCGCACAGACAGTGCAGAGGAGTCACCCCGCCAGGCAGGCAGGATCTGCTCCGAAACACTCAGAGAAAGGAGCTCAGGAGGTTTCCAGCTCTCTCAACCCATCCTGAAGAAAGAGCAGTTGCTGTCAGTCCCTCTCTTCCTTCCCCTCCTTGCCACCATCCCTCTCTGGGTGTCGGGAGCTTGAGGAGCTTGAGGAGGAGATGCTGGGGTGGGGGGAGCTCCCTGCAGCCCCTCAGGAGGCAGATTGGTCAGTCACAGGTTATGAGAGGAGGCACTGAGCTGAACACCTCCTTCCCTCCCTCCATCCCTCCCCTGTCTGGTATGGCTGATGACAATAACCCTGAAGAGAAAGGCACAAAGAGGAGAAAGGATGAGCCCTGCTGTCAGCTGAGTTTTGTATAGGGGTGAGACAGACAAGTGGCTGCAGCCAAGGGGAGGCAGCAGGGGGAAACCAGGGAGCCTGGGAGAAAAGTCCCCACCTCTCCACTGGTCATCTAGAGAGGCAGCAGGGGGGAAACCAAGGCTCCTGGGACTAAAGTCCCCACCTTTCCACTGGTCATCTAGAGAGATGGTGGGGGGAGGTGGTGTGTCTGACACAAGAGGTGCCCACAGCAGGGTGGCTGTACCCTGCCCAGCCACAGTGGCTGAGCACATGAGCTGCTGTAATGCTTCTTTGGTCAGATACAGCATGCCCCAGCCTCCTCTTCCTTCGGAATCTGGGGAAAATTTGAATGCTGGCAGGGGTAGTGGGATGAAGGGAATGGATGAAAGAGCAGAGTATTAGTACCCATGGTTTTCTCCACTGGATTTGGTGTGCAGTGGGGAGAGCATGTACAGCCTTGTGTGTCCAGTGCAAGTGTTGGATGCAGTCAAATCCATGCAGTTGCAGAGGCATCCTCTGCCCTGTATATGTCCTGCTGGTACAGGGATGCAGTAAAGACCTGAATCCAGCCCACTGCCTCTGTCAGGCTTCCCCTGTCCACTCCTGTGGGCTCCTACAGCCTTTTCCCCCCAAATCAGACCATTCACATGCTTCCTGAGGACCTTGGTAGCCACATTTGCAAGAATTATTGTTGTGCTGATCCACTTGGACTGCCTCTTCTGTCAGGTCCAGCAGCATGGGCAGGTTGCCCTTGGTTTGGGGTTTTTGTTCTTTTTAACTTGCCTGGAAGTTATTTTTTAAGTAAGATGTTTAGTAAAGTAAACATTTTGAATGGGGCAGCTCCTCTGCTGATTTAAGAAGGGAAATGGGAATATTTCAGACATAGGGGATGGGGAATGCAAATGGGTGGTATGGACAGGGCTGACCTGCTGCTCTGGTATGTTCTCCCATTTGAATCACAGGTTTTTATTTAACCATCGAAGTGGCTGCCATGAAAACAGGTTTTGAATGGCAAAGTACATATCAATAAATAGGATGTAATCTTGCAACTCTTTGTTATGCCTTCTTTTTGTGGCAGGCCTGAGAATTAAATCTCAGGGAAAGCTTCTTATGAGAACAGCATATGGATAATCAAGGAGCCAAGTCAGGGAAGGCAGACAGGGAGAGAATCAGAGGCTGAGCTAATGAGGCAGACATGCTCAACAGAGGGATGAACAGGTGGAGGGGAAGGTTCTTATCTCCATCATGAATGGCAGCGTGTGATCCCAGAGAAAGCCTCTGCAGCCATGCACCCCTTGGGTTTGCAGACAGGCAGGGGTAGGAAGTCATGCAGATGTCTGGGTAGTTTGTCAGCATGGTGAAGCAACATGTAACTATGCAAGGCATGCAGCACTGCTTGTCCTCTGTGTTTTATTTCATTGCTGGGATGCTAAACTTGCAGAGGTTGCTTGCATGTTACATCAAATAAAACTGCTCGCCATGGTCTCACCAAGGACTCTTTGGTTGTGGATGAGCTGCACAGCAAGGCCACACCTCATTTCATGGGTTTCAGATCTTCCTGTTCCTACAGCATACTCTTTACCACCAGAGCAAATCCCTATACTTTGGAAAAAGCAAGGGAGGGTTATTTCAGCTTTTTCACTCTCACCTGAGCTGTAGCATCATCCTTACCTCAGACTGAATCATTGCTTTCCTTCATTCTACCCATCCTCACCAACAGCCTAAAGGCACCTGGGTAAGTACTTCTTAAGAGCACTGAGAGGGTGTTTGTGGTCTGTTTCTCCTCAGTTCCCATCTCTTCCTCAGGTCACTTAAATGCATGGAAGTTTCTCACAGCTCTTGCCAGTCCACTCTAACTGAAAGGAAAGAGCACAGAGCAATCACTCTAATATGGTTCCCTGTGATGGTACCATCCATCCAGACAAACCTGACTGCAAGGCAGAGTAGCCACCAGCTTTGCTTTCGGTGAGCTCCTCAGGCTGTACTGTGGTGTGAGGAAGAGAGTGGTGCTTGCTGCAGCTCAGCAGGGACTGCTAGAAATGTGTGCTGGACCTCTGGGAAGGAAAGAAAGGGCTGATGCACAGAAGATGAGTAACTGCCAGCCCTATGTATTGGTTAGGGCTGCAAAGATTGCAGCCAACAGACAAGGCTTGGTGACAGATGGCACAGACAGCTTAAATATGGCCATAAGCTATGTGGAAAGAAGGAGGGAGCTGGGAGCCACAACTTTCTGTCCCTGTGCCGACCACCAGTGCAACCCCCCAAGGTATTCTACCTCATGCTGCAAGCAACTCTATCCAAGTTTGGTACATGCCAGTAATGCCTCCTGAGCCAAACACCCTTGAAGAGCAATTTGAGGCTAGACATTCCTACTGGCAAAAGCATGTGCCATTGAGTAGGTCTCTGCACTGCAAGGTCAGTTATGTATGTATGAACTCCTCTTCAAGTCTCATAAAAACAGTGTGTCCTAGGTAATGCTCAGTCCCATTGATGTGATCTGCTGTGATAAGAGGCATAGCTCTTCCTTGAGGTGGTTTGAAAGGATCATTATGAATTTATTTAAAGCCCCATACCCATTCAGATGTTTGGGCCTCATCAAATTCAGCAGCAAAAGCACCGTTTCCTTCTGTCATGGTCTGCTGATTTGTCGGTGAGGGCATCAAGCCAAACCATGCCTGCAATAGCACTGCTGAAGCTGATGATTCTTCACCCGCGATGGACTGAGCCCCATCCTTCCTCTGTTTGCATTCTATGTCTTGTCTGGTTTGTGCTCTAGGAAGCTTAGGGCAAGACAGCTCTATAAAAGTCATTCCCCCAGGTACAGGCAACAGGGAGAGCTGGGAAAGAAATGCACCCATGAATGGGATTTTGTGTGATGTGCCAACAGGGGGAATGTGACAAGGAAGACACTGGTATAAAAGGTAGAGCTGGTGCCAGGTTAGTCTTTGTACATGCTGCAAGAAAATATACTACTGCATACTCTGGTTTTAATTCATACCCATTTGAATTAGACCACCAGGTTAGCCTGAAAACACCCACACCACGTGATTCAGCTTTAAGGGAGGTGTTGCCCCCTTTAAAGCTTCTGCTAATTCAGATGAAATCTGTAGCAACAGCAACACCTCATCTGCCCAGTATTGGTGGCTGTGAAAAAAAGTCTTAAATTCTCCCTCTCTTTTCTCCCTCCCTCGCACTTTGTATTCTATTTCAAGGTCCTGCTTGAGGCTGTAATTCTGTGGAGCTCTTGGATTCAGTCAGTTGACACACAGCCCTGTTCTTCCCCATCACTCTGCCAGGCTGTGCATGGCTGTGCTGGTTATTACCTGTGCTTGTAGGCAACCTGCTTGAGGACAGCTAGGTTATTCTGTTGGGGACACCCTGCACCAGTTTCTCCTCCTGTGGAGCTTCAGAACCATGATACTGGGAATAGAGAAAAAAAATAAGCCAAGAAACTAGGATGCACTTCATTGAGAAACACACACACACACACACACACAAGCACTTTTGCTTAGCGGAGCATGCACTGCGCTGGGACTGGGTAATGAAGCACTATTTCTAGTTGACACTTTTTCATCAAGTGGCAGTCATATTTTTGTGCTTTTTCAGTTGCTTAGGAGCAGTCTAAACCACTGTGGTCTCCCCTTGAGACAGGTGAGGTTTCAAATTAATCCCTTCCTTACACTGGCCTAATTTATTTGTGAGTGATGCTGTGCCATGCAGGAGCTGAGGCTGGGGTGATCAGAAACATCTTCTCTGGTCAGAAAAATCTAGAAAAGACAAAGATAAAATCTTGTATGCTAGCTCTCCTGAGGTTTTTGTGTGGGATTTTTTTTTTTTTAATTATTAATTTGTTTGTGGCTCCATAGTGTTTAGTGGGAGGAAGGTGTGAGTACCTCAGTTCAGTCAGTCTCCCCTTTTCCTCTACCTTGTTAAACCTCTGACTCTCATTTGGCAGTCTGACTCAGTGTTGACACCCTGATGCTTATCATTCTCACTTGGAAGCAGATTGTGATTGTAATTTCCATCCTATCACTTTGGGCAAATATTTACTCCTCCTTTCCTAACCTGTGTTTTTCTTTCTCTCTCTTGAATGTTCTTCTTTTCATTCTCCCCTCTTTTTGTTTCCCATAGCTGTGGGCGTGCAAATTAGGTTGGAGCTGCTCCAACGCAAGTTTTGGATGGCCATGCAACAGGTAGGAGCATTAGCAACTGTGCAGTGAGACAATTTAATGCTTCTCATCGTCTGTGTCAATGCTGTGTTACATCACATATGATGGCATTTTGATGAGGGCTTTTGTGAAATTCATATTAAAAGATTTATGAAGTAGATTAGTTTGAAGTCACACATTTCTGTAATCCTTTGACGACACTAATGCCATGTGAGCCCTGAATCTGTTCTGCAAATGCTGTGTTGACAGTGTCAGCATCCTGGCCTGGCATTAGCTCTGCTGCATATGACACATTTAATTGTGGAAATATGTTTGTGCTCACTCAGCCTTTCAGAAACCTCATGGAAATCTGTAGGTTTGGGCACATGGGAAAAGATTCTACTGCCCTCTCTTATCATTTTGATAATAGTAACAAAACACTGCTAGCTTGCTAGCTAGCAAAAATAAAAAATTATTTGCTTTGGGGATAAGCTGTCACTGTTGTCTTAATTTTGGACACTCTTGCTGGACTGAGGGAAGTGGAATAACTAAAACAGCTCCCTGCTCCCTGAGAGGCAGGCTAAGTGAAACGCCTTTCCCTTACGGCACAGAAGCTCTTACCCCAGGCTTTGCTTTTGGAGCAACATACCAGGAGGGTGGGGCTGGTGGACTGAAGCAGCACCCAGCATAAACAGCTCTCTGCTGTCATGACAGGGAACTCTTATCAGACAGGGATGACAGAGGGGAGGGCAGGAGGCTGCTCCAGAGCACACATGGGGAACAGAAAACTCAGAGTTGGCTGCAGGTGGCAGGAGTATCCTTGCAGGTGGGAGGTCACATAAACCAAACCTGAGCTAAAAGGATTTCTGTGAAGCACATGAGCACAGCCTAGACCATCAGCAGAGAGCTTAATTTAAAAAAAAAAAATCTCCTGAAGGCCATACCCAGGTGGTTCTAACACATGCATGGCTCCATGGGTGTGAAGTGAAACTGAGAACCCTCATTAAAGAAGCCAAAAGGAGGCCTGTGTGCCAAGTGCCTGCATGCCACAGCTCTGCGAGGCACTGGTATGAAAAAAGCCTGCATATGGTTTCCCAGGACACAACTGCCTTTGGACAGAGGAATGACTAACAGATTTTGTTTTCTCTCTCTCTTTCCCCCTTCACTGCATGCTTTGCTGCTCTGGATGTCCATGCTGTGCCTCCCATCTCCCAGCCCAATGACACTGATGTAAGTTGACAAAAGCTGGGGACAGGGAGGCATCCCCATGTGCCTCACCACAGCTCGGCTTTGTAATCGTGTGTCATTTGTGTACCAGCATATTATAGGCCCTGGCCCTTGTCTGTAGTCACTGGAGATGGTCCAAGCCTGTCATAGGCTGTGCTTGTCTTCACAGTAATTAAGGGTCTCTGACAAAGCTGAGAGTGCTCTGGATCACAGTGTTTCAGAAACCTGACCAACAGCAGGAAGATGCTGTGAGGTAGGCTGCTCTCTGAGGAGGGAGCTGTGCCCATAAAGCAGTAGATGTGGTCTCAGAGAAACCAGGAAACTCAGGTTCAGCTCTGCTGCTGCCTCAGGGGCTCCCTGCAAGCTGCTGATGCTCTCAGACCAGGCTCCTCACTGCACTCCCTCTGCTGCTTAGCCAGCCCAGCACCAGGCACTGCTGGAGTTTCTCCAGGTTTGGAAGAGCAACAGCAGTGAAACTCAGTCCTCACACTGTGGAGGAAGATGCTGTGAGACACAAGCCCTTCTTGTGGAAAACCACTCTAGTTTACCTGCTCTGTTTGTTTTCTGATTACTGAGCTCTGTATTGGTTATCATTCCTGAAGAAAATAAAACTGGTTCCCTATGGCTATGTTTCTCTGCTGATCAAAGGAACCCGCCAGGAATGAAGTACAGGGACACCTCTGTGCATATATCCAGGCAGACAAAACAGCACGATGATGTTTTGTGGTGAGGCACAGGGGAGATGATGCTTGCAGCTATGGTTAAACAGACGGTCTAAAACCATCATCCTCAGAGACAGTGTCAAAGTTGGGGTGTGACATTGCAGAACCATGGGGCTTGAAACAAACTCAGGCATCTCTGAGTCTCCTCTGAAGTTGAGCAGAGGAACAGAAATCTGAAACTAGGGTTTGTTCTGCAAAAGTGAAGAGGAGAAGCAAATTCTAACTGAAAGTAATAGTCTTGTTGTGGTCTGAAATGGCAAAGTCACTTCTTGTTACTGAGAATCATCCAGAAAGGAGGCTGGGGCTTACGTAGAAGGGTTTTGACAAAATAAAGGGCATCTGGCTGAGAGCAGTCTACGTAACACATCAGTGTCCTTCCCTGACCCCAGAAAACCCCTGGCAGGAAGAGGACCCTGCATGCAGAAATGGCAATGCCATGTCAGCTTTCACTCTTCCACTGTTAGAGAAAATAGCATTAAATATAACACAAAGAGACAGGCACACACAGCCACGGCAAACTCAGAACAATTATTAAATCAATAAGCACCTGAAGGGCTTTGTTACTCACCACTTAATTCCTTGTGTCCCCACCCAGTTCAGTGTTGTGAAACACAAGTCAAGTCCAGTACACAGAAATCCTAAATGAAACAAATGGATGGAGCCTTGGGCTACATGAGGACCATTCACATCCAGTTTTATCATTAGCTGTCTGGAGAATAAAGAAACCAACAGCAACAACAACAAAAATATCACTGCCTGAGAAGAATCATGATCTAAAATACAATGCCATGTGTTTAGTCCAGATACCAGCAGATGCTGAAATGCATGCTGGTTTCTCACCAGTGCACAACAACCTTAGCTTTCACAGCCAAAGAGCTTGATGCCTCACCTTTCATTAACAAGTCTCTGCTGGAAGTGTGTCAGAGAGGATCAGAGCCTTTTAGCAAAGTGTATGTTTCTCACAGAATTGCAGAGTACACAGAGCCACTGAGTGGCCAACTTGTTGGGATGGTGCCTGTGCTACCCATAGATTTCACCTTGATGGAAACACTAGCTAATTTGCAGAGCTTTAGGAGATGCTGGTAGTCAGACCTCAAGTTCAGCATTCCCCATGGGGAGACTGTAAGATGAGCTCATGCCATGCTGTTTTTCCTTTCCAGTGCAGTGCCTTCGATGGTGCCTGTCCACTAAGCTGTCAGGATGATGTAAGTTGCCCACATTTCTTCTCTGTTTCTGTGATGCATGTGACTGGCTACATGCTCTGTGGAGGTCTCTTTCTCCTCCAAACAAAGGTATTGCCTGTCATCTCCTCAAAAGAGGTTGCACAGCTGGAGCCAGACCTCATGCTGTTGAGGCAAACCTGTAGTTTAGGTCTTTCTCTCTGTTCTGAGATGTCAGCTGAGCCCAAGCAGGGCCATGGGGATTCCTGCTAGTGACTCTAAGGGGAGTCCATCTGCTCCAAGGCTGTCTCACTGGCATCCCAGACCTGCCAAAGATCTGTCATGACATGCATGTTGGCCACCCCACTTTGCACTTACACCAATGCTTCGGCCTTGGTCTAAGACATGTTTGGTACAGAAGCTCCTCAGCCCTGGAGAATGAGAGCACCAGAGAACTTTCCTTCTATGTTCATGTAGAATTCCCTCTGCATCCTGGTTTTTCCCTGTGAGACTTAAAATTTTTCATCTGAACTCTGTGCCTCCATTTCCTGTTCTGTAAAATAAAAAATAAGATCAGCACCAATGATACTCAGTGGTGAGGAAAGGATTATTTCATGAGTGGTTATAAACTCTGAAATCAGAAGATGGGAAGCATTAGATACCATTTTATTAAGGAGAAATGCTCTCCAAATATCCTGCCACTTCCTGCAGGATGCCTTGTCTTCTTGAAAGTGGCTCAGAGCCTGCTAGGCCTGTACATAGACCTGGCAAGAGACAATCTCTGTCACAAGCAACTCACAAATGAAATACTTCAAAATTTGGAGGCAGAGAGGGAAAAGTCAATTGTCTAAAACCCTTGGTAGCTGAGCCGTGGGGCTAGGCATGGAAATACTGAGGCTGTTGCCATAAGCACAATCCCACATTGCTCCATCCTGCACACAGCAGTATGTACCAGACAACCATGCTGTCTTTAATGTTGCTTCTCTTTCATCTCTGCAGATTCTGAATTGCTTCCTCATTGATAACAACGGCTTTATACTCATTTCCAAAAGACCTGCAGAGGTAAGAGAGCATAAGAGAGGGAGGAGAGTGTGCTTGGCTTGCTCCTAAATAACCTACCAGAGCTGGTTAACACAAATGCAGTTCAATTGTGTAATAAAGTGTGGCCACCTTATAATTAAATTTGGCTGTGGAGTGAGGGGGAAGCCTCTCGACAGAGTGACAGCACATCCTAGGTAAGAATGGAATTTGCAGTGATAAGGAAGGAATTAGTCAAAATATTTTTGTATCAGAAGTGAGGAAATTAGACTCTTTTCCCTCAGCACAGATGCTACTGAAAGATGATCTGAGACAGTCCCAGGAGGCAGGCATGCCCTGACGTGGGAAGCCAAGCAAAAGAAGCAGTGTTTTTGAGTGCCTCTGAAGCCAAAGCAGGCATTCTTTGGCAAAGGAAACTGAGGGGATGGTAAGAGCAAAATGCCAAAGGCAAAAATTAAGATGAAATCATTAAAGAAAATGGGAAACAGAAGGACACCGGAAGAACTGGAGGATTTACTAGACTTATGGAGGTGAAATGAGTAAGGAAAAAGACTTAGAATAGTAATAAACATATAAGCAACAAAAGTGACTTCCTTCTCTCCTACTGCGAGTGCCTCCATAACAGCTTCTAGGGAGCTGAAGGCGTGGGGTTTGGGGTGTGACATCCTGTGCAGCCTCAGTAAAGCCAGGGTTACGAGCCCCTACGTGGTTTAGCTTTATTTTTCTGTTCTATGGTAAATTCACCACAGAGCTATTAATTTTTTAAAAAAATAATAAAATGCCATAGATTTGGATGTCAGAAAGTGATGTATTGGAACAGTCTCATAAATTTCAAAGCAATAAGTCAATAGCAAGAGTGGACTTATAAAAGAAATGGGAAATGAAGCAGTTTTGTTACGGACAGAAGTGTGGAGTTTCATTAAAATTGCTGTAGTACTGGAGTTAACAGATACTGTATGCATATTTTCAGAAGGCAGTAGATCCAGTCCCAGAAATTACTTTCTTCAATGCATGACAAACAGGTTAAAATGGAAATTAAAAATAAAGTAACAGAACACCTGATGGATGTGATTGGGACTATCAGCACAGTGTCTGTAAAGCAAGAATTCCTATCTTACCGGCTATAGTTCTTTGAAAGTGTGAATAAGTCAGGAGATAAGGAAGAATGGATGACCTACTACATTTCAGTTTTTCTAAATGCCTTGAATAGAGTCCTTTACAAGAGGCTGAGAAAGTAATGGTTAAATAGTGAAACGTGAAGCCGTGGTATTGATCTCAAAGTAACCAGGACAGAAAAGAAAGAAGTGGAATTTTTAGGTGGAAAACATCAGCTATACGAGTACCATGGATTTCTATCCAGACTCGTATTGGTTAGCATATTCAGAGTAGACTGACAAAAGAAAAAGGTGAGATGGTTAATTCTGCAGGCACTGTACAGCAAGTTCAGAGATGCCAAAATGAGAGCTATGGAGACTCACAAAGCAAAATTAATCAGCAACACAGTGGCAGCAGGGGTTGATACAGACAAATATCAAGGGGGACATATTGCAAGGAATCTCTTTTCTGTCAGGAAAGTGACCTAGCTGGCACACTGAATATTCCAGTAAAATTGCCCCTTTGATCTTGGTGTGACAAAGTAAGCAATGAAAACTTGAAAAATAGGGGAGGAAAATGCTGTAAAGTTGTCTTGTCTCCTTACTCTGGGAGGCCAGGTCCTGCTGCATGTTAGGGTGAGCTGCTATTCTTAGTAATTTGCTGTTTCCTCCTCTGATCCCCAAAGCATTTTCAAAGGTGCTTTCCTGGGTCCTGTGGCCTGTACATAGAAAAAAGACAAGTTCACCCCCTAGGTACCAGGGGTACTTTTCATCCTCAGCACCACCCTCCTGAGTTCTGCCTCTGTATTTTTCCTGGATCTTATGGAAAATGTTTTTAAAAAAAAAAAACAAACTCATCTCTGAAAGATCTGGCAAGAAGAAACATGGAATTATAGTGGATTTGAGTAAATTATAAACATTATCCATATGCCTTCAAGATCAGGCATTTTAATAGACACAGAGCTGTCATCTCACCCAGCTGTTACCTCCCCTGACCTCAAGGAGTTCACCATAAATTTTCTTCTGAGTTATTTATCTTGTTCCAGTTACAGCTTTTATTTCCAGGTGGCACCTTGAGTGTCCATACTGTTAAACCCTACAGGGAATTCAAAACAGCAACAGCATTGAATAAATACCAAGTTTCATAGCCTTGCTACCTGGATGTTGCTGTGTGGGATCACTTGCTGCTAGGTGGCCTGTATCATCTCACACTCTTCCCTCAGTGCATCTTTTAACATAATGGGAAAAAAAAAATCCCATACCTGAATTTTTGTGGGTTTTTTGCCTTTTTTGAGAAGGAAGCTAATTTGCTGCCCTCCGTCCCTCTTCATACCTGACATCAAGACCAGAAAGAGTCGCTTAGCTGCCCAGGTCAGCTTTTCAAGACAGTGGCAGGGAGAAGGGCAGGAGACACACCATCCAGGACATGAGGGAGTTTCTGGGATGCTGAAGGAGCAAGGGTGCACAGCAGAGCCAACTGCCTTGCTTTGCTGCACGGACCCCCATGCACATCCCTATTTCCCCAAGGAAGCCAGCTGAGGAGCTTTCAGATCCAAAACACTTGCTCCTCAGGGCAAAGCACAAGTTAAGAGTAAGAGAAGGATGCCAAAGTGCTTGTGTCCATAGAAGCCCCCAGGGCTAGCAGCTGGCACCAGACACCTGCTTCAGGGGGCTCTGAGAGGTTTTGTTTTGTCTCTCTGCTCACTCCCTTGGGGTTACAGTGCTTTCCTGGGCATTCAGCCTGCTGCCTGCCTGGGGCTGCCTGCTGCCCACACCTCCTTTCTGGGTGACCACACTGGAAACTAAGGGCATGGAACACCCTATTCATGCAGGAACAGGGTGGGGACAGCCTGGCTCAGGCTGTGCCCTGCTTAGTCCTTGAGATGGGAAATCAGGGTGGGAGATCAGCTCTAATAACCTCTGCCTGAAGGTGGCAGGAAGCTTACTGGCAGTCAGAAGACATCATGGAAGAAAGAGGAGCTCAGGATTTTAAAAGAGTGATGAGTTGGAAGCTCCCTGCAGGATTATTTGGGGAGGAGTGGGTAATTTCTTAATTCAGGCTAATCTCCCCATCCAGACTCCTCACAGAGGAGCAAAGGCTTAACAGCCAAAGCCAGGAGAAGGGATTGATGGAGGGAGAAGGCCAGTCAGTCTAGGGAAGGGGAGGAAGAAGGGAAAGGAAGTGGCAGGCCCAGTCTGTGCTGAAATGCTGCTCTACACTGTGGCACTGTGTTTCTGCCAGCATTTGCAGCAGTGGCTCACGACCACCCCTGAGTGGTTAGCCACCTTTTGCTGCCAGTCAGAGGCACAGCTGCAGATCACAGGTCCGGGGAGGTCCCTCCACCCACTGCACCCTGATGTCCCCTTGCTCTCTAAACCTTCCTCTAGGATTGCTTCCTTCTCCCTGAGGCATCTTGCAGGATATGTCTGCGAGCTCTGTCCAGGTGGACTTCCAGGGGCAGGGTGCAGGGTGGCAGCTAAAAGGCCAAGATCCCATGAGGGCTGGGGAGTGCTTGTGGAGAAGCAAGTGCTGGCTCTGGTTTGAACCACGCAGCAAAAAGGCTGCCTCCTTACCCAAAAGCTGGCCCATTTGGGAGATCCTCTTTTGTCTACAGCTTTTGGGTGTAGCAAAAATCCAAGCTGCTCAACAAGCCAGCAAATCATGGACACATACACATCTGGGAGATGTGATGTACCTTCTGAGCTGTATGTGCACCCTGCAATGCATTATGGGCTTGTACAGGCTCAGCTGCAGTGGGATGTAGTACAGTAGGTGTCATGCTCAGTTACATTAATAGCTCCTCATACTTGTACCTATAGGAAGTACATCCTACCTGGAAAAATTTAGTCAGACATCAGCATCTTTAGACAGGGCAGACCCCATTTACAGTCCTGCAGTGCCTCCATCCCCTCCCCCCCACCCCACTGGCTGCAGCTTGAACTGTGCTAAATCTCACTGCTCTGGCCCTGGCTCCTGCTGGGGCTGCAGACTGGTATTAAATGGGAGCAGCTGGTCTACTCAGCACCCTGATTAGATGGGAAGAGCGAAGGAGGTGAAAAAAGTTAGTGCTTACTCAGACATGTTTGACTATGTCTGAGAGGATTACAGCCTAAATGCTTAAAGAGGGGTTGATGTTATGTATCGATTTATACAGTAAAGGCCTTCTAAAGCCTGTTGGGAAGAGGCTCATAACCACTACTGTTAGGTGATTTCCATATGATCTTAGGTAAATCTTCCTAAGGGCCTTATTTTTTAGTAGAAATGCCCCACTCAAATAAGTAAAGTCATCTGTATCTGTTAACGTGTGCTAAATGACTGGTAGCCTATCAGTGCAAAAGTCCCCCCAAACTGCATGAATGGTTCCATAACATATGGGCCAGGAAAACAAATGGATTACAGCTCATATCTGTCTTTTTATTATTTACCAATATTTTATTTACTTACTCACAAACAAAGCCGGAGACTTTGCAGATCTGAAGTATTTTTGCAAATAGTTTTGTCATGGGCTAGTACTCAGGAAAGCCAGAACTGTTGTTTGAAGAAGCCTTTCAAGCAGCAGTTCCCAAACTTGGGGCTGGCACTATATTTGAAGCTATTAACTTCAAAATATAAATTGGACTAGCAGGCCATAAGCTTTGGTTTTGGTACAAGCATGCAAGTGGGATTTGGTGGTTGTTGAGCCACAAATGTTAGGGCGGAGCCAATGCAACATCTCTGGCCATGCCAGTGCATAGTGTATGGCAGTGCAAAGGGATGGGTTGGTGTGTGTTGTGTTGTTTGGGCTGCTGCCTGCTCAGGACTTGCACAGGAGTGAGTGATTAAATTTTGTTTGCTACCTAAATAAATCTGTACAGTGCACTTGTGAGTGGTGGGTCAGGTCGCCTGGGGCAGCAGGAGAGCAGAGGCTTCCAAAACCACTGCAGCTGTGGGCTAGCAGAGGGGCTCGAGTAGAAGAGACTGGGGCCCTCAGACCTAGAGCATGTGGGTTTAGAAAGACCACAGGAGAGCCCAGGCTCCCAGTGTATCAACATGTCTGGGGCTCTGGAGCTTGAGACTTTGCCTTTTTATATCACAAGCTTCGAGGATTCACGTGGGCTAAATCGTTTCCAGACATGGTAGGAATGGTGCAGGATGCCCAGCTGGCAACAGGAGATGTCCTCACTCAAGCTTTCCAGCCAGCCAAAGGACAAAGCTCAGCATTGCTTCCTTTTAAAACATTTGTTATGTGTAGTAGGCCTCCAGACAGAGTGAGTTGGCTGGAACCATCAAGCGTTTGGAAATTTTACTGTTGACAGTTTATTCTGTGTTTTTCCTTTTTTGTGCCTGCAGACTGGAAAATTTTTTGGTGCAGTGGATGGCTCAGTAATGACCCAGCTACTAAACATGGGCATGTTCAGGCGGTAAGTGGGGGAATCTCTGTACTCTGCTTCTCTCTCTTTAGCTGGTGTGTGGGTCAGAGGATACTGGGCCCCACAAGCAGCACTTCAGCAGAGCAAGATGCATGTGCTAATACATGCAACTCTCTTGTTTTGCACCTTTAGCTACCTGACCCCTCCTTTGACTTGCTCAGCCATTGTCACTACACACCCTGTTTTCCTCCTTTTGGGCTTTCCCACCTGCTGCAGAGCACCAAGGGAGACAGTAATTCCCAATCTCTGGGTGGCCAGAAAGCAGCTGCACCTCCGTCTTTTCCAGGGCTGTGGGAAACACTTCTTGGCATTTTGGGTGAAGTGTTTCAGTTTCTCCTGTACTTTGGAAAGCCTTTCTATGAGCTGTTGTCTGAGACTCCTGAGATATGATATTGCATCTGGCTGAGCACATTTCTCTTTTTCCTGAAAATACTGCTGTTCATCTCACTTTACCCCCACCCCCTGTTAAAAGAGAGTTCAGAGTTTCAGTGCCTTGAAAAGAGAAAATAGGGGGACCTGAGGTAGCAGCAATTACAATTCTGCTTCAGAGCCTGCTTTACTCGCCGTCTGAAATGAGGGACATACTTACTCCTGTACTGACCCAGTTTTATCAATCCAGGGCCTGTATTTCTTGCTTTGCAAAATTCAGCACTGACCAAATATTAAAGAAATATGTAAGCAAGCCACTTACTTTCATTCTTCTGTACAGAAGCTTTTATATTAAATGCAGTGCATGCTTATGTGCACATCCCAGAGGCAGTTGCATTGCTTGCTTTTGACTGCTTGCTTGTCTTGTGTTGATTGCAGGGTGACCATGTATGATTACCAAGCAATGTGCAAAGTTGTGTACCATCACCACAGCGGTGCCCGGCCTTTGCTCAGCGTATGTATCTGTCAGCACACAGCCCCCTCTGGGCTTGGCTGTGGGGGCTCACTCCTAGAGGACATCTCCAATACCTTGATGTAGCATGGTCCCCAAAAGAACTTAGTAGCTGTTTTCTTTCAGGTGATGGCAGTGATGCCCAGTCTCACCAAAGGCGGATTTTTGAGGCAGTGATAGCCACTTGACAGTGGTTTGCAATTTGGCTGTTTATTGGCATTTAGGATCTCGATGAAAATCAGAAAGACTGGGCAGAGGACTGTCCTGGACTGGACAGGCTCCTAAAAGCCAAGGAGCCTGTTAGCAGGTGAAATGAACAGAAATGCTTTTACAGGGCATGGTTTCACTCAGCAGCTAAAAAAAGAGGGTTGCACTGTCAGGGAGTGGAGCATCTGAGAGAAAGCTATCAGACTCTCAGGAAAGCATGAGTGGGCTTGGAGCAACAGACAGAGGGTTTAAAGCTGCCTGCAAATGCTGATAGCTCAGGGAAACAGCTATCAGAGTGAATAATTTTGCCAGTACCCAAATGCAACCTCTCAGTAGTCTGATACAAGCTAATAATCTAATGCCACTCTACCTGGCCTCGAGCAGGCAGAACTGAGCAATTACTTGACACTCAGGCCACCTCAAACTGGTTGAAGCTACTCTAAACAGGGATGTGTTTATTGCTTTTATGATTGTTTTTTTGACACCTTAAAATGTGATGTGCTGGCAGTATATCCTACAGCATGACATGGTCCTCTTTTTTCCAGTGAAAAAAGTTTCAACTAAATATTATTTTGTAAAAATGTGTTATATTTTTAATTATATATCTAGTTTGGCAATAGCTATACTTAAGCTGGGTAGATAAAATATTGTGACTGTAGTGAAAATATTTTATCATATCTTCAAGACTTTTGATTACTGAAAAAAATGTCACAAAATCTACGCTGACAATACTCAGGTAAATTGGGAAGAGAATAAAAGGGTGAGCATTCAGCCTTCAACTTACCCTTTCTTCAAGAAGGAAGAACTCAAGAAAAGTCCATTTTTCATATGTATCATTCAAAAGAAAATTCAGGCAAATTCCCAACCATCTATACATATTATTCTACTGACTTATTTTGGTTAAAGATAAGTTAGTTAGCAGTAATGGAACATTATCTTGTGTCTGTGACTGCTGTATCTGGTTTGGGTTTGAGGATATGGGCACGATTATCAGAGAGAGATGAAAATTAGACATGGTTACCATGAAGAAAAGAAGCAGCAGGATCCTCTGCAGATGAATTGTCCCTGGGACAATGCTGGATTTCTAATTTGTAGCTGAAAAGCAGGAAGATGATAGAAGTCATGCCATCTTGAGGAAAAGCTGGATGAAAGCACAGTTAAGCGTAATCAATCCATGGCAGATAATACTAAATCCCGGGCAATGCTGCATCCTGTCCCAGAAACACCACTTGCTATCAGAATATAAAAGCATCCTAAACTGGTGGTGTCCCATTTATCTGTGTTTCTCTTCTGCTCTGAGCTCTCAAGGTCATCCATACTGGAGAGAAATCATCAAGCAATTATATCTTCAAAGTCCTTCATACATTTGTGATAAACTCCCTGACCCTGACAGGGAGGGGGTGAGAAGATATTATTAGTAGCAAGGCAGCTCCACTGTCTTTGATGTGTTTTGAACATTTTCTAGTGATGCTCAGACCTTGAATTTCCAGCCTGTCTTCAAGAGCTCTGATCAGTGGAGGGAATTGGTCTGAAACATGGGGTCCTGCATAACTATTATAACCTATTATAACAGGTTCTTATGGTATTTCTCATTTCTTCTTTTGTTCTCCAGCCAATTTATGCCTTTCTAGCTGCAGTGAAATGGCTGATAAGTGATTTCCTCATGTGAGTACCAAAAGATGGGGCTGTTTGGGAGGCTCAGACCAATGGGGACGAAAGCTGAGAAAGCTGCAAGTGAAGGGCCCCCTGATAAAGGGCATTGCTCTCAGCCTCCTCCTGACATTCAGCTCAGTGCCTTGCTCCTGGGAGACAGAAAGCTATTACTATTCCCATTTTGAGAAGCAGAGGCCCAGAGCAGGTCTGGGATTTACCTGAAGTCACTCAGTACAAAGTGGCAGAGTCAGAAATAGGACTCAGGTCTCCTGGGGCCCCATAAGGATCCTTGATGCTGAGTCCTCTTGCTTGTCTCCTTTGCCTGTGATGAGCAAATGCACACTTACACTTTGCAGGGGCTGAAGGCTCAAGGAAGGAAGCCAGAGAGCTCAGGTCGGGGTGACAGGAGAGGGAGAAAAGACTGAGGGCTGTGAATCCAGCTCCAGATTAGGGCTTACCTCAAATTACTGGGGGAATCGAAGTTCAAGCTCAAACTAGGATGAAAGTGTCACTGCTTATCTTGCTGGGTGTGCAAAAGGCAAGGTGTGGAAAAAAATCCAGCTCCTAGGGAATGAGCATAATTCAAAATAATCCAATGTGATGTGCAGCTACCTCCAAGTAGCTAGTGTATGGCCTCCCTTGGGGCCATCCACGCCTGCTCCTC
Source organism: Heliangelus exortis (assembly GCF_036169615.1). Classification (NCBI taxonomy): domain Eukaryota; kingdom Metazoa; phylum Chordata; class Aves; order Apodiformes; family Trochilidae; genus Heliangelus; species Heliangelus exortis. The sequence goes on from NC_092422.1 coordinate 134,894,134, forward strand.
AGGTGGGTCTCATGGTGACTGGATCTCCTCCAACCATTGGTGGCTGCCAAACTCAGTCCTTCCTTTGCTGGCAAAGCCCCTGCACAATATGTACTCCAGGAAAAAGCCCATTCAGTTATTCCACAGTACAGATCCCATGATACAGAGCTACACACTCACCATGTGAAGAGGGAAATAAAAAAAACCAAAAAAGAAATCTCAGACTTCCACTGCCAGCAAATTGATAGTAAGCATTTCAGAACCGATACTCGCCAGGCGACAGGGCCATCTCCCTGACACCTGCATCCTTCCAGACTGCTGAAAAAGCATCCTCTGTTCTTGCTCTTTTGACAGCTTCCTTTTGGAGTTTAACATGAGTAGCTTCTGGCACTCCGACAACTTAGCAGATGGTGAGTACATGAGAGTCCAGCCACCCCATAGCATATGAGTGCTACAGACACTGGTGGCAGAAGAAGCTGGATGGGGAAGCCTCACCTTGTGCAAGGAGCCCGTCATCTTTCCCAGCACCTCTCCCTCCATGGACACTGGAATCCAGCTTCCAGGTCCCACCATCACCCCATCTTTCTCCACACCCATCCCCATTTCAGGCTGCCACAGCACCAGAGCAGTCAGGGTGAGACGTGCAGCTCAGAGCACACCAATTGTTTTCCTCAAGGTAACTGCTGGGGTAGGGGGAGGTTTTTCTTTCTTCCTGGTGTAATGGGACAACAGTCACTTTAGAAAGCAACATTTCCTTTTTCTAGTTAGAGAACCCACCCAGTGTCTGGGTACTACAGAGGTTCCACTCACCTCTCCCAAAGATGACTGACACACATATTGGTAGAAGTTGCAGAAGGGACTTTATTTACTGGAGGACAGACAGCCTGATGTTCCTGCAGGGAGCTGCTGTGGATGCTGAATGGCAGCAGATTGATTTAGTCTTTGCTTCAGGAGATGTGAGAAAAAAAGGAGGAGGGTTCTGACTGCTGTTCTGCTCATCACCATTTCATTTTGTGCTTTCTTCATCTCTCTCCCACCTCACCTCCGTGGCTGTTGTGTGCAAATTCATCTCTTCACTGTGCTGCCATCGTGAAACTGCCACGTGGCTCCATCTTCACTGTGTGTCCATGTGTGTTGTGCGACTTTCCCAGCCAAGGCTGTCTTCCATCACTGTAAGTATGACCACTTAGCTGTGAAAAGAGGAGGATTTAGCTAGAAATCCCAGGCTAGGAAAGACTTCCATCTTTCAGACAATGGGGAGCTTGTAGAATGGTGTGAGAGGGACAAGGCAATGTCTGGCTCCAGTTCCCTGCATTACAAGTGATGCTCTTTAGCTGGCTAAGCTGGTAATGGAAGGTCTGTCTCTGAGAAAGCAATAGAAGAAGGGGTGTACCAGCCTCCTCAGTGACTGCAGATGCAGACAAACCCATCACTCATTACTATGGCATCGATGGGCCCATAGCCTGTGTACCATGTCATGTCCTTAAGGCACCTTGGTTCCCAGCTGCCCCGTTGTTTTCAGCCATTACATCAAAACCAAAGACCAAGCCATGCCTTCTCAGAGAAAAAGTAAATAAGTAAAGCTATACAGGTCTCATAGACTTCAGCTATTAAGAGGCACCTTAACTGTTCTTTTCCACACCCCATGGCTTAGCTCCTTCTGATGAATTCCAGCCCAGCTTCAGGATAATGTAGAATTTCTTTCAAGCAGTTCAACTGATAAGTGTATGCTCTGGCTCATAAATCTGTTCCTACAGGCTAGTTAAAAATCCCTCCAGACTGAGTCCAGACTGTGCTTGTGTTTGTAACTCCATGTTCCATATCTAGCTTATATTCCCTTATTTGCTCTCTGTCCAGCAAGACATATGTGTGAGACAGAGATGGAGAAATAGAGACAGTTGGAATGTGTCATAGTGTATGAAGAAGAGAAAAAGAAAGAGAGAGTGACCATGGATGAAAAAAAAAAAAAAAAGTAGTGACCATGTGTGAGGGGGAGTAGCAGGGTGGAGAAATACTATTGGGGCTGAAAGAAATTGATTGCATATGTTGTTAAGAAAGGGCTGCAGATTTTTGCCAGAGATGTTAACATTTTCTTGACTGCATGCCAAGGCTGGTGTATGCAAAAAATATGGAGAGAAGGAGACATTTTGTGAGTGAGAAACTGAGCACATTTTTTCAGGAGTACGTGCAGAGGAATTAAGATCCAAGTCAGGGATCTAATGCCTGATTGTGCACCTCTGGCTCTGCAGCACTGAGCTGCCCAAATTCTCTTGCTTTCTGGGAAGATGAGGCTTACCATTCAAATACCGGCATGATATATTCAGACTGCACCATCATGCAAATCTGCTTTTCAGAGGTGGTGAGAAGACATGTTTGCTTCCAGAGATTTTTCACTGCTCTCTTCTTTGTGTTTGTAAGGGCTTCTGCTTTTATGGACATCATTACCATAGATTAGAAAGCCTTTAATTAAGCCAAAATTACTTCCAGCCAAGGCATGCAGCCTAAAAAGAACTATTTCTAGAATTCTGTAGCTCAGTAAAGTTGCTCTTTGCCTGCATGGTAATGTACACAGAAAATATTTTAAAATATTACTGATTAAATTCTGTGTTTTGTATCTGTAACCAAGTGGCAAATTTTGTCTCAAGGGTCCCAGAGTAAACCTACTGACTTGGGTGCAGTTATCCATGATTTACACTGGTGGGAAAGAGTTCACAATCTGGGCTGTATAGTTCATAACAAGACACAGTGGCTGCCTTTGCTACTCAGAAGGATTAGTTGCCAAATGTCTGACAAAGTCTTTCTGGAAGTGCAGATGGTAGCAACGACAGCCTGGAATTAACTCACTCTTTGCTATAAAGTTTGCTATTTGTTATCAGCTCCTCTGACTGTTTACTAATCCCTGATCACCAGACTCTCAGAGCCCTGAGAGTGTTTTGATGTCCAGCATGTGCATGCAGAGGCTCAGCCCAGGCATTTTGCTGATGATGTACGTGCTACTGGGTTCCTCTGAACTTCTCAATAGTGCTGCAGCTGCACTGCTTCCAAGCAAATTAAGTGGCAGTAGGTTTAAGCATAATCTCTGTCATAGGTCTTGTCTTGGTGCAGAAGTTAGGGGATTTTAAAAGTGGCTTCTTTTCATTAAGCCTGTGCCAAGAAACTGATTTAAGATGGTCTGTGCAGGGGGCTTGTGCCAATTCAGCACAGCTTAAAAATACAGCTTGGTGCTTGTGATGACGTTAACCCAGAGCAAGTCAAATTACAGATGTTCCTGAAAGATTGGAAACAGAAACACAACTTCTGTTGGTGATTCAGTCCATACTGCCAGTGGCAAAACTGCCCCTGAAGGACTAAACCCAATGCATTCCCCATTTCCAGATACATGGGCTGCTTCTGTCACCACAGCACAGTTTGGTCCAGAATTACTGCTTACATGTTGCCTCCCCGGTCCTGTCTGTGTCCAGAGCTGTTACTGCTTCTGCCCATGTATGTGGGTCAGGCCCACAAGCAGCACCAGCCAGGCTTATCCTGGGTGTGGGTGCTGCAGTCTCCTTGGCTGTTATTCATCTCGAGGCTCAGTTCTCCAAGCCCACCAAGTCCAGCACAATGGCCCTGATTCAACACTGGTTGAGATGGAGAGGATTCAAATTTCCTTCCATCCTATATTTTCCAAGCCAGGTGTCTGAATCTCTCCATCTAATCCTGGTTCCTCCCATCCTGTGGAGAACAGGGGTCATCCTTCCTTTTTTACATGGCTTTAACTCCATCCCCTTTGATGACACTGAATCAGGAGGCTGGAGCTAGTGGAGAATGTCATTCCTTGCCAGGGACAGGGGAAAAACAAATATCTGAATGAAGTTTCTGCAATGTCAGGACCCTTTGCTACTCCTGACATGAGCAATACTCCAAATTCTTGAAAGAAGTTGTACCCCAACTTTATCAGGTCACTTTTGTGGTCATCACAGCTGTTCTTCTGGCCAAGAACCAGTAGTCTGTCACTAACAACTCTGCTGCTGTGACAGTGCCAGTCACCCAGTGCTGTGAACCCAAGGGCTTACACAGTGAGTGTGACTTTGGTGTTCTATGGCTGAGGGACTAACGTGTGGAGTTGCCACAAGTATGTCCCTCAGAAGGTCTGTCCCTGGCCCAGACTATGATAGTCTGACCATTTGTTTTGGAGTTTGGAGATGTTTTCCCAGTCACCAGTACAGTTAATTAAGGCTGAAGGAAAGGTGTCTCTCTTGGTTCCTCACACTCCCTTGATACATCAGGGACTTCACTGACCAGAGTACAGTTACCAGCCCTGGAGCTGATCAGAGATGGAAAGGATTTTCAGTGTCTCTCCTTACAGCATAAAATGAGGATATTCTGCACATTTGGTCAGAAAATTACCTTAGTAACAGGGTCTTCTGCTCATCATGAATGTCCCCAGAGTAGTTCAGCCCCAAGACAGGTACTAGTTCTTCATTAGTAAAAATGGGAAAGGCCATGCAGTGTGGGATTTGCACAGAGGGAGGGTGAATGGTCCTGCTGCCAGACCCTGAAATGCTGAGTTTATTTTAGATTGATTTTGTATGAATTCATGGTGAATACCAAACAAGGCATCACACAAAATCAAGCCCTGCGTGCTTTTAGATCTGTGCAAAATGTACCTAATCATGATACTGAAAGGTGGGTCCTACCATCTGGAAATATTTAAGTGGGAGGATGCCTTGTGTGTGACATTTTTGCAAAGTTCATGAGAAAAGCACAAGGCAGACCTACCTACCAGGGACTCTGGGCTGCAAGGGTGTTTGTTTAGCACCCATCACCTTTACCTGGGGAGGTACTGGAGGGGATATTGTGCTGCTCTCAAATGAATGTCTTGTGTCACTGGATGATTGTGGTGGAAAGAAAAATCATCCAGCTTTTCTCTCTCATGTAAACCACAGTGTTTTGATGAGAAGCTCTGCAGAGTGGTGCTTCTCTAGGTCTGCATGCCCCAGCAGCATCAAGGGAGAGGAGACTATAACTCTTAGTGAGGGTTTTACAGTGATACATATTACTCACCAGGATTGTGGATGCCCTCTGGGTGCCTTCTTACCATATGTTTACTGATTAAAACCCACGTTGCTGTATTTTTCTATAAATCTTCAGCTCTGCTGCTGCAAGGGATAAGCTAGTCATCCTCCACATTAGAAGGAATGTCTTCCCTGCCCATCCTTCCTGGCAGGGCTCCCTGCAGCTGCTGTGTGGATGGGGGCTGTGGAATGAGACTTTTGTGCCCAGACCTAAAGTTGATGCAGAAACCATTTCTTATACTTGTTGTTGGCTGAGCCACAACCACCTCTCCCCTAGCAACAAAGCCTCACATTTCCATCGGTGACATTCCCCTGTGTCTTGCAGAGGCAGGAGCTGGCTTTGCTATCTCTGACTGCAGAAAATGATTGCCAGAAGGGCCCAAGGCCGTAGTTTTAGGCAAGGCAGGCTTTGCTGACCTCCTAGAAAGGATGCCCGTGCTTCTCAAGGGAGGCTCAGGAAGGCAGTTTAGGTCCCCCACTAATTTAGGTCCCCCAGATTAGTTTGGGAGTCCCACGGAGTGTGACTGATGAGTGATGGAGCAGCTGCTCCCTGCCTCTGCAGTAAATGGTCCTTCCCAAAGCCACTGCCACGTGTTAGCCAGGTCTCTACTCCTCAAAAGCCATGGTCTGCTTGCCTGTGGTCTCAGGCCAGATCTGTTTGCTGATGGTTTTCTTTGAAATGTGACACTTAGCACCTCATATTGGCTGCTGTGGGCTCCCTCTGAAATGTCAGAGGGCTGAGGAAGCAGTCGATAAGGAAACCCATCACAGACACACAGGGTCCCTGTAGGGGCAGATCCCTCAACACAGCTACTGAGGACGAGCCCAGTTACAGCTTTGGATTGTTAAAAAAGTGCATGAACTGGGGCTGGGTTAGGCAGGAGGGATTTTATTGACACCGCTTGCTCGATAGATTCCCCTTCCTTTGAACACTGGTATGTTGTGCCCAAATGCGGACTTGGTTGCAGGGGTCCCTGGGATGCTGTGGCCCCCCGGCTACGGCTTCTGCAGAGCAGATTCCAGGACTGCTTCGGGAAATACTGGGCACATTTCTCACATAGGCCGGTTTTCCCACCCCACCTAGTGGGAGCAGGGATCACTGCCTGGCTGCTTTCTGCAGCATCCGATATCTTTTTCTCCGCCGGGCACCTCCTCTTGGACACTGTGGGAGAGGGACTCAGGGCAGCTCCTCCAGCCTACATCACTGGTCTTTAAATGCTCCCACCTCGGTGCAGCTCGCTCCTATATGATCCCCTTGCCCTTCATTTCTCACCTTACCTCCTTACCACCACAGCTCACAAGCACAAGAAGCAAGACAGCTTGCAACCCTGTGACACCGAGTACCCCGTCTTCGTCTACGAGCCGACCATCAAGGAGACCAACGGGCTGATTGAGTGTGGAGATTGCCAAAAGTAAGAACTGCAGCTTCCTTTTCATTTGAGGGCTTGCACACCTATTCCTGGGTCCTGGTAGTCCCTTTGCAGAGCCCATCGGTGACAGCAGCCACCCAGCAAGAGTCTCCTGCTGCTGTGCCCATCACATGGCCTATGCCCCATCTGCAGCTCTGGCTGCAGAGCAGAGACAAACAGAGCCACACTGGACAATGAGGAGTTGAAATTACTGAGTTACCACTTACTGATAAAGGAGAAAAAAAATTAAAATCATCTGTTAATAGAACAAGGGGAAGAGCATTTATATATATAATATTTTTCCACAGATTTCAGAAAGGAGCTTTTTCATGTTTCTGGCAAAAGTTTTCCCCTTAGAAAATTTTCCTTTTTGCAATGCTTTCAACTTCCCTTTTTCTTTCTTTTATTTTCCCTCTTTTCTGTTTGTCTATGGGAAAAAAAAAAAAAAAAAAGAAAAAAAAAAAAAAAGAAAAAAAAAAAGAAAAAAAAAAAAGAAAAAAGAAAAAAGCAAGCAAGGAGGAGGGGAAAAAAAAAGAAGTGTTAAACTGAAAAAAATGAAAACATGGGTCCACTTTTTTATCTTCCATTTTCATTTTAAGAGAATGTACAGTGCGACATAACAGAAAAGCTATTGTGAAAAGAGGCTATTTTCAGTGGCTGCATAGCACCATCAGCAATCACATGTGGAAAGGTGACAGCAGGATGAATTTCCACTGATCCAGCTTTTCCTAACATGAGGCATCCAAAGAGATCTGACTGGAATCTCTCTTTAGGAAAAAAAAAAAAAAAAACCAACAACCCCAGTCCTACCTAGTCTGATTTCAGTCTTGGACCAACTGCAGGAAAGACTTAAAGGTTAGGAAAACAGCTTGTACTGGTTAGGAAAAACAGGCCTTGCCAAACATTGTTTTAGGTGAGGTTGCAGATTTGGTAACAAGAAGATATTGTGTAGGTGCAATAAGCTCTGGACAGATCCAGAGGAGCTGAGTGCCCCAAACCCACCGTTTGTGCATCAAGCTGTTACTGTGGAGATCTCCCATCCTGGGGCTGACCCCACACTGATGGAGCCTGACACCCACCCACCCTCCCTGGGGCAGCTGGTGTAGTTTCCTACCATGGTTATTTTAAACAGTGGTGGTTATAGGAACACCCAGAGTGGTGGGAGATGCAGAGAGGGTCAAATGATCCGAGGGTGATGAGCCTAAATCCCTTGTCTCCTGCTGCCCCTCCCATGGTATAAAGGGTGGGGTATAAAACCTGCTGGTATAAATGGGGGAATGCAGCACCTCACAAGCAGCAGCTCCTGCTCAGCTCCTTCAGTTTCAGATGTGGGGCTGGGCTGCACCCTCTGGGTCCTGGGCACATCTCTTTTGCAACTTCCATGTTAGGGAGAGACTTGTGCCCTGACACAGGCTCTGTGGAGCACTGAAGAGTGGCCCGCTGGGCATTGCTTGCTTTCCCCATCACATTAGCTTGCAGATTGGTGCATGGGGCGGCTCTGCTCTGGTTGCTGATCTTGTGAACAGATTAAAATCTGCTTGTTAAAGCAGTCATCAGCCTGGAATGCTAATGAAATGGTCACCCGATGCAGTGTGTGACGAGTACCTTCAAAAGTGAATACAGAAATCCCCGGAGGCCAGAAGGTGGCGAAACGAGGTGGTGAATAACCAGGAAGGCAGCGCAGTCCCCCCAGTGCCGTCAGCTTGGTCGGTGCAGTGAGCACATCCTCACAAACCTGTGTTTCTAATCCAGAAGCTCTCTCCTTGGGCTGGTAGGTGGTCAGCAGGACCCGGAGTTCACAGAGACGTGAACTCAGTGTCGCAGCCCGGCCACCAGCTCAGGCACACCGAGCCCCATGTCCCCGCACCCAGCGGCCCCAGCCCAGCCTGCAGGCTCCTTACCAGGGCTGACTGCTGCCCACAGGCTGGCAGTGGGGGAAGGCAGCCCGGGCAGCTTGGGCTGGCCACAGCCTCTGCACTGCCAGAGAGCAGGCAGTGCCCACAAGGCAAGGGGCACAGGCTGGTGGGATGCTCAAGACAGGTACAGAGCTTTGCAGTGACACCAGGGTGCATATGCGGTGACACGGACTCCCAGCCACCCCCATACTCACCCGTGTGCCACAGCAACAGGCACCAGTTTGCCACCAGCAAACCCACAGCCTCCTGAGTAGAGAGAGACACATCTGAGCTGGCCCAGCATGCACACATGTGTGCACACTGCCATGCACCCAGCTGAGGGCATCCCTGCCCTCATCCTGCTCTGCCCACACCAGCCCTGTTCTGCCAGGCTCACCCCTAGATCCAGACACAGCCTCCCTGGCACAAACCTGTGCTCCTCACTGGCCCTTCACTGTAGTCTGTTTGTCCAACAGGGATGGGGAAGGTACAGGCAAAGTGAAGCTTCACGTTTTTTGTGGCAATAGGCAAGACCAAGCACCAGCTGGCCAGTCCCATCATGGCAACATAACATGGGATGCTGTTGGTATCTTCCTTTCTCACTCCATGAACATGGAATTTAGCAAAACTCTGCCCCTTGCAGGATCACATAGTATGTACAACCTTGCTTTGGGAAAGGATATGCATATATGTATATATATATGTACATTGACCGGACACTGGCACACCTCCAGGTGAAACCAGGCTTTCCTGGGTATCGTTTGCTGTGACATGGCTGCCATAGCTGAGGAGGGCTTGTGTTGTTGGTTCATATTTTTCACTGGCTGGTTGGGTTTTGGGTTGGAATTTGTCTTTTGTGCCTAGCATAGGAGTCATAAATTTAAGCCAGTTTGGAGCTTCTTGAGGCGAGTAAGGTGTGCAAACACCCTCTCCCCCATGCACACTGCTACTCACCACATCTCTTGTGCTTCCTGCTGACATCCCATTTCCGGTGATCTCTTTTTTCTTTGGATTTCTTTCCTGCGGGCCTAGTGATGCTGAGGTTGCTGCTCTGGCTTTGCAAGGGGAGGGATGTGCTTTCTTCCACTGCTCTTTTCTTTGCAGAATGTTTGTGGTGCAGCAGATCACCAGCAGTAACCTCCTCCTCCTCATCACAGATGCCACCTGCGACTGCAGCACCTTCCCACCCGTCCTGTTGGATGCAAAAGAGGTCAAATATATCCTTCCATGCACAGCAGGAATGCACAACCCCACGTGCCCTTTTGTCTCCATGTTAGCTAGGGTAGAAAACCTGCGACGGGGGTCACAGCTGTCACCAGGGAGAGAGACAGGCAGGGTTGCAGTGGGGTGGTGAGAAGGCAACAGTCCCACCTTCCACTCTCCAAGAGGAATCAAGATGCCACCAGGCAGGCTGTCAGAGGCGCTGTATGAAGGTGAAGGTAGGACAGGCCAGGAGAAAGGGTCAGCAGTGGGGTGACTGCAGCTGGACTTGCTCTCCAGCAGTGGTCCCAGGTGCTTCCGTAACCTGTCCCTGCAGGGTCCCCTCCTAAGGGCAGCGATGTGTTGTGGTTTGTCACCATGTAGCTGAGCCCTCTTTGTGCATTCAGGCCACTTCCAGCTGCCCACCATTCCTTGCTGCCTTCTAGCCCCTGGAGACATCTCCAGCCCATGCAGGGTGACCTGTCCTTCCCTTGTCCTCCTTGATCTGTCTCCCAAGCTGTGCAGGTAACATCTCATCAGCATGCATCAGGGCCCCGTGGGGCTGGGCCACACAGTTCCCCCTTGTCTCTGCCTGCCACTGCCAGCATCCTTAACAGCCCGGCACATAACGCCTCCGTGAAGTGTGAGCGGATGCGGTCCCAGAAGCTGAGGCGGCGGCCGGATTCGTGCCATGCCTTTCACCCCGAGGTATTCCAGGGCAGAGTGGGAGGGAGGGAGAACACAGGGCCGGGGTTTGTCAGGGGTGTGCCTGTACCCATGCTCACACACCCCCTCTCGCACCTCTGTGTCCTGTGTGTGCGTGTGGACACAGACACAGCCCTGTGACTGCCCAGGGAGATTCCTAGCAGGAGGGACAGCCACACTCGTGGCCCTGGGGAAGGGCTTGAGCTCAAACATCACAAGGTTGCTGTTTTTTTCGGAAAATTCACCTGCTGGGAGAGGCACAATTCCTGTCACCAGCCCTTGTCACCTGGGCTTGGTGCAGCTAGGCAGCTCTCTCTGCCTGCCAGGCCAGCAGGAGCTTGGTCTGGGGACTTTTGCACAGGATGCGAGGCAGCCCAGATGCCTCTCCCTGCCCCATGGGGCCAGGAACAGGCACAGTGAGCTGCTTATGGGCAGGGCACTCTGGAAGGAGTTGCAGGGAGGACATGCAAGCAGGAGCCAATCCTGCTGCAACCTTCAAGGGTGAGGGATAGGAATTGGGGTGCGGGGCAGAGTATGGCAAAAGCCAGGGAGGCAGGTGGCTTCCTAGCTCACAGGTAGCTGCCACACCATCTGTTTTGGCATTTCTCCTCCTTCCAATGGCAAGGGCTGGGCTCCCTTCCCTCTGCCAGCCACCACCTTGGCAGCAAGAAAGCTGACACCATCTCTTATCTTTCAGGAAAATGCCCAGGACTGCGGTGGTGCTGCTGAGGTCTCCATGTCACCAGCTCTCTTCCTCCTGCCCCTGGCACTGCTCCTGCGGTGACACTGCCTGAAATGGTGACACTGCCTGCAAAGCACTTTACGTGGCAGAGAGCTGGGAAGACAGGGCCACCAGTGGCCAGAGCAGCAGGAGGGAAGGAGATGAGAATGAAAGCTGTTCTGAGACACCCACTACAGCTTCCTAGAAGAGACGGATTTGTTAAAGACACAACACATCCTGTGTCCTCTGCCACAGGGCCCAGCATGGTGCTGATGGTCCAAGCTGCTCCCTCCTCAGAAGCACCCAGAGAAAGGCCTGTTAGGGGAGCAAAGAGCAGGGTCAGCTCCCTGCACAGCACCTGCTGAGCTGTTCCTCCTGCACATCAGCTCATGGCTGAGATTGCTGAGGTCTTTGGTAGGGCTGGCATTTCACCATCACTCATGAGCCACTTTGGTATAGGTGGCCCCAGGAGGTAGAAGGCTTGGTGAGAAAGACCTGTCCTTAGGAGAGCAGGAGGGGCAGGGGATGCTGTCTGCCCATCCCTCAGTGGGAGCCACCATGACTTTGAGCACCTGAGACTGGAGCAGACCAGGCACAGCCCTGCCAGAACAGGGCCCTTACTGGTCTCTCAGGGGGGAGGAAGCATTTCCTGCTCTTGGGAGTGGTCTGGGACCCCAGGACATGGAACTTAACCTGAACTGGACTAACTTAACAAGCAACCAGAGGATGGGAAGTAGTATGACTTGGCTAGTTTGGTGCAGCTAAGCTAGCTCTGCTGAAGAGACACTGCTAGCACAGCATCCAGATTCTTGTCTAGATATGGACATGTGGACATCTTGTCTGGGAAAGGATTATGTATAACCCACAAAAAAAGGGGTTATTTTCCCCACTGCCTACTAGTTTCACTGCAGAAGCAGGTAAGAAACAGACACTTCACCCCTGGGAGCAGCACTGCCCTGCTCATTGAAGCTGCCCTTTGTTGTCAAGGGGTGAGCAGCCCCTGTCCTGAGCCTGGTGCTCCTGGCTGGTAGGCATGGGCTGTTGTTCTCACAGAGCTTTACAGACAATAGGTGGGGAGCACTGATTTTCCTTTTTTTTTTTTTTTTTTTTTTTTTTTGTATTATCTGCTCCATACCATCTCATTAAAAACAAATATATGGCATATTTTAAATAGATACTTAAGTTTCAGCATGTCATGTCTGGTGTTGATCACTCCTCTACACTACGTCCCAGAAACCCCTCTCCCTGCCAAACCCACAGGGACAGGGTGCAAGTGGAAGGACTTCAAACACAGCTGCATGCAGTGGCCTGGCCCTCAGAGGTGTGCCAGCAACTCAGGTGGAGGCCAAGAAGTGCTTCTGGTCAATGTCCTGTTATTTTTACCAGAGCTACAGGAAGAGGAGCCCCTGGCCACCCAGGGCACACTGTGATCCAGCCAACTGCTACCCACAGCTCTCAGTCACCTCTGAGGCAGGGTGGGGTCCTGGTGCCAGCAGAGTGTATGCCAGGGGTAGGAATGACACAGCCAATAGCTACAGGTGGAAATAAGGTCTCACTTTGAGCTCTGCACTGCCCCAGTCGGTAGCTACTCAGCACCCCAGTAACTACCAGCACTGCACCATGCTCTGGTGGCACCAAGGGATCAGGCCAGCAGGGCAGAACCTCGCCCTGGCCTCCTCTGCCAGGCAGTCCTCTTTAGAAGCCCCATCCAACCCTACAGACCCCTGATATCTGTGTGCCTCATCCCACCAAGCTACCATCTGATGCAGGGCAAGTGCCCGCCCCCTCCTTGCTTACTGTCCTGCAAGCAGCACTGCCCTCCACATGTGCTGCCCGTGTGGAGCTCATGAGAGCCTCACAGAGCCCACCAAGCCACCTGGTCCTGCAGCCACCGCTGCTGAGGTTTGACCCACACACAGTTGCTGGAGAAGGCAGTTTTAGGGGAAAGGGCTTTCCCTTCAAACCACAGCCATCCTCTTGCAAGAGCCCACAAATGCACCCCAGGTGTGCTGGGGTCAGTGTGAATGCTGCTCCTCTTGCCCCCAGCATCACCCAA